>NC_092722.1:26099408-27299408 GCF_047496885.1 Scyliorhinus torazame
TGCAGGAGGTGATGGATGGCATGGAGGTGGTGCAGGCAGGGGAGGCCTTGTCCAGACAGGTTCCCAGTGGAGCATTATAAGAAGTTTGGGACGGAGCTGTGGCCACTGCTGATGAGGGCGTTTAATGGGGCGAGGGAGCAGGGGGAAACCCCCCTCCCCCTCCCCCACCCACCCCTCCCCCTACCCACCCCAACCCCCCCCTCCCCCTACCCACCCAACCCCCCCTCCCCCCTACCCACCCCCACTCCCCCCTCCCCTCCCCACCCACCCCTCCCCCTACCCACCCCAACCCCCCCTCCCCCTACCCACCCCAACCCCCCCTCCCCCCTACCCACCCCCCCTCCCCCCGACCCACCCCAACCCCCCCTCCCCCCTACCCACCCCAACCCCCCCTCCCCCTACTCACCCCTCCCCCACCCACCCCCTCCCCCTACCCACCCCAACCCCCCCTCCCCCTACCCACCCCAACCCCCCCTCCCCCTACCCACCCCAACCCCCCCTCCCCCCTACCCACCCCCCCTCCCCCCCTACCCACCCCAACCCCCCCCCCCCTACCCACCCCAACCCCCCTCCCCCTACTCACCCCCCCTCCCCCCCTACCCACCCCAACCCCCCCTCCCCCTACTCACCCCAACCCCCCCCTCCCTCCCCCCACCCCTCCCTCCCCCTACTCACCCAACCCCCCCTCCCTCCCCCACCCCTCCCTCCCCCTACCCCCCTCCCCCCTACCCACCCCAACCCCCCCTCCCCCTACTCACCCCTCCCCCACCCACCCCCTCCCCCCTACCCACCCCAACCCCCCCTCCCCCTACTCACCCCTCCCCCACCCACCCCTCCCCCTACCCACCCCCAACCCCCCCTCCCCCTACCCACCCCAACCCCCCCTCCCCCTACCCACCCCAACCCCCCCCTCCCCCTACCCACCCCAACCCCCCCCCTCCCCCTACCCACCCCAACCCCCCCCTCCCCCCAACCACCCCCCTCCCCCCTACCCACCCCCCCCTCCCCCCTACCCACCCCCCCTCCCCCCTACCCACCCCAACCCCCCTCCCCCCTACTCACCCCCCCTCCCCCCTACCCACCCCAACCCCCCCTCCCCCCTACCCACCCCCCCTCCCCCCTACTCACCCCCCCTCCCCCCTACCCACCCCAACCCCCCCTCCCCCCTACCCACCCCCCCTCCCCCTACTCACCCCCCCTCCCCCCTACCCACCCCAACCCCCCCTCCCCCCTACCCACCCCCCCTCCCCCCTACCCACCCCCCTCCCCCCTACCCACCCCCCCCTCCCCCCTACCCACCTCCCCCTACTCACCCCAACCCCCCCCTCCCTCCCCCACCCCTCCCTCCCCCTACCCCCTCTCCCCCTACCCCCCCCTCCCCACCCCCCTCCCCCCACCCCTCCCTCCCCCTACCCCCCCCCTCCCCACCCCCCTCCCCCCACCCCCCCCTCCCCACCCCCCTCCCCCCACCCCCCCCTGCCCCCCCCACCCCAACCCTCCCCACCCCCCCTCCCCCCACCCCCCCTGCCCCCCCCACCCCAACCCCCCCCCACCCCCCTCCCCCTACCCCCCTCCCCCTACCCACCCCCCCTCCCCCTACCCCCCTCCCCTACCCACCCCCCTCCCCCCCACCCCCACCTACCCCCCCACCCCAACCCCCCTACCCCCCCACCCCAACCCCCCCTACCCCCCCCACCCCAACCCCCCCTACCCCCCCACCCCAACCCCCCCTACCCCCTCCCCCTACCACCCCACCCCAACCCCCCCCCCCAACCCCCCCACCCCCTCCCCCTACCCACCCCCCCTACCCCCACCCCCCTCCCCCCCACCCCTCCCCCTCCCCCTAACCCCCCCACCCCCAACCCCCCCACCCCCCCCTCCCCCTACCCACCCCAACCCCCCCATCCCCCTACCCACCCCAACCCCCCCTCCCCCCCCCACCCCAACCCCCCCTCCCCCTACCCCCCCACCCCAACCCCCCCCACCCCCCCCCCCCTACCCCCCCCTCCCCCTCCCCCCCCACCCCAACCCCCCCACCCCCCCTCCCCCCCTACCCCACCCCCCCCACCCCCCCTCCCCCTACCCCCCCACCCCCCCCCCCCTACCCCCCCACCCCCCCACCCCCCTCCCCTACCCCCCCACCCCCCCCCCCCTACCCCCCCCAACCCCCCTCCCCACCCCACCCCCCTCCCCCTACCCCCCCCCCAACCCCCCCCCACCCCCCCTCCCCACCCCAACCCCCACCCCCCCAACCCCCCCCCCACCCCCCCTCCCCACCCCAACCCCCCCCCCTCCCCCTACCCACCCCAACCCCCCCTCCCCTACCCACCCCAACCCCCCCTCCCCCCCACCCACCCAACCCCCCTCCCCCCTACCCACCCCCTCTCCCCCCTACCCACCCCCCCAACCCCCCCACCCCCCCTCCCCACCCCAACCCCCCCCTCCCCCTACCCACCCCAACCCCCCCCTCCCCACCCCAACCCCCCCCTCCCCTACCCACCCCAACCCCCCCCCTCCCCTACCCACCCCCAACCCCCCCCCTCCCCCCCCCCACCCACCCCAACCCCCCTCCCCCTACCCACCCCCCCTCCCCCTACCCACCCCCCCTCCCCCCTACCCACACCCCCTCCCCCCTACCCACCCCCCTCCCCCCTACCCACCCCCCCTCCCCCCTACCCACCCCCCCTCCCCCCCTCCCACCCCCCCTCCCACCCCCCCTCCCCCCTCCCACCCCCCCTCCCCCCCCTACCCACCCCCCTCCCCCCCTCCCACCCCAACCCCCCTTCCCTACTCACCCCAACCCCCCTTCCCTACTCACCCCAACCCCCCCTCCCTCCCCCACCCCTCCCTACCCCAACACCCCCACCCACCCCAACCCCCCCTCCCCCACCCACCCCAACCCCCCCTCCCCCCCCACCCCAACCCCCCCTCCCCCACCCACCCCAACCCCCCCTCCCCCCCCACCCCAACCCCCCCCTCCCCTCCCTCCCCCTCCCCCCCACCCCAACCCACCCCAACCCCCCCCTCCCCCCCACCCCCTCCCCTCCCCCCCCTCCCCCTCCCCCCCCACCCCAACCCCCCCTCCCCCCCCCACCCCAACCCCCCCTCCCCCCCCACCCCCAACCCCCCTCCCCCCCCCACCCCAACCCCCCTCCCCCCCACCCCAACCCCCCCTCCCCTCCCCCCCTCCCCCTACCCCCCACCCCAACCCCCCCTCCCCCCCCACCCCAACCCCCCCCCAACCCCCCCTCCCCCCCCACCCCAACCCCCCCCCAACCCCCCCTCCCCCCCACCCCAACCCCCCCCCAACCCCCCCTCCCCCCCCACCCCAACCCCCCCCCAACCCCCCCCTCCCCCACCACCCCCCCCAACCCCCCCCCCTCCCCCCCCACCCCAACCCCCCCCCCAACCCCCCCCTCCCCCCCCACCCCAACCCCCCCCAACCCCCCCTCCCCTCCCACCCCAACCCCCCCCAACCCCCCCCTCCCCTCCCCCCCACCCCAACCCCAACCCCCCCCCTACCCCCCCAACCCCCCCTCCCCTCCCCCCCACCCCAACCCCAACCCCCCCCACCCCCCCCAACCCCCCCTCCCCTCCCCCCCACCCCAACCCCAACCCCCCCTACCCCCCCCACCCCCAACCCCCCCTACCCCCCTACCCCCCTCCCCCCCCACCCCCCCTACCCCCACCCCACCCACCCCCCCCCCACCCCACCCCACCCCCTACCCCCCCCACCCCCCTACCCCCCCACCCCCCCTCCCCCCCACTACCCCCCCTCCCCCACCCCCCCTCCCCCTACCCCCCACCCCCCTCCCCCCCCACACCCCCCTCCCCCTACCCACCCCCCCTACCCCTACCCCCACCCACCCCCCCTACCCCTACCCCCACCCCACCCCCCCTACCCCTACCCCCACCCACCCCCCCTACCCCTACCCCCACCCACCCCCCCAACCCCTACCCCCACCCACCCCACCCCCCCCACCCACCCCAACACCCCCCCCACCCACCCCCCACCCCAACACCCCCCCACCCCCCCCCCACCCCAACCCCCCCCCCCACCCACCCCCCACCCCCCCCCACCCCAACCCCCCCCCCACCCACCCCCCACCCCCCCCCACCCCCAACCCCCCCCCCCACCACCCCCCACCCCAACCCCCCCCCCCCACCCACCCCCCACCCCAACCCCCCCCCCCACCCCCCCCACCCCAACACCCCCCCCACCCCCAACACCCCCCCCACCCACCCCCCACCCCAACACCCCCCCCCCACCCCAACCCCAACCTGCATCGCAGATAGAGGACAGTGTGCCAGGGTTGATCGGAGATGATCAGACAGGTTTTGTGAAAGGAAGGCAGTTGTCGGTTATTGAATGTGATTGGCATATGTGGGGGAGGCACTGAGCCACTGGGCAGTGGCGCTCATGGCGGCGAGGGATGGGGAGGGATTGATTGGTGGGAGGGGGTGGGGGGGGGCGAGAAGGGAAAACCGAGCATAGCGGTTCGTTCTATGCAGATGATCTGCTGTTATATATTTCGGACCCATGGGCCTCATTGGGAGGTATCATGGGGATTTTGGCCGGTTTTCGAAGTATAAATTGTATATGGTGAAAGTGTGAGTTGATCAATGCGGGGGCAGAAAAGGAGATGGGGTAGCTGTCGTTTAAGGTGGTGGGGATGAGCTTTAGATACCTCGGTATCCAGGTGGCGCAGAGCTGGGCCCAGCTGCATAGGTTGAATTTGGCTAACTGGTGGGGAGGATAAAGGTGGATTTTAGGGGGTGGGATGCTTTACCGTTGCCGTTGGCAGGCGGGTGTAGACAATTAAAATGACGGTGCTGCCTAGGTTTCTGTTTGTTTTTCAGAACTTCCCCCATCTTTGTCCCCAAGTTGGGCAGCATGGTAGCATGGTGGTTAGCACAATTGCTTCACAGCTCCAGGGTCCCAGGTTCGATTCTGGCTTGGGTCACTGTCTGTGCAGAGTCTGCACATCCTCCCAGTGTGTGCGTGGGTTTCCTCCGGGTGCTCCGGTTTCCTCCCACAGTCCAAAGATGTGCAGGTTAGGTGGATTGGCCATGATAAATTGCCCTTTAGTGTCCAAAATTGCCCTTAGTGTTGGGTGGGGTTACTGGGTTATGGGGATAGGGTGGAGGTGTTGACCTTGGGTCGGGTGCTCTTTCCAAGAGCCGGTGCAGACTCGATGGGCCGAATGGCCTCCTTCTGCACTGTAAATTCTATGAAAGTTGTTTTTCAGAAGAATAAATGAGTTGATCTTGGGGTTTATGTAGGCGCTGAAGGCCTCACAGGTGTGACGGGCTTTTCTGCGGCGGGGCGGGGTAGGGGGTTGGGGGGGGGGGTGTTGCCAAATTTGATCAATTATTATTGAGTTGCAAATATTACGATGGTGAGGAAAAGAGCCGTGGAACAGGTCGGTTTGGGAACGGGTGGGACTTGCTTGAGGGCTGTTGTTGTTGGCACCACTCCCATTCTCGACGACCAGGTGTTCCATTAGCCTAGTGCTGGTGTCAGCTCAGAGGATGTGGGGCACTTGGAGTTGAAGGGCATGTCGTTGTGGGTGCCTATTTGCGATAACCATAGGTTTGTTCCGGTGAGGCTGGGTGAGAGGTTCCAGGGGTGGCGGCAGGCAGGGATTGAGTACTTCAGGGACTTGTTTACAGGGGGCAAATTTGCGGGGCTGGAGGAGTTGGAGGAATTGTTTGAGTTGTCTAAGGGGAATGGGTTTAAGTACCAGCAGGTTCGGGATTTTGTGAGGAGAGAGGTGCCGCCTTTCCTTTGGGTGAGGTGCCTTCCTCTGGTGCTGCAAGATAAGCTTCTGTCAGAGGACCAAATAGGGGACGTGAATGTCTCGGATATTTACAAGGAGCTAATGGAGTGGGAGGGCGTCACCGGGTGGAGGATGTTAAGCGAAAGTGGGAGGAGGAGTTGGAAGAGGAGATGGGGGCTGGGACATGGGCTGAGGCTTTGCAGAGGGTGAATGCGCCCTCGTCGTGTGCGAGGTTAAGCCTCATCCAGTTTAAAGTGGTTCATCGGGCACATATAACCGTGGCGAGGATTTGCAGGCTTTTTGAGGGGGTAGAGGATAGGTGTGGGCGGTGCACAGGGCGGGGGCCCACAAATCACATCCACATGGTTTGGGGGTGTCCAGACTGAGGAGGTTCTCGGATGTTATGTCCGAATGTCCGAGGTTCTGGGGGTGAGGGTGGCCTGTATCCGGAGGTGGCGATATTTCGGGGGGTGGGAGTGTATTTGCCTCCCTGATAGCCCGGAGACGGATTTTCTTATGTTGGACAGACTCAGAGCCGCCGAATGCAAGGGTGCGGGTGATAGGCCTAGCAGAATTCCCCCGGTTAGAGAAGATCAAGTTTACTCTGCGAAAGTCGGTAGAGGGTTCACTCGGAGGTGAAAACCTTTCATCGATTTCTTCAGGGAGGATTGCGGGCTCCAGCTGATGTGATTTGTGATTCCAATAGCACTGACATTAGCAGGCAAATAGTAAATTGAGATTAGAGTTCTGCAGTTTGGCTGAGAAGCCTGAATGTTATCCAGGTCTTGCTGAATATTGACACAGACTGCTTCAGTATCTGAGCAATCAAAAACTGACACTCTTCCGTTTTCACCAAACATCGCCACTTCTGACCTTATAATGGAGGGAAGGTCATTAATGAAGTTGCTGAAGATGATTGGGCCTAGGACGGTACTCTGAGGAACTGATGCAGTGATGTCTGGAACAGAGATGATTTGCCTCTAACAACCACAACTATCTTCCTTTATGCCAGGTGTAGACCAAGTGGTCATGTGAAAACAAAAGAGGACACATGGCAGGAGCACACGAGTTACCCTTGGGAGCGTGGGCAGAGCACACGTATTGTTTATAGCTTTTGGGCTGAAAGATAAACTACCTTGGTTGGAAATCCTTGATGTCAGCAATTTAATGAACCCACAACATTCTACACCAGGTGTAACTCCAAACGGTAGAGCGTTTTCCCCGATTCGCATTAATCAATTTTACTAGGGCTCCTTGTCCATGTTTGGACCAAGGTTATAATGAGGCCAGGAGCTGAGTACCCTGGCAGAACCCAAACTGAGCAACAGTGAGCAGATCAGTGCTGTAGAAGTGCTGATTGATGATCAAGAAAAGGCTGATGGGTCGATAATTGGCCAGATTGGACTTTGTCCTTTTCTGGACAGGCCATACCGGGATAATGTTCCTCATTGTCGAGTAGATTCCAGTGTTGAAATTGTACTGGAACAGTTTGGCGACTTCTGGAGCACAAGTCTAGGCAACGAGGCACGGAAGGAGAGAGGCAGAGGAAGACTCTGTGTTTTACTTCTGCAAAATACCATTGCCGGGATGTTGTCAGGGTCCAAATACCTTTTGCAGTATCTTGTGCCTTCAGCTGTTTCTTGATATTACATTGATTGAATCAAATTGGCTGAAATTTGGCATTTGCTAGGCTGGACACCTCAGGAGGAAGTCAAGATGGATCATCCAAACATCACTTCTGGCTGAAGATGGTTGCAAATGCTTCAGCTTTGTCTTTTGCACTGATGTGCTGGACTCCCCCAATATTGGGGATGGGGATATTGGTGGATCTGCCCATGTTAGCTTTTAATTATCCACCACCATTCACAACTGGATGAGGCAGAACTGAAGAGCTTTGATCTGGTCCATTGGATGTGGGATCACTTAGCTCTGTCTATCGCATGCTGATTCCACTTTTTGTATGCAAGTACAAAGAACAAACAAAGAACAAAGAAAAGTACAGCACAGGAACAGGCCCTTCTGCCCTCCAAGCACGTGCCGACCATGCTGCCCGACTAAACTACAATCTTCTACACTTCCTGGGTCCGTAGCCCTCTATTCCCATCCTATTCATGTATTTGTCAAGATGCCCCTTAAATGTCACTATCGTCCCTGCTTCCACCACCTCCTCCGGTAGCGAGTTCCAGGCACCCACTACCCTCTGTGTAAAAAAAACTTGCCTCGTACATCTACTCTAAACCTTGCCCCTCGCACCTTAAACCTATGCCCCCTAGTAATTGACCCCTCTACCCTGGGGAAAAGCCTCTGACTATCCACTCTGTCTATGCCCCTCTTAATTTTGTAGACCTCTATCAGGTCGCCCCTCAACCTCCTTCGTTCCAGTGAGAACAAACCGAGTTTATTCAACCGCTCCTCATAGCTAATGCCCTCCATACCAGGCAACATTCTGGTAAATCTCTTCTGCACCCTCTCTAAAGCCTCCACATCCTTCTGGTAGTGTGGCGACCAGAATTGAACACTATACTCCAAGTGTGGCCTAACTAAGGTTCTATACAGCTGCAACATGACTTGCCAATTCTTATACTCAATGCCCCGGCCAATGAAGGCAAGCATGCCGTATGCCTTCTTGACTACCTTCTCCACCTGTGTTGCCCCTTTCAGTGACCTGTGGACCTGTACAACTAGATCTCTCTGACTTTCAGTACTCTTGAGGGTTCTACCATTCACTGTATATTCCCTACCTGCATTAAACCTTCCAAAATGCATTACCTCACATTTGTCCGGATTAAACTCCATCTGCCATCTCTCCGCCCAAGTCTCCAAACAATCTAAATCCTGCTGTATCCTCTGACAGTCCTCGTCGCTATCCACAATTCCACCAACCTTTGTGTCATCTGCAAACTTACTAATCAGACCAGTTACATTTTCCTCCAAATCATTTATATATACTACAAACAGCAACGGTCCCAGCACTGATCCCTGCGGAACACTACTAGTCACAGCCCTCCAATTAGAAAAGCATCCTTCCATTGCTACTCTCTGCCTTCTATGACCTAGCCAGTTCTGTATCCACCTTGCCAGCTCACCCCTGATCCCGTGTGACTTCACCTTTTGTACTAGTCTACCATGAGGAACCTTGTCAAAGGCCTTACTGAAGTCCATATAGACAACATCCACTGCCCTACCTGCATCAATCATCTTTGTGACCTCTTCGAAAAACTATCAAGTTAGTGAGACACGACCTCCCCTTCACAAAACCATGCTGCCTCTCACTAATACGTCCATTTGCTTCCAAATGGGAGTAGATCCTGTCTCGAAGAATTCTCTCCAGTAATTTCCCTACCACTGACGTAAGGCTCACTGGCTTGTAGTTCCCTGGATTATCCTTGCTACCCTTCTTAAACAGGAACAACATTGGCTATTCTCCAGTCCTCCGGGACATTGAGGATCCAAAGATTTCTGTCAAGGCCTCAGCAATTTCCTCTCTAGCCTCCTTCAGTATTCTGGGGTAGATCCCATCAGGCCCTAGGGACTTATCTACCTTAATATTTTTCAAGACGCCCAACACCTCGTCTTTTTGGATCTCAATGCGACCCAGGCTATCTACACATCCTTCTCCAGGCTCAACATCTACCAATTCCTTCTCTTTGGTGAATACTGATGCAAAGTATTAATTTAGTACCTCGCCCATTTCCTGTAGTCCTGTGTTGTAGATTCACCAGGTTGATGCCTAATTTTTAAGAATGCCTGGTTGTAATCCTGGCATGCTGACCTGCACTCTTCATTGAACCAGAGTTGATCCCTTAGTTTAATGGTCATGGGAGTGTGAGGGTGTGAGCAAGGGAGTGAGGGAGTCAAAGTTGAGTTTGATAGCTTCTTGATTAACAAGTGAGTCAAGGGTTATGGGAGGCAGCAGGACAGTGGAATTGGGAAGACAGTGGCACTGTTACTGGACTAGTTCAAACCCTGCCACAGCAGTTGGTGAAATTTGAATTAAATAAAAATCTGGAATGAACAGTCAAATGGTGATCACTAAACCATTGTCCACTTCCGGTGGCAGCTACATGCTGAACAGTCGCACACTCGGTGGCTCCTGCCAGGGTTCTTGATTTCCTGCCTTTTTTGCACGATTTATGAGCAATTCTTGGGAGGATGGAATAGGATTCCCTCATACGAATAATGTCCAGGAAATAACATACTAGAAAGAAGTCGGGCAAGGGATCGTAATCAGACTCTGAAATTCCTCAAGCCTCAGAAGGGGGAGGGGTGGGAGGGAAGGTGGCAGAGGCTTCGGCTGCGTTGTTAACCCCTCAGTGGTCAACTGAGACATTGTTAGCTTCTTCACCAGCGAATTTAAGCAGCAGCAGGCAGTCGCTGAGGATTTGAAAAGGGCAATGGAGGGGGCTTTGGCCCCAATTCAGACTGCCATGTACAAGGTGGACTGTCGGTGAGTAGAGATACCGGGGGCAATGATACAGACGGTGGAGGTGGCATTCTCTAACTATAGTGATTGGATTGTCTCCCTGGAGGCAGAGATGGCATTGCTGGCTGAGGAGCGGAGTCCTAAAGACAAGGTTGACTATTTGGAGAACTGCTCCAGGCGGCAAAACATATGAGTGGATGGGTTGTCGGAGGGCTTGATTGACTCATTCCCCACGGACTATGTGTCCAAGATGTTCCGAAAGTTGGTGGGGGAGGGAGTTGGTGGTCGCTGAGGCAGAAGTCCAGATCTGGGGGCCACCACAAGCGATCATAGTCAGGTTTGATCGATACCTGGCAAAGAGCAGGTCCTGAGCTGGACAAAGGACCGGCAAGACTGTCTATGGGAGGGCCATGCCATCAGAATTTACCAGGACATTGGGGCAGAGTTGGCGAGGAAGCGCGTGGCATTTAATATGGCCACGGCCGCGATATACAAGAGAAATGAGGTTTGGTGCTGTACCCAACTCGTCTTGGGGTGACTTTCAAGGGCAGAGACTATTATTTTGATGTGCTGGAGGATGCAAGTAAGTTTGTCAAGAAGTACGGACTGGTAGTGAACTAAAGTGCTGAAGGACTATGCAGTTTCCTTGTTCATTCTTTATCAAGTTCACCTGTATTTGTATTTTTTGTGGATTTTGTATAATGTTGGGGAGGGCTTGGGGATGTGCCTGGGCTTGTGATGGGTGTTTTTTCTGGACAAAGTTAGGGGTTTGCATATTGCATTGTTGGAAGTTTTATTTTGTTGGGGAAGGGTGTTGGGTGTTGATTTTCCTCTGTTGTTCTGTACTAAAGTTTGGTTCAGGTGAGGTGGGGCTGATGGTTGATATACTGCATTGATTTCTGTCCGGTACAGGGTGTTTTCAGGGTGGGTTGTGGACTGGGAGGAAATTGTTGGGGGAGGGGGGGGTGTGGAGAGGGGATTGCTGACGGTTCCTTTGATTTGGGATTAGCTTTATGGGGGACTTGGCAGCCATCTCAGGTGGGCCAAAGCTGGCGCAGGGTGGGCACTGCTGGATTGCCTCACTGGGGATATGGCTGATCCTGGGTCGGGTGAGATTGACTTATTTACGGGCAGGTCTCTTCTCCCTGGAATCCTTTGGGAGTGGGGGTGGGGGGGTACTCAACTCACCAGTCGTTATCTTGGATCATGAGCGTGTACCTCAGCCATTGGTGAGTACGTTGAGTTCAACAGGAATGAGGAGCTCGCGCTCTGATCCTAAGATTCCAAGTTCAACTCACATTCCACAACTTCAATGCAAAATTCAAGCTCACATTTTAGTGCAGTGCCGAAGGAGCTTGGCACTGTCGGAGGCGATGCCTTTTGAATGAGATCTTAAACTTGAGGCCACATCTGCCTGCTTGGTTGGATTTAAAAGATCCCATGGCACTATTTCAAAGAAGAGCAGGGCATCCTGGCTAATATCTATCCTTAAATCAACACCACAAAAACATTATATCATTATCACATTGCTGTTTGTGGGAATTTGCTGTGCGCATATTGGCAGCCACATTTCCTGTATTACAAGGTGACTAACTAATTACTTACTGACACATCAATAAAGAGCATGCCAACAGTCTACTCTCAATCATCAGCAAAGTGATGGAAGATGTCATCGACAGTACTATCATGTGGCACTTGCACAAGAATAACCTGCTCACTTACACTCAGTTTAGGTTCCGCCAGGGTCATAGACAAAGAGCTGAACCCCATAGATGAGGTGAGAGTGACTACCCTTAACATCAAGGCAACATTTGACCAAATATGGCATCAAGGAGCCCTAGCAAACGAAGGTCAATGAGAATCAGGGAGAAACTCTCCACTGGTTGGAATCATGGACAAAGGTAAGTTATTGTGGTTGTTGGAGGTCAATCATCTCAACCCCGGGACATCACTGCAGGAGCTCCTCAGTGTAGTGTCCTAGAACCAACAATCTTCAGTTTCTTCATCAATGATCTTCTTGTCATAAGGTCAGAAGTGGAGATGTTTGCTGATGATTGCACAATGCTCAGCACCATTCACAACTCCTCAGATACTGAAGCAGTCCCTGATCAGAACCAGAAAGACCTGGACAATATCAGGCTTGGCCTGATAAGTGACAAGTAATATTGGATTGGATTGGATGTGTTTATTGTCACGTGTACCGAGGTACAGTGAAAAGTATTTTTCTGCGAGCAGCTCAACAGATCATTAAGTACATGAGAAGAAAAGGGAATAAAAGAAAATACATAGTAGGGCAACACAACATATACAATGTAACTACATAAGCACTGACATCGGATGAAGCATACAGGGTGTAGTGTTAATGAGGTCAGTCCATAAGAGGGTCATTTAGGAGTCTGGTGACAGTGGGGAAGAAGCTGTTTTTGAGTCTGTTCGTGCGTGTTCTCAAACTTCTGTATCTCCTGCCCGATGGAAGAAGTTGGAAGAGTGAGTAAGCCGGGTGGGAGGGATCTTTGATTATGCTGCCCGCTTTCCCCAGGCAGCGGGAGGTGTAGATGGAGTCAATGGATGGGAGGCAGGTTTGTGTGATGGACTGGGCGGTGTTCACGACTCTCTGAAGTTTCTTGCAGTCCTGGGCCGAGCAGTTGCCATACCAGACTGTGATGCAGCCCGATAGGATGCTTTCTATGGTGCATCTGTAAAAGTTGGTAAGGGTTAATATGGACATGCTGAATTTCCTTAGTTTCCTGAGGAAGTATAGGTGCTGTTGTGCTTTTGTTGGTGGTAGCGTCGACGTGGGTGGACCAGGACAGATTTTTGGAGATGTGCACCCCTAGGAATTTGAAACTGCTAACCATCTCCACCTCGGCCCCGTTGATGCTGACAGGGGTGTGTACAGTACTTTGCTTCCTGAAGTCAATTACCAGCTCTTTAGTTTTGCTGGCATTGAGGGAGAGATTGTTGTCGCTACACCACTCCACTAGGTTCTCTATCTCCCTCCTGTATTCGGACTCATCGTTATTCGAGATCCGGCCCATTATGGTCGTATCGTCAGCAAACTTGTAGATGGAGTTGGAACCAAGTTTTGCCACGCAGTCGTGTGTGTACAGGGAGTAGAGTAGGGGGCTAAGTACGCAGCCTTGCGGGGCGCCGGTGTTGAGGACTATTGTGGAGTAGGTGTTGTTGTTCATTCTTACTGATTGTGGTCTGTTGGTCAGAAAATCGAGGATCCAGTTGCAGAGTGGGGAGCTAAGTCCTAGGTTTTGGAGCTTTGATATGAGCTTGGCTGGGATTTTGGTGTTGAAGGCGGAGCTGTAGTCAATAAATAGGAGTCTAATGTAGGAGTCCTTGTTTTCGAGGTGCTCTAGGGATGAGTGTAGGGCCAGGGAAATGGTGTCTGATGTGGGCCGGTTGCAGCGGTATGCGAATTGAAATAGATCAAGGCGTTCTGGGAGTATGGAGGTGATGCGCTTCATGATCAACCTCTCGAAGCACTTCATTACGACTGAAGTCAGGGCCACTGGTCGGTAGTCATTGAGGCACGTTGCCTGGTTCTTCTTTGGTACCGGTATGATGGTGATCTTCTTGAAGCAGGTGGGGACCACGGAGTGGCGTAGGGACAGGTTAAAGATGTCCGCGAATACCTCTGCCAGCTGGTCCGCGCAGGCTCTGAGTGCACGACCAGGGATCCCGTCTGGGCCCGTCGCCTTCAAGCCACAAAGTGCCAGGCAATGAGCATCTCCTACAAGAGAGACTCTAACCATCAGCCCTTCACATTCAATGTCACTGAATTCCCCACTACCTACATCACAAGGGTTACCACTGGCCAGAAACTGAACTGGACTAGTCATACGAATATTCTGGCTCCAAGAGTAGGTTGGAGACTGGGAATTCTGTGGTGAGCAACTCACCTCTTGACTCCTCAAAACCTGTCCACTGTCTACAAGCACAAGTCAGGAGTGTGATGGAATACTCTCTATTTGCCTGGGTGAGTGCAGATCTAATAACATTCAAAGCTTGATAGAATCCAGGACAAAACAGTCTACTTGATCAGCATCCCTTCCACCAACGTAAGCATTCACTTACTCCACCAGTGGCATCAGTGTGTACTAAATACTGGATAAACCACAGCAACTCACCAAGGCTCCTTCAAAATCACCTTCCGAACCCATGACCTCTATCACCTAAAAGGACAGGGACAGCAGTTGTATGGGAATATCAACAGCTTCAAATTTCCCACCAAGCTACACACAATCCTGACTTGGACTTATATCACCATTCCTTTACTGTTGCTGGGTCAAAATCCTGAACTTCCCTTCCTAAAAGCACTGTAGGTGTTCCTGCAATACATAGATTGCAGTATCTCAAGGGAACGGCTCACAACTACCTTCTCAAGGACAATTCAGGACGGGCAATAAATGATGATCTAGCATGCGACAAATGGCTGTTAAGTGCTTTGGGACATCTGGTGGTCATGGAAGTACCATTTAATTGCAAGTCTTTCTTTGTTTAA
Organism: Scyliorhinus torazame; assembly: GCF_047496885.1. NCBI lineage: Eukaryota > Metazoa > Chordata > Chondrichthyes > Carcharhiniformes > Scyliorhinidae > Scyliorhinus > Scyliorhinus torazame. Next base: position 26,114,125 of record NC_092722.1, read on the forward strand.
GCCTGATGGGGACAGACAATCGAAGCATGAACATTTTATTTTATTTTCCCTAAATGCAACCAAATCATTCCAATTACCGCAGTAAAAGCACCAAGAGGAAACCGGAGCACCAATAGACAAAGAAATCTTAATTTGGCCCCACTTGGAGCAGTACTGTATACAAAACTACACAAACCTAATGCCAAGCAATTAATGCAGAATATATGTATAACATTGAAAATATTTCATCATCTCAAACCCACCCTTACAATAGCTTCTGCGGTTCATGAATTTTGCATTCATCAAAGTGAAAGGGGTCATTGCTCAGCAACATAAAATTTTTGCTATGGAATGTGGCATATCAGTTATCAACCACTCTTGTTGGTTCAATGCAGAAGCGAATAAAGTGTCTATAAAATAGTTACAAAAGTGGAAATCAGAATGTGCTTTGCACTACTCCACTGTGCTCCCTCCTCACACCACTAAGATTCACCTCAGTAGCAGCTCAACACCAATACACTCACTTCGGAGTCAGCAAGTTGCGAGTTCAGGTCCCATTCAGAAACTTGAATACAAAATCGAGGCCAGCACTCCAGTGCAGCACAGAGTGAATGCTGTACTACCAGCTGAATGTATGGCCATCCCTGATGGAGAAATTAAAATGAGGGATACCCAAGAGGCCAGAATTAACAGAGCACAGATGTCTCAGAGACATGTGGTACTGGAGGAAGTTACAGAAATAGGGAGCAGACGAGGCCATGGAGAGATTTGAAAACAAAGCTGAGTTTTAAACAATAAAAAATATAGGTCAGCAAATACAGGAGTTATAAGTGACTCCTGTAAAGCAAATAGATGCAGATTCATGACCCCAGTCTCACTTTAGTGAATGTTAATTTGGTAATATATCAAACTGGCTCCAGAAGAGCTCATCTGTTAATGTATACCAGCCGATGGAAATATTAAAGAGGAATATCAGGTTGTACAATATACTGGGTGGGGCAGAAAGCATTGGTATAGAAAATAGTACATTAATAAATGAGGTTGGAGTAAGGGCGAAAATAATGACGTCTAATCAGGGTTACTGTGCACGTATGTGGATGCACAAAGTATAGTAAGAAAGATTGGGGAGTTACAGGCGCAGATTGCATTGTGAAAATATGATGCTATGGCGATAACAGAGACCTGGCTCAAGAAAGGGCAAGCCCGGGTATTAAATATTCTTGGGTACAAGGTGCTCAGAAAAGATGGGAAAGGAAGGAAAGGGGGAGGGGTGATATTGGTTAGGGAGAGCATTGCACTGCTGGAGAAAGAGCATCCCCAGAGGATTCAACGGCAGAATCAATTTGGCTAGAGACAAGGAACAAAAAATAGGTGTATATACATTGCTCGGTGTAGTTTCCAGACCACCCACTAGTGGGAAGGATGTAGAAGAACTAATCTGCGGGGAAATTCCAGAGATCCAAACACTAATGGGGGACATTAATTACCCGAATGTAGACTGGGACAGAGGTAGTGTAAAAGGTGGAGAGGGGCAAGAATTCCTAGATTGTGCCCAAGAAGATTTTCGTCAACAGTGTGTTACACTGTTTTCTTACGGTCCCAGTGTTATAACTGGATAAGCAGATACCAGAATGGAATCCTGGCTCAAAAGGCCGTAACCATTTGTTTAATAAATCGTGGAGGAATAGAGTTATAGAACCGCTAATTAGTTTTAACAAGAAAAAAAAACATTTATTAGACATAAAAAGTTGGAATATTGTACAATACTCTTCCTTTAGTTTAATCAAGTACACACCGATGTTAAGACTAACACAGATAGGGCAGCACGGTGGCGCAGTGGTTAGCAGTGCTGCCTCACAGCGCCACGGTCCCAGGTTCGATCCCGGCTCTGGGTCACTGTCTGTGTGGAGTTTGCACATTCTTCCCGTGTTTGCGTGGGTTTCGCCCCACAATCCAAAGATGTGCAGGCTAGGTGAATTGGCCACGCTAAATTACTCCTTAATTGGAAAAAATGAATTGGGTACTCTAAATTTTTTAAAACGATCAACACAGGTTACAATAGTCCCATTAACCCAAAATCCCTTTTAAGCACACAAATTGGCTGTGGTCAAATACATACACTGCACTCAGAACCTAAATTAGTGTCTGAGTTTTCTCCTCAGAATACCCCCCAGATGATCATATGAAAGTTTGCAAACAGCACTCACTTTCCCTTAGCGGTTTGCTCTCCGAAATCCAGACCAGGTTTTCCAAATGACACTTTTAAACAAAGTTTAACAACAAATCCAGTACAGGATATTATACCACCCCCTTTTAGTCTCCCTTTGTCTCAACTGCTTTCATACAAACTCCAAGATCCAGCCACCTATTTCCATAGGTTCCGGCGGCAGTTAGGAAGGCAAATGCAATGTTAGTATTGGGAGGGCTAGAATACAAAAGCAGGGATGTACTTCTGAGGCTGTACAAGGCTCTGGTCAGACCCCATTTGGAGTATTGTGAGCAGATTTGTATGGAATCATAGAATTTACAGTGCAGGAGGCCATTCGGCCCATTGAGTCTGCACCGGCCCTTGGAAAGAGCATCCTACCCAAGCCCACACCTCCACCTATCCCCGTAACCCAGTAACCCCACCCAACCATTTTGGACACAAAGGGTAATTTAGCATGGTCAATTCACCTGACCTGCACATCTTTGGACTGTGGGAGGAAATCGGAGCACCCGGAGGAAATACACGCAGAGAAAGTGCAAACTCCACACAGACAGTGACCCAAGCCGGGAATCAACCTGGAACCCAGGAACTGTGAAGCAACTGTGCTAACCACTGTGCTACCGTGCTGCCCCCAAAGGAAGGATCTAGAGGAGGTTCACAAGAATGATCCCTGGGATTAAGAGCTTGTCATATGAGGAGCAGATGAGGACTCTGGGTCTGTACTCGTAGCGGTTTAGAAGGATGGGGGGGAATCTTATTGACATTTTCAGGATACTAAGGCGGCCCAGATAGAGTGGACGTGGAAACAAGGTTTCCGCTAGTGGGAAGAACTAGAATCCAAGGCCACAGTCTCAGGCCGAATGGGTGATCCTTCAAAACTGAGATGAGGAGGAATTTCTTCAGCCAGAGGGTGATGAATCTGTGGAACTCTTTGCCGCAGAAGGCTGTGGAGGCCAAATCACTGTGTCTTTAAGACAGAGATAAACAGGTTCTTGATTATTAATAATAATAATAATCTTTATTAGTGTCAAAAGTAGGCTTACACTGCAATGATGTTACTGTGAAAATCCCCAGTCGCCACACTCTGGCACCTGTTTGGGAACACTGAGGGAGAATTCAGAATGTCCAATTCACCTAAAATCACCATCTTTCGAGACTTGTGGGAAGAAACCGGAGCTCCCGGAGGAAACCCACGCAGACACAGGGAGAACGTGCAGACTCCGCACAGACAGTGACCCGAGCTGAGAATCAGGGGTTATGGGGAGAAGGCAGGAGAATGGGAATGAGACATATATCAGCCATGATTGAATGGCAGAGCAAACTCAATGGACCAAATGGCCTAATCTGCTGCTATGTCTTATGGTCTTACAGTTATTTCAACTCACGTTCCACAAGCATTTGTAAAACCCCACAAACCCGAAAATCATTTCAGATATTTTTCTGGCATCTCAGCCTTCTTCTCAGCTGTCATTCTTTACTGTTCTTAATTCTCGTACCTTTAAACTGAAACGCCTTAGAAACATCTCTTCCTTTCTCAAGTTTCCTTAACTGGTTGCTCTTCAGATCTCTGCGCTTGTTTTTTTAATTAACCATTACACCATGGAATGGCTTTTCTTCCAGAAAAGCGGAGAAAAGTTCCCTCTCCAGCCTTCTATTTCTTTCCAATTAAGGAGCAATTTAACATGACTAATCCACCAACCCTGCATATCTTTGGGTTGTGGGGGTGAGATCCACGCAGACATGGGGAGAATGTGCAAACTCCACATGGACAGTGACCCAGGGCTGGGATCGAACACCGGTCCTCAGCGCATGACCTCTCCAGTCTTCTAAACCAACTGCTTCTAGCAAAGAGGTGAGAGTTGCCTTCTCTCTCACTACCTATCTCCAACTACAATCAACTTAGGTAACTAAAACCTAAAAGCTTCTCAACCTTACAAGACCGCGGTTGCTATACAATGCCCACATACCTCTGCTGGCCTAATTATCCTTCACGCCGTAGCCCACTCTAAGAACAATAGAAACACAGTTGGAATTTAACCAACCCCCACACATACAAACACCTTTGCCCAGCATGAACCTAACCATAGATTTTAGCTTTCTAGGCCCAGAAACATTAAATTAAAAACATTTAAAACCATACCTTATTTCTAATGTTTATCAATACAAATCTTAAAACTATTGTCATGTGAGAGTACCTTTAAGAAATGGGTGTTTTTTATAGAACTGTAGTGGGTGTACCTTTAAGAAATGGGTGTTATTACTGCAGTGATGTCAGAGTATAGGTGGAGCTGGGTTTTCTGTCGGCTTTTAGTTTCACTTTGAGAAAAAGTTTGGGTGTGTCTGTTTTTTTGGTTTTGTTTCAGTGTTGGAGCTGCAGTCAGACACAGAAGGTGTAATGTTGTTCTCTCTGCCACGTAAAGACTATCTCTTGATCATTTGGTGAATTCAGAGTGATAACTGTTCTCAGTAGTGAATTTAAACCTGATGTGCTTCTGTTAAGAGTTTTTTTTAATGTCTTATGGATGTTGAAAGGAAAGTAAGGATTACTTAGTGTTGTATTCTTTGGGGGTTGTATTTGAATTGATGGTTGCTAAGATGTTCACTAAGTTTTAAAAAGGTTAACTTGCTTCCTCCGGGGAGTTAAAGTAGTTTTTTGAGGGGTATGTGACCCAGAGCCAAGCTGGGAACAGCATACTAAAACGTGCCCCGTTCTCGTACAGGGCCAATTCCACCTGGTTAAACCCGGCCCTGCGTTTTGCTAGATCTGTCCCAAAGACTTTGTAGATTCTGATTTTGTGTCCTAGAATAACCATTGTTTTGCTTTAAAAAATACTGTTAGATGTCTGCTGCACCACACCTGTAGAGTGGGCCGTGTGCTCCCCATACCACAATCTATTAAAAGTTGTGGGTCAGGTGAACTCCATGATACACTTTGGGGTTCCCTAAACCCTGACCCATGACACTATCTTGTTTTCTAATAGTTGGACCTGGTTCTTGGAAATGAGGTGGACCAAGTAGATCAAGGGCCTGATCTAACCGAAAAGTTATACGTGTTATTTGTGGTGGGATTTGCTGGAAGTTTCAGTTTCCAGTGAGTTCCCCACCACTAGGGCAGCACGGTAGCATGGTGGTTAGCACAATTGCTTCACAGCTCCAGGGTCCAGGTTCGATTCCCGCTTGGGTCACCTCTGTGCGGAGTCTGCACGTTCTCCCCGCGTGCGCGTGGGTTTCCTCCAGGTGCTCCGGTTTCCTCCCACAGTCCAAAGATGTGCAGGTTAGGTGGGTTGGCCATACTAAATTGCCCTTAGTGTCCAAAATTGCCCTTCGTGTTGGGTGGGGTTACTGGGTTATGGGGATAGGGTGGAGGTGTGCGGTTGGGTAGGATGCTCTTTCAGAGAGCCGGTGGGCCAAATGGCCTCCTTCTGCACTGTAAATTCGATGATAATCTATCTAACGACATTGAGTTATTTTTCTGAGCCCTGGGGAGTTTCTCACTGATTTAGCCCACACTTCTAATTTTTGTCGACTTCCGGTGATGGTGATGTGCTGAGTGGACGCACATCAGGTGGCTCTCCTCCAAGGGGTGAAAAAAGGCACTTTGTCGAATTCTGCCCAAATTTAAAAGGAAAAAATTCTTCAACAGCCAAAGGAGGGCGACCAAGAAAAGATGCCAAACATGAGCTCAAGGGGCTGAAGAGACGGCAGAGACGGCGGAAAGAGCCACGGCCAGCAGGCGACAAGACGGCGGACCCACAAGGCCCCAGCCACCCAGGAGGGCAAGCATCAGCCTCCACCCCACCACCGGAGACAGATGGAAGAGCTTCCTTATGAAGGAGTTGGCAGCCATGAAGGAGGCGATCAGGATAGAAATCCAGGTGGCGGTCAAGGTGGCGTTGACAGAGGCGATGGCCACCATGCAGAAGGCAATTGTTGGGCTGGGGAAGGAAGTAGCGACTCAGGACTTGGAAAAGGCCTCGACGGACCAGAGCAACAGAATCGTCGCCCTGGAGGCAGAAGTAAAAAGGTTGCTGGCGGTCCAGGGGAATGTAAGGGGGAAAGTCGAGGGCCAGGAGAACAGAATATTCGGATTATAGGCCTGCAGGAAACTGACGGACTAAGTCACCCAAATGCTGGGCAACATAGTTGGGAGAGACCGCGTCCCCAAACCCCAAGAGCGCGACAAAGCACACAGGTCGCTCAGACTGAAGCCTAAGGCAGCCGAGGGCGATTATCGCAAAGATCCACCGATATCAGGACCGCGAGAGGATCTTGCAGTAGACACGCCAGACAAAAGCGAGCGCCTGGGAAGGACACAAAATCAGAATCTACCAGGACTTTGGGGGTGATCCAGCAAAACGCAGGGCCGAGTTTAACCAGGTGGATTTGGCCCTGTACTAGAACGGGGCACGTTTCAGTATGCTGTTCCCAGCTAGGCTCTGGGTCACGTACCGAAAAAAAAAAAACTACTTTAACTCCCCGGAGGAAGCAAATGAATTCGTCAGAAGCAACCGCCTGGACAAGGGCCAGGCACGGCAACGAGAGTTGTGCACGGAATGATTATGAAAGAGCAAAAGACTCATTGGGCAGTGAGCATGTTTCGCTGGACTGTGCTGCCTGGTTCCGAACATAAAGGGAAGATTGGGTCATTTGGGTCATAGAAAGAGGCAAGGACAGGGGAAGGCAGGGGAAGGTTTAAACAGGGAATACGGGCAGTCAGCGGGCATAAGGAAGGGGCTAGACCAGGCCCACCACACTAGCACGGGAAGACAACAAGTAAGGGAAACCGTGGCGCACCTCGGGGGGAAGGGGGGGAACAGGACCGTGGAAGGACAAAACACAGGCGGAGACGGGGAAAGGGTGACACGGCGGAGGAGGGGGGGTAGGAACAGAGCAGGAAAAATGTGTTGGGTTTTGACAAGTGAGGAACAGGCTGAAGAAACAAGATGGCACCACAAGCAGCCACTTTGGAGAGTCGCTAAACAAAGGGAGACCCCGGAGTGCAGGGGCGCACCCACGTGGTGTACACACAGTTGATGGCCATGTTGGGTGTCCCCTGGACAAAGGGAAACCCGGAGTGCGGGACATAGCCACCAGGTAAGTATGGTTGATCCCGCAGGAGTGGGGGACAAAAGCCCCCCCCCGCCCCCAGGAATATTCCCTGGAATGTCAGGGGACTTAACGGCCCGGTGAAAAGATCCCAAGTCTTCACCCACCTAAGAAGCCTGAAAGCCCACGTAGCTAAAGTGAGCTAACAGATTGTCAGGCAGAAAATACACTTGAGAACCAAGGTGAATACAGAAGGTTCAGAGGGGAGGTGAAAAAGCACATTAGAGAAGCGAAGAGGTGTTATGAGAAAAGACTAGCAGCCAACAAAAAGTAAAATGCGAAAGTCTTCCACGGGCATATAAATAGTAAATAGAACAAAGAAGAACAAAGAACATCGGCCCTCCCAGCCTGCGCCGATCCAGATCCTTTATCTAATCCTGTCACCTATTTTCCAAGGATCTACTTCCCTCTGTTCCCCGCCCGTTCATATATCTGTCTAGATGCATCTTAAATTATGCTATTGTGCCCGCCTCCACCTCTGCCAGCAAAGCGTTCCAGGCACCCACCACCCTCTGCGTAAAAAACTTTCCACGCACATCTCCCTTAAACTTTCCCCCTCTCACCTTGAAGCCGTGACCCCTTGTAATTGACACCCCCACTCTTGTAAAAAGCTTGTTGCTATCCACCCTGTCCATACCTCTCATAATTTTGTAGACCTCAATCAGGTCCCCCCTCAACCTCCGTCTTTCCAACAAAAACAATCCTAATCTACTCAACCTTTCTTCATAGCTAGCACCCTCCATACCAGGCAACCTCCTGGTGAACCTCCTCTGCACCCTCTCTAAAGCATCCACATCCTTCTGGTAATGTGTCGACAGAACCGCACGCAGTATTCCAAATGTTGCCTAACCAAAGTCCTATACAACTGTAACATGACCTGCCGACTCGTACTCAATACCCCGTCCGATGAAGGCAAGCATGCTGTGTTACTTCTTGACCACTCTATCGACCTGCGTTGCCACTTTCAGGGTACAATGGACCTGAACTCCCAGATCTCTCTGTACATCAATTTTCCCCAGGACTCTTCCATTGGCCGTATAGTCCGCTCTTGAATTAGATCTTCCAAAATGCATCACCTCGCATTTGCCTGGATTGAACTCCATCTGCCATTTCTCTGCCCAACTCTCCAATCTATTTATATTTTGCTGTATTCTCTGACAGTCCTCCTCGCTATCTGCAACTCCACCAATCTTAGTATCATCCGCAAACTTGCTAATCAGACCACCTATACCTTCGTCCAGATCATTTATGTATATCACAAACAACAGTGATCCGAGCACGGATCCCTGTGGAACACCACTAGTCACCTTTCTCCATTTTGAGACACTCCCTTCCACCGCTACTCTCTGTCTCCTATTGCCCAGCCTTACTGAAGTCCATGTATATGACATCTACAGCCCTTCCCCCATCAATTAGCATTGTCACTTCCTCAAAGAATTCTATTAGGTTTGTAAGACATGACCTTCCCTGCACAAAACCATGCTGCCTACCACTGATTAGTCTATTTTCTTCCAAATGTGAATAGATCCTATCCCTCAGTATCTTCTCCAACAGTTTGCCTACCACTGACGTCAAGCTCACAGGTCTATAATTCCCTGGATTATCCCTGCTACCCTTCTTAAACAAAGGGACAACATTAGCAATTCTCCAGTCCTCCGGGACCTCACCCGTGCTCAAGGATGCTGCAAAGATATCTGTTAAGGCCCCAGCTATTTCTTTCCTCGTTTCCCTCAGTAACCTGGGATAGATCCCATCCAGATCTGGGGACTTGTCCACCTTAATGCCTTTTAGAATACCCAAAACTTCCCCCTTCCTTATGCCGACTTGACCTAGAGTATTTAAACATCCATCCTTAGCCTCAACATCCATCATGTCCCTCTCCTTGGTGAATACCGATGCAAAGTACTCATTAAGAATCTCACCCAGTTCCTCTGACTCCACCCATAAATTCCCTCTTTTGTCTTTGAGTGGGCCAATCCTTTCTCTAGTTACCCTCTTGCTCTTTATATACGAATAAAAGGCTTTGGGATTTTCCTTAACCCTGTTAGCCAAAGATATTTCATGACCCTTTTAGTCCTCTCTATTGCGCATTTGAGATTTGTCCTACTTTCCCGATATTCCTCCAAAGCTTCATCAGATTTAAGTTGCGTAGATCTTATGTATGCTTCCTTTTTCATCTTAGCTAGTCTCACAATTCCACCCGTCATCCATGGTTCCCTAATCTTGCCATTTCTATCCCTCATTTTCACAGGGACATGTCTGTCCTGCACTTTAATCAACCTTTCCTTAAAAGACTCCCACATTTCAAATGTGGATTTACCCTTAAAGAGCTGCTCCCAATCCACATTCCCTAGCTCCTGCCGAATTTTGTTATACTTGGCCTTTCCACAATTTAGCACTCTTTCTTTCGGACCACTCTCGTCTTTGTCCATGAATATTCGAAAACTTACCGAATTGTGATCGCTATTCCCAAAGTAATCACCAACTGAAACTTTAACCACCTGGCCGGGATCATTCCCCAGTACCAGGTCCAGTATGGCCCCTTCCCGAGTTGGACTATTTACATACTGCTCGAAAAACTCTCCTGGATGCTCCTTACAAATTCTGCTCCATCTACACCGCCAACACTACATGAGTCCCATTCAATGTTGGGGAAGTTAAAATCTCCCATCGCACCAACCCTATTGCTCCTACATTTTTCTATAATCTGTCTGCATATTTGTACCTCCACTTCACGCTCCCTTTTGGGAGGCCTGTAGTAAAGTCCCAACTATGTTAGTGCACCGTTCCTGTTTCTTAGTTCTACCCATATTGCCTCAGTGCTCGAATCCTCCATTGTGCCCTCCTTAATCATAGCTGAAAGAGTTAAATTTCTCCCAGCTACTTGCTTTCCCGACAGACCCCTGGCCACTGCTCCCGCCGAAAATCTGAAGCTATAACTTGCGGATAAAAGAAAAAGAAAAGAGAGAGCTTACCTGATATTCACTCACCCCCTTACGTTAGAGGAGGTGGAAGGGTAGGAGACACTACACGTGTAGTGTCTCGAGTTTAGCAACCGCCCAACTTAAATAGAGGTAAAAATCAAACACTTAAGCACCTACCTGATTTCCAAGCTGCACTTCGGCTCCCTCTCTCTCTCCCGCTCTCGGAAATGAAGGCCGTTGGAACCTGGGGGCAAGTTTAAACACCTACCTGAATCACAAGCTGCACTCCGGCTCCCTCTCTCTCTCCCGCTCCCGGAAATGAAGGCCGCTGGAACCTGGGGGCAAGTTTAAATACCTACCTGAATCCCAAGCTGCACTCCAACTCCTTCTCTCTCTCCCGCTCCCGGAAATGAAGGCTGCTGGAACCTGGGGGCAAGTTTAAACACCTACCTGAATCCCAAGTTGCACTCGCTGCACTCCGGCTCCCTTGCTCTATCCCGCTCCCGGAAATGAAGGCCGCTGGAACCTGGGGGCAAGTTTAAACACCGACCTGAATCCCAAGCTGCACTCCGGCTCCCTCTCTCTCTCCCGCTCCCGGAAATGAAGGCCGCTGGAACCTGGGGGCAAGTTTAAACACCTACCTGAATCCCAAGCTGCACTCCGGCTCCCTCTCTCTCTCCCGCTCCAGGAAACGAAGGCCGCTGGAACCTGGGGGCAAGTTTAAACACCTACCTGAATCCCAAGCTGCACTCGCTGCATTCCGACTCCCTCTCTCTCTCCCGCTCCCGGAAAAAAATGGGTGGGGAAAGAGCATCTTAGGGATTTAAAAGGGGATTACACATCGAGGCAGAAGGTATGGCTAAGATATTAAATGAATGCTTTGCGTTTGTCTTTCCCAAGTAGGTAAATGCTGCCCAGGACGTGTGACAGTTGATGAAATTCTGTCCTTAGAAGGCTTCAAAATTGATAAGGAAGTCGAAAAGAGGTTTGGTACTGAAAGTTGACATGGCACCAGAGCTGGATGAGATGCATCCAAGGACTTGCTGAAGGAAGTGAATATGGAACTTGTGGGGGTACTGGTCATAATTTTCCGTTCTTCTCTTGACTCGGGGGAGGTACCAGAAGACTGAAGAATTGGAAATGTTACATCCTTGTTCAAAAAAGGTTGTAAGGATAGCCCTAGCAATTAAAGACCAATCAGTTGAACATCAGTAGTGGGCATGCTTCTAGAAACAATTTTTCAGGATAGAATTAGTACAAAGAACAAGAACAAAGAACAAAGAAATGTACAGCACAGGAACAGGCCCTTCGGCCCTCCAAGCCCGTGCCGACCATACTGCCCGACTAAACTACAATCTTCTACACTTCCTGGGTCCGTATCCTTCTATTCCCATCCTATTCATATATTTGTCAAGATGCCCCTTAAATGTCCCTATCGTCCCTGCCTCCACTACCTCCTCCGGTAGTGAGTTCCAGGCACCCACTACCCTCTGCGTAAAAAACTTGCCTCGTACATCTACTCTAAACTTTGCCCCTCTCACCTTAAACCTATGCCCCCTAGTAATTGACCCCTCTACCCTGGGGAAAAGCCTCTGACTATCCACTCTGTCTATGCCCCTCATAATTTTGTATACCTCTATCAGGTCGCCCCTCAACCTCCTTCGTTCCAGTGAGAACAAACCGAGTTTATTCAATCGCTCCTCATAGCTAATGCCCTCCATACCAGGCAACATTCTGGTAAATCTCTTCTGCACCCTCTCTAAAGCCTCCACATCCTTCTGGTAGTGTGGCGACCAGAATTGAACACTATACTCCAAGTGTGGCCTAACTAAGGTTCTATACAGCTGCAACATGACTTGCCAATTCTTATACTCAATGCCCCGGCCAATGAAGGCAAGCATGCCGTATGCCTTCTTGACTACCTTCTCCACCTGTGTAGCCCCTTTCAATGACCTGTGGACCTGTACTCCTAGATCTCTTTGACTTTCAATACTCTTGAGGGTTCTACCATTCACTGTATATTCCCTACCTGCATTAGCCCTTCCAAAATGCATTACCTCACATTTGTCCAGGTTAAACTCCATCTGCCATCTCTCCGCCCAAGTCTCCAGACAATCTAAATCCTGCTGTATCCTCAGACAGTCCTCATCGCTATCCGCAATTCCACCAACCTTTGTGTCGTCTGCAAACTTACTAATCAGACCAGTTACATTTTCCTCCAAATCATTTATATATACTACAAAGAGCAAAGGTCCCAGCACTGATCCCTGTGGAACACCACTGGTCACAGCCCTCCAATTAGAAAAGCATCCCTCCATTGCTACCCTCTGCCTTCTATGGCCTAGCCAGTTCTGTATCCACCTTGCCAGTTCACCCCTGATCCCGTGTGACTTCACCTTTTGACCTAGTCTACCATGAGGGACCTTGTCAAAGGCCTTACTGAAGTCCATATAGACAACATCTACTGCCCTACCTGCATCAATCATCCTAGTGACCTCCTCGAAAAACTCTATCAAGTTAGTGACATGAAAAAATGTGGTTTGATTAGGAAGAGCCATTATGGATTTCTAAAGGAGAAATTATGTTCAACTAACTTGCTGAAGGTTTTGAGGAGGTAACAGAAAGGGTCGATGAGGATAATCATAGAATTTATGGTGCAGAGGGAGGCCATTCGGCCCATCGAGTCTGCAACGGCCCTTAGAGCACCCTACTTCAGCCCATGCCTCCATCCTATCCCCCTAACCCATAATGCTGTTGATGTGGTATACTTGGACTTTCAGAAGGCATTTGATACAGTGTCACACAACAGACTTGTAAAAAAAGCTCATGGAATAAAAGGGACAGTAACAACATGGACACAAAATTGGCTGAATAATAGGAAGCAGAGAGTAATGATCAACTCATTTTTCTGGCTGGAGGAAGGTTTGCAGTGGACCCTTGCTTTTCCTGATATATAATAGTGATCTAGATTTTGGTGTGCAGGGGACAGTTTCAAAGTTTGCGGATGATACAAAACTTGATGAACAATGAGAGGACAGTGCAGAACCTCAAAATTACACAGACAAGTTGGTGGAATGGGCAGAAAGGTGGCAGATGAAGTTCAATGTAGAGAAATGTGGGGTGATGCATTTTAATGGGAAGATCATGGAGAGACAATATAAAATAAGGGGCAAAATTCTAAAAGGGGTGCAGGAGCAGAGGGACCCTGGTATATATGTGCACAGATCATTGAAGGTAGCAGGACCATGGAGAGAGCAGTTAATAAAGCATATAGTGTTGTGGCTTTATTAATATGGGCATTGCGTACAAGAGCAAGGAGGCTATGTTGAACTTATAAAAGACACTAGATAAACCTCAGATGGAATATTGTGTACAGTTCTTGGTGCCACACTATAGGAACGATGTGAACATGTTGGAGAGAGTGCAGAAGAGATTTAGAAAAATGGTTCCAAGGGATGAGAAACTTTAGTTAGATAGATAGATTGGGGAGTTTGGGACTGTTGTCCTAGGAGAGAAGGCTGAGAGGAGATTTGATAGAGATGCTCAAAATCATGAGGGGGCTGACAGAGTAGATAGGGAGAAACTGTTCCCCCTCGTAAAAGGATCAAGAACGAGGGGGCACATATTTACGACGATTTGCAAAAGAAGTAATGTGGTTTGGATCTGGAATGCACTGCCTGGAAGTGCAGTGGAGGCAGGTTCAATTGAGGCATCCAAGAGGGCACTAGATGATTACCTCAATAGAAACAATATGTAGTGGTACAAGTGGAAAGGCAGGAGAATGGCACTCTGCCATAATGCTCGTTTGGAAAGCCAATGCAGACAGGATTGGTCAAATGGCTTCCTCTGTGCCGTAACAATTCTGTGATTCTGTGTTAAGTACATGCACACTTTTACACAGTGTGAGATCAAAGTTTGAAACTCTCGCCCACAAAAAGCAAGAGATGCCAGCTCAATTACTAATTCTAAATCTGAGACCAAGATTTCTTCTCCAGAAAAGGGATAAAAAGATATTGGAGTCAGGGCAGTTGGATGAAGGTAAATGCAGATAAACCACAATCTTACTGAACAGCAGAATAGCTTCAAGAGCTCAATGGCCTACTCTTGTTCCTACGCTAAAGTTCTTTGCTGCCCTCAGCTCCCATTATTGCAAACATGAATCAGCATTTCTCTAAAAATAGTAACCATGCTACAGTATGTATATTCATCTATTTCAGAAACAGGAAACCTTGCTTAGATTTTCTATTCCTATAATATTAGACTGTTGATCTTAAAATCAATTGAGCTGAACCTATAAAAAAATTTACGGTGGACTATTATATTTGTCTGAATAAAACATTCATAGCATCTTTGTTCCAAGCAAGTTAAAGGAAGAGTGAAATAAAATGTCAAAATCTAACGAAAAATATGCATCAACTCCCTCCCCGTCTGATCAAATCAAGGAGCAGCGAAGGTAAGAGACTGCACTTCTCTACAACCCACATGTACTGTATGCATCGTATTTTAAATCCCAATCTACTGATTTACAGAATCGACATGAGATCTTTTTAAGTCATAGAAGAGTAAAATTGGAACTTAAGCCATTACAAAAACGTAATCAATTTAAATTAAATAAAATTTAAGGTAAAATCTTAATGCATCAAATTGTCTGACTTACAATGTTATGGCTGCTGAGAATAGTCCTGCCTCTGCACTGCAGCATTTGACTGTAACTTGCAGAAGCAGTCATTTAAAATATGTGAGGTTCCTTCGTATCAACACTAAAGCCATTTGTACCTCTAGAGAATGATTTCAGTGAAAATCATGCCGTATGCAGTATAAACATTATAAACATACAATTCTTAAAAAAACATTTGATCACAAATCGGATTCATTCTGGCAGGGAAAACCAAAACGCTGACTTATTAAAGAGCTCAGTTTTAAAACTGACACAGCTACAACTCTACCAAACTACTACACAAAACATAACATTGCAGCATCTTCCATTTAACTTGGAATTCAGTTCCATATCCTCAATTAACTTGCTGCTTCAGATAATTTTTAATACATACGTATTTAGTTCAAACAGCTTGCAAAATAATCAGATAGAATTATTTGAAGAATCCCTTTGCAGCAGCTGAAGAGCAAATGTGGTGGAACTAGAAGTCCTGTAGGAGGTGCCAGAGGAAAGCTTACAGATATAAAACAATGACTCGTACTTTGCATATTTCAAGGAAACACAGAACTGCAGTGCTGATTAACAATTCTTGCAGTTCTTCCTTAAACCGACAACACGCATAGATCTGTACAGAATATCATCAATAAAGCATTAGCTGCTCTTTTGTCCCTTATTATCTTATTTTTGTGCAGTACACTACTCAAATTTAGGACAATATCATTTGCATTTCTGTAAAGCGATTATTAAAAAAAAGATGGATTATAAGTACATCAACAATAGTTCTAAAAGGTTTAAAGTTTTTGTACCCAATACTGGAAAGTGTTCTTATTTTACAAATTCTTTGGTTTCTAGTACTGAATATAAATACAGAATGCTACATATAATGGACAAAAAAAATTACCCAAGGGAGTGTTTCATTTAAAAGTTGAAAAGGGGCATGGTTAAATTGAATTTCTCAAACACAATGATTTGGAAGCCAATTAATCATTTATTCCATTACTGTTTTGTAGGCCTAATCAGGTCTTCTGAGAAGATATATTTAAGCAATTTTATTTAGGTTAATGCATAAAATGCATAATGCATCAATGTATAAAATCATATGGGCTAATATTGCACGTCAGTGGAAACGATGAGGCTGAAATGGTCACAATCATTTTCAGTCAAAAGAGCTGAGTGGATAATCCATTGCAGCCTCCTGCACTGGGTAACATCTAAAAATGCAATGCAGCAATTCACCAATGCTTTCAACAGCGTCTCCCAAACCACGCCCTGTGCCATCTCGGTGGTGAGCAGCAGGTACATTGGAATACCACCACATTCACTTAACACACTATTCTAATTTGGAAATATATAATTGTTCATTGTCATTCGGTCAAAATCCCTAAATTTCCTACCTACCAGTACAGTGGGAATACCTTGCCACATGGACTGCAGCAGTTTAAGAAAAAGCTCACCATCACTTCAAGTAGAGAAGGGGGAATAAATGCCGGTCTTGTCTGCAGTGCCCACAACCCTTGAATGAATAAATTTTTTGACACTCAAAAGTACCCAACCCATATCTGGTTCGCAGATAAAGCAGATATTGAAACCTAAACACATAACTACTCAATTCAAAATTGCTTGAATTATCTGTTAATTGCAAAATTAAGGGTCAGGAAGTCTTGCTTCAATTCCACACGACTTTGGTGAGACCACAACTGGCAGTTTTAGCCTCCTTACCCAAGGCAGCTTTACGCGGACTGCAATGAAGGTTCACCAGATTAACTGTAAAGAATTGTCCTATGAAGACAAATGGGCCTACATTCTCTGGAGCTTAGAAGAACAAACATGATCTAAATGAAACACAAGATTCTGAGAGGGCTTAACAGGGTAGATGCTGAAAAGCTGCTTCCCTGGCTAGAGAATCTAGAACCAGGGGTCATTAGTCTCAGAGGAGGAATCAGTGGGTTGTGAATCTTTGAAATTCTCTACCCTCGAGGCCTGTGGATGTTAGGTCATTGAGAATATTCAGGCCAAGATCAGTAGATTTTTGAACTCCAGGGGAATCAAGGGCTCTGGGGATTGGGCAGGAGAGTGGACTGAGGTCGAAGACCAGCCTTGGTCTTCCTGAATGGTGCGTAAACATCAGTGGCTATATCGCCTCCTTCTACTTACAATTTCATGTTCTAATTTGAGTTGAAAGACTGCCTCTGGACTGTTTGGATTAATTTATTTAATTAAAAGCACTGGCTAAGGCAACTTCAAAAGGAGGAGAGAAAAAAAAGAGTAGGCTATTCCATGCTAGACCATGCAAAATGTACTGAACAGAAGTGGTATCTATATTAAACACGAATGCAACCTCTGCAGGAATAGTTCAAATGCTCTTTTTAATCTAAACGTCAATATCTCTTTCCCCCATTTTCATAAATATGAGAAAGACTGTCACAAGATTTTGTTATTGTCGCTTAATTTGCATCTTTCAATTATTAGTGTAGCAGAGGATCATTCACCCCTTGGCGTTAAACAACTATCTACAGTTCCAGCCGGAACACCAACCATGACTCAGAATTCAAAAAATCAGGCACTAGCTGCACAGGAGAGATAGCAGAGTTCAAAAGAAGAACTGTACAAAGTACACAATCCACCACTGACTGAAGACGGCACAAAGCTGCTTGTAAACCTCCACTATTTCTTTGCAGAAAAAATGAACCTAAAAAATGTAAACAATAAGGATAGAAATATCATCTTTGTGTGAAATAATGGCAGTTGTGCAGTAACTATCCAACCATTAAATTACTCCTTTCTGGCTTTCTCATAACTTTCCACTGACAGTAAGTTACACCAATAAATAAAAACAAGTTTTCAATAACTAATCAAAGCAGCTCCCTTTTGAAAACATATAGAGTACCAAATTCTTTTTTTTTCAAATTAAGGATCAATTTAGCGTGGCCAATCTACCTACTCTGCACATTTTTGGGTTTGTGGGGGTGAGACCCACGCAGACACGGGGAGAATGTGCAAACACCACACAGTGGGGCTGGGATCGACCCAGGTCAATCAAAGCAGCTTCGTAGCCAAGAATTAAGAGCCCTGACCTAAAAACTGGAAATGCTGGAAACGCTCAGCTGGTCGGGCAGCAACTGTGGAAAAAAGAACTGGTTATTGACCTAAAATGCTAACTCTTTCCAAAAATGCTGTTTTTCAAAAAAAAGTATTTCTAGCATCCGCAGCATTTTACCCAAGAATTTGCAACATCTAAATATTTTTTTTTAAAACATGTCACAGAACCTCTTGAATGTTCTCGTGATAATAAAAAAAATTTAAAACCTGATACGGCAAAAGCTTCAAGCTTCAAGAGTACCAATGAAAAAATGACTTTCAATTATGTTTCCAAAGAAGGAACTCTCGTCCCAAAATGCCTGATATCTGCAGACAAAAGAAGTGGGCATTCTTTTGTTATCAAGACTGCGAATTACAGTGCACTGCTAAACATCTCCATAAAGTCCCCTGCAGTAATTTCTCAACCCTCAGTTCCAACAACTCTTCATCCTTCAAAACTTCTTAAGTCATCGCCCATTCTCCTCAAACTTCTCTCCTTCATAGTGCGGCTCAGTGGGATTTCGCTCACTTAATTCCTCTCAGCTATCTAACAATAGTTGAAGGATCTCCAGCAATGACGGACATAGTAGTATTGGACTAGTAACCCAGAGACTCAGGTTCGAATCTCACCACAGCGAGTGATGCAATTTGAATCTAATGAAGACCATGAAACCATTGTCGATTGCTGTAAAAACCCATCAGGTTCACTGATGTCCTTTATTAAAGGAAATCTGCCATCCTTAAGTCCTATGTTTAACTCCACTTCCACAGAAATGTGGTTGACTCTTAAATGCCCCATGAAAAGTAATGCAAAAGGGTGGATCCAAACCAGTGATTTTCAAACTCAAGTTTGCGACCAGTGGGTGGGTCATGGACAGGGGTCGAGAGGGTCTCGAAGTGATCGATCGGGGCATTCCCGATCATGGAGCAAAGTGCCCAATGGCCACGACCGGCTTTTAAAAATGCCAGTCGTCCCGCACAGGTGTGCGCCCTCAGCTGGTTGTAGCAGTGCGCAGGTTCGGAGCACAATAGGACAGACCGCCTCCTCCGTACATCAGCGTGCTGTCCCAGGAGCAGAATTTTTTAAAAAATCAATGAAGTCTTCCCGCCAGAGGTGGCGGTAGAGAGGTCATGCGCCCGGTACATTGATGCCACGTGCTCTGGCCGTTAAATTACTGAGGAGAGCTTCCTCCCTTTTGTAGCTGCCAGCAAGCAAGGAAGATGATCATTTTGCTATAAGGAAGAAAGCACCAGGGACAGAAAAGGCCTGGATCTCACCTACCCTGTACATATTTTTGGTTGTGGGGGTGAAACCCACGCAGAAGGCTTTGGTATTTTTAAACAAAACGTTATTATGAATACAATATTCAAATCTTTAACTTCACACCTGAAAAGAATAGCTTACAATTACCCCTTAAACACTTCTACTCAATTCCCCATTAACACAAGAAGAAAAGAAACATACAGCTCTCAATCCATCTTAAAAATCAGCATGGCATAAAGTAATACTTGCTTCATAGAACAGATTTGGCTCCTGATAGAACCTGTTCAGGCTCTGGCTGATTATCTTCAAAAAACTGGTTCGTCTGCCATGTTTCAGCTTCTTCCTTGTCCTCAGACAAGACTGCTCTGCTTTAAATATTATTACTCTTTTTTTGTAACTATCCTACTGGGAGAGAATTGTGGACTCCGTGTCAGACAGATTAGACTTCAAATCCACTTGAAAGCTTTCTCAAAACGTCTCTCTGAACCCCTTAGCTCCACCCAGCAATGACACTATCTCCGCTGAAAAGCAGGTTAACGTTCCAGGTTGAAAGCACAAACTTCCCAGGGATTTTCGCCAGTCACCCACAGCGCTATAGCCCAGACTGAAAACATATTCCTCTAGTCAATTTCACCTTCTGGCTCCGAAAAGCTCCCAGGCCCTGCAAAAGAGCCACTGCAGTCAAACAAACTGTAAACCCAGGCTTTTAATCCTTAAACTGCCCCAATATTTAGAATCCAATATTCCTAAAATCCACCATTCAATATCCCTATCAACCACTTTGAAATGGAAAAAAAGTAACCAATCCAGTTTGTCAAGCATGACCCATCCTTTATAAATTCATGCTGTTCTCTCTGATCAGCTGAAGATTTCAAGATGTACAACTACCATCTTTAATTATAGATTCTAGCAATTTCCTGACATCAGGGTCGGGATTCTCCAACCCCACGCCGGTTCGGAGAATCGCCGGGGGCTGGCGTGAATCCCGCCCCCGCCATGTCCCGAAATCTCCGCCACCAGAGATTCAGCGGGGCGGGAATCGCGCCGCGCAGGTCGGCGGGCCCACCCCCGCCGATTCTCCGGCCCTCAATGGGCCGAAGTCCCGCTGCTGGAATGCCTGTCCCGCCAGCGTGGATTAAACCACCTTTTGAACGGCGGGACAAGGCGGCGCGGGCAGGCTCCGGGGTCCTGGGGGGAGGGCGTGGGGCGATCTGGCCCAGAGGGGTGCCCCCACGGTGGCCTGGCTCGCAATTGGGGCCCACCGATCCGCGGGCGGGCCTGTGCCGTGGGGGCACTCTTTTTCTCACGCCTTCGCCATGGTCTTCACTATGGCACAGGCGGAAGAGACCCCTCCCCTGCGCATGCGCGGGGATGACGTCAGCAGCCACTGACGCTCCCGCGCATGCGCTGACCCACGTCGACCTTTCAGCCCCGGCTGGCGTGACGCCAAAGGCCTTTCCCGCCAGCCAGTGGAGCGTAAACCACTCCGGCGCGGGCCTAGCCCCTCAAGGTGAGGGCTTGGCCCCCAAAGGTGCGGAGACTTCTGCACCTTTGGGGCGGCACGACGCCGGAGTGGTTCTCGCCATTCCATTACTGTTACAACCTGCCTGCTTACCATTGGCTGGGGACTAATGACAATCCCACAATCCTGTGGGAGTATGAGCTTCCCCAATGAAGGGGGCGGAGAAATCATTAGCAGACTCCCTGTATAAATAAAGCTGGCCAGTTTGGAACCAGCAGGAAGGAGTAAGCAACAAGTGAGGTTGTGTATATATACATGTTATTGTAAATAAATGTTATTTCTTTGTATCCTTGAAACTCGTGCTGGATTCTCCGTGGCCCTCACAAAAATTACGCCGGAACCCCCCGCCCCACCAGGTAGGGGAGAATCCCGCCCCAGATGTTCGACAAACAGGTCAATAATTTTCTGCTTTGCCTCTCTGATCTTTCTTAAGACATGTGGAGAGACATGCACAATTTTTCTTTTGGGAGGCAAGTGGCAGGTGGTGTGACATGGCAGGGAGAGAAGCCACTAATTAGTGAGATTTTGGGGGAAAATATGATCTGCACCCCTCAGCAGCTCACTTCTCCCTATGAAAGCTATGTTTGTCTCAACTTCCTTGTGTACGGACTTCCGGTTGCGGCTACGCCTAGGTAGATCGCACGGTCGGCAGCTCCCGCTGATAATGGACTTTTGGGCCCTTTTAAGGAGCTCCAGCGGCATTTGGACACCGATTCCCGGTGTGGGAAGGAAACAGTGAGGGTCTCCCAGCACTGTATGGAGTGGACCAGGAGTGGAGCAGTCAAAAAAGTCGCTTTAGAGAAGTGAGGAGAACGGGCGCAAAAAAACAAGATGGCGACGGGCGGGAATCAGGCAGTGTGGGCCCAGTGGTCCCAGGAGCAGCAGAACTTTTTAAGAAGCTGCTTTGCTGACTTGAAGGCGGAGATGTTGGCCCCTATGAAGGCATCGATAGAAAGGCTGGTGGAGACCCAGAAGATGCAGGGGACGGCGATCAAGGAGGTGCAGCAGAAGGCTTCTGATAATGAGGTCGAGATTCTGGGCCTGGTGGTCAGAGTGGAAGCGTACGAGGTACAAAAAATGGCAGGAGAAGCTGGAGGACCTGGAGAATAGGTCGAGGTGGTGGATTCTGGGTCTCCCTGAAGGCGTGGAGGGATTGGATGCTGGGGCGTTTGTGACCACGATGCTGAGTACGCTGATGGGCGCGGGGGCCTTCCCGAGGCCCCTGGAGCTGGATGGGGCGCACAGAGTCCTGGCAAGGAGGCCGAGGGCAAACGAGCCGCCAAGGGCTATGGTGGTAAGGTTCCACTGCTTCACCGACAGGGAGTGTGTCCTGCGATGGGCGAAGAAGGAGCAGAGCAACAAGTGGGAGAACACAGAGATCCAGATTTATCAGAACTGGAGTGCAGAGCTGGCCAAGAAGCGTGCAGGGTTCAATCAGGCCAGGGCGATCCTCCACGGGAAGGGGGTGAAGTTCGGGCTGCTGCAGCCGGCGAGGCTGTGTGTCAAATACCAGGACCGACACCATTATTTTGATACGCCGGATGAGGCGTGGACTTTCATCAAGAATGAGAAGTTGGACTCGAGTTAATGGATTGCAGTATGTTATGGGGGTTGTTGGTGAGTGGGGTGGGGCGGTGTTTGGGTGGGGTTTTCCCCACGTTTTCTTGTGTCTTTGTGGCCCCGTGCCCTTGGGGATTTGGATGAGGTTGCAGTTGGGAGGAGCTGCGTCATAGGGGGTGGGGTCGGTCCAGGCAGGGAGCGCGGTTTTTCCCGCGAAATGGTGGGGGCGGTACCTGAAGTGGGGGAACGGTACTGTGTTCGATGTCCGCATTGGTTCATACGGGGTGTTGTGGGGGGGAGACTTTCTCTAGGTTGGGGGGGGGGGGGGGGGGGGGGGGGTGCTGGAGATTTGGATGGAGAATCCACAGGGGGATTGGAGGTAGAGGCGGGAGGGACCGGGGTCGGCATGAGTCAGCTGACTTACGGGAGTGCAATGGGGGGGGGGGGGGGGGGGGGGGGCGGCGCAGGAGGGTTAAACAGTTGCTTGGCCGGGGGAGGGGGGGATTTGGGGGGTTGCTGCTGTGCTGACTGAGGGGGAATTGATGGTAAGAGGGAGAGTCGGGGCGGGGATCCTCCGCCTGTGGGGCTGGAGGCGCGGGCATGTGGCTGGCCTAAAAAAGATGACTAGTTGGCAGGGGGTAGCCTCCCGATACAGCTGATCATGTGGAACATGAGGCGCCTGAATGGGCCGGTCAAGAGGGCTCCGGTGTTTTCGCACTTAAAGGGGCTAAAGACAGGTGTAGCTATGCTACAGGAAACACGCCTGAAGATCGCAGATCAAACCAGGCTGAGGAAGGGATGGGTGGGACAGGTTTTTCACTCAGGGCTGGATGCGAAGAACAGGGGGGGCCGCAATCTTGGTGAGTAAGCGGGTGGCATTTGAGGCGGTGGGTATGGTGGCAGATAAGGGGGGTCGTTAATTTATGGAGACTGCAGGGGGCCCGGGTGGTGCTAGTGAATGTGTATGCTCCGAACTGGGACAATGCAGGGTTCATGAAGCGGATGCTGAGCCGGATTCCGGATCTGGAGTCATGTAGTTTGGTAATGGGTGGGGGGACGGCGACGGCGATGACCGGGGGAGGGACGACACGACTTTAATACGGTCCTGGACCCGATATTGGATCGGTCTAGGTCGGGGTCGGGTAAGAGGCCTGCAGCGGCCAAGGTCCTGAGGGGGTTCATGGACAGATGGGGGAGGGGATCCGTGGAGATTTGCCAGGCCACGGGCGAAGGAGTTTTCCTTCTTCTCCCATGTACACAAGGCTTACTCGTGGTAAGGAGGGCGCTAATTCCGAGAGTGGAGGGGGCGGAGTACTCGGCCAGTGCGATCTCGGACCATGCCCCGCACTGGGTGGAGCTGGGGATGGGGGAGGAGAGAGGCCAATGCCCACTGTGGTGAATGGACGTGGGACTACTGGCGGAAGAGGAGGTCTGTGGGCAGGTCCGGAGGTGTATCCAAAGATATGTGGAGGCCAATGATAATGGGGAGGTTTCGGTGAGTGTGGTCTGGGGAGTGCTGAAGGCAGTGGTCAGGGGGAAGCTCATCTCAAACAGGGGCCACAGGGAGAAGAGGGAGAGGATGGAGAGGGAGAGGTTGGTGGGGGAGATACTGAATGTGGATAGGAGGTATGCAGAATCCCCCGAGGAGGGGTTGTTGAAGGAACAACGGAGCCTTCAAACGGAGTTTGACTTGCTTACCACGGGGAAGGCTGAAGCCCAGTTGAGGAAGGTACAGGGAGCAGTGTATGAGTATGGGGAGAAGGCAAGTCGGATGCTGGCGCATCAGCTGCGGAAGAGGGAGGCGGCTAGGGAGATGGGGGGGAATTAGAGATGGGGGGGAATTAGAGATGGGGGGGGAATTAGAGATGGGGGGGGAATTAGAGATGGGGGGGGAATTAGAGATGGGGGGGAATTAGAGATGGGGGGGAATTAGAGATGGGGGGGAATTAGAGATGGGGGGGAATTAGAGATGGGGGGGGAATTAGAGATGGGGGGGGAATTAGAGATGGGGGGAATTAGAGATGGGGGGAATTAGAGATGGGGGGGAAATAGAGATGGGGGGGAAATAGAGATGGGGGGAAATAGAGATGGGGGGGAATTAGAGATGGGGGGGAATTAGAGATGGGGGGGGAATTAGAGATGGGGGGGGAACATGGTGCTGAGCTCAGCTAAGATAAACGAGGTCTTTAAGGACTTTTATGGTAAATTATACGAGTCAGAACCCCCGGGGGGAGGGGAGGGGATGAGGCAGTTCCTGGACCAACTGAGGTTTCCAAAGGTGGAGGAAGGGCGGGTAGAGGGATTGGGGGCCCCGATTGAGATGGAGGAACTAATTAGGGGGTTGGGGAGTATGCAAGCGGGTACGGTCCCGGGGCCGGATGGGTTTCCCATAGAGTTCGATAGGAAATTCTCAGAGCTGTTGGGCCCGTTGCTGTTGAGAACTTTTAACGAGGCTAAGGAAAAGGGAATCCTTCCCCCAACGATGTCGCAGGCTCTGGTCTCGCTTATCCTCAAGCGTGATAAGAACCCGCTGCAATGCGGCTCCTATAGGCCGATTTCGCTCCTTAATGTGGATGCCAAGCTGTTGGCCAAGATCTTGGCCACTAGGATTGAGGATTGTGTCCCGGGAGTGATTCATGAGGATCAGACGGAGTTTGTGAAGGGCAGGCAGCTGAATACGAATGTGCGGATGCTTCTGAATGTGATCATGATGCCCTCGGAGGGTGGGGACGCAGAAGTGGTAGCGGCAATGGACGCGGAGAAAGCCTTTGACCGGGTGGAGTGGGAGGACCTGTGGGAGGTGTTAGATTTGGTTTGGGGGAGGAATTCATAGGGTGGGTCAAATTGTTGTACCAGGTCCCGGTAGCGAGTGTTTCAACGAACCGGCGGCGGTCGGGGTACTTTAGACTATATCGTGGAACGAGGCAGGGGTGCCCCTTGTCCCCCCTGCTGTTTACCCTGGCGATTGAGCCGTTGGCCATGGCATTGAGGGAGACCAGAAACTGGAGGGGGTTGGTTCGGGGGGGGGGGGGGGATGACCTACTTCTGTACATTGCAGATCCGGTGGAGGGGATAGGGGAGGTCATGCGGATACTTAGGGATTTTGGAGACTTCTCGGGGTACAAGTTAAATGTGGGAAAAAGCAAGCTTTTTGTGGTGCATGCGTGGGGCCAGACAAAGAGGTTGGGAGAGCTACTGCTCAAGATGGTGGAGAGGAGCTTTCGGAACTTGGGCATCCAAGTAGCCAAGAATGGTGGGTCTTGCACAAGCTCAATTTAGCGCGGCTGGTGGATCAGGTGGAGGGGGACTTTAGGAGGTGGGACATGCTGCCACTCTCCCTGGCGGGCAGGGTTCATTCCGTAAAGATGACGGTCCTCCCTAGGTTCTTGTTCGTCTTCCAGTGCCTGCCCATTCTCATCCCCAAGTCCTTTTTCAAGCGGGTAAATAGGAGTATTACGGGATTTGTGTGGGCAAATAAGACCCCGCGGGTTAAGAGACTGCTTTTGGAGCGCAGCCGGGGAGGGATGGGTTGGCGCTGCCGAACTTGTGCAGCTATTACTAGGCAGCGAATGTGTCTATGATTCGGAAATGGGTAATGGAGGGAGAGGGCGGCATGGAAACGGTTGGAGGCGGCGTCCTGTACAGATACTAGCCTGGGGGCACTGGTGACAGCACCATTGCCGCTTCTGCCGAAACGGTATACCACAAGCCCGGTGGTGGCGGCGACACTGAGGATTTGGGGGCTGCGGAAACAGCATAAGGGGAAGGTAGGGGCCTCAGTGTGGACCCCGATACGGAACAACCACAGGTTAGTTCCAGGTAGGATAGACGGCAGGTTCCTAAGCTGGCACAGGGTGGGAATCAAAAGGATAGGGGACTTGTTTATCGATGGGACTTTTGCCAGTCTGAGGGCGCTAGAGGAGAAATATGGGTTGCCCCCGGGTAACACTTTTAGGTACATGCAGGTTCGGGCGTTTGTGAAAAAGCAGGTGGGGGAATTCCCGCTGCTACCTGCCCGGAGGATACAGGACAGGGTGGTCTCAAGCGTGTGGGTGGGGGATGGCAAAGTATCGGACATATACCAGGAGCTGCAGGAGGCGGAGGAGACCTCGGTGGAAGAGCTGAAGGGCAAGTGGGAGGAGCTGGATGAGGGCCTGTGGGCTGACGCCCTGGACAGGGTCAATTCCTCCTCATCTTGCGCCAGGCTGAGCCTGATTCAGTTTAAATTGGTACACCAGGCGCATATGATAGGGGCGAGGATGAGTAAGTTCTTTGGGGTAGAGGACAGGTCTGTGAGATGTTCAGGGAGCCCAGCGAACCATGACCATATGTTTTGGACAGGCCCGGTACTTACGGAATTTTGGAAAGGCTTTGCAAAGGCTATGTTCAAGGTCTTGGACACTCGGGTAAAACCGAGCTGGGGGATAGCGATATTTGGGGTATCGGATGATCCGAGAGTGCAGGAGTCGAAAGAGCCCGGAGTTCTAGCCTTTGCCTCCTTGGTAGCCCAGAGAAGGCTCTTGTTAATGTGGAGGGGCGCGAAGCCCCCAAGCGTAGAGGCTTGGGTCAGTGACATGATGGGGTTTCTCAGGTTGGAGAAGATGAAGTTTGTCTTGCGAGGGTCCTTGCAGTGGTTCTCCAGGGGGTGGCAACCGTTCCTTGACTTTCTCACAGAACGTTAGATGGAGGTCAGCAGCAGCAGCAATCCAGAGGGGGGGGGGGTTGATTTCATTTTATTTGTAAGGGGCAAATGCCCCACCTTGTTTTGTTTTGTTTGTTAAAATTGTTAATTTGGTAGAGGTTAAGTTGTTTTTGTTGTCATATTGTTTTGTTCTCTTTGCATTATATTTTCTTTTGTAGTGGCTTGTAAAAATTATTGAAAATCTTTGAATAAAAACATTTTTTTATTTTTTTTTTTACAAACTTGTTTGTGTACACCATGTGTGATCCACAGAGAGATAGAAAGATAAGCCCATCTCAAACCATCTGTAAACAATCTATGAAACTAGTTGTACACACATTACAACTATATAATACATACTTGTCAGTGGTGATTTATTTACCAGAAAGGTACAACAGGATGAGAGATTATCTGGAGAGAAATACAGAAGGTTAATAAAATGTTTAAATAGAGACATTCAAACTTTTAAAGGATTTTGACAGAGTAGATAAGAAGAAACGATTTCCACAGGCAGAAGGGTCAGTAACCAGAGGACACAGAGTTTAAATAATTGCAAAAATCCAAGGTTGGTTGGGGGGGGGGGGGGGGGGGAAAGAGCAGGGCAGCAATGAGGAGATTTTTTTTTTAAGCATAGTTAATTAGAATGATCTGGAATGTATTGCTGAAAGATAAGTGGCAGCAGATTCAGTAATAATTTTCAAACGGGAATTGGATGTCTACTGAATTAGGAAAGATTTTGAGGGCTATGGGGAAAGAACAGGGGAATGGATTTCATTGGATAACTCTTTCAAAGAGCTGGCACAGGTATGATAAACCAAATGGCATCCTTTTGTGCTATATGATTCAGTTCTACCTATGGTATTGCAGAGTCAAGACCAAATGTCCTCTTAAGAAGCTGGGGTAGAAAATAGAGGAGATATCGTTAGATCAGGTCATAGAGGCAATTCAGCCCAGATTTTGACAGCATACATTATGGTTATTTTTATAATATTTAGTTTGCAGGATATGAGGTTTTCTGCAGTGCAGGCTGAGGAATTGGGAGAAGCAAAGTTCAGAAGCTACAAAACCGCTGCTGATGGGAATATACAATTACAGTTTTAAAACATTTATGGAAACAATTTGCACTTTGAGAGAGAAGAGTTTAGTTGGGTAGTGCATGTAAACATGGGATTTTTAATATATTACTATCCATGGCATTGCACCAGAGGATTAAGTGCAGTCTTGAGATTATATGGTTGCAGGATGAGAAACAAATATAAGGGCACACAGCCCCTATTTTATAAGAACAAATTCTGTTCATGTTTTTATATTTCCATCATAGGTCGACACTTATAATGGAAACTGTCCATGATCATTTTTCAAGTGTCAGTTAAGAAAGTGACCATCAGCAGGTTATTGTGTCTTTGGAGCATCACAACCAGTCATCCAATCCCCCCATGTGCCAGTGTTTCCTGCACAGTGGTTAGGGACAGAATCCCTAACTATAATTTTTACTCTCCTGCCCAAGAGTACTGATTCCAACTGTAGCTCGCCTACAATCCATGAGCGAGATCAGCAAACTCAGCAGACTAAAATCAAAGTTGGAACTTCCTAACCAATAAAGCACATTTATTTGCTACTTTAAGTAATTTCTGATGTTCAGTCTTCTGCTGTGCCACACAATTGAATTTAGAGCAGGAGAGGAGGAGTACCTGGAGATGGGTAACCGCACCTGAAAGAGGAGAGAGGGGAGGACTTGGAGACAGGCAGCACCACCTTAAAGAGGAAGGATAGGACGAAGATCCAGAGACAGGCAACATAACCTAAAGAGGAGGGAGGAGGAGGAGGAGGAGGACCCAGATGTACCAACCATATTCGGAGAACAATTTAAGTACAATGTCATAGGAAAAGAGTAGTTGGTTGGTTGGGGAGTATTGTTCCCATTTATCTTTCAAAACTCAGGTTAACTTTAGCAATTGTACAGTTTTATTAGCAGAAATAAAGTTTACTAACAGTAGTTAAGCTTATTATATTAATTGATGAGTCTATCCTATTTATCTTAACTAGAAAATTTCAATTGGGGAATGTAGGACATCTATTAAAACAAAAGAACACAAGCACAGGGAGGTTTAGAGACTTTTAAAAATAAATTTAGAGTATCCAATTATTTTCTTTCCAATTAAGGTGCAATTTAGTGTGGCCAATCCTCTGACCCTCCACATCTTTTGGATTATGGGGGTGAGACCCACGCAGACACAGGCAGAATGTGCAAACCCCACACGCAGTGACCCAGGGTCGGAATCGAACCTGGGAACTTGGCGGTGTGATGCCGCCCTCGGATTAGAGAAATCAAATAAAATGTAATCAGTCAATTAATTGATTCATTAAATGCTATATAAAAATGGTAGGTGATGTGTGGCAGCTGCAGAATGTGGGTTCTTGTGGGTACCTGTTTAAATCAAGGCAAAGACGTCTGCAATAAGTGTTTGCGGCTGGAGGATTTTCAGCTCAGAGTCATCGAGCTGGAGGCCAAGCTGCAGACAATGCAACACATTAGGATGGGGGGGTAGTGTCCTGGACACTTTGTTCCAGGAATTCCCTTAGGATAGGGTTGTTGATTTAGTCCATGAGCAGGGACAGGTGGCGTAGAGCTGTTAATAAAGATTGAAATCAGTGCATTAGTGAGAGAGGATTTTTGATTGGAAGAAGAAGATGTAGAATCAGTTTAGCTAGAGCTAAGAAACAGCAATGGGCAGGAAACATTTGTAGGAGTTGTTTATAGGCGAAGTGGTAATGTCGGGCACAGTACAAATCAGAAACTAAGGTCCATGTAACAACAGTAAATACTGGGGTACTTCAATGTATAGTCCTCAGACAGGATAAACCTGATTAGCACTAGTGCTGTGGAGGACAAATTGCTGGAATGTATAAAATATGGTTTTCTGGAACATTATGTTAAGGAGCCAACGAGAGAACAGGCTATTTTGGATCTAATATTATGCAATGAGGAAGGGTTAATTAATAATCTTGTTGTAATGGAGGCTTTAGGGCAGTGTGGCCATAATGTGTTGAATCATAAGTTTGATAGCGATGTAGTTCATTCCAAAACTAGAGTCTTTAATTTAACAAAGGAAACTACAATGGTATGAGGGGTTGAGGGGAGAGTTAGGGCAGAGGCAGTGGCAAAATGGTAGGTATTGTCATTCAAAACCCATCATGGCACGTGGTGGAATTTGAATTCCATAATGGAAGGAAACCTGCTGTCCTTACTTGTCTGGTCTACATGTAAAGGTAATTCCAGACCCAATGTGATCAACTCTTAGCTGCATTCAACTGCTACAGGTCTACAAAAAGGAATGAAATCAGATGGACCACCCATCCTAGTTGACCCTGCAAAGTCCTCCTTACTAACATCTGGGAGCTTATGACAAAGTTGGGTGAGCTATCTCACAGATTGACATGTCTCACTGAATCATACCTTACAGACACCACCATCATGATTCCTGCATATGTCCATTCCCACCAGCAAGACAGACCCAGCAAAGGTGGCAGCACAGTGATATAGAGTCGGGAGGGAGTTGCCCTGGGAGTGCACAACATCGACTCTAGATCCCATGATGACTCGTGACATGAGGTCAAAGATGGGCAAGAAAATTCCATTTGATTTCCAAATCCCCACCCCCTCAGCAGATGAATCAATACTCCTCCATGTTGAACATCACTTGGGTGGAAGCACTGAGGGAGTCAAGGACACAAATATACACTGGGTGGGGAATTTCAATGCCCATCACCAGGGGTGGCTTGATAGCGCTACCACAGACTGAGCTAGTGGAGTCCTGATAGACTTGGGTGCTAAACTGGGTCTGCAGTGACATAATCAACAAGAGGGAAAACATATATTTTTTTTAAAATTTAGAATACCCAATCATTTTTTCCAATTAGGGGCAATTTAGCGTGGCCAATCCACCTAGCCTGCACATCTTTGGGTTGTGGGGGCGAAACCCACGCAAACACGGGGAGAATGTGCAAACTCCACATGGACAGTGACCCAGAGCCGGGATTCAAACCTGGGACCTCGGCGCCATGCGGCAAGAGGGCTAACCCACTGCGCCACCGTGCTGCCACGGAAAACATATTTGACCTCATCCCCACCAACCCGGTTCCACAGATGCGTCTGTCCATGAGTATCGGTAGGAGGGACCACCGTACAGTCCTTGTGGTCTCGTCTTCACATTGCCGATCCCCTCCATCATATTGTGTGGCACTACCACCATGCTAAATGCAATACGCTTCGAAAAGATCCAGCAACTCAAGAGTGGGCATCCATAAGGCGCTGTAAGCCATCTGCAGCAGCAGTATCATACTCAACGAAAATCTGTAACCTCATGGCCCAGCAGATCGCCCACTCTACAATTACCACCAAGCCAAGAAATCAACCCTGGTTCAGTTAAGGGTGCAGGAGGGCATGTCAGGAGTAACATCAAGCAAATCTAAAAATGAGGTGCTGACCTGGTGAAGCTACTACACAGGACTACTTGTGTGCCAAACAGCATAAGAACCTAAAAACTAGGAACAGTAAGTCAGCCCCTTGAGCCCACTCTGCCCTTCAATATCATCATGGTTGTTTTCCTCCCGGCCTCAACTCCCACTTCCCTTTCTCCGTAATCCCTCAACCCATTCCGAATTAAAAACCTGTCCATCTCCCCCTTAAATTTACTCAATGTCCCGGTATCTATCACACTCCGGGGTAGTGAATTCCACAGATTCACAACCCTTTGAGAGAAGTAATTTAATCTCATCTCTGTTTTAAATCTGCTACACCTTATCCTAAAACTATGATCTCTCGTTCTAGATTGTCCTACAAGAAGAACTATGTTAACACCTTTTATCATCTCACATACCTAAATTAGATTTCCTCTCATTCTTCTAAACGATAGAGCACAGGCCTAAATTGCTCAATCTCTCTTCACACGACAAAACCTTCATCTCTGGAATCAATCTAGTGAGCGCCCTCTAAACTGCCTCTGATGCAACTACATCCCCCCTCAAATAAGGGGACCAAAACTGTACACCAGGTGCATCCTCACCAGTGCCTTGTACAGTTGCAGCAACACTCCCCCACTTTTACACTCTATTTCTTTCGCCTTTGTCTTATTACCTGCATTCTAGTTTTCTGCAATTCACGCACAGACGCCCAGATCCCTCTGCAGCAAAGCACTCTGAAGTTTCACTCCATTTAGCTAATAAGTTGCCTTGCTATTTTTCTGACCAAATTGGATAACCTCACACACATCCACGTTAAACTCCATTTGCCAAATTCTGGCCCACTCACTAACCGATCTATATCCGTTTGTAAATTTCTTTATTTCCTCATTGCAAGTTACTACCCCACATATTTTACTGTACTCTGCAAATTTGGCTATTGACATTCTATCCCTACATCCAAGTTGTTGATATATATTGTAAATACTTAGGGCCCAATGACCAAAATCTGTGGCACCCCACTAGTTACATCTTGCCAACCAAAAAAAAACCCCATTTATTCCAATTCTCTGCCTTCTGTTGGTTAACCAGTCTTCTATCCAAACTAAAAAATTACCCCTAATACATAAAAATATACATAGAAAATAGGAGGAGGCCATTCAGCCTGCTCCGCTATTCATTATGATCATGGCTGATCATAGAGTTCAATACCTTGATCCCGCCTTCCCCCCCAATATCCCTTGATCCCTTTAGCCCAAGAGCCATATCTAATTCCTTCTTGAAATTGCACAATGCTTTTGCCTCAACTACTTTTTGTGGTAGTGAATTCCACAGATTCACCACTCTCTGGGTGAAGAAATTTCTCCTCACCTCAGTCCTAAAAGGTTTACCCCTTGTCCTCGAACTATGACCACTAGTTCTGGACTCCCCCACCATCAGGAACATTCTTTCTGAATCTACCCTATCTAATCCTGTTAGAATTTTTGTAAGTTTCTATGAGATCTGCCCTCACTCTTCTAAACTCCAATGAATATAATCCTAACCTGAAGATATGGCTGAGGCATTCGCAACAATCTTCAGCCAGGAGTGCCAAGTAGATTATCCATTTTGGCCTCTTCCGAAGGTCCCCAGCATCACAGTAGCCAGTCACCAGCCAATTATTTCTCACGTGATATCAAGAAATGGCTTACCATGTTAGACGTTTAGCTGCTGTTGTATAAGGAGTCAAAGGTTCTGCTCCTTTTCCACAAACTCATTTAATTTACTTCAACAGACTCACTCGAACATCACATCACCTGACACAAAGACCACCTGAAGCCCCTTTACATATCAGTGTCAATTATTAGATACTTAACATAAATGAGACAACTAATTGGAATGTCTCTTAACTCATTACTTAACAGTCTCCCCTTCCTTGGAGAAAAAATAATTAGGTGAAAATTACAAGAAACTCAAAAACACACGCACAATTTCCCCCCCTTCTTTGTTTTTCATTTTGGAAGAAAAAAAAGGTCACAGAAACAGGCGCCCTTCATTAACAATATTCAACGGTTTCTGTGAGCTAGCCCCTCTTTTTGTAAAACAGTCTGACAATTGATAGCTACTGTCAATTCATTTAATTTTTGCTATTTCCCCTCTGCTTCAAACTTGCGATGTCTATCCTTAACCTTTTTTCATTGACACTTTTTGTATAGTGCACATTTTCCCACAGAGATTTATTGTCAATGTGACATTCAATAGGTATATTACCCAAATCCCCTAATCCCAAAATTTCTGTCCATATCTGAGATATATAGACGGCCATATCCACTGCCTCTACAAGGCTTAACGTCTCAGCAGCCAAAGTGCTTTTGACCACTCTCCTTATTTTCTTTGTTTCCCACACAAGAGGGCAACATTTACCATTGTTCCTCAAAAGGAAAATTATAAAACTTCCTCCGCTTGAAACCCCATCACATAAATTTGCATAGGACGCATCACTATAAACTATGAATTTCAAGTGCCTAATATCACCTAAAACCGGGAACCTCAAAACACACTCCTGCATTTTTAGTTTGACCAACACTTTATTTGCTCTTATTATGTTTTCCACTTTGGGATCATTCATTTTTGTATTCGACTCTAAGACATCAAAATTCACGCCGGTCTAGTCTGTTGCCCAATTAAACTTCGCAGTTGCTCTTTTTCGATCTTTGAAACCATTGCATCTTTTGTGAAAACCGGCCACGGCTAATTGCTATTGGGCTGATGCTTTCCAAATAAGATTGCTGACGTAAAGTTGCCCCTAACTTAGTCTGTCTGATTTTCAGTCCAATATATTTAAATGCACCGGAAGCCTGACTTCCAACCCTGAATTCTTTCCTCAAACCAGAGATTACAATAGCCTCAAAATCACTAGTCCCACCCCACAAAAAAATCATCGACATGCATCATAAAGATGACAGAAAGATTTTCTTTATAGTGCCAATAAAACATTGCCGGATCTGCTTTCAACTGGCAACAACCCAACTTTAACAAAACTGACCTTTCCGAAAAATACCAGACTCTAGACGCATCATTTAATCCATATACACATTTGTTCAACTTCCAGAATACCCCTTCTGTTAGCTGCCTCTTTAGGAGGACGGAGAAAAATGTCTCTCTGGAGCTGATGTCCGTGCAAGAAGGCAGCTTTTATATCTGTGAATTTGCATTCCCATGCTTTTGTGGCGAATAGAGCCAAGAAGATCTTTAAAATAACCTTTCCTGCCGTAGGTGAATCTACCCTTAAACCCTGATCTTCTAAGTTTTCTTTAAATCCCCTCGCCACAAGCCTGGCCGTTGCTTTATAAGTTCCATCCGGTTGGCAGCATGGTGGCGCAGTGGTTAGTGCTGCTGCCTCACGGCGCCGAGGTCCCAGGTTCGATCCCGGCTCGGGGTCACTGTCCGTGTGGAGTTTTCACATTCTTCCCGTGTTTGCGTGGGTTTCGCCCCCACAACCCAAAGATGAGCAGGGTAGGTGGATTGGCCACGCTAAATTGCCCCTTAATTGGAAAAAATGAATTGGGTAATCTAAATTTATAAAAGAAAAAAAACATAAGTTCCACCCGGAAGAACCTTTTCTATGCAAATCCATCGGTGGGATAGAGCTCTTTGTCCCCTATCTGGTACTTCCGGTATACCGCAAATTCACTCCAACTATGCAGTTCTTGCTGTTTGGCATCTTTGATAACTTTTTCATCTAACTTATTGGAAGCCACCAAAATCCCCCGTGCATGTGGGCTTTTACTCCCTATTAGTATTTGTAGTCTTACTCATGTTCCGATACCTTGATAAACTACATCCCCTCTCCCGCCTGGTATCTCGTGCTGTACTGCTACTGCTTGATCTTTCCCTTTTGCTGTGGAATGTCCTTTCAATAGTCTTGACCTTTTCCTGTGGACCTGTTCACTATCCAATGTACTATCTGAACTGGCACTGCGTTTCTGTGCCCTCCATTTTTGAACTCCGTGTTCACAATCCATTGTCTTGACTCCCTCCCCTGAATGCTGTACATTCAACCAATGTTTATATTTTCCAGTGGCCTTCCCTGCTCTACTAATAACAGTTGCATCCTGCCATTGGCTAGATCCTTCAGGCAAGTATGTCACTTTTGTACCAACTTTTGGTAGTTGTCCTTAGGGGAAAATGGCCTGTTCTAAACCATCATAAGTGTTGTGTTCCTCCACAGAAACCCTGTCTATATCAGTTAATTGGTCCTCATAGTTCTGTAACACATGCGTACCAGATGACTCTGGTTCCTCGTCTGCTCGGTCTAAATTTGAAAATTTATAATCTGTACCCATTATCCTTGATGAATGTGCCCTAACAGTTTGATTACCATGTTGCAAAATAATTGTTTTGCCATCTATGCCTATGATCTTCCCTGGGCCTTTCCATTCATTAAAATTGTCTCTCTCATAGTATACAAAGAACAAAGAAATGTACAGCACAGGAACAGGCCCTTCGGCCCTCCAAGCCCGTGCCGACCATGCTGCCCGACTAAACTACAATCTTCTACACTTCCTGGGTCCGTATCCTTCTATTCCCATCCTATTCATGTATTTGTCAAGATGCCCCTTAAATGTCACTATCGTCCCTGCTTCCACCACCTCCTCCGGTAGCGAGTTCCAGGCACCCACTACCTACTATGTCTCCTTGCTGAAAAACGGTATTTGATGATCATACATTATGCCTCAAGGCTCTGCGAATTCTTTCAGAGACATTTGCTTCCAAAAAAGCTTTTCTACTGCTATGTAATGCATTTAAATGCTCAGCAAAGGCAGAGCTAATTGTAGTCCCTTCCCAAGTTGGAGGCTGCTCATCCAAAATGAATGGAATTTTAGGATTTCTACCAAACACTAATTGATAGGGATTATAGCCCCCAACCATCTGCAATGAATTCTTTGCATGTACCGCCCATGCTAAAGCTGAATTAAGCTTGCAGTTTGGTCTATCTGCCAAAATTTTCCAGAGCATGTCATCTATTACCGCATGGTTTCTTTCACACACACCATTACTAAGTGGGCTTTCTGCAGCCGTATTCAGGACTGTGATATTCACGTTTTCACACATATCCCAAAACTCATCATTAGCAAATTCTCTCCCATTTTCCATAAGGAATTTTGCCGGTGGGCCCATTCCTGTCCCTGTCCATTTTTTCACGATTTGATCCAGAATTACTCTCTTTTCTTTACTTCGTACAATCGTTGATTGCTAAATCTGGTTGCCAAATCTACAAAATGCAAAATAAATATATAATTTGCTTTATCCCAAGTCTTAAGGTCCATGGCCACAATGTTGTTAAAATCCCTGGCCAAAGGTAGGGTTACTATCGGTCGTGCTGGTGTCCTTCTGTACTTCCTACAAACTTCACAGCGATCACTAACCTGTTCTATTAGCTTAGTATAGTCTTCATCCCTTACCCCTGCATCCTTTAATAAATTTTTCAGCCTCCGAGGAGATGGATGCGCAAATTGCCTATGCAGTTTTAATGCAACAAACTTTTTATCAGCTAAAGTCCCATTTTCAACTGCCATTAACACATCCTTAACAACTGTACTTGAAATATTGTCAGTAATGGAATACAATTTACACAGTCGGGACACTATTGTAAGTCCACCGTCTTTCCAAAAACTGTTGCCTTATCCTATTCCATATCCAATTTCATGCGTGCTTTCTTCATCGACGGTCTGCTCAGAAACAAAGGTATCTCACTTGATACAACATCCATGCGAATGAAATGATTCACTCCGGCAATATTGCAAGGGATCACCACTCTTTTCAGCGACTTCAGAATATTATCATCCCAAACCTGAAACTTGTGGAACTTTCAAATTCCTTAACCTTGTTACGATTTTCAGCATTCAAGGAGACCAGGTAACATTTTAACCAGTCAATTCCACACACAGTAAATGTGCAGCCACTGTCCAAGACAGCACAATTGAAGGATTCTGCAACCAACACCCTCATTACCGGCGTAAAACTGCTTGTTAATAGGACAATGCCTTCTTTCTTGTCACTATCTTTTTCCTCTTACGTGTTGGATAGTTGAAAGCATAATGGTATTGAGAGTCACATCGAAAACATCGATTTATCATGCCCTGTGCATTTCTGGGGTTCATCTTCCTATTGTAGGTTCTAACTGGGTTTCTGTCTTCATACTTTCCGGGTCGCTTTCTATAGTCTTGGAACCTGTTTATAGCCGTACGATTTCACCATCCTGTTAGTAGTGTATCGTCCATATTTTGCTTTATTGCAGGCGGACCTATTTGGGTCATCAGAGCCATCGGAATCAAATGTTTCCCCAGAAACATTTTTAAAGCTTCTGTGATCTGATTGAATAAGGTATCCTTATCCACAAACTGAACTCCTGTCAAAACTAGGAGCCTATCCATGTTGCTCACTCTAGCACAGTCAAGTAATTTAAAGGCCAACACAGACTGTGGAAATTCCAGGTTGTGTTTCTGCAGCCTTTTATATAGTCTGCCAAATTCCAATATATAGTCTTCAATGGAGAAATCCTCTATTTTTTGGAACCTTTCAAAATCCGACCATGCTTCATAAGCACTTAACAAGTCATCCTTCTTATAAATCTTATCCATATAACGTAATAGAGTCTGCAGACCTTCTTCTGAGTCTAACTCTTCCAATTCCAGCTCAGAAAACACTTTGCTCCGGAGTTTACTGTCCTAAGGTAGAGAAAGAGCCAATGCCATACCTTGATTTCTCTTTCCCAAGGCAGTTACCTTAGACCACATAACTACTGCACTTCTCCATTGGTCGTACTATCCCCTTTCAGAAAATAAGGGGGGTAGTCATATCCAGCCATCTTTATCCTAGGTTCAGCCATATATCTTCGGGTTTTTTTTCTTCTCACTCAATCCTTGGTTTGGTCTGGAAAAGTTGTATCTTTCAACCCTTCACATTTACACAGCAACCATCCTCTGCTCCCATTTGTTCGACGTTTAGCTGCTGTTGTATAAAGAGTCAAAGGTTCTGCTCCTTTTCCAAAAAAACACCTTTAATTTACTTCAACAGACTCTGCACAAAACTTGAACATCACATCACCTGACACAAAGGCCACCTAAAGCCCCTTTACATAATCAGTTCCACAAGTTATTGGATACTTAACATAAATGAGACAACTGATTGGAATGTCTCTTAACCCATTACTTAACATACCGCACCCCTAGCCAAATTGTTTCAGTACAGCTAAAACACTGGCATCTACCCAGCAATGTGAAAAATTGCCCATGGTATGTCCTTTGTACAGAAAGCAACACAAATACAACCTGGCCAATTAACCTCCCATCAGCCCACTCTCAGTCATCAGTAAAAAGTGCTGGAAGAGATAATCAACAGTGCAATCAAGCATCACTTGCTTAGCAATAACTTGCTCACTGACACTCGGTTTGGGTTCCGCGAGGGCCACTCAGTTCCTGACCTCACTCAGCCTGGGTTCAAACGTGGACAAAAGAGCAGAACTTCAGAGGTGGAAGTGAGTAACTGCCCTTGATATCAAGGCCATATTTGACCAAGCATCACATCAAGCAGATCTAGCAAAACTGGAGTCAATGAGAATCCGGAGGAAAACTCTCCACTGGTTGGGAGTCAAACCTAGCACAAAGGAAGATAGGTTGTATTGTTGGAGGCCAGTCATCTCAGCTCCAGAATATCACTGCAGGAGTTTATGGGTGGCATAGTGGTTAGCACTGCTGCATCACAGCACCAGGGACCTGGGTTCAATCCCAGCCTTGGAAGACTGCCTATGTGGAGTTTGTACATTCTCCCCGTGTCTGCATGGGTTTTCTCTGGGTGATTTGGTTTCCTCCCGCTGTCCAAAGATGTGCAGTTTAGGTGGATTGGCCATGCTAAATTGCCTCTTAGTGTCCAAAAGATTAGGTGGGGTTACTGGGTTACCGGGATAGGTTGGGGATGTGCACCTAGGTAGAGTGCTCTTTCAGAGGGTCAGTGCAGACTCAATTGGTTGAATGGCCTTCGTCGGCGCTGTAGGGATTCTTTGATTCTAATTCAGGGGAAGGGTCCTCAGCCCAACAATCTTCAGTTGCTTCATCAATGACCTTCCTTCCATCGAAAGGTCAGAAGTGGAGATGTTTGCTGATGATTGTGCAAATTCATGATTCCTCAGATTCTGAATCAGTCCATGTGCAAATGCAGCAAGACCTGGACAATACCAAGGTTTGGGCTGACAAGTGGCAAGTAACATTCGAGCCACACAAGGGTGCCAGACAATGACCATCTCCAACAAAACAGAATTTATAGCCCTTAACATGTCATTACCATCATGACTCACCCACTATCAACATCCTGGGGCTTACCACAGATCAGAAACTGAACTGGACCCACCTTTGGCTAGAAAAGGTCAAACTAGGAATCACCTCCTGATCCCCAAAGCTTGTTCACAATCTACAAGACACAAGTCAGGAGTGTGATGAAATAGAGCGGCACAGTAGCACAGTGGTTAGCACTGTTGATTCACAGCGCCAGGGACCCGGGTTCGATTCCCGGCTTGGGTCATTGTCTGCAGGTTCTCCCCGCCCGAGTTTCCACCGGGTGCTCCTGTTCCTCCCACAACTCCTGAAAGATGTGCTTGTTAGGTGAATTGGATCTTCTGAATTCTCGGTGTACCCAAACAGACACCAGAGTGTGGCGACTAGGGGATTTTCATAATAACTTCATTGCAGTGTTAATGTAAGACTAGCTGTGACACTATTTAAAGATTACTAATAGTCCACAATAGTCCTCAACACCGGCGCCCCGCAAGGCTTCGTACTTAGCCCCCTACTCAACTCCCTGTACACACACGACTGTGTGGCAAAACTTGGTTCCAACTCCATCTACAAGTTTGCTAACGATTCGACCATAGTGGGCCGGATCTCGAATAACGATGAGTCCGAATACAGGAGGGAGATCGAGAACCTAGTGGAGTGGTGTAGCGACAACAATCTCTCCCTCAATGCCAGCAAAACTAAAGAGCTGGTAATTGACTTCAGGAAGCAAAGTACTGAACACACCCCTGTCAGCATCAACGGGGCCGAGGTGGAGATGGTTAGCAGTTTCAAATTCCTCGGGGTGCACATCTCCAAAAATCTGTCCTGGTCCACCCACGTCGACGCTACCACCAAGAAAGCACAACAGCACCTATACTTCCTCAGGAAACTAAGGAAATTCGGCATGTCCACATTGACTCTTACCAACTTTTACAGATGCACCATAGAAAGCATCCTATCTGGCTGCATCACAGCCTGGTATGGCAACTGCTTGGCCCAGGACCACAAGAAAATTCAGAGAGTCGTGAACACCGCCCAGTCCATCACACAAACCTGCCTCCCATCCATTGACTCCATCTACACCTCCCGCTGCCTGGGGAAAGCGGGCAGTATAATCAAAGATCCCTCCCACCCGGCTTACTCACTCTTCCAACTTCTCCCAACGGGCAGGAGATACAGAAGTCTGAGAACACGCACGAACAGACTCAAAAACAGCTTCTTCCCCACTGTCACCAGACTCCTAAATGACCCTCTTATGGACTGATTTCATTAACACTACACCCTGCATGCTTCATCCGATGCCAGTGCTTATGTAGTTACATTGTATATGTTGCGTTGCCCTATTATGTATTTTCTTTTATTCCCTTTTCTTCTCATGTACTTAATGATCTGTTGAGCTGCTCGCAGAAAAATATTTTTCACTGTACCTCGGTACACGTGACAATAAACAAATCCAATCCAATCCCCTTGCCTGATGAGTGCAGCTCCAACAACACCAGGAAAAAGCAGCCCATTGGATTGACGCCCCTTCCAAACATTCACTCCCTCCACCACCGACACAGAGCAGCAATAGTCTGTAACATCTATCATATGAACTGCAGGAACTCACCAGGGCTCTTTCGACAGCACCTTCCAAACCCACATCCACTATCATCTAGTTGGTCAAGGGCAGAGATATATGGGAACACCACCACTGCAAGTTGCTTTCCAAACCACTCACACCATCCTGATTTGGAAATATATCGCCGTCCCTTCACTGTCGCTGGGTCAAAATCCTGGACCTCCCTCCCTAACAACACTGTGGGTCTACCTACACCATATGGACTGCAGCTGTTCAAGAGGCAGCTCACCACCCACGTTCTCAAATGCATTTTGGTGCAAGTAGTGAATGCTGGCCTAGCCAGCGAAGCCCACATCCCGTGAATGAATTTCACAAAAACATTGGCCAAGGTAGATTGAGGAACTACATAGATCAAAAGGTAACATTTTTTTAAATGGTATATTGTTTACACAAAAAAAATTACACTCCTTTATGGCACAAAACCCCCAAAAGAAAAGTGATCCAATCTTGGCTACCAAGAGAAGTTAAAGATTTGATGAGACAAAAAAAAAAGAGGCATATAAAGTTGCCATAAAAAGTAGTATACCTGAGGATTGAGAACATTTTAAAATTCAGCAAAGGAGAACTAAGAAATTGTTAACAGACTGGAAAATAGAATATGAAAACTAGCAAGGAACATTCTGCCCAAAACTGGAGGATTACTGGAGGAAGGTTTT
The DNA here is from genome assembly GCF_047496885.1 of Scyliorhinus torazame. Lineage (NCBI taxonomy): Eukaryota > Metazoa > Chordata > Chondrichthyes > Carcharhiniformes > Scyliorhinidae > Scyliorhinus > Scyliorhinus torazame. Next base: position 26,156,155 of record NC_092722.1, read on the forward strand.
TAGGTTAATCTCTATGTTGGAGTAAGTGAAACTTGACCCGGGCCCTCTGGAGGCCATACTCGGGGTGTCGGATCAGCCAGGATTGGAAGCGGGTGCGGAGGCAGATGTTGTAGCCTTTGCCTTGTTGAACGCCCGAAGGTCAACCTCACCACCCTGTGCCCCGGCCCCCGGGGGGGGGGGGGGGGGGGGGGCTGGAACTCTTGAGAAGGTGAAGTTTGAATTGAGGGGAAGGATGGAGGGGTTCTACAATTCATGGCATTATTCAAAATGCACTTTCAAGAATTGGATGACATCGAACATTTGGGGGTGGGTGGGGAAGAGAGAGAGAGCGAGAGAGAGAGGGAGGGACTGTGTATGTTGATGGTGACTCCGGGGTGATTCCGGATTCTTTTTTTATTTGATGCTTGTGTTGACATGTGGGTTGTTGTTTGGGGGTTGGTGGGAGGTCGGGATTGTTGTTGTTGATAAGGGGATTGACATTGTATTTGTTACCGTTGATTGCTGGTGGTGTAAACTTTGAAGAAAATGTGAAAAAGGAGAATAAAAATGTTTTTTTTTTTTTAAACTAGCAAGGAACATAAATAGACTGTAAAAGCTTCTATAGGTGTATAAAAAGGTTAGGAAAGACAAATGTGGGCCCATTGTAGGCAAAGAATTGAGAATTTATAATGGATAATAAGAAAATGTCAGAGAAACTAAACAAATACTTCATGTTGGGCTTCATTGAATAAGATGCAAAACACTGCCTGGAAATATTAGGGAGCCAAATGAGATTGAGAAACTGAATGAAATTAGTCTTGGTTTAAATAAAAGTACTACTGAAGAAATTAATGTGACTGAAAGCTGTTAGGTCCCCTGGACCTGATGATCACATCCCCGAGTGCTGAAAGAGGTGGCTGGAATTAGTTAGCTGATGCATTGGCGGTCATCTTCCAAAAATCCATAGATTCTGGAAGTACTTCTATAGATTGGAAGGGGAAAAATGTAACCCCGCTATTTAAGAAAGGAGGGAGGGAGAGAGAAAAGGGTGAACTACAGACCTGTTAGCCTGGTATCAGTAGTAGGAAAAGCACTAGAATCTATGATAAACGATATGATAACGACATTTAGAAAATAGTGGTAGGATTCGGCAGAGTCTGTGTGGGTCTCACCCCCACAACCCAAAGATATGCAGAGTAGGTGGATTGGTCACGCTAAATTGTCCCTTAGTTGGAAAAAAAATAATTGGGTACTCTAAATTTTTTTATTTTTTTTATAAAAGGAATTGGGCAAAGTCAACATGGATTTATGAAAGGAAAATTATGTTTGACAGCCCTGCTAGAGCTTCTGATAATGTAACTAGCAGATCAGGGAGAAAGCAGTGGTATGAGGTGCATTCAGATTTTCAGGAGCTTTAGAAGTCCCACGCAAGAGGTTAGTAAGCAAAATCAGAGCACATGGGATTGGAGTAATATACTGGCATGGATTGAAAACTAGTTAATGGACAGAAAAGAGTAGGAATAAATGGGTCATTCTCAGTTTGGCAGATTATGATTATTAGGGTACCACAATGGCCCCAGCTATTCACAATCTATATCAATGATTTGGACATGAGGACCAACTGTAATATTTCCAAGTTTGCTGATAACAGAGAACTAGGTGGGGATGCGAGTTGTGAGGATGGAAAGAGGCTTCAAGGGATTTAGACAGGCTAAGTGAATGAGCAAAAACGTGGCAGATAGAATGTAATGTGGAAACATGTGAAGTTAACCACTTTGGTAGGAAAAACATAAAAGTAGAGTATTTCTTAAAGAGCGAGAGCCTGGGAAGTGTCTATGTCCAAAGGGACCTGGGTGCCTTTGTTCATAAGTCACTGAAAGTTAACATGCTGATGCTGCAAGCAATTAGGAAGGCAAACAAAATGTTGGCCATTATTGCAAGAGGATTTGAGTATAGGAGTAATGATGCCTTGCTGCAATTGTATAGGGCCTTGTGAGACTGCATCTGGAGTATTCTGTACGGTTTTGTCTCCTAACCTAATGGAGGATATATTTGCCATAAAGGGAGTGCAATAAAAGTTCATGCGACTGATCTCTAGGATGGTGGGATTGTCCTAGAAGGAGAGATTGAGATGACGAGGCCTATATTCTCTAGAGTTTAGAAGAACAAGTGATCTCATTGAAATATACAAAATTCTTACAGGGCTGGACAGGGTAGATGCAGGAAAGACGTTTTCCCTGGCTTGGGGGCTTTGGAACCAGAAGAAACTGTCTTAAAGTAAGTGGTAGGCCTTTTAGGGCTGAGATGAGGAGGCATCTCTTCACTCAGAGGGTTCTGAATCTTTGGAATTCTCTACCCTAGAGGGGTACCCCAGTTACTGAGTATATTCAAGACAGAGATATACATATTTCTAGATATTAAAGATATCCATGAATTCGGGGATAGTTCAGAAAAGTAGCATTGAGATAGATATCAGCCATGATCTAGTTGAACAGTGGAGCAGGCACGAGGGGTTGAATGATCTTCTGTTCCTTTTCCTATCTTCCTAACTCTTTTCTTCATGAGGTCAGCAGTTTAACTAATTTTGTGGTTCAGTTTCCCTTTCATTTCTTTGTGAAAAGACTAAATCAGCAAGTCTTTGAATTTTTATGTTACAAAATGTTTTATTAAGCAATCAAAGAATTTATAGGAAAGCTAGCACTGACCACATATCAAAAGTATTTCACTGGTTGTAAGGAACATCCTGTGGTCAAAAAACTGCTAAGTAAATGCAAGTCTTTTCTTTCAGCAGCTAGGAGTCAAAAATGTGTTTCATTTTATTGCTAAGCCTTGTTGAATTGGTAACAGAGCTATATTTCTGTGCTGTTAAAGTTAGCTTACTGGCCCGCAAGGCTGTGTACTTAGCCCCCTACTATACTCCCTGTGGTGAATGTATTACAGCAACCATTCACCACTGTATTACATTACATTACATTGTACTATGCTGATGCCCTTGTGGGCTCCACCTATGGACCATTGTATCACATTACATTGTATCATGTTGGTGCCCTTGTGGGCTCCGCCCCCTCAGGGGAGGTATATAGATTGCTGCCTGCAGGCGGCTCTCAGTGCAGAGCAGTCGCAGGCAGGCACAGTTCTAGCTGATTAAAACCACTGTTCACTTCAACTCTCTGTCTCGTGTGAATTGATGGTCTCATCACTCCCTATACACACACGACTGCATGGCAAAATTTGGTTCCGACTCCATCTACAAGTTTGCTGATGACACGACCATAGTGGGTCAGATCTCAAACAACGAGGACCTCCAGAATCCAATGGGTGGAGAAGAGGCGTAGTTTTTTGATCGTCATTGCCGTGGTGATAGATAGCATTCAGTGGACTTTCATCCACTTGGAGTGCGCGTCGATTAGCAGAAGAAACATCGAGCCCAGATATGGACTGGCAAAATCAACATGGATGTGGTCCCCAAGGATGGTCAAACCATACCCACAGGTGCAGAGACGCAGGAGCGGGAGCCGCTGATGTTCTTGACAGACATCACACTGGCATGCTCCCATCTCAATGCTGGTGTCCATACCAGGCCACCATACGTAGCTCCGAGCTAACATCTTCATCTGTGAGTCCCCAGAGTGGCTACTATGGAGCTCACTTAAAACTCACGCCAAATTTTTTTTTCTTAAATTACAAATTTTGGGAACAATTTAGCGTGGCCAATCCACCTACCCGGCATCTTTGGGTTGGGAGGTGAGACCCATGCAGATATGGGGAGAATGTGCAAACTCCACATGGACAGTGACTTGAGGCGGGATAAAACCTGGGTCCTCAGCGCTGAGAGGTAGCAGTGTTAACCACTGCACCACCATACCGCCCTCCTTATAATTTCCACACTGACTGAATTTTGACACTGGGAGTAATCTTAAGGCTAATACCTTTGACATCCTTCCTCCAATCTTTAAATGAAAACACTGTGCTCAAATGCCAGCAGTCAGAAACACTTCCTGCAAATGTGGACACACATGGCATCCTCAACTTCAGGTATTGTGCTTCAGTAGTCCTCATCATGTTAAACTAAGCTGTTTATATTACATGGTTATTTAAACCAAATACCACAAATTGGTGATTAAGCCACATTTTAGGCCAGCTGCACCTCGAATTTGATCTCCCTCTCAGCCTGGACTCCTGCTCAAGGTAAACACTAAACCAAACAGGCATTTCATACTTCAATGATATCTTGTTGCTCAAGACTTCATCATTGCACATTTATGAACAAACAGCAGTTAATGAATGAGAAATTCTATATCCATTTGCAACATCAGTATAGCCTCCAGCCAGTATGCTCACATTATATTAACCAAGCCTACAGTAATAAAATACTTGTGGCATTCCTGCAAATTATCTGTCAAAGTCAAATTTCCTATCCTCTCTAACCTAGGTTTGAACGCCAGGACCTTGTTTTCAAATTGACAACAACTTTTTAAAACATGTTTCACCATCCTGACAATCTGAAACTGTTCAGTGGACATAATACCACTACGTACAACATTTATCATCAGCTCACAATTAAGCTGAAGTGAAAGGCAGAGTGCAGTCATTATTTGATTCACAGTTCAAATGACAGTCTAATGAACTGCACAGTCCATTTCACATCTACAGTAGGGGCAAGTAAAAGATTAAAAAACTTGGGGCACAGCGGTTAGCACTGCTGCCTCACAGCGCCAGGGGCCCAGGTTCGATCACTGTCTGTGCGGAGTTTGTACGTTCTCCCAGTGTCTGCGTGGGTTTCCTCCCACAGTCCAAAGATGTGCAGATTAGGTGGATTGGCCATGATAAATTGTCCCTTCGTGTCCAGGGATGTGCAGCTCCGGTTATGGGGATAGGGGAGTCGACATGTGCACAGTGCTCATTCGAAGGGTCGGTGCAGAATTGATGGGCCGAATAGTCTCCTTCTCCATTGTAGGGATTCTGTAGGGATCCTATAACTAGATAGGCAAATTTAGAACTCAGAAGGTATATTTATATTTCAATAGCCTGATACAAGTTAACTGACTGTTCAACACACAAACTAAACAAACATTTCAGGCAAATAAGAGAGCAATATATTGTTAAACTTTTTTTAAATCCTGAACGAGAAAATTTGATATTTGAAAGAAAGTGTTTCTGAACATCAACTGTGGCATTTCAGCGTAAATTCTTAAAATCACAAATTCCGAACAGGCACCGGAATGTGGCGACTCGGGGCTTTTCACAGTAACTTCATTTGAAGCCTACTTGTGACAATAAGCGATTTTCATTTCATTTCAATGCTGCAATTCTTAAAACCACTGCAACAGGTTAAGAAAAAAAGAAAACGCCACATTACAAAATACAGGTATAAAGTTTTCCACAATCCTTCAGATGGCAAGGCACCATCTCAGCAAGTTCAAAAGAGAGTCAGGTGTTTTTTCAATGAGGGGATGACAAAAATAAAATCAATGAGTCATTTTATACTGGTCTTGAATAACTTGTAACAGCTCATTAAAGAGCTATACTGGATAAGACCGAGGAATAGTTGATCATCCCACCCACTCAACAATGCAACGGGGTTCAAAAATAAATACATGTCAATAAGAACACAGGAGTTGGAGCATCCACAACTTTCTGGGAAAATTCACAACTGTCACCAAATGAAGAAGTTCGCCTCATCTCAGTCCTAAACAATGGGCTTTAATAATAATAATCTTTATTATTGTCACAAATAAGCTTATATTGACACTGCAATGAAGTCACCATGAAAAGCCCCTAGTTGCCACACTTGGGTACACCGAGGGAGAAGTCAGAATGTACAATTTACCTAACAGCAAGTCTTTTGGGACTTCTTGGAGGAAACCGGAGCACCCGGAGGAAACCCACGCAGATACGGGAGAAGTGCAAACTCCACACAGAGAGTGACCCAAGCCAGGAATCGAACCCGAGACCCTGGCGCTCATCTCAACCAGGGAAACTCGGCTTCTAGTCTGACAAACCCTTTCAAAAATGTGTGTTTCAGTGAAATCATCTCTCATTTTTTCTAAACTCCAAAAGAGCATAGGGACCAATTTACTCAACCTCTCATCATAGGAAAACCCTCTTATCCCAGGAGCCAATTTAAGGAGCCTTCATTGGGCTGCCTACTGGTGAAAATGACCTTCCTCAGAGATATGGAGACCAAAACTACTCTCAGTATATCAGATATGGTCTCATCAAAGTCCTAAATAATTATAGCAAGACTCCAATCCCCTTGCAATATATGCAAACACGTCACTTGCCTACCGAATTGCTTGTTGTACATAAATACTAACTTTTAGTATTCTTTGTTCGGGTATACCAAAGTCTCTCTCAACACCAATTTTGTGCCTTTTAAAAAGTATTCTGCTTTTCTTATTAACAAAGAACCTCACACATCCCCACATTGTGCTTCATCCACGCCACCTTCTTGCCCACTCACTTAACTCATCTGTATCATTTTGCAGCCTCTTTGTGACCTCCTCACAGCTTAAATTCACAGCTAGCTTTGTCTGCTCAGCAAATTTTGAACTGTTTCTTCATCCAGGTTATTAACATTTATTGTAAATAGCTGAAGCCCCAGCACTGATCCTTGCAGAAAACCACTAGCTACAGCCTGCCAACTTGAAAATGCCCCATTTATCCCTACTCTCGGATTCCTGAAGATAAAGGCATATTTCAAATTCATCAAATAGACTTAATGGACAAACCTCCATTAATACTGCAAACACTACCTGTATATTCGTTAATAAACATCATTCATAACTTACAATATCTTTACAATCTGAGTACTCTTCCAGATCAGCTTTGGTCTATATAGACTTGCAACTAATTACCTTCAATAAATAATGAATGCATGGAAAGAGCAGCACAGATATATCAATTTGGTTTGTGCCGATTTATTCACACAAAAAAAAAACAGAAAGTTAATCTAATTTTCCTAAAGCAAATTGATACAAAATGGCAGATTTTTGACATTTTGTATTGTTCCATTACCACAGTTATCCATTTAGCATTGCTCCAGAATATTACTCTATTTAGCATTGCTCCAGAATATTAAAGTCTTATAAAATTGCAATATACTCCTCTTAAAATACCATGATGCATCTAATCCACATTCTGGTTAATGTTTTATCGTTATATTATTGAAGCAATGTGACTAAACAAGATTTACCGTATGATGTGAATTCTCAGCTAACCTGCTTATAAAGTGAATTAAAGATAATAAACTGTCAAATCAATTTTTTTCTTCAAAATGTATCAACAATTGAGTACTTGTTCCACCACAACAACGATTGGTACAACAATCTTCATGGAGAGGGAGAAAACATAAATAAAAGCAGCTTTTCTATCATATTAACTTATTGTCTGCTTGTTTCCAGGCTGTACATCCTACTCAGGCAGATGCATATCTTTTATTGTATCATATCCGAATACATCATGAAAACTGATAAACTGGCTGGCTTAATATTGCACAGCACAATTTTGTTAATAAAAAAAATCTATCCTCTGGGAGGTTATCACATCTACCTCAACTAAACACATCTTGGTTACTTACTGGGTGAGACCATGATGAGCCTTTCAGGCTCTGAAGTTCCCAAGTTCTACACAGAGTGGCAGTCAGGATACAGTGAACTTGACTCAAGCATGGTAAAACAACCAGGGGTCTCTCTCATAATCGTGACACCTGCTGGAAGGTGGTTGGGTGTGGGAATATGAGGACAGCAGCAAGATCACCAACAATGCACACAAGGCTAAATACCCTGCTGATACACTTTCAGCTCACATGAAAAACTTGGCAATTTATCAGAGGCCAAATGGCACCCATGGAATTGAATTCCATCAAAGGGACCTTTAGGAGAGCACGGCAGAAAGAAAAGGTAGTGTAGAAGAGGAAAATAATTTACAATAACAAATCATCACAAAAAACTGCCACTAAGTCATGGGTAAGTGCCTATAACTCCTCGGGACTAAAGTTAAAATTCATTAGGGACTACAGTATTATTTCTACACTAAAGATGTGATAGTGGTAAAAATTGTTTGTTCAGCAAGCATGATTTAAGAACATTTTCAAATCATGCCACATATCACATGCTATTACTTAATTCTACTCTAACATTTAAAGGTAGAAATTTCATAATATTTATTTCTGCATGGATGACAAATAATACGGAATGTTGAAAGCTATACTGGATATTTGGCAAGCAAATTATTAAAGGTGCAGTGACTGCATAAAATGAATTACTTTTCACGAAATACAACTGTAACTCATAACATTTCAATTTCTCTCAGATAGCAACAGCGTATTCAGGCATACACATCAATGATGCATCTCTACTGTAGTGAACACTTCAGATTGACTGCTCTCCAGAATTTTACTGCATTCAAAGTGAATTAAATTATTTACGCAACTTCTGCAGAACACAAACACTGATGCACTGCAGATGCTGTACAAACTATACACACACATGCATAATCGAATATACGCATACTCTTCCCATTGATGGAGCTTTAGTCTCTTCCCCCTCTCCCAACACACTTTTTGTGTATGCTCATAATGAAGGATCCACACAAAATTATAGTCGCCAACTATTCCTGCCTGCAGAAAAGCAATCTAACAATGCCTGTGAATTTCGCATTGGTAACTCTGGATTAGCCAAAGTTGTCTCAGCTTGTTATATGGCCGCCATGACCAGAGTGACGTTAGACCACACAAGAGCCCAAAATCATGGAATGCATTTGACATGAAAGGGTGTCAAAACCCAAGAGTACCGTTAAACCAGTGGGAAAGTTGTCTAGAGACGGGGAAGGTTTTACAGCAAGTGAAAAACCATGGCGCAAAGTGGAAACCAGACTTCACAAAGGAGTGGAGATTCTACCATTGGGTTTGTCCACCATTAAGAAAACAAGACAAACATTTTGGAACAGTTTGACAAGCAAGCATTCTTTCCAGTAAGGAGGAGGATGAGAGCTGATGCCTGTCCTAACACTGAAGAAGCTCAACTAATGTGGTTCACGGTAGCCTGAGCAGAAAATGTCCCCATCTCCAGTTCAATCCTGTAGGAAAGGGGAGCCGCCCTGGCAAAGTAGCTAGGCAACATTGAGTTCACCTGCAGCGACAGATGGCTGGACCAATTCAAGACCAGGCACGGCATTGTCTTCCACACACCTGTATCCCTCGCCGATGTCACAAAGGCCATAAAGATGCTCAGCTCAGGGATTTCACACTGCACCACAATGGTGGTGGGGTAGTCGTATTGTGACTGGACTAGCAATGCAGAGACCCAGGGTAATGCTCTGGGGTCATGGGTTCGAATCCCACCAGGGCAGATGGTGAAATTTGAATTCAATAAAAATTGGAATTAAAAGCCTCACGATGACCAGGATTGGATTGGATTGTATTTGTTTATTGTCACGTGTACCGAGGTACAGTGAAAAGTATTTTTCTGCGAGCAGCTCAACAGATCATTAAGTACATGAGAAGAAAAGGGAATAAAAGAAAATACATAAATGGGCAACACAACATATACAATGTAACTACATAAGCACTGGCATCGGATGAAGCATACAGGGTGTAGTGTTAATGAGGTCAGTCCATAAGAGGGTCGTTTAGGATTCTGGTGACAGTGGGGAAGAAGCTGTTTTTGAGTCTGTTCGTGCGTGTTCTCAGACTTCTGTATCTCCTGCCGGATGGAAGAAGTTGGAAGAGTGAGTAAGCCGGGTGGGAGGGATCTTTGATTATACTGCCCGCTTTCCCCAGGCAGCGGGAGGTGTAGATGGAGTCAATGGATGGGAGGCAGGTTTGTGTGATGGACTGGGCGGTGTTCACGACTCTCTGAAATTTCTTGCGGTCCTGGGCCGAGCAGTTGCCATACCAGACTGTGAAGCAGCCCGATAGGATGCTTTCTATGGTGCATCTGTAAAAGTTGGTAGGAGTCAATGTGGACATGCCGAATTTCCTTAGTTTCCTGAGGAAGTATAGGTGCTGTTGTGCTTTCTTGGTGGTAGCGTCGACGTGGGTGGACCAGGACAGATTTTTGGAGATGTGCACCCCTAGGAATTTGAAACTGCTAACCATCTCCACCTCAGCCCCGTTGATGCTGACAGGGGTGTGTACAGTACTTTGCTTCCTGAAGTCAATTACCAGCTCTTTAGTTTTGCTGGCATTGAGGGAGAGATTGTTGTCGCTACACCACTCCACTAGGTTCTCTATTTCCATCCTGTATTCGGACTCATCGTTATTCGAGATCCGGCCCACTATGGTCGTATCGTCAGCAAACTTGTAGATGGAGTTGGAACCAAGTTTTGCCACGCAGTCGTGTGTGTACAGGGAGTAGAGTAGGGGGCTAAGTACGAAGCCTTGCGGGGCGCCGGTGTTGAGGACTATTGTGGAGGAGGTGTTGTTGTTCATTCTTACTGATTGTGGTCTGTTGGTCAGAAAATCGAGGATCCAGTTGCAGAGTGGGGAGCCAAGTCCTAGGTTTTGGAGGTTTGATATGAGCTTGGCTGGGATTATGGTTGTAAAATCCCATCTGGTCCACTAATGTCCTTCAAGGAAGAAAATCTGTTGTTCTCACCCAGTCTGGCCTACATGTGACTCCAGACCCACACAGCGATGCGGTTGACTCTTAACTGCCCCCATTGAAATGGCCAAGTAAGCCAAGTTCAAGGGCAATTAGGAATGAGCAACAAATGCTGGCCCAGCCAGCGACGCCCACATCCCAAGAACAAATAAAAACAAAACAAAAACATCAAAAACATGTTTAACTGCATTGGTGACATGACGACTGTATCATGCATATCCAAAGGCTTCACGCTCAGCAGAGAAAGATTAGAGTTTTTCCGGAGCTAACTCCCGGCATTTCTCAATGCAAAGCTCCATCTTTTACAGGGTCAGATCACTGTAAGGTTTGAACAAGTTGAATTAAGACTTTCACACAATTGCTGCTTTACTGTGCTTTAAGTCAGCTATTTTAGCATAGACCGTGTTTGTAAGCATATCAAGTTACAAAGAGACACATGCATGTGAATGGGGCCTCCTCAGCTATCTTGAAGCTCCGTCCGCTTTGCTCGTTATTCATGGGCATATCCCCTGGGATTCAACGCATCAGGATTTTGCGGTATTAATGTTGGAAAAGATGAAACTCTTCCCATGTCCAAAGCTGTCTGTTGAGGTCACATATACACTGTAAAACTTTATTCATATTTCAATCACAGCTAAGCTAAAGGGCTACAAAGTTTTGCACAGTTATTCAGTCATGTAAGCAATGTATCACTCTGGTACAGGTTTGGACTGCCAATGACAAGAATTAATTTACAACTCTTGTTATTTTGTCAGTGGTGCAACCGCAGTATACAGCACAGATGGCTCCACAAACAGGGCCGATACACATACAGCAGACCTTTCATTCCATATAGTTAAATCGTCAAATCTTAGCTGCCAGTTACATGTAGCAACATTAGAAATGTGTTAAACAGAGACTTCCAGTGGCGCAATTTAAAGGGGAGGACGCCCAAGAGCTGGCCCCCACTGGAAAGCTGATTTTTTTTTTACCCTCTTTTCTGGCGCCACAAACTGTTTATTTTCAAAAACCTTAATTTAGTGAATTAGAGCTTCTACCTTACACAGATGCCCAGGAGAGACAAAACTAAGACGGATTCAAACCAAAATTTGCCGACGGATTCTGAAACCTCTTAGGATTCTCCTGGAAGCAAGATGTCGGGGTGGGTTCTCCTTTGGCTTTCCAACTACTCCACTAATGGCTGAGGATCTCATTAGCATCTTGGCTAGCGAACAAGAGAAACAGTCAAAGTTTGGCGGTAGATCTTAAAAGATCAATTGAAGAGGCTTTGCCCCCATTTGTCTGGCCTTGGAAAGCACAACTATAGCCATCGAGGCTCATGTAGCCACAATTGAAAGCATTGATCTTATTTCGGTGGTCGAATGTAATAAGCCGTTGAAGGCCAAACTGAGCGACCTGGAAAATAGATCCAGGAGTCAGAACATTGGCATTGTGGGATTGCCAGAGGGGGTGGAGGGCCTGTACTCCTCCTGAATATTTTTTCAGGCATGTTTTGCAAGATGGTGAGTGAGGATGTGTTCATACCCCATCTCCCCCCCAAAGAAATGGACCAGCCCCATCAATGTCTGTGACCGAAGCCTCGATCTGGAAATCCACCTTGAGGTCATCACACAACCATATAGCTTCAAGGACAGGTCCTTCACTCGAGAGCATGAAGATATAAACTGGGAGGGCCACTCCATCAGGTTGTATGAAGATCTGAGTGTGGACCTGGCAAAACAAAGAGCTGCCTTCAACGGAGTGAAAACCATCTTGTATAGAAATGGAGTCAGTTTCGGAATGGTCTACACAGTTCGCCTTTGGGTGACTGTTGAGGAAAAGGATCGCTTTTTTTCCTTTGTTTGAAAGTTCAAATTGGGCACTGTTTAATCTATTTTGGACGGGTACTTCATATTTTATGTTTTTTCATGTTCTTGGTTTGGGTGTGCTCACAACACCTTTGGTTAAATCTGCGCGGGTCTCACCCCCACAACCCAAAGATGTGCAGGGTAGGTGCATTGGCCACGCTAAATTACCACTAAATTGGGGGGGGGAAATAATTGGGTACTCTAGTGGTGGGAACCCTCCAATTCATTTGGTTGCCTGGAATGTTCGGGGTCTGAATGGCCCAGTAAAATAGTTGAGGGCATTCACCCATCGTAAGAGCCTGAACTCAGATGTTGCCTTCTTACAGAAAACCCACTCGCAGGGGCAGCACTGATCCTCTGAAAGAGCACCCTACCTAGGCCTACTCCCCCATAACCACACCTAACCGGCACATCTTTGGACACTAAGAGGAAATTTAGCATGGTCAACCCACCTAATCTGCACATTTTTGGACTGTGGGATGAAACCTAACCTGCACATCTTTGGACTGTGGGATGAAATGGGAACACCCAGAGGAATCCCTCGCAGATACAGGGAGAACGTTCACACAGACAGTTGCCCAAGGTCGGACGGTCACTGGTGCCGTGAGGCAGCAGTGCTAATCACTGTGCTCCTGTTTGTGGCTCCCTGGTGAACACTCCTGTAGTCATGGTTAACGTTTATGCTCCTAACTGGGATGACACAAATTTTATCAATTCTCTTTTAAACTCTCTCCCCAACATCGACTTGCACCAGCTGATTTTGGCAGCCGACTTGTGTTTTGGACCCTAAATTGGACTGTTCCAAACCCAAATCTCTTCTTCTGGAGCTTTTTGCACCCTGACGATGCAGATTTTTCTTTCAAGTCACATGTCTATTATGCAAAGTCCCCCACTGACTTCTTGATTTTTGATATGGCTCTCCCACCTTCGGTGGTTGCAGCTGAGTACTCAATGATTGTTATCTCCGACCACACCCCACATTTTGTCGATCTACTGTTAAAGAGTCCAGCACTGTCCAACACCCTGGGGACTAGACACTACCCTGTCAGACGATAAATGTTGTGAGCGTTTGTCTACCTCCATAGAAGATTATATTAAACTGAACAAGTAAGACTCAATCTCTCCCTCAATGTTTTGGGAGGCTCTTAAGGCCACCATTAGAGGGAAAACTGTTGCTTATAGGGCGTATATGCTGAAGACGACGAAGCTGGAGCAGCAAAGGCTAGTGGACTCCATCCTAGAGGTGGACCACCAATACATCGCTTCATTTTACTCCAGAGCAACTGGCAAAAAGGAAATAATTGAGAGACTCCGTTCGAACTGGTGTCCACTGGCAAGGCTGCATGTCAGTTACAACGCTCCAGGGTACGTTTTATGAGCATGGGGAGAAGACCAGTCATCTCCTGGCTCATCAACTCAAACGGCAAGCAGCCTCACATGGGGTCCCTAGGATGATAATTCTCTAGCAATATGGGCGGCAATCCTGTTTCTGCTGCTCGCCAGGTCAACGCAGATTTTACATCTTATTACTGCGCCCGTTGCAGATATATCGATCATGGCTGACGTTTTGGATGATCTGCACATCCCAACTGTTGAAGTGGGCACAAGCTATTAATTAGATTCCTCATTATGCCCGGATGAGATTTTGAAACACATTGGGCTGAGCAACCTGGCAAGGCCCTGGGCCCTGATGGCTACCCGGTCTTTACAAACAAATCTTGGAACAGCTCTTCCATAGCCTTAATATTGGATATGTTTAGTGGCTCACTATTGCGGGATCCATTGCCTCCAACCCTCACTCAAGCCTCTATTTCTTTGTTGCTTCAGGGGGACAGGGATGCAGCCAAGTGTGGCTCATAGTGACCCATCTCATTTTTAAACACAGATGCTAAGCTGCTGGCTAAGGCCCTGGAGCTCAGGCTGGAGCACTGCCTCCCAAGTATAATTTTGAGGATCAAACTGGCTTTGTGAAGGGCCGGCTTAAACATTATTCTTTTCCCCTCCCCAGCACCCGAACCCGAGTTTATAGTATATCTGGATGCTAGAAAAGCATTTGATAGGGTGGAATGGTAATATCTATTCAAGATTCTCGGGAGATTTGGTTTCGACCATAAATTGTCTCCTGGATTAGTCTGTTTCATAGTGCCCCTAACTGCCACCGCTCGCACCAACATTCTACACTCCAATTACTTCCCCTTGGGTAGGGGCACTAGACAGAACTGCCCTCTTTCTCCACTATTGTTTGCCTTGGCAATAGAGCCTCGCTCTATAGAGTTGAGGGCCTCTGATCAATGGAGGGGTATTTGTCGGGATGGGGTGGAGCATCGGGTATCGCTTTGGCCCCTTCTCTGGTTATAAATTGAATTTAGGCAAGAGTGAATGTTTTGCTGTGAACCTCCTGGTGGAAGAACTCAGCTTAGCTCATTATCTTTCCTCCTTTCCAATGTTAGTTTCTGTTATTTAGGGGTCCAGGTGGCCCAGAATTGGCCCTCACTTCATAAATTAAAGTACTCAGGCCTGATTAATAGTGTTAGAGAGGATCCAAATGATTAAAATGAATATACTCCCTACGTTTTTCTTTTTCTTTCAGTATATCCCACACTTTTTCTTAAATCTGTTTTTATTATGGATAACAAATTGATTTTTGCTTTCGTTTTGGGGGGGGGGGCGGGTTACAAAAAGACAAGACGGGCGGGAGACTAGGCTCTTCCAAATGTTTTGTTTTACTATTGGGTGCTAACATTCAAAAAGTTTTGCTGTGGATTAGTGACCTTGATTCTATTTGGGGCAGAATGGAGGCTTACTCGTGCACTACCTTTAGTCTTCACTCCATAATTACTGCACCACTGCCCTTCTCTCCTGCTAGATTTTCCTCAAATCTCCTCCCTCAGGATTTGGATTCAGTTTTGGCAGCACTTTAAGCTTTTTTTCCCTGTCTTCTTTAGCCCCCATTTGTAACAACCAGCTCTTCTCATTTTCCGGTTCGACATTTCATTTAAATGTTGGAAGGCAAATGGACGAGCATTTTGGGGACCTATTTGTAGAGGGGAGATTTGCCATTTTTCGGGGGCCTTTCGGTATTTTCAGATTCATGATTTTTCCCGCAAGGTTTTCCCTTACTTTCCTTTGGCTCGGTCTTGCTCCTTGCTGAAGAAAGTTTTATCCTTGGCTCAACCTGGCGAGTCTATCTCAGACCTATATGGCTATATTATTTTGTCGGATCCCATCCCATTGGATGGGGTGAGTGAGATGGGAGAGGGAGTTGGGTCCTGTGCTTACTGATAAGGCTTGGAGGGAGGCCCTCTACAGGGTCAACTTCACGCCCTCCTTTGCCCGGTTGAGTTTGATCCAGTTTAAAAAGTGTTACACAGGACACACTTGACCAAGGCAAGATGAGTGGATTCTTCCCAAACGTGATCGTTATTCGCTTGCCCCAGCTAACCACAAACATATGTTTTGGTCCTGCCCCAAACGACCAGCTTCTCGGTTTCCCTACTCAACACTATATCGGAGGTTCTTCAGGCGGTTCTAGAGCCATGTCAATTGGTAGCCATACTTGGGGTCTCAGACTCACCGGCTTTTCACTCTGGGGTAGGGGCAGATGTTGTCGCCTTTGCCTCACTGGTAGCCCGGAGGCGAATATTGCTTAGCTGGAGGTCTCCCATCCCACACAATGCTTCTGGCTGGCTGGGCGATTTGATGACATTTCTGCACTTTGTTTAAATTAAAAAATTTAAACATGCAATCACAGGGTCGGTGGGGAAGTTCTACTTTAGATGGCAACCTTTTATTTCCTTTTTTAAGGACCTATACACGACCTGCTCGGAGGTTTAGTTATAGTGTTTCGGTTTTAGTTTTTTTTAAAAATTGGGGATTTGTTTGTAACTTTTTGACTTTGTACCCTTACATCTTCATTGGTTGATTGTTTGATATACTATTATTATATAAAACTTCAATAAATAAACTGTTTGTTATATTGTTATTCTATAAAACTTCAATAAATATACTTTTTTTTTTAAAAAGGAAATGGGTTAAACTTGGTTGATGCTAATGTTTTATTTTTGGGAAACTCTCCCCCCTTTGAAAAATAATTCCTAAGAGAGAAAAATCTATTGGTAATATTCTTTTCCATTTCTACATACTTATTTCATAGTCTCTTCACTTCACTGAATTATTTCAGTATAAAGGAATCTGAAGAAAAAAATAAACCTTCCTTTGCTGCAATCCACGATGATGCAATTCAGTCAATCAACCTTTTTAGTTCAGCGTTATAAAGAAACAAATCAATATAATTAACTCGTCCTTCAGAACTAACACACATCAGCAAATTCTACTTCTCAACCATCAATCAGAACTTCAGCATGAATAGCCCATTCCACATTTCACCACCAAACTTCAGTTCACTGAATTGGGACAGCAGCAATAGCTTCACTAAAATGCCAAATTAAATGGGAATAATCTAAACTTTAGCAACTTGCTGCATACAAAAACAGGAGGCCATTTGGCCCATTAAGTCTGCACAAACCCTCTGAAACAGCATCTTACCTCGGCTCAGGTCCCCACAACCCTGTAACCCCACCTAACTTTTGGGATACTAAGGGGCAATTTAGCATGGCCAATCCACCTAACCAGCAGATCTTTGGACTATGGGAGGAAACCAGAGCACCCAGGGAGAAACGGGAAGAATGTGAAAATTCCACACAGTCGCCCACAGTTGGAATTGGACCCTGATCCCTGGAGCTGTTAGGCAGCAGTGCTAAGCACTATGCCACCGTGGCACCCTACTGCAAAGCAAACTTGAAATACATGCAAGAGAACACAGGAATATGTGGTGAATGAGTGAGGTAGGGAGTGGAACTGCCAATCCCCGTTGGAACTTTCTTCAGTAAACACTTAATGGAGGAGAAAGGTGAAAAATGGTCAAAGTAGTTCATTTTATCCAGCTTGTGATTCTTTCTCTCTGTTGCATCAGATCCTTATGACCTATTGCAGCTCTTTTTTTAACTCAATGCAACAAAAACTCTTCCTTTTTACAGTTTAGCTCTTCTGCATAGAATAAACAGAACAGGTCTTTTAGAGGAAAAATGAGTTTAATGAAACAAGTTAAAAACTGCTACACTTGTCAAACATTTTTCTAGATTGTTTCCGTTCTCCAAAAAGATCTAGGAGGTAAAAATGAAGTAACAAACATCAACCTAATAGTCAGACATTGGCTTGCAACAGATAAAATTTAAGCAATTACCGTCTCAGACACACAAACTGGAGTTACGTCCAAATACAAACATGCAAATGATTTATACAGCAGTTGTCGTGGTTCAAACATGAGTTTTACGTGAGGGCTGCATTGCAGAAGCAAAGGCTATATGTAATTGCTTCGTTGTCAGTTGGCCCAACTGGTCTATGATGTCGATTGTGCTGCCCATAAGTCTCCTCTCATATTTCTCCATTCAACTCTATTAACATATTCTATTATTTTCTCCCTTACATTGGTAATCTAGCTTGTCCATAAATGAATCTATGTTAGTCGCCTCAACTAGTCTTTGTGATAGTGAGTTTAACATTCTCCCTTGTTTCAGTTAGCAGCACTCTTGCCTTTGAGTCAGAATGTTGTGTGTTCCACTCCAGGACTTCAGCACAAAAAGCTGAATAAGGGGACTTCCGGGTGCGGCGATGACCAGCTGAGTCGCACGTTTCGGCAGCTCCCGGTGGAACGGACTTTTGGGCTCTTAATAAGAGCCCCAACGGCAATTTTAACGGCTAAAAGTACTGTGCGGTGAACCAGAAGGGAATCCCCCCTGGATACGGATGAAAAAAGGAGAGGAAGGTGGCCGGATTGCGGTGGATCCTTTAGAGCAGCGGCAAGGAAGGCAAGCAAAAACCAAGATGGCGTCGGAAGGTGGCAGTTTAATATGGGGCCCTGAACAACACGAGTTTTTGAAACGCTGCGTGGAAGAACTCAAAAAGGAAATGAAGAAGGAGCTGTTGGCCCCGATATTACAAGCGATCGAAGGGCTAAAGGAGGAGCAAAAGACCCAGGAGCGGGAGCTTCGGGTCGTGAAGGCAAAGGCTGCTGAGAATGAGGACGACATACAGGGCCTGGTGGTGAAGACGGAGATGCACGAGGCACACCATAAACGATGTGTGGAAAGGCTGGAGGCGCTGGAGAACAACGCGAGGAGGAACAACCTAAGGATTCTTGGTCTTCCTGAAGGTGCGGAGGGAGCGGACGTCGGGGCATATGTGAGCACGATGCTGCACTCGTTAATGGGAGCGGAGGCCCCGGCGGGTCCGCTGGAGGTGGAGGGAGCATACCGAGTGATGGCGCGAGGACCGAGAGCAGGAGAAATTCCTAGAGCCATAGTGGTGAGATTCCTCCGTTTTAAGGATAGAGAGATGGTCCTTAGATGGGCAAAGAAAACTCGGAGCAGTAAATGGGAGAACGCGGTGATCCGCGTATACAAAGACTGGAGTGCAGAGGTGGCGAGAAGGAGGGCGAGCTTTAATCGGGCCAAGGCGGTGCTTCACAAAAAGAAGATAAAATTAGGAATGCTGCAACCGGCAAGACTGTGGGTCACATATCAAGGGAGGCACCACTACTTTGAGACGGCGGATGAGGCGTGGACTTTTATCGTGGAAGAAAAATTGGAATGAGCGGGTTATTAAAAAAAGAACGTTTGAAACAAAGTGGTGGGGCGAGTATGGGGGACGAAGAGGGGGGTAAAAAGGGGGTAAAAGAGGAGCTTTATGTTATTAATCCTGCGATGTGGTAACTTTTCTCTCTTCCACAGGAGGTGGTGGGGGGAGGAGGTGGAGGAGATGGGGCGTTGGCCATTGGGGGCGGGGCCAAGGGGGAAGCGCGGGCTCGGTTCCCGCGCTATGATAATCATGGCGGGAATAGGGAAGCAGGAAGGAGGGGGCGTCGCACGGTGCGAGCCGAGGTCACGGGGGGAAGCCGAGGTCGGCTAGAGTTTGCTGACTTCTGGGAGCAACATGGGGGGTGTAACTACGCGAGTGGGGGATCTAGCGGGGGGGGTGGGAGGGGGAAATTATTGGGCTGCTGCTGCTGGGGAGAGGGGGGAGCTGGCATGGGGTGGGATGGGCGGGGGGGCACCGCCTGGGGGGGACACAGCTGCGTGGGAACCGGGTGAGGAGCTGGAAAAAGGGGATGGCTAATCGACAAGGGGGGGGGGGGTAAAAAGCCCCCCAACCCGGCTGATCACGTGGAACGTGAGAGGGTTGAACGGGCCGATAAAGAGGGCAAGGGTACTCGCACACCTTAAGAAACTTAAGGCAGACGTGGTTATGTTACAGGAAACGCACTTGAAACTGATAGACCAGGTGAGACTACGCAAAGGTTGGGTGGGGCAGGTGTTCCATTCGGGGCTAGATGCGAAAAACAGGGGGGTGGCTATATTAGTGGGGAAGCGGGTAATGTTCGAGGCAAAGACTATAGTGGCGGATAGCGGGGGCAGATACGTGATGGTGAGTGGCAAACTACAGGGGGAGACGGTGATTTTGGTAAACGTATATGCCCCGAACTGGGATGATGCCAATTTTATGAGGCGTATGCTAGGACGCATCCCGGACCTAGAGGTGGGAAAGTTGGTAATGGGGGGAGATTTCAATACGGTGTTGGAACCAGGGCTGGACAGGTCGAGGTCCAGGACTGGAAGGAGGCCGGCAGCAGCCAAGGTGCTTAAAGATTTTATGGAGCTGATGGGAGGAGTAGACCCGTGGAGATTTAGCAGACCTAGGAGTAAGGAGTTTTCGTTTTTCTCCTATGTCCACAAAGTCTATTCGCGAATAGACTTTTGTTTTGGGAAGGGCGCTGATCACGAAGGTGAGGGGAACGGAGTATACGGCTATAGCCATTTCGGATCACGCTCCACATTGGGTGGACTTGGAGATAGGGGAGGAAACAGAAGGGCGCCCACCCTGGAGAATGGACATGGGACTAATGGCAGATGAGGGGGTGTGTCTAAGGGTGAGGGGGTGCATTGAAAAGTACATGGAACTCAATGATAATGGGGAGGTCCAGGTGGGAGTGGTCTGGGAGGCGCTGAAGGCAGTGGTTAGAGGGGAGCTGATATCAATAAGGGCACATAAAGGAAAGCAGGAGAGTAGGGAACGGGAGCGGTTGCTGCAAGAACTTCTGAGGGTGGACAGGCAATATGCGGAGGCACCGGAGGAGGGACTGTACAGGGAAAGGCAAAGGCTACACGTAGAATTTGACTTGCTGACAACGGGTACTGCAGAGGCACAGTGGAGGAAGGCACAGGGTGTACAGTACGAATATGGGGAGAAGGCGAGCAGGTTGCTGGTCCACCAATTGAGGAAAAGGGGAGCAGTGAGGGAAATAGGGGGAGTGAGGGATGAGGAAGGAGAGATGGAGCGGGGAGCGGAGAGAGTGAATGGAGTGTTCAAGGCATTTTATAAAAAATTATACGAAGCTCAACCCCCGGATGGGAGGGAGAGAATGATGGGCTTTCTGGACCGGCTGGAATTTCCCAAGGTGGAGGAGCAGGAAAGGGTGGGACTGGGAGCACAGATTGAAAGAGAGGAAGTAGTGAAAGGAATTAGGAGCATGCAGGCGGGGAAGGCTCCGGGACCGGATGGATTCCCAGTTGAATTTTACAGGATATATGTGGACTTGCTCGCCCCGCTACTGACGAGGACCTTTAATGAGGCAAAGGAAAGGGGACAGCTGCCCCCGACTATGTCTGAGGCAACGATATCGCTTCTCCTAAAGAAGGAAAAGGACCCGCTGCAATGCGGGTCCTATAGACCTATTTCCCTCCTAAATGTAGACGCTAAGATTCTGGCCAAGGTAATGGCAATGAGGATAGAGGATTGTGTCCCGAGGGTGGTCCATGAGGACCAAACTGGGTTTGTGAAGGGGAGACAGCTGAATACGAATATACGGAGGCTGCTAGGGGTAATGATGATGCCCCCACCAGAGGGGGAAGCGGAGATAGTGGTGGCGATGGATGCCGAGAAAGCATTTGATAGAGTGGAGTGGGATTATCTGTGGGAGGTGCTGAGGAGATTTGGTCTTGGAGATGAGTATGTTGGATGGGTGCAGCTGTTGTATAGGGCCCCAGTGGCGAGTGTGGTCACGAATGGTCGGGGATCTGCATACTTTCGGCTCCATAGAGGGACAAGGCAGGGATGCCCTCTGTCCCCATTATTGTTTGCACTGGCGATTGAGCCCCTGGCAATAGCATTGAGGGGTTCCAAGAAGTGGAGGGGAGTACTTAGAGGAGGAGAAGAACACCGGGTATCTCTGTATGCGGATGATTTGTTGTTATATGTAGCGGACCCGGCGGAGGGGATGCCAGAGATAATGCGGACACTTCGGGAGTTTGGAGAATTCTCAGGATATAAACTGAACATGGGGAAAAGTGAGTTGTTTGTGGTGCATCCAGGGGAGCAGAGCAGAGAAGTAGAGGACTTTCCGCTGAGGAAGGTAACAAGGGACTTTCGTTACTTGGGGATCCAGATAGCCAAGAATTGGGGTACATTGCATAGGTTAAATTTAACGCGATTGGTGGAACAAATGGAGGAGGACTTCAAGAGATGGGACATGGTATCCCTGTCACTGGCAGGGAGGGTGCAGGCGGTTAAAATGGTAGTCCTCCCGAGATTCCTCTTTGTGTTTCAGTGCCTCCCGGTGGTGATCACGAAGGCTTTTTTCAAAAGGATCGAAAAGAGTATCATGAGTTTTGTGTGGGCCGGGAAGACCCCGAGAGTGAGGAAGGGATTCTTACAGTGTAGTAGGGATGGGGGGGGCTGGCACTACCGAGCCTAAGTGAGTACTACTGGGCCGCCAATATCTCAATGGTGAGTAAGTGGATGGGAGGAGAGGAGGGAGCGGCGTGGAAGAGATTGGAGAGGGCGTCCTGTAGGGGGACTAGCCTACAAGCTATGGTGACGGCCCCATTGCCGTTCTCACCGAAGAAATACACCACAAGCCCGGTGGTGGTGGCGACTTTGAAAATTTGGGGACAGTGGAGACGGCATAGGGGAAAGACGGGAGCCTTGGTGGGGTCCCCGATAAGAAATAACCATAGGTTTGCCCAGGGGAGAATGGATGGGGGATTTGGAATATGGCAAAGAGCAGGAGTAACGCAACTGAAAGATCTGTTTGTGGATGGGAAGTTCGCAAGTCTGGGAGCGCTGACCGAGAAATATGGGTTGCCCCAAGGGAATGCATTCCGGTACATGCAACTGAGGGCTTTTGCGAGGCAACAGGTGAGGGAATTCCCGCAGCTCCCGACGCATGAGGTGCAGGACAGAGTGATCTCAAAGACATGGGTGGGGGACGGTAAGGTGTCAGATATATATAGGGAAATGAGGGACGAGGGGGAGATTATGGTAGATGAGCTTAAAGGGAAATGGGAAGAAGAGCTGGGGGAGGAGATTGAGGAGGGGCTGTGGGCGGATGCCCTAAGTAGGGTAAACTCATCGTCCTCGTGTGCCAGGCTAAGCCTGATTCAATTTAAGGTGTTACACAGGGCGCAAATGACTGGAGCACGGCTCAGTAAATTTTTTGGGGTAGAGGATAGGTGTGCGAGATGCTCGAGAAGCCCAGCGAATCACACCCACATGTTCTGGTCATGTCCGGCACTACAGGGGTTCTGGGTGGGGGTGACAAAGGTGCTTTCGAAAGTAGTGGGGGTCCAGGTCGAACCAAGCTGGGGGTTGGCTATATCTGGGGTTGCACAAGAGCCGGGAGTGCAGGAGGCGAGAGAGGCCGATGTTTTGGCCTTTGCGTCCCTAGTAGCCCGGCGCAGGATACTGTTGATGTGGAAGGAAGCCAAGCCCCCGGGGGTGGAGACCTGGATAAATGACATGGCAGGGTTTATAAAGCTGGAACGGATTAAGTTCGTCCTAAGGGGATCGGCTCATGGGTTCACCAGGCGGTGGCAACCGTTCGTCGAATACCTCACAGAAAGATAGAGGGAATGGAAAAGTAGAAGGCAGCAGCAGCAGCCCGGGGGGGGGGGGGGGGGGCAGAAGGACTCTCAGGGTTGTTAATATATATGTATAATATGTATAGGTCGTTGCTATAAATAATTGCATATTGGACTGTTAAATCATATTTTTGGAGAGTGTTTATCTGAGACAAGGCAGTTGCCATTTAGTTTTAGTTTTTGTTATATATTATTTATTCTTTGTTTATAAAACAGGTCATTGTTATTTATACTGTTATATTATTGTGTAAAGGATACACAATGTACTGTGATGGTTGACCAAAAATTTTCAATAAAATATTTATTTTAAAAAAAAGCTGAATAAGTGCTGCACTGTCCAAGGTGCCATCTTTCAGATGAGACATTAAACAGAGGACCCATTTATCTTCTCAGTTGGACATGAACAATCCCATAGCATTGTTTCAAATAAAAGCAAAGGAATCATTCCCGGTATTCTGGCCAATATTTATCATTCAATCACATCAGGCAAAACAGATTACCCGGTCATTATCACGTTGCTGTTTGAGAGATCTGGTTGCACAAAAGCTAGCTGGCACATTTCCTACATTACAACAGTGACTGCATTTCAAAAGGTACTTCATTGGCTGTGAATTTCTTTGGGTCAACCAGTGGTCATGAAAGGTGCTGTATAAATGCAAATCATTCTTTTTTTCTCTCACCATGCTCTGGGCAAATAGTTTCTTTTCTGAAATCCTTATTGATTTTATTGGTGCCTATTTTATATTTATGACCCCTGGTTCTGGTCACCCACAAGTGGTGTTACGACACTCTGGGGTAGTGTGCGGTCAATTCCACCCCACTTGACCCAGAGTTGCAACACAGTTGAAATTAACTCTTAATTTTTAAAATATCCAGGGCAACATAGTGGCACAGTGGTTAGCACTGCTGCCTCGCGCTGCTGAGGACACGCTTTCAATCCCGGCCCCGGGCCACTGTCCGTGTGACGTTTGCACATTCCCCCCCGTATTTGTGTGGGTCTCATGCCCACAACCCAAAGATGTGCATGGTAGGTGGGGTGGCCACGCTAAAATTGCCCCTTAATTGCTTCTATAGACAAAGTCAACAGCGATGCTGAACGACCTGGAGAACGGATCTAGGAGACAAAATATTCATATAGTGCGGTGACTGGAGGGAGTCGAGGGCCAGACACCTACTGCGTATTTCTCGGTCATGTTCCACAAGATGGTGGGTGAGGATGTACTTTCATCCCCCCCCTCCCCCCCAGAATTAGACCGGGCCCATCATTCACTTCGGCCTAAGCCATGCGTGGGAGATCCTCGTGCTGTGATCGCAAGATTTTACAGTTTCAAAGAGAAGGAGGTGGTTCTTCGATGGGCAAGGGAGCACTGAAACATTGTGTGGGAGGGACACTATTAGGCTGTACCAAGACATACTGGAGGATGCGGAAAAGCATAAGTTGTGCACTGGTTGATCTGTTATCTGGCTCTTTGAATGGGCGCAATGCCAAAACACCTGAGCTCCCGGGGAACAATAGCATTACACCATTCTTGTCTGTCATATTTGGGGCTGTCCAAGAGTGTCCTGATATTCCAGGTTCCAAACTTCATTTTAATGGGTGAAAGATGCCTGTACATGCGTTATTTCAACGTGGGGTAGCCATTGCACATTACCTACCACAAGCCGGTCCAAGATAACTGAAGACCAGGTTCTGCTGAATGGGCCTAGGATATCAAGCACACATATTCCTACTATCCTCCTTCCCACAGACCTCTCTCCCCAGCATTCATAAACTGCAGTGGCGCCTGTTCTCCTCGTTGAAGTCTCGCTCTTTCCAGTCCCTCTCTCCTCGCTTAAGTCTCGCTCTTTCTAGCCCCACTCTCCTCGCTGGAAATGGCTGATGACTCCAGCGCACAACCCAAGTGCATGTGTGTATCATGCATAGAACAAAAACCATCCCATCACACAATGCTTTGGGGTGCTTAAACAATGCTTCTGCTGACTTGGCCATACTGGAGAAGCCCTGGAGCACTCAGCAGTCTGCTTACATGTTCACCATCATGAAGACACAGCCTTCGTCATCAGCCACATGGCAAGCAGTTTAGGAGCATCAGGAGCAGGAAGAGGAAGGGATGAGCAACTTAGACAACCCTTTTCTGCCTCAGCTGTCCATGAAGAACTCCTCGTGGCACAGTGGTTAGCACTTCTGCCTCACAGCTCCAGGGTCCTGGGTTCAATTACCGCCTTGGGTGACTGTGTGAAGTTTGCACTTTCTTATCGTGTGTGCGTGGGTTTCCTCCGGGTGCTCCTGTTTCCTCCCACAGTCCAAAGATGTGCAGGTTAGGTGGATTGGCCATGCTAAATTGCCAATTGGTGCCCAAAGGTTTGGGGGGGGGGGTTAACTGTGTTACGGGATAGGGTGGAGGTGTGAGCTTAAGTAGGGTGTTCTTTCCAAGGGCCGATGCAGCCTCGATGCACTGCACTTCTGCACTGTAACTTCTATGATTTTATGAATACCAGCAACTACAACCCCAATTCCCCATTCACCAAAGGTTCCAAGCCATAGCTTCCCTCGGTCATTCTCCATCACTGTGCAAATTTGTTACAATGCAAAAATAAAAGCCTCCAATGAAAGATTCCAACAAATTTTTTGAAATAAAATCATGCCATATTGCATATAAAAGTCAACGCACCCTTAAGCATTCTCTTGTTGCCTGCCTTTCACATTCCTTTGTCTGTCTTATTGCTTATATACAACACTACCTCCAGTTGCTGCAGCATGTCTGATGGTAAGCTGCCTTTCAACGGAGGAGACCAAAGATGACCATGGAAGACAATTTTGAAGGCCCGGCTGCAGATTGCATAATCTCAACATAATCGCAGTAATCTGGCATCAGCAAGGGCATTGACGAGTTGGAGGACAAAGTTGCCTCCTGAGAGATGACAAGATTCTTACTCCATGGAAACATTACTCCTCCCCTAGGGCAGTGCCTCAACAATCCTAGTAACCTGTTAAGAGGACAAACCATTGGGATTGCTGTAACACCCAGCAAGCCCCCTTGTAAACTGTAACTGCAAAGTGTACAAGCAGAGTCAGCCACCAATTCCATGTCAGAAAGAACTGTTTCCAAGCTCTGCACAAAGTCCCATGTCAAATTGATATTGGACTTCTCCAAGTTCCTTAACACTGAAAGCTGGCTTTCTGGCAGGCCTCACTGCACAAAACATTTCATTATGCCAACCTACCAGTCATCCTCTGTAGGCTGCCCCATTAAAGCCGCCTTCTTTTTTTTAAATTTAGAGTACCCAATTCATTTTTTTTCCAATTAAGGGGCAATTTAGCATGGCTAAACCCCTTACCCTGCTCATAGAATCATCATAGAATTTACAGTGCAGAACGAGGCCATTCGGCCCATCGAGTCTGCACCGGCTCTTGGAAAGAGCACCCTACCCAAGCCCACACCTCCACCCTATCCCCAATACCCAGTAACCCCACCCAACACTAAGGGCAATTTTGGACACCAAGGGCAATTTAGCATGGCCAATCCACCTAACCTGCACATCTTTGGACTGTGGGAGGAAACCAGAGCACCTAGAGGAAACCCACGCACACATAGGGAGAACGTGCAGACTCCGCACAGACAGTGACCCAAGCCGGGAATCGAACCTGGGACCCTGGAGCTGTGAAGCAATGGTGCTAACCACAATGCTACCGTCTTCTTTGGGTTGCGGGGGCGAAACCCATGCAAACACGGGGAGAATGTGCAAACTCCACACAGACAGTGACCCAGAGCCGGGGTCGAACCTGGGACCTCGGCGCCTTGAGACAGCAATGCTAATCACTGAAGCCCATTTCTTGAGTCCTCTGCAGAAAGTCCCATGTGCTGACATAACCTTCAGTAAGCTGGCACCTGCTAAAACCTTCCTTCTTGCTGTAACGGCAAGCCACTCGTGCCAAGTCTCAATGTGCAGATCCCGTTTCTATGCTATGCCTTAAATTACCTATGGTACTTGCATCGGAACTTGTGCGGGAAAGGAAGTGATGATGCTGTGCCTTCATCATCATTTTCGCTGTACCTTCACTGCCCGATCAGTTTATACCTCTTATATATCTAAAAGGAAAAAGCCATAAAGCAAGGAGGATGGGGTGAGTGGGTGGTGTATGCTTGCACCATCTTGTAAATCAGGAGAGCGTGGGATGCGTTTCGGCAGCTCCCTGTGAAACGGACTTTTGGGCTCTTGATAGGAGCCCCAACGGCAATTTTAACGGCTGAAAACACCGTGCGGTAAACCAGAAGGGTGTTCCCCCTGGACACGGATGGAAAAAGGAGAGGAAAGTGGCCGGATTGCAGCGGATCCTTTGGAACAACGGCAAGGAAGGCAAGCAGAAACCAAGATGGCGTCGGAAGGTGGCAGTTTCATATGGGGCCCTGAACAACAAGAGTTTTTGAAACGCTGCGTGGAGGAGATAAAAAAGGAAATGAAGAAAGAGTTGTTGGTCCCGATATTACAGGCGATTGAAGGGCTGAAAGAGGAACAAAAGACCCAGGAGCAGGAGCTTCGGGTCGTGAAGGCGAAAGCAGCAGAGAATGAAAACGATATACAGGGCCTGGTGGTGAAGTCGGAGATACAGGAGGCACACCAGAAACGATCTGTGGAGAGGTTGGAGGCACTGGAAAATAACGCAAGGAGGAACAACTTGAGGATTCTTGGCCTTCCTGAAGGTGTGGAGGGGGCGGACGTCGGGGCATATGTGAGCACGATGCTGCACTCGTTAATGGGAGTGGAGGCCCCGACGGGTCCGTTGGAGGTGGAGGGAGCATACCGAGTTATGGTGCGAGGATCGAGAGCAGGAGAAGCTCCCAGAGCCATAGTGGTGAGATTTCTCCGATTTAAGGATAGAGAAATGGTCCTTAGATGGGCGAAGAAAACTCGGTGTAGTAAATGGGAGAACGCGGTGATCCGCGTCTATCAAGATTGGAGTGCGGAGGTGGCGAGAAGGAGGGCGAGCTTTAATCGGGCCAAAGCGGTACTTCACAAAAAAAAGATAAAGTTTGGAATGCTGCAACCGGCAAGACTGTGGGTCACATATCAAGGGAGGCACCACTACTTTGAGACGGCGGATGAAGCGTGGACTTTTATTGTAGAAGAAAAATTGGAATGATTGGACTACGAAAATGAACGTTTGGACAAAGTGGTGGGACGAGTTGGGGGGGGGGGCGAAGAGGGATTGTATGATTAATCCTGCGGTATGGTAACTTTTCTTTCTCCCACAGGTGGTGATGGGGGGAGGTGGGGAGGGAGAGGAGATGGGGCGTTGGCCATGGGAGGCGGGGCCGAGGGAGAGGCGCGGGCTTGGTTCCCGCGCTATGATAATTATGGCGGGAATAGAGAAGCAGGAAGGAGGGGGCGCCGCACGGGGCGAGCCGTGATCACGGGGGGAAGCCGAGGTCAGCCAGAGTTTGCTGACTTCTGGGAGCAACATGGGGGGAGTAATTACGCTAGCGGGGGGTCTAGCGGGGGGGGGGGGGGGGGGGGGGGGAGGGGGGAATTACTGGGTTGCTGCTACTGGGGAAAGGGGGGAGTGGGTACGGGAAAGGATGGGCGGGGGGGCACCGTCTGGGAGAAATACAGCTGCGTGGGAACTGGGCGAGAAGCTGGAAAAAGATGATGGCTAACCGGCAAGGGGGGGGGGGGTGGGAAGCCCCCCAACTCGGCTGATCACGTGGAACGTGAGGGGGCTTAACGGGCCGGTAAAGAGGGCACGAGTACTCGCACACCTTAAGAAACTTAAAGCAGATGTGGTCATGTTACAGGAAACGCACCTGAAACTTATAGATCAGGTTAGGTTGCGCAAAGGATGGGTAGGGCAGGTGTTCCATTCGGGGCTGGATGCGAAAAACAGGGGGGTGGCTATATTAGTGGGGAAGCGGGTAATGTTCGAGGCAAAGACTATAGTGGCGGATAACGGGGGCAGATACGTGATGGTGAGTGGCAAATTACAGGGAGAGATGGTGGTGTTGGTAAACGTGTATGCCCCGAATTGGGACGATGCCAATTTTATGAGGCGAATGCTAGGACGCATCCCAGACCTAGAGACCGGAAAGCTGATAATGGGGGGAGACTTTAACACGGTGTTGGAACCAAGGCTGGATAGGTCGAAGTCCAGGACTGGTAGGAGGCCGGCAGCAGCCAAGGTGCTTAAGGATTTTATGGAGCAGATGGGAGGGGTGGACCCGTGGAGATTCAGTAGACCTAGGAGTAAGGAGTTCTCGTTTTTCTCCTATGTCCATAAAGTCTATTCACGCATAGACTTTTTTGTGTTGGGTAGGGCATTGATCCCGAGGGTGAGGGGAACGGAATATACGGCTATAGCCATTTCGGATCATGCCCCACACTGGGTAGACTTGGAGATAGGGGAGGAAACAAGAGGGCGTCCACCCTGGAGAATGGACATGGGACTAATGGCGGATGAGGGGGTGTGCTTAAGGGTGAGGGGATGCATTGAAAAGTACTTGGAACTCAATGACAATGGGGAGGTTCAGGTGGGAGTGGTCTGGGAGGCGTTGAAGGCGGTGGTTAGGGGGGAGCTGATATCAATAAGGACACATAAAGGGAAGCAGGAGAGTAAGGAACGGGAGCGGTTGTTGCAAGAACTTTTGAGGGTGGACAGACAGTATGCGGAAGCACCGGAGGAGGGACTGTATAGGGAAAGGCAAAGGCTGCATGTGGAATTTGACTTGCTGACCACAGGCACTGCAGAGGCACAATGGAGGAAGGCGCAGGGTGTACAGTATGAATATGGAGAGAAGGCGAGCAGATTGCTGGCACACCAATTGAGGAAAAGGGGAGCAGCGAGGGAAATAGGGGGGGTGAGAGACGAAGATGGAGAGACGGAGCGGGGAGCGGAGAGAGTGAATGAAGTGTTTAAGACATTTTATAAAAAATTGTATGAAGCTCAACCCCCGGATGGGAGGGAGAGAATGATGGAGTTTTTGGATCGGCTGGAAATTCCCAAGGTGGAAGAGCAGGAAAGGATGGGATTGGGAGCACAGATCACGGTAGAAGAAGTGGTGAAAGGAATTAGGAACATGCAGACGGGAAAGGCTCCGGGACCGGACGGATTCCCAGTTGAATTTTACAGAAAATATTTGGACTTGCTCGCCCCGCTACTGACGAGGACCTTTAACGAGGCAAAGGAAAGGGGACAACTGCCCCCGACTATGTCAGAAGCAACGATATCGCTTCTTTTAAAGAAGGAAAAGGATCCGCTACAATGCGGGTCCTACAGACCAATCTCCCTCCTCAATGTAGATGCCAAGGTCTTGGCCAAGGTAATGGCAATGAGAATAGAGGAATGTGTCCCGGGGGTGGTTCATGAGGACCAAACTGGGTTTGTGAAGGGGAGACAGCTGAACACGAACATACGGAGGTTGTTAGGGGTAATGATGATGGCCCCACCAGAGGGTGAAACGGAGATAGTAGTGGCGATGGATGCCGAGAAAGCATTTGATAGAGTGGAGTGGGATTATCTGTGGGAGGTGTTGAGGAGATTTGGGTTCGGAGAGGGGTATGTTATATGGGTGCAGCTGTTGTATAGGGCCCCAGTGGCGAGTGTGGTCACGAATGGACGGCGATCGGCATATTTTCGGCTCCATAGAGGGACAAGGCAGGGATGTCCTCTGTCCCCATTACTGTTTGCACTGGCGATTGAGCCCCTGGCGATAGCGCTGAGAGGTTCCAAGGGATGGAGGGGAATACTTAGGGGAGGAGAAGAACACCGGGTATCTTTATATGCGGATGATCTGCTACTATATGTGGCGGATCCAGCGGAGGGGATGCCAGAAATAATGCGGATACTTGGGGAGTTTGGGGATTTTTCAGGGTATAAATTGAACATGGGGAAGAGTGAGCTGTTTGTGGTGCATCCAGGGGAGCAGAGTAGGGAAATAGAAGACCTACCGTTGAGGAAGGTAACAAGAGACTTTCGTTACCTGGGGATCCAGATAGCTAAGAATTGGGGCACATTGCACAGGCTAAATTTGACGCGGTTGGTGGAACAGATGGAGGAAGATTTCAAGAGATGGGATATGGTAGCATTGTCAATGGCAGGGAGGGTGCAGGCGGTTAAGATGGTGGTCCTCCCGAGATTCCTCTTTGTGTTTCAGTGTCTCCCGGTGGTGATCACGAAGGCTTTTTTCAAAAGGATAGAAAAGAGTATCATGGGTTTTGTTTGGGCCGGGAAGACTCCGAGAGTGAGGAAGGGATTCTTACAGCGTAGTAGGGATAGGGGGGGGCTGGCACTACCGAGCCTAAGTGAGTATTATTGGGCCGCTAATATTTCAATGGTGAGTAAGTGGATGGGAGAGGAGGAAGGAGCGGCGTGGAAGAGATTAGAGAGGGCGTCCTGTAGGGGGACCAGCCTGCAGGCTATGGTGACAGCCCCATTGCCGTTCTCACCAAGGAACTATACCACGAGTCCGGTGGTGGTAGCTACACTGAAGATTTGGGGACAGTGGAGACGACATAGGGGAAAGACCGGAGCACTGGGGGGGTCCCCGATAAGAAACAACCATAGGTTTGCCCCGGGGGGAATGGATGGGGGATATGGAATGTGGCAAAGAGCAGGTATAACGCAATTGAAAGATCTATTTGTGGATGGGAAGTTTGCGAGTCTGGGAGCGCTGACCGAGAAATATGGGTTGCCCCAAGGGAATGCATTCAGGTACATGCAATTGAGGGCTTTTGCGAGGCAACAGGTGAGGGAATTCCCGCAGCTCCCGACACAAGAGGTGCAGGACAGAGTCATCTCAAAGAAATGGGTGGGGGACGGTAAGGTGTCGGATATATATAGGGAAATGAGAGACGAAGGGGAGACTATGATGGACGAACTAAAAGGGAAATGGGAAGAAGAGCTAGGGGAGGAGATTGAGGAGGGGATGTGGGCAGATGCCCTAAACAGGGTAAACTCGTCGTCCTCGTGCGCCAGGCTAAGCCTGATTCAGTTCAAGGTATTACACAGGGCACATATGACTGAAACACGGCTCAGTAAATCTTTTGGGGTGGAGGATAGGTGTGCGAGGTGCTCGAGAAGCCCAGCAAATCATACCCATATGTTTTGGTCATGCCCGGCACTACAGGGGTTTTGGATGGGGGTGACAAAGGTGCTTTCGAAAGTAGTAGGAGTCCGGGTCGAACCAAGCTGGGGGTTGGCTATATTTGGGGTTGCACAAGAGCCAGGAGTGCAGGAGGTGAAAGAGGCCGATGTTTTGGCCTTTGCGTCCCTAGTAGCCCGGCGCAGAATATTGCTAATGTGGAAAGAAGCCAAGCCCCCGGGGGTGGAGACCTGGATAAATGATATGGCGGGGTTCATAAAGTTGGAGCGGATTAAGTTCGTCCTAAGGGGGTCGGCTCAAGGGTTTACTAGGCGGTGGCAACCGTTCGTCGAATATCTTGCGGAAAGATAGATAGGGGAGAACAAAGAAGGCAGCAGCAGCGGCCCAGGACTTGGGGGGGGGGGGGGGGGGGGGGGGGGGGGGAGGGATGGGGGGGGGGGTGTGGCCTGAGACAAGGCAGTTGCCAATTAGGGCTAGCTTTTATTTATTTATTTATTTATTTATTTATTTATTTTTTGTTATTTAATATTTATTTATTTGTTGTTGTTTTTGTTTAAATTTAAAAAGGTCATTATTATCTGTATTGTTACAATGTTGTGTAAAAGATGCACAATGTACTGTGTTGGTTGACCAAAAATTTTCAATAAAATATTATTTTTTTTAAAAAAAGGAGAGCGTGGGATGAGAAGAAAGTTGAATGTGTATGCCTTGCAATCTGCTTGGCTGATGTGGCGGTCATATTTTAAATAACTGCAACCTGTGAGATGTGGGTACATGGCTTGCAATAATCCCCAAGTGTTAACGGGTGATCTGAAAGACATAAATATTAGGTATGAAGCCTGATTTTTGAAGGTTGTTGGTATGCAAGTGATTGGCAATCAGGAGTGGGGTGGTGGTGATTTAAACAGTGCCTGATGCTACTGATACAGTTCATAAGATGTGCCATTTGAAGATGCAGTCACTGAGGTCACAAATCCTTCAGGTGAGGTCACAAATCCTTGTTGCACTACATCTAGATTCTCAGTACATTATTCCTGACATTGACTTCCATGAAAATCAGCTCCCACTACTATTTGACCAGATAGCTGGAAGTCATATTGATACCACACCCGCCACCGACTTAATGCCAATACACAATATCTCTCCTATTTTCCACTCCTCCACCATGGTCTCCAGTGCA
Source organism: Scyliorhinus torazame (assembly GCF_047496885.1). Lineage (NCBI taxonomy): Eukaryota > Metazoa > Chordata > Chondrichthyes > Carcharhiniformes > Scyliorhinidae > Scyliorhinus > Scyliorhinus torazame. The sequence continues at coordinate 26,189,833 of NC_092722.1, forward strand.
CATCCAAAAACCTCTCCCATGTTGTGCCATTCATCACCATTTCCAGGTCAGGTTCACTTCTTACATGATTGCCAGCAACTGCTCCAACCACAATGCACCTCCACTTTTAAGAGGTACAGACTAGCTTTAAGTGGCACGAGCAGCTTAGTATTCTGGGTCCCCTGATGTGTGAAACTAATCAACATATGCAGTTAGTGCTGGCTATACATTAAATTCAATTAAACAAGCACAAAGTCAGTGAGCTACATTCACTGCAATTAATTGGGGCAGGATAATCACACATCCTGTTCCCCAAGCCCTTTTTCAGGGGCTATCTAATTTAACCCAATGTCATTTGGATGGACATTAATGCAAGGCTGAAGCTACCCAATTACAGGGAATTTTCTCATGCTCTGGCTAACCTTCTTCCTGAACCAATAGAACCAAAAACAGAAAGTGTTGGAAAAACTCAGCAGGTCTGGCAGCATCTGTGAAGAGAGAAACAGAGTTAGTATTTTAGAGTTCAATATGACTTCTACGGAACTCCAAAAATTAAGAACACATCAGCTGTCATTCAGTCTTGTTTGTGGAATACTTCACCAAATTGCCTGCTACATTTGCCTACATAACAAAAATGACTGCATTAAGTAATTCATTCATTGTAAAGCACTTGGGAGAGTTGAAACGCCCCAAGGATATCCCAATGGACAATTGCAAGTTTTTCTATTTGATGAACATACTCCCCTACAGCAATAATTCAACTTTTTCTATATATAATTGAGTGGTATTGGTAACACCGAATTATACTCTAGACTGACACAGTACTTTAATTTTGCATTCAATTCCAGGTAAGTGATCATCAAGATGGTAGCCATCTGGATACAGTAGAAAGGGAGGTCACATTTATTGGGACTATTTTCTCAGAATACAACAATAAAAACACTTATTAAAAAAGGTAAGAATGTAATACATGATTTTTCTTTATTTTAATTCATTTCAGGATGCGGACGTCACTGGTTAGGCCAGCATTTATTGCCCATCCCTAGTTGCCCTTCAGAAGGTGGTGGAGAGTTGCCTTCTTGAACCACTGCACTTCTTCAGATGTAGGTACACCCACTGTGCTGTTAGGGAGGGAGTTCCAGGATTTTGTCCCAGCGACAGCGAAGGAGTGGCGATATATTTCCAAGTCAGGGTGGTGAGTGACTTGTGGGATCCTCCAGGTGGTGGGGTTCCCAGGTATCTGCTGCTCTTGTCCTTCTAGATGGTAGGGTTCGGGGGTTCAGAAGGTGCTGTCTAAGGGGGTGGGTTTCAGGAGGCGAGTTACTCGCCATAGGATTCCTAGCCTTTGACTGGCCCTGGTAGCCACAGTATTATAGTGGCTAGTCCAATTCAGTTTCTGATCAATGGAACCACACCCCCCCCCCCCCCCCCCAGGATTTTGATTGTGGGGGGAAATTCAGCGATGGTAATGCCATTGAATGTCAAGGGGCAATGATTAGATCCTCTCTTGTAGAAGATGATCATTGTTTAGCACTTGTGGTGAAAATGTAACTTGCCACTTGTCAGCCTAAGCCTGGATATTGTCCAGGACTTGCTCCATTTGGACATGGACTGCTTCATTATCTGAGGAGTCGCAAATGGTGCTGAACAAAACATCCCCACTTATGACCTTATGGTGGAGGGGAGGTGATTGATGAGGCAGCTGAAGATGGTTGGTCCTAGGACACTAACCTGAGGAACTCCTGCAGTGGTGTCCTGGAGCTGAGATGATTGACCTCAAACTACCACAAACATCTTTCTTTGTGCCAGGTATGACTCCAACCAGCGGAGAGTTCTCTCTCTTCCCCTTCCCCCCCCCGATTCCTATTAACTCCAGTTTGGCTAGGGCTCCTTGATGCCATATTCGGTCAAATGCTGCCTTGATGTCAAGGGCAGTCACTCTCACCTCTGGCATTCAGCGCTTTTGTCCATGTTTGAACCAAAGCTGTAATGAGATCAGGAGCTGAGTGACCCTGGCAGAACCCAAACTGAGCGTCCGTGAGCAGGTTATTGCCGAGTAAGTGCCGCTTGATAGCAGTTGATGACTCCTTCCATCACATTGCTGATAACGGAGAGTAGACAGATAGGGCAGTAATTGGCTGGGTTGGATTTGTCCTGTTTCTTGTTACAGGACACACCTGGACAATTTTCCACATTGCCGGGTAGATGCCAGTATCGGAACAGCTTGGCTAGGAGTGTGGCTTCTGGAGCTCAAGTCTTCAGTACTATTGCTGGAATATTATCAGGACCCATAGCCTTTGCAGTATCCAGTGCCTTCAACCGTTTCTTGATATCATGTGTAGTGAATCCTATTGGCTGGAGACAGACATCTGTGATGCTGGGAACTTCTGGAGGAGACTGAGATGGATCTTCCACTCGTCACTTCTGGCTGAAGATTGTTGCGAATGCCTCAGCCATGTTTTTTGCACATATGTGCTGGGTTCCTCCATCATTGAGGATGGGGATATTTGTGGAGCCTCCTCCAGTGAGTTGTTTAATAGTCATCACCATTCACGGCTGGATGTGGCAGGACTGCAGAGCTTGGATTTGATGTGTTGGTTGTGGAATCGCTTAGCTCTGTCTATTACTTGCTGCTCATGCTGTTTGGCACACAAGTAGTCCTGTGTTGGAGCTTCATCACGTTGACACCTCATTTTTCGGGAAATGTTGCTCCTGTCATGCTCTTCTGCATTCTTCATTGAACCATGGTTGATCCCTGGCTTGGTGGTAATAGTAGAGTGTGGGATATGCTGGGCCATGAGGTTGCAGATTGTGATTGAATGCAATTCTGCTGCTGCTGATGGCCACAGCGCCTCATGGATGCCAAGTCTTGAGTTGCTAGATCTGTTAGACGTCCATCCCATTTAGCACGGTGGTAGTGCCACACAACACGATGGAGGGTATCCTCAATGTGAAGACGGGACTTTGTCTACACAAGGACTGTGTGGTGGCCACTTCTACCAACACCATCATGGACAGATGCATCTGCAGCAGGCAGATTGGTGAGGATGAGGTCAAGTATGTTTTTCCCTCTTGTTGGTTCCCTCACCACCTATGCAGTCCCAGTCTAGCAGTTATACCCTTTAGGACCCGGCCAGCTCGGTCTGTGATGGTACTACCGAGCCACTCTTGGTGATGGACATTGAAATCTCCCACCCTCAGTGCTTCCTCCAAGTGATGTTCAACATGGAGGAGTACGGATTCATCAGCTGATGGTGGCCGGTACGTGGTAATCAGCAGGAGGTTTCCTTGCCCATGTTTAACCTGAAGCCACGAGACTTCATGGGGTCCAGAGTCAATGTTGAGGACTCCCAGGGAAAGTTCCTCCTGACTGTATACCACTGTGCCGCCAGCTCTGGCGAGACAGGTCATACTCAGGAATGGCAATAGTGCTGTCTGGGATATTGTCTGAAAGGTATGATTCTGTGAGTATGACGATGTTAGGCTGTTGCTCAACTCGTCTGTGAGACAGCTCTCCCAACTTTGGCACAAGCCCCCAGATGTTAATAAGGAGGACTTTGCAGGGTCAGCAGGGCTGAGTTTGCCATTGTCGTTTCCAGTGCCTGGTTCAATGCCGGGTAGTTTCATTTCTTTTTTCTGTTTTTGCAGCGGTTGAATACAACTGAGTCGGTTGCTAGGGCATTTCAGAAGGCACTTAAGAGTTAACCACATTGCTGTGGGTCTGGAGTCACATGTAGGCCAGACCAGGTAAGGATGGCAGATTTCCTTCCCTAAAGGACATTAGTAAACCAGATATTTTTTTTTACGACAATCAACAATGGTTCCACGGTCATCATTAGACTTTTAATTCCAGATATTTTATTGAGTTTAAATTCCACCACCTGCCGTGGTGGGTTTCAAACCCGGGTCCCAGGTCTCTGGATTACTAGTCCAGTGACAATACCACCACGCCACTGCCTCCCCCCTTTCATGAATTGAAAATAGCCCCTGAACAAACAGATCCTTCTCAGAAAGAAAATTCATACAAACTCGGGTCCCTACAAGATTATTCTGTATTTATCACAATACGACTAAAATGTTAACAAAGTTGGGGGGGCATGTGGCGCAGTGGATAGCACTGGGACTGCGGCGCTGAGGACCCGGGTTCGAATCCCGGCCCTGGGTCACTGTCCGTGTGGAGTTTGCACATTCTCCCCATGTCTGCGTGGGTTTCACCCCCACAACCCAAAGATGTGCAGGTTAAGTGGATTGGCCATGCTGAATTGCCCCTTAATTGGCAAAAATATATATAATTGGGTACTCTAAATTTATTTATTTTTAAACAAAGTTAGGGGGCAGGGACAATTTGTTCACAACCCTACACTGGAGATTTAGCACTTGTTCAACATTTTAACCCCTTAATGGACTGAAAAAGTTGTGATTGCAGAACATTTCACTATGGAGGAGCAATGATACAAGGAGGAAGAGTCCCTGCTGCTCAGTAAACATGTCCATCTGGTAAATTGACTGGCCTTGAAATTGAAGCTACAACACATAGAGTCAAAGTCCATCAATTAGGAAACGGTTACAAAGAAACCAAAAAAATGAAGCCATTATATTTTTATTAAAATTTAAGATCCAATAAGCACAGAGGACATACAAACAATTGTATACATATGGTTACCCATTATAACATGCAACAGGAGATGCTCTCAGAGGGGACAAATTATCCACCGGCAAATCAGAGTCTTTGCAATATTTTACTGTAGAACAGCAGGGATAAGGACCTTCTATCAAAACAATTTTGCCAAATTATGCAAGTATGCGCTTTCCGTGCATACGAATGAAATAAGCATATGTTTGTTTTATTCCTTAAACCATCATATGCTAAATGCTGAAATATCAGTTATGGACTATCACTGGTGCAAAATCTTCAGATCCTACCATCACATAAATATGACAAAATAAAATGTATTTTTAATGTGGCACCACATAACAGAACATTCTATTGACAGACCTAGAGTGGTGGTACTGCCTCTGCTGTAATATACATGAATGCCTGGCTATGCAGCAAAAAAAAAAAAGGGAACATGCATTCCCTCGCCAGAGCTCATGCTGCAATGCATCTGTTATTCAGAATATTCTCAAAGCAAGACCTGCTTAAAAATAAGCTTTAAAAGCAAGGCAGAACAAACTCCTTATTAAACACATCTTTACCTTAACCCCTTCTTCACCACACAACCTGCTGGTAGATTTCTGTTGAGAAGGTTCCTGTTGCAAAGGTGTGAAGAGGGAAAAGAAATCTAAGAAAAACACAGCAGATGGTCTGTAGTTTAGGAAAAGAGAGATAAAGACAGCTACAGGCAGAGTCAAAGAGAAGGGGGGAAAAGAGAACGGATAAAAATGGGAGAAGAGAGACAGAGATAGACTAGTAGGAAGCAGAGCACAGCCTCCTCTGCATAGTCTAGCAGTCAGCAGTGAGGGAGGACAGACAAGTGTTACACAGGTTCCATGCCCAGCGCGAAAAAAAAAATCAGCTGATCAGAGAAGTATCACTGGTCAAACAAAATCCATTTAGCAGATCATGGTAAAAAAAAAAATACTTTTACTGCAGTAAAGCAATTGACACTACATCTGAATCCTGACTTGGCAAGTTTAAATCTGCAAGAAGGTACACCTGTGCTGATGTTATTCCTCCCCTACCCCCTCTACCTCCTACACCAACCATGGGTTTGAACAATCTGCATGTTCCCTTACAGGCGAACTTGTTTGTTCATTAGATTTTGAATTAAATTTTTGAAGAGGATGCAATGACGTCTCTGCCTACCTGACATTCAGACGTATTAAAATACAACACATCAATTGTAAAACATCCTCATCGACCACAATTGTTATGAACTGTAGTTCACTCAAGCCAACTCAGCTTTGTCTTATAATTGTAGTTTCATGAGCTATATATCTGCTCATTATTGTTCATTAGGCACTATCACCACTACAATTAGAAAACCTTTACACTATGCTGCACACAGTATACATTTGAGTTCTCTGCCCACCTGTTTATCAGCACAAATACCTAGAGCAAGCATGACAGCAGTATGACAACAATATTTAAAACATCGGTGTCCAAAGATGTGTAAGGTGGATTGGCCATGCTAAATTTCCCCTTAGTTCCAAAAGGTTAGGTGGGTTTACAGGGATAGGTTAGTCTCGGGGCCGGTGCAGTCCCGATGGGCCGAATGGTCTCCGTCTGCACTGTATATTCTATGATTCTATATTAATATAGGAGGCTAAATAGGAAAAATGATGAACAGAAATGAAGCTATCTCACCACTAGCAGTGAACTAAAAAAAACGCATTTAGCTGATTTGGCTAGATCGCTGTAAAATGAATAATTTTAGATTAATGAGATAGCACCTTCTTAGTAATGTTTGCACTAATGCTAACATACACAGCAACAAGTATATACACAAGCACAAGTGAAATGTGATTACATTCATCCTGAATGTGAGGTTATCCACTTTAGTAGCAAAAACAGGAAGGCAGATTATCTGAATGGCTATAGATTGAGAGAGCGGAATGTGCAATGAGCCCCCAATGTCCTCGTGCACCAGTCGCTGAAGGTAAGCATGCAGGTACAGCAGGTGGTAAAGAAGGCAAATGCTACTTTGGTCTTCATAGCAAGAGGATTCAAGTAGAGGAGCGGGGATGTCTTGTTGCAATTAGACAGGACCTTGGTGAGGCCATACCTGGAAAATCCCGAATGTCTGAAAATGGCCAATTAAATTGCAACAATCCCAAAACTCAAATTAGCAACCCCGCCCCCCCCCCAAAAATACCCTTTGATCTCCTTCACCCCAAGTGCTGTATCTAACTAACCATTTGTACTGCTTTCTGTGATAGCGAATTCCACAGGCTCACCACTCGCTGGGTGAAGAAATTCCTCCTTACCTCTGTCCTAAATGGTCTACCCTGTATCCTCAGACTGTGACTCCTGGTTCTGGACACCCCTACCATTGGAAGCATCTTTTTTGCATCTACCCAGTCTAGTCCTGTTAGAATTTGAAAGGTTATGAGATTGCCCCTCATTCTTCTGAACTCCAGCGAATACAATCCTAACCAACTCAATCTCTCCTCAGTCCTGTCATCCCAGGAATCTATCTGGTAAACTTTCACTGCACTCCCTCTCGAGCAAGAACATCCTTCCTCAGATAAGGTGTGGCCTCACCAAGGTCCTGTATAATTGGAATAAGACATCCCAGCACCTGTACTTGAATCCTCTTGCTATGAAGGCCAAAGTAGCATTTGCCTTCTTTACCACCTGCTGTACCTGCATGCATACCTTCAGCGACTGGTGCACAAGGACATCGGGGGCTCATTGCACATTCCGCTCTCTCAATCTATAGCCATTCAGATAATAAACTGCCTTCCTGTTTTTGCTACCAAAATGGATAACCTCAGATTCGCCCACATTATGCTACATCTGCCATGCATTTTCCCGCTCAATCACTCAACTTGTCAAAATCACACCAAAGCATCTTTACATCTCCTTCACTACTCACCCTCGCACCCAACTCTGTCATCTGCAAATCTGAAGATGTTATATTTAGTTCCCCGTCTAAATCATTGACATTTATTGTGAATAGCTGGCATTATAGCACTGATCACTGCAGTATCCCACTAGTCACTACCTGCCATTGGGGAAAGAGCTGTTTATTCCTACGCTTTCTTTCTTTCCTGTCTGCCAACCAGTTTCCAATTAGTTGTCAATACACTACACCCCAAATCCATGCGCTTTAATTTTACACAATCATCTCTTATGTGGGATCTTGTCGAGAGCCTTCTGAAAGTCCAAATAAACCAAGTCCCTCTCATCAACTCTACTAGTTAGATCCTCAAATAATTCCAGTAGATTTGTGAAGCATGATTTTCCTTTTGTAAATCCATGCTGACTCTGTCCGATCCTGCCACTGTTTTCCAAGTGCTCTGCAATTTCTTTTATAATAGCCTCTAGCATTTTCCCCACTATCGACATCAGGCTGACTGGTCTATAATTCCCTGTTTTCTCTCTACCTCCCTTTTCAAATAGTGGGGTTACAGTAGATACCCTCCAATCTGGAGGAATTGTTCCAGAGTTTATAGAATCTTGAAAGCTAACCACCAATGCATCCATTATTTCTAGGGTCACTTCCTTTATTACTCTGAAATGTAAATTATCAGGCCTTTAAATCCCATCAATTTTCTCAACACCATTTTCCCACTAATATTAATTTCCTTCAGTTCCTCCCTCCACTAAACCCTGTGTTCCCCAACATTTCTGGTATGTTTTTGGTGTCCTCCTTTGTGAAGACAGGACCAAAAGGAGGTTAGCTATTGTTTGTTCCCCTGTTTCTAACTGCAAGTGACCTACATTTGTCTTCACCAATCTTTTTCTCTTCAATGCCTATAGAGGCTTTTAAGTCAGTTTATATGCTCCCCACAAACTTACTCATACTCGATTTTCCTCTTAATCAATCCCTTTGTCCTCCTTTGCTGAATTCTATACTGCTCCCAATCTTTAGGCCTGCCGTTTTTTTCTGGCCAATTTTGGATCTTTGTATCTAATACTCTCTAAATTTCCCTTGTAAGCCATGGTTTGGCCACCTTTCCCGTTTTATTTTTGCACCAGACAGGAATAAACAATTATTGCAGTTCACCCATGCATTCTTTGAATGTTTACCATTGCCTATCCACCGTCTTCGCTTTACGTACCATTCCCCAATCCATCATAGCCAACCTGTGCCTCATGCCATCGTAGTATCCCAGGGTAATGCTCTGGCAACTTGGGTTCGAATCCCACCATGGCAAATGATTAAACTTGAATTCAATAAAAAATACTGGCTGAAAGTCTAATGATTGTCATAAACACATTGTTGATTGTCATAAAAACCGATCTGGTTCACTAATGCCCCATACTAAAGGAAATCTGCCATTCTTGCCTTGTCTGGCCTACATGTGACTCCAGATCCACAGCAATGTAGTTGACTCTCAAATGTCCTCTGAAACGGGCCACTCAGTTCAAGGGAAATTAGGGATGGGCAATAAATGCTGGCCCAACCAGTGACACCCGTAGCCCATAAATGGATTTTTGAAAAAATGTGTTTCAGACTTTGAAACTGACACTTTCAAAATGTTAAGACATCAGGAACTACTTTGGCTGGTGGTCCACTCACCAAAATGTTTGAATGCCTGGGATTCTCGGTCCAAATGGACTTCTAGTATTTAAATTAATACTGAATTAATATTTAATTTATTAATGATACTCATGAAACTTTGTCTTTTCTATTTGCAGCATGCATTCTCCAACCTCAGACTAATGGATCTATCTTGCTTTCTCAGCTTGTAATGTACTTGTAATAATGTTTCAATTGTTATTTCCCAGCATCTCATATACAAGACGAAGGTGCAATTTCACCTGCCAGAAAGACTTACCTCCAATCTTCACGTACAATGAACAACCTTGAAGATCAGAGACTGTTGTTATGTAGACACAGTAAGAAGTCTTACAACGAGACTTCCGGTGGCGGCCATGGACTGAGCGGTCGTACATTTGGTGGCTCCCGCTCGCGGCGGTTTTTTCGGACCCTTTCCCCGGTTAACAGGTGGATGTGAGGAGGCAAAAAGGTGCAGGGGAAGTGAGTGGAAGCGATTGACCCACTGGTGTATGGAGCTGAGGGCCAGAAGCGGTCGAAAAAGAGGAAATCAATCAGTTGGAGTTGGTGCGGCGCCTGCAACACACGTGGGGATGGCGGAGGGGCAGGGAGCGGCCCTGTCGACAGACCAGCTGGTGAGCTTCCTGAACGCAAAGTTTACCCAGCAACGCAAGGAGAGTCAGGAGGACCTGGCCCAGGCGGTGGATTCGATCAAGGAGGTGGTCAATCGCGTGGAGACAAAACTGGCGACCCAAGCGATCCGGAAGATGGAGGGGGAACACAAAAAGCAGTTCACCTCGATGGCAGCGGAGATGGGGCTGATGTGGGATCAGCAGAGGCGGCTCCAGGAGAAGGTTGAAGACCTGGAGAACCGGTCACGCAGGCAGAACATAAGGATCGTGGAACTGCTGGAGAGGAGTGAAAGAGCCATTGCTGGCAAGTATGTGGGGAGGATGCTGGAGAAGCCGTTGGGAGGGGAAGGATTCGCATGGCCTCTGGAGGTGGATCGTGCACATAGGGCGCTAATGCGGAAGCCCCAGGGGAACGAGCCGCCAACGGCAGTTGCAAGTTATGAGGTGTGCCAGACGAGGCATTGCACCTGGGAGGGTAGTGAAATCCGAGTGTACCAGGACCTGGGTGCAGAGTTCCAAGAGGAGAGCAAGTTTGAATAAGGTAAAGGCGGCCCTCTGCAAGAAGAGGGTGAAGTTTGGGCTACTGTACGTCTGTGGGTGACCTACGAAGGCCGGGAGCTGTACTTTGGGTCAGCGGAGGAGGCAGTAGAATTTGTCAGAGACAATGGACTGGCAGGAGAAGGTGGACTTTGAACTTTGGTGGAGATACTTTGATGCTGCTGCTGATAATTTGCGTTTGGAGCCATTTCTTTCTCGGCTTTTTGTTCTCTATTGAAAGATGGTGGGGTTGTTTGGGCTTGGGGAGGAGTTGTTTTTGTTTGTTTGCACTAATGTTTGAGCACATGGATAGTGCGAAGATTGAATTGGCCGGTCAAGAGGGCCCCGTGTGTTCGCACACTTTAAAACGATCGAAGGCGGATGTGGCCATGCTACAAGAGACTCACCTGAAGGTGGGGGACCAGATTAGTCTGGAAGGATTGGGTTGGGCAGGTATTTCATTCGGGATTGGACTCTAAAACGAAGAGGGTGGCGATTTTGGTCAATAAGGCGGGTGGCGTTCGGGGTGGGAAATATAGTGACGGACTCTGGGGGAAGTACGTTATGGTAAGTGGGAAACTGGAGGGGATGCCGGTGGTGTTGATAAACATCTATGCCCAGAACTGGGACAATGTTCAATTTATCAGGCGAGTGCTGGGGGAGGACGCTGACCTGGACTTTCATCGGTCTATTATAAGGGGGGGTTCCTGGATCCGAGACCTGACCGGTCGAGCTCGAGTAGGGTGTCGGCAACAGCTAAGGAGCTTTGGGGGTTCATGGATCACATGGGGGGGGGGGGGTGGATCTGTGGAGATTTGGGAGGCTGAGGGCAAAATAATTTTTATTTCACTCCCATGTGCACAAGGTGTACTCCTGAATAGATTTCTTCGTGTTGGATAAGATGTTGTTGGTAGGGGTGGTGGATGTCGAGTATTCGGCGATAGTGGTGTCAGAATCTGCCCCACACTGGGTGGATTTACGAGTGAACAAAGAGGGGACTCAGCACCCGCAATGGTGGCTGGATGTGGGACTGTTGCGGGAGAAAGAGCTGTACGAGTGGGTGAGGAAGGCCATCCGGGGATATGTAGAGATTAATGACATGGGGGAGATTTCGTCAGGTACAGTCTGGGAGGCACTGAAGGCTGTGGTCAGGGGGAGTTTATTTCGATTTGGGCACATAGGGAGTAGGCAGAGCGGGCGGAGATAGAAATACTAGTGGAATAAATCCTGCAGGTGGACAGGAGATATATAGAGGCCCCGGCGGAAGGGCTGCTAAAGGAATGGCACAGGTTGCAAATGGAATTCGGGCTGTTATCTACGGGTAAGGCGGTAGGGCAATTGAGAAGGGCAGTGTAAGCATATGGGGAGAAAGCAAGCAGGATGTTAGCGCACCAGTTGAAGAAGCAAGAGGCAGCGAGAGATATTGGGAAAGTTAAGGACACAGGTGGGAATACGGTCCGAGACCTGACGAGGGTGAATGGGGTGTTTAGGGACTTTTATAGTAAATTGTATAAATCGGAATCCCCAGCCGGGGAAAAGGAGATGAGGTGGTTTCTGGGAGGATTGGAGTTTCTGAAGGTTGAAGAGGAGCTGGTGGAGGGCCTGGGGACCCCAATTGGGCTGATAGAAGTAGTAGAGGAGCTGGAGGCGATGCAATCAGGTAAGGCCCCGGGACCGGTCGGGAACCCGGTGGCAAGTTCTCAGGGGTGTTGGGACTGCTGTTGATAAGGGCCTTCAATGAAGCAAAGGTGTTGGGAGTGCTCCCGGCGACGTTGTCACAGGCTCCGATCTCCCTCATTTTAAAGCGAGATAAGGACCCGGAAAGCAGTGTGTCATACAGACCAATTTCCCTGTTAAATATAGATGCCAAACTATTGGCCAGGAGGATCAAAGGCTGCGTCCCTGGGGTAATAGGGGAGGACCAGCCGGGGTTAGTTAGGGGGAAGCAATTGGCGACCAACATTAGGTTACTTAATGTGATCATGATGCCTTCAGAGGGGTGTGAGGTTGAGGTGGTGGTGGCCATGGACCGAAGGCCATTGGTCGGGTGGAGTGGGAATGCTTCTGGGAGGTCCTGGGGCAGTTCGGGTTTGGGCAGAGCTTTGTGGACTGGGTCCAGTTGCTATACCAGGCAACTGTTCCTATTACAGCCGTTTTCTTTTTCGGTCCTTTGCTCCTTTTTGAACACAAACCCACATCTTAATGCCACCAGACCATACTTCTGACCTTGGCATGCTACTTACAGACAAATCTGAAACATTATTTCATCCTTCAATATAATGATGTGCTGCAGTCCAGTCTCATGCTTCCTGGACTCCAGCCTGATCAGATCTATCACTTTCTGGATTTTAACATTCATTTGTCCAGATGTAGTCTCTGATTTCAGCAGTCCAGCACTAGTAACTCAACACTCTCACTGGGGCATTAATGTATTGTAAACAACATTTTGCCCATACCACTCTTGTCCCCAATATCTGTAAAGAGTCTTCCAGACTTGAAATGTTAGCTCCCTTCTCTCTCCACAGATGCTATCAGACCTGCTGAGTTTGTCCAGTATTTGCGGTTTTGGTTTCTGATTTCAGCATCTGCAGTAATTTGCTTTTGACTATGAAAATTTACCTTGTGCACTAACCTTTTGTGGCATCTTATTGAATGTATTTTTGAAATCCAAATATAATGCATCTACTAGTTCCCCATTATCACCCTATTTGTTACTTCCTCAAAGAACGCGAATAAATTACTCAAACAGCATTTCCCGTTTACAAAACCAGGTTTTTTAGAATTCACAGTATAGAAGGAGGCCATTCGGCCCATCGGGTCTGCAATGGCCCTTGGAAAGAGAACCCTAATCAAGTCCACACCCCACCCCCGTAACCCAGTAACCCCACCTGTAGGTTGACTCTACCTGATTGAATTGTGACTTTCTAAATGTCTTGCCGTTACCTCCTTAGTAATGGATTTAAGCATTTCCGAATGCCAGATGTTAGGTTAACTGGTCTGTAGTTTCTTGCTTTCTGTCTCATTCCTTTCTTGAACAGAGGTGTTACATTTATGAGTTTCCAATCCGCTGAACCTTTTCCAGAATCTGGGGAATTTTGGAAGATTACAACCAATGTATCTAATATCTTTGTATTTCTGACCCTAAGATGCAAACCAATGGGACTTGTTGGTCTTTAGTCCCAATAATTTTGCCAAAACCTTTTTGTTTTGTGATCATTGGTTTAGGTTTTTCTCTCCTTATTCCCTCTCGATTTTCAGCTGTTCTTGGGATGCTTTATGTGACTGCCACAGTAATGGCTGAGACAAAATGGGGGTGGCACGATAGCTAGCACTGCCGCCTCACAGCAGCATGGACTGGTTAAATTCTGACCTTGGATGACTGTGTGGAGTTTGCACTTTCTCCCCGTGTCTGCATGGATTTCTTCCCAGTGCTTCGGTTTCCTCCCATGTCAAAAGAAGTGCAGGATAGTTGGGTTGTGGGGGTGAGATCCATGTAGACATGGGGAGAATGTGCAAACTCCACATGGACAATGACCCGGGGCCGGAATCGAACTCGGGTCCTCGGCGCTGTGAAACAGCAGTGCTAACCTCTGCACCACCATGCCACCCCAAACTGCATTCTTTCTAAACTACAAGCTTAAACTTCTCCCCCATTTCTTTTGCACCTAGAATTAGTCCTGCCCTGAAGTTCTACAATTATTTAACCAAAAGGTTTGTGGCAGATTTTTTACATCATTAGCACTACTGAATATCTATCTATCAAAAATAATAATAAAAACAATGTGAAAAGCAACTATTGTTTTCTGCAAACATTCATTTACAGAACTCTGGCTTATAATTCAATATTGTGTGTCTTAAATTACTTCAAACTGCCCAGCTGATTGAAAAAATGCTGCAGGGTAGGAATACACGTTTCTCTATCCATTGCGTAATTTCCTAAAGTCGTGCAGCTCGAGAGCTATTCTCCAGCTGATTTTAATTTGCAATCCTTGCTGTTTGTGAACAAACCGCTCTGGGATTTTCCCCTGGCAATGATATTTCCAGAACAATGTAGCATGAAAATGATAAGTCAACTTCAGGTTATTCACACTAGTAAATATTTGACATTCTATTTCAAACAAAAGTCAATCAGAATTTTCTAAAAGCTATATTTTATTCTGTAAAAAAGGAAACACTGCAAGAAAACAGAATTGCTCAAGACTTTCCTTCCCTTTTAAGTTACAGCAGTTAGAAATGAAGGAATAATAGCTGAGTACTCGATCTGACACTAAAGTCAGTACAGAACAGTTTCCTTTGAACTATAATTGATCATAAGTATACTAAATTTAACAGAAATCACATTATTCAGAATTCCACATAACACATGATAAGCTGTTAAACAAATTTTTCTTGGTGTGGAGTGAGACGCCATGAGCAATGGCCACGAGTGTTTCCACTGCTGTCCTTTGATCAGGCCCCTGAAGTTTGTGTGAGCTTAAAGTTTGATGATTGTTAGTCCAACTGGATAATTTAAGGAGGAATCCTGGCTTCTTTAAACTGTCTGAATCTTTTTAAAAATCATAAGACTTGAGTTTTAGTCTTGATATATATTTTTGAAACTACTGAAGTCAGTCAAACTCCGGAAAGTCTAGCAGAAGATAATATTCCATTGAAGGAATCATTTAAAGCCAATGTGGCGTACACTGCATCAGGATTGAAAGGAGATGAAGCCCACTCACCTTCTTCGATAGCTGCAATCTACAGAGCGATCGTATGATTGGTGTTCTGAGTGTCTGGTTTCTTTATGCGTGTACTGTACTGCATGTGAAGAACTGCGCAGAACCCCATTTCAGTTTGAGCTCAGTCGCTGAGGTTAATTGTGTAATGTAAATAACGGTGCTGCTTGGAGTTTACACAATTGGCGTATCTTCCAATTCGGAGAGTTGCTCGCTCGATGCTTTTGTACACAGGTTATAGTTAACCGGCGATGAGGTGTTGAGTGATGTCTCCCTGGCACGATTGAGGTTTTAATCATACTTTTAGAGGTGTTGTGGAACATTAGAAGCATGGAGACAGAGCCCAGAATAGGTGCCCAGAATGTGCAGGTTAGGTGGATTGACCATGCTAAATTGCCCTTGGTGTCCAAAAAAAGGTTAGGAGGGGTTATTGGGTTATGGGGATAGGGTGGAAGCGAGGGCTTAAGTGGGTCGGTGCAGACTCGATTGGCCGAATGGCCTCCTTCTGCACTGTATGTTCTATGTCTATGTCTAAACAACCCTTTCCGAACATAACAAATTGCATTTTCTTTCAGAAGGTATCAAAATAATCAATAATTTCACAAGTCCCAATTTTGGCTAATGCAGTCAGTCTTGGCAAATCAGAATTAAGCTCTGTTACACATACTAATTTTTCCCCCATCAAATCTAACACATTTAAACCAAATCCTAATATATAACCTGCACATATCAGAAAACCATTCACCAAATTCGCAGTCAGCAGGTTCATTGCAAAAATCTTGCCAAAACTGACAAACAAGTAGTTGCGTTTGTTGACCCACTAGTAAAATCAGTGATTAAAAAAAATAATAGATTCTCCAATTGCAGCGCAAACATGAAAAGGAGCCATTCGAAAAAAGGACCAAGAACAGTGTTTGACGTTTAGTTCTTATAAAAATATATTTTCAAAACAGTTCGAGAGAGGAATTTTAAAAAGATCTCATGACAATTTGCAATGAATCTTAAAAAAATATTTGCGGGGTGGCACGGTGGGACAGCGTTTAGCACTGCTGCCTCACGGAGCTGAGGACCTGGGTTCGATCCCGGCCCCAGGTCACTGTCTGTGTGGAGTTTCCACATTCTCCCCTTGTCTGCGTGGGTCTTGCCCCCACAAACCAATATGTGCGTGGTAGGTGGACTGGTCACGCTAAATTGCCCCTTAATTGGAAAACATTTAAAACATATTTGCAACAAGCAAGTTGAATCATTTAGAAACTGCTCTCATTTCAGAGCATTTTGCTGACCTGAACCCGCACTTGATATGCAGAAGTGTCTCTGTATGATCTGATATACAATTCTATATGCAAGTCGGTACCAATTTTCCCTCCTACTTTTAAAGATTCACACCTCTCGCATACCTCTCTATGTCTATATGCAACATGTACTCCGCTGCAGAGAGATAAAGGCAGGCAGCCAATTCTCAGGCCTTCTTTGAGGTCCTTTTGTTACTAGTCTCTGGAAGGTGCTCAAGCATAATGTGTTACCTCCTCCTCAATTTGTCTTCTTCTGAAAAAGGTTATGACTTTAACTCCAAGAGCCAACAGATCAGGAATTTGCATGTAGAATTATGCAAAAATGCATCTTAGCACTCCATGGTGGTGTGAGTGGTATTACATAGTCATGCAGCTTTAGAGCACAGAAAGAGGCCCTCCGGCCTATTGGGTCTGCACCGGACAGAAAGCACCTATCTACCCTAATCCCATTTTCCAGCACTTGGTCTATAGCCTTGTATGCTATGACATTTCAAGCGCTCATCTAAATGCTTCCTTGGATGAAAGATGTTGATCCATTTCAAAGCCTAGCTATGCCATTACATTTAAAGAAACCACAGAATTATTTACTTTGTTAATGATTTAGAACAATTCGCCAAAAGAAAATTCTAGTGTTCACTCCACCTTAAAACAGTCAGGGGCAGCACAGTGGCAAGGCGCCGAGGTCCCAGGTTCAGCCCCAACCTCGGGTTACTTTCTGTGTGGAGTTTGCACATTCTTCCAGTGTCTGCGTGGGTTTCACCCTCACAACCCAAAAAAGATGTGCAGGCTAGGTGGATTGGCCATGTTAAATTGCCCCTTAATTGGAAAAAAAATAATTGGGTACTCCAGGCATACAATATAATGGTCATTGACATCTCTCCAAGAGGCCAATTGTTATCTGAGAGTTTAAGTAATAACTATCAGATAGTCTACTTGATGTGTGTGGCATCACGGCAGAGTCACGCACATGTACCTTACTGCAGAACACCATGCACCACAATTAGCAGGATGAACCACGATGACGCTAGGTTATTTTGTCAGCCTGGAGACACAAACGTCAACTACAGAATATGAACCATTACAAGTCGAATCAGCTAGGTCTGAATGCTTAGGAATTAACCTTCCTGTCTGCACGTCCCAGTCCAACACGTCAAGGTGCATTTACCCATTGGGAAGTCTTTGTTGACAATTTAACTAGCTTATATTGATTAGAGAGGAGAATAGGCAATAAATGCACCACATATGCCAACTAAATTTTGAAAAAAAGCTGCACTGTTATAGGCATCACCTTTGGGATAAGATGATTTGGGATGAAACTTTGTCTGCTCATGTGGGTATAATTGCCATGGTACTGTACGAAAAGAGCAAAGTAGATCACCAGAGTCTCCTGAAGTGATTATATGTTTATGATCTGCAAACTACAGCAAAAGCACAACATGTAAATAGTTAATCCTTTCCTGAGATTTGGGTTCGGTGCGAACAGCTCTAAAGACAGTGAATAAAAAAAGAAATTCTGATCCACAAAGATTAGTTACATGGACATGAACCAAATCTATGCCAAACAGACCACATTAATGGCATTAATCCATTGACAATAAAAGAGAGACCAGCAAAATCCCAGGGCATCAATCGTTCAATTGCTCAATCTTCAGCCATATTTATTCAAGGACTCTCAAGTCCATTCTCTTCAATCCAGTAATTGATCTGAAATGCTTCCACAATCTTCAATCAATAATAATTATCCTTTCTCTCATAAAATACATTAGTACTGAAAGTCACTTACTACTTTCACATACTTTCTTCTGGAGAAACTTTCCTCTCCCTCCTGAAGTAGATGGTTTACTGGGGTAGAATGCACTTTCCTGAAAATATCCTACCCAAAGCAACATGTGAACATTGAATACCTAATTGCATTAACACTAGGCTATACGACTGTGAAAAGCCTAACAGCTGAATTTCATCGGGCGGCACCTTGGAACAGTGGTTAGCACTGCTGCATCACAGCACCAGGGACCCGGGTTCCATTCCAGCCCTAGATGATTGTCTGTGTGGAGTTTGTATTTCTTCCAGTGCCTGCGTGGGTTTCCTCTGGGTGCTCCAGTTTCCTCCCACAGTCAAAAGATGTGCAGGTTAGGTGCATCTGCCATGCTAAATTGCCCATTAACGTCCAAAGATGTGCAGGTTAGTTTGGGTTACGGGGATAGAGTGAGGAAGCAGGCCTAGTTAGGGTGCTCTTTCAGAGAGTCAGTGCAGATTTGATGGGCCAAATGGCCTCCTTCTGTACTGTAGGGAGTCTATGATTCTATGGACATGAGCATCAGAATAACACATTGCACATTACAAGGTATAATTGCAGTGACCTTATAAAGCAGTGTATCCTCTGACCAATCATGAGCAATATTATGGAAGGTCTACCATTATTCAAATATTGTTTGTAACCTGATACGCTCGACAAATTCCCCTAGTTCTCCTCATGGTCAGTTCTGGAATCGATGCCATGGGCAGTCCCCATATTTACTATCAGTAACATTTCTTTTTGGTAAATAGAAATGGAATGAGGAAAATGTTGTTGTGGCTTCTTTAGAGCTGATCCTCCCATGCCTCCCCACCCAAGACGGCAAGACAGGCAAACAGCTCTGCAATGATACTCCGCAATCAACCATGGGAAATGCATAAAGGTGACCTAGTGTGATGTTAATTTTTTTAAATTCCAATTCCTTTTTTTCCCCAATTAAGGGGCAATTTAGTGTGGCCAAACCACCTACCCTGCACATCTTTTGGGTAGTAGGGTGAGACCCACGCAGACATGGGGAGAATATGCAAACTCCACACAGACAGTAACTCGGGGCCGGAATCGAACCCGGGTTCTCGGCGCTGTGAAGTAGCAGTGCTAACCACTGCACCACAGTGCCGCCTGTGTGATGTTATTTTAGAGTCGTCAATAAATATGGCTGAACACTGAAGTTTGTTTCATTTGTGATGTACATGTTCTATATCTTATGATGAGTAAAGTGAGGAAAGCTACATAATCACAACCCAATTTATGAAATGGAGTATAGAGATAATCCTTTTTTTAAAATCCCTTTCTTTCTTTAAGCTGGTAGGAACACAGGCAGCCTGCTCCCTGATCCTTATGTACAACTGATTTTGAGTTACCAGCATGTGTTGTGCAAGAGCAGTCTACAGTAATGCAATATCTTATATTCCTCTTTGTGGGAAGTATATCATAACTGCTCACTGTTTCTCTACTATGGTGTCACTAAGATATGGAATCTGCATCATGGATAACAAATCATTCTATCATTCTGTACCACCCAAATTTGTGTCTGAAATACGATTAACATGATCAGAGATTCTCCCCAGAATTTAAAGCCACAGGCAAGAATTAGATTTGACTACTCCAGTGTGGCATGTTGGCAACGGTTAGCACTGCAGCCTCAGTGCGCCAGGGACCCAGGTTCAATTCCGGCCTTGGGTTAGTGTCTGTGTGGAGTTTCCTCTGGTGCTCCGGTTTCCTCCCAGTCCAAAGTCCTCGGTGTAGGGATTCCAAGATGATTCATGGCTAAAAGACCTCCAAGATGGGGACTAGAGTTGAAATACCAGTTTAGCCCATGATGCCATCTTGGCAAAGTAGTTGAGCTTGCACTAGGAGTACCTGTTCAAAGGATCATTATGGTTCGATTGCAATTTAAAGTGCCTGCTCATGCTCAGTAATGGTAGGGCAGCACGGTAGCACAAGTGGCTAGCACTGTGGCTTCACAGCACCAGGGTCCCAGGTTTGATTCCCCGCTGGGTTACTGTCGGTGTGGAGTCTGCACGTTCTCCCCGTGTCTGCGTGGGTTTCCTCCGGGTGCTCCAGTTTCCTCCCACAGTCCAAAGATGTGCAGGTTAGGTGGAGTGGCCATGCTAAATTGCCCTTAGTGTCCAAAAATGTTAGGAGGGGTTATTGAGTTTCGGAGATAGGGTGAAGTGAGGGCTTAATTGAGTTGGTGCAGACTCGATGGGCCGAATGGGCTCCTTCTGCACTGTATGTTCTATATCTATAACTATATCTAAAAATGCTGCATTACATTTTGGTAGATAATACTTGACCCAACACTCTCTCCTGACGGCAACCAGTTAACCGGGAGCAAACAAATAGTTGCTGATGCTTTTGAGTGCTACTTGAGAAAACCATCTTTTACTTTTCACCTGAAGATTGAAGAGGACTTCTGAAATACATCGATACTGAGCCACTTATCTAGAAGTCATAGAATCCCTACAGTGCAGAAGGAGACCATTTGGCCCATTGAGTCTGCTCCGACCCTCTGAAAGAGCACCCTACCCAGCCCACTCCCCCACCCTATCCCTGTAACCCCACCTAACTTGCACATTCATGAACACTAAGGGGCAATTTAGCATGGCCAATTCACCTAACCTGTACATCTCTGGAGGAAACTGGAGCACCTGGAGGAAACCGATACAGAGACAAGGTGAATGTGCAAATTCCACACAGTCATCCGAGGCCGGAATTGAATCCAGGTCTATGGTGCTGTGAGGCAGCCATGCTAACCGTTGTGCCACTGTGCGCCACACTTCAACGCTATCAACACATATTTTGAAAATTCTCTGGAGGACCTCAACTAAAAAGAGTGCTGTACTATACTACCTTTTAAGAGTCACCAGGGGAAAGGAACTGCTTGATCATGGATATTTTTCTGGGGATCTCCTTTTGTCTGCAGGAGGAAAGGGAGAAGGACAGGAAGCAGGCATAAAAAAATAGCTGCTGCAAATGGGGTGGAGGGGATGAGCTTCTCCCTCTCTGTGTCCTGTGGGTATAGGACATACCTTCTCCTCTGGACCTGCAGTGCCACGTCAGAGAACATGTGAGCCCTCTCACTTGGTCCCTGAGCCACCATGAAACCTGCATTGTTATCAGCAGGGGCACTTTACACCTTCAGTGGAGGTGGTTCATGAAGCTGATATATCCAGTTCAACTAAAATACATCTAATTAGCCCTTGAATGTTAATTCTGCAGGCGCTTTAGCAGCTCCAGGCAATTTAAAACTATGGTAATCAACAACCGGACTTTCAAGCAGGCATGTCAGCATATAGTGCCTGTTTTCACTCTTTTGCCAGAGTAACCTCTTTAGTGTTACGATCACTAGCTTTACTTGGATACAAATCCTGCAATATGTTTCTAGAGAAAATTATACTTAAACTAATGTGCTTTCATATTCTGCAATATGCTTGTTGTGTCACACTATTAAATCATGACTGTAAAATGATCCCACCTCAATGACAGACCTAATTGCTACTCCACCCTACCACCATACAAATCTGTTCTCTAAACACAATCTCAGTTTAGAAAGTCAAAAAACAATTTAACGTTCTGAATATTTTTCATAGTTGATACAAGTAAAGTGTAATACATTTAATGCATCCACTTGTACAGTTCATTGAAATCCTAGTGACAATACTGTTATTCCTAAAGACCAGCTCTATTGATAAAATGAATACAGTACTATTAATTATGTAAACTAAATGCAGCACTTACAGTGCAGTGTGAGCTTGCGTTGAGTTCTCAAAATGCTGATGCTGCCTTCCTTCCTGTACACAGTATTATTTCTAAATTAAAAGAAAACTTATTTTATTCCAATTGTTAAAGTACATATTAACAATCTTTGTTCTTTCCCATGTCTCAGTAAGATCATTCCATGCATAATTGAACCATAGGGACAAAAGAGTCCCATATTAAATCCTATTTTGTGCTGGGTTTCACAACATGAAAGAACTGTTACCAGAGACTGGATCTTAGAATAAGGATCAAACCAGGGTTTCTATTCTTGATCTTGCTCTTTCGGTATTTATTGGCTCTTAAGTACCCATTATTGAACAATAGACAAATAAAAGATCTGGTTTGATTGCATTGAACCCACAACCAGGGCATTCCTTGTTGGACTCACTTTCAAAACTCACATAATGGCTATTTCGATAAGGCAGAAACCTTTTCACAGCACTTTGAAGGGATAAAATCAACGGAAACAATCTAATTAAAGTCTAAATAACTGGGCATCCCCAATGACACAGGATATTTATCCAATGAGTAGTCACGCAGATCTGGAAAGTGTTTGTTCACGGAGGAGCTATTGGCATCCTTAAGCAGAGGTTGGAACAGTTTACTGTACCTTTTCAGCTACTGTAACACAAAAGCAACCAGGGATCCTGTTCCTGGGCCTTACCCAGTGATTCCACTGACCAATAGGTATCTTTTATATTAATACAAACGTTATTCTTAACACAGGATTAAATGCAGTATCGTAGAAAATAGCTTATAATTAACAGTTAAACAGTTCTTAACTATAAACGGAAACACTAACCTCTAACTGATATCTTCTCTATCTCCAATTAAGCAAAGCCCACCTTTGGTCAAAAGCCACTGATAAATAAAGTTAGCAAACACAAGAATATTTGCTGTACACTTGAATAGAGATTTAGTGGAAATATTGCTTGGGAGACAAATCCTTTCATATACCTGCTGCAAGTCTTGCTGTTTTGGGAGACTACTGCTTAACCTGACAGTCTTTGGCAAAAGCTCTTGCTCAGCTTCAAGCCCCTCAAAAAACTAAAAGTTAAACTGCCTGCTACAGACCTGGCATCTCTATCACATTTAACTGGGTTTGACCATCTAACTAAGATAACCACAACCCCTCAATTATCAAAACCCCAGGGAACCTTCTTTCTATAAAACAAAATTGCATCAGCCCGATATAGATAAACAATATACATGGTTGGAATGAATGATCATCACAATTTTACAACATCTTAATTGCCCCCTTTTTCAGACAGAGTCTGCCTGTATGTTATACCAGGATTTTAAAAAAATATTACTGCAACTTATATACCTTAACCCAGGCATTACTGCAACAGATACATATATATATATATATATAATACAATCGACATTCATCACGCAGAAATCACATTACAATAACAACATTTTTTTCATTTTCTACTTTTCCATCTGTCTTTTGATTCATGTAAATATATCTAGTCCACTCTTTCTCTGGCTTGTTTTGATTATTATTGGCATTTGAATAACAGCACTATGGCTCTTAGGATATTGCATTTTGACTAAATTTTAAAAATAACTTTTCTTGTTACAGTTGATGAAACCCAGAAATAATCAATCAGTTCAGAAATAGGGAGAAAACAATTAAATTAGCTGTGCTTTAAAAATACAACAATTCCAAAATTAGTCAGGAAAACAAAATTTCCACATTACAGAATGCTACAGCACAAGTTTATGCCAAAGGTCCATACTGTTGAATGACTAATCTCAGCCACATAAGCGATGAAACAAAACGTACAGATGGGGGGGGAGGGGGGGGGGGGGGAACACCCTAAGATACCCTTCATGCACCTCCCAAATGCTAATTAATTGACAAAAAGATGAAGAGAATTGCTTTCTTATGCTCATAGCAGGAGCATGCAATGTTTTTCAATTTTCAAATGCCTATTGGATCAGTTGCAAGAGATTCAACAATACAAGGTGTTCAGAAAGGTGTTTATCTTTTGCTAGGACTTCCAATTCTATTACTGAATCCTGTTAATAATAAAGTATCAAAAACCTCAGGCAAAGTGGCTTAATAAAACTGCATACAGTTTAACATGCATCAGGAGTTATTCTGCAAGATACGACAGTTTTAAGGCTTGATTTGTTGTATTAGTAAAGGAAATAAAACATTTAATTTAAAATCCACTTGCCTCAATACAAGTCTGTGGGGATAAAAAATAGACTTTGCAGTTTCAGCACTCACAGCAACAAGTATCCCTTACTCGCCCACACAATTGAAAAAAATGTTCTGCTACGATTGCAACATCAGTACAGTAATATAATTTTTCAAATCCAAAAAATTGGATACATTAAACCAGTGTTTTTCAAACATTTGGTCCCCAGGACCCACTTTTACCAACTGGCCAACCATCGGGACCCATGCCAGCTGACCTTCGCTTATCTTTAAAGCAACAGGTTCACAGGAGGAGAGGGCAATGCTCAAAGTTCAGTCGGTTTCTTTGTGCTGTCTTCATCTTTGTGAGAACGGAAAATCCAACCTCGCACATATAGGTTGTTGTGAAGGGCAAAAGCAACAAATGCTTGTTTTACTCCACACTGGAAACGCCGCAGAGATGACACTCCAGAATGCTGACAGCCTCATGGACTTGTGACATGTTTTTAATGTGCTGTCACAGGTGAGGGGCAGAAATTCAGTCTCTCCATTTGGAGTCATCTGAAAGTTAATAATTGACTCTGGGATCTCAAACTCAAAAAACATTTCACCCACCTCTTCCCTTTCAAAATCTGAAACTTGTCCTCTGGAAAGTAGCAACAAAAACGGTTGATCAGCACAACCAGATGCAACTGAATAAAGCTCGCCAGTCTGCTAACAGAGTTTTGTTCGATGTGTCATAGCAGTATGGGGAACATGTAGTAGTTTTGGCTTTGCACACACATTTGACAAACTTTCACTGACTTTTGGAAAGCATATTTTCTTCACAGCAATCATCATCCTTCCCTTGTAATTTGAGGTACAGTTCATTTAGAATTGAAAAGACATTGTTAGCATCTAATTCTCATTTGCCAGTACTTCACTGCATATAACACACATGGCTTTCCATCCTGATTTGCATTGGCACAATTAACAAAGCCATACATCATATTTATACTGCTTTGATCCTGATTTCAGTTTCTTCTTAGTAGGCTGTTCACCAGAGGCCATGGAGCTCTGTATATAGCTCACGCTAGCATTGCCTTGTTCTGCCGTGGACTCTCCAGAGCAGCTCACACTACCACTGTTTTTTCCTGCCATGAATTCTCCTGAGCAGCTCTCTCCAGCAGATTCAGTTGGGAGATCCTGGCCTGTTGGTGCCTCTGGCCCTTTCTTCATTATAAAAGGATCCATCTTCAGTTCTTCACAGTCCTGTTGCCTTGCTTGCTCGCAGCTAGGAAAGGAGCAATCTTTCCGCCATGATTTTGCGCCTAAAGCACGGATATACAGGGCACGTGACGTCAGTGTACATGCTGGGCGCATGACCAGCTCTCTGCCACCATTTCTGTCAGGAAGACTGCATCAGTTGCATTTAAAAGTCGGTGACGGCCGGTATTCTTAAAAGCCAGTCATGGCCATTGGGCACTTCTCTCGTGATTGGGAACACCATGACTGATCATTCCATAACCCTTCCGACACCTGCCCGTGGCTTGAAAAACCCTGTTCTAGGCATCACTCCTGATGGCCTAGCTCTTACTTTAAGAATATGTGCTCTTGATCTAGATTCCACCAGAGGAAACAGTTTATCTCCATCTATCCTATCCAATCCTTTAATCATCTTAGAAGACCTCAATTTGATCACCAGTCAATCTACTAAACTCAAGTAAATACAAGTATTATTAAATGCAACATGTCCTCATAATATAATCCATCATCCCCATTGTCATTCTGTTGAATCTGCACCGTACCTGTTCCAAGGCCAATATATTCTTCCTGAAGTATGATGTTCAGAATGTAGTACATCAGATGAGGTCTGACCAGAGCTTATAAATTGAAACATAATTTTTCTACCCCTTTGTATTGCTGCCATATTGAGGTAAAAACCATCATCCCATTATTTGCATTTATATAGCACCTTTCACAGCTTTAGGATGTCTCAAAGCACTTGCAGTCAATAAAATACTCCCAAAGTGTAGTCACAGTTGTAATGTAGAAAACTCGTGTTGCCTGCCCCTCAGAGGCATAATAAAGCTACCAACATTAACTGCCCAGAAACAATTCACTCTCTCCATTTAGAAAATATCTGCTCTGAGAGCGGCATTTGGCGCAGTGGTTAGCACTGGGGCTGCGGCGCTGAGGACCCTGGTTCGAATCCCGGCTCTGGGTCACTGTCCGTGTGGAGTTTGCACATTCTCCCCATGTCTGCGTGGGTTCACCCCCACAACCCAAAGATGTACAGGTTAGGTGGATTGGCCACGCTAAATTGCCCTTAATTGTAAAAAAATAAAAATAATTGGGTACTCTAAATTTATTTTAAAAAATAAATTATCTGCTCTGCATTCCATATTTCTCTACAACTGACATTGGGAAAATAGGAGTGTGGAAAATTAAACCTACATCACTCTAATGTAGCCAGAGATGGGAACCTCTTTATGGTAATACATCTATACTGTTAAAGAAATGCAACATATTAACACCTTAGAGGTAATCTTTTGGCTGCAAGGTCATTCAGCTATTCCTAAAACAAAGCTCAAATTAGGCTACAGGACACAAGACAGCAGAAATACGGGTGAATTGTGAGACCTGGACCAGAATAAAAGGTTCACACAAACATGAATGCTTATAGTACGTACTTTGTACTGTTTTGGCCTCCACATGTAGCAAAGTAGATGGAGATGCTGGAGTACTGGCACTGAAGATAACAAAAGTGACAAGCAGTCTAAGAGTCTTAATTATCAAGCTGTATATATTTAAGAGACTAACATGAAGCATGACGGAGGTTTTTGGAGATGGTTACAGGTAGGTTGGATCATTCAAGATAAATAAGGATAGTTGGGCTAGTTGGCATGTATTTATTGTCCATAGACAAAGAGTTAAATTAGATCCCAAGAAGTTGGGCAGAGTCACTGAGAAACATACGATGCAATGGGTTCATCCTTTGA
Organism: Scyliorhinus torazame; assembly: GCF_047496885.1. NCBI lineage: Eukaryota > Metazoa > Chordata > Chondrichthyes > Carcharhiniformes > Scyliorhinidae > Scyliorhinus > Scyliorhinus torazame. The sequence goes on from NC_092722.1 coordinate 26,216,845, forward strand.
AAGTGAATTCAACATGTTTCCTATAGAAAACAACATTTTTAGTTAAAGAAAATGAATCGCTAAATATCTGGAACTATGAACTGCTGCAGTCTCCTGCAATTTTTTTGTTCGATTGCCGGAGGAAATCAAGTGAGAAATTTCCAGAGCTTTTCCTGAATTGTTCAGTTTTTTCTTACATTCCCAGTATACTGCATAGCTAGAGAGTGAGTCAATGGTGTACAATTAGCACCATGTTCTAATTGCACATGTTTGATGGCCTTTTATTGCCTTTTTCTATGTTGTCCAGAGGCACCTCAACATAGTGGTATACAAAAAGTCCTGCAAAAGAAACTGGCCGGCATGGAGTTATGTTGTTTGATAATAGAAAGCACTGTACCTCTTATGGAGCAGTGAGAAATGAAGGGTGCTAAAAAAAAGCCTGGAGAATCCAGCCTCAAAAGTAAGCAAGCCTCAAGATGCTTGTTCTAAAACAATGTGAGGAATGAAATCATAAAACTGGTTGATTTTAACTATGTAATATGGAAAACACGGCTAGAGTTGAGATGTGCAGTACCGGTGTCATGGGAAGAACTGGATGTTTTACTATCAGAAATTACATCATATAAACGGATGTTAGTGGCAATTGTTTACTGAATTCCACTTCGGTGCATGGAGAGAAGGACTAGAAGTGTTCGTAAGGGCAGAAACAAAAAAATAGAGAAGGCTTGGGCTGTAGCTGCATAGAAGACAGCATGACGGAGGTTTGGACCTCTGGCTTGTCGACCCAGCAGTCTATGGAGCAGCTGATGCAAGTCCTTCAGGAAGGCTTTGCTGCACAGAAACGGGACTGCTCGGATCCGATAAAAGAGTTGATTGAGTGGTTGGAGCATAGATTGGACGCCCAGGTTCGGGCGATCTAGGAGGTGGAGAAGGTGCTGGCTGAGCAGGAGGAACATCAGACTGCGGTGGAGCGGGAGGTGGGGATGCTGATGGACCAGCAGAAGAAGCTCCTGGAGAAGGTGGAGGACCTAAAAAATAGGTCCCGCCGGCAGAACCTAAGAATCGTCGGGCTCCCGGAGGGGTCCGAAGGAACGGACGCTGGGGCATACATCACAGACATGTTTGTGAAGCTGCTGGGGGATGGTACATTCTCCCAGCCCTTGGAGGTGGATAGGGCTCACAGAGCACTCGCGAGGAAGCCGCGAATGGGAGACCCCCCCCCCCGAGGGCAATGGTGGTGAGATTCCACAGGTTCTCGGATAAGGAGCAAATTCTACAGTGGGCCAAGCAGACATGGGAGCTGTAAATGGGACAATAGCATCCTGCGGGTTTACCAGGACCCGAGTGTAGAGGTAGACAGGAGAAGAACAGGCTTCAACCAGATCAGGTCGATCCTTTTTAAGAAAAAGGTGAAGTTTGGACTGTTATACCTGGCCCCTCTCTGGGTCACGCATGAGGATCAGCACTTCTACTTCGAGTCGCCTGAGGATGCGTTGGACTTTGCAAAAAAGAAAGGGCTGGTGATGGATTGAGAACTTTTGAACTTGGCTGCAACGTTCATGCTTTGGTTTTTCTTATTGTTTCTATGTTTTTGTAAAAAGCTTCCCGTTTTGCATTTCATGGAAGATGTTTGTGATGCCGTTTGCATTGATTTGGAACCAGCGGTAGAGCTGAGTGAGTTAAGGTTTTCATTTGCAGTGTTGGGGGATGGAGGGGTGCTTGTTTTGATCTTGGTGTTTTTCTGTTGGGCAATTGTGTGGGGATTGTTTGATGTTGGAGTTTGTTTGTATGAGCGGGGGGGCGGATAGGTGGGAGACTATCTGGCGCCGGGGATGGGGGCCACCAAGCTAGCTGGGCGAGCTAGCCCTCGGAAGCACAGTGGGGGGCGTGCATATGTTATATGCTTGGTTTAGTAAAGGGGTTGGGTTACAGGGTGTTGTTACTTTGGGGGGGGAAAAGAGATGTTCTGCTGACGAGGGAGGGACTTGGGCTGAGGGACAGAGAGGAGGTTGGGGGCGGGGGCTGCCTGTGGATGGACCGGTGGAGGTGCGGAGCACGGGCTGGAGGTGGGCCTAAAAAAGGGGATGGCTGATCGGCGGAGAGGGGGGCAATGAGGCTACAAGGCTGATCACCTGGAATGTTCGAGGGTTAAATGGGCCGGTCAAAAGGGCACGTGTGTTTGCGCATCTTAAGGGATTGAAGGCGGATGTGGTAATGTTGCAGGAGATTCACCTTAGAGTTACGGACCAGGTTAGACTGAGGAAAGGCTGGGTCAGTCAGGTCTTTCACACAGGACTAGATTCAAAGACTAGTTACCATGGAGATTTGGGCAGCCGAGGGTGAAGTAGTTCTCCTTCTACTCACACGTGTATAAAAAGTGTATTCCCGGATTGATTTCTTTATTTTGAGCAGGGTCTTGCTGGCTGGGGTGGTGAACACGGGGTACTCGGCGATTACAATCTCAGACCATGCTCCGCACTGGGTTGACCTGCAGGTTAGTAAAGACAGTAACCAGTGCCCGCACTGGAGGTTGGATGTGGGACTTTTGGCGGATGAAGGGGTGTGCGAGCAGCTGAGGAAATTTATTCAGAGCTACCTGCAGGTGAATGACACGGGGGAAATTTCGGCAGCGGTGGTGTGGGAAGCACTAAGGCGGTGGTCAGGGGGGGAGCTGATCTCCATCCGGGCCCATAGGGAGAAGGTGGACAGGGCGGAGATGGACCGACTGGTAAAGGAGTTACTACAGATTGATAGGAGGTATGCGGAGACCCCAGAGGCAGGGTTTTTAAGGAAACGGCGGAGGTTACAGACGGAGTTTAGCTTGCTGACCACAGGGAGGATGGTGGAGCAGCTGAGAAAGGCGATGGGGCGATCTATGAACATGGAGAGAAGACCAGCAGAATGCTTGCACAGCAGCTGAGGAAGAGGGAGGCAGCTAGGGAAAGTAAAGGACGGAGATGGGAACCTGGTTGGTAATTCAGTAGGGGTGAATAAGGCGTTTAGGGATTTCTACAGCAGACTGTACAGGTCGGAACCCCCTACGGCGCCAGAGGGGATGAGGCATTTCTTGGAGGGGCTGAGGCATTTCTTGGAGGGGCTGAATTTCCCAAAGGTGGACGGAGAGCGGGTAGAAGGGCTGGGGGTCCCAATCGGGCTGGAAGAGATAGTGGAGGGCTTGAAGGCCATGCAGGCGGGTAAGGCCCCGGGTCCGGACGGGTACCCAGTGGAGTTTTATAAAAAGTTCTCGGGGATACTGGGGCCGGTGTTGTTGAGGATGTTCAATGAGGCAAGGGAAAGAGGGGTGTTGCCCGCGACCATGTCACCGGCAACGATTTTGCTGATTCTTAAGCGGGACAAGAACCCAGAGCTGTGTGGGTCCTACAGGCCGATCTCCCTGTTGAATGTAGATGCCAAGTTGCTGGCCAAAATCTTGTCCTCCAGGATCGAGGATTGTGTTCTGGACATTATTGGGGAGAACCAGATGGGGTTTGTTAAGGGCAGGCAGTTGGTGGCCAATGTAAGAAGGCTTTTAAGTGTGATCATGATGCCCACGGGAGGTAGAGAGGTGGAGGTAGTGATCGCAATGGATGCAGAAAAGGCAGAAAAGGGGGGGGTGGAGCACAGGGTTTCGCTCTATGCGGATGACCCGCTTCTGTATGTTTCGGACCCAATAGAGGGGATGGAAGAAATCACGAGGACTCTAGGGGAAATTTGGCCGGTTTCCAGGGTATAAGCTTAATATGGGAAAGAGTGAGATGTTTGTGGTCCAGGCGAGTGGACAGGGGAGGCGACTGGGAGAGCTGCCGTTTGGGTTAGTATAGGGAAGCTTTAGGTACCTAGGCATCCAAGTGGCGCGGGAATGGGAACGGCTGCATAAATTGAATCTGGCCCGGCTGGTGGACCAAATGAAGGACGACTTTCGGAGATGGGACGCTCTTCCGTTGTCTCTGGCTGGGAAGGCGCAAACGGTGAAGATGACGGTCCTCCCGAGATTCCTATTTGTATTTCAGTGTCTCCCCATCTTTATTCTGCGGTCCTTTTTTAAGCGGGTCAACAGTGATCACAGGCTTCGTCTGGGTGGGCAAAACCCCGCGAGTAAGGAAGGTAATGCTTGAGCGGAGTCGGGGAGAGGGTGGGCTGACGCTGCCAAATTTCAACAACTATTACTGGACGGCTAATATAGCATGATCAGGAAGAGAGTGGTGGGGGAGGGGGGAGGCATGGGTGCATATGGAGGCGGCTTCATGTAAGGGCACCAGTTTGGGGGCGTTGGTAACTGCGCCCCTGCTGTTCACGCGGGCACGGTACTCCACCAGCCCTGTGGTGGTGGCGGCCCTGAGAGTCTGGGGCCAGTGGAGGCGGCATGTGGGAGCAGTGGGAGAATCAGTCTGGGCCCCAATCTGTGATAATCACCGGTTTGCCCCGGGGAGTATGGACAGGGGGGGTTCCGGTTATAGCAGAGTGGGGATTGAGAGGATGGGGGATACGTTCATAGAGGGGAGCTTTCCGAGTATGGAGGGCGATGGAGGAAAAGTTTGGTTGGCGAGGGGAAACAAATTCAGGTATCTGCAGGACTTCCTGCGTAAACAGGTGTCAACCGTCCCGCTCCTACCGCTAAGGGGGATTCAGGACAGGGTAGTTTCCAGAGCGTGGGTAGTAGAAGGGAGCGTCTCGGACATTTATAAGGAGCTTATGGGGTCGGAAGAGACGCGGACCGAGGAGCTGAAGCGCAAGTGAGAGGAGGAGCTGGGAGGTGAGATAGAGGATGGTCGATGGGCAGATGCGTTGAGTAGAGTCAACGCGTCAGCAACATGTGCCAGGCTCAGCCTGATACAATTTACGGTTGTTCACCGGGTTCACATGACAGTGGCCCGGATGAGCAGATTCTTTGGGGTGGAGGACAGGTGCGCAAAATGTGCGGGAGGACCGGCGAACCATGTCCACATGTTCTGGACAAGCCCAAAGCTTTGGGGATTTTGGCAGGGGTTTGCGGACGTCATGTCCACGGTGTTAAAAACAAGAGAGGCGCTGAGTCCAGAGGTGCCGATTTTCGGGGTGTCAGAAGACCCGGGAATCCAGTAGGAGAAAGAGGCAGATGTTCTGGCCTTTGCTTCCCTGGTAGCCCTGAGACGGATACTATTAGCATTGAGTGACTCAAAGCCCCCGAAGTCGGAGACCTGGCTATCGGACATGGCTAGCTTTCTCGGTTTGGAGAAAATCAAGTTCGCCTTGCAAGGGTCACTGTTAGGGTTCACCCAGAGGTGGCAACCGTTCGTCGACTTCTTTGCGGGAAATTAATCGTCAGCAGACCGGGGGGAGTAGTTTAGATTAGAGTAGGGGGTCAATATGGGTGGGACCTGTACAAGAGGTAAATGGCTTTTGCACTATGTTTATGGTTTCATGTATATTGTTTATTTTGTTGTCACTAAACCAAAATTACCTCAATAAAATGTTTATTAAAAAAAAAAAATTACACATATGAGAAACATCTTCAGTTAGCAAAACTTTCTGAACTGGAGCAGCAGTTGTGGACATTAGAAGCTAGTGAACTTCTGAAACGCACATTTCAGAAAGTAGACAATCTGCAGGCAGAACTGTGAAATAAAGTGGGTGATCATCCATCAAAGTGCAAAGAGATAGAGGTCAATGATTACTTGGAGGTCAACGATTACGTAAATATGATACATAAATTTATCACCAAAGGAACAGGTTTGGAGATCCTTTAGAAGAGATAGATATAGTAATCGCTCAAAGCAGTAGTGGAAGCAAATAAATGTTTGAAAAAGCACCATTTAAAAGGGTCTGGGAAAGGCAGGGAAATTTGCAGTGGTTTGTACTGGACTAACAACCACAGCTCATGATTTTAAGATATACCATGGCACTTTGTGAAATTGAATCAATAAATCTAGCATCAGGAAACTGTTATGAAAGTTGTTGGATTGTTATAAGAACCTCAACTGATACATTAACATCCTCTGGGAAAGGAATCTATCACTTCTACCCTGTCTGGCCCACATCTGACTTCAGTTTCAAGCTATGTGGTTGACTGTTAATGCTCTCAAGGCAATTAGGGATGGGCAATAAAAGCAGCCATGCCAACATCATCTGCATCACCAGAACCACTAAAGTATATGATCTTTGAGAGAGCATTCAAACGCTTTAATGGGCCAAATAATTACCTTTGGTGCTGTAAGATTATATGATTCTATGTCAAAATCGTATAATCTGATATTAGCTGATCAGTTTTTTTTTTAAATGTGGGAACCTCCAAAAGATTTATTAGTCAATAGGTAAATGCTATATAGCAGCCTCTCGTAGCCAAGTTTTGTAAAACTGCTATGAACTCATAACGCAATGGAAATATTTTACTGGTCCAATTACAACACGAGAAAAAGAATTAGAGTCCCTTTCAGGGAAGAATATGAAGAGGCCAGTCGCAACAAATTGCATTCAGACAGTATCCCAAAAGTAGAAGAACATCTTTGAGTACAGGAGAAAGCAGACACCATGGTATAAAGTTGACACTCTTCCGCCATTCCATAAGCAAAATGGTTACCCTTCATGTGTAGGCCTAAATTTTGAGTATCGGCAAGTAATTCCTCCACAGAACACGTCACAGTTGTCTCTCATCCTGTACCCACTAAGTGCCCATATGTCCACTTCCATCACAATCATTGGACAGAGACAGCAACAGGAATGCCTGGCCAATTTTTCTTTTCCCAGCCCAATGGTTCTGAAACCAGCTCCAGCACTGGTGCTATTGCAAAGTAAACATTGTTCTTACAACCTTGTTGGGATGTACAGCCTCAGTTATTCTGACCTTAACCAATTGATCCACAGGAAACATCTTTATTTTACTTTTAAATCCACCCATTCTAACTTCACGTCAATTACCTGCTACATGATTCAGAGTTGAGGGACCACCCAAAGTATTTTCTTAAATAAATTTAGAGTACCCAATTCATTTTTTCCAATTAAGGAGTAATTTAGCGTGGCCAATCCACCTACCCTGCACATCTTTGGGTTGTGGGGACGAAACCCACGCAAACATGGGGAGAATGTGCAAACTCAACACGGACAGTGACCCAGAGCCGGGATCGAACCTGGGACCTCAGCGCCGTGAGGCAGCAGTGCTAACCACTATGCCACCGTGCTGCCCTGGGACCACCCAAAGTATGATTGTGGAAGAGTCCCGGGATACACCACATCAACCTGCCCACTAAGATCTTTACTCCACTCACCACTTCAGGAGGCCACTGAATGGATAACCAACAACATAAAATACAGGGCAATCTCAGCAGGTCTGACAGCATCTGTGGTTTTGTGTCTGGATGACCCTTTGTCAAAGCTGGATAGCCAAATTAGACATTCCAATAGAAGTAGTGCAAAAGTAGTAACATGCTTACCAAAATTAGAAGAACATTTTGCAAACACATGAATAAGCAATAAGCCATCTGTAAAAAATCCTACCTGTACACATCTATCAACACCAAAATTCCCAATTTTATCTGTAAAATTAATTTGCAATCCCAGATTGGGAAAGAATGCGAAGTAACAAATAAGCAACTCAGTAAAGATACTAATCCACTTCAGATCTTTCTTAACTGTCAAGGTCCTGGTCTGTCTCGTACATTGTTGCCCTTGAGATTTCTCAATCATGAGAAAGTATTTTTCACTCCATTTACAAAAATCTTTAAAATTGATATTTGGCTGTTTGAAGTGTCCCTGACTAGAACGCAGCTTTTAGTCCATTTTTGAAAAAACCAAGGCTCGTTTAAAATTAAAAGCGTGTTTAATTTGTTTGAAAAGCACTGAATTTGGAATGTAGTCACTCACTGCCCATGGGGATGGACTTCCATCAGAGTCCAACAACTCCACATCTTCGTTAAAGATTATATATCCTTCTGCGCTGCTTTAACCCGATTATCTCCCGAATAAATTATAAAATCAAGGCAAGAAGATAATGCATGTCATGCTTGAGATGAAGATTGGCTCACCGATGCGTACCACAATGCTCTCTTAGCACTGGCATCGGGGTTCTGTCAGTTTTAACAGCATTTTGACAGCCAATTGCTAGTTCCAGCATAAAATGACAGGATGTTTAAATTTAATTGCGCTTGATTTCCTCTCCGATAAAGCGACGCCTGGGTTATTCCTCGCCGCTGCTAAAAAAAAATCATTCCCACCCCGAGTTCTGTCATCTCTTAAATTTAATTGTACTTTCATTTACGGTTCCAGCGGCTACACGAGGCTAGCTGGGTTGTTTTATAATTCATTGCACGACAGCCGGCACCCACCTCCGGCGCTCGCGCTTTCTCCCCTTGTTTTTGCCGCCTCGCCGCGCGCTCGCCACCCTGCAACCGAACCTGCTGCTCGCCTCCCTCCTCTCCACACACACCTCCCGCCACCCAGCCCCGCTTCTAGGAAGTCCCGCCTCCACTCCACAGCCATTGGCTCGTTTCCGCTTGGCGGAAAGACGGCCACGCTCGCCGATTGGAGCGGAGGTGTTGTCCGTTAAACCCCTGGCGCGACGGCGCATTGTCCCGCCCGGCGGGGGGAGTTGGGTGCCGCGCGCGCGCGAGACGGGGGGGGGGGGGTTCGCGCGCGACCAACGTTTTCTCTCCAGTACAAACAGGTGGCGGGTTAACCACCCGCGCAGCCGCCACTCCCTCACCCATGCGTTCAGTGGTCAGCCTGAGATTAAAACGACGAAATCATCGGATCCACAGCAGAGAATTTGACCCATGCCTCCTCATCTGATCCCGTCCGCAGAATGGCAGAGCACAGAGGGAGGCCATTCGGCCCGACGGACCTGTGCCAACCATGTGGTAGAGTTGGGTCAATTCATGCTCTTTTCCCACCTCCCCAGTCAGAACAGCATTTTCATACCCATTTTAAACATTAAATGGCGGGATACTTACATGCGATTTTTGGTTTGATGTCCTCTCAAATGAAAGGCTAAAAGCAACGCCTGGGTTATTCACTTGTAAAAAAAAAAATCATTCTCACCCGGGTTCAGTCATCTCCGAGTGTATTTATACTTTTACTTGCTGACCTACGTCTAAATTAAGATGCATATTTCATAATTTATCGTCCACCAATCTTTTTGGATGCAATGATTAAATCTATTCCCACCACCAAGCCAGATTCCAGATCACCATTCAATGGGGGGAAAAAAGCATTCTCGTGTTGCCTCAGATTTTTTTTGCCAATTACCTTAAATTTACTTGCTCCACATCCAGTATCAGAGAAGCAAAAGATCCCTCCAATTAAATATTTGGAAAACTAAAACTGTTGACTTCACCCATCACAACCTCCACATCCTTGGACACTATGAGGCTGAACCAGACTGGCATGGTGGCTTTGCATTGGATCTTCCGGTCATATATTCATATTATCACTAAGAGTGCCTATTTCCACTTCTGGAGCATTGCCAGATGTCCCTGCTTCAGCTCATCTGCTGGTGACCTTCTCGTTCATGCCTCCATATTCTACCTTCCTTAAACTCTGCCCTTACTCCCACCAAGCTCTCTCGGTTTGTTCACTCATCACCTCTGATCTCCATCGGCTTCCAGTTAGGCAACACCTCAGTTTTAAAATTCTCAATCTTATTTTGAAATCTCTCATGGTCCTTACCCCTCGTTGTCAGTGTAACTTCCTCCAGCCCGACAACCAATGTTCGCTGTGGAGTGTGCAGCCACACAACAATCCAAAAGACCTCAAGCAGGATGTGCATTAGTCAGCCACTTAAGTTGCTGAGCGAGCATTGTCAGAATTCTTTTTAAAGGCGCTATGCACTTAAAGTAATCACTTGCACACTCCAAAATAAAATAACCACAATCCTCTGGAATTTCTGCGCTCCTCTAATTCTGGCCTCTTGAGCATCCCTGATTTTATTAGCACCACTATAGTGTGATGAATGTAAGAAATTGGTGTATCATTCTTATATCTGTTGCAGTAAGGTTTTTAAAAACCTGGGTCAAGATATATATTTGTTGCAATAATATTATTGAAGAACCTAGGTTAAGGTCCAGACTGTGTCTGCTAAAGGTGCAATTAAGAGGTCATAAAAGGGTAGATAATTATTAATTTTAACCGTTTATATGTTTACAGAGAGATGCCTAATGCAACATTGTTATGATTGCTGGAGATTCTCTGGAGAGTAGATAATTTATGAGGGATTGTATGTGGCCCTAGCTAAGCAGATGACAGAGTGGGGATAGTGGGATAAAGATAATGTCATTAATGGGAATTTCTAGGACTGTTGGTAGTTTTGCAGTTTGATATGGGTTTTACAGTCTGCTAGGAGCTTTTAAGTTGAACAGCAGTTTTGCCAAATGCTGTCAGGTTAAGCAGGAGCTCCTGACAAGACAGAAGGATTTTCAGGTTGCTCTTTCAAAAGTGCTCTATAAAACGTTTACACAGATAAGTAAACCTGTTCTGTTAACTTTATTTATAAGTGGCATTTGAACTGTATTGTGGTTGCTTGGTTGGAATATTTATAGTGAAGGTGTAAGGCATAAATTTTAGGTTTTTCCTTGTGTTTAAGAACTGTTGAACTGATAATTGTAAAGTTATTTTCTTTGGTGTTAATGTGGTTAATTTGGTGTTTAAATTAAAGTTTGTTTTAACATAAATTACATCTGTTGGTCCGAGTCGTCAATCCTAGGGTGAAGTATTCTTTCCTCACAATTTTACAAATTTAAAAAAGTGTTTGGGGTTCTTGTCTGATATCCTAACAAATGTTGGGGTCTGGTGAGGGATCTTAACAAAATGTGGTTATGCCATCAGCTGTCAAGGCTCTAAACTCTGAAAGTCCCTCCCTAAACTACTCCACCTCTCCAACCTCCTTTAACACACTCCTTAAAACCTACCGCATTGTGCAAACCTTATGCCACCAACCCTAATATATCATGTTTGGTGACATATATTTCTTCCTGTGAAGCATCTTGGGATGTTTTGTTATGTCAAAGGCATTTGGGGGATTTTCTGACTCTTCTCACCAGTGGATTCTTCCAGTCCTGCCGATGGCAAACCCTCACTGCCGGTTTCCCATAGGCATGGGATGGATTCAATAGGAAATCCCACTGACAACGGTGGGACCCAGAAGATCCTGCTGTTGGTGAACGGTTGGCTTCCTCCCGCCAAGCGGTGGGGAGGAGCGGAAAATCTCACCCACTATATAAATTGGTGCTATCTTCTGGTTGCCAACTTTCTGTCACTAGAAACAGTTTCTCCTTATTCTGTCAAAATTATTCATGGGGCGGGATTCTCCGACCCCCCCGCTGGGTCGGAGAATCGCCGGGGGCTGGCGTGAATCCTGCCCCCGCCGTGTCCTGAATTCTCTGCCACCAGAGATTCAGTGGGGGCGGGAATCGCGCCGGTCGGTGGGCCCACCCCCGGCAATTCTCTGGCCCGCGATGGGCCGAAGTCCCGCTGCTGTCAACCCTCTCCCGCCGGCGTGGATTAAATCACCTACCTTACTGGCGGGAGCGGGAGGGCTCCGGGGTCCTTGGGGGGGCGCGGGGCGATCTGGCCCCGGGGGGTGCCCCCACAGTGGCCTGGCCCGCAATCGGGGCCCACCGATCCGCGTGCGGGCCTGTGCCTTGGGGGCACTCTTTTTCTTCCGTCTTCGCCATGGTCTTCACCATGGCGGAGGAGGAAGAGACCCTCTCCCCTGCGCATGCGCGGGGATGATGTCAGCAGCCGCTGACGCTCCCGCGCATGCGTGGACTTACGCAGGCCGGCGAAGTCTTTTCAGCCCTGTCTGGCGTGGCGCCAAAGGCCTTCCACACCAGCCGGTGGAGCGGAAACCACTCCGGCGTGGGCCTAGCCCCTCTAGGTGAGGGCTTGGCCCCTAAAGGTGCGGAGACTTCCGCACCTTTGGGGCGGCCCGACGTCGGAGTGGTTCCCGCCACTTCATCACGCCGGGACCCCCGCCCCGCTGAGTAGGGGAGAATCCCGCCCCTGATCTTGAACTAACTCTCTCTCCTTAACTTTCTGTTCGAAGGAGAGCACCCCCAGCATTTCCTTCTGTTCCTTTTTCCTTTCTGTACTTATCTAGCTTCTCCCCAAATGCATCAACGGAAGCAATAAATTCCACTTTTAAAAATTTATATGTAAACAAACAGAAAATTAATCCACAATTACAATATGTTTGCAACTTAATACATTTGATTATTCTATATCTCTTTTGCTTTATGAATGCTCTCTGTCTGTCATTTTGCCTCGTAATTTGATCCATAATGTCTGCACCAGCTCTCCAAATGACCAATTCACCTGCCTTCACCATTCTTTTCTCAGACTGACTCTTTTGCAATCTTTGCAACACCAAGATTGTGATTTTTGGAAAATCAAACAATCTTAGAAAAGTAAAGCAGAGAAGGAGTCCAATCAGTCCATTGAGTCCACAATGTCTCTTTCAAACAGCAATCCAATTAGTCCCACTCTCCTGTTCTTTTCCCAAATGCCTGTGGAATCAAGTATTTACCCAATTTCCTTTTGAAGACTACTAGCGAATCTGTTTCCACCACATCATCAAGCACTGCATTCAAAATCTTAACCACTCGCTGCATGAAACGTAGGGTCACAATGCATATTTTCAAGAACGATCTTGGCAACAATTTATTTATTTGCCTTCCTTTCTCCCTGCACTTTCTAAATAGAAATGTGTGAGTACATTCTGGTTTCTCTTAAGATCGTATAAATCTTTCACCTTTTACTAAATAGAAATGTGCTTTTAAAAATAGGGGAAAAGAGAAATTCACACCTTTACTGACAAATCACAGAACGTCAGCCGTCGTAATAAAAACAATTTGAGCCAAAATGTCTCACATTTCCCACATAACTAACTCCTTCACTTCAAAGGGTAATTCATTGATTGTGAAAATACTTTGGGACATCTGAGGATATGATAAGGTAATGTATAAATGGCATTCTAGTGATAATATTAATTTGCTACTCCAGAGTGCGGTGGATGCTGGGACAGTAAGTAAATTTAAGGAGACAGATTTTTAATTAGTAATGGGTTGAAGAGTTACGGCGAACAGGCAGGACGGTGGAGATGAGGTCACTGTACGCGTGGAGTTTGCACACTGTCTGTGTGGAGTTTGCATATTCTCCCCATGTCTGCGTGGGTCTCACCCCCACAACGCAAAGGTGTGCAGGGTAGGTGAATTGGCCATACTAAATTGTCCCTTAATTGGAAAATAAAAAGAATTGGGTGCAATCTGGATTTCGCCCTCACTGGGCGAGATCCAGATATACATATTTAAGTGAGAAATTAGGTTCATTTAAATATGTCGTCGTCAATGATCCTGAGGCCCGGGAATGAACATCCATGCCTGGGAGACCTCGCCTTGGCGCCGTTTAGCACTGGTCCACACAAACAAAGACCTGGAGTAACGGCACCTGGGGGAAGGGGGGCGTCTCCCATGTCATCGGAGGCCCCGGGGTAGTCGGGCCCTGGGCAGTGTGGTACCCTGGAATTCCTGCTGCCATCCGGGCACCTTGGCACTACCAACCTGGCACCGCCACCTGGACACCCTTGCAAGGCCACCCTGGAACTGCCAGACTGGCAGGCGGCACTGTCAGGGTGCCAGGCTGGTTGTGCCAGGTTGCCCATGCCAGGGATCAGACCCGGGTTGCCCTGCCCTTATGAGGTATGCAGAGGCTCGAGGACCCCCTAACAGATAAGTTGAGCATTGGGGTATCTGGAGGCAGTGGTGGGAAGTCCGTGGGGGGGGGGGGGGGGGGGGGGGGGAGGTGTCAAGAGATCAGAATGACATTTAAAAATGACGCCCCGGGACTTCCGGTTGTGACCATGGAGTGAGTGGTCACATACAGGGCTGTTCCTGCTTAAAATCACAGAAAAGGGCTCTTTTCACACAGATCTGGGTGCAATTTTGATGAAAAGGCATAGTGAATGTTAGAGGAGTTGTTTACCCCTGGAATGGTATGTCTCCTGATCGCCAAACCTGGCAGAAAACTGAGAGATTTGGCTGGAAAGTTGAAACTGTCTGTTGCTGCAGCAACAGCCTCTTCCAGCATGCAGGCGGGGGGAGGGGCAAGCTGGAAAGCCCCAGATAGAGGAACTGATGACTTTTATCAAGGAGGAATTCCATAAGCAGAGAAAAGAAATGAGCGAGGATCATGCAAAGGCCATTGCAGAAGCTATGGCACCCCTGAAGAGTACTTTGGAGCGGATGGAGAGGTGCTTGGAGGTGCAGGGGTCACGGATTAGGGAGATTGAAAAGTGATCTCGGACCACAGCGATCGTGTGGTGGCTCTGGAGGCGGAGGTGGGGCTCCTAGGAGACCTTTGTAAGACGTTGAGGGCAAAGGTTGAGGAGCAGGAAAATACCTCGAGAATAGTGGGCCTGCCTGAAGGAATGGAAGGTGTGAGTGCCACGAGGATGCTGGCGGGGCTGGTGGCAGAAGGGGTACTGGATAAGGCACCTGAAGTGGACCGAGCGCATAGGTCTCTGTGGCAGAAGCCTAGAGCTGGGGAGCCGCTGCAGGCGGTGATCGTGAGGCTCCATAAATTTGTGGAGAAAGAAAATTCTACGGTGGGCCAGGGAGAGGCATAGCTGCGACTGGGAGGGAAATAACATCCAGATTTATCAGGATATCGGAGCAGAGTTGGCAAAACGGCGGGCAGGTTTCAACAAGGCCAAGGCAGTGCTGTACCGGCAGCAGATCTGGTTTGGGGTGCTCTACCCGGTGAAATTATGGGTGACGTTCGGAGGCCGGGAGTATTATTTCGAAACCCCAGAAGCGGCCGAAGACTTCATTAAGGAGCATAAACTGGGCGAGAACTGAGTGGACAATGCTTGGGAACCGGGGTGCTTGCACTATGTAATGGTCGGGAGCATGTTTGAAGTGGGTGTAGGGATTGGGGGATTTTCGCCTTTTTTTGTGGGGGGGGGGGGGTTCTGTTCAGTGTTGAGATTGTAAGGAGTTGTAGGGGTGAAAAGTTTATGTGGGGATGGATGTTCCCATCCCCCCTCCTGTTTTATGGGACTGTTTGTGTTTAATATCTGTTTGTTTGCTTTTGGAGAAGGCTGGAGTTCAGGAGAAGTCCTGGTTTGGGTGGGGGAGGGTAAGGTCAGCAGGGAGCCTTCTTCTTTGAGCAGAGGAGTGGGGGGGGGGGGGCAGAGGGAGGGGGAGGTCATTAGGATGTGCCTTTGGGCAGGGGCAGCCGTGCTAGCAGGTTATGCTGGTGAACGGAAGTAAGGTGATGGGGGAGATGACCACGAGGGGTGGCCAGGGTGAGAGGGGAAGGGGGAAAGCGGGGGAGAGGGTTTTTGCGACATGGCTGGGGGAGAGATGACATGGTCAAGGGCGAAGAAAGGGGCCATCTGGGATGGGCTAGGTACAGAGTGGAACTAAGGGGCAGGAGTTAAGTGGGGATGATGACAGACGGTAGAGAGGATTGGATGCGCAAGCCTACGATAAGGGTGGGAACGTGGAACGCCTGGGGACTGAATGGGCTGGTTAAAAGGTCGCGGGTGTTCACGCACCTCAGGAGCTTGAAAGCGGGGGTGGTCTTTTTGCAGGAGACACTGTAGCCATCTGGGATTACAACTAGGGACAGAGAAACTCGCAAAGCCTGGCGGGTAAAATGGACAAGCCAAGACTCAGGCAGGCTCAGAGCCTGAAAATGTATATTTACAACCAAGGAGTCCAGACGGTAACGAAACTCCAAACAATTAGCATTTTGATGGGCCGATTAGCATTGGATGGCCCATCTCCACCAGAACAAAGGACTGATACTAGAGAGACCGGTACAGTCCCAGACATTTCGGCGCCACCCCCTGTTCAGGTGACGTCTAAACAACGGGGTCAGTGATCACTTTGGACATGCCCAGCCATCCAGATCCCCGCTCACTTATTGGTTAGGAATCGAATGGAGTGATCAGGGATCACCCAATTAGTGGGGTCCAAACTGAAGGACCGCCCAAAAGAGCGCAAATACCCCCAAGTATAAGAAGAAGAGTTTGCCATATGTTCGTCCTCTCTTGGACCTGGTGCCCGGTCACGACCATCTCCAATTGCAGCAACACCAGAAGCAAGCCCAGCTGAGCAGCAGTTATTCCTTCGAACTCGATAGATCCAGAATCGAACAGCGGCCACTGTTTCTCTGACCTAAGTCGGGTGCCCGAAGTTAAGTACAGGTTGTCTTAGTTGATAGGTGTAGTTAACTAGTAGTGTTTATGTTGCATGACTAATTGTGTGTAAATAAAGTACCCTTGAACTAACTAAGTGGAGTTTGGCTCTTTGATCGATAGCTGGTTAAACCTTGTGGTGGTATCATTTGATACCTGGCGACTCTGAACATTAGAACATAGATATCAAAAGAAAGAAAGGCAAACTCACTGATTGCCATAATCGGAACAGAGCCATAGGAAAAAATAGAGGAAAAGAAACGCGCAACAACACACCTCTGTGTGAAGGATCAGGTTAGGTTAAGGAAGGGGTGGGTTGGGCACGTTTTCCAGGTGGGAGATATGTGATTGTGAGTGGGGTATTGGAAGGGGCACCGGTAGTGTTAGTAAATGTGTATGCTCCAAATTGGGATAATTTGGGTTTTATGAGGGGGTTCCTGGCAGCAATCCCGGATTTGGCCACGTACCAGTTGATCATGGGAGGAGATTTTAACTGTGTCCTGGAGCCGAGGGTGGATAGGTCGAGCCCCAGGTCAATGGGTAGGGTACGAATGGCAAGGGAGCTGGGGGGGGGTTATGGAGAGGATGGGTATGGTGGATCCATGGTGCTTTCAGAACCCAGGAGGAAGGGAGTATTCCTTCTTTTCACACGTCTATAAGGTGTATTCGAGGATTAATTACTTTGTAGTGAGTTGGGAGGTTTTGGTTGGGGTGGAGGGGGCAGAGTATGCGGGCATAGTTATCTCGGACCATGCACTCCACTGGCTAGATATTAGATTCAGTACGGGACAAGAGCAGAGGCCAGGGTGGAGGTTTGACTCGGGGTTGTTGGCGGATGGAGGTTTTTGTGATAAAGTGCGGTTGGCGATTAGGGATTATGTGGAGTTCAATCAGAATGGGGAGGTGTCGCCGGCATTTTCTGAGAAGCACTGAAGGCAGTGGTCCGGGGAGAAATTATCTCATTTACGGTTCATGCGAATAAGGAAAGGAGGGCGGAACATGACCGTCTAGTGAGCAAAATAGTGGAGGTGGACAGGGAATATTCGACGGTGCCCACCGTGGAAGTATTGGCGAGGAGGAAAAAGTTACAGGGGCAATTTGACAGGCTGACAACGGGGTGGGCGGTAGGGCAACTGTGTAGGGCCAGAGGGGTGCAATGAGTATGGGGAGAAGGCGAGCCGCATGCTGGCGCACCAGCTGCGGAGGCAGGCTGCGTCCAGGGAAATACTGAAGATCCGGACTGGGGCTGGGGATGTGGTGTCAAAGCCAGGGAAGATAAATGAGGCATTTAGAGAGTATTTCCAGGGACTTTGAGGCAGACCCAGGAGGAGAGAAGGTGGACATAGGGCGGTTTCTGGACAAGCTGGAATTTCCCCAGGTGGAGGAAGCAAAGAGGCAGGCATTGGAGGAGCCCCTGGGGCTGAGGGAGATGCTGGATAGTATCAAGGGTATGAAGTCGGGGAAGGCCCCTGGGCCGGATGGGTACCCAGCAGAATTTTGTGAGGAATTTGCAGCGGACCTGGCACCACATCTGTTGGGGGCGTTTAATGAAGCATTGGAGAAGGGGGAGTTGCTGAAGGCGATGAAGCAGGCAGTAATCACACTAATCCCCAAAGAAGGGAAGGATCCGGTGGAACGTGGGTCATATAGACCCATATCACTATTGAACACGGATGTGAAAGTATTGGCTAAGTTGTTGGCGGGGAGGATGGAGGATTGTGTCGCGGGGGTGGTTGCAGAAGATCAAACAGGCTTTGTGAACGGCAGGCAACTCGCGAGTAATATAAGACGGCTGTTGAATGTGGTGATGAATCCATTGAGAGCTCTGGTACCGGAGGTGGTGGTGTCCATGGACGCGGAGAAAGCATTTGATCGGGTGGAGTGGCGGTACTTGTTCGAAGGTTTGGGTTTGGGCCGAGATTTGTGGCATGGGTGTGGTTGCTGTATGTGGCGCCAAGAGCGGGGGTGAGGACGAATGAAATGAGCTCACGAAGCTTTGACTTACACAGGGGTGCCCGCTGTCGCCGCTGCTGTTTGCGCTGGCCATAGAGCCGTTGGCGATGGCTTTCAGGGGGTCGGCAGAATGGCAGGGGATAATGAGGGGACAGAGGGAGTATTGGGTGTCGCTCTATGCTGATGACTTCTTGCTGTATGTTTCGGATCCGTTGGAGAGTATGGGAAGGATTATGGGCCTGTTGGGGAGGTTTGGAGGGTTCTCAGGATACAAGCTGAATGTAGGGAAAAGCGAGGTATTCCCGGTTAATGAGCTGGCACAGCGGGCTAATTTAGGGGGGATGCCATTTACGGTCGTGAAGGATAGATTTGGGTACTTGGGGATTCAGGTAGCGAGGGAATGGACGGGGCTCCATAAATGGAACTTAACGAAGCTGGTGGAGGAGGCCAGGGAGGATCTTAAGAGGTGGAATACACTGCACTTAACGTTGGCGGGGAGGGTCCAAGTGGTGAAAATTAATATTCTGCCGAGGTTCTTGTTTATCTTTCAGGCTCTCCCGATCTTTATACCAAAGGCCTTTTTTCAGAAAGTGGACACAATCATCTCTGACTTTGTATGGGCGGGGAAGGAGCCGAGGGTCGGGAGGACCCTGCTACAGAGGCAGCAAAGGGGGTTGGCGTTGCCAAACTTGCTTCATTATTATTGGGCGGCGAATGTGGACAAGGTGCGGCAGTGGTGGGAAGGAGAAGGGGTAGAGTGGGTTAGGATGGAGGAGGAATCTTGTAAGGGTCTAGTTTGAGGGCTATGGTGGCGGCAGCATTGCCAATGGCTCCGAGTAGATATTCAGGGAGCCCAGTGGTGCAGTTCAGTGAAGATATGGAATCAGCTGAGGAGGCATTTTAGGGTGGAATGGATGTCAGTGCTAACGCCACTGTGCGAGAATCATGGGTTTGAGCTGGGGGGGATGGATAGTGTATACAGGAGGTGGAGGGAAGTGGGGCTGGTCAAGGTGAGGGATTTGTATTTGGAGGAAGGGTTCGCCAGTCTGGAGGAGCTAAGGGAGAGGGTAGAGCTGCCGAGGGCGAGTGAGTTCAAGTATCTACAGGTTAGGGACTTTGCACGAAAGGTCTGGAAGGGGTTCCCTAGATTGCTGGGATACACCCTGCTGGAGCGACTGCTGCTTCCAGGTGTGGATGGGGAGGGAAGAATTGGGGATATATATAAGTGGCTGGGGGAGCAGGGAGGCGAGCGGGTGGTGAAGATCAAGGAGAAATGGGAAGAGGAGTTGGGAATGGAGATCAATTGGGTAGTACGGAGTGACGCACTGCGAAGGGTAAACGGGACCTCCTCTTGAGCAAGAATGAGCCTGATACAGTTCAAGGTGGTTCATAGGGTGCATATGACTTGGGCAAGAATGAGTGGGTTCTTTCAGGGGGTAGCAGATGAGTGCGAGAGGTGTGGGCGGGGGCCAGCGAATCATGCGCACATGTTTTGGGGTTGTGAAAAATTGGGAAGATTTAGGCGGGAATGTTCGCGGTCTTAGCCAGGATAGTGGAGGAGGGAGTGGACCTGGACCCTTTGGTGGCAATGTTTGGGGTTTCTGAGAAGCCGGAGCTCATGGAGAGGAGAAAGGCCGATGTCATGGCCTTCGCCTCTCTGATTGCACGGCGACGAATTTTGCTGGAGTGGCGGTTGGCATCGCCACCGGGGGTAGCGGCTTGGTTGGGTGACCTGTATGACTTCCTGCAGTTAGAGAAGATAAAGTATGAGTTAAGGGGCTCAGCAGGGGAGTTCGAGGAAAGGTGGGGGATGTTTGTGACCGTGTTTGAGGAGCTGTTTGTCACGAGGTTGGGGGGGGGGGGGGGGGATTAAAAAGGAGGAAAATCTGTACAAACTGTATAGTTGATTGTTGTGAAGAATGTTTCACGGGGTGTTTATTTGCTGTAACCTACTTTGATACAAGTTTGAATAAAATGTGTTTTAAAAAAATTAAAATGACGCCCCGATCTCTTCATGCATTGAAGTGCACCTCCATGTCGGTCCTGCCAGGCAATGTCATCACTTTGGCCTAAGTGAGTGCCAGAGAATTTAAATTGAGGGGTAGCATGCGTTTTCTTGCTCGTCACATTCCCTTGTTGCGTCCAACCGATAGGTCTGCAGTGACGGGCTAGAGGGAACAAACGTATGTTACATAGCTGTGGTCATTTTGCCTGTTCTACTCGTCAGTGCAGGAAATTAAGGTCAGTGTGGACTCGGGGTGTGTTCCTTGCCGAGGCCAAAGAAGAGAGTCCCATTCTTGGCACTGCACTAAACGCACCCAAACCAGGTTGATTTTTCCCGTTAAACCGCATCCCAAAAGTCTAACCATATGTAGCCCACTTGCTCCTGCCTTTTCTCCCCCAGGTGCAACATTTTACACCTTGCTCACAGCAAGTGAGTTTCCTCCAGGTGCTCCGCCTCCTCCCACAAGTCCGAAAAGACATACTAATAGGTAATTTGGACATTCTGCATTCTCCCTCCGTGTACCCGAACAGGTGCCAGAATGTGGCGACTAGGGGCGTTTCACAGTAACTTCATTGCAGTGTTGATGTAAGCCTACTTGTGACAATAAAGATTATAATATATTATTATTAAAAGTCTCAACCTAAGCCCCTCTGTCCCCATGGTAATCAAGCCACCCAGGCTTGTTGTTGGGCAGAATTATAAGTAGGTCACATGACCTTTATTCCTCTATTTTACCTTGATTTAATGATAGACCACAAACATAAGCATTTTATGAAACCTAGGATTCATAACACGTTATAAATCTGGTCATGCAACACTAAGGTTGCCAACCTCCAACCCGGTGATCTCCAGGAACTAAAGATTAATTTCTAGGACAGTGGTACCAGCACACCCAGCATTAAAATAATTGGTTTTGTTTTCTTTGAACTTTTGCTCATTAATTATAAAAATATTAGGGATGGATAAAAAGACTGTCTGACCAGGTGGGTCTGATGGAGGCAGGAGGTCATGTGATAAAATCTCCAGGTATATTCATAACCAAGCAGGGGCACTCTCTGTTGTGATGAATGGTGGGAGAGTGATGCGGGTGTGCCAATGTGCGAAAAATAACTGAGTCTCCAATTTCAACTCAGAATAAAGACGCTGGTCTTACTAATGAACGCACGGGAACTGACCAATTGCATAGTTCTGCGTAACCTGGAGTACCACATTATCAAATAGGTCTGCCTCAGTGTATTGAATTCACAAATAGATGAACAGTTTATCTGTAATGGAAAGAGCGAGGGTGCAAAATCCATCTGAGTAGAAAAAGGATGTGGAAAGATTAAAGAATTCAAGCTAGACAGATAGTATCAAAACAGGGACTAGGTAAAGTATACGATCTATTTGATAGCATACAAATTTTAAAAATAACTTTCCCCTCTCCCAAAGTAAATCAAGAAAATAAGACCAATGTGCACAGATTTAAAAATAAATTTAAAACAAATTATCAGGAAAAAGGTTTGTTACTTGAAAAGGGGACAACAATGAGACTTCTGAGAATCTGTCAGACAGGGTGGTAGAGGCTGAAAATCAGGAAATATTAAGATAGATAGAGATGCGTACCGTTCCTTATAAAATTAATTGATAGGCTATGCTCAGTGAAATGTTTTGAACTTCTGATTGGAGGCCATGTACGAGGTTAAAGAATAAAACAAAAAAGTAGAGCACTGGATTTATATTAGGATATTTGGCATGCCAATCACAAGTAACAGCACCTGTCCTAACACTGCTGTCAGTGTACCTACACCACATGGATTGCAGCAGTTCAAGAAGGCTGCTCGCAACCACCTCCTGAATAGCAATTAGGGATGGGCAACAAATGCTGGCCGAGCTTGTGATACAATTAAAGAAAAAAAGTAGGAAATGGTTAGGTTCAGTGACTAACTGTAGGTCTCCAGACGCAATTCTGCAACTCATCCGCTTCATTCTGGATCACAACGTCTTCACCTTCGACAACAAGGTCTTCATCCAGACACACGGAACAGCCATGGGGACCAAATTCGCACCCCAATACGCCAACATCTTCATGCACAAGTTTGAACAAGACCTACTCACCGCACAGGACCTTCAACCGACGTTATACACCAGATACATCAATTACATTTTTTTCCTTTGGACCCACGGCGAAGAATCACTGAAACGACTACACAATGACATCAATAAGTTCCATCCAACCATCAGACTCACCATGGACTACTCTCCAAAATCAGTTGCATTCTTGGACACACTCATCTCCATCAAGGACGGTCACCTCAGCACTTCGCTTTACCGCAAACCCACGGATAACCTCACAATGCTCCACTTCTCCAGCTTCCACCCTAAACACATTAAAGAAGCCATCCCCTATGGACAAGCTCTCCGTATACACAGGATCTGCTCAGACGAGGAGTAGCGTAACAGACATCTACAGACGTTGAAAGATGCCCTCGTACGAACGGGATATGGCGCTCGATTCATCGATCGACAGTTCCAACGCGCCACAGCAAAAAACCGCACCGACCTCCTCAGAAGACAAACATGGGACACAACCGACAGAATACCCTTCATCGTCCAGCACTTTCCCGGAGCGGAGAAACTACGACATCTTCTTCACAGCCTTCAACACGTCATCGATGAAGATGAACATCTTGCCAAGGTCATCCCCACACCCCCACTACTTGCCTTCAAACAACCGCACAACCTCAAACAAACCATTGTTTGCAGCAAACTACCCAGCCTTCAGAACAGTGACCACGACACCACACAACCCTGCCATGGCAATCTCTGCAAGACGTGCCAGATCATCGACATGGATACCACCATTACACGTGAGAACACCACCCACCAGGTACGCGGTACATACTCGTGCGACTCAGCCAACGTTGTTTACCTCATACGCTGCAGGAAAGGATGTCCCGCAGCGTGGTACATTGGCAAGACCATGCAGACGCTGCGACAACGAATGAACGGACATCGTGCGACAATCACCAGGCAGGAATGTTCCCTTCCAGTCGGGGAACACTTCAGCAGTCAAGGACATTCAGCCTCTGATCTCCGGGTAAGCGCTCTCCAAGGCGGCCTTCAGGACGCACGACAACACAGAATCGCCGAGCAGAAGCTTATAGCCAAGTTCCGCACACATGAGTGCAGCCTCAACTGGGATTCATGTCGCATTACATTCATCCCCCACCATCTGGCCTGCGAAATCCTACCAACTGTCCTGGCTTGACACAATTCACACCTCTTTAACCTGGGGTTACCCCATCTCTGGATCTGTAAAGATTTAATGACCTGCTAATGCTCGCATTCCAAGCATTGTCTGGCATCTTTGAATCGGTCTATATATATGTTTCTGGAACATACCTCTTCATTCACCTGAGGAAGGAGCAGCGCTCCGAAAGCTAGTGACATCAAAACAAACCTGTTGGACTTTAACCTGGTGTTGTAAAACTTCTTACTAACTGTAGGTCAACAACACCTTAATCTATCAGATCAGTTCTGTCACATCACCAGCTTCTCACATTCAGTTTGAGGAGGAGGTTAAAACAAGGGTCATTAGTCAAAAGACACTAGTAAGATTCGCCATGATTCTGTCAGCCCCTCTCCTCCAACAGAAGTGGTCAAAAATAATGATTGGCCGTGATTCAGCAACCCATTTAGGATTAATGACATCTCCATTTCAAATGTTGGATTTTAACATACAAGAAGCAAGAGATAGGAGTGGCCGTGTACACCATCTACAAAATGCATTGCAGGAACTTGTCAAGGCTCCTTCAACATAGCCTTCCAAATCTGCAACTTCAATCACCGAGTAGGACAAGGGCAGCAAACATATGGGAATACCACCACTTGTAAATTTCCCTCCTAGCCACATGCTGTTCTGACTTGGAACTATAAATCGATATTCCTTCACTGTCACTGGGTCAAAATCCTGGAATTCCTTACCAGGACAATGGGTGTATCTACACCACATGGACTGCAGCGGTTCAAGAAGGTGGCTTACCATCACTCTCTCGCGGACAATTTGTGGCGGGCAACAAATGCTGGCCTAGCCAGCAACACACATCCGCGAAACAAATTTTTAAAAAACAACCCTGTATGCCTCCTCAGGTGGTCATAAAAAATTCCAAAGAGGAATTGGGGAGTTCTACTATCCTGGACAATATTTATCCATCAAGTACTAAACTACTTTATCTTTTTTCAAAATTTTAGAATACCCAATTATTTTTTTTTCCCAATTAGGGGCAATTTAGTGTGCCCAATCTACCTACCCTGCACATCTTTGCGTTTTGGGGGTGAGACCCACACAAACACGGGGAGAATGTGCAAACTCCACACGAGCAGCGACCCAGGGCCGGGATTCAAACCCAGGTCCTCAGTTCCGTAGGCAGCAATGCTAACCACTGTGCCACGTGCTGCCCGTAAACTGCATTATCTGATTATTTATCTCATTGCTGTTTATGAAATATCATTGTGCATAAACCAACTGCTGCATTTCCCTACCATAAGACCATAAGACATAGGAGCGGAGGTAAGGCCTTTCGGTCCTTCGAGTCCACTCCACCATTCAATCATGGCTGATTTCAACTCCATTTACCCGCTCTCTCTCCATAGCCCTTAATTCCTCGAGAAATCAAGAATTTATCAACTTCGGTCTTGAAGACACTCAACGTCCCGGCCTCCACCGCCCTCTGTGGCAACGAATTCCACAGATCCGCCACTGTCTGGCTGAAGAAATTTCTCCTCATCTCTGTTCTAAAGTGTCTCCCTTTTATTCTAAGGCTGTGCCCCCAGGTCCTAGTCTCCCCTGCTAATGGAAACAACTTCCCTACGTCCACCATTCATTATCTAGTAAGTTTCTATTAGATCTCCCCTCAACCTCCTAAACTCCAATGAATATAATCCCAGGATCCTCAGACGTTCATCGTATGTTAGGCCTACCATTCCTGCGTTCATCCGTGTGAATCTCCGCTGGACCCGCTCCAGTGCCAGTATGTCCTTCCTGAGGTGTGGGGCCCAAAATTGCTCACAGTATTCTAAATGGGGCCTAACTAATGCTTTATAAAGCTTCAGAAGTACATCCCTGCTTTTATATTCCAAGCCTCTTGAGATAAATGACAATATTGCATTTGCTTTCTTAATTACGGACTCAACCTGCAAGTTTACCTTTAGAGAATCCTGGACTAGGACTCCCAAGTCCCTTTGCACTTCAGCATTATGAATTTTGACACCGTTTAGAAAATAGTCCATGTCTCTATTCTTTTTTCCAAAGTGCAAGACCTCGCACTTGCCCACGTTGAATTTCATCAGCCATTTCTTGGACCACTCTCCTAAACTGTCTAAATCTTTCTGCAGCCTCCCCACCTCCTCCATACTGCCTGCCCCTCCACCTATCTTTGTATCATCGGCAAACTTAGCCAGAATGCCCCCAGCCCCATCATCTAGATCGTTAATATATAAAGAGAACAGCTGTGGCCCCAACACTGAACCCTGCGGGACACCACTCGTCACCGGTTGCCATTCCGAAAAAGAACCTTTTATCCCAACTCTCTGCCTTCTGCCTGACAGCCAATCGTCAATCCATGTTAGTACCTTGCCTCGAATGCCATGGGCCCTTATTTTACTCAGCAGTCTCCCGTGAGGCACCTTATCAAAGGCCTTTTGGAAGTCAAGATAGATAACATCCATTGGCTCTCCTTGGTCTAACCTATTTGTTATATCTTCAAAAGAACTCTAACAGGTTTGTCAGGCACGACCTCCCCTTACTAAATCCATTGTGACTTTTCCTAATCCGACCCTGCACTTCCAAGAATTTAGAAATCTCATCCTTAACAATGGATTCTAGAATCTTGCCAACAACCGAGGTTAGGCTAATTGGCCTATAATTTTCCATCTTTTTCCTTGTTCCCTTCTTGAACAGGGGGGGTTACAACAGCGATTTTCCAATCCTCTGGGACTTTCCCTGACTCCAGTGACTTTTGAAAGATCATAACTAACGCCTCCACTATTTCTTCAGCTGTCTCCTTTAGAACTCTAGGATGTAGCCCATCTGGGCCTGGAGATTTATCAATTTTTAGACCTCTTAGTTTCTCTAGCACTTTCTCCTTTGTGATGGCTACCATATTCAACTCTGCCCCCTGACTCTCCTGAATTGTTGGGATATTACTCATGTCTTCTACTGTGAAGACTGACGCAAAGTACTTATTTAGTTCCTCAGCTATTTCCTCGTCTCCCATCACTAGATTACCAGCGTCATTTTGGAGCGGCCCAATGTCTACTTTTGCCTCCCGTTTGTTTTTAATGTATTTAAAGAAACTTTTACTATCATTCCTAATGTTACTGGCTAGCCTACCTTCATATTTGATCCTCTCTTTCCTTATTTCTCTCTTTGTTATCCTCTGTTTGTTTTTGTAGACTTCCCAATCTTCTGACTTCCCACTACTCTTTGCCACATTATAGGCTTTCTCTTTTGCTTTGATGCATTCCCTAACTTCCTTTGTCAGCCATGGCTGCCTAATCCCCCCTCTGATAACCTTTCTTTTCTTTGGGATGAACCTCTGTACTGTGTCCTCAATTACTCCCAGAAACTCCTGCCATTGCTGTTCTACTGTCTTTCCCACTAGGCTCTGCTCCCAGTCGATTTTCGTCAGTTCCTCCCTCATGCCCCTGTAGTTACCTTTATTTAACTGTGACACCTTTACATCTGATTCTACCTTCTTTCTTTCAAATTGGAGATTGAATTCTACCATATTATGATCACTGCCTCCCAAGTGTTCCCTTACTTTAAGATCTTTAATCAAGTCTGGCTCATTACATAACACTAAGTCCAGAATGGCCTGTTCCCTCGTGGGCTCCATCACAAGCTGTTCCAAAAAGCCATCCTGTAAACATTCAATGAATTCCCTTTCCTTGGGTCCACTGGCAGCATTATTTACCCAGTCCACCTGCATATTGAAGTCCCCCATGATCACTGTGACCTTGCCTTTCTGACATGCACTTTCTATTTCGTGGTGCATTTTGTGCCCCCGGTCCTGACCACTGTTAGGAGGCCTGTACATAACTCCCATTATGTTTTTTTTGCCTTTGTGGTTCCTCAACTCTACCCACACAGACTCCACATCATCTGACCCAATGTCGTTTAGTGCTATTGATTTAATTTCATTCCTAATTAACAAGGCAACCCCGCCCCCTCTGCCCACCTCTCTGTCTTTTCGATAGGTTGTGAATCCCTGGATGTTTAAATGCCAGTCCTGAACCCTCTGCAACCACGTCTCTGTGATGCCTACCACATCATACCTGCCAGTCACAATCTGGGCCACAAGCTCATCTACCTTGTTCCGTACACTGCGCGCATTTAAATTCTCTAAAATGAATCTTTTCATTTATTTTCATCCGGGGATTTTCATCTGCCCACCTCTCTGTGCTTGAAAAGCACCTTTAATTCTCTATTGACCGTCCCTTTTTGCTTTCTTAGTGTGGTGGACCTTGGTTTACTGAGCCTTTCCATACACTGTGTCATATTTTGTGGGATTGGGACTATCGTAACCTCTCCTGAGTTTTGTCTTTTCGTGCTTTTTTGTATTCCTAAACAGCTACGCTTCCCACTGATTACTTCACCTCTTGGTTCCCTGACTTTCCCTTCCCCCCCCAATCTCTAGTTTACATTACAATAGAATCTATACTTCAGAAAAAAATAATGATTGGCCGTGAAGCACTTTGTCCTGAGGACATGGTAAGGTCCAAATAAATTTAAGTTAATTATTTCTTTAGTGGAAGCAGACCAATTTGTATTTCATACCCAAGGACATAGAATTGATTTTTAAAATCTCTCCTTAATAACGTTTCAAATGCATCATAAGTGCCACTGTACATATAATGCAACAGCTTGGAATAATTTACAGAAGATCTGAAAGGGTTAATGATTCTGCTGTTTAATAAATTTCCATTACAATAATCTTAACAGCAAAATACTAATTTGTTGACAACACAAATGACCCATTTTTCCTCAGGCAATGTAATCAGATCTACAAGTACTTAACAAGTGGTTTATAATAAAGGATCTGGGAGATATTTATTTTTTAAAAAGCAAGCAATAGAAAATCATTCCCTTTTCATGGACTAATGTATGGGATTGCCTTGTGTGGTACATTTTTTTTAAATAAATTTAAAGTATCCAATTTTATTTTCCAATTAAGGGGCAATTTATTGTGACCAATCCACCTAACCTGCACATCTTCTGGGCTGTGGGGGTGAGACCCACGCAGACACAGGGAGAATGTACAAACTCCACATGGACAGTGACCCAGGGCCAGGATCGAACCTGGGACTTCGGCGCCGTGATGCAGTAGTGCTAACCACTGCGCCGCCGTGCCGCCCATGTGGTACATTTGCTTAGATTGATTTGCATCTTATTATCTGGCAAAGTGAAAAGGATGGAATGTTCAGTGTATTTAAATCTAGGTTGAAAGAATCAAGGAGATTGAAATCTAAACAGGAGAGGATCAGACACTGCTAAAAAGGCAAAGGAGATATCATCAGAGCAAAAGTAAGGTAAATAATTTGCATCTGAATTTGGTAAGAAATACTATTCAGCAGAAATTGTTGTATTGTCCATACAAAGAGAATGCAAGGGTGTTAACAGTGGATTACGGCCCAAACTATAATTTAACAGACAGTGGGCAGAGAGTGTGATAGACACTAGCTTCAGGGAGGTGGTCACACCACAGGTTCAGACAGGTAGATGGGTGACCGCCAGGAGAAGCAGGCAGGTATGGCAGGAGCCTCCGGTCCCCTCTCAAACAAGTATACCGTTTTGGATACTGTTGGGGAGGCATAGCGTCTCAGGGGAAGATACCAGCAGCAGCCAGGCCTGTGGCACCACAACTGGTTCTGCTGTAGAGTCAGGATTGGGCTAAGTCCAAGCGAGTTATAGTAATAGGAGACTCGATAGTCAGGGGCACAGACGGGTGTTTCTGTGGCAGCAAATGGGACTCTAGGATGGTGTGTTGCCTCCCTGATGCCAGGGTCCTGGATGTCTCTAAGCGGCTGTAGGGCATCCTGAAATGGGAGGGTAAACAGACGGATGTCAATGTCCACATTGGTACTAATGACATAGGCAGGAAGAGTTCCTGCAAAGACAATTCAGGGAGTTAGGTCGGGAGCTAAAAAACCAGGACCTTTGGGGTAACACTCACAATGTTGGGAGTGTACTATGGACCTCCCAACAGCCCGCAGGAGACAGAGGAGCAGTTGTGTAGTCAGATATTGAAAAGGTCTCCACCAGCCCCGTGGTGGTGGCGGCCCTGAGAGTCTGGGGGCAATGGAGGAGACATGTGGGAGCAGAGGGAGCATCGGTCTGGTCCCCAATCTGTAATAATCACCGGTTTGCCCCGGGAAGTATGGATGGGGGGGTTCCGGATATGGCGGAGAGCAGGGATTGAGAGGATGGGGGACATGTTTATAGAGGGGAGTTTTCAGAGTATGGAGGAGAAGTTTGGGTTAGCGAGGGGAAACAAATTCAGGTATCTGCAGGTGCGGGACTTCCTAAGTAAACAGGTGTCAATCTTCCCGCTCCTACCACTAAGGGGGATTCAGGAACGGTAATTTCCAGAGGGTGGGTGGGAGAAGGGGGCGTCTCGGACATTTACAAGGATCTTATGGGGTCAGAGTAGTCGCAGACCGAGGAGTTGAAGCGCAAGTGGGAGGATGGTCTATGGGCGATCGAGTTGAGTAGAGTCAACGCGTCTGCAACATGTGCCAGGCTCAGCCGGATACAATTCAAGGTCGTTCATCGGGCTCACATGACAGTGGACCGGATGAGCAGATTCTTTGAGGCAGAAGACAAGTGTGCAAAATGTGCGGGAGAACCAGCAAACTATGTCCACATGTTCTGGACATGTCCGAAGCTTAGGGGATTTTGGCAGGGTTTGCAGATGTCACGTCCACGGTGTTAAAAACAAGGGTGGCACTGAATTCAGAAGTGGTGATTTTTGGGGTGTCGGAAGACCCGGAAATCCAGGAGGAGAAAGAGGCAGACGTTCTAGCTTTTGCCTCCCTGGTAGCCTGGAGATGGATACTATTTGCTTGGAGGGACTCAAAGCCCCCGAAGTCGGAGACCTGGCTATTGGACATGGCTAGTTTTCTCTGATTGGAGAAAATCAAGTTCGCCTTGAGGGTCACTGTTAGGGTTCACCCAGAGGTGGCAACCGTTCGTCGACTTCTTTGCGGAAAATTAATTGTCAGCAGAAGGGGCGGGGGGGTTGGTTAGTTTAGCTTAGAGTAGGGGGTTAATAAAGGTGGGACCTGTAAGGAAGGGAGACGGCTTTTGCACTATGTTTATAGTTTCATGTACATTGTTTATTTTGTCATTGTTACAATACCAAAAATTGTGTTACAATACCAAAAATACCTCAATAAAATGTTTATTAAAAAAAAAGATACTGAAAAGGTGTGAAAACAACAGGGTAGTTGTGATGGGTGACTTTAATGTCCCCCATATTGACTGGGGACTCCTACAGCCAGGGGTTCGGATGGAGAGCAATTTGTTAGATGATTCCAGGAGGGCTTTCTGATACAGCATGTTGACAATCCAACCAGGGAGGGGGACATACTAGACTTGGTATTGGGCAATGAGCCAGGCCAGGTGATTGATGTTTCAGTGGAGGAGCATTTTAGGTTTAGCAACCATAATTCCATAAGTTTTCAAGTAGTCATGGATGGGCAGCACGGTGGCGCAGTGGGTTAGCCCTGCTGCCTCACGATGCCGAGGTCCTAGGTTCGATCCCAGCTCTGGGTCACTGTCCGTGTGGAGTTTGCACATTCTCCCTGTGTTTGCGTGGGTTTCGTCCCCACAACCCAAAGATGTGCAGGGTAGGTGGATTGGCCACGCTAAATTGCCCCTTAATTGGAAAAAAATGAATTGGGTATTCTAAATTTTAGAAAATAAAAGTAGTCATGGATAAGGACAAGAGTGGCTCGCGGGTGAGGGTGCTTAATTGGGCGAGGGCCAATTACATCTAAATTAGTCAGGAACTGGGAATGTGGATTGGGAGTGGTTATTTGAGGGCAAATCCACGTCTGACATGCGGGAGGCTTTTAAAGGCCAGTTGATTGAAGTGCAGGACATATATTCCTGCATATATTAGGAGCAAAAGGGTAACGAGAAAGAGTAGGCTCACTCAAGGACAATGGAGGGAAGTTATGCGTGGAATCACAGGAAGTGAGTGAAATCCTTAATGAGTACTTTGTATCGGTATTCACCAAGTAGAAGGACATGATGGATGTTGAGTTCAGGGATAGGCGTGTGAATACTCTTGAGAACGTCAATTTTTCAAAGGAGGAAGCGTTGAGCATCTTAAATTGCATTAAGGTAGACAAGCTCCTGGGGCCGGATGGGATCTATCCCAGTATATTGCGGGAAGCAAGGGGAGAGAGAAATAGCTGGGCGTTAACAGATATATTCACATCCTCTTTGATCACAGGTGACGTTCCAGAGGACTGGAGATTAGCCAATGTTATTCCCTTGTTTAAGAAAGGAAGCAGGGACAATCCATCAAATTATAGGCCAGTGAACCTGGCATCAGTGGTGGGAAGTTTTTTGGAAAAGATGCTGAGGGACAGGATATATGCACATTTGGAGGAAAATGGACTAGTTAGTGACAGGCAGCATGGTTTTGTATGGGGAAGGTCATGTCTCACCAACTTGATTTGAGTTTTTTGAAGAAAATTGATAAGGGAAGGGCTGTGGATGTAGTTTATATGGACTTTAGTATGGCATTTGACAAGGTTCCACATGGCAGACTGGTACAAAAACTAAAATCACATGGGATTTGGGGTGAGCTGGCTAGATGGATATGGAACTGACTTGGTTATAGAAGACAGAGAGTAGCGGTGGAAGGGTGTTTTTCAGAATGGGGATCTGTCGCTAGTGGTGTTCCGCAGGGATCAGTGCTGGGACCGCTGTTGTTTGTAGTATATATAAATGATCTGGAGGAAAATGTGGGTGGTCTGATTAGTAAGTTTGTTGATGACACAAAGATTGGTGGAATTGCTGATAGTGCCGAGGAGTGTCAGAAGATTCAACAGGTTATAGATAGATTGGAGACTTGGGCACAGAAACGGCAGATGGAGTTTAATACGGACAAATGCAAGGTGATGCATTTTGGAGGATCAAATCTAGGTATGAATTATACTGTAAGTGGCAGAACCCTTAGGAGCATTAATACGCAGAGGGATCTAGGCGTGCAGCTCCACAGTTCCCTAAAAGTGGCAGCACAGGTGGCCAAGGCGATTAAGAAGGCATATGGCATTCTTGCCTTCATCAGCCGGGGCATTGAGTACAG
Organism: Scyliorhinus torazame; assembly: GCF_047496885.1. Classification (NCBI taxonomy): domain Eukaryota; kingdom Metazoa; phylum Chordata; class Chondrichthyes; order Carcharhiniformes; family Scyliorhinidae; genus Scyliorhinus; species Scyliorhinus torazame. Next base: position 26,249,309 of record NC_092722.1, read on the forward strand.
GAGTTGGGAAATCATGTTGCAGCTATAAAATCTTGGTTCGGCTGCATTTGGAGTATTACATGCAGTTCTGGTCACCACATTATCAGAAGGACGTGGAAGCTTTAGAGAGAGTGCAAAGAAGGTTCACTAGTTTCCGTTCACCCCTCCTGATATGTCCTCTGGCTGGGAAGATTATTTGTCTGATTATACTTCGGTGAAGCGCATTGGGATGTTTTTCTCTATTGTTATAAATAGAACTTGTTGTTCTTCATAGTCTTCTTTCCAATACCCAATGGGAAAATACCAACAGTCACTGGCTTGCATGGGGAATGACCACTTGTGGTCAGATGACTTCCAGAATCCATGAAGTCAAAGTCCAGAAAGGAGTCATTGAGTTTAGAAAACAAAATAGTGGGTGAAAAAAAAGAAAAACAATTTCCTTCTTCCAGAGTCTGCAACCCAAATTAGCTGTATGATAAACTGTTCACTCATAATAGTTCAATAATACTGGTGATATATTTATAGGCGTCTCTTGCCCCAAATGAAGGATGATTCATTTGCCAAGAGTATAACAAATAGATTAGATAATATTCCCAATGGGTTCAAGACTTGACAGATTTTCCCCTCACAAAATAGAATTGCCATTGGGACAATTATTCACAAGCACCATCAACAATAACAAGGTATTTTCCATCATAAGCATCTTGCTCGAAATATATATCTCAATGTTTAATCATATACTGAGTCCAAAGGTGCACAACACTGTCCATATGTTGGTTAGAATGTGTCCACCTGGATACTGATACTGAATGAAAATATTTCCAAATGTTCATTCTCATATTCAAAAACGGGTCCTTCAAACATTCATCGAGAACAGTGTTTTTCAAACTTTTTTTTCACGGGACCCACTTTTACCTACTGGCCGACCTTCGCGATCCACGCAATCTGACCTTAGCAACACATCATTTTTACTTACCTTTAATACGACAGATGAGCCTGCTTGGTCCTCACAATCTCACTCCAATCAGGTTCACAGGAGGAGAGGGCAAGGTGCATATCAGGTGCAAATTTCAGCCGGTTCCTTTGTGCTGTCTTCATCCTTGTGAGGGTGGAAAATCCAACCTCGCTCATGTAGGTCATTGTGACGGGCAATAGCAACAAAATGCTAGTTTTATTCAGCACTGGATACTCCTCGGAGACACTACTCCATAATACTGACAGCCTTGGACTTGTGATGCTTTTTAAAAAAAAAAAAAAAAATTTTTTATTCTCCTCCTTTTTCACATTTTCTCCCACATTTACATCCATCAACAATAAACAATAATCAGCAAGATATGTCAGTCCCCATAATAACAACGATCCCATCTACCCACCAACCCCCAAACCTCAACCCGCATGTTTACATAAACAAATGACAGAAAGGAATCCGGGATTACCCGTAGTCACCCTTAATCTTACACAGCTGCCCCCCCCCCCCCGCCCCCCCCCCCCCCCCCACCCCCAGGTCTCCAGCTCCTCCCATCCACTGCCTCTTGTAAAACTCCTCCTCCCAACCTCGGTTCCTTCCCCCCAACTTTCCACCCCGGCTAGACCACTCGGCCCTGTTCTGCCAGGCTCCGATGGCCGCAGCCCCTCCCCCACCTCACTCCCGTTCACTGGCCGGCTTAAACCGGCCAGTGTGGAGGCCCCCTCCCGGGTCCCTTTCCCACTTGCCCGGCCCTAGGAAAGCCCAAAGATCCCCTTTTAGCACACAAACCCCGCATATCCACCTACACCCCAAAGAACCCTCATTTCGAGTGAAAGTCCCGTCCCTTCCCTTGTCCAAATATATACCACAATTGGCTCCTTTAGTCTCTACACCCGCGCGCAGTGATACAAAAAAGAAGAAAATACAGTCATGAGGTTACATCGGCACATGGCCATACCTCAATTTGTCAGTTCTGCCACAGTCCTGCTTTCGCAAACTCCTCCGCTGCTTCCGCCGTTCCAAAATAAAAGTCCCTGAGCTTGTAAGTCACCCTCAGCTTCGCTGGATATACAATGCCGCACCGCACCTTGCTAATGTACAGTGCCCTCTTCACCCGGTTGAAGGCAGCCCGCCTCCTTGCCAGCCCCACCGTAAAGTCCTGGTATACAAGTATACCAGCTCCAGCCCACTGCACCACCCGCTTCTGCTTGGCCCAGCTCAGGACCTTCTCCTTCACACTGTACCTACGGAAGCACGAGTCACTGCCCTTGGCGGCTCACTCGCCTTTGGTACAGGCCTCCACGACCGATGAGCCCGATCCAGTTCATTTCAGGAGGGATCCTCCCCCTCCCTCAATAGTTTTGCCAACATCGCGGCAAAATACTCAGTCGACTTCGGTCCTTCAACTCCTTCGGGCAGCCCACAATCCTCAAATTCTGTCGCCTGGATCTGTTTTCCAGGTCTTCCATTTTTCCTCGCAGATCCTTGTTAGTATCCATCACCTTCCGCATCTCTTTCTCCATCGAGGCAAGTTGATCACCGTGCTGCAATAACGTCTCCTCCACTTCCTTCAGCGCCACCCCTTGCTCTCGCACCTCCGGCACTGCGCTCGCCACCTCCGTCCTCACCGGGGAAACCGCCTCCTCCACCAGCACACTCAAAACCTCCCTCATCTCCTTCCTCACCGTCTCCATGCATTTTGCAATCTGCGCCAACTGCTTTTCAAATTCCGCAGCCATCACCTTAGTTATTTCTTCAGCCGTAAGCAGTGCAGCCTTCCCTGGTGCTCCAGCCTCCATTTTCCTTGGTGACCCCGCGGTGACCTTTCCACTCCCCGACGGACCTTCAGCTGTTTTTTTTCCGGCCGTTTTCTTGCTCACCCACGACATTTTTCTTTGTTCTTTTTTTCCTCCCGTGTCTTCACTGTGCCTCCTCCGTGCCTTCTCCCTGCTTCTGCCGCCTCCGCGGACCCTGGGACCGGGCTTAAAGCCCCGAAAATGCCGTTGCTGAACGGGAGCTCTCCATTGTGCGGCCGCCTCCCGCCCGCCGTCACCGGAAGTCCTTGTGATGCTTTTTAATGTGCTGTCACACAGGTGAGGCACAGATTTGGAGTCAGTGCAAGTTAATAATTGATTCTGGGGTCTCAAACTCAAAAGGATCTTTCACCCACCTCTTCACTTTCAAAATCTGAAACTTCTCCTCTGCAAAGTAGAGACAAAAACTGGTGAATAAGGCCTGCCAGTCTATTGACAATTCCTTTACTAACACTGTTTTCTTTGATATGTCAGAGCAGCGTGGGGAACATGTAGTAGTTTGGCTTTGTACTTGCATTGCCAAACTTTCAATGACTTTGGAAAGCCTCTATTTCTTCACAGTGCTGAAAGCTATCAACATCCAGGTGATGTCAGTGTACGTGCCAAGCTTGTGACCTGCTCTCTGCCGCCATTTCTGGTGGGAAGGCTGCATCGGTCGCATTTAAAAGCCGGTTGCGGGCGGCATTCTTAAAAGACAGTCACGGGCGGCATTCTTAAAAGCTGGTCACAGCCAATGCACGCTTTTTCCACACGGTCCACACGAACCTCGTGACCGAGATCTCACGACACCCGCCAGCGACCCACCCACAAGTTGCAACCCACATGTTTGGAAAAACCCTGGTCTAGAATGAATTTAAAGGGAAACCTAGCTTCATGGAAGTATAAATATGAAACACATAAATGTAAATATTTATTACTTCAAAGTAATTCATGAAAGTAAGCCCGGGCAGCAGGGTGGCGCAGTGGGATAGCCCTGCTGCCTCACGGCGCCGAGGTCCCAGGTTCGATCCCGACTCTGGGTCACTGTCCGTGTGGAGTTTGCACATTCTCCCAGTGTTTGCATGGGTTTCGTCCCCACAACCCAATGATGTGCAGGTTAGGTGGATTGGCCATGCTAAATTGCCCCTTAAATTGGAAAAAAAATGAATTGGGTGCACTAAATGTATTTTAAAAAAATGAAAGTAAGCCCAAAGGATATAAATTGACACTTGGCCAAAGTACATTTGGGATAGATAGCAGGAAATAATAATTACTCAGTGAAAAATGCTTCAAATAATCTACTAAACTGAGTTTATCAAAAATACAATTAAATGAAAAGATAGGAAAGATAACAAACTAGAAAGAATGCATTAATAGAGTATCAGAGAGATAGACTTCAATGGAACAGCTAATGTATTTGAGGGATTTTTTGACGGGCAGCACGGTAGCACAAGTGATTAGCACTGTGGCTTCACAGCGCCAGGGTCCCAGGTTCGCTTCCCTGCTGGCTCACTGTCTATGCAGAGTTTGCACTTTCTCTCCGTGTCTGCGTGGGTTTCCTCCGGATGCTCCGGTTTCCTCCCACAGTCCAAAGACCTGCAGGTTAAGTGGATTGGCCATGATAAATTGCCCTTGGTGACCAAAAAAGGCTAGGAAGGGTTATTGGGTTATGGGGATAGGGTGGAAGTGAGGGTTTAAGTGGGTCGGTGCAGACTCGATGGGCTGAATGGCCTCCTTCTGTACTGTATGTTCTAAAAGTTGATGTGCTAAATATACAGTTTAGGGAGAGTCCAAATATGGACATTATTTTTGACCAGGTGGGGTAACTTTCAACTGCAGAGGTCTCCAGTATCTTCATGAATAATTTTTCTTCAAATAACAGCTTTTTGGACAAGCTGCATATGGGTTTACCAACTAACAGTCCCCCCCCCCTCCCCCTCCCCCCAAACACCCCATCTCTGCCTCCAACTGAGGATACTGGATCATATTAATATCTCTTCACAAGTATCTCTCATAAAGCTTTAACACAAGAAAGCCAAGCCAAAAGAATAAAAAGAATTAACTTCAATTTACATCGCAATAAGTCATTAGGATACCCAAAGCACTTCAAAACCAATGAATTACTTTTGAAGTGGTCATTAGTCATGTAGACAAACATGACCATCAATGTGCACACAAGAACCCAAAAGTGGCAGAGATAAACAACTATTATTTTGAAATTTAGAGTACCCAATTCATTTTTTCCAATTAATGGGCAATTTAGTGTGGCCAATCCACCTAGCCTGCACATCTTTGGGCTGTAAGGGTGAGACCCAAGCAGACATGGATGGAATGTGCAAATTCCACACAGATAGTGACCCAGGGCCAGGATCGAACCCGGGTCCTCAGCGCTGTAGGCAGCAGTGCTAACCACTGCACCGATGTGCAGCCCCAGAGATAAACAACTAGTTAATCGAAAAGACAAAAAACTGCAGATGCTGGAAATTGGAAATAAAAACCGTAAAAATGCTGAAAAAACTCAGCAGGTCTGGCAACATCTGTGGAGCAAGAAAAGACTGAGCAAAGGCCGGTCTGCATTTACTCCCTCCAGTGTGGAGGAGACATTGTGATCAGTGAATACAGTAGACCAGATCGAAAGAAATGCAAGTGAATCGCTGTTTCACCTGAAAGGAGTGTTTGGGGCCTTGGACAGTGAGGAGGGAGGAGGCAATGGGGCACGTGTTACACCTCCAGTGATTGCAAAGATGCCATTAGTTTGTCTGTGTTGGGGAGTTTTTTTTTTTTAAGGACAACTATTGAAAACTGTTCTTTCATTTCTATTCAAGCTGATAAGGCCCCAGAATCATCCGAACTCCAGATTCATCAGAATGACAATACAATGAAGCATTCCATCAGTACTTCACTGCATGTCAGCCTAGATTATGTATTCAGGTTCTGCTAGGGGGAATAAATCGATGACCGTCTGACTTAGGCCAGATTTATTACTAAACCAAGCACACAAAGAAATATTGTCATTGCACACAAAGAAATATTGTCATTGCATACAAGTGTTTTTTCCTTCGACCCATTTTTACCAACCGGTCGACCTTCAACAGCCACATTGGCCGTCCTCCTTGCCAGCCGATATTCGCAACACACCATTTCCGCTTACCTTTAATACGACAGGTGAGCCTGCTTGGTCCTCACGATTTCACTCCAATCACATTCACAGGAAGAGAGGGCAATGCGCATATCAGGTACAGAGTTCAGCCAATTCCTTTGTGTCGACTTCACCTTTGTGAGGACGGAAAATCCAGCCCCACACATGTAGGTCGTCGTGAAGGGCAATAGCAACAGAATGCTTGTTTTACTCAGCACTGGATACTCCTCGGCGATGCTACTCCAGAGTGATGACAGCCTCATGGACTTGTGGCGTGTTTTCTTTTTTAAAGAGCTTTCTTTCTGAACTTCTCTGTGAAGCAGGTATTCCTTTTTTTTTTTATTTTTTATAAATTTAGAGTACCCAATACATTTTTCCAATTAAGGGACAATTTAGCATGGTCAATCCACCTACCCTGCACATCTTTGGGTTATGGGGGCGAAACTCACGCAAACATGGGGAGAATGTGCAAACTCCACACGGACAGTGACCCAGAGCCGGGATCAAACCTGGGACCTCGGCGCCGTGAGGCTGCAGGGCTAACCCACTGCTCCACCGTGCTGCCCTTGTGGCATGTTTTTAATGTGCTGTCACAGGTGAGACGTAATTCAATCTCTTAATTAGGAGCCAGCTGTAAGTTTAAAAATTTTTTTTAGAGCACCCAATTCTATTTTCCAATTAAGGGATAATTTAGAATAGCCAATTCACCTACACTGCAAATCTTCGGGTTGTGGGGGTGAGACATATGCAGACACAGGCAGAATGCAAATTCCACATGGACAGTGACCCAGGGCCGGGATCGAACCCGGGTCCTCAGCACCATGAAGCAGCAGTGCTAGCCACTGAGCCATCGTGCCGTGCAGCTACAAGTTAATAATTGACTCTGGGATCTCAAACGCAAAAGGATTTTTCACCAACCTCTTTTTCAAAATCTGAAACTTCTCCTTTGGGAAGTAGCGACAAAAACTGTTGATGAGCAGTCAGATGTGACTGAATAAGGCTTGCCAGTCTATTGACAGTTCCCTTACTAATACTGTTTTCTTTGATATGTTGTAGCTGTGTGAGGAACTTGTCGTAGTTTTGGTTTTATACCCGCACATGTCAAACGTCACTGACTTTTGGAAAGCATAGTACCAAAAGCATCCATCATCCTTCCCTTGGAGGTACAGTTCGTTAACAATTGAAAAGATGTCTGCAAGGTAAGTCATAGTTAGCATCCAAATCTCATTTGCCAATACTTCACTGCATATTGCAAGCAAGGGCTTTGCATTGGCACAATTAACAAAGCCATACCTCAAGAGATCATCTTATACAGCTTTGTTCCCGATTTTAGTTTGTTAATAGGCTGTTCACCAGAGGCCTGGAGCACTGTATACACCTCACGCTTGCACTGCTTTATCCTGCCATGGACTCTCCCGAGCAGCTCTCGCCAGAATATTCAGGTTTGGCCTGTTTGTATATCTGGCCTTCCTTAGAACAAAATGATTCATCTTCAGTTCTTCTCAGTCCTGTTACATTGCTTGCTCGCAGCTAGAAAATGGAGGAATCTCTCTTCTGTGATTTTGCACCAAAAGAAGACAAAGAGAGCATGTGATGTCAGGGTACATGCCAGGTGCATGACCTGCTCACTGCCGCCACTTCTGCAGGGAAGGCGGCATAGTTTGCATTTAAAAGCCGTTCATGGCCGGCATTCTTAAAAGCCAGTCGCATCCATTAGACGTTTCTCCTGCGATTGGGAACGCCACGAGTGATCGCTCTACAACCATCCAACAACCCATAGGTTGCATCCTGCAGTTTGAAAAACGCTGGTGTACAATATAGCCAATAGAGAAACGAGGTTCAATTCTCTTAATAATACTGCTGACCTTATCGAGCAGGAAAATTAACATGGTTATTCAGGCCCCACATTACTAGATGATCAGGAGTGACCTATAGGTGACAATATCTAACAATGTGACATAGCAGGCAGAGGAAAAATGCACACATTAACATCTAGTTGCTACTGATTTTATTTGTTGCAACAACAAAAAAAGCCACTACTAGTATCGGACAAGAGATTTGTGGTATTTTCGAACATCCAATATACTTTAAGCAGCACATGTTCAGTTATTGCTGCATATGTCCAAAAGCTGAAGGAGGAGCTATTCAGATGTGGTTCAAAAGCAATGGCTTGTGGAATTTTAACCATAATCTTGCATCTTCAATTGAACAGCCATCAAGCAATTACAGAAAAATCTAACTTTTAGTAAAAGGGAAATATTCATCATGCTTTGCTTTAACAAGCCTGCAGCCAAAAAGCATTCCCCCCCACCCCCCCGAACGCCCATTAATTACAATGTCACTGCAGTAAAGCGAACTGCCCAGATGCAGATCAATCCCAAGGTGTTATTTAACAAACACGCATCCAAGTCAGCGATATTTTGCAGAGGCCTTTAATACCGCAGGTATTTTTTTTATATATGAAGAAAGTTTGATGAGAAATGGTTCCTGAATCAATTTACCTACATGAAGTTGTCGGTTGAAAGAGTAGAAAACTGCTAAAGGTTTTTATTTTAAAGACTGCTAGTGTGAAGCAACAAATTAGCCTAAAGAACATTTTGCACAAAATTAGCTTCAGACACAGAAATTTCCCTGACCAGAATCAAAGTTGATATACAGCAAAGTATTTCTCAAAAGGAACTCAAGTAGCAAGTGAGCCCATTGGAACTGGAAATGTATTCAGGAACACATTCTTCACAAAAGGTCGAACGAGAATAACACTGCTCCAAAAGAATACAAGTGTGGAAAACAATGATGGTCAAAAAGAAAAGAAAAAGATAGCTGGGGAGATATGGAAATAAAGATGATGCAGAGAATTGGTATTAAAACGGTATTAAATACAAGAGGGCCTTTTCCTGTTGCAATCTTAACTACAGCAATGTAGGTTACATTCACACCTCAGTTATTAAATTCAGAGTAGTATTAGGGGCTGATTAAACTTTATTTAACACATTCCTGATTGAGCAGAAATTCTGGAAGCTGATTCCAATGCCATCAAGATTTAAGTCTGGCAAGTTTAAATTCTGTAGTCCTGCACCTGCACAGTAACATTTACTTTTACGGTGCTTAAAACCAATAGACTGGGGACTTGCTACCTAGAAAACAATCAATTCCACCCTTCCCCCACCAGTAACAGCATAGTTCTCTGAAGTTGGCAATTTCACAGGACCAAAGGAGCCTTGACCTTCTCGGCCACCTCTTTTCCGAGAAGCTGTTCAATAATGGCAAGACCGAACTCAAAGCTGGTGCCGGGCCCCCTGCTGGTGAGAATATTCCCGTCTATTTGCACACGAGCTTCAGAGTAGGTATAGTGATCTGGAAGGGAAAAAGCAAGGCATCAGAGCAAGAATTCAAAAACATTGCCACAGTATTGATAAAGCCACTGGGTTATGGTGATGAAATAAGATAGATTGTATATTTATTACAAGGAATTGCAGTATTTTCACAATCTTTTGGGATCACATTCTGTGACTCCATCCACTTCTCTAACCCCTGCTCCAAGACTGTTCAACAATGGAATATTCAGTTTAATTATACCCTGAGATTGATCAGTGTGAGTTTTGATGTTTTTTTAAAATAAATTTAGAATACCCAATTATTTTTATCTCCAATTAAGGGGCAATTTAGCGTGGCCAATCCATCCAACTTGCACATCTTTGGGTTGTGGGGGTGAAACCCACGCAGACACGGGGAGAATGTGCAAACTCCACACGGACAGTGACCCAGAGCTGGGATTCGAACCCGGGTCCTGAGCGCCATAGGTTGCAGTGCGAGTTTTGATGTTTGATTACAAACACCAATGTTTTCAAAAATTACATTCAAGTATAAAAAACAGTGTAGACTCTAACCGAATTCTCACAAGCTCTTGGTATCTTATTATTATTTGTTTATCTTTATTGACACAAATACACTTACATTAACACTGCAATGAATGAAGTTATTGTGAAAAGCCCCTAGTTGCCACATTGCGGCACCTGTTCGGGTGCGCAGAGGGAGAAATCAGAATGTCCAAATTACCTATCAGCATGTCTTTTGGGACTTGTGGGAGGAAACCTGAGAACCCGGAGGAAACCCATGCAGATACGGGGAGAATCTGCAGACTCCGCACAGACAGTGACCCAAGCCGGGTATTGAACCTGCTATCCACTGTTGCTGTGAAGCAACAGTGCTACCCACTGTGCTACCATGCTGCCCATATCTATCATTTAAACAGCATTTATTGTGCCACGGTCAAATTAATTCCCCAAAACCAGGAGGCTGTAGCGAAAAGGGCTCCCCAGAGTCAGCAGTTTAGTGAAATATGTACATCAATACCTTAAACTCCCCGGGCAAGATAAAGTAATTCCCATCACCTCCCCTCCATTTCTTCTTGACTGAAGAGAGCTCCTTCAAAGTCCTTAAACTGCTCACCTGCTCTTCACTGGCAAAGAGTTGATGAGCTACTGAACCACTGAGTGGAATGAGGGAGGGGCAGTACTGAAGAATCCTCAGCAGTGTTTGATCTTGTGCACACCAGAGAAAGATCTTTCAGTAGGAAGTTACCAGATAGTGATCAGGAGCAAGAAAAAGCAGGTTGGTTTTCTAGAGCACTCCTCCAGAAGAGCACCAAATGTAATACTGTACTATAACCTTGCTGAGTTTAACTAATCTTGCACTTGCCAGACATTGAGTCTGGTAGCTTCATAGTATGTATAGTCCAGCGATTGCTTGAAGCAGCTAAGCACACAGAAGCCATAAGCAGTGCGCGCTGACAGGTTGCACGGTGACAAGAAACTAAACTCCCTCGGGATTTTAATAGATTTCATTAATAATTTTAATTTAAATTAAATACAATGCATTCAGATAATAAGTACAAATCACATGAACATTCCATCATGTAAGATTGCAACAAACTTATCTGCCAGGTTGGAAAGGTGGCTGCACACTAAGAATGAAGCATGTATCCTAACCATTACCTCCTTTCATCATTTTGTCCTTAGCCAGGGGATGGGTCGTGACTTTCTTCCCAAAGCCTATTTCATGAGCTAGCAGAGCTGTGGGACCTGCAAATATACAAACAAAGATTAACGGTGACCTTTTGCACAATTCTTCACTAGACAGATCAGGTTTTGGATGCTGAAAGGATGTTTCCCTTTGTGAGAGAGACTAGAACTAGGGGACACAGTTTACAAACAAGTGGCCTCCCATTTAAGAGATGAGAATTGTTTTCCTCGGAGGGTTATAAATCTTTGCAGTGGAGGAAGAGTCATTGAATATTTTGAAGACAGAGGTAGATAGATTCCTGACGAACAAGTCAAACGGTATCAGGGCCTTAATCAGATCAGCCATGATCCACAATGGCAGTGCAGGCTCGAGGGGCTGATTGGCCTACTCTTGCTCATAATTCATATTTCTGTATGTTAAATATATATATTTTTTTACAAATTCATTTTTTCCAATAAAGGGCAACTTAGTGTGGCCAATCCACCTACCCTGCACATCTTTGGGTTGTGGGGGCGAAATCCACGCAAACACGGGGAGAATTTGCAAACTCCACACGGTCAGTGACCCGGAGCAGGGATCGAACCTCTGACCTTGGCACCGTGAGGCTGCAGGGCTAACCACTGCGCCGCCGTGTTGCCCTCTGTATGTTAAATATAACTATTTACATTAATCTGGCTTGCAGTTCTGAAGATGTTCATAGCTCAGGCTCACAACCTACAAAGTTTACATTAATGGTGCCACTGAGAGCCGACACCATTAGTGGCTGAAGTACAAAAAGCAGGTCCCTGGCTCCTAATGGCTCAGAGGATTTGAGAGAAAAGGAAAGAGGGATGAAAAGTGGATGCCCTCCTGTGAGACTGGCAACTCAATGGGACATGCATGGTGTCCTCAGGGCACTGGCCTATGGTAGGGTGGGATGCTGCTCCCCAACGCAGCCCTCAGGATGTAGAGTCAATTCCATTTTGGTATGCTACGGCTCACTGGAATGTTTGAACCAAGGCCACTCCCCGTCTTGTGTTCATGGTAATTTAGCCTGTCAGCTATCACCGTCAGGCTATAGATTATTTTGGGGGGGGGGGAAGAGATCCTCAGTAAAAAAAACTAGAAATAAGCTTGCCTTGTATCATAGCAACACCAACCTCCCCAGCTTAGCTCAGAAAAAATAGCAGAAAGAGTACGTTGTGTTTTCAAAACTAGGAGTTAAAAAAATAAGGATTGGATTTTATTCAACAGGAATGAAATGTACCATGTCCTGCAAGTCGAGTGAGCTTGGTTGTCATGCACATACCAACACTTGGGTAAATGGCCTGAAGTAAACAATAGAATGCCAACACTTCCATTTTGCCTATTCATACTGCTGTGACTGTGACCATGTGAAAGAGCTCTTAAATCTACCAAGGTCAGTGCAACGGTGCTCTCGGCAATTGACACTATCATCTGACAAAAAAAACACTCCAAACATTAACTCATCTTTTCTTGATCAGATGCTGACAGGCTAATTATGCCTGATGTATCTGATACATGGTTTATTACAACACACAAACGGAGTTATAATCAGATAATGGAACAAATGGGAGGTCAATACAAGGAGCAACTTTGCAGATGTCACTGCAGCTGTTGTCAGGTTCATTCACTGCCAGTGTTGGGCATTCAAGGAGACAAACATCACTGGAGCATGAAGATACTGCGCACAATGTAGCAGAACATGTTGAGAATACATTTAAGTCACACTTACTAACATCACAGCAACTACAGTTCAAGAAGCATATCAGTGGATGTGAAGCAATGTGAAAGGTACTATATAAATACAAGTTCATTGGCTTTGGTTAGGACTGCAATAAATCAAAAATAAAACAGGCACCAGATTAGCACTCAGGACAAAGTGTACAACATAGCTCATTTAAAAAAGAAATTCAACGGAGGTGATAAGTTGACATTTTACAGACTATTGGACATAGATGACAGACAAGGGGCAGCTGGATTCAAAATTAGAAGTGTCTCAATGTCCCAATGTGCCTGTAGCTGCTGAGGTCCTACGCCTCTCTTTTATCCTTTAAGGCGCTCAAGACTTGCCTCTGATTGGAGACATTTTTTAAACTCATTTAACGGGTGTGGGTAAACCAGCATTTTTGCCCATCCCTAGTTGCCCTTCAGAAGGTGGTGGTGAGTTGCCTTCTTGAACCACTGCAGTCCTTGAGGTGTAGGTACACCCAATGTGCTGCTAGAGAGGGAGTTCCAGGATGTTGCCCCAGTGAAGGAACGGTGATATATTTCCAAGTCAGAGTGATGAATGACTTGGAGGGGAACGTCCAGGTGGTGGGGTTCCCAGGTATCTGCTGCCCTTGTCCTTCTAGATGGTAATGTTCGTGGGTCTGGAAGGTTCTGTTTAAGGAACCTTGGTGAGTTCCTGCAGTGCATCTTGTCGATGATACACATGGCTGCCACTGTTAGTCAGTGGTGGAGGGTTTTGAATGCTTGTGGAAGGGGGAGCAATCAAGTGGACTGCTTTGTCCTGGATGGTAATAATAATAACCGTTTATTGTCACAAGTATGAAGTTACTGTGAAAAGCCCCTAGTCGCCACATTCCGGCGCCTGTTCGGGTAAGCCGGTACGGGAATTGAACCCGCGCTGCTGGCCTTGTTCTGCATCACAAACCAGCTGTATAGCCCACTGAGCTAAACCAGCACCATCAGAGGATGGTGTTGAGCTTCTTGAGTGTTGTTGAAGCTGCACTCATCCAGGCAAGTGGGGACTAGTCCATCACACTCCTGGCCTTGTAGAAGGGGACAGGCTTTTTTGGGGGGGTTGGGGGGCAGGGGTCAGAAGGATTCCTAGTCTTTGAGCTGCCCTGGTAGCCACAGTATTAATGTGGCTCGTTCATTCAGTTTCTGATCAATGGTAACCCCAGAATGTTGATTGTGGCGGAGTCAGCAATGGTAATACCATTGAATGCCATGGGGCGGTGGTTAGATCCTCTCTTGTAGGAGATGGTCATTGCCTGGTATTTATGGCGCAAATGTAACTTGCCACTTGTCAGCCCAAGCCTGGATATTGTCTAGGTCTTGCTGCATTTGGACATGGACTGCTTCATTATCTGAGGAGTCGCGAATGGTGCTGAACATTGTGCAGTCATCTGCAAACATCCCCACTTCTGACCTTATGATGGAGCAACTGAAGATGGTTGGGCTGAGGACACTACCCTGAGGAACTCCTGCAGTGATGTCCTGGAGTGGAGATGATTGACCTCCAACCACCACAACCATCTTCCTTTGTGCCAGGTATGACTCCAACCAGTGGAGTTTTCCCCGATTCCCATTGACTCCCGTTTAGCTAGGGCTCCTTGATGCCATACTCGGTCAAATACTGCCTTATTGTCAAGGGCAATCACTCTCGCCTCACCTCTGGCATTCAGCTCTTTTGTCCAAGTTTGAACCAAGGCTGTAATGAGGTCAGAGTGACCCTGGCGAAACCCAAACTGAGCGTCCATGAGCAAGTACCACTTGATAGCACTGTTGATGACTCCTTCCATCACTTTGCTGGTGATGGAGAGTAGGCAGATAAGGCGGTAATTGGCTGGGTTGGGTTTGTCCTGTTTCTTGTGTACAGGACACACCTAGGCAACTTTCCACATTGCCAGGTAGATGCCAGTGTTGTCGCTGTACTGGAACAGCTTGGCTCGGGGTGTGGCAAGTTCTGGAGCACAAGTCTTCAGTACAAGTCTTCAGTACTGTTGCTGGGATATTGTTAGATATATCATAGAATCATAGAATTTACAGTGCAGAGGGCAATTCAGCCCATCGAGTCTGCACAGCCCTTGGAAAGAGCACCCTGCCTAAGTCTACACTTCCACCCTATCCCTACACCTCCACCCTATTCCCGTCACCCCACTAAGGACAGTTTAGCATAGCTAATGCACCTAACCTGAACACCCTTGGACTGTGGGAGGAAACCGGAGCACCCGGAGGAAATCCACGCAGACACGGGGAGAACGTGCAGACTCCACACAGACAGTGGCCCAAGCCAGGAATCGAACCTAGGACCCTGGAGCTGTGAAGCAACAGTGCTAACCACTGTGTGCTACGGTAGATATCTTGTGCTGCTCCATCAGCATCTCACAGCAGAGGGCGGAGCAGCAGCCCCATGGAGAATTAGAATAATTAGTATTATTTCAAATAGTTTTCTACTCTTTCTCCATCGCAAGGCACACACAAGGAAGTGCGTGTGTGAGGGAGAGAGGATCAGCTTTTCAACAAACTCAGTCAGACCACTTGAAAGAGAGGAAATGTCCGGCACCCAGCTCATTTTCACTCCATTGCCTCCCTTACTGGGCTCAGGAATGGAGCAGCACTTTAAAAACTCTCAACATCCTTCCATTCGCAAATGGATGCAGAGCTAGCCCAACCCAGGAAATACTGTGGTTAATAAACAAAACAAGTTCATGTTGCAATGATACCAGAGACCCTTAAAAGCTGAAAGAACCAAGAACCAACCAGGCAGGCACTCAAGCACTTCACACAAGTGTTGTCGGTTTGCTGGTGGAAAAAGAACAAAGACAGGAAGTGGCATTGCATGATCACACATTAGTGTGAGGTTACTTAAAGTCAGCATCTCAGATGAAGGTGCTGCGTGTCCAGCTCCAGTCTGAAGGTGCAAAGGCCTAGAATGAAGCAATTACACTTTAGTGAAGCCCAAAAAAGACCCCACGGTATTCAGTATTAATCTTGAGGCTTGGATAAACAAAAATCGTCCAAAAACATTGGAGGAAACTACACCTCAACACCCCACTCCCTCCCTCTTTCCATTGGTTTTAAGTATCAGTTTCTACATTCCCCACAAACTCCCCCAACTTCTTCCTGGAACATATGGGTGTGATTTGCTGGGCTCCCTGAGCATCTAACACACCTGTCCTCAACCCCAAAGAACAGGCTCATCCTTGTCCCGGTTATGTGTGCCCTGTGCAGCATCTTAAACTGTATGAGGCTGAGCCTCGCGCACGAAGAGGAAGAGTTCACCCTCCCTAGGGCATCTGCCCACGCCCCCTCTTCGATCTCCTCTCCCAACTCCTCCTCCTATTTACCTTTCAACTCCACCACCGAGGCCTCCTCCTCCTCCTGCATCACCTGGTAAGTTTCCGAGATCGTCCCCCCCCCCCTTGAGAGCACCCTGTCCTGTACTGTGTGTGGCAGTAGCCGTGGGAATTCCACCACCTGCCGTCTGGCAAACGCACTTACCTGTAAGTACCTGAAGGTGTTCCCAGGGGGGAGCCCGTACTTCTCCTCCAGCTCACCCAAGCTCGCGAACTTCCCGTCCACAAACAGGTCCCCCACTTTCATATTCCTGCCTTGTGCCACCCCGAAAACCCTCCACCTGTTCTTCCTGGGGCGAACCGGTGGTTCCCCCGTAATGGGGTCACGCCGAGGCCCTAACTTCCCCCCTATGCCGCCTCCACTGCCCCCAAATTTTGAGGGCAGCCACCACCACCGGGCTCGTGGTATACCTCCTTGGAGGGAGCGGCAGTGGCGCAGTTGCCAGCGCCCCCAGACTCGTACCCACACAGGACACCATCTCCAGCCTCTTCCATGCAGCCCCCTCCCCCTCCATCACCCACTTGCGCACCATCGTCGCATTGGTGGCCCAGTAGTACCCACAGAGGTTGGGCAGCACCAGCTCCCCCCCCATCTCTACTCTGCTCCAGGAACACCCTTCTCACCCTCGGGGTCCCTCGCGCCCACACAAACCCTATTATACTCCTGTTAACCTGCCTGAAAAAAGCCTTTGGGATAAACACGGGGAGGCACTGAAACAGGAACAAAAACCTTGGGAGCACCGTCATTTTGATTGACTGCACCCTACCCGCCAAGGACAGCGGCAACGTGTCCCACCCTTGAACTCCTCCTCCATTTGCTCCACCAGCCTTGTAAAATTTAGCCTATGCAGGGCCCCCCAGCTCCTGGCCACCTGGACCCCCAAATACCTGAAGCTCTTCATGGATGATCTGCGGCACACAATCCTCATTCCTCGTGGCTAAGACCTTCGCCAGCACCTTGGCATCTACATTTAGCAAGGAAATCGGTCTGTAAGACCCACATTGCAGGGGATCCTTGTCCCGCTTCAGGATCAAGGAGATCAGTGCCCGGGACATCGTCGAGGGTAAAGCCCCCCCCCCCCCCTCCCGTGCCTCATTAAAGGTCCTAACTAACAGCGGGCCCAACAGGTCCATATATTTTTTATATAACTCGACCGGGAAACCGTCCGGCCCCGGTGCCTTCCCCGCCTGCATGCTTCCTATCCCTTTGATCAGCTCCTCCAGCCCAATCGGGGCCCCCAGTCCCGCCACCAGTCCCTCTTCCACCTTTGGAAACCTCAATTTGTCCAGGAAACGGCCCATCCCTCCCTCCTCACGTGGGGGCTCAGATCGCTACAATTCCTCGTAGAAATCCCTGAAGACCCCATTGATGCCAACCCCACTCCGCACCACGCTCCCTCCCCTGTCCTTAACTCCCCCGATCTCCCTAGCTACATCCCGCTTCCGAAGCTGCTGCACCAGCATCCGGCTTGCCTTTTCCCCATACTCGTAGACCGCCCCCTGGGCCTTCCTCCACGGCACCTCCGCCTTCCTGGTGGTCACCAGGTCGAATTCGGCCTGGAGGCTGCGCCTCTTCCTCAACAATCCTTCCTCAGGCTCTTCCGTAGACCTCCTGTCTACCCTCATCATCTCTCCACCAGCTCCCTCCGCTCCTTGTGGGCCCTAATGGAGATCAGCTCTCCCCTCACCACCGCCTTCAGTGCCTCCCTTACCATCCCCACTCGGACCTCCCCATTGTCGTGGCCTCCAGATACCTCTCTATACTTCCTCGGACCCCTCAGTCCCTCCTCGTCCGCCAACAGCCCCACCTCCAAGCGCCACAGCGGGCGCTGGTCCCTCTCCTCCCCATCTCCAAGTCCATCCAATGCGGGACGTGGTCCGAAATGGCTATTGCCGAGTACTCAGTATCCTCTACTCTCGCTATCAGCGCCCTACTCAAAATGAAAAAGTCGATTCGAGAATAAGCTTTATGGACATGTGAGAAGAATGAAAATTCCCTAGCCCCCGGCCTTGCAAATCTCCAAGGGTCCACCCCTCCCATTTGGTCCATAAATCCCCTCAGCACTCTAGCCGCCGCCGGCTTCCTACCCGTCCTAGACCTGGAGCGATCCAGTGCCGGATCCAACACCGTGTTTTTAAAAAATATATATATTTATTAAAGTTTTTTAACACAATTTTTCTCCCTTACAAACAATAACCCCCTCCCCGGAACAAAATAACGAGAAATCGCACAGAGCAAGATATATACATGGCAAAATTATATATTTACATGGCTTTGTACACTGGCCCTCACCCGTACATGCCAGTTTCCCCAACCCTTCATGTTATCTCTTGCTCATCCCCCCCCCCCAAGGACATCCCGTCCCCCCTCCCCCAGGTTGCTGCTGCTGCTGACCGATCTTCCTCTAACGCTCCGCGAGATAGTCCAGGAGCGGTTGCCACCGCCTGTAGAACCCCTGCGCAGATCCTCTCAAGGCGAACTTAATCCTCTCCAACTTTATGAACCCAGCCATATCGTTTATCCAGGCCTCCACGCTGGGGGGCTTCGCCTCCTTCCACATTAGCAAGATCCTTGATCCAACACCGTGTCTCCCCCCATTATCAGGCCCCCCACTTCCAAGTCTGGGATCCGGCCCTACATACGCCGCATAAAACCCGCATCGTCCCAGTTCGGAGCATACACATTGACCAGTACCACCCTCTCTCCCTGCAACTTACCACTAACCATTACGTACCTGCCGCCATTATCTGCCACAGTGCTCGATGCCTCGAATGACACCTTCTTTCCCACCAAGATCGCCACCCCTCGATTTTTGGCATCTAGCCCCGAGTGAAACACCTGACCTAACCACCCTTTCCTCAGTCTTACCTGGTCTGCCACCTTCAGGTGTGTCTCCTGGAGCATAACCACATCCGCCTTGAGCCCCTTCAGGTACGCGGGCCCGCTTAACCGGCCCATTCAGTCCCCTTACATTCCAGGTTATCAGCCGGATCAGGGGGCTACCCGCCCCCCCTCCCCCGCCGACTAGCCACGACCCCTCCTCGGCCAGCCACGCACCCGCACCCCACACCCGGCCCGTTCTCCACAGCGGCATACCCCAGTCTCGACCCCCCCCACTCGCTCCAGCTCCTCCTTGACCTTAGCAGCAGCAACTCGATCCCGCCGCCCCCCCATCCTAGCTGGTTTACTCGCCCCATTGCAAGTCAGCTGACTCCTGCTGACCCCGGCCAGTCCCGCCTCCCATTCGACTCCTCCCATTGTGGGGCACACCCTCCTCTCCCGCTCCCCATCCACAAGCTCTCCCCCTCCCCCCTCCGTTCTAAGCACGGGAAACAATCCTCGCTTCCCAGCCCCACCCCACCCCCAGTCTTCGGCGCGTGAAAAAAGCCCGCGCTCTCCACCTACCAGGCCCCGCCACCAACCAAACAGTGCCCAACCCTCCCCATCCACCCTCCCCAACCCGAAAGAGAAAAACACAAGAGAAAAAGAAACCCAAAACAATGCAAAGGCCACCCCCCAAACAAAAAATAGGCATAACATATCCACCACAGTCTCCAATCGCCCATCCCGACCCTCAGTCTGTGTCCAGCTTCTCGGCCTGAACAAAGGCCCACGCCTCCTCCGGAGACTCAAAATAATGGTGCCGGTCCTTGTAGGTAACCCACAGTCGCGCCGGCTGCAACATGCCAAACTTCACCCCCTTCCTGTGCAGCACCGCCTTCGCTCGATTGTACCCGGCCCTCCTCTTCGCCACCTCCGCACTCCAGTCCTGGTATATTCGAACCTCTGCGTTCTCCCACCTGCTGCTCCTCTCCTTCTTGGCCCACCTGAGCACACACTCCCGATCGACGAACCGATGGAACCGCACCAGCACCACCCGCGGAGGTTCGTTAGCCTTGGGTCTCCTCGCCAACACTCTATGGGCCCCTTCCTGCTCCAGGGGTCCCTGGAAGGACCCCGCTCCCATCAGCGAGTTCAACATGGTGACCACATAGGCCCCCACGTCCGGCCCCTCCAGCCCCTCCGGGAGGCCCAGAATCCGCAGATTTCTCCGCCTCGACCGATTCTCCATCTCCTCGAACCGCTCCTGCCATTTCTTGTGGAGCGCCTCGTGCGCCTCCACCTTTACCGCCAGGCCTAAGATCTCGTCTTCATTGTCAGAGATCTTTTGTCGAGCCTCTCAGATCGCCACCCCCTGGGCCGTCTGTGTCTCCAGCAGCTTATCAATAGAAGCCTTCATCGGCTCTAGCAGGTCCGTTTTAATCTCTCTGAGGCAGCGCTGGATACCCTCCTGTTGCTCCTCCGCCCACTGCCTCCATGCTGCCTGGTCTCCGCCCGCCGCCATTTTGTCCTTCTTCCCTCCCTTCTTCGGGTCCACCACCACCTTTTTTGTCGCCCTGCTCCTAGTTAAAGCCATATACTGACGTGGAGCTATTATTAACGAGAGCTGCCGAATGCGCGACCTACTCCTTCATGGCCGCCACCGGAAGCCTTGTCCCCGCTTCTTCAATGGCCTTGGTGAGATCTTTTCACAGTTGTTCCCTCTGCTGCTAGAATTCACCTTTAATAAAGGCCCTCAAGTCAGCTTGAAGCCTTTTAGCTTGCCCTTCCCCCGCCTGCATGCTGGAAGAGGCTTTTGTCTTTCCTGCAGCCAAAGCCAAATCTTTTACTGTTTCTGCCGGGTCTGGTAACCAAGAGACATACCATTCCTGGGGGACACTGCCGGGGGAATGTTGCAGTCTTCTTCCCACACCGGGAAATGTCGAAAAAATGCCGTTGGGGGCCCTGTAAAGAGACCAAAAGTCCGTTCCAAGCGGGAGCTGCCGAACATGCGACTTAGCTCTGCATAGCCGCAACCGAAAGTCCTGCACCAACCCACTTAAGCCCTCACTTCCACCCTTTCCCCATAACCCAATAACCCCACCCAACACTAAGGGCAATTTTGGACACCAAGGGCAATTTATCATGGCCAATCCACCTAACCTGCCATCTTTGGACTGTGGGAGGAAACCAGAGCACCCGGAGGAAACCCACGCAGACATGGGGGTAACGTGCAGACTCCGCACAGACAGTGACCCAGCGGGTAATCGAACCTGGGACCCTGGCGCTGTGAAGCCACAGTGCTAGCCACTTGTACTACCGTGCTGCCCACAACCCTCTGGAACTTTACCCAAGCAGCCATTCTCCATGTGTAAGCCAAGTGTGTTATTTTACTAGCTGATTACAGGTTAACATTTCAGCTAGGACCATTCCTCATCACATTCGACAGAAGTGAGAAACTGCAGGCATTGAGCAAATAATCCTTCAATAATCCAGAGCTACCAAGGACACTCCTAGAATCTTCACTGCCCATGTCTGAGGTCACGATATTTAATACAGGACAGAGTTAAATCATGCAATTTTTTTTTTCGTTCATGGGACATGGGCATCGCAAGCTGTGCCAGCATTTACTGCCCATCCCCAATTGCCCTTGAGGGGGCAGCCAAGAGTCAACCACATTTCTGCGGAACCGAAGTCACATGTAGGCCAGATCAGGTAAGGACGACAGATTTCCTTCCCTAAAGGACATATAGTGATCCAGATGTTTTTTTTACGACAATCGACAATGGACCATCGACTTTTAATTCCAAATTCAAATTTCACCATCCCAGTGGCGGGATTTGAACCTGGGTCCAGTGACAATGCCACTATGCCACCGCCTCCCCTTGGTCTGTATGGTTCTGCTGGTCACTTGCTTTTAACGAATCCAGGAAAACTAGCACAGGGAGCTCCAAACAAGATTTCATTCTGAGCCAAGGAAGCATTCATACCTGCACAAATTGCAGCAATCAAACCATTCCTGCAATTCTGGGCCTTCAGCACTTCTCTTACGGCTGGAGACTAACAACATTAAAAAAAAAAAGAGGAAAATTTCAAATAAGCCATTGCGAATTTGCACAAGTTATTACTTTCTATAGCAGTTAGCATTCTCACTTGTCTGGAAATAGTAACATTTATTGTGGATTGTGTGATATATTCTCAGGCTCTGTAATATACTCCATGAATCAATTATTCTGAAAAGCTGTCGTGTAATATGAACAGAGAGATCTTGGTATCTATACACGCAAATTCTTAAAAGGTGGCAGGACAAATTGCTCATGTGGTTAAAGAAACAGAAGTTATTTTGGATTTATAAAAGCAGATATAGAATATAAAAGCAAAAGAGATCATGGTAGAACCCTATAATTTACAGGTTAGGTTTCAGCTGGGGTAAAATGGACAATTCTGGGCACCACACCCAAAGACTTTAGAAAGGGTACAGAAGAGGTGTACTGTGATATCAGAGATGAGGGACTTCAATTCGGAGGAGAGGTTGGAAAAGTTAAGACAGTTGCCTTGAAACTGGGGAAGTTAAGAGGTGACCAACGAGGAGTTTTCAAGTTGATAGGAGGTTTTCAAAGAGTGGACAGAGAAACATTATTCCCTCTGGTGATTGGGTCATTGATTGAGGAGACTTTTCTTTCACTTAGTTGTCAGGATTTGAAACACTCTGCCTGGTAAGGTGGCAAAAGACATTCCATAAATAATTTTGAAAAGGCAGTTGAAAGAATACTCAAGGATAAGTAACTCTCAGAGTTCGGGACAAAAAGCAGGAATGGAATACTAAGAATTACTGTTCTTTTAAACAGCCAGCACAGGCAAAACTGGCCAAATGGCCTCATTCTGTGCTGCACATTTCTAATGATTTTGATGAATGTTTCATGTGCAAAACAGATAGCTGAAATAAAAAACAATAGAGAGAAACGTTTAGTCAAAAAGGTAAGTTTTAAAAGTGCCTTAAAGGAGAAAAGAGGGAGAAAGGCAGAGAGGTGTGGGGAAGGAACACCAGAGCTCAAGGTTGAGGCAGTTGAAAGCACAGCTGCCAATAGTGCAGCAATTAAAATCAAGGGTCCAGAATTAGACGAGCGTAGATACCTTGGGAGGGTTGTGGGGCTGGAGGAGGTTACAAATATCGAGCGGGGTTGTGAGGGTTGTGGGGCTGGAGGAGGTTACAAATATCGAGCGGGGTTGGGAGGGTTGTGGGGCTGGAGGAGGTTACAAATATCGAGCGGGGTTGGGAGGGTTGTGGGGCTGGAGGAGGTTACAAATATCGAGCGGGGTTGGGAGGGTTGTGGGGCTGGAGGAGGTTACAAATATCGAGCGGGGTTGGGAGGGTTGTGGGGCTGGAGGAGGTTACAAATATCGAGCGGGGTTGGGAGGGTTGTGGGGCTGGAGGAGGTTACAAATATCGAGCGGGGTTGGGAGGGTTGTGGGGCTGGGGGAGATTACAAATATCGAGTGGGGTTGGGAGGGTTGTGGGGCTGGAGGAGGTTACAAATATCGAGCGGGGTTGGGAGGGTTGTGGGGCTGGAGGAGGTTACAAATATCAAGCGGGGTTGGGAGGGTTGTGGGGCTGGAGGAGGTTACAAATATCGAGCGGGGTTGGGAGGGTTGTGGGGCTGGAGGAGATTACAAATATCGAGCGGGGTTGGGAGGGTTGTGGGGCTGGAGGAGGTTACAAATATCGAGCGGGGTTGGGAGGAGGTTACAAATATCGAGCGGGGTTGGGAGGGTTGTGGGGCTGGAGGAGGTTACAAATATCGAGCGGGGTTGGGAGGGTTGTGGGGCTGGAGGAGGTTACAAATATCGAGCGGGGTTGGGAGGGTTGTGGGGCTGGAGGAGGTTACAAATATCGAGCGGGGTTGGGAGGGTTGTGGGGCTGGAGGAGGTTACAAATATCGAGCGGGGTTGGGAGGGTTGTGGGGCTGGAGGAGATTACAAATATCGAGCGGGGTTGGGAGGGTTGTGGGGCTGGAGGAGGTTACAAATATCGAGCGGGGTTGGGAGGAGGTTACAAATATCGAGCGGGGTTGGGAGGGTTGTGGGGCTGGAGGAGGTTACAAATATCGAGCGGGGTTGGGAGGGTTGTGGGGCTGGAGGAGGTTACAAATATCGAGCGGGGTTGGGAGGGTTGTGGGGCTGGAGGAGGTTACAAATATCGAGCGGGGTTGGGAGGGTTGTGGGGCTGGAGGAGGTTACAAATATCGAGCGGGGTTGGGAGGAGGTTACAAATATCGAGCGGGGTTGGGAGGGTTGTGGGGCTGGAGGAGGTTACAAATATCGAGCGGGGTTGGGAGGAGGTTACAAATATCGAGCGGGGTTGGGAGGGTTGTGGGGCTGGAGGAGGTTACAAATATCGAGCGGGGTTGGGAGGGTTGTGGGGCTGGAGGAGATTACAAATATCGAGCGGGGTTGGGAGGAGGTTACAAATATCGAGCGGGGTTGGGAGGAGGTTACAAATATCGAGCGGGGTTGGGAGGAGGTTACAAATATCGAGCGGGGTTGGGAGGAGGTTACAAATATCGAGCGGGGTTGGGAGGAGGTTACAAATATCGAGCGGGGCAAGGCCATGGAGGGATTTGAAAACAAAGTTGAGAAATTTAAAAATCAATCAAGAGGTTGCATGAACAGAAGCCAATGTAGTTCAGCAAGCAGAGGGGTGATAGGTGAATGGGACTTGCTGCAGGACACCCACTGCAGAGTTTCGTATGATCTCAAATTTACAGAGGATAGAAGGTGGGAGACCAGCCAGGAAATGTGTTGGAATAGTCAACAGATGAGCAGAGGTAGGGGCAAATGTCACAGAGACAGGAAGAGACACTCTTAGTGATGCCGTGAATGTGCCAGAAGTTCATCTAGAAGTCAGATATGACACCCAAGGTTGCTCACAGTCTGGTTTAGTCTCAGACAGTTTCCAGAGAGAGGGATAGAGTCAGTAGCTAGGGAAGAGAATTTGTAGCAAGAATCAAAAACAATGACTTCAGTCTTCCCAATATTTAGTTGGGAGAAAATTTCTGCTCATCCAGTATGGGATGTTGGACAAGCATTCTGATAATTTAGCAACAGTGGAGAAGCGAGAGGTGGTGATGGTGATTAGGTAGAGCTGGATGTCGTCGCTGGATGTTCAGAGTATATCACAACAGAGCCTGCTCATTCAGAACATTGCTGTTTTACACATCTTTAGAATCATAGAATTTACAGTGCAGAAGGAGGCCATTCGGCCCATCGAGTCTGCACCGGCTCTTGGAAAGAGCACCCTACCCAAGGTCAACACCTCCACCCTATCCCCATAACCCAGCAACTCCACCCAACACGGAGGGCAATTTTGGACACTAAAGGCAATTTATCATGGCCAATCCACCTAACCTGCACATCTTTGGACTGTGGCAGGAAACCGGAGCACCCGGAGGAAACCCACGCACACACGGGGAGGATGTGCAGACTCCGCATAGACAGTGACCCAAGCCGGAATCGAACCTGGGACCCTGGAGCTGTGAAGCAATTGTGCTAACCACTATGCTACCGTGCTGCCCATTTGCCCAGATAACAGTAATTGCATTTCAAAAGCAATTCATTGGCTACAAAATACTTGGGGCCACATCAATGCAAATTCTTTCTTTCATTCCAGAAAGGAGTGAAACATGACTTTACTCATTAGGTATAATGTTTCCAGCTGTGACAAAGAATTATGAAACCAGATACAGAATTCTTAGAAGCTCAGACTCTACTTGAACTCACCTCAGCTAGGTTTTGGGCTCCAAGGTTTCCTCCAGGTAATACAATCACATCATATGGGCCCTGCAAAAAGATACAGTCAACACATGTTTGACTAATATGCCCCTCACTGCAAACAGAATCACAAGGAGAAGCTATTATGCCATGGAGTGAAAGGGAATCAAACCCACTAAGCATTAGAACAGATAAAAGAACAATGACATTGGGTCCTGGATTTGTCCAGTCCAATTAGGTCACTTGCCTTGCCTCCACACTGAACAGGGCCTTTGAACCCCTGGCATTCAAATCCAACCATTAAAGATTCTTAGCCATAGGAAATGGTACAGGAACCCAGGCTACAAAACAGACACTGCTGGTTTCTGAGCCAATAGAAAAATATACAGGACTCTGTGTTTTCATATGCACAGTAATCAGCATGGTATTGTTATGGGCCAGGGTTTAGAGAACCCCAAAGTGTATCATGGAGTTCACCTGACCCACAACTTTTACTAGATTGTGGTATGGAGAGCACACGGCCCACTCTACAGGTGTGGTACAGCAGAAATGGAAAAGTATTTTTTTTTTAAGCAAAACAATGTTTATTCTATGAACTCAAGTTAACCTTTTTGAAAAAAATAGTGAACATCTTAGCAACCATTAATTCAAATACAACCCCCAAAGAATACAACACTAAGTAATCCTTTAAGCTTTCCTTTTAACATGCATATAACTTAAAAACAAAACCTTTAACAGAAGCACATCAGGGTAAAGTCACTACTGAAAACATTTATAATCTGAATTCACCAAATGATCAAGAGATAGTCTTTTCATGGCAGAGAGAACAGCAGTACAGCTGCTGTATCTGGCTTCAGCTCCAACACTGAAAACGAAACTAACACACCCTACAGCCTGCTCAAAAATGAAAGTAAAAAGCTGACAGACAGCCCAGCTCCACCCACTCTCTGACATCACTGCAGTAATAAACACCCTTTTTTTAAAAAAAAAAAAGGTACTCTCACTACAGATATTTATATACACACCCATTTATAAACACCCATTTCTTAAAGGTACTCTCACATGACAGTATACACAATCAGGGATGGGCAATAAATGCGAGCCTTGCTAGCAGTGTTCATATCCTACGCACAATTTTATTTCTTAAATGCTGTTGCAATAATTCAAGGTTGTTCAAGAATGGAATCAAGGATCAGGACTTCGTACCAAATGGAGACCAAACCTCTGAACAATCGAATACACCTACATGCCATTATCAAGTTACCTTCCCATGCGCAGTGTGTCTTGATATGAAACAATTGGAGATAATAGGGATTGAACAGATCCCATGCTGTGAATGTCATTGGACAATTAAATAACTGAAGGGGGAGGAGGCTCCATGTATGAGCATCCTCATCCTCAATAATGGTGGAACCCAGTGCTCGAGTGAAAGACAAGGCTGAAGCGTTTGCAACCATATTCAGCTTAGAAGTGGATGATCCATCCAAACCTCCTCCAGAGGTGCCCAGCATCACAGTTGCTAGACTTCAGTCAATTCAATTCACTTCACACAATATCAGGGAACAGTTGAGCGCACTAGGTACAGTAAAGGCAATGTTAACACCCCAGCTGTGGTGGCAAAACTTGTACTCCAGAGCTAGCCGTGTTCTGGTACAACTACAATCCAAAATGGACAATTGCTCACATATGTCCTGCCCCTAAAAAGCAGAACATCCAATCTAATCAATTATCTTCCCATTGACTAGGTAAGTGCAGCTCCGACAATGCAAGAAACCTGACACCATCCAGGACAAAACAGTCCCCCTGATCAGCTTTTGATCCTCTACCTTAAATGTTTCCTCCCTCCACCATCAGCACACAGTAGCAACACTCTGTCCCATCTACAAATGCACTGCAGCACTTTGCAAGGATCCTTCAACCGCATCTTCCAAGTAAGCAACCTCTGTCCGTGTAAAGTTTGCACATTTTCCCCGTGACTGCGTGGGTTTCACCCCCCACAACCCAAAGATTGCTGGTTAGGTGTATTGGCCATATTAAATTGCCCCTTAATTGGAAAAAAAAATAATTGGGAACTGTAAATTTATATTTTTAAAAAGTCAGCAACCTCTACAATCTAGACAAACAAGGACAGCATGCACACAGAAAACTAGTTTGCTTTTAAAACACACGGCATCACAATTTGGAAATACAAACCCCATCCGTCCACTATCACTGCATCAAAATCCTGGCACTGTCTCCCTAGCACACAATGGGTGTAACAACACCAGAAGGACTGGAGCAGATCGCCTGCCACCCACCGTCTCGAGGACAATGAGGGATATATGCAGGCCGTGCCAGCAAACCTCACAACCCATGAACATTTTAAAATGTTAAAAAAATTTTTTAATGCTACTGTAATGTTTCCAGCCTGTTTGAGGATGGAAGCATGGCTCAGCATTACAACCAACAGTGCTTCATGCTGAATGGAGGCCAGATCTCAGTTAACCTTCACTCCACTATCCGGTTACCTTGACATGCATGAACCCAGCAAGTGTGCAGCAAACACCAATCCAGAAGCACGCATGCTGGAGGCTTGTTTGAGGTTTAGGGCAGCACGGTAGCACAGTGGTTAGCATGGTAGCTTCACAGTGCCAGGGTCCCAGGTTCAATTCCCGGCTTGGGTCACTGTCTGTGCGGAGTCTGCACGTTCTCCCCGTGTCTGCGTGGGTTTCCTCTGGGTGCTCCGGTTTCCTCCCACAGTCCAAAAATGTGCAGGTTAAGTGGATTGGCTATGCTAAATTGCCCTTAGTGACCAAACAAGGTTAGATTGGGTTACAGGGATAGGGTGGAGGTGTGGGGTGCTCTTTCCAAGGGCTGGTGCAGACTCGATGGGCTGAATGGCCTCCTTCTGCACTGTAAATTCGATGTTTCTAACCCATTGACAAAATGTTGCAGAATTCAAACCTGAACCAAAGTTCAATCAGCGCAGTGTCATTGAGCTCTGCTCATTCTTTGCTAAAACAAACAACTCTCCCATTTACCTGCATCACTTGACACAGAAGCAGAGACAACGTACCTGTTTAGCTGCATCTTCCAGGCTGCAGTCAGGGCAAATAACCACATCACGGCTACATGTTACAGGCCCCTTGCAGGTCAGCCCTGCCACTGTTACCGTTATCTGAAATACGAAGGATACAACAGATAATCACTGTCTGTTGAAAATTAATTTTAAGTGACAGAAACTTGCCATGGAGCAGGGTTGATACACCTCAAATGCATAGCACCTCAGAACTGTCGCTGGGATATCAGTACAGCAAAAGCAGATTTGGGGAAATGTTATTTGGCATTCATTTCAACTGTCTGAAAACACCTAGCAGTATAATTCTTGAACAGGTCCTTCCTCGGGGCTTTTCACAGTAACTTCATTAGAAGTCTACTTGTGACAATAAGCGATTTTCGTTCCATCTTGAGCTAATCAAAGGGATCTTAAGCAGCGACAGGTTCTGATCACTGGTACTGGCAGTAGTAGAACCAATAGGAGTAGTAAATTCAGGGAATCATAAGCATTGAATCACACAAAGTATGCTTAGCATCAATATAATCTTTCCTAGTGTATTAATAACAGTGGGTTAAGTTACTCGTGACACTGTCCCTGCTTTATTAACACTAAGATATATAGCAGACACAAGGCACTTCCCAACCGACATTAACTAGAATCACAGCAAAGGAACTACAGACCATCTGATCGACAGTCAGCTGTCACAGATCTTTCTTGCTGCTCTCCAGCAGCAAGTGACTGAGAATCTGACACCCATTCCCCTTTACCCAACTAGTGGACAGAGCAACAGGAAGAGGAGGGGGATATACAAGACATCAGAATTTAAATTGTGGATTGCAATCCAAATCAGACTTTAAAATGCAGGTCTGCCAATGTGAGGTAACATCACTGTGGTCGAAGGTTCTGCCCAACAAATCATTAAAACACAAATATTCTGGTTAACAGTTAGCTTGTAGATTCATAATAACTAACACAAAATAAATTTCCAAGTATACATTGTTAACAGTTAGAAATAACAGATTTAAAATCCTGGCGTTATTGAAAACTTGCTCCAGCCACACCCCTAGCCAAGCTATTCCAGCAGTTACTTTTTGGGGGGAAATCTTTTTATTGGCATTTCTCATATTTATAAACAGTTGTTGTATATTTACATTACATTTTTCTTGCCTGCGCTAATTTGCTTTATTGTATAGAGAGGTTTATTTTGTCCTTCATTTAACTGACTATGTACATTTTGTTGCCCTCTGGATCGGTCTATAGTTCCCCCCCCCCCCCTTTGGCTTCAGCTGTGTTTTTCTTGTATTTTCCAGGAAATGGGGGGGGGGGTTGCTTCGCTCCTCCTCTTCACTCGAGGTTCCCCACCTTCCTTCCACCTCTTTCCCCCCTGGGTTGCGCAGTCCTTTGGTTCCTCATCTATCTTGTTTTTTGTATTCTTAGCTTACTCCTTGTTGTTAGCCTCGAACAGGTTTTGGAACAGACAACACGCTGCCCCCAATTATCCAGGAAGCCTCCCTCCTACCTTTGAATGGCGTTCATTATCTCCTCCAGGTGGAGAAATTCAGAGAGGTCAGCGAGCCAGTCTGCAGCTGCGGGTGCTGCTGCCGATCGCCAGCCGAGCAGGATTCTCCAGCGTGCAATTAGGGAAGCGGAAGCGAGGACATTAGCCCCCTTCCCCATGTGAGGCTCTCCAGCACAGTTACATAAACAGCATCTACCCAACTTTGTAAAAAAAATTGCCCAACCATTTTCAGCTGTCTCAATGACCATATGATGGATGACCTCCATCATAAGTACAGAGTTGAGCAAGTTTGCTGATGATTTCAGAGTTCAGTATCATTTTCAACTCTTCAGATACTGAAAGCAGTGTTGAAGCAGCAAGACTTGAACAAGATTTAGGCTTAAGTTTATAAGTGGCAAGTACCATTCATGTCACACAAGTGTCAGGTAATAACCATCTCCAACAAGAAAGAAGCTCACCACCTCCCCCTTGACATTTAATGACAGTACTATTGCTGAATCCTCCAATATCAACATCCTGGGGATTACCATTGACCAGGAACTGAAATATAAGTAGTTTGGCTACATGAGGTCAGAGGTTAGGAATTCTGCTGTGAGTAATTCACCTCCTGACTCCCCAAAGCCTGTCCACCGTCTAAAAGGCACAAGCCAGGAGTGCAATGCAATACTCTCCACTTGCCTGGATGAGTTCAGCGCCAACAATACTCATGGAATTCAACACTATCCAGGACAAGGCAGCCCACTTCTTCAACATTCACTCCTTTCACCAGCAACAGTGGCTGCAGTGCATATTATCTACAAAATACACTGCAGCAACTCACCAATGCTCCTTCAACAGTACCTTCCAAACCAACTATCTCTACCACCTTGAAGAAAAAGGGCAGCAGACATATGGGAGCACCAACAGCTGCAAGTTCCTCTCCAACTCTCACACAATCCTGACTTGACTATAAATGTAATCTTTGAGCCAGGTCTCTTAGAGCCATAACACAATATTTCCACACTGTGTAGAGTATTTATAATGGGGAGCTTTAGTTATCCAAATACAGATCGAAATAGTAATAGTGTAAAGGGTGGAGAGGGGGAAGAGTTCCTAGAGTGTGTGCAGAACAAAGATTCAGGTGTATGTTTCCAGTCCAATGAGGAAGGAGGCACTGCTAGATTTAGTTTTTGAAAACGAGTGGGCCAAGTAGATCGAGTTTCAGTAGATTAACTACGGAAAAGAACAAAGAACAGTCCAGAGTGAAAGCAATTTTCTGGGGAAAAGCCAACTTCAATGGGATAAGAACAGGTCTGAGCTGAATAAATTGGAGTCAAAGGTTGGCAGGAAACATGGTAGCTGATCAATGGGCTGCCTTCAAAGAAGAGGTGATTCGGGCACAGTCAAGGTGTATTCCCCCGAAAGGGAAAGTTAGAGCAAACAAATCTAGAGTTCCCTGAATGACAAAGAAAGTAGGAATTAAGATAGAGAAGTAAATGTGTGCATATGACAGGTGTCAGGTAGAAAATACAATTGAAAGCCAAGCTGAATGGAGAAGGTTCGGGGGGGGGGGGGGGGGGGGGGGGTTACAGAAAGAGACTGGGCGGCTAGCATAAAAGGGAATCCCAAGGTTTTCTACAGGCATATAAATAGTAAAAGGAGTAGGACTGAGTAGGGACCAAACAAAAAAGGGGATTTACACCTGGAGGCATAGGGTATAGCCGAGGTACTAAATGAATACTTTGCACATGTCTTTACCAAGGAAGATGCTGCTACTCAGGCCACAATGAAAGATAAGGTAATTCAAATACTAGATTGGTTTAAAATGAAGTAGCCATTGGATATCTCTACTTAAAAATAGTTAAGGCACCAGGAGTGATGAGATGCACCCAAGCATATTGTGATGGGCCAGTGTTTAGAGAATCCCAAAGTGTATCATAGAGTTCACCTGACCCACAACATTTAATAGATTGTGGTATGGGGAGCACACGGCCCACTCTACAGGTATGGTACAGCAGAAAATGGACCAGTGGTTTCTAAAACAAAACAATGTTTATTCTATGAACTCAAGTTAACCTTTTTAAAACAAATAGCGAATATCTTAGCAACCAGTAAATCAAATACACCCCCAAAGAATACAACACTAAATAACCTGTATGCTGTCCTTTTAACATCCAAACGACTTAACAAACCTCTAAACAGGAGCACATCAGGGTTTACATTCAAGACTGAAAACATTTATAATTCTTCTGAATTCACCAAATGATCAAGAGATAGTCCTTCATGGCAGAGATCAACAGCAGTGCAGCTCACTTTTAACTTCAGATTCAGCTCACTGAAAAACATACACACCCAAGCTCTTTCTCAAACTGAAACTAAAAAGCAGAAGTAGAGCTCAGCTCCACCCACACTCTGACATCACTGCAGTAACATGAGCAGCTCTATTTCTTAAAGGTACTCTCACATGACAATATGGAGGAAGTGAGAGTAGAAATTGCAGAGGTACCAGCCATAATTTCAGTCTTCCTGGGCAGCACGGTGGCGCAGTGGGTTAGCCCTGCTGCCTCACAGCGCCGAGGTCCCAGGTTCTATCCCGGTTCTCAGTCACTGTCCGTGTGGAATTTGCACATTCTCCCCGTGTCTGCGTGGGTTTCGCCCCCACAACCGAAAGGATGTGCAGCCTAGGTGAATTGGCCACACTAAATTGCCCCTTAATTGGAAAAATGAATTGGGTACTCTAAATGTATTTAAAAAAAGATAATTTCAGTCTTCCTTAGTTTCAGAGGTGGTCCCAGAGGACTGGAGAATTGCAAATGTTACACTTGTTCAGAAAAAGGTGTAAAGATAAGCCCAGCAAATACAGACTGGTCAGTTTAACTTGAGTGATGGAGAAACCTCTAGAAACAATAATTCAGGACAAATTAATTGTCACATTGGCAAATGTGGGTAAATTAAGGAAAGCCATTGTGGATATCTTACGGGAAAGCCATGTTTAACTAACTTGCTGCAGCTTTTTGACATTGTGAGGGCAAATTATTGACATGATTAGGAAACTGGTTGGGTGGCAGGCAACAGAGAGTGGGGATAATGGGTAATGACTCTAATTGGCAGGATGTGACTAGCGGTGTACCACAGGGACCTGCGTTGGGGCCTCAATTATTCACACTATTCATTAATTACTTGGATGATGGCATACAAAGTCATACATCCAAATTTGCAGATGATACAAAGTTAGGTGGCATTGTAGATGGCCTAGACGATTCCATAAATTACAAGGAGATATCGACAGACTAGGTGAATGGGAAAAGTGTGAAGTTATCCACTTTGGACCAAAAAAGGATAGAGCAGAATACTTTCTCAATGGAAAGAGATTAGGTACAGTAAATGTCCTAAGAGACTTGGGGGTTTAGGTGCATATGTCCTCAAAAGACCAGGAGCAAGTGCAGAAACTAATGGAATGCTAGCCTTTATATCTAGAAGATTGAAACACAGGGGTTATGCTGCAGCTATACAAACTCTGGTTCGACCCCACTTGGAGTGATCCCAGATAAGTGCAGGAAGACATCCAAAAACCACCATGATGAAGGGGGCGAGTGAAGGCTCACTGTCGAATGAAAGGGTCAGCTTGGCAAACGGAAAGATGGCAGAGGCTGGGTCACTGGGTGGGGCCTCTCTGTTCACGGCAGAAAAGATGACTGAGGTGATGGTTGTGGAATTTGAAAAGGAAGGAGATGATGGCGGCAATGAAGGTGCTGGTGGAGTAAGTGATTGCCCCAGTGAAGGCGGCGGTGTTGAAGACATCGGCCGAGGTGCTGGAGCAAGAAGAGAAACTGAAAAGGGTGGAGGAGGCCTTGTCGCAACACAGTGATCAGCTCACCTCGATGGGTGAGGAGCTACAAAGGGTGGTGGAGGCCAACAAAGGACTGCGAGCGAAGGTTGAGGACCTGGAAAACAGATCTAGGCGGCAGAATCTGAGGATTGTGGGCCTGTCCGAAGGGGTGGAGGGCCCGTGGCCGACTGAGTACATTGCCAAGATGTTGACGGAGCTGTTGGGGGAGGGGGTAGATCCCTTCCAGTTCAAACTGGATCGGGCTCATCGGTCATTGAGGCCTAAAGCAAAGGCAAGTGAGCCGCTAAGAGCGGTGATTATTTGTTTCCATTGATACCAGGTGAAGGAGAAGGTCCTGAGTTGGACAAAGCAGAGTCGGGAGGTGCAGTGAACTGGAGCTGGTATAAGTATTTACCAGCACTTAACCGTGGAGTTGGCGAGGAGGCGGGCGGCCTTAGGCCAAATGAAGACGGCACTGTATAACAGCAGTGTGCAGTTCGGCATAGTGTACCCAGCTAAGTTGAGGGTGGCCTACAGCACCAAAGACTTTTACTTCAAGACAGTGGAAGTGGCTTTTATGAAGGCAGAAGGACTGGGGCAGAAGTGAGAAATGGGACTGAGGATTGGTCTTGGACTGAGGGTAGGGGGGGATGGGAAATTGTATATAGATCTATTTTTTATTTCATGTTGTGTGTTAAATGGGGTGAAGTTGTCTTGTTGGGCAAGATAGGAGGTGGGGTTTTCTTTTGCAATAACAGTTTTCTGGGGTTTGTGTGTTTGCACTGGATACTGGGTGAGAAGAAATGGATGGGGGGGGGGGGTAGATTCTGGAGAGGGGGGGGATGGCAACAAAGGGACAGGGCGGGCGAAGCCCAGTGGGCAGGGCCCGTAGCTATGATGATGGTGAATAGGAGGGTCGAGAGACAGAACGGGAGGGGTTTGGGGGCCAGTGAAGAGGTTGAGGGTGTTTGCGCACCTAAAAAGCTTTTCGGCCAATGTTGTCATGCTACAGGAGACTCATCAGAAGGTGAAAGACCAGGTGACGCTCAGGAAGGGCTGGATAGATGGATGGCATGTGGCGCAGTGGTTAGCACTGGGACTGCAGCGCTGTGGACCCGGGTTCGAATCCCGGCCCTGGGTCACTGTCCATGTGGAGTTTGCACATTCTCCCAGTGTCTGCGTGGGTTTCACCCCCCAACCCAAAGATGTGCTGGTTAGGTGGATTGGCCACGCTAAATTGCCACTTAATTGGAAAAGACAAATAATTGGTTACTCTAAATTTATTTAAAAAAAGAAGGGCTGGATAAGCCAAGAATTTCATTTGGGGTTTGACAGTGGGACGCGGAGGCTAACAGTTTTGGTCGATAAGAGAATGAGGTTCCAGATGGAGAAGGTGGCGGCGGAGCAGGGGAGTAGATATGTGATAGTAACAGGGGCTTGGTGGGCAGGTTGGTGGCGTTGGCAAGTGTGTATGGCCCTAACTGGGGTGATGCAGGATTTTGGAGGAAGGTGCTTGGGGCCATTCCGGACGTGGATTCGTATGAGCCAATAGTGGGAGGTGACTGGAATCTGGTGCAAGAGCCAAGGGTGGATAGGTCACAGTCGGGCTCGCTTGCCCAGTCTGGGGCAGGCAAAGGCGCTGACTTGGCTTACAAGGGAAATGGGAGGAGTGGACCCATGGAGGTTCTTGCATCCAAGGGAGCAGGGTGACCCGATTCTTTGAGGGAGTGGAAGACATATGTAAGCGTTGTAGGAGGAGTCTCGTAAACCACGTACATATGTTTTGGTCCTGTCTGAAGCTGGAGAAGTATTGGAGAGACGTTTTCAGTGTCATCTCGAAGTTACTGCACGTAAACCTGGAACCTGGGCCCCTAAAAACCATTTTCGGGGTGTCGGACCGGCCCGGGCTGCAAGCGGGTCCGGGTGCAGATATTTTAGCCTTCACCTCGCTGATTGCCCAAAAGCAGGTCCTGTTGGGGTGGATGTCAGCTTCTCCGCCCTGTGCCGCGGCTTGGCAGGAGGATCTACTGGAATTTCTGACTCTCAAGAAGGTGAAGTTTGAGCTGAGTGGGGTAAAGGGATTGTTCGACAATTCATGGGGATTGTTTATTAGGCACTTTCGAGAACTGTTGCCATCGAAGATTTGGAGGGGGGGGTTGGTGTTAGTTATTTTTGATTACACTGTTTACTGATTGACTGTTAATTTTTACCTGGAATGTCCGGATGGATGTTTTGGTCTGGATATTGAAGGGGTGCTGTTTTTTTTTTGGGGGGGGGGGGGGGGGATGATTGTTATTGTATTTGTTTGGTTTTTCTTTTGTTGTTTATTTGATGAAAATGTTGAAAATGGGAATAAAAAGATTTCTTTTTTTAAAAGATGTTTAGGCCTTGGAGGGAGTGCAATGACCTGGATTACAGGGGTTGAGTTACAAGGAGAGATTACTCAGATTAGACCTGTTTTTGCAAGAATTTAAAAGGTTATGGGGTGATCTGATCGAAGTTTTCAAGATATTAATAGGGAAAGGCAGGGTAGGTAAAGATTAACTACTTCCCCACTGGTTGGAGATTCTAAAACTAGGGGGCATAGTCCAAAAATTAGGGGAAGAGCTTCATCAAAGGGTGGTAGAGGTTTGGAACTCTCTCCCACAAACAGCAGTTGAGGACAGCATGGTAGCATAGTAGTTTGCACTATGGCTTCACAGCGCCAGGGTCCCAGGTTCAATTCCCGGTTTGGGTCACTGTCTGTGCGGAGTCTGCACTTTTTCCCAGTGTCTGCGTGGGTTTCCTCTGGGTGCTCCGGTTTCCTCCTACAAGTCCCGAAAGACGTGCTGGTAGGTCATTTGGACACTCTGAATTTGGCACAACTCTGTGTACCCGAACAGGTGCCGAATGTGGCGACTAGGGGCTTATCACAGTAACTTCATTGCAGTGTTAATGTAAGCCTACTTGTGACAATAAAGATTATTTTTTTTAAATGCTCGATCAGTTGTTTATTTTAAATCGGCGATGTACCGGTTTTTGCTAAGCAAAGATATTAAGGGATATGGGCCAAAGGCAGGCATATGGAGTTAGGTCACAGATCAGCCATGATCTCGTTGAATAGCGGGACAGGCTCAAGGGGCTGAAATGCCTACTGCTGTTCCAGTGTAACAAACAGGGTTGATGAGAGCCATGCTGTTGATTTTTTAAAAATAAATTTAGAGCGCCAATTAAGGGACAATTTAGCATGGCCGATCCACCCTCACTGCACACCTTTGGGTTGTGGGGGTGGAACCCACGCAGACACAGGGAGAATACACAAACTCCACACGGACAGTGACCCGGGGCTGGGATCGAACCCGGGTCAGCGCCATGGGGCTGCAGTGCTACCACTGCGTCACCGTGCCACCCCCAGAGCCATGCTGTTGATGTGGTGCACATTGACTTTGAATGGGCATTAGGTAGAGTGCCTTAGTGAGCAACGTTATAGTTCATGGAATAAAGAGATAATAGCAACGTGGATATGGAATTGGCTGAGTGACAGAAAATAGTGATTAATGGAGGTTTTTCATGCTAGAGGAAGATTTGCATTGAGGTTCCCCAGGGTTCAGTTTTGGGACACATGCTTTTTCCTGATATATATTCATGATCTAGCCTTGGTGTTCAGGGGATAATTTCAAACATTGTGGATGATACAAAACATGGCAGCATTGTGAGGAGCATAATGTAGAACTTCAAAGGACATAGAAACAAGTTGGTGGAACAAGTGGCAAAAGAAGTTCAATGTAGAGAAGTGTGAGGTGAATCATTCTGGTAGGAAGAACATGGATAGACAATACAGCAAAGTGTAAAACTCTAAAGGGGGTTCAAGAGCAGAAGGACCTGGGCATGGCAGGACAGGTTATGGGGAGTTTTTAAAGCATACAGTATCCTGGGCTTTATTAATAGGGGCCTAAAGTACAAGAGCAAAGAAGTTATGTTGAATTTGTATAAGTCACTGGTTCAGCTTCATGCAGAGTATTGCATCCAGTTCCAAGTGCTGCAGTTTAGGATAGACATAGAACATACAGTGCAGAAAGAGGCCATTCGGTCAATTGAGTCTGCACCGATCCACTTAAGCCCTCACTTCCACCCTATCCCCCTAACCCAATAACCCCTCCTAACCTTTTGTGGACACTAAGGACAATTTAGCATGGTCAATCCACCTACCCTGCACGTCTTTGGAAGGAAACCAGAGCACCCGGAGGAAACCCACGCAGACACGGGGAGAACGTGCGGACTCCGCACAGACAGTGGCCCAACGGGGAATCAAACCTGGGACCCTGGCACTGTGAAGCCACAGTGCTAACCACTGTGCTAGCGTGATGCCCTGAAATAATATGAAAACATTCAAGATGATGCAGACAAGATTCACAAGAGTGGTTCCAGGGATGAGTTCTGAACATAGATTGGAGAGATTAGAACTATTTCCCTTAGAGAAAAGAACTTTGTGAGGAGATTTGATGACGGTATTCAAAATCATGAGGGGTCTGAACAAAATGGATCTGGAGAAACTATTCCTACCAATAAATGATTAGAGAACCAGGGACACAGATTTAAAGTAATTTGTAAAGGAAACAAAAGCGATACGAGGAGAAACTTTAAAAAAAATATATAGTGAGTGGTTAGGGTTTTGAATGCAGTGCCCGAGTGTAGGAGTCGGATTCCTTTTTTTCCTATAAATTTAGAGTACTCATTATGTTTTTTCCAATTAAGGGGCAATTTAGTGTGGCCAATCCACCTACCCTGCACATTGTTTTGGGTTGTGGGGGTGAGATCTACAGAGACACAGGGAGATTGTCCACACAGACAGTGACCAGAGACCAGGATCGAACCTGGGTCCTCAACGCCATGAGGCAGCAGTGCTAACTACTGGGCCACAGTGCTGCCCTAGGAGGCAGATTCAATTGAAGCATCCAAAAGGGAATTAGACTGTTATCGGAAAAGGAAGATTGTGCAAGGTTATAGAAGAAGGTAGGGAAGTGGTTCTAGGTGAGTTGCTCATTCAACGCAGACTCCATGAGCCAAATGGCCTCCTACTGCACCATAATGATTCTGTGAAATGATGTTCTCTCATCATCCCTGGATCAAAAACCTGGAACTTTCCCACCTTCCCCAACCGTACTGCAGATGTACCACACCAATGGTTTGCAGCAGTTCAAGAGGGCGACTCTCCATTATCCACTCAAAAGCAATAGAGCCAGGCAGTCAGTGCTGACCTTGCCAGCAACATTAACATTGCAATAATGAATAAAATATAGGCATCACTGGCAAAGGCAGCATTTTTTTGCCCATCCCTAACCAAGACCATCGGGCTTCCTAGGCCATTTCAGAGGGCAGCTAAAAGTCAACCTGTGGGTTTGGAATGACACGAAGGGGGCAGCACAGTGACTAGCATTGCTGCCTCACGGCACCAAGGTCCCAGGTTCGATCCCAGCTCTGGCACTGTCCGTGTGGAGTTTGCACATTCGCCCAGTGTCTGTGTGGGTTTCACCCCCACAACCCAAAGATGTGAAGGGTAGGTGGATTGGCCATGCTCAATTGCCCCTTAATTGGAAAAAATAAATTGGGAACTCTAAAAAAAGGAATCGCACGTAGGTCAGATTTCTGTCCCCAAGGGACACTGGGGAGCCTAACAAGTTTCAATGACAAACCAGTCATTTCATTGTGACCAGTGCTAATGGCCTTTATATCTAGAAGACTAGAGAACAATTCATGCTTCAGCAATACAAATTCCTGGTTAGATCACATGTGGAGGTCTGCGTCACCATACTTTGGTAAGAATATACTGGCCTTGCAGAGACTACAGCATAGATTTACTAGGATTATACCAGTCTCCAAGGGTGAAACTACAAAAAGATAGAATACAACACTAGTTTATGTACTATGTGATTTAGAAGGTTAAGGGTACATTTGATCAAAGTTATCAAGATATCAGAGGGAAAAGATAAGAGTAGGTAGTGATTGGGGAATCTAGGACAGAGGGACTGGTATAAACAAAGATAGTCCTTTCAGGAGTGAAATTAGGCAAAAAGGATGTTAGCAGTTTGGAACTCTACCACAACAATTGATGAGAGATTAAAAGTCAATTTTAGGTCTTGTTAATGGAAGGTATAAGGGCTACGAGGTAAAGGCAGGAATGTGGAATTGGGTCACAAATCACCCATGAAATGAAAATCGCTTGTCACGAGTAGGCTTCAATGAAGTTACTGTGAAAAGTTACTTTCCGCTGCGACCGCCTCAGTCCCGGCTGTGGAGTGGATACTGGTGTCGAGGCCTGTGTGTCCGGGAGCGTGTCGTCTTCTGTGTCTCGTAGTAGATGAGTAGCAATGGGGGAAGACGGTGTAGGGTCGGGGGTAGTGGTGATGGTTGCTGGGGAACCTGCGGGTGCCAAATCCCGAAGACTGTGTCCTCCCGCCCATGGTGTGTCACGTAGGCATATTGGGGGTTAGCATGGAGGAGAAGGACCTTTTCAACCAGAGGACCCGACTTATCGCATGCTTCCGGAGGACCATCAGCCAGGATGGGAGCCACAGGTTGCCACATTCCGGTGCCTGTTCGGGGAGGCTGGTACGGGAATCGAACCGTGCTGCTGGCCTGCTTTAAAAGCCAGCGATTTAGCCCTGTGCGCTAAACCAGCCCCATTGCGATTGGCAGAACAGACTGGAGCAGCAAAGTGACCTTCTCCTGTTGCTACACTCCTACAACTGATACTACCTAACTCTTTATGCCAAGATAAAACTCATTGAGGATCATTAGCCCAGGCCTCTGGATTCCTAGTCCACAGTCATAAAAACTGCTCCGTACAAGGGTCACATGGACTGGAAAGATTGACTGTTTCCCTCTCCACAGCCAGACTTTGCTGAGTTCATCTAGCATTTTCTGTTTGTATTTCATAAATACCAGGCGATTCTACCTGCAGGGCAAATCTGCATCTGGCTATTTAAGGACTGAGTGGAGCAGAGCTCCTGGCACAGGGAGAGGGATCAATGTGCCCACAGGAATGTTCCTGCCTCTGCAACGGAAGGTCACTCCAGGTCAGGCAGCTGACCTCTGCCGTGATTGGGCAGCGCAGCCGCCAATCAGGACCCCCGCCCCCGCCGCCTCGAGCATTTCACCAAGACGGTGGATTTATTATCAAAATGCGTCTGAAAGGTAAACCGCGCCATCTCACCCCGGCTCGGCGCAGCAGGTCAGTGGGAACCACCGTTTCTATCTCCTCCGCCCCCTTGGCCAGAATCACCAGCGCCCGCTTGGCCGCCATCTTGACAGAGAGGTGCCGGCTTCCCCGCGCGGCGCATTATGGGCTGGGCAACGGGTGCCCGAAGCGGACACGAGGGGCCCGCGCCGCAAATTCAAAATAGCTGCACTGCAGCACACACAGCCCTCAAATCAAACCTGTGGAAATGCTCAGCACGTCTGGAAGAGACAAACGGAGAGAAAATAGGGTTAACATTTCAAACTGATGACCTTTCATCATCATTAGTTATGTTTCTCACTCCAGAGGTGTTACCTGACCCGCTTGAGTATTCACAGCATTTACTGTGAACATCATTTCACATTACTGTTTACATTATTTCAGATTTCCAGCATCCGCAGTATTTGGTACCACCACTCTGAAATAAGCTGCACATGGTGACAATAGCATTGTCAACAGTGGATTATGTTCCTAACCTCCACAATCCTAACCCCAATCGTAAACCCAAATCCCCAATCTCAACCTTAACATCTCAATCGTATCCCAAGATCCACACCGTAACCTCTAGAAGCCTAACCTTAATCCCGAGAGCGGGTAAATGGAGTTGAAATCAGCCATGATTGAATGGTGGAGTGGACTCGATGGGCCG
Source organism: Scyliorhinus torazame (assembly GCF_047496885.1). Classification (NCBI taxonomy): domain Eukaryota; kingdom Metazoa; phylum Chordata; class Chondrichthyes; order Carcharhiniformes; family Scyliorhinidae; genus Scyliorhinus; species Scyliorhinus torazame. The sequence goes on from NC_092722.1 coordinate 26,291,114, forward strand.
AATGGCCTTACTTCCGCTCCTATGTCTTATGGTCTTAATCCCTACCCACTGGCCCTGAACTCCAACACCTTGTCAACACTGTGATGCAGGTCACCCATGCTAGCACATCACTCCGTTTTTAAACGACCTTTTCTCCTGAATAATTCTGTTGTGCAGTTCAATTATGCAGTGCATGCTCTTTTGTCTGACCAGCTACCCATTCTTTCGCTGTGCACACAGACAGTGGTATTTGACAATGGCTTTTTCATCCATTGGGGCATTAAAGCTGAGCGCAGTCCCATCCCTCTGCAATACACAGACAATTTATAGCCTGGGTCATTGCATAGAATCAACATCTACAACATGATAACATGGGTATCCATGAAAGCCAATTCCATGGATGTGCTCCATCCACTCATTTGCCTGCTTACCCACCTTCACGGGGTTACGGGGATAGGGTGGAGGTATGGGGTTAGGGTGGAGGTATGGGTTTAGGTAGGGGTCTCTTTCCAAGCGTCGGTGCAGACCCGATATCTATGACCCTATAAATTCTATCTATGACCTATACCTAACTCAATTCCATTGTTCACACTGCACATATGTTCAGAGGTATCTATCTGACCTCAATGGTCTACAAACATTTTCCATCTGGCCCCGTCAAAAGACAGTCAGCTTCTCATGGTCCTCTAGCTAAGGGTACCAGCAGTGATCATGAGACTGATCTTTCCTGATATCTTTCAGCAGCTGGTGACCACCGGCATCAAGCTTTGTCGTGAATCATATTTTGCCACTTTTTCTTTGAAGGAACCTGGTCACATATGTTACTTGAGAGGGAGGATTAATTTGCTGGATCATGTAATGGTGAATGAACCAGAGCAGATGAGAAAAGCAACGATGCAGGAACATCTAGGCAATTGTGACCTATTCTAATAGGCTTCAAGGTAATAACTGAGACGCACATAAGAATGACACAGATCAAGGTAACAGATTGGAGAAATTCCAATTTTGAGAGGTGAGAATAAACTTGGGAAAGCAAATGGTACAATAAAACTGGCAAATAATGATATAGAATAGCCATGAGAAACATTTAGAGCAGTATTCAACTGTGCCTAGGAAAATATATTCCTCTAAAAACATTCCTCACAAACTAAAGTGATGAGACACTATGAATGAATAAAGACTTAAGGGGAAAGTTGAGGGAAAGACAAGAGATATGAATGGCGGGGAGAGTATGATCAGGGAGAATACAAAGAAACTAGAAAATAAGTCAAAAATTAGGAAGCCAAAGAGCAAGCATTTAGTTAAATTATCATGGGGTATAAAACAGAAAATGAAATATTCTATATGCACATAAATAAAAGGAAATTTGGGATGGAAATATGGCTACTGAGGGACAGTCAGGATAGTATCACAGGCAGAAATATTAAACAAATATTTTCCTTCCGTATTACCAGGGAGACGGATCAGCTAGACATAGCACCACATGAAGAGATTAGAAATGATGTAACCACATTTAAAATAAAAAAACAAGAAATATTAAATAAACTAATAAAATTCAAAGAGGATAAAATCCTTGGAGCAGAATAATTTGTTACAATCCTGTCAGGGACTAGAAACCTTTTGTCTAAAGTAGACAAAGTTTGAAATCCCACCTTTCCACAAGGAAAATAAAGCCACAAGATTCCAGAGTTTTAAACAAACAAAATAAACTTTACTATACAAAGTCAGAAAAGTAAAACAATCTACAATATCTATTTTATGCTCTAACATTCAGAATTAACATAAGGTAAATATGAATTGCCAGGCAAACAGTGGTCAAACACACCACGCTGCACATTAATTGGCAAATGCAAACAAAACAACCTAGATTCCTCACCAACCCACCCAAATGTCAGTGACCACCACGAGTCACAACATTTAGTTAAAACTTTGACTTCCTCAGGTGGGATGTCAACTCTTCACTTTCCAAGGTCTAGCCTCTGAATTCCCTCAAAAGCAGTTCCAACTCAGACTACCACAACAACCCCTCACCTCCCGATAGTTCAATGTCTTTTCCAGAGACTGCGTCCCACGCGATTCACAAAGCGACACCTCCACCTCTGAGTACCAACTCACTGCCAACTCTGTCACAAACCACTAGCTTCACTAAGGTGGCACCTCCCCTGGATTCCAGCCTCCTGGCAGCACTGAGCTGTAAATGTCTCCTCTGGCTTCGTTGAGCCCTAATCCTCTCCAGCTCAGAACCAGCAACCTTCCACCATGTACCCATCTCCCTAGGATGTTTCTGAGCCCTAACTCAGTCATACCTAGCACAAAGGAAGATGGTTGTGATTGTTGCAAGTCAATCATCTCAGTCCTGAGTCATCGCTGCAGGAGTTCCTCACAGTAGTGTCCTAGGCCCAACCATCTGAAGCTGCTTCATCAACGATCTTCCATCCAAAATAAGGATGTTCACTGATGATTCCTGATGAATGTTCAGCAGCATTCACGACTGCTCAGATACTGAAGCAGTCCATATGCAGCAAGACCTGGACAATGTTCAGATTTGGGCTGATAAGTGGCAAATAACTTTCGGGCTACACAAGTGCCAGGCAATGACTATCGCTTAAAAAGAATTTAACTATCTCCCCTTGACATTCAATGGCATTACCATTGCTGAATCCCCCACTATCAACATCCTAGGAGTTACCATTAACCAAAAACTAAACTGGACTAGAAATATTAATACTGTGGCTACAAGAGCAGATTAGGGGCTGGGAATTCTTTGGCAATTAACTCACCTCCTGTCCACCATCTACAAGGCTCAGGTCATGAGTGTGATAGAATATTCTTCACTTCGCTTGATGGGTACAGCTCCAACAACGCTCAAGAAGCTTTAACACCATCCAGGACAACTCAGCCCACTTGATTGGCACCCCTTCCACAAACATTCAATCCCCCCACCGCCATCACACAGTGGCAGCAATGTGTACCATCTACACGATGCACTGCAGCAACTCACCAAAGTTCCTCCAGCAGCAGCTTCCAAACCCATGACCTCTGCCACCTCAAGGGACAAGGGCAGAAGATACCTTAGAAACCTCTACCTGGAAGATCCCCTCCAAGTCACTCACCATCCTGACTTGGAAATACAGCGCTGTTCCTACACTGTCGCTGGGTCAAAATCCTGGAACTCCCTCTTTAACAACCATGTGGGTGCACCTACACCACATGGACTACAGCGGTTCAAGAAGGCAGCTCACCACCACCTTTTCAAGGGCATTTAGAGATGGGCAATAAATGGTGGCCTAGCCAGTGATACCCATTAAAGAATAAATTTGATATAACTGCACTGCACAGCTCACAGCTTTTCTAAATGCTAACCAACTGGAGCCTGTTAACAGCATTATCCTATTGGTATCCAGCTCATTCCCCGCTGTAGAATACTCATTCTCCCAGCAAACACACAGCTAAATTGAAACCAAATAATTTATTCTGTTCCACCCACTTCCATGATGATTGAGCCTGCCCTGCTCTATCCTTCACACAATTAGGCCTCCTTTACAAATTTTCCAGCAAGGTAAGCCTGTTTTATGGCTCCACCTCTTCTGTTCTGACTCTATGAGATCATGTTGAACTTTTTAAACAGTAGTTAGGCCTCATCCGGAGTACTGCATCCAGTTCTGGGATCCAAGGGGCTGTTTAGCACAGGGCTAAATCGCTGGCTTTGAAAGCAGACCAAGGCAGGCCAGCAGCACGGTTCAATTCCCATACCAGCCTCCCCGAACAGGCGCCGGATTGTGGTGACTAGGGGCTTTTCACAGTAACTTCATTTGAAGCCTACTTGTGACAATAAGTGATTTTCATTTCATTTCATTTCAGTCTTGAGGAAGGATGTGAAGGCATTGGCGAGAATACAGAGGAGATTCACAAGAATGATTCCAGGGATGAAGAACAGTTGCTATGAGGATAGATTGGAGAGGTTGGGACTGTTTCCTTGGAGAAAAGGCTGAGAGGAGACTTGATGGAGGTATTCAAGATACTGAGGGACATGGACAGGGAAAATAGTGAGACTCAGCTCCCACTCAAGAGGACGAGAGTACACAGATTTAAAATAATTGGCAAAAAGAGTAAAAGTGATGACAGGAAAAGAAAATTCATCCAGAGGGTGGATGGATTCGAGAACAAACTTCCTCTGAGGGTGGTGGAGCCAGGTTCGATCGAGATACTCAAAAGGGAATTGGATTGCTAGCTGAAAAGAAAGAATGTGCAAGGTTAGGAGGATAAGGCAGGGGAGGGGGACTGGGTAGAATGCTCTTTCAGAGATTGCAGACTCGATGGGCCGAATGACCTCTTTCTGCAATGTGAAGATTCTGTGATTCTGTGTAAAATATTACCATGAACCATGAAATATATATTCATCACAGATTTCATCCAGACATTTTAAAATAATCTAAGAAAGAGATAGTAGAGGCACTATTACAAATATTATTTCTTGGTAAAAAAGGACTGGTTGATAGCTAATGTTGTCCCTGTGTTTAAGAACACGTCCAGGGAACTGCAGACTATTCAGCTTAACATCGGTAACAGGAACAAGACTGGAATCGCTGCTAAAGGAGAAAACTGAAAAACATCTCAATACTAAAAATATAATCGCCACATGAGTTTCCATAGGGTGAGTCTTATTTGACCAACCCTCATTGAATTATTCAAAGAGGTAAGAGAGAGTAGACAAAAGTAATGCAGGAGATGTAATTTATCCAGATTTCCAGAAGACATTTGATAAAGTGTCACATAATAGGCTAACAATAAAGTAAGAGTAAGAGGAGTTCAATACAGGAGTCTTGATAAGAAAAGTAAGGAGATTGCATACTAGTTGGAGGAGGAGGTTGAATGGAGAAGTGGGTGTTACCCCTACTCCTGGTTTGAATCCCACCCTAGGACTTGATGGCCAAGGTGTGTTCATAATACAGCCAACTGGTTGAGTGTCAAACTGCAAATTCTTCCGAACATGGTAAGAGTGGGAGAGACTCGGGCCTGGTCAGCCATGCTTGATGTGGAGTGGTGCCCCTCAAGCTATCAGACTCTGGTGGCAGACTAGTGACCCATTCAGGGAGTTACTAGCTATGGAAATAGACAAAAGTCTGCCTTAGTGCACCACTAGGTGCGGGAAGAGAATTGGAATTGGGAATGTTAGTTGGAAAATAAGAATCTAGATGGGGTACAGAAACAAAGGGATTTGGAAGTACAAATGCTGTAAGTGTGTAATAGCTGGATGACTTACAAAATCTACATCAGAAACTCGACACTTCCACCGAGGTTATCTCGGAAAGATCACAATAATTCAATCATAGGGCAAGATCTTTAAAAAAAAACATCTGTGCTGTGCACGGAGGCACCGATGAATAAACACACAGCTAATCATTACAAACCATTAAAAGTCGTGACACAGGTTAATAAGGTTACAATTACAAACCAAACACTATCCAGAAGGATAGAATTGAAAAGGAGTGAATATAAGTAAAACTTGTGTCTAATTTTGCTTAGAGCATGTGAGAGTACTGTGAATAATTCTGGCTGCATTCAGATTCACTAGAAAGCATGCAAAACAAAATGAGAAGGATGATACCAGAGAGGGGAGGTTATACCTAAGGGGCAAGGGTGAATGAGCTGAGTTTCTCGTTCCCTAGAAACAGAAGGCTCAGCGGTGACCTAATCAAGATCTTTAAAGTTATGGCAGGTTTGGATAGAGTAGGCACAGAGGGCTAAACTTTAACTCACTCAAGTCCATTCACTTACTCAGAGTTGAAAGTCAGCCTTAAGAGTTTCCACTCGTGGGAAAGAAGTCATCAATATAAAATAGCCAACGAGAATCCAAATAGGGAATCAAGAATTTCCCATCTTACCCAGAGTATGGTGAGAATGTAGGATGTTACCACAGCGAGTGATTATGATGGATAGTTGTTATAACCCTCGCCGAGGTCACAGCATAAGAACTATCAGATTCCCCGTGACCTCCACAAAGTATGAACGTCCCTGGTAACAGGGGCAGGGCTTCCGTTAACAAGGGAAAAGCTCGCTTAAAAACCCTGACCAGGGTGCACGTCAAGGAGGGAAAACATTCGGGGGAGTGGAGATTTTTATATAGTGTAAATAAACCTAACCTTTGTTTTCTACCTGCTTGGTTCATTTTTTTTATTTTTAAAAATATATTTTATTCAAGATTTTTTGGCCAAACATAACAGTACGTAGTGTTTCTTTTAAACAACAATAAAGCAATATAAATAACAGTGGCCAGTTTTAAACAAATAAATAAATAATATATGAACAGAAACAAAAACCAAACTAAATGGCAACTGCCTTGTCAAAAATAAATACTCTCCAAAGATACAATCTAACAGTCCAATATACATTACCTAAAACAAGTGCCTATACATATACAATAACATCCCTGAGAATCCGTCCGATTCCTCCTCCCCCCCCCCCCCCCCCCCCCGGGTTGCTGCTGCTGTCTTCTTCTTTTCCATTCCCTCTATCTTTTTGTGAGGTAGTCGACGAACGGTTGCCACCGCCTGGTGAACCCTTGAGCCGAACCCCTTAGTACGAACTTAATCCGTTCTAACTTTATAAACCCTGCCATGTCGTTTAACCAGGTCTCCACACCCGGGGGTTTGGCTTCCTTCCACATTAACAATATCCTGCGCCGGGCTACTAGGGACGCAAAGGCCAAAACATCAGCCTCTCTCGCCTCCTGCACTCCCGGCTCTTCTGCAACCCCAAATATAGCCAACCCCCAGCTTGGTTCGACCTGGACCCCCACCACCTTCGAAAGCACCTTTGCCACCCCCACCCAAAACCCCTCTAGTGCCGGGCATGACCAGAACATGTGGGTGTGATTCGCTGGGCTTCTCGAGCATCTCGCACACCTATCCTCTATCCCAAAAAATTTACTGAGCCGTGCTCCAGTCATATGCGCCCTGTGTAACACCTTAAATTGTATCAGGCTTAGCCTGGCACACGAGGACGATGAGTTTACCCTACGTAGGGCATCAGCCCACAGCCCCTCCTCAATCTCCTCCCCCAGCTCTTCTTCCCATTTCCCTTTCAGCTCATCTACCATGATCTCCCGCTCGTCCCTCATTTCCCTATGTATGTCCGACACCTTACCATCCCCCACCCATGTCTCTGAGATCACTCTATCCTGCACCTCCTGCGTCGGGAGCTGCGGGAATTCCCTCACCTGTTGCCTCGCAAAAGCCCTCAGTTGCATATACCGAAATGCATTCCCTTGGGGCAACCCATATTTTTCGGTCAGCGCTCCCAGACTCGCAAACGTCCCATCTACGAACAGATCTCTCAATTGTGCTACCCCTGCTCTTTGCCATGCTCCAAATCCCCCATCCTTTCTCCCCGGAACAAACCTATGGTTATTTCTCATCGGGAACCGCACCGAGGCTCCCGTCTTTCCCCTATGCCGTCTCCACTGCCCCCAAATTTTCAATGGAGCCACCACCACCGGGCTTGTGGTGTATTTCTTCGGTGATAACGGCAACGGTGCCGTCACCATAGCTTGTAGGCTAGTCCCCCTGCAGGACGCCCTCTCCAATCTCTTCCACGCCGCTCCCTCCTCTTCTCCCATCCACTTACACACCATTGAAATATTGGCGGCCCAGTAGTACTCACTTAGGCTACCTGCTTGGTTCATGCCTGCTGTTTTGGTGGATTCTACGATAGTATAGAATAGAATAGATTCTACAATAGCTTCTAAGGGGAAGCTTGATAAGAATATGAAGGAAAAAGGAATAGGAGATTATGCTGATAGAATGAGGAAGGATGACAGGAGTCTCAAGTGGACCATAAACACCTGCATGAACTGAATGGGCCAGATGTTTTTTTTTTGTGAGTGACCGTTTTTGTCTGTTCTTGGCCTGCTGCAATGTTCCAGTGAAGCGCAACGCAAACTGGAGGAACAACATCTCGGGCGAGATTCTCCGACCCCCCCGCCGGGTCGGAGAATCGCCGGGGGCTGGCGTGAATCCCGCCCCCGCCGGTTGCCGAAGTCTCCGGCACCAGAGATTCGGCGGGGGCGGGAATCGCGCCGCGCCGGTTGGCGGGCCCCCCCGCTCGATTCTCTGGCCCGGATGGGCCGAAGTCCCGCCGCTAAAATGCCTGTCCCGCCGGCGTAAATTAAACCACCTACCTTACCGGCGGGACAAGGCGGCGCGGGCGGGCTCCGGGGTCCTGGGGGGGGCGCGGGCCGATCTGGCCCCGGGGGGTGCCCCCACGGTGGCCTGGCCCGCGATCGGGGCCCACCGATCCGTGGGCGGGCCTGGCCCGCGATCGGGGCACTCCTTTCCCTTCCACCTCCGCCACGGTCTCCACCATGGCGGAGGCAGAAGAGACTCCCTCCACTGCGCATGCGTGGGAAGCTGACAGCGGCCGCCGATGCTCCCGCGCAAGCGCCGCCCGGAGATGTCATTTCCGCGCCAGCTGGCGGGGCACCAAAGGCCTTTCCCGCCAGCTGGCGGGGCGGAAATTCATCTGGCACTCGGCCCCTAAAGATGTGGAGCATTCCGCACCTTTGGGGCAGCGCGATGCCCGTCTGATTTGCGCCGTTTTGGGCGCCAGTCAGCGGACATCGCGCCGTTTCCGGAGAATTTCGCCCCTCATCTTCCGGTTAGGCACGCTACAGTCTTCCGGTCTCAACATCGAATTCACCAACTTCACATGATCAGCCCCACCTCGACCCATTTGTTTTCATTTCATTTTAATTGTCTTTTACCATTTCTTTCTTTCTTAATATACATTTAGTTCCCCCCCCCCCCCAATCTTATCCACCTTTCCTGCACCTTTCTCCTCTTTGCTTCCCCCTTCCCCTCCCCCCACACCTACAATTCATCCTCTGATGTTAGTTTCCCTGCTGTTTGACCTTTCACATCTTTTGTCCTCTCTGGGGACTGCCATTAGCACTCTTTCCACTTCATTTCTGTGGTCATCAGCATCCGGTTTCCCTGGGTTTCTGTGGCTATGACTCATCTTTCATTCTCACTCCACAGTATATATATTTCCCACTTCCTCTGTCTCTTAGCTTTGACAAAGAATCATCGGACTCGAAAGGTTAGCTCTTTTCTCTCCCTACAGATGCTGCCAGACCTGCTGAGATTTTCCAGCATTTTTTCTTATTTTTTTTTTCTGTGGTGTATATTCTCTGTAATATTTGCAACTGTGTAGCTTCGCATTATTTTTCGATTGGTCTTTGGGCAACCCTTGTATCTTTTGAACTGACAAACACAAGATTGTTTCCCAAGCTTCAGCTCACCATAGAATAACTTCTTTGGATAGTTTAGCATCAGGTTTTCAACTGCATGATCAGGGAACGTTAGCTGTGCCTTCACTACCAGTGACTCTGCCAGAACAATTGCTCTTCGAAGGACCTCAGTTCAGAATTTTGTTCCAGGATTAAATTATCATGACCCATCTGAGGTAGAGGTGGAGGTTTTTTTAAATTTAATTTTTTAAAATAAGTTTAGAGTACTCAATTATTTTTTTCCAATTAAGGGGCAACTTAGAGTGGCCAATCTGCCTAGCCTGCACATCTTTGGGTTGTGGGGGTGAGACCCACGCAGACACGGTGAGAATGTGCAAACTCCACACGGACAGTGACCCAGAGCCGGGATCGAACCCAGGTCCTCGGTGCCGTAGGCAGCAGTGCTAATCACTGTGCCACCGTGCCACCCCTAGCCAAGGTGTAAGTGATTGAGCTTTCTGAAGTAGAGTTTGTAAGTAGTCCAGCTATTACAAAAATATAGGAAGGATCTGATAACTATTTCCTTGGGAATCTTAAGCTGTGATGTCTGTTTATTTTGTGTAACACACATGGGTATATCCACTAACTGGTTTACATGACTCCATCATGAATAAGTCGTTGTTAAAATGCTATAATGGGTTCACATGATGTGAGTGTGGGAGCGGCTGTGTTTTTGGGAGCTATGGCTCTGTTCATTCTTTAATTCTTCATTTTACCCCAGTGCACATTTCGTCATTGTCTATTTTTGTGATATGTGTCTTGTACGTATTCTGCCGAAGTTCTTGTTTATCTTTCAGGCTCTCCCGATCTTTATACCAAAAGCCTTTTTTCAGAAAGTGGACACGATCATTTCTGACTTTGTATGGGTGGGGAAGGAGCCGAGGGTCGGGAGGACCCTGCTACAGAGGCAGTTGGCGTTGCCGAACTTGCTTCATTATTATTGGGCGGCGAATGTGGACAAGGTGCGGCAGTGGTGGGAAGGAGAAGGGGTAGAGTGGGTTAGGATGGAGGAGGAATCTTGTAAGGGTCTAGTTTGAGGGATATGGTGACGGCAGCATTGCCAATGGCTCCGAGTAGGTATTCAAGGAGCCCAGTGGTGCAGTCCACAGTGAAGATATGGAATCAGCTGAGGAGGCCTCTTAGGGTGGAAGGGATGTTGGTCTAACGCCGCTGTGCGAGAATCATGGGTTTGAGTCGGGGGATGGATAGTGTATACAGGAGGTGGAGGGAAGTGGGGTTGGTCAAGGTGGGGGATCTGTATTTGGAGGAAGGGTTCGCCAGTCTGGAGGAGCTGAGGGAGAGGGTAGAGCTGCCGAGGGGAGTGAGTTAATGTCTCTGCAGTTAGGGACTTTTCGCGAAAGGTCTGGAGGGGGTTCCCTAGGGTACAGGGGTGCACCCTGCTGGAGCGACTGCTGCTTCTGGATGTGGAAGGGGAGGGAAGAATTGGGGATATATATAAGTGGCTGGGGGAGCAGGGAGGCGAGCGGCTGGTGAAGATCAAGGAGAAATGGGAAGTGGAGCTGGGAGGGGAGATCAATTGGGGAGTATGGAGTGAGGCACTGCGAAGGGTAAACGGGACCTCCTCTTGTGCAAGGATGAGCCTGATACAGTTTAAGGTGGTGCACAGAGTGCATATGACTTGGACAAGAATGAGTGGGTTCCTTCAGGGGGTAGCAGATGAGTGCGAGAGGTGTGGGCGGGGGCCAGCGAATCATGCGCACATGTTTTGGGGTTGTGAAAAATTGGGATGATTTAGGCGGGAATGTTCGCAGTCTTATCCAGGATAGTGGAGGAGGGAGTGGACCCGGACCCTTTGGTGGCGATGTTTGGGGTTTCAGAGAAGCCGGAGCTCATGGAGAGGAGGAAGGCCGATGTCATGGCCTTCGCCTCTCTGATTGCACGGCGACAAATTTTGCTGGAGTGACGGTCGGCATCGCCACCGGGGGAGCAGCATGGTTGGGTGACCTGTACGACTTCCTGCGGTTAGAGAAGATAAAGGATGAGTTAAGGGGCGCAGCAGGGGAGTTCGAGAAAAGGTGGGGGATGTTTGTGACCGTGTTTGAGGAGCTGTTCGTCGCAGGGGGGGTGGGGGGTGTGAAAAAGGGGAAAAGTCTGTACAGATTGCATAGTTGATTGTTGGTAAGTATGTTTCCTTGGGTGTTTATTCGTTGTAACCTGTTTTGATACATGTTTGTAATAAAATACATTTTTTTTTAGAAACTGTGTCTTGTGCAATGTCCCTGCATGATCCTGATTGGTGTTTTGTGAAGAGCAGCTGAGATAAAGTATAGAGAATTCCTGTTTGACCGTGGTGGCTGGAGTTGGCTGGGATGGGGCCCAGCGTGCAGTGGCGTCATTGCTCGAGGGCGGGCCCTCAACTCGGCAGTGCTGTGAGCATCAGGATGATGGCGGCCATTAAGAATGTTGTTCTGGTCTGTGTGGAGTTTGCACATTCTCGCCGTGTGTGAATGGGTCTCTTCCCCACAACCCAAAAGATGTGCAGGGTAGGTGGATTGGCCGCGCTAAATTGCCTCTTAAATGGAAAAAAAAAATAATGTTTTTGAAATCATATTCCGGATGAGGATCTCGCTGTGTTGTGCAGGTCTTTGGAGCTCATTGTGAGGAACAGTGAAGTATCCTTGGGAGAATGGTGGAGGACAGGAGTGAATCCTTGTATTTGATAGAGTACTTCCCCAGTAGGGGCCTGCCTTCAATTCATTGAGCTCCTGCTGCATGGTGTGTGGTCTATCCTGAGAGGTTCAGGAGGTAGGGCCAGGCAAGGAGTGTCCGTGAGCCCGATCCCTGGCGAGAAGTGGGAGGCGAGTTCCCGATTCAGATTGACATGCTTTAGTCATCTTGATTTGGAGGCTGGGCGTGTCAGGTTCGACAGAGCACAGCATATCTGATGTTCGAGGACTGAGATCGGATGCCCCCCCGACCACAGACCCTATATTATCCTGTTCTCGATGCTCAGCGTGAGGAGTTGGAGGTGGGCGATCGTGTTGAGTCATTCCCCTGGCCAGGGCCTAGGATGTGGGTCACTTGGGCATTGGAGCAGCTGAATGGTGGAAGTGATGGAATCTTTGGGAGATCTTGAGGTGTGTTCGCTGATCCTGTCTTGGCGCCAGACATCTCGAACAACATTGATGGTGTTATTATCCTGCAATTCTTCAATAATCCTGGACGTTACTAACCCCTTGTAATTATGTTGCTGATCATTTCTTTTCTGATGCAAGAGCGTGTGAGGTGTGAGAATGAGGGTGAGACTCGTTTGTTATCCTGTTCTAATAAAAGCCATATTTTTTTTTTTTAAAATAAATTTAGAGTACCCAATTCATTTTATCCAATTCAGGGGCAGTTTAGCGCGGCCAATCCACCTACCTTGCACATCTTTGGGTTGTGGGGGCGAAACCCACGCAAACACGGGGAGAATGTGAAAACTCCACACGGACAGTGACCCAGAGCCGGGATCGAACCTGGGACCTCAGCGCCGTGAGGCAGCAGGGCTAACCCACTGAGCCACCGTGCTGCCCTTAATAAAAGCCCTATTGAGTCGATTATGTGAAATAATAATCTTCATTGTCACAAGTAGTCTTACATTAACACTGCAATGAAGTTACTGTGAAAAGCCCCGAGTCGCCCCATTCCAGCACCTGTTCGGGTACACTGAGGGAGAATTCAGAATGTCCAATTCACCTAACAAGAACGTCTTTCGGGACTTGTGGGAGGAAACCGGAGCACCCGGAGGAAACCCACGCAGACACGAGGAGAATGTGCAAACAGTGAAACAAGCTGGGAATCGAACCTGGGACTGTGAAGCAACGGTGCTAACCACTGTGCTACCGTGCCGGGCACAGTCTTACTCCTTTTTTAAATCACAAGCTGTAATCCTTGTGGTTATGGGAAGGGAGTGCTTTTTTACACCCATTATGTTATTTATAGTGAAGATGAGCAGAGAGATGGGTGAATGGTGGTGGTGGGGGGGGGGGTGGGCGGTTTGTTGGTGTAGAGTTGGGTGCTTGGGTTAGTTAAGTCCTCACTGAGAGTGAGGAGAGTCCCTCCCAGTTAGAGCTAACCTTATCGGGTCTTTATTTTGCTTTTTGTCATTTTGTATTTAAGAATCCATGAGTCCGATGGTCCTGGGCAGATTATGTATCCTGGGAAGTCTGGGTTTCTTCTGACTTTTCATCGAGGTTGGGGTGTTCTTTTTTCGTTCGAGCAATTAGAATAGGCGGAGTTGAGTCACAGCGCATGTCAAGGCGGGTTTGGTCAATTCTTTTTTAAAATAAATTTTGAGTACCCAATTATTTTTTTCCCAATTAAAGGGCAATTTAGCATGGCCAATCCACCTACTCTGCACATCTTTGAGTTGTGGGGGTGAATCCCACACAGACCGGGGGAGAATGTGCAAACACCACACGGACAGTGACCCAGGGCCGGGATTCGAACCCGGGTCCTCAGCGCCACAGTCCCAGTGCTAACCACTGAGCCACATGCCGCCTGGGTTTGGTCAATCCTTGACTGATTTTTTTGAAGAGAGGGACTGTTTGCTGTGCCTTTATATTGTTGGAGCCCTTCCCTCGTGTCGGGGTAGGTTTGATGGGGAGTTAGGTGCCCTCCTCCAAGTGGTCTTATACGGTGGTTTCCTGAGTGGTCTCCTTGTTGTAGTTGGGTTTTCATTGTGGAAGCAGTGTTTGTGTCTTTATTTTGGCAGCACTGTTGTTTCCCTTAATATCCTTCTTGTGTTGGCATGCAGTGCGGTGGCTAATATCCTAAATCAGCTGGGGCCTTCTTCCCTCAGGGTTTTATTTCTTCTTCCCTTCATCTGGGTAAGCAGTGTGTGCTGTTCTAAATCCTGGTCCGCACCGCTGTTTTATGGGAGGTTCCCATTTTTGTACCGGGAGGAGAGGGATTCGGCCCCCCTTCCCAGGGTGCCTAATTATTGGGTGTCTTGACAATTCTTCTTCCCTTCGGTGAGGGGGTCTCCTCGGCTTGGACTGGGGTCATTTTTTCTTTAGTGTAAATGGGTGTGGTGCAGATTCCTGGATGTGGCTGGGGAAGTGCAGGACTGGTTGAGGTGTAGGTTTTGGGGTCTACTGGAGGTCCTGGGGGTATCGATTCCTGTGGGTCGGGATGTGCTGGGCTAGGTCAAGACAGGTGCTGTGGCTTTTATCCTGTCGCCCCCTGGAGCTTGGGATGTCCCTTCTTTCTCAAAGGTACTTTTTAGAGCCACCCTGAGTGTCCGGTTTGCTTCTTCTTCACGGGGGGGGGGGGGCTCCTGGGGATGAGCCGAGTCCTGTACTTTGGTCGATATCCTGTTGCCTCCCTAATTGTCAGAATGCTTTTTGTTTGAATGAGCAGCTTATTCTCTTCTTCATTGATGGGTGTGCGCTGGGGAAAGTCCTGATCCTTTGTTAACCTGTGATCCACTCCTGGTAGTTCCAGTTCTCTTTCCTTTTGTTTTTTCTTGGGAGGTGATGACGCCACTGATCCTAATCTGTACATGTTGCTGCCGGTCCTCTCTGTATAAATGTGTGAAATGAGGTTGGTTCAATACTGGGCCTGAGACTGGGGTTATGTTGCGTTGTGCGGTATATATGTAACATCCCATTTCGAACTGGAGTTCTCCAGTATTTTCATTGTATGTTTCTTTTTTTTAAGGGTGGGCATAAAGAATCTGGGATTGATTCCTGTGTGGGCGAAGTCGAGTCAGGTATCCGGGAAGAGGAGGTGACAGTGTATCATCGGCGCCTCTAGTGCTGCTTGAGCTGAGGAGTTGGTGCATGCCCAAACATGGCAGTAAAAACTTATCCTGGACTCTCGTGACGATTGTGAGGAATCGCTGTGTGGGAAGCTGTGCGCCGCTTTATATGTTTTTGTGGCCATATCCTGTTTCTCCCTTGGTCTCGTTGGGCTTATAGAGGTATCAAGTATTGTCTAATGATTGTATCGCGCTAACTATGCTACTGTTCCCCTTCTGTATTCACATACACTGAGCCATTTTTTGCTTGGCTGTGCAGTATTATTCTGTGGTTTTGTTACAATTTTTGTTAAAATGTAAAACCTTGATAAATATACATTTTTTAAAAAGTGCTTAGACACACAACCTGTGTCCAGACGTTAACACCCAATGGAGTTCCTCATTCACTCAGAATATGAGTCGAGTCAGTGAATCTCAAAACCTATTCGCCACAGTGAACTATACTGGCCACAGAGTGGCACCAGATATCAGTTACAGAGCAGCTAGAACTTCACCAGCGATAACAATGTGCAGACACTCATTACCTCTGTTAAAACCCATGGACAAGGACATTCAGGCAAATTCATTGCTTGTCCATTGTTAGTGCAACAGTAACTTTTAGTTTCAGCAATCTAAGGCCATAACACAATAAACCTCCGCAAAGTCACAGAGACAACTACACACAGAATGCGAGTTACTGCCACACACATGGACACACAAATGTACAAGCACACAGAGAGAGAGGATGTTGCTCATTCACACACAACAGCCTACTTTCTTTATTCAGCCTTTGGGTCTGGCCGTCGTGGCAAAGCTGTTTTTCCAAAAAACTTTTACCCCATTCGTAAAGCTACGAAGCCAGTGCTCAGAGTGTACAGGGCAAAACCTTAATCCATCTCATTGCTTGCTCCAAAAGCCAATTTAAATTCAAATTGAATCCAATTCATGGTCTCCACAAGAGAGAGACAAAGAAGATCCAAGCTGACGAGAAAAGGCATCACACCCCATCATGGGCTTGTCCTGATGCTTGATCTTAGTCAAAAGGCCAGTATTTATTGCTTATCCCTAGCTGCCTTTGAAGAGCCGGTGGTAATGATGTTTCTTGGGAACTTCCGGTGGCGGCCATGGAGTGAGTGGTCGTGCATTTGGCAGCTCCTGCAAGAGGTGTTTTTTTTCATTCCTGTTCCCCGGTTGCTGGGCAGATATTTTGAAGGAAAAGGGTGCAGGGGTGGTGGAAGAAGACTATACTCCACCGGTGAATGGATTTGTGGACCAGAAGTGGGTTTAGAAGAAAGGAGCTGCAAGGGAAAGAAACTCTTCATACGACACAGAGGAAGATGGCGGAGAGCAAGGGGTCAGTCCTACCAGCCCAATGGTCGACGGAGCAGCTGGTGAACTTTCTGAACGAAAGGTTCAGTCAGCAGAGGAGGAGGCTCTGGAGGACCTGGCGAAGGTTGTAGACCCGCTGAGAGCGGCAATCGACCGTGTGGAGCTTGTAGTGATCTCTGCATATGTTAATACATGATTAGTTAATGTGCAGTCAGTACAGTCAGATGATCACTAGATGGCAACACTAACAGGAATTATATAAGGGGC
Organism: Scyliorhinus torazame; assembly: GCF_047496885.1. Lineage (NCBI taxonomy): Eukaryota > Metazoa > Chordata > Chondrichthyes > Carcharhiniformes > Scyliorhinidae > Scyliorhinus > Scyliorhinus torazame. The sequence goes on from NC_092722.1 coordinate 26,307,715, forward strand.
GAAATTCTCCGGAAACGGCGCGATGTCCGCCGACTGGCGCCCAAAACAGCGCAAATCAGACGGGCATCGCGCCGCCCCAAAGGTGCGGAATGCTCCGCATCTTTGGGGGCCGAGCCCCAACCTTAAGGGGCTAGGTCGGCGCCGGACGAATTTCCGCCCCGCCAGCTGGCGGAAAAGGCCTTTGGTGCCCCGCCAGCTGGCGCGGAAATGACATCTCCGGGCGGCGCATGTGCGGGAGCGTCAGCGGCCGCCGACAGCTTCCCGCGCATGCGCAGTGGAGGGAGTCTCTTCCGCCTCCGCCATGGTGGAGACCGTGGCGGAGACGGAAGGGAAAGAGTGCCCCCACGACACAGGCCCGCCCGCGGATCGGTGGGCCCCGATCGCGGGCCAGGCCACCATGGGGGCACCCCCCGGGGCCAGATCGCCCCGCGCCCCCCCCAGGACCCCGGAGCCCGCCCGCGCCGCCTTGTCCCGCCGGTAAGGTAGGTGGTTTAATTTATGCCGGCGGGACAGGCATTTTAGCGGCGGGACTTCGGCCCATCCGGGCCGGAGAATCGAGCCGGGGGACCCGCCAACCGGCGCGGCGCGATTCCCGCCCCCGCTGAATCTCTGGTGCCGGAGACTTCGGCAACCGGAGGGGGCGAGATTCACGTCAGCCCCCGGCGATTCTCCGACCCGGCGGGGGGTCGGAGAATCTCGCCCATGGAGTTTCCCACTCTCTCTTAGTGCTAGTGTGTGTGTATTGCAGCTTGAGGATAGAAGTGACCGGCTCAGAGTGTAGTGTATTATATTAATTGTTAATTTAATCTAATCTTAGTTAATTCTATTCTATTACTAAAGTATTAAAGTAAAAAACTCACAAGTATATTATTTTGTTACTCAATAAATAATTTGTCATCAACTGGAAGACTTTGACTGTTTATCATCAAGTTAAATACAACTCGGCAAGACAAATCAGTAATATATATATTACGGGCGGGATTCTCCCAGCCCTGGGCCGGGCCGGAGAATCCCCGCGACCGGGCCATGCCGCCCCGACGCCGGCATGTGATTCTCTGCAGAGCGGAGAATCGGCGCCATTGACACCGGCGTGGTTGGCGCGGCACGGTCGCAGGCCGCTCTACGCGGCCCACCCGCGATTCGCCAGCCCAGATGGGCCGAGCGGCTGTGAAAAGAAAAACGAGTCCCGCCGGCACCGTTCTAACCTGCTCTGAGCCGGCAGGACCTCGGCGTTGAAGGGTCAGGCAGCGGCCTGTGTGTGTGTGTGGGGGGGGGTTCAACCCGGGGGGAGGGGGGCCTCCGATGTGGCCTGGCCCGCGATAGGGGCCCACCGATCGTCGGGCTAGCCTTTCTAGCTGGAGGCCTCCTTTCCTACATGCCGGCCCCTGTAGCCCTGCGCCATGTTGCGTCGGGGCTGGCGCGTTGAAGGAGGCCACTGCGCATGCGTGGATCCCGCAGCACACACAGTTCGCGCTGGGATCGGCAGCTGGAGCGGCACGAACTGCTCCAGTGCCGTGCTGGCCCCCTGTAAGGGCCAGAATTACTCCTGGTAGCAGCCCGTTCACGCCGTCGTAAAACACGATGGCGTTTACGCCCCGCTTCTCTGTAATATAACATGGTACCAGGTTTAAAAAGAGAACTTCAGGAACAACTATAGTAAGATTAGGAAAGAAAAGAAAAAGTACAATGTAAAGAAACACTACAACAACATGACATTGCTACGTCACCATGGGTGAAAGTAGGCATTGACTTGTTCCATGCAAGTGGAAAAGACTATGTTCTTATCATTGATTATTATTCCAACTTTCCAGAAGTGATGAGACTGCCTGATCTCACCTCTACAGCAGAGATCAAAGCAAGTAAGGACATTTTTGCAAGATATGGCATTCTGTAAACTGTTATGTCAGATAATGGCCCGTGTTTTGCAAGCTGGGAGTGGACGGAATTTTCAAGAACAGATAACAACAACCACATTACCTCAAATCCACATTTTCCTCAATCAAAGGGAAAAGTGGAGAAAGGTGGACACATTGTGAAACAATTGTTAAGCAAAGCAAGAGGCTCGCAATTGGATTTTTACTTGGCTTTACTATCATACAGAGCCTCTCCATTAAATTCAGGTTTATCTCCAGCTCAAATGTTGTACAGTCGTGAAGTAAGAACAACACTACTGAAAATTCATGTTGGTGATGCAGATCAATTGGGTGTGCTGAAAAGAATTCAACAGCAACGTGAAAAACAACAGTTATTATGACATGCACGCAAAACCACTGGAACCTCTAACAGCAGATGACATTGTTAGAATCAGACCACCTGATGGAGGATGGTCTGATACTGCTATGGTTATTAGGTAGGGAGTACCTTTAACAGTGCAGTTAGGTAGGAAGTACCAGGATTGTGTCACAGAATCACAGAATTGTTATAGCCCATTGGGGCTGTGTCGGCTCTCCAAACAGGCATTATGGCTTCGTGCCATTCCCCAAAACCCCTGAACATTGTTTCTATTCAAGTGATCCTCTGATGCCCCCTTGAATGCCCCGATTGAACCTGTCTCCACCACACCTCCAGGCAGTGCTTTCCAGACCCCAACGACTTACAGTCTGAAAAGCTTTTTCTCAGTGATGGTGAGGGACTAGCGACAGTTTGAAGGGGAATTTGGAAGTAACGGTGTTCCCAAGATCTGCTTCTCTTGTCTTTCTAGACGTTAGAGTTCATCGATTTGGGAAGTGTTGCTGTGGGAGCTTTGGTGGGGTTCGGCAGCCCATCCCAAATATAGCACACACAGCGCAGCGGCTGCACCTCTGCTGGAGGGAGTAGGCGGTGGCAACGGGCTGTTAACCAAGTGGTCTTCTGGGTGGTGTCGGGCTTCTTAAACTTATTGTTGCAGCTGCAGCCATCCAGGTAAGTGGAGAGACCTGTTCTGGTAGGGATTTATGTCAACAGTTCTCTTGAGCTGCTGGTCAATGGTGATCCATGGGATGTTGATTTTGGGGCTTCAGTGATGATAATACCTCTTATTGTCATGTAAACCTCTCTCTTGTTGGAGATGGTCATTACCTAGCACTTGTGTGCAGTGAATGTTACTTGCCACTTATCAGCCTAAGCCTGGATGTTGTCCAAGTTTTTGCTGCATGTGGATAGAGACTGCTTTTATATCTGAGGAGTTGCAAATGGAAATGAACATTCGTCAGTGAACATCCCCACTGCTGACCTTGTGATGTGGGGAAGGTCAGTGTGAAGCAGCTGAAGATGGTTAGGCCTGGAGCACTACTCTGAGGAACTTCAATATTACAGCCAGGATGTAGCTCACAGTCTTTTCAGCACCCAGTGTGCTCATTGATTCTTGGTATGTTAAGGGCAGCATGGTAGCACAGTGGTTAGCACAGTTGCTTCACAGCTCCAGGGTCCCAGGTTCAATTCCCGGCTTGGGTCACTGTCTGTGTGGCGTCTGCACGTTCTCCCCGTGCGTGGGTTTCCTCCGGGTGCTCCGGTTTCCTCCCACAGTCCAAAGATGTGCAGGTTAGATGGATTGGCCATGTTAAATTGTCCTTAGTGTCCAAAAAGGTTAAGTGGGGTTACTGGGATACGGTGATAGGATGGTGATGTGGGCTTCAGTAGGGTGCTCTTTCCAAGGGCCGGTGCAAACTCGATAGGCCGAATGGCCTCCTTCTACACTGTAAATTCTATGAATGTTTCAACCTTGTCTTTTGAATTTCAGAAGTAATTTTTGGTACCCTTAAGTTACTATGGGGCACATCAGGGAGGTTATCTTATTCTGTTATTCATTGACACACAAATGTGTGTTGTCTGGCCTCGCATAATGATATCGACATCTCCGTCAGGAGGGGAGACAGCTGGGGGGAAATAAGAGGGACAAGAAATACTTCCATGAGGTTCTTTCTCTTCCAGGTTTTGGTTTAGGATCAATTTACCCTTAAGTAAAGCTAGTCACAAACCAGGAAAAGTGCCCGAGAACAGGAACGTTTGGAGAATGGGATTTGTCACAGATATTTTAAAATCACATTGAAATGGCAAGCATCTCATCAATGGAGATTCCCCTTCATTCCACGTCAGTCAATAACGTTAATTTGGAGAGCATTTCCTGTGACTCACTCACAGCTTTAACAATAATGTGTGAGTGAGTGCCAGGCAGAGATAGTGAGTGCAGCAAGAGTGGGATGCTAGAGTGATGAATGTGGGAGCAAGTGCTCTGCTGCAGTGAACTGGCTTCAGAGCAAGTGATGACATCAGGTTTTAACTCTTTGTGGACCTTGCTCATTACCACATTAAAGTTAAGCAGAACAAAGCCAGCAGAATAGAATTTCACGGTGTTAGATATTTGTATCTGCCGAAGTATCAAATAAATCATTGATAAGTGAAACTTCCTCTTCTTTGTCCCATCAAACAGTCCGAGGACAGGTGCAGCACAGCGTAGATACAGAATTACTGTCTCAGTACTTCTCCCAGTTCATAGACATAAATACCACTTGTTTCAACATCAAGTGATATCTAGCACTGCTAATCATTATCAATAAACTGCCCCTCAATGAGTAAGGCAGTGAATCCTAAACCAAAAAGGCCCCAAGTTTGATCCCGAGATCCGTGATCTCGATTGGGGCCACCATTGGCGTCAGTACCCCTGACCTAGAGGAGGGAAAGCCAGGTATATTGGATTGTTGCCAGTGATGTTTAATGGAAAGCGGGGGACATGGTCAGACTGAGCAGCAAGGACCCCCTAGGGCTCTTCAAAGAATAAAGGACTGGTTCATTACAGCTCAACCAGTATATACGCCAATGTTTCCCAGGCATACTGGTCTTTATATTTAGCATATCTCACTGTCTAAATCTGTGAATGGGTTGACTATGATGGAGTAAAGTACAATGAGCAGAAGCTGTGAATGTGGGTAGTTGGTGTGGTTTATACTATACGTATGTGAGTGGGTGAAAGGTCAGGACAGTGCAAACATTCCCCGCTGAGGCTGTTCGTGAAAAAAGGCACTGACATAAATGTCATTTTAATGTTGAAATCTCCGCCCCTCTGACTAGGGGCATATCCAGAGAACAACATTAAAATATATTGAGATTACTTCCTCGCCTGTGTCTGTATAGGAGGGGCAAATGGTTGTGGCAGAACGAGTACAGCACGGAGTTAGATACAGAGTAAAGCTCCTTCTACACTGTCCATCAAACACTCCCAGGACAGGTACAGCACGGGGTTAGATACAGAGTGAAGCTCCCTCTACACTGTCCCCATCAAACACTCCCAGGGCAGGTACAGCACGGGGTTAGATACAGAGTGAAGCTCCCTCTACTCTGACCCCATCAAACACTCCCAGGACAGGTACAGCACGGGGTTAGATACAGAGTCAAGCTCCCTCTACACTGTCCCCACCAAACACTCCCAGGACAGGTACAGCACGGGGTTAGATAGAGAGTAAAGATCCCTCGACACTGTCCCCATCAAACTCCCAAGACAAGTGTTTTGTTACCTGTGTGGTAGGTAACATGTGCTACTCAAACCTTGGTTAGTGATGAGGTATTCTGAATCCCTTTGAAGAAGATTCGAACTCCTCCAGTAGTAACAAAAGATTTATTGAGTAACTACAACAATATTTACTGAGTTCTCTACTTTAACTTTGATACTAGTGATAAGGTTAACAAGATCTAACTATGGTAACTATACAATATCCACCGGCCATCTAAACTAGTCTGCTGTTGCGTTGATTACAGTGCACCCAAGAGAGAGAGAGACCCAATGTGGCTGCCTTTTATACCCCTGTTGGTCCGGCCCTCTAGTGATCATGTGGTGCTACTGATTACACATTAACCCCTTGTGTACATACACACATAGAGATCACTACATCCCCCTTTTTTTCATGTTACATATTTTCTGTATGTTGTAAAGAAAATTGAACAAACATAATGGATGCAGTTTTCAAAGGCATTTCATAAAATCAATGAGTTAGTCCATCAAATGTTAATACATTTAGTATCTTAAGTTTGTTTTGCATGCGTGAAATAGGCAGACAAATGTTGTTATGTACAAGTTGTGATGATCTTGCCGAGTATACAAAGCCAATTAATATTTATGAGTCCAGTCTTAATTTTTTTTTTAAAATTGTGAGTCCATACTTTATGAGTTTGTTCGGTCGAGTTGCTTTCTTCTTCTGTTTTTGAAGTGGTGATGTTGATGTTGTTATTTGTTTGGGAACGTCGTCAGTGTTCCAGCGTTTAAGTAACCAAGAAGTCATCAATGAGGTATTTGTCGAATCACTTTGTTGTCTGATTTATGCTTTTTTTTTTCTTCTTGCGGTAGCAATTCTGTGTTACATCTTTGTTGTCTGACCTGAACTTTTTCCTTTGTTTGTGGTGTTGATTCTGTATATCATCTTTGTTGTCTGACCTGGACTTTTTCTTATGTTTGTGGTATTGATTCTGCATGTCATCTTTCTTGACAGCTGATTTGCTTGTTTGTTGTGGAACAAATGTGAATTTGTGAGATTGGTTGCTATGCCATGGCATGTTTGCACTCTTGCCATTGTTTTGCAGTGTGCTGTGGCATTGTCCTTCTTGTGCAGAGTTGTACCATGTTGTACAGGTCGTTGTTTCATTGTTGTCGTTTCTGTCTTGGTCGTTTTCGTTGTCGTTCTTCTTGTTGTCGTTCTTGTTGTCGTTTTTGTCGTGCTTGTTGTTTCTGTTTTTGTTGTTTTCGCTGTTGTTCTTGTTGTTTTTCTTGTTGTGCTTGTTGTTTCTGCAGAGCTTCATGTTGTTGTTGTTGCTCTTGTTGCGCTGCATGTTGTTTTCGTTGTTGCTGTTGCGCTCAATGAGTGTTCCGTTTGGCTGATGTGAGTCATTGTCACAGTTATTGGTGTCAGTGTCCTTTGTGGGATCTGTTACATTGAGCGTTTCTTCTTGAGAATTGTGAGAATGATCTGATGTTGCATTGATGTTGGTGACATCAGTCATTTGTGGTGGATTTGATTCCTCTTCTTTGCTTCCTTGGTATTCCTCTTCTGGAGTAATTTCTGGTTCACTTGAATCATCTGTGATCTCTTTGTGCTCCTCTTCTGGGGTTATTTATGGTTCACTTGAATCATCTTTGGTTTCTTGGTGCTCCTCTTCTGGAGTCAAAATCTTCAAGATTTCTATTAACGTGGTCTCTCTGGACTCTTGGCGCTCCTCTTCTGGAGTCAAAATCTTCAGGATTTCTATTGATGTGGTCTCTCTGGACTCTTGGGTGGCCGTCCTCTGATTATTGAGTGCTTCTGTGCAGACGAGATGAGATATGTCAGTCTTGCTGTGATCCTGCACATCCTGTATGGGAATTGTGATTTCTTCGTCACTTGTCTCACATACAGTGGGTAGACATTCAGTGTCTTCCTCTGGTGGCTCAAATAAGCTGGGTAGACTGTCATAGTCTTCTTCTGGTGGCTCAAATAAGCTTGATAGATCTTCATAGTCTTGTTCATGCATTGCGTTCGCTGTGGAGTGTTTGCTTGCTTCCATTTTTGAGTCTGTCACCGAGCTGTCTGTGGAGGCTTGCGTCACTCTCTTTGTGGAGGCTTGCATCACTCTCTTTGTGGAGTCTTTCATCGCTCGCTCTGTGGAGTCCTTCATCGCTCTCTCTGTGGAGTCTGTCATCGCTCTCTTTGTGGGGTTGTGCAGTGTTCTCACTGTAGAGTCGATCTGTGCTCTCTCAACGGAGTGGTTCTGTGCTCTCTGTGTGGCGTCGTCTTCTTCTTGGGTATTGCTGTCATCCAATGTATCGACGATCTGCCATGGCACCATGGTATTGGATTCATCTACCATGAGAAGAGTCATGTTGAGCTTTTCAACCGTGTTGCTTATGCTGTGATCAGGATCTCCGAATAACTCAGCCATGTACATAGAACATAGAACAATACAGCGCAGTACAGGCCCTTCGGCCCACGATGTTGCACCGAAACAAAAGCCATCCAACCTACACTATGCCATTATCATCCATATGTTTATCCAATAAACTTTTAAATGCCCTCAATGTTGGCGAATTCACCACTGTAGCAGGTAGGGCATTCCACGGCCTCACTACTCTTTGCGTAAAGAACCTACCTCTGACCTCTGTCCTATATCTATTATCCCTCAGTTTAAAGTTATGTCCCCTCGTGCCAGCCATATCCATCCGCGGGAGAAGGCTCTCACTGTCCACCCTATCCAACCCCCTGATCATTTTGTATGCCTCTATTAAGTCTCCTCTTAACCTTCTTCTCTCCAACGAAAACAACCTCAAGTCCATCAGCCTTTCCTCATAAGATTTTCCCTCCATACCAGGCAACGTCCTGGTAAATCTCCTCTGCACCCGCTCCAAAGCCTCCACGTCCTTCCTATAATGCGGTGACCAGAACTGTACGCAATACTCCAAATGCGGCCGTACCAGAGTTCTGTACAGCTGCAACATGACCTCCCGACTCCGGAACTCAATCCCTCTACCAATAAAGGCCAACACTCCATAGGCCTTCTTCACAACCCTATCAACCTGGGTGGCAACTTTCAGGGATCTATGTACATGGACACCTAGATCCCTCTGCTCATCCACACTTTCAAGAACTTTACCATTAGCCAAATATTCCGCATTCCTGTTATTCCTTCCAAAGTGAATCACCTCACACTTCTCTACATTAAACTCCATTTGCCACCTCTCGGCCCAGCTCTGCAGCTTATCTATATCCCTCTGTAATCTGCTACATCCTTCCACACTATCGACAACACCACCGACTTTAGTATCGTCTGCAAATTTACTCACCCACCCTTCTGCGCCTTCCTCTAGGTCATTGATAAAAATGACAAACAGCAACGGCCCCAGAACAGATCCTTGTGGTACTCCACTTGTGACTGTACTCCATTCTGAACATTTCCCATCAACCACCACCCTCTGTCTTCTTTCAGCTAGCCAATTTCTGATCCACATCTCTAAATCACCCTCAATCCCCAGCCTCCGTATTTTTTGCAATAGCCTACCGTGGGGAACCTTATCAAACGCTTTGCTGAAATCCATATACACCACATCAACTGCTCTACCCTCATCTACCTGTTCAGTCACCTTCTCAAAGAACTCAATAAGGTTTGTGAGGCATGACCTACCCTTCACAAAGCCATGCTGACTATCCCTGATCATATTATTCCTATCTAGATGATTATAAATCTTGTCTCTTATAATCCCCTCCAAGACTTTACCCACTACAGACGTGAGGCTCACCGGCCTATAGTTGCCGGGGTTGTCTCTGCTCCCCTTTTTGAACAAAGGGACCACATTTGCTGTCCTCCAGTCCTCTGGCACTATTCCTGTAGCCAATGATGACATAAAAATCAAAGCCAAAGGTCCAGCAATCTCTTCCCTGGCCTCCCATAGAATCCTAGGATAAATCCCATCAGGTCCCGGGGACTTATCTATTTTCAGCCTGTCCAGAATTGCCAACACCTCTTCCCCACGTACCTCAATGCCATCTATTCTATTAGCCTGGGGCTCAGCATTCTCCTCCACAACATTATCTTTTTCCTGAGTGAATACTGACGAAAAATATTCATTTAGTATCTCGCCTATCTCTTCAGACTCCACACACAATTTCCCATCCCTGTCCTTGACTGGTCCTACTCTTTCCCTAGTCATTCGCTTATTCCTGACATACCTATAGAAAGCTTTTGGGTTTTCCTTGATCCTTCCTGCCAAATACTTCTCATGTCCCCTCCTTGCTCGTCTTAGCTCTCTCTTTAGATCCTTCCTCGCTACCTTGTAACTATCCATCGCCCCAACCGAAACTTCACACTTCATCTTCACATAGGCCTCCTTCTTCCTCTTAACAAGAGATTCCACTTCCTTGGTAAACCACGGTTCCCTCGCTCGACGCCTTCCTCCCTGTCTGACCGGTACATACTTATCAAGAACACGCAGTAGCTGATCCTTGAACAAGCCCCACTTATCCAGTGTGCCCAACACTTGCAGCCTACTTCTCCACCTTATCCCCCCCAAGTCACGTCTAATGGCATCATAATTGCCCTTCCCCCAGCTATAACTCTTGCCCTGCGGTGTATACTTATCCCTTTCCATCATTAACGTAAACGTCACCGAATTGTGGTCACTGTCCCCAAAGTGCTCTCCTACCTCCAAATCCAACACCTGGCCTGGTTCATTACCCAAAACCAAATCCAACGTGGCCTCGCCTCTTGTTGGCCTGTCAACATATTGTTTCAGGAAACCCTCCTGCACACACTGTACAAAAAACGACCCATCTATTGTACTCGAACTATATCTTTTCCAGTCAATATTTGGAAAGTTAAAATCTCCCATAATAACTACCCTGTTACTTTCGCTCATATCCAGAATCATCTTCGCCATCCTTTCCTCTACATCCCTAGAACTATTAGGAGGCCTATAAAAAACTCCCAACAGGGTGACCTCTCCTTTCCTGTTTCTAACTTCAGCCCATACTACCTCGGCAGAAGAGTCCCCATCTAGCATCCTCTCCGCCACCGTAATACTGCTCTTGACTAGCAGCGCCACACCTCCCCCTCTTTTGCCTCCTTCTCTGAGCTTACTAAAACACCTAAACCCCGGAACCTGCAACATCCATTCCTGTCCCTGCTCTATCCATGTCTCCGAAATGGCCACAACATCGAAGTCCCAGGTACCAACCCACGCTGCCAGTTCCCCTACCTTGTTTCGTATACTCCTGGCATTGAAGTAGACACACTTCAAACCACCTACCTGAACACTGGCCCCCTCCTGCGATGTCAAATCTGTGCTCCTGACCTCTATACTCTCATTCTCCCTTACCCTAAAACTACAATCCAGGTTCCCATGCCCCTGCTGCATTAGTTTAAACCCCCCCAAAGAGCACTAACAAATTTGTGCCCCTCAGGTTCAGATGTAGACCATCCTGTCTGTAGAGGTCCCACCTTCCCCAGAAAGAGCCCCAGTTATCCAAAAATCTGAATCCCTCCCGCCTGCACCATCCCTGTAGCCACGTGTTTAAATGCTCTCTCTCCTTATTCCTCATCTCACTATCACGTGGCACGGGCAACAACCCAGAGATAACAACTCTGTTTGTTCTAATTCTGAGCTTCCATCCTAGCTCCCTGAAAGCCTGCCTGACATCCTTGTCCCCTTTCCTACCTATGTCGTTGGTGCCAATGTGGACCATGACTTGGGGCTGCTCCCCCTCCCCCTAAGGACCCGGAAAACACGATCCGAGACATCACGTACCCTTGCACCTGGGAGGCAACATACCAAACGTGAGTCTCTCACGCTCCCACAAAATCTCCTATCTGTGCCCCTGACTATAGAGTCCCCAATTACTAATGCTCTGCTCCTCTCCCCCTTCCCTTCTGAGCAACAGGGACAGACTCCGTGCCAGAGGCCCGTACCCCATGGCTTACCCCTGGTAAGTCCCCCCCCCCACAAGTATCCAAAGCGGTATACTTGTTTCTCAGGGGTACGACCGCAGGGGATCCCTGCACTGACTGTTTTTTCCCAGTCCCTCTTACAGTTACCCACCTATCTCCAATCTTTGGTGTAACTAATTCCCTGAAGCTGCTATCTATGACCCCTTCTGCCTCCCGAATGATCCGAAGTTCTTCCAACTCCAGCTCCAGTTCCCTAACTCGGTCTTGGAGGAGCTGGAGATGGCAGCACTTCCTGCAGGTAAAATCAGCAGGGACACTAACTGCATCCCTCACCTCAAACATCCTGCAGGAGGAACATTGCACTCCCTTCCCTGCCATTCCTCCAACTTTCTACCAAGATCTGGCTAAAAAATAATAATAATATAATAAAATATGGTACTTACCTCAGACCAATGGGTTTTATTATTAGGTTAGAGGAGGAGGGCGGGTGGGAGACACTACACGTGTAGTGTCTCGGGTTTCCTCTCCACCAGAATTTATTGGGGAGGGTCTTCCCAGACGTCCGCGGGTCGACTTCCTGTTCCCGCCTAAAAAACTAATTTAAAATAAAAAAAAAAGAAAAATTCTCAGCTCCTGCTGAAATTGACTAACCAGCCAGCTGTTCTCACGCCGCCGAAATCGACTGGCCTGCCCCTGCAAAGACAAGTGCTTTTAAAGGTTGACTTACCTCCCAGCAACCTCCTTCCGCAATGCTCCCGCTGAAACTGACTCACCACTCACCAGCTGTTCTCACGCCGCCGAAATCTGAGTAGTATTGTGTGTATTGTTCGATAGACAAATCATCCCTTTTTGTTTCAGAGTTGTGATCGTTCTCTTCATGTTCAATGAGCAAATCATCTTCTTTGGTATTGGATTTTTCATTGTGCTCTTCACTTTGGGTGGTGCACACTGCTTATTCCAGGGTGTTGTGAAAGTTGTTTTCAACTGCTGGTGTAAGTTCGGGCTGTTCTGTCTTTTGAGGTAAAAAAAATTGGGTTTGGCAGCTTTTGTAAAGGCCCCGAAGAATCCAGCACGAGTTTTAAGGATACAAAATAATAAAGTTTATTTACTATAACAATATATACATAGCAGTAGCAGTAACTTCCCTTGCTACCTACTCCTTCCTCCTGGTTCCTGGACTGGCCAGCTTATTTATAGTAGGAGTTTCTCCGCCCCCCTCATTGGGGAAGTTCATACTCCCATAGGATTGTGGGATAATCATTAGTCCCCAGCCAATCGTCAGTAGGCAGGTTATAACATCCCTCCCCCCCAAAGTCCAAGGAATCCACCGTAGGCCCTGGCGAAGGAAGGCGTCGAACTCGTTTGGCCGCAGGCCGGACGCCATTTGCACGCGGCGCTGGATCAGGCGGCGTATAACGAGACGGAGACCGGCGCTTCCGTGATGAACGGCGCGGTTGTACATCCACGGCCTGTGGACCCGAGGATTCCCCCTCTGATTCATCCTGTGTCTCCATCTCGGAGTCAGAGTCTGCTGCCTCCGTCATGTCAGCGTCTCTATCCCCATTCGGTCCCGTCATGACCTGCGCAGGCTTTGAGTGAGGCACCAGTGGAAGATTTGGAGGACTACCTTCCCTTGTTTCTGGTCTTTGCCGCTGTTGAACTGAGCTCCGGGGGCGGGGAATCTTTTGCGGGGATGATCTTCTGGACCGGACGTGGTCTACATGTTTTCGCTGGAGACGACCCTGGGCTTGCACCTCCATTCCCTGTAGCTCCTGTACTCCTCGCTCTGCGCTCTCTCGGGACAAGACTATTTGTATTGCCTGTTGAAAAGTCAATGTTGGCTCCGCTAACAACTTTCTCTGGGTGGCCGCATTGTTAATACCGCAAACCAAACAGTCGCGTAACATTTCTGACAAGGTCTCACCATAGTCACAGTATTCCGCAATCCCGCGTAGCCTGGATAAAAAATCGGCAAGGGATTCTCCAGGGGTCCTCTCAGCGGTATTAAACCGGTAACGCTGGACTATCGTGGACGGGGTTGGGTTAAAGTGTTGCCCCACTATATTCACAAGTTCGTCAAACGTTTTGGTGTCCGGCGCAGCTGGGTACGTAAGGCTCCTAATCACCCCAAACGTATGCGGCCCGCAGGCGGTGAGCAATATGACCACCTGGCGCTCGTTTTCAGTGATATTGTTTGCCCGGAAATAGTAACGCATCCGTTGCGTGTACTGGTTCCAGCTTTCCAGCGCAGCATCAAAAACATCCAAACGTCCGTACAGAGGCATGGTATAATAGAAAACAACTTCCAACCTGTATCCAACAAAAATCCAGGGAGGTGGCTTCAGCAGTGTAGACAGCTATTCACTTTTACCTTCGTCGCCAGTTTTGTAAAGGCCCCGAAGAATCCAGCACGAGTTTTAAGGATACAAAATAATAAAGTTTATTTACTATAACAATATATACATAGTAGTAGCAGTAACTTCCCTTGCTACCTACTCCTTCCTCCTGGTTCCTGGACTGGCCAGCTTATTTATAGTAGGAGTTTCTCCGCCCCCCTCATTGGGGAAGTTCTTACTCCCATAGGATTGTGGGATAATCATTAGTCCCCAGCCAATCGTCAGTAGGCAGGTTATAACAGCAGCTTTAAATTTATTTTTGTTCATTTTCGTGCATTTCCCATTTAAGTGGGCGTGGTCCTGGTCCTCTGATATCATGACGCCCGTGCCGTCATGCGTAGAAATCGAATGCGCATGCGCACTCCGAGTTTCCTTTACTGTGCGCTCTTTTCACAACTGCGCATGTGCGGCTCTTTTCTCAAGATGGCTGCCGCTCTGAACTTCCGTCTTCTTCTGTTTCAACCCTGCCTCTGCCTCGTGGTAAGTTTTGGCGCCTCTTTTACTGATTTTGTTTGCTAGATAATGATTCTAGTCTTTGTAAAGACTCACCGTATTGATTTTGTTTTTGTTCATAAGCAATGCATTTTTGTATAAGAGTTTCTAGAGTTAGATGCTTATTTTGTGCTGGTTCTTCCCTCAAATTTTTATCAGCTAGTCGAGAAATTAATTGATTCATTCTCACAGTGTCCTGAAATCAGCATAATCACAGCCTTGTGGTATTAACTTGAGGTTGGTAAGAAAATCAGTGATGGGCCCTCCGTTTCTCTGGCATTTATGACAATGTTAAATCTTTCCAGCATCTCACCAGAGTGACTCTTACAGTGTTCATCAAATTTTTTGAGTAGTACTTTTATTTTGGTGTCGTCTTCACCTTCTAAGTAATTAAAGCAATTATAGATTTCTCTAGTTTCATGCCCTCCGATTGAGAGTAGTAGTGCTATTTTCATTGTGTTAGAGACCGTGCTTAAACCATTAGCTGTGATAAATATTTGGAATATCTGTTCAAATCATTTCCAGTCATAACTTAAATTACCGGTTGTTTCCAGCTGCCCTAGAGGTCCAATGAGTCCCATAGTTAGTCGTCAAGGATCCATTTGCTGCAAAGTCTTCCACCGTCGAATGTCCAGTCTTCTCTTTTTCTTCTCTTTTTGTCTAACATAATCTAACTAGTTCTGTTAAAGCCACTCAACTGGTACCATGTTTTGTTACCTGTGTGGTAAGTAACATGTGCTACTCAATCCTTGGTTAGTGATGAGCTATTCTGAATCCCGATGAAGTAGATTCAAACTCTTCCAGTAGTAACAAAAGGTTTATTGAGTAACTACAACAATATTTACATGAGTTCTCTACTTTAACTTTGATACTAGTGATAAAGTTAACAAGATCTAACTATGGTAACTATACATAACTCCACAGGCCATCTAAACTAGTCTGCTGTTGCTTTGTCCCCAAGAGAGAGAGAGAGAGAGAGACCCAATGTGGCTGCCTTTTATACCCCTGTTGGTCCGGCCCTCTAGTGATCATGTGGTGCTACTGATTACACATTAACCCCTTGTGTACATGCACACTTAGAGATCACTACAATAGGTACAGTACGGGGTTAGATACAGAGTAAATCTCCCTCTACACTGTCCCCATCAAACACTCCCAGGACAGGTAAAGCACAGGTTAGATACAGAGTCAAGCTCCCTCTACACTGTTCCCATCAAACACTCCCAGGACAGGTACAGCATGGGGTTAGATACAGAGTAAAGCTCCCTCTACACTGTCCCCATCAAACACTCCCAGGACAGGTACAGCACAGTATTCGATACTGATAAAGCTCCCTCTACACTGTCCCCATCAAACACTCCCAGGACAGGTACAGCACGGGGTTAGATACAGAGTAAAGCTCCCTCAACACTGTCCCCATAAAACACTCCCAGGACAGGTACTGCTCGGGGTTAGATACAGAGTCAAGCTCCCTCTACACTGTTCCCATCAATCACTCCCAGGATAGGTACAGCATGGGGTTAGATACAGAGTAAAGCTCCTTCTACACTGTCCCATCAAACACTCCCAAGACAGGTACAGCACGTGGTTAGATATCGAGTAAAGCTCTCTCTACACTGTCCCCATCAAACACTCCAAGGGCAGATATACACAGGGTTAGATACAGAGTGTGGTAGTCTGTGTTAGAAGGATTACAGTACCTGGTAATGTCGGAATACCATTGGTGGAGAATGTATTTGTTCCCATTGGTTAAGCCTGTATGTTAGCTCCGCCCTGCAAGGGGGGGTATAAGAGCCTGTGCCACCCCAGCAGCTTTCTTCTGTACCTGCGCTGCTGGGAGAAACATCTAGCGTATTAAAGCCTTCAATTGTCTCCAATCTCGCTTCTGGAGTTATTGACCGTGCATCAATAAAAGTGAGTGTTTGCTTTTTTCATCCTCTGCTCTGCCCCATCAAACACGCCCCAGGCAGGTAGTTGGAGCGGTTAGATACAGAGTAAAGCTCCCTCAAACACTCCCAGGACAGGTACAGCTTGTGGTTAGTTACAGAGTAAACCCCCACTACCGTTAATACAGAGGGATATGGTGGGATAGTGACAGTGTCACTGGACTAGTATCAAGAGCTCTTGACAGCTGTTGGAGTTTAAATGCAATTAATAAATCTGGAATATAAAGTTAGTCTCAGTAATGGTGACCATTTGCTGCCTTTGCAACGCCATAAGCAGGAAACTCTTGTTTTCCTGACATTTTAGGTCACATGGACAGTTAGGGCAGAAGGTCTATTGGACGACCCCATCATATCACAATGTGAACCCATGAGGACAGGCTGAGTTAGTGTTCACCGTCAGTTCTGGCAGAAAGTCCCGAATCTGCTGAGGGGCAATCCAGGGGTGTGTCCAGGTTATCACAGAGGCGGAGATTGGTCCCCTGCTCCAGTGATGGGAGTGGGACCTGTCGCACTGAATCCCAGCATGAGGCAACGGTCTTGAGGAATGAGTGGACCAAGTGTTGGCGGGAAAGACCTTCAGCGCAGTTTCTAATGAGTAAGGGGAGTGGGAGGGCGTGGGGTCAGGATAGTGAGAGGGACCTCTGCTTGGTCAGTCAGATTGTATCAAATAATCTGGTGAACAAAAGTACTTTGGCAGAAAACAGCCCTTTTGTATAAATTAAAATCTGACTGGAGACAATCCCAAGTGACCTTGGCTTTTGCAAACATTGAAAGAATGATTCTACTGTGTTATCACACATGCACAATCCAGCTGCTGACGTGCTTTGAGATTGCCTTCCTGCCTCATGGCCTTCCTGCCTCATGGGAACCACAAACTGTAAACAAGGAACTTTAATGTGCTGATTTTGTGTTGATGGTAAATTTAGCCTCAGTCATTGAAGGCCAAGTGCATGTCTTGTGACTGAACGAGGATGAAAAAAGCAAACGCTTACTTTTATTATAAATAATAACTGAAAACGCTGAGAATAATCAGCAGGTCTGGCAGCATCTGTCGGCGAGATGGAAATAACGTTAGACTTTCATGGTCGGTATCCTTTAATCAGAATTGACTTGAAAGGTTGGGTGGGATCTGAATTGATTCAAAATCCATCCACTTGCACAAAGTTAAAATGAGGCCCAGTAACCCTGTGAGACGCAGCAGTTTCTGTTTTTATTTCAGATTTCCAACACCCTCAGTTTTTCTTTTGCCTTTGACTCATATTTATTAAAGATCTTTCTTGTGGATGCACTCATGTAGACAGAGAAAAAGAAATAGAGAGGATGGAGACTGGAAGGGAAGGTTCGGCGGTGAGGCAGAAAGCGAAGGCCCGAAGAAGGGCTTTGAGGCATTTTCTAAGAATGGGGAAGGGGATCGTTTAGGGAGGAAGCTGTAGGTGAGGTGGGGTAAAGAACATGGGAGAGAGAAGAGTAGCTATTGTTATGGGTCCGGGTTTACAGAACCCCAAAGTGTTTCATGGAGTTCAACCGACCCACAACTTGTAATAGATTGTGGTGTGGGAAGCACACGGCGTACTCTCCAGGTGTGATACAGCACAAATGGACAAGTGGTTTTAAAACAAAACAATGTTTATTCTATGAACTCAAGTTAACCCTTTTAAAACAAACATTGAATATCTTAACTTCAAAGATACCCCCAAAAGACTACAACACTAAATAATCCTTCAAACTGTTCCTTTAAACATCCAAAAGACTTCAAACCTTCAAAGATAGGAGCACATTAGGTTACATTCAATATATTTATAGCCTTTGGATTGCAGAAATCAACAGACCAGCTCTGTGTTTCTTCATGTAACTCACAGCAAAACACACAGACACTCCCAGCTGCGTTCTCAAACTGAAACTCAAAAAGCAGAAGTGAGCTCAGCGCCCCTCACCCTCTGACATCACTTCAGAATATGATCAGCTCCATTTCTTAAAGGTACATTGCTTAAACATCCATTTCTTAAAGGTACTCTCACATGACACCTCCCCCCCCCAAGAAAAAAAACCCCATCAACTTCAAGATGGTTTCATTTTTCACCTTTGCACCATCAATTAAGAAATGCACACAGTAAAAACACTTTACCGGTTCAAAAAAAACAACACACGCAAACAGGTATAATAATGTAGTCCATTTTCTTTTTCCGTTCTTCTTCCTCCAACCAAAATCCTTCTCGATTGACAGTCTCTTTGGACAAGAAGGTCTCTGCACAACCCATCCATTCCTCTACGCCTCAGCATTTCTCTTTAAAGTCAGATACTTCAGTTCAACCTGATCACAGAGTCTCTTGCAATTCTCCAATACAGGAGCATCGGTTACCACAGCTTTCATGCAGTCAAATGCATGTTGAAACTCCACTGTCCATTGAAATTTTTTTATGTTTCTTCAGCAAATCCATCAGTGGAGCAATCACACTACAAAACCCTTGCACAAATGTTCGATCAAATCCACTCATGCCAAGAAATCGCATTATTTCCCGTCGTCTTGAGGGTATCGGAAACTCCTCAATAACTGTTGGTTTCACATCCCGTGGGACCAATCGACCCTGTCCGATTGTATGACCAAGGAAAGTGACTTGGGCTTTTCCAAATTCACTTTTGGCTAGGTTTATCACCAAACCCGCCTCCTGAAGTCGATCGAATAACTCCATCAGATGCTTCAAATGTTCTTTCCATGTCTGGCTGAAAACTACCAGATCGTCGATATATACCGCACAATTGGGTAATCCAGAAACAACTGTATTAGTTAACCGTTGAAATGTGGCTGGGGCATTTTTCATGCCAAATGGCATAACTTTGAATTGGTATATACCATTTGGAGTCACAAAAGCTGAAATCTTCTTTGCCCTTTCGGATAAAGGTACCTGCCAGAAACCTTTAAGTAAATCCAGTTTGGAAATAAAAGCGGATTGTCCCACTTTCTCAATGCAATCCTCCAAACGTGGGATAGGATAAGAGTCCGTTCTTGTAACTGCATTCACCTTTCTATAGGCCACACACAACCGTTGGGTGCCGTCTGGTTTAGGACCATCACTATGGCTGAGCACCATTGGCTGCAACCCACTTCAATTATGCCATTTTTAAGCATACTCTCAATCTCTTTGTTAACCTGTGCCAATTTTAAAGGATTAAGTCCATATGGATGTTGTTTGATTGGAACAGCATTTCCCACATCTACATCATGTATAGCCATTTTAGTACTTCCCAATTTATCTCTACAAACCTGCCCATGTAATATCAATAACTTTTTCAGGTCAGGTTGTTTTTCCTCTGGAAGGTAACTTAACAATTCATCCCAATTTTTAAGAATCCTTTTTCTCTCCTTCCCTTTCAAGTACCTTTCAAGCATATTCACATGACACACTCGGTGAGTCTTCCTTCTATCTGTTGTTTTTAACCACATAATTCCCCTCACTTAATTTCCTTTCAATCTGATAAGGTCCACAAAACATAACTTTTAAAGGTTCACCTACCACTGGTAACAATACTAAAACTTTATCCCCACTGGTAAAACTACGAACTTTGGATTTCTTGTCCGCTACTCGTTTCATCACATGTTGTGCAACTTTTAAATGTTGTCTAGCCAATTCACCTGCTCTATTTAATCGTTCCCTAAAATTTGACACGTAATCCAATAGTAATTTCCGATTTCTCACCCACCAATTTTTCCTTAACCAATTTAAGTGGTCCTCTTACCTCACGACCAAAAATTAGTTCAAAAGGTCTAAATTTGGTGACTCATTAGATGCATCCCTAATTGCAAACAGTACAAATGGAATTCCTTTATCCCAATCCTCTGGCTAATCTTGACAATAAACCCTCAACATTGTCTTTAATGTCTGATGCCACCTTTCTCATGCTCCCTGCGATTCTGGATGGTATGCAGTTGATTTAAATTGTTTTATTCCTAAGCTATCCATAACTTCTTTGAATAACTTTGAGGTAAAATTTGATCCTTGATCCGATTGAATTTCTGTGGGTAGTCCATATCTAGTAAAGAATTTAAGTAACTCCTCCACAATCTTTTTAGCTGTTATATTACGTACTGGAATGGCCTCTGGAAACCTAGTAGACACATCCATTATAGTCAAAAGATATTGATACCCACTTTTTGTTTTAGGAAGTGGTCCTACACAATCAATTAGGACCCTTGTAAAAGGTTCCTCAAATGCTGGAATGGGTATTAAGGACGCTGGTTTTATCACTGCTTGAGGTTTCCCTATCACTTGACATGTGTGACATGATTGACAGAATTTAACAACATCTTTATGTAGTCCAGGCCAATAAAAATGTTTCTGGATTTTAGCTTGAGTTTTCCTTATCCCCAAATGACCTCCCACTGGTACCGCATGTGCCACTCGCAACACCTCCTTTCTATACCCTACCGGCAATACTACTTGATGAACTTCTGCCCACTTTTCATCCGCCTGCATATGTACAGGTCTCCATTTTCTCATCAAGACATCACTTTTAAGGTAATAACACTCTGGTATACTCTCAGATTCCTCTTCCGTATATGCTTTCTGATATATCCGTTTTATTTCTACATCTTTCTGTTGTAACTCTGCCAATTTTCCTGAACTAAAAATATCCGCCTCATCCTCCACCTGTTCTTGTTTTTTTCCAACTATCTGATCAAAAATCGTTTCTGATACTTGCACTTCAACTTCACTCTTTGATTTCTCCTCTTGTCTTAACCTGTGACTTTGCGACCTTGTTACTACACAATCCGGAAAAATCCCAGGATATTTGTCCTTCAACACTTCAGTTGTCTGATTTTCCACTGGCTTATCAACCACAGTAGGCATCACTCCCACCTGCGATCCAGCTATATCATTACCCAAGATAAACTGTATTCCTGGACAAGATAGTTTCTCTATTACTCCTACCACCACTTCACCACTCTTCACTGGACTTTCCAACCTTACCTTATATAATGGAACGCTGCTCCTCTCACCCTGAATTCCACATATTACCACCTTTTCTGGCAACATTCTTCCCAAACTACATAATTCCTCATCTCTTACCATTAAAGATTGACTAGCTCCTGTATCTCTTAAAATTGTGACTTCTTTACCTGCTCCTCATGATACACATGAGTAAACTTTACCCACACCAGTAAATTCTTTAAAGACATCTGGCACCTTCTTATCAATTACTTCTTGAACAGGCTGTACAATCATTTGCACCTCCTTTGCTTCCCTTGGGCTTTCCTTTACCACTCTAACAAACTCCACTGTCTAATCCTGTTTTACCACATCAGCCTTCCCAGTGCTTTACTTCAACCACCAACACTGTGACTTTACATGGCCTAGTTTATTACAGTAAAAACATTTGAAACTTTTCATTTCTCTTCCACACTCCTGGATTTCTTTTTTAATCTGAGGTACACTCTCTTTATTATCTCCCATCAGATCACCTTTACCTTTACCACGTGAGTATTTCTCATGTCCCCAGTTTCTATCCTTCACCGGCTGAAACTGATGTCGGAAACCAAGCCTTGATTTATGAACTAATTCATAATCATGCCAATCTCGCAGTTTTAACCCTCTGCTCTTCCACATGAGTTCTCACTACATCAGGAATTGAATTTTTAAACTCCTCCAAAAGTATAATTTCTCTGAGAGCTTCATACATTTGGTCTATTTTCAAAGCCCTTATCCACCTATCAAAATTACTCTGTTTGAGCCTTTCAAACTCCATGGGCGGGATTCTCCGCAATCGGCGCGATGTCCGCCGACCGGCGCCAAAAACGGCGCGAATCAGTCTGGCATCGCGCCGCCCCAAAGGTGCGGAATTCTCCGCATCTTGAGGGGCCGAGCCCTCACCTTGAAGGGCTAGGCCCGTGCCGGAGTGATTTCCGCTGGCGCGGAAATGACTTTGCCCTGCGACACATGCGTGGGAGCGTCAGCGGGCGCTCATGCCATCCCCGCGCATGCGCAGTGGAGGGGGTCTCTTCCGCCTCCGCCATAGTGGAGACCATAGCGAAGGCGGAAGAAAAAGAGTGCCCCCACGGCACAGGCCCGCCCGCGGATTGATGGGCCCCGATCGCGGGCCAGGCCACCGTGGGGGCATCCCCTGGGGCCAGATCACCCCGCCCCCCCCTCCAGGACCCTGGAGCCCGCCTGCGCCGCCTTGTCCCGCATTCGAAAGGTGGTTCAATCCACGGCGGCTGGCTTGGGTTGACAGCGGTGGGACTTCGGCCCATCGCGGACCGGAGAATCGCCGGGGGTGGGCCCGCCGACCGGCGCGATTTCTGCCAACCGGCGCGGTGTGATACCCGCCCCCGCCCCCCCCCCCCCGAATCTCCGGTGGCGCGGGCGGGATTCACGCGGGCTCCCGGCGACCGGGTCGGAGAATCTCGCCCCATGTATGTTTGACCAAATCTTTCCTTAAATTTCCAAACCTTTGTCTGTCAGCTTCGGGCAGTTGCTCATATACACCTAAGGTGGATTTTTTCACCTCCTCATACGTTCCAGATACCTCCTCTGGTAGTGATGCAAACACTTCACTAGCTCTACCTACCAGCTTTGTTTGAATCAGCAATACCCACATGTCCTGTGGCCATTTCATTTGTTTAGCTACCTTCTCAAATGAAATTAAAAAGGCTTCTACCTCATTCTCATCAAACCTTGGCAATGCTTGGACATATTTAAATAGATCCCCAACATGTCTTTGACTATGACGCTCTGTCTCACTATCCTCATCAATCTCATCCATCTGTATGTTTCCCTTTGCGTCTGCCAATTTTAACTGATTTTCATGTTTCATAGCCATTTTATGAAGTTGAAACTCTCTCTTTTTCCCTTTCCTTTCTATCTCTTTCTTTGTTTCTTTCTTCTCTCTCCTTTTCTTTTTCCTCTGTATCTCTAACTCTTTCTTTGTTTCTTTCTTCTCTCTCTTTTTCTTTTTCTTTCATTGCATATTCAAGCTGCTTTAATTCTTTTGCATGTCCAAATTGCTTAATCTGCAACTGGAGCTTTGCCATTTCTAATGAGTGAGAATGTATCTCAGGCAAATTTAAATGCTCAGCTACCGCAGTAAGTACCTCATCTTTTCGCATTTTGCCAGGCAATGTTAACTGCAATGTTTTTGCCAAATCTAACAGTCTGCTTTTAGTCTCTGTCCATAAGGTATTGCATGTTACCGTGGCCGCCCCCAAAAACCTCTGAGCCTCTGAAAGAGCCATTGTCCACAACACACTCCCCACTTAAACTAAAATACCACACCTGAAAAGCAACCACAATATGCTCACCCCACACTGTCTTTAAGTTTGTTAAGCCAATCCAATCGATAGACTTTTATCCCGGACGAGCCCAAATTGTTATGGGTCCGAGTTTACAGAACCCCAAAGTGTTTCATGGAGTTCAACCGACCCACAACTTTTAATAGATTGTGGTGTGGGAAGCACACGGCATACTCTCCAGGTGTGATATAGCACAAATGGACAAGTGGTTTTTAAAACAAAACAATGTTTATTCTATGAACTCAAGTTTACCCTTTTAAAACAAACATTGAATATCTTAACACCCATTACTTCAAAGGTAACCCCAAAAGACTACAACACTAAATAATCCTTCAAACTGTTCCTTTAAACATCCAAAAGACATCAACCCTTCAAAAATAGGAGCACATTAGGTTACATTCAATATATTTATGGTCTTTGGATTGCAGAAATCAACAGACCAGCTCTGTGTTTCTTTCTGCAACTCACAGCAAAACACCCAGACACTCCCAGCTACGTTCCCAAACTGAAACTCAAAAGCAGAAGTGAGCTCAGTTCCCCCCACCCTCTGACATCACTTCAGTAATATGATCAGCTCCATTTCTTAAAGGTACACTGCTTAAACATCCATTTCTTAAAGGTACTCTCAATTGACACTATGGAAGGTGATACAAGGCTGGAGAAAGTTGTGGAGGGTTGGGAAGATGGGGACCAATGCAGGAAACACACCTTATGTGAGTGGCATGTTGTTAATGCTCTGTCCTGCCTGTAGTTCCTCCTCCCAGGAAATCTGCTACCCTGGTGTGTCATACTGATCTGCCTTGTGTCACCCTCACATATTCACAGTGGCTCATCTGTGACTTCCGGCATCCGACGCTCCTGGTTGTTAATGAGGCAATGTGAACATTGACTGATGGGGAGTTCGGCCCCAGTTATGGAAACTAACCTGTGACAGAAAAAAGACAAAAATAACTTGCATCTATTTTATTCCAATTATTTACTTTTTTATATTGATTTCCGCACTCCCATACAAGTTTTATTGATATTGATCCATTTTTGGGCTGTGGAACCGCCAGCAGCGGCAGCATTTATTAACCAGTTACAAGCCAGAGCCTCAGCAGCCACTGCAGAGGTAGTTCAGAATCAGTCATGTTGGTGTGGGACAGATTTGGAAGAGCATATGTATATCAGAGGGATGGGGGAAGATTACAAAGATCTTGGAGGGTTGTAGGGATGGTGTGTATCCTGGGTGAGACTTCCCACCTGGTCTACTGCAACAAATACCTGACCATCAGTTCCCAGGAACTCCAGGCTGGCATGTACCCACTGCTGTCTGGGTGGTTGTGTCAAACATGTGATGCCAGAAGGGACTAAGGCCTGACCAAGTGCACCAGTTTCAAATGAGACTGCGTGGAAAAAACAACCCACTCCATTCAGTGGAGTGAACTCTGATCAGAGGTACACTTTCTGACGTTATGGATATCTGGCCTCACTGATGAGTCGGACTGCAGAGAGGGAGAGAATTTGGATTACCAGGAGGGGGATGAAATTCATGTGGGTGCTCCTCCTCTCTATTGACTGTGGGGTGGCACAACGTGGGCAAAGCTGAGATCAGCTCACGACCACAGTCCCTAACCTGAGCTGAATATGACTTAAGAGCTTGACTGTGACCTATATGATGCACCTACAAGTACAAATGGAGACGTCATAGTGTGACATGATTCACAAACCTTTAAGAACACTTGGTAAAAAAACCAAGACCGAGGCTGCAGGAAGCTCACTGTTCCCTCCTCTCAGATTTAAAACACGTAGTAATGGTACTGACATTGACAGTGAAACAAATATTATGTGTGAGTTTAACCCTGTGTCATGGCATACGGTTTGTGTCAACAAAACAGCCTCAGGAAGAGATCAGAGATTGTGATCGCAGAATCATATCTTGAGCTTTACTGAATTAGACCATATATCATCACTGCTGATATTTAACTTCAAGAGCAGCCTTTGGCTGAGAGCCAATGGAAATAATCGAGATTTTGTTCCTCCGTCTTTTAAAAGACTCCTCCCACTTGACAAAGATGCTGAAGGTCATTTTACAACTTTGCACTTTGAAAACCTTACTCTTTTTTAAAAATTAAAAATAAAATAAAATTAGAGTACCCAATTCATTTTTTCCAATTAAGGTGGAAATTAGCGTGGCCAATCCACATACCCTGCGGTTGTGGGGGCGAAACCCACGCAAACACGGGGAGAATGTGCAAACTCCAGACGGACAGTGACCCAGAGCCGGGATCGAACCTGGGACCACGCCTCAATGAGGCATCAGTGCCAACCACTATGCCACCATGCTGCCCCGAAAACCTTATTCTGTGCCTTGCTCTACCCCCTACCCTGTTCGCTATTACAGTGCCAACCCGACCCTACCCTACTCCCTATCACAACCCTCCTCGACCCCTTCTCTACCTCTCCCATTCACTCTACTACCCAACACTATCCCAACTGTATATTCTATCACTATCCTTACATTCTGTCAGTGCCATTACCCTACCTCTGCCTTGACCTTCCACTACCCTTCACCTTATCCCTGTCCTGGCCCAACATGATTTAAGCATTTTACTAATGAACTTATTGAAAAAATGCAGAACTCAATTTCATAATTAAAGTGAGGAATAATTACCACGTTAAAATTCGGATGTCATGAGCATTAATTAACTCATGTTGCCACTTCTCACTTGATGAAGAAGCGAAGAGTCTTGAAGTTGATCTTCAAGCTGGGACCACAATCCACAGGAACAGAGCTTCAAGATGCAGCGAAAGGAGAATCTCTGCCTCACCCAAGGAACTGCTGACTCTGCCCAACAGGCGAACTGACCCGAGCACACACTGGACTCGAATCACCAACTCTTTATAGCGTTAGTCATCTTCATCCCACTGAATCTGACACATAACAGATAGGTCTCTCCCACTGCAGCTAGTCACCCCAGTCCCAGCTCAGTCAGCCACCTAATGTTGTCAGCTATATCACAAAGTGCAGTATACACACCTGGACAAGCAGAATATCAGTGTAACATGTCAATATCAGTGTAACAATGTGTCAATATCAGTGTAACATGTGTCAATATCAGTGTAACATGTGTCAATATCAGTGTAACAAAATGTCAATATCAGTGTAACAATGTGTCAATATCAGTGTGTCAGTGTAACAGAATGTCAATATCAGTGTAACAATGTGTCAATATCAGTGTGTCAGTGTAACAGAATGTCAATATCAGTGTAACAATGTGTCAATATCACTGGAATAATGACAGGAATTCTCCTGTTTTTGCGATTCACTTTCCCCGCTGGCAGTGCACTCCCGTCGGTGTAGGGTGGTTACAATGTGAAATCCCATTGACAAGCGGCGGGAAGATAGAATCTAGCCAACTAACGGCGCAACGTTGAGAAACCCACGGCTGGGGGACAGGAGAATCCGGCCAATGTGTCACTATCAGCGTGACAATGGACGGAATTATCCAGTTAACCAAGTGGCAAAAGTTGTGATGGGCGGCTGTGGAGAATTAGGGCATGAGTGCAAGCGTCACACTGCATGCGGTGGGCTGCTCACACTGGGTCTGCGGGTTCACAGACTGGGCTGCTCACACTGGGTGCTGCGGGGGAGGGGGTGATCACACTGGGTGCTGCAGGGGGATGGGGCAGATCACACTGGGTGCTGCGGGAGGTGGGGGCTGATCACACTGGGTGCTGTGGGGGGGCTGATCACACTGGGTGCAGCGGGAGGTGGGGGCTGATCACATTGGGTCCTGCGGGAGGTGGGGGCTGATCACATTGGGTCCTGCGGGAGGGGGGGGCTGATCACACTGGGTGCTGCGGGAGGTGGGGGCTGATCACACTGGGTGCTGTGGGGGGTGGGGGCTGATCACACTGGGTGCTGTGGGGGGGCTGATCACACTGGGTGCTGCGGGAGGGGGGCTGCTCACACTGGGTGCTGCGGGGGGGGGCTGATCACACTGGGTGCTGTGGGGGGGCTGATCACACTGGGTGCTGCGGGAGGGGGGCTGCTCACACTGGGTCCTGCGGGAGGGGGGGGCTGATCACACTGGGTCCTGCGGGAGGTGGGGGCTGCTCACACTGGGTGCTGTGGGGGGGCTGATCACACTGGGTGCTGCGGGAGGGGGGCTGCTCACACTGGGTGCTGCGAGGGGGGGCTGATCACACTGGGTGCTGCGGGAGGGGGGGCTGATCACACTGGGTGCTGCGAGGGGGGGCTGATCACACTGGGTGCTGCGGGGGGGGCAGATCACACTGGGTGCTGCGGGAGGGGGGCTGCTCACACTGGGGGCTGCGGGGGGGGGCTAATCACACTGGGTGCTGCGGGGGGGCTGATCACACTGGGTGCTGCGGGGGGGGCTGATCACACTGGGTGCTGCGGGGGGGGCAGATCACACTGGGTGCTGCGGGGGGGCTGATCACACTGGGTGCTGCGGGGGGGGGGCTTTTCACACTGGGTGCTGTGGGGGGGCTGATCACACTGGGTGCTGCGGGGGGAGGCTGATCACACTGGGTGCTGTGGGGGGAGGGACTGATCAAACTGGGTGCTGCAGGGGATGGGGTTGATCACAGTGGGTGCTGCGGGGGGGGGGCTGCTCACACTGGGTGCTGCGGGGGGGGCTTCTCACACTGGGTGCTGCGGGGGGGGGGCTGCTCACACTGGGTGCTGCGGGGGGGGGGCTGCTCACACTGGGTGCTGCGGAGGGGCTGATCACACTGGGTGATGCGGGGGGGCTGATCACACTGGGTGCTGCGGGGGGGCTGATCACACTGGGTGCTGCGGGGGGGGCTGATCACACTGGGTGCCGCGGGGGGGGCTGATCACACTGGGTGCCGCGGGGGGGGCTGATCACACTGGCTGCTGCGGGGGGGCTGATCACTCTGGGTGCTGCGGGGGGGGGGGGGGCTGATCACACTGGGTGCTGCGGGGGGGCTGATCACACTGGGTGCTGTGGGTGGGGCTGCTCACACTGGGTGCTGCGGGGGGGCTGATCACACTGGGTGATGCGGGGGGGCTGATCCCACTGGGTGCTGTGGGGGGAGGGGCTGATCACACTGGTTGCTGCGGGGGGGGGGGCTGATCACACTGGGTGCTGCGGGGGAGGGGGGCTGATCACACTGGGTGCTGAGGGGGGGAGGGGCTGATCACACTGGCTGCTGCGGGGGGGCTGATCACACTGGGTGCTGCAGGGGGGGCTGCTCACACTGGGTGCTGCGGGGTGGCTGATCACACTGGGTGATGCGGGGGGGG
The DNA here is from genome assembly GCF_047496885.1 of Scyliorhinus torazame. Classification (NCBI taxonomy): domain Eukaryota; kingdom Metazoa; phylum Chordata; class Chondrichthyes; order Carcharhiniformes; family Scyliorhinidae; genus Scyliorhinus; species Scyliorhinus torazame. The sequence goes on from NC_092722.1 coordinate 26,336,485, forward strand.
CTCATCACACTGGGTGATGCGGGGGGGGCTGATCACACTGGGTGCTGCGAGGGGGGGCTGATCACACTGGCTGCTGCGGGGGGGGGGCTGCTCACACTGGGTGCTGCGGGGGGGGCTGATCACACTGGGTGCTGCGGGGGGGCTGATCACACTGGGTGCTGCGGGGGGGCTGATCACACTGGCTGCTGCGGGGGGGGGGTGATCACATTGGGTGCTGCGGGGGGGGCTGATCACACTGGGTGCTGCGGGGGGGGCTGATCACACTGGGTGCTGCGGGGGGGCTGATCACACTGGGTGCTGCGGGGGGGCTGATCACACTGGGTGCTGCGGGGGGGCTGATCACACTGGGTGCTGCGGGGGGGGCTGATCACACTGGGTGCTGCGGGGGGGGGGTGATCACATTGGGTGCTGCGGGAGGGACTGATCACACTGGGTGCTGCGGGGGGGGCTGATCACACTGGGTGCTGCGGGGGGGCTGATCACACTGGGTGCTGCGGGGGGGCTGATCACACTGGCTGCTGCGGGGGGGGGGGTGATCACACTGGGTGCTGCGGGGGGGGCTGATCACACTGGGTGCTGTGGGGGGGGCTGATCACACTGGGTGCTGCGGGGGGGGGGCTGATCACACTGGCTGCTGCAGGGGGGGGGCTGATCACACTGGGTGCTGCGGGGGGGCTGATCACGCTGGGTACTGCGGGGGGGCTGATCACACTGGATGCTGCGGGGGGGCTGATCACATTGGGTGCTGCGGGGGGGGGCTGATCACACTGGGTGCTGCAGGGTAGGGCTGATCACACTGGGTGCTGCGGGGGAGGCTGCTCACACTGGGTGCTGCGGGGCGGAGGGGTTGATCACACTGGGTGCTGCGGGGGGGGCTGCTCACACTGGGTGCTGCGGGGCGGAGGGGTTGATCACACTGGGTGCTGCGGGGAGGGGCTGCTCACACTGGGTGCTGCGGGAGGGGCTGATCACACTGGGTGCTGCGGGGGGGGGGGGCTGATCACACTGGGTGCTGCGGGGGAGGCTGCTCACACTGGGTGCTGCGGGGGGAGGGGCTGATCACACTGGGTGCTGCGGGGGGGGCTGATCACACTGGGTGCTGCGAGGGGGCTGATCACACTGGGTGCTGCGGGGGGGGGCTGATCACACTGGGTGCTGTGGGGGGGAGGGGCTGATCACACTGGGTGCTGCGGGGGGGCTGATCACACTGGGTGCTGCGGGGGGGCTGATCACACTGGGTGCTGTGGGGGGGGCTGATCACACTGGGTGCTGCGGGGGGGCTGCTCACACTGGGTGCTGTGGGGGGGCGCTGATCACACTGGGTGTTGCGGGGGGGCTGATCACACTGGGTGCTGTGGGGGGGGCTGATCACACTGGGTGCTGCGGGGGGAGGGGCTGATCACACTGGGTGCTGCGGGGGGGGCTGATCACACTGGGTGCTGCGGGGGGGGCTGATCACACTGGGTGCTGCGGGGGGGGCTGATCACACTGGGTGCTGCGGGGGGGGCTGATCACACTGGGTGCTGCGGGGGGGGCTGATCACACTGGGTGCTGCGGGGGGGGCTGATCACACTGGGTGCTGCGAGGGGGCTGATCACACTGGGTGCTGCGGGGGGGGGCTGATCACACTGGGTGCTGTGGGGGGGAGGGGCTGATCACACTGGGTGCTGCGGGGGGGCTGATCACACTGGGTGCTGCGGGGGGGCTGATCACACTGGGTGCTGCGGGGGGGGGCTGCTCACACTGGGGGCTGCAGGGGGGGTGCGTCTCACACTGGGTGCTGCGGGGGGAGAGGCTCAACACACTGGGTGCTGCGGGGGGGGGCTGCTCACACTGGGTGCTGTGGGGGTAGAGAGGCTGATCACACTGGGTGCTGCGAGGGGGGGCTGATCACACTGGGTGCTGCGGGGGGGCTGATCACACTGGGTGTTGCGGGGGGGAGGGGCTGATCACACTGGGTGCTGCGGGGGGGGCTGATCACACTGGGTGCTGTGGGGGGGAGGGGCTGATCACACTGGGTGCTGCGGGGGGCGCTGATCACACTGGGTGCTGCGGGGGGGCTGATCACACTGGGTGCTGCGGGGGGGGGCTGCTCACACTAGATGCTGCGGGGGGAGGGGCTGATCACACTGGGTGCTGCGGGGGGGGCGTCTCACACTGGGTGCTGCGGGGGGCTGATCACAGTGGGTGCTGCGGGGGGAGGGGCTGATCACACTGGGTGCTGCGGGAGGGGGGGCTGCTCACACTGGGTGCTGCGGGGGGAGGGGCTGATCACACTGGGTGCTGCGGGGGGGCTGCTCACACTGGGTGCTGCGGGGGGAGGGGCCGATCACACTGGGTGCTGTGGGAGGGGCTGATCACACTGGGTGCTGCGAGGGGGGTCTCACACAGGGTGCTGCGGGGGGGGGCGTCTCACACTGGGTGCTGCGGGGGGGGCGTCTCACACTGGGTGCTGTGGGGGGGAGGGGCTGATCACACTGGGTGCTGCGGGGGGAGGGGCTGATCACACTGGGTGCTGCATAAGTTGGTCTCACACTGGGTGCTGCGGGGGGTGGGGGGGCGCTGATCACACTGGGTGCTGCGGGGGGGGGCTGATCACACTGGGTGCTGTGGGGGGAGGGGCTGATCACACTGGGTGCTGCGGGGGGGGGCTGATCACACTGGGTGCTGTGGGGGGGAGGGGCTGATCACACTGGGTGCTGCGGGGGGGGCTGATCACACTGGGTGCTGTGGGGGGGGGGCTGATCACACTGGGTGCTGCGGGGGAGGGGGGCTGATCACACTGGGTGTTGCGGGGGGGCTGATCACACTGGGTGCTGCGGGGGGGGCTGATCACACTGGGTGCTGCGGGAGGGGCTGATCACACTGGGTGCTGCATAAGTTGGTCTCACACTGGGTGCTGCGAGGGGGGTCTCACACTGGGTGCTGCGGGGGGGGCGTCTCACACTGGGTGCTGTGTGGGGGAAGGGGCTGATCACACTGGGTGCTGTGGGAGGGAGGGGCTGATCACACTGGGTGCTGCATAAGTTGGTCTCACACTGGGTGCTGTGGGGGGGAGGGGCTGATCACACTGGGTGCTGCATGAGTTGGTCTCACACTGGGTGCTGCGGGGGGAGGGGCTGATCACACTGGGTGCTGTGGGGGGGAGGGGCTGATCACACTGGGTGCTGCGGGGGCGCTGATCACACTGGGTGCTGCGAGGGGGCTGATCACACTGGGTGCTGCGGGGGGGGCTGCTCACACTAGATGCTGCGGGGGGAGGGGCTGATCACACTGGGTGCTGCGGGGGGGGCTACTCACACTGGGTGCTGCGGGGGGCGTCTCACACTGGGTGCTGCGGGGGGGGCTGATCACACTGGGTGCTGCGGGGGGCGTCTCACACTGGTGCTGCGGGGGGAGGGGCTGATCACACTGGGTGCTGCGGGAGGGGGGGCTGCTCACACTGGGTGCTGCGGGGGAGGGGCTGATCACACTGGGTGCTGCGGGGGGGCTGATCACACTGGCTGCTGCGGGGGGGGGGGTGATCACACTGGGTGCTGCGGGGGGGGGCTGATCACACTGGGTGCTGTGGGGGGGGGCTGATCACACTGGGTGCTGCGGGGGGGGGGCTGATCACACTGGGTGCTGCGGGGGAGCTGATCACACTGGATGCTGCGGGGGGGCTGATCACACTGGATGCTGCGGGGGGGCTGATCACACTGGGTGCTGCGGGGGGGCTGATCACACTGGATGCTGCGGGAGGGGGCTGATCACACTGGGTGCTGCGGGGGAGGCTGCTCACACTGGGTGCTGCGGGGCGGAGGGGTTGATCACACTGGGTGCTGCGGGGGGAGGGGCTGATCACACTGGGTGCTGCGGGGGGGGGGCTGATCACATTGGGTGCTGCGGGAGGGGCTGATCACACTGGGTGCTGCGGGGGGGGGGGCTGATCACACTGGGTGCTGCGGGGGGGGGGCTGATCACATTGGGTGCTGCGGGAGGGGCTGATCACACTGGGTGCTGCGGGGGGGGGGGCTGATCACACTGGGTGCTGTGGGGGGGAGGGGCTGATCACACTGGGTGCTGCGGGGGGGCTGATCACACTGGGTGCTGCGGGGGGGGGGCTGCTCACATTGGGTGCTGCGGGAGGGGCTGATCACACTGGGTGCTGTGGGGGGGAGGGGCTGATCACACTGGGTGCTGCGGGGGGGGGGCTGATCACACTGGGTGCTGCGGGGGGGCTGATCACATTGGGTGCTGCGGGAGGGGCTGATCACACTGGGTGCTGCGGGGGGGCTGATCACATTGGGTGCTGCGGGAGGGGCTGATCACACTGGGTGCTGCGGGGGGGAGGGGCTGATCACACTGGGTGCTGCGGGGGGGGGGCTGATCACACTGGGTGCTGCGGGGGGGCTGATCACACTGGGTGCTGCGGGGGGGGGGCTGATCACACTGGGTGCTGCGGGGGGGGCTGATCACACTGGGTGCTGCGAGGGGGCTGATCACACTGGGTGCTGCGGGGGGGGGCTGATCACACTGGGTGCTGTGGGGGGGAGGGGCTGATCACACTGGGTGCTGCGAGGGGGCTGATCACACTGGGTGCTGCGGGGGGGGGCTGATCACACTGGGTGCTGTGGGGGGGAGGGGCTGATCACACTGGGTGCTGCGGGGGGGCTGATCACACTGGGTGCTGCGGGGGGGCTGATCACACTGGGTGCTGCGGGGGGGGGGCTGCTCACACTGGGGGCTGCAGGGGGGGGTGCGTCTCACACTGGGTGCTGCGGGGGGAGAGGCTCAACACACTGGGTGCTGCGGGGAGGCTCACACTGGGTGCTGCGGGGGGGGGCTGCTCACACTGGTTGCTGTGGGGGTAGAGAGGCTGATCACACTGGGTGCTGCGAGGGGGGGCTGATCACACTGGGTGCTGCGGGGGGGAGGGGCTGATCACACTGGGTGCTGCGGGGGGGGCTGATCACACTGGGTGCTGTGGGGGGGAGGGGCTGATCACACTGGGTGCTGTGGGGGGGAGGGGCTGATCACACTGGGTGCTGCGGGGGGGGGCTGCTCACACTGGGTGCTGCGGGGGGGCTGCTCACACTGGGTGCTGCGGGGGGAGGGGCTGATCACACTGGGTGCTGCGGGGGGGGCTGCTCACACTGGGTGCTGCGGGGGGAGGGGCTGATCACACTGGGTGCTGTGGGAGGGGCTGATCACACTGGGTGCTGTGGGGGGAGGGGCTGCTCACACTGGGTGCTGCGAGGGGGGTCTCACACAGGGTGCTGCGGGGGGGGCGTCTCACACTGGGTGCTGCGGGGGGGCGTCTCACACTGGGTGCTGTGGGGGGGAGGGGCTGATCACACTGGGTGCTGCGGGGGGAGGGGCTGATCACACTGGGTGCTGCATAAGTTGGTCTCACACTGGGTGCTGCGAGGGGGGTCTCACACTGGGTGCTGCGGGGGGGCGTCTCACACTGGGTGCTGTGTGGGGGGAGGGGCTGATCACACTGGGTGCTGTGGGGGGGAGGGGCTGATCACACTGGGTGCTGCATAAGTTGGTCTCACACTGGGTGCTGCGGGGGGGGGCGTCTCACACTGGGTGCTGTGGGGGGGAGGGGCTGATCACACTGGGTGCTGCATGAGTTGGTCTCACACTGGGTGCTGCGGGGGGAGGGGCTGATCACACTGGGTGCTGCATAAGTTGGCCTCACACTGGGTGCTGCGGGGGGGCGTCTCACACTGGATGCTGCGGGGGGGCGTCTCACACTGGATGCTGCGGGGGGGGGGCTGATCACACTGGGTGCTGCGAGGGGGCTGCTCACACTGGGTGCTGCGGGGGGGGCTGATCACACTGGGTGCTGCGGGGGGGGCTGATCACACTGGGTGCTGCGTGGAGGGGGGCTTACCACACTGGGTGCTGCGGGGGGGGGCTGCTCACACTGGGTGCTGCGGGGGGGCTGATCACACTGGGTGCTGCGGGGGGAGGGGCTGATCACACTGGGTGCTGCGGCGGGGGCGGTTGATCACACTGGTGCTGCGGGGGGGAGGGGCTGATCACACTGGGTGCTGCGGGGGGAGCTGCTCACACTGGGTGCTGCGGGGGGAGGGGCTGATCACACTGGGTGCTGCGGGGGGAGGGGCTGATCACACTGGGTGCTGCGGCGGGGGCGGTTGATCACACTGGTGCTGCGGGGGGGAGGGGCTGCTCACACTGGGTGCTGCGGGGGGAGGGGCTGATCACACTGGGTGCTGCGGGGGGAGCTGCTCACACTGGGTGCTGCGGGGGGAGGGGCTGATCACAGTGGGTGCTGCGGCGGGGGACTGCTCACACTGGGTGCTGCGGGGGGGCCTGCTCACACTGGGTGCTGCGGGGGGGACTGCTCACACTGGGTGCTGCGGGGGGGAGGGGCTGATCACACTGGGTGCTGCGGGGGGGAGGGGTTGATCACACTGGGTGCTGCGGGGGGGAGGGGTTGATCTCACTGGGTGCTGCGGGGGGGGCGTCTCACACTAGGTGCTGCGGGGGGACTGATCACACTGGGTGCTGCGGGGGGGTGGGGGCTGATCACACTGGGTGCAGCGGGGGGGGCTGCTCACACTGGGTGCTGCGGGGGGGGGGCTGATCGCAGTGGGTGCTGCGGGGGGGGGCTGATCACACTGGGTGCTGTGGGGAGGGGCTGATCACACTGGGTGCCGCGGGGGGGGCTGATCACACTGGGTGCTGTGGGGGGGGACTTATCACACTGGGTGCCGCGGGGGGGGCTGATCACACTGGGTGCTGTGGTGGGGGCTGATCACACTGGGTGCTGCGGGGGGGGACTTATCACACTGGGTGCCGCGGGGGGGGCTGATCACACTGGGTGCTGTGGGGGGGGACTTATCACACTGGGTGCCGCGGGGGGGGCTGATCACACTGGGTGCTGTGGGGAGGGGCTGATCACACTGGGTGCCGCGGGGGGGGCTGATCACACTGGGTGCTGTGGGGGGGGACTTATCACACTGGGTGCCGCGGGGGGGGCTGATCACACTGGGTGCTGCGGGGGGGGGGGAGGGGCTGATCACACTCGGTGCTGCGGGGGGGGGAGGGGCTGATCACACTGGGTGCTGCGGGGGGGGAGGGGCTGATCACACTGGGTGCTGCGGGGGGGCTGATCACACTGGGTGCTGCGGGGGGGCTGATCGCACTGGGTGCTGCGGCGGGGCTGATCACACTGGGTGCTGCGGGGGGGGGGCTGATCACACTGGGTGCTGCGGGGGGGGGGGCTGCTCACACTGGGTGCTGTGGGGGGGAGGGGCTGATCACACTGGGTGCTGTGGGGGGAGGGGCTGATCACACTGGGTGCTGTGGGGGGGAGGGGCTGATCACACTGGGTGCTGCGGTGGGCGCTGATCACACTGGGTGCTGCGAGGGGGCTGATCCCACTGGGTGCTGCAGGGGGGGGCTGCTCACACTGGGTGCTGCGGGGGGAGGGGCTGATCACACTGGTTGCTGCGGGGGGGGGCTGCTCACACTGGGTGCTGCGAGGGGGCTGATCCCACTGGGTGCTGCGGGGGGGCGTCTCACACTGGGTGCTGCGGGGGGCGTCTCACACTGGGTGCTGCGGGGGGGCGATCACACTGGGTACTGCGGGGGGCGTCTCACACTGAGTGCTGCGGGGGGGCTGATCACACTGGATGCTGCGGGGGGGGGTCTGATCATACTGGGTGCTGCGCGGGGGGGTGGGGTGCTCACACTGGGTGCTGCGGGGAGGGGGGCTGCTCACACTGGGTGCTGCGGGGGGGGCTGATCACACTGGGTGCTGCGCGGGGGGCTGCTCACACTGGGTGCTCCGGGGGGGGGCTGCTCACACTGGGTGCTCCGGGGGGGGGGGGCTGATCACACTGGGTGCTGCGGGGGGGGCTGCTCACACTGGGTGATGCGGGGAGGGCTGATCACACTGGGTGCTGCGGGGGGGGTGCTGAACACACTGGGTGCTGCGGGGGGGCTGATCACACTGGGTGCTGCGGGAGGGGGGCTGATCACACTGGGTGCTGCGGGGGGGGGTGCTGATGGCACTGGGTGCTGCGGGGAGGGCTGATCACACTGGGTGCTGCGTGGGGGGTCTGATCACACTGGGTGCTGCGGGGGGGGGTGCTCACACTGGGTGCTGCGGGGGGAGGGGCTGATCACACTGGGTGCTGCGGGGGGGCGTCTCACACTGGGTGCTGCGGGGGAGGGGCTGTTCACACTGGGTGCTGCGGGGGGGGGCTAATCACACTGGGTGCTGTGGGGGGAGGGGCTGATCACACTGGGTGCTGCGAGGGGGCGGGCGTTTCACACTGGCTGCTGCGGTGGGGGGGGGGCTGATCACACTGGCTGCTGCGGGGGGGCTGATGACACTGGGTGCTGCGGGGGGGGGCTGATCACACTGGCTGCTGCGGGGGGGCTGATGACACTGGGTGCTGCGGGGGGGGGGCTGATCACACTCGGGGGGGGGCTGATCACTCTGGGTGCTGCGGGGGGGCTCATCACACTGGGTGCTGCGGGGGACGGGCTGATCACACTGGGTGCTGCAGTGGGAGGGGCTGATCACACTGGGTGCTGCGGGGGGGCTGCTCACACTGGGTGCTGCGGGGGGGCGTCTCACACTGGGTGCTGCGGGGGGGGGCTGATCACACTGGGTGCTGCGGGGGGGCTGCTCACACTGGGTGCTGCAGTGGGAGGGGCTGATCACACTGGGTGCTGCGGGGGGCGTCTCACACTGGGTGCTGCGGGGGGAGGGGCTGATCACACTGGGTGCTGCGGGGGGGGTCTCACACTGGGTGCTGCGGGGGGGGGCTGATCACACTGGGTGCTGCGGGGGGGCTGATCACACTGGGTGCTGCGGGGGGAGGGGCTGATCACACTGGGTGCTGCGGGGGGCTGATCACACTGGGTGCTGCGGGGGGAGGGGCTGATCACACTGGGTGCTGCGGGGGGAGGGGCTGATCACACTGGGTGCTGCGGGGGGAGGGGCTGATCACACTGGGTGCTGCGGGGGGAGGGGCTGATCACACTGGGTGCTGCGGGGGGGCGTTTCACACTGGGTCCTGCGGGGGGGGGGGCTGATCACACTGGGTGCCGCGGGGGGGTGCTGATCACACCAGGTGCTGCGGGGGGGGCTGATCACACTGGGTGCTGCGGGGGGGGCTGATCACACTGGGTGCTGCGGAGGGGCTGATCACACTGGGTGTTGCGGGGGGGCTGATCACACTGGGTGCTGCGGGGGGGCTGATCACACTGGGTGCTGCGGGGGGGGCTGATCACACTGGGTGCTGCTGCGGGGGGGCTGATGACACTGGGTGCTGCGGGGGGGCTGCTCACACTGGGTGCTGCGGGGGGGGGGGCTGATCACACTGGGTGCTGCGGGGGGGCTGATCACACTGGGTGCTGCGGGGGGGGGCTGATCACACTGGGTGCTGCGGGGGGACTGATCACACTGGGTGCTGCGGGGGGACTGATCACACTGGGTGCTGCGGGGGGGTGCTGATCACACCAGGTGCTGCGGGGGGGGGCTGATCACACTGGGTGCTGCGGGGGGACTGATCACACTGGGTGCTGCGGGGGGGGGAGGGGCTGATCGCACTGGGTGCTGCGGGGGGGGGCTGATCACACCAGGTGCTGCGGGGGGGGGCTGATCACACTGGGTGCTGCGGGGGGACTGATCACACTGGGTGCTGCGGGGGGGGGGGGGGCTGATCGCACTGGGTGTTGCGGGGGGGGGCTGATCACACCAGGTGCTGCGGGGGGGGCTGATCACACTGGGTGCTGTGGGGAGGGCTGATCACACTGAGTGCTGCGGAGGGGCTGATCACACTGGGTGCTGCGGGGGGGGGCTGATCACACCGGGTGCTGCTGCGGGGGGGCTGATCACACTGGGTGCTGCTGCGGGGGGGCTGATGACACTGGGTGCTGTGGGGGGGGCTGATCACACTGGGTGCTGTGGGGGGGGCTGATCACACTGGGTGCTGTGGGGGGGGCTGATCACACTGGGTGCTGCGGGGGAATTTGCTGATCACACTGGGTGCTGCGGGGGGGGGGCTGATCACACTGGGTGCTGCGGGGGGGCTGATCACACTGGGTGCTGCGGGGGGAGGGGCTGATCACACTGGGTGCTGCTGCGGGGGGGGGCTGATGACACTGGGTGCTGTGGGGGGGGCTGATCACACTGGGTGCTGTGGGGGGGGCTGATCACACTGGGTGCTGCGGGGGGAGGGGCTGATCACACTGGGTGCTGCGGGGGGGCTGATGACACTGGGTGCTGCGGGGGGAGGGGCTGATCACACTGGGTGCTGCGGGGGGAGGGGCTGATCACACTGGGTGCTGTGGGGGGGCTGATCACACTGGGTGCTGCGGGGGGGCTGCTCACACTGGCTGCTGCGGGGGGGCTGATCACACTGGGTGCTGCGGGGGGGTGGGTCTGATCACACTGGGTGCTACGGGGGGGCTGCTCACACTGGCTGCTGCGGGGGGGCTGATCACACTGGGTGCTGCGGGGGGGGGTCTGATCACACTGGGTGCTGCGGGGGGGCTGATCACACTGGGTGCTGCGGGGGGGCTGATCACACTGGGTGCTGCGGGGGGGCTGCTCACACTGGCTGCTGCGGGGGGGCTGATCACACTGGGTGCTGCGGGGGGCGTCTCACACTGGGTGCTGCGGGGGGAGGGGCTGATCACACTGGGTGCTGCGGGGGGGCTGATCACACTGGGTGCTGCGGGGGGGGTCTCACACTGGGTGCTGCGGGGGAAGGGGCTGATCACACTGCATGCTGCGGGGGGGGCTGATCACACTGGGTGCTGCGGGGGGAGGGGCTGATCACACTGGGTGCTGCGGGGGGAGGGGCTGATCACACCGGGTGCCGCGGGGGGGCGTTTCACACTGGGTCCTGCGGGGGGGGGGGCTGATCACACTGGGTGCTGCGGGGGGGCGTTTCACACTGGGTGCTGCGGGGGGCTGATCACACTGGGTGCTGCGGGGGGGCGTTTCACACTGGGTCCTGCGGGGGGGGGGGCTGATCACACTGGGTGCCGCGGGGGGGTGCTGATCACACCAGGTGCTGCGGGGGGGGCTGATCACACTGGGTGCTGCGGGGGGGGCTGATCACACTGGGTGCTGCGGGGGGGGGGCTGATCACACTGGGTGCTGTGGGGGGACTGATCACACTGGGTGCTGCGGGGGGGGCTGATCACACTGGGTGCTGCGGGGGGGGCTGATCACACTGGGTGCTGCGGGGCGGAGGGGCTGATCACACTGGGTGCTGCGGGGGGACTGATCACACTGGGTGCTGCGGGGGGGGGCTGATCACACTGGGTGCTGCGGGGGGGCTGATCACACTGGGTGCTGCGGGGGGGGGCTGATCACACTGGGTGCTGCGGGGGGACTGATCACACTGGCTGCTGCGGGGGGGGGAGGGGCTGATCGCACTGGGTGCTGTGGGGGGGCTGATCACACTGGGTGCTGCGGGGGGGGGGCTGATCACACTGAGTGCTGCGGAGGGGCTGATCACACTGGGTGCTGCGGGGGGGCTGATCACACTGGGTGCTGCGGGGGGGGGCTGATCACACCGGGTGCTGCGGGGGGGCTGATGACACTGGGTGCTGCGGGGGGGCTGATGACACTGGGTGCTGCGGGGGGAGGGGCTGATCACACTGGGTGCTGCGGGGGGGGCTGATCACACTGGGTGCTGTGGGGGGGGCTGATCACACTGGGTGCTGTGGGGGGGGCTGATCACACTGGGTGCTGTGGGGGGGGCTGATCACACTGGGTGCTGTGGGGGGGGCTGATCACACTGGGTGCTGTGGGGGGGGCTGATCACACTGGGTGCTGCGGGGGAATTTGCTGATCACACTGGGTGCTGCGGGGGGGGGGCTGATCACACTGGGTGCTGCGGGGGGGCTGATCACACTGGGTGCTGCGGGGGGAGGGGCTGATCACACTGGGTGCTGCTGCGGGGGGGGGGCTGATGACACTGGGTGCTGTGGGGGGGGGCTGATCACACTGGGTGCTGTGGGGGGGGGCTGATCACACTGGGTGCTGTGGGGGGGGGCTGATCACACTGGGTGCTGCGGGGGGAGGGGCTGATCACACTGGGTGCTGCTGCGGGGGGGGGGCTGATGACACTGGGTGCTGCGGGGGGGGGGCTGATCACACTGGGTGCTGTGGGGGGGGGCTGATCACACTGGGTGCTGCGGGGGGGCTGATGACACTGGGTGCTGCGGGGGGAGGGGCTGATCACACTGGGTGCTGCGGGGGGGCTGATCACACTGGGTGCTGCGGGGGGGCTGCTCACACTGGGTGCTGTGGGGGGGCTGATCACACTGGGTGCTGCGGGGGGGCTGCTCACACTGGGTGCTGTGGGGGGGCTGATCACACTGGGTGCTGCGGGGGGGGGGGGTCTGATCACACTGGGTGCTACGGGGGGGCTGCTCACACTGGCTGCTGCGGGGGGGCTGATCACACTGGGTGCTGCGGGGGGGGGTCTGATCACACTGGGTGCTGCGGGGGGGCTGATCACACTGGGTGCTGCGGGGGGGCTGATCACACTGGGTGCTGCGGGGGGGCTGCTCACACTGGCTGCTGCGGGGGGGCTGATCACACTGGGTGCTGCGGGGGGGGGTCTGATCACACTGGGTGCTGCGGGGGGGGCTGATCACACTGGGTGCTGCGCGGGGGGGTGGCGTGCTCACACTGGGTGCTGCGGGGAGGGGGGCTGCACACACTGGGTGCTGCGGGGGGGGCTGATCACACTGGGTGCTGCGCGGGGGGCTGCTCACACTGGGTGCTGCGGGGAGGGGGGCTCCTCACACTGGGTGCTGCGGAGGGGGGCTGATCACACTGGGTGCTGCGGGGGTGGGGTCTCACACTGGGTGCTGCGGGGGAGGGCTGATCACACTGGGTGCTGCGGGGGGGGGCTGCTCACACTGGGTGCTGCGGGGGAGGGCTGATCACACTGGGTGCTGCGGGGGTGGGGTCTCACACTGGGTGCTGCGGGGGAGGGCTGATCACACTGGGTGCTGCGGGGGGGGGCTGCTCACACTGGGTGCTGCGGGGGGGATGATCACACTGGGTGCTGCGGGGGGGCTGATCACACTGGGTGCTGCGGGGGGGGGGCTGCTCACTCTGGGTGCTGCGGGGGGGATGATCACACTGGGTGCTGCGGGAGGGCTGATCACACTGGGTGATGCGGGGGGGATGATCACACTGGGTGCTGCGGGAGGGCTGATCACACTGGGTGCTGCGGGGGGGCTGATCACACTGGGTGCTGCGGGGGGGAGGGGTTGATCACACTGGCTGCTGCGGGGGGGGCTGATCACACTGGGTGCTGCGGGGGAGGGGGGCTGATCACACTGGGTGTTGCGGGGGGAGGGCTGATCACACTGGGTGCTGCGGGGGGGGGCTGCTCACACTGGGTGCTGCGGGGGGAGGGGCTGATCACACTGGGTGCTGTGGGGGGAGGGGCTGATCACACTGGGTGCTGTGGGGGGTGGGGCTGATCACACTGGGTGCTGTGGGGGGGAGGGGCTGATCACACTGGGTGCTGCGAGGGGGCGTCTCACACTGGGTGCTGCGGGGGGGGCTGTTCACACTGGGTGCTGCGGGGGGGCTGATCACACTGGGTGCTGTGGGGGGGAGGGGTTGATCACACTGGGTGCTGTGGGGGGGAGGGGTTGATCACACTGGGTGCTGCGGGGGGGGGGGTTGCTCACACTGGGTGCTGCGGGGGGGCTGATCACACTGGGTGCTGCGGGGGGGGGGCTGCTCACACTGGGTGCTGCGGGGGGGCTGATCACACTGGGTGCTGCGGGGGGGGCTGATCACACTGGCTGCTGCGGGGGGGGGGCTGCTCACACTGGGTGCTGCGGGGGGGCTGATCACACTGGGTGCTGCGGGGGGGCTGATCACACTGGGTGCTGCGGGGGGGGGGCTGATCACACTGAGTGCTGTGGGGGGGAGGGGTTGATCTCACTGGGTGCTGCGGGGGGGGCTGATCACACTGGCTGCTGCGGGGGGGGCTGCTCACACTGGGTGCTCGTGGGGGGGGCTGATCACACTGGGTGCTGCGGGGGGGCTGATCACACTGGCTGCTGCGGGGGGGGCTGCTCACACTGGGTGCTGCGGGGGGGAGGGGCTTATCACACTGGGTGCTGCATAAGTTGGTCTCACACTGGGTGCTGCGGGGGGGGCGTCTCACACTGGGTGCTGTGGGGGGGAGGGGCTGATCACACTGGGTGCTGCATGAGTTGGTCTCACACTGGGTGCTGCGGGGGGAGGGGCTGATCACACTGGGTGCTGTGGGGGGGAGGGGCTGATCACACTGGGTGCTGCGGGGGGCGCTGATCACACTGGGTGCTGCGAGGGGGCTGATCACACTGGGTGCTGCGGGGGGGCTGATCACACTGGGTGCTGCGGGGGGGGGGCTGCTCACACTAGATGCTGCGGGGGGAGGGGCTGATCACACTGGGTGCTGCGGGGGGGGCTGCTCACACTGGGTGCTGCGGGGGGGCGTCTCACACTGGTGCTGCGGGGGGCTGATCACACTGGGTGCTGCGGGGGGAGGGGCTGCTCACACTGGGTGCTGCGGGGGGAGGGGCTGATCACACTGGGTGCTGCGGGGGGGGCTGCTCACACTGGGTGCTGCGGGAGGGGGGGCTGCTCACACTGGGTGCTGCGGGGGGAGGGGCTGATCACACTGGGTGCTGCGGGGGGGGCTGCTCACACTGGGTGCTGCGGGGGGAGGGGCTGATCACACTGGGTGCTGTGGGAGGGGCTGATCACACTGGGTGCTGTGGGGGGGAGGGGCTGCTCACACTGGGTGCTGCGAGGGGGGTCTCACACAGGGTGCTGCGGGGGGGGGCGTCTCACACTGGGTGCTGTGGGCGGGAGGGGCTGATCACACTGGGTGCTGCGGGGGGAGGGGCTGATCACACTGGGTGCTGCGGGGGGAGGGGCTGATCACACTGGGTGCTGCATAAGTTGGTCTCACACTGGGTGCTGCGGGGGGTGGGGGGGGCGCTGATCACACTGGGTGCTGCGGGGGGGGGGCTGATCACACTGGGTGCTGTGGGGGGAGGGGCTGATCACACTGGGTGCTGCGGGGGGGGGCTGATCACACTGGGTGCTGTGGGGGTGAGGGGCTGATCACACTGGGTGCTGCGGGGGGGGGGCTGATCACACTGGGTGTTGCAGAGGGGGGGCTGATCACACTGGGTGCTGCGGGGGGGGCTGATCACACTGGGTGCTGCGGGGGGGGGCTGATCACACTGGGTGCTGCGGGGGAGGGGGGCTGATCACACTGGGTGTTGCGGGGGGGCTGATCACACTGGGTGCTGCGGGGGGGGCTGCTCACACTGGGTGCTGCGGGGGGGGCTGATCACACTGGGTGCTGCGGGGGGGGGCTTCTCACACTGGGTGCTGCGGGGGGAGGGGCTGATCACACTGGGTGCTGCATAAGTTGGTCTCACACTGGGTGCTGCGAGGGGGCGTCTCACACTGGGTGCTGTGTGGGGGGAGGGGCTGATCACACTGGGTGCTGTGGGGGGGAGGGGCTGATCACACTGGGTGCTGCATAAGTTGGTCTCACACTGGGTGCTGCGGGGGGAGGGGCTGATCACACTGGGTGCTGTGGGGGGGAGGGGCTGATCACACTGGGTGCTGCATAAGTTGGCCTCACACTGGGTGCTGCGGGGGGGGCGTCTCACACTGGATGCTGCGGGGGGCGTCTCACACTGGATGCTGCGGGGGGGGGGCTGATCACACTGGGTGCTGCGAGGGGGGTCTCACACTGGGTGCTGCGGGGGGGGGCTGATCACACTGGGTGCTGCGGGGGGGGCTGATCACACTGGGTGCTGCGTGGAGGGGGGCTTACCACACTGGGTGCTGCGGGGGGGGGCTGCTCACACTGGGTGCTGCGGGGGGGCTGATCACACTGGGTGCTGCGGGGGGAGGGGCTGATCACACTGGGTGCTGCGGCGGGGGCGGTTGATCACACTGGTGCTGCGGGGGGGAGGGGCTGATCACACTGGGTGCTGCGGGGGGAGCTGCTCACACTGGGTGCTGCGGGGGGAGGGGCTGATCACAGTGGGTGCTGCGGCGGGGGACTGCTCACACTGGGTGCTGCGGGGGGGCCTGCTCACACTGGGTGCTGCGGGGGGGACTGCTCACACTGGGTGCTGCGGGGGGGAGGGGCTGATCACACTGGGTGCTGCGGGGGGGAGGGGTTGATCACACTGGGTGCTGCGGGGGGGAGGGGTTGATCTCACTGGGTGCTGCGGGGGGGGCGTCTCACACTAGGTGCTGCGGGGGGACTGATCACACTGGGTGCTGCGGGGGGGTGGGGGCTGATCACACTGGGTGCAGCGGGGGGGGCTGCTCACACTGGGTGCTGCGGGGGGGGGGCTGATCGCAGTGGGTGCTGCGGGGGGGGGCTGATCACACTGGGTGCTGTGGGGAGGGGCTGATCACACTGGGTGCCGCGGGGGGGGCTGATGACACTGGGTGCTGTGGGGGGGGACTTATCACACTGGGTGCTGTGGTGGGGGCTGATCACACTGGGTGCCGCGGGGGGGGCTGATCACACTGGGTGCTGCGGGGGGGGGGGAGGGGCTGATCACACTCGGTGCTGCGGGGGGGGGAGGGGCTGATCACACTGGGTGCTGCGGGGGGGGAGGGGCTGATCACACTGGGTGCTGCGGGGGGGCTGATCACACTGGGTGCTGCGGGGGGGCTGATCGCACTGGGTGCTGCGGCGGGGCTGATCACACTGGGTGCTGCGTGGAGGGGGGCTTACCACACTGGGTGCTGCGGGGGGGGGGCTGCTCACACTGGGTGCTGCGGGGGGGCTGATCACACTGGGTGCTGCGGGGGGAGGGGCTGATCACACTGGGTGCTGCGGCGGGGGCGGTTGATCACACTGGTGCTGCGGGGGGGAGGGGCTGATCACACTGGGTGCTGCGGGGGGAGCTGCTCACACTGGGTGCTGCGGGGGGAGGGGCTGATCACAGTGGGTGCTGCGGCGGGGGACTGCTCACACTGGGTGCTGCGGGGGGGCCTGCTCACACTGGGTGCTGCGGGGGGGACTGCTCACACTGGGTGCTGCGGGGGGGAGGGGCTGATCACACTGGGTGCTGCGGGGGGGAGGGGTTGATCACACTGGGTGCTGCGGGGGGGAGGGGTTGATCTCACTGGGTGCTGCGGGGGGGGCGTCTCACACTAGGTGCTGCGGGGGGACTGATCACACTGGGTGCTGCGGGGGGGCTGATCACACTGGGTGCAGCGGGGGGGGCTGCTCACACTGGGTGCTGCGGGGGGGGGGCTGATCGCAGTGGGTGCTGCGGGGGGGGGCTGATCACACTGGGTGCTGTGGGGAGGGGCTGATCACACTGGGTGCCGCGGGGGGGGGACTTATCACACTGGGTGCTGTGGTGGGGGCTGATCACACTGGGTGCTGCGGGGGGGGGAGGGGCTGATCACACTCGGTGCTGCGGGGGGGGGAGGGGCTGATCACACTGGGTGCTGCGGGGGGGGAGGGGCTGATCACACTGGGTGCTGCGGGGGGGCTGATCACACTGGGTGCCGCGGGGGGGGGACTTATCACACTGGGTGCCGCGGGGGGGGCTGATCACACTGGGTGCTGCGGGGGGGGGGAGGGGCTGATCACACTCGGTGCTGCGGGGGGGGGAGGGGCTGATCACACTGGGTGCTGCGGGGGGGGAGGGGCTGATCACACTGGGTGCTGCGGGGGGGCTGATCACACTGGGTGCTGCGGGGGGGCTGATCGCACTGGGTGCTGCGGCGGGGCTGATCACACTGGGTGCTGCGGGGGGGGGCTGATCACACTGGGTGCTGCGGGGGGGGGCTGCTCACACTGGGTGCTGTGGGGGGAGGGGCTGATCACACTGGGTGCTGTGGGGGGGAGGGGCTGATCACACTGGGTGCTGTGGGGGGGAGGGGCTGATCACACTGGGTGCTGCGAGGGGGGTCGTCTCACACTGGGTGCTGCGGGGGGCGTCTCACACTGGGTGCTGCGGGGGGGCGAT
Source organism: Scyliorhinus torazame (assembly GCF_047496885.1). Taxonomy (NCBI): domain Eukaryota; kingdom Metazoa; phylum Chordata; class Chondrichthyes; order Carcharhiniformes; family Scyliorhinidae; genus Scyliorhinus; species Scyliorhinus torazame. The sequence goes on from NC_092722.1 coordinate 26,354,515, forward strand.
CACACTGGGTGCTGCGGGGGGGCGATCACACTGGGTGCTGCGGGGGGCGTCTCACACTGAGTGCTGCGGGGGGGGTCTGATCACACTGGGTGCTGTGGGGCGGCTGATCACACTGGATGCTGCGGGGGGGGTCTGATCACACTGGGTGCTGCGCGGGGGGGTGGGGTGCTCACACTGGGTGCTGCGGGGAGGGGGGCTGCTCACACTGGGTGCTGCGGGGGGGGCTGATCACACTGGGTGCTGCGCGGGGGGGGGGCTGATCACACTGGGTGCTGCGGGGAGGGGGGCTGATCACACTGGGTGCTGCGGGGGGGCTGCTCACACTGGGTGCTCCGGGGGGGGGGCTGATCACACTGGGTGCTGCGGGGAGGGGGGCTGATCACACTGGGTGCTGCGGGGAGGGGGGCTGATCACACTGGGTGCTGCGCGGGGGGCTGCTCACACTGGGTGCTGCGGGGAGGGGGGCTGATCACACCGGGTGCTGCGGGGAGGGGGGCTGATCACACTGGGTGCTGCGGGGGGGCTGCTCACACTGGGTGCTCCGGGGGGGGGGGCTGATCACACTGGGTGCTGCGGGGGGGGCTGCTCACACTGGGTGATGCGGGGAGGGCTGATCACACTGGGTGCTGCGGGGGGGGCTGCTCACACTGGGTGATGCGGGGAGGGCTGATCACACTGGGTGCTGCGGGGAGGGCTGATCACACTGGGTGCTGCGGGGGGGGCTGCTCACACTGGGTGATGCGGGGAGGGCTGATCACACTGGGTGCTGCGGGGAGGGCTGATCACACTGGGTGCTGCGGGGGGGGTGCTCACACTGGGTGCTGCGGGGGGGGCTGATCACACTGGGTGCTGCGTGGGGGGTCTGATCACACTGGGTGCTGCGGGGGGGGTGCTCACACTGGGTGCTGCGGGGGGAGGGGCTGATCACACTGGGTGCTGCGGGGGGGCGTCTCACACTGGGTGCTGCGGGGAGGGGCTGTTCACACTGGGTGCTGCGGGGGGGGCTAATCACACTGGGTGCTGTGGGGGGGCGGGCGTTTCACACTGGCTGCTGCGGTGGGGGGGGGGGCTGATCACACTGGCTGCTGCGGGGGGGGGCTGATGACACTGGGTGCTGCGGGAGGGGCTGATCACACTGGGTGCTGCGGGGGGGGGCTGATCACACTGGCTGATGCGGGGGGGCTGATGACACTGGGTGCTGCGGGGGGGGGGCTGATCACACTCGGGGGGGGGGGCTGATCACTCTGGGTGCTGCGGGGGGGCTGCTCACACTGGGTGCTGCGGGGGGGCGTCTCACACTGGGTGCTGCGGGGGGGGCTGATCACACTGGGTGCTGCGGGGGGGCTGCTCACACTGGGTGCTGCAGTGGGAGGGGCTGATCACACTGGGTGCTGCGGGGGGCGTCTCACACTGGGTGCTGCGGGGGGGTCTCACACTGGGTGCTGCGGGGGGGGCTGATCACACTGGGTGCTGCAGTGGGAGGGGCTGATCACACTGGGTGCTGCGGTGGGAGGGGCTGATCACACTGGGTGCTGCGGGGGGAGGGGCTGATCACACTGGGTGCTGCGGGGGGAGGGGCTGATCACACTGGGTGCTGCGGGGGGGCGTTTCACACTGGGTCCTGCGGGGGGGGGCTGATCACACTGGGTGCCGCGGGGGGGTGCTGATCACACTGGGTGCTGCGGGGGGGCTGATCACACTGGGTGCTGCGGGGGGGGCTGATCACACTGGGTGCTGCGGGGGGGCTGATCACACTGGGTGCTGCGGGGGGGCTGATCACACTGGGTACTGCGGGGGGGGCTGATCACACCAGGTGCTGCGGGGGGGGGCTGATCACACTGGGTGCTGCGGGGGGACTGATCACACTGGGTGCTGCGGGGGGGGGGCTGATCACACTGGGTGCTGCGGGGGGGGGAGGGGCTGATCGCACTGGGTGTTGCGGGGGGGCTGATCACACTGGGTGCTGTGGGGGGGCTGATCACACTGGGTGCTGCGGGGGGGGGGGCTGATCACACTGGGTGCTGTGGGGGGGGGCTGATCACACTGGGTGCTGCGGGGGGGGGGGCTGATCACACTGGGTGCTGCGGGGGGGGGCTGATCACACTGGGTGCTGCGGGGGGGGGGCTGATCACACTGGGTGCTGCGGGGGGGGGAGGGGCTGATCGCACTGGGTGTTGCGGGGGGGCTGATCACACTGGGTGCTGTGGGGGGGCTGATCACACTGGGTGCTGCGGGGGGGGGGGCTGATCACACTGGGTGCTGTGGGGGGGGGCTGATCACACTGGGTGCTGCGGGGGGGGGGGCTGATCACACTGGGTGCTGCGGGGGGGCTGATCACACTGAGTGCTGCGGAGGGGCTGATCGCACTGGGTGCTGCGGGGGGGCTGATCACACTGGGTGCTGCGGGGGGAGGGGCTAATCACACTGGGTGCTGCGGGGGGGCTGATGACACTGGGTGCTGCGGGGGGGCTGATGACACTGGGTGCTGCGGGGGGAGGGGCTGATCACACTGGGTGCTGCTGCGGGGGGCTGATGACACTGGGTGCTGTGGGGGGGGCTGATCACACTGGGTGCTGTGGGGGGGGCTGATCACACTGGGTGCTGCGGGGGAATTTGCTGATCACACTGGGTGCTGCGGGGGGGGGCTGATCACACTGGGTGCTGCGGGGGGGGGGCTGATCACACTGGGTGCTGCGGGGGGGGGAGGGGCTGATCGCACTGGGTGTTGCGGGGGGGCTGATCACACTGGGTGCTGTGGGGGGGCTGATCACACTGGGTGCTGCGGGGGGGGGGGCTGATCACACTGGGTGCTGTGGGGGGGGGCTGATCACACTGGGTGCTGCGGGGGGGGGGCTGATCACACTGGGTGCTGCGGGGGGGCTGATCACACTGAGTGCTGCGGAGGGGCTGATCGCACTGGGTGCTGCGGGGGGGCTGATCACACTGGGTGCTGCGGGGGGGGGGCTGATCACACTGGGTGCTGCGGAGGGGCTGATCACACTGGGTGCTGCGGGGGGGGGCTGATCACACTGGGTGCTGCGGGGGGAGGGGCTAATCACACTGGGTGCTGCGGGGGGGCTGATGACACTGGGTGCTGCGGGGGGGCTGATGACACTGGGTGCTGCGGGGGGAGGGGCTGATCACACTGGGTGCTGCTGCGGGGGGCTGATGACACTGGGTGCTGTGGGGGGGGCTGATCACACTGGGTGCTGTGGGGGGGGCTGATCACACTGGGTGCTGCGGGGGAATTTGCTGATCACACTGGGTGCTGCGGGGGGGGGCTGATCACACTGGGTGCTGCGGGGGGGCGTTTCACACTGGGTGCTGCGGGGGGAGGGGCTGATCACACTGGGTGCTGCTGCGGGGGGGGCTGATGACACTGGGTGCTGTGGGGGGGGCTGATCACACTGGGTGCTGTGGGGGGGGCTGATCACACTGGGTGCTGCGGGGGGAGGGGCTGATCACACTGGGTGCTGCGGGGGGGCTGATGACACTGGGTGCTGCGGGGGGAGGGGCTGATCACACTGGGTGCTGCGGGGGGAGGGGCTGATCACACTGGGTGCTGTGGGGGGGCTGATCACACTGGGTGCTGCGGGGGGGCTGCTCACACTGGCTGCTGCGGGGGGGCTGATCACACTGGGTGCTGCGGGGGGGCTGCTCACACTGGGTGCTGTGGGGGGGCTGATCACACTGGGTGCTCCGGGGGGGGGGTCTGATCACACTGGGTGCTACGGGGGGGCTGCTCACACTGGCTGCTGCGGGGGGGCTGATCACACTGGGTGCTGCGGGGGGGGGTCTGATCACACTGGGTGCTGTGGGGGGGCTGATCACACTGGGTGCTGCGGGGGGGCTGATCACACTGGGTGCTGCGGGGGGGCTGCTCACACTGGCTGCTGCGGGGGGGCTGATCACACTGGGTGCTGCGGGGGGGGGTCTGATCACACTGGGTGCTGCGGGGGGGGCTGATCACACTGGGTGCTGCGGGGGTGGCGTGCTCACACTGGGTGCTGCGGGGAGGGGGGCTGCACACACTGGGTGCTGCGGGGAGGGGGGCTGATCACACTGGGTGCTGCGCGGGGGGCTGCTCACACTGGGTGCTGCGGGGAGGGGGGCTCCTCACACTGGGTGCTGCGGAGGGGGGCTGATCACACTGGGTGCTGCGGGGGTGGGGTTCACACTGGGTGCTGCGGGGGGGATGATCACACTGGGTGCTGCAGGGGGGGGCTGATCACACTGGGTGCTGCGGGGGGCTGATCACACTGGGTGCTGCGGGGGGGAGGGGTTGATCACACTGGCTGCTGCGGGAGGGCTGATCACACTGGGTGCTGCGGGGGGGGGCTGCTCACACTGGGTGCTGCGGGGGGCTGATCACACTGGGTGCTGCGGGGGGGAGGGGTTGATCACACTGGGTGCTGCGGGGGGGATGATCACACTGGGTGCTGCAGGGGGGGGCTGATCACACTGGGTGCTGCGGGGGGCTGATCACACTGGGTGCTGCGGGGGGGGCTGATCACACTGGGTGTTGCGGGGGAGGGCTGATCACACTGGGTGCTGCGGGTGGGGGGGCTGCTCACACTGGGTGCTGTGGGAGGAGGGGCTGATCACACTGGGTGCTGCGGGGGGGGGGCTGCTCACACTGGGTGCTGTGGGAGGAGGGGCTGATCACACTGGGTGCTGCGGGTGGGGTTGCTCACACTGGGTGCTGCGGGGGGGCTGATCACACTGGGTGCTGCGGGGGGGGGGTTGATCACACTGGGTGCTCGTGGGGGGGGCTGATCACACTGGGTGCTGCGGGGGGGGCTGATCACACTGGCTGCTGCGGGGGGGGGCTGCTCACACTGGGTGCTGCGGGGGGGAGGGGTTGATCACACTGGCTGCTGCGGGGGGGGCTGATCACACTGGGTGCTGCGGGGGGGGCTGATCACACTGGGTGCTGCGGGGGGGAGGGGTTGATCACACTGGCTGCTGCGGGGGGGGCTGATCACACTGGGTGCTGCGGGGGGGGCTGATCACACTGGGTGCTGCGGGGGGGAGGGGTTGATCACACTGGCTGCTGCGGGGGGGGCTGATCACACTGGGTGCTGCGGGGGGGGCTGATCACACTGGGTGCTGCGGGGGGGAGGGGTTGATCACACTGGCTGCTGCGGGGGGGGCTGATCACACTGGGTGCTGCGGGGGGGAGGGGTTGATCACACTGGGTGCTGCGGGGGGGATGATCACACTGGGTGCTGTGGGGGAGGCTGCTCACACTGGGTGCTGCGGGGGGAGGGGCTGATCACACTGGGTGCTGCGGGGGGAGGGGCTGATCACACTGGGTGCTGCGGGTGGGGTTGCTCACACTGGGTGCTGCGGGGGAGGGCTGATCACACTGGGTGCTGCGGGGGGGGGGCTGCTCACACTGGGTGCTGCGGGGGGAGGGGCTGATCACACTGGGTGCTGCGTGGGGGGAGGGGCTGATCACACTGGGTGCTGCGGGGGGAGGGGCTGATCACACTGGGTGCTGCGGGTGGGGTTGCTCACACTGGGTGCTGCGGGGGGGCTGATCACACTGGGTGCTCGTGGGGGGGGCTGATCACACTGGGTGCTGCGGGGGGGGGCTGCTCACACTGGGTGCTGCGGGGGGGCTGATCACACTGGGTGCTGCGGGGGGGGCTGATCACACTGGGTGCTGCGGGGGGGCTGATCACACTGGGTGCTGCGGGGGGGCTGATCACACTGGGTGCTGCGGGGGGGCTGATCACACTGGGTGCTGCGGGGGGGCTGATCACACTGGGTGCTGCGGGGGGGGCTGATCACACTGGCTGCTGCGGGGGGGGGCTGCTCACACTGGGTGCTGCGGGGGGGCTGATCACACTGGGTGCTGCGGGGGGGCTGATCACACTGGGTGCTGCGGGGGGGAGGGGTTGATCTCACTGGGTGCTGCGGGGGGGCTGATCACACTGGGTGCTGCGGGGGGGCTGATCACACTGGGTGCTGCGGGGGGGAGGGGTTGATCTCACTGGGTGCTGCAGGGGGGGGCTGATCACACTGGGTGCTGCGGGGGGGGGCTGATCACACTGGGTGCTGCGGGGGGGCTGATCACACTGGGTGCTGCGGGGGGGGGGCTGCTCACACTGGGTGCTGCGGGGGGGGGCTGATCACACTGGGTGCTGCGGGGGGGGGCTGATCACACTGGGTGCTGCGGGGGGGAGGGGTTGATCTCACTGGGTGCTGCGGGGGGGGCTGATCACACTGGGTGCTGCGGGGGGGAGGGGTTGATCTCACTGGGTGCTGCAGGGGGGGGCTGATCACACTGGGTGCTGCGGGGGGGGGCTGATCACACTGGGTGCTGCGGGGGGGCTGATCACACTGGGTGCTGCGGGGGGGGGGCTGCTCACACTGGGTGCTGCGGGGGGGGGCTGATCACACTGGGTGCTGCGGGGGGGGCTGATCACACTGGGTGCTGCGGGAGGGGGGGCTGCTCACACTGGGTGCTGCGGGGGGGCTGATCACACTGGGTGCTGCGGGGGGGGGGCTGCTCACACTGGGTGCTGCGGGGGGGGGCTGATCACACTGGGTGCTGCGTGGGGGGGGCTGATCACACTGGGTGCTGCGGGGGGGTCATCTCACACTGGCTGCTGCGGGGGTGGTGATCACACTGGGTGCTGCGGGGGGGGGCTGATCACACTGGCTGCTGCGGGGGGGGCTGATCACACTGGGTGCTCGTGGGGGGGTCATCTCACACTGGCTGCTGCGGGGGTGGTGATCACACTGGGTGCTGCGGGGGGGGGCTGATCACACTGGCTGCTGCGGGGGGGGCTGATCACACTGGCTGCTGCGGGGGGGTCGTCTCACACTGGGTGCTGCGGGGGGCGTCTCACACTGGGTGCTGTGGAGGGCGGGCTGATCACACTGGGTGCTGCGGGGGGGCTGCTCACACTGGGTGCTGCGGGGGGGCTGCTCACACTGGGTGCTGCAGTGGGAGGGGCTGATCACACTGGGTGCTGCGGGGGGGGCATCTCACAGTAGGTGCTGTGGGAGGGGGGCATCGCACACTGAGTGCTGCGGGGGGGCTCACACTGGGTGGTGTGGGGGTGCGTCTCACACTGGGTGCTGCGGGGGGGGGGTCTCACACTGGGTGGTGTGGGGGGGCGTCTCACACTGGTTGCTGCAGGGGGGCATTTCACACTGGGGGCTGCGGGGGGGCGTCTCACACTGGTTGCTGCAGGGGGGCATCTCACACTGGGGGCTGTGGGGGGGGCGTCTCACACTGGGTGCTGCGGGGGGGGGCTCACACTGGCTGCTGCGGGGGGGCGTCTCACACTGGGTGGTGTGGGGGGGCTGATCACACTGGGTGCTGCGGGGGGGGCTGATCACACTGGGTGCTGTGGGGGGGTCGTCTCACACTGGGTGCTGCGGGGGGGCGTCTCACACTGGGTGCTACGGGGGGGGGCGCCTCACACTGGGTGCTGCGGGGGGGGCGTCTCACACTGGGTGCTGCAGGGGGGGCGTCTCACACTGGGTGCTGCGGGGGGGGCGTCTCACACTGGGGGCTGCGGGGGGGGGCGTCTCACACTGGGTGCTGCGGGGGGGCGTCTCACACTGGGTGCTGGGGGGGGGGCGTCTCACACTGGGGGCTGCGGGGGGGCGTCTCACACTGGGGGCTACGGGGTCAGGGGCAGGACTGCACTCCACCGGGAGAGACCACCATGTGGACGGTGGCACGTGTTGGGGAGGGGGAGGGTGGGGTGGGGTGGGGCGGGGGTAGGAGGCGGGGGGGGTAAGCGGGGAGCAGGCAGTAATGAGGGTAACGATAACAGTGGAGGGTGGGGAGATGAAAGGCAGCGGGATAACTGGGGGGGGGGGAGGCGGGGAACTCGCACCCAACATGGAAGGGGTGTACACTGATTATCATAGAATTTACAATGCAGAAGGAGGCCATTCGGCCCATCGAGTCTGCACCGGCTCTTGGAAAGAGCACCCTACCCAAGGTCAACATCTCCACCCTATCCCCATAACCCAGTAACCCCACCCAACACTAAGGGAGGGGGACATGGGTATCAGACATTCTTATTCCTGGGACTGAGGGCAAATGGCCAAGGTGGGAGATTAGAGGCTGCGGGCCACATTGTCAGGGTCAGAGGTTAAAGGCAGACCCGGGGCAGCCCCGGAGCTGTGGGCCAGGGTTATGTATGACACGCATGCTCTGGTCCTGCCCATTGGGGATTGTGCAGATCATGGGGATGCCTGGTTCGATACTGGGATGCAGATGGAATAGTCATGGTCAGGGGAGGCCTCTGCAGCCTGTAAAACCTGTGATTGTTGAGGAGGCTGGAAGAAGCAGAGGCAGGTCGTGAAAGCATTGTTCAAGGGAATGGAAGTGGGGTTCTGGCTTGGAGTGGCAGCTCGGTAATTCTTGAGTAAGACACATTAATCTCTTGAGAGAGAAGATTGTGGAACGGAGACTGTGATCGATGCTGCCTTCTTGGTGGCAGCAGAAGGAGGGCCTGGCACCGTCTTGCACAGGTTAGAGACGAGCCCCAGCCTGAGGCCCGCGGTCCAGGGGTGCCCCAGGAAAACCCATAGGCTGAGGAGCTCAGATCCATCCTGTGGAGGTGACTGGCATGACCAATGGCAGACGGAAGACGTCTCCTGATTGGAGGATGAGTGAGGGACTGTGCCACTCACGTCTACGTTTGTAAAGAGATGTGGTTCAGACCCATCACATTCTATGGGAGGATCTAGCATCACGTGGACTGGGAGGCCCTCCTCTGCCAGAGCTCCCGAAAGTCACCCCCACACTCTATTTATTAGCAAATTGTTCATTCCAGCAATCCACAGGGAACCCATGCAGTATCTCTCAGCCCTCAACACAAACATGTATAAAGGAGGTGACAGATGCCCATGGATGAAGCTAGCCAGGTAGCCAGATTCCTGGGATTTGCAGTGATCTCTGGCTTCCTAAGAGTGTGCAGAGCAGTGTCACATGTTCAGAGTTCCCTGCCAGCAGCCCCTGATGTTCAGGAACAGGAAGGGTTCTGATTTGTCATGCTCTAGGTGTAACATAAGCGGCTTCCTTGTGGTGCACTTGACAAGGGAAGGTTCAGACGTGGAGATAACTTCAACACGTTTATTAAACTATTTACACTTCTATTACTCGGGTTCGACACTACTGCTAATCCTACTATAGCTACCCAGACTGACTAACCAGTTGCTGCAATCCACGTGGTGGGTGTAATATTGAATCAACCCTGTGTCTCTACTCACTGACTGTCTCCACTGGAAGGAGGCAGATCATGTGTGTGGTGTCCTTTATATATGGGTTGGTGTAATGCCCCCCCCCCCCCTGTGGTCGTGTCACCTCCGTGTGTATCGTGAATGTCCATTGGTCATGTCCTATCTAACTGATCTATTGGTTGAGTGTGTGTGTGTGATGTCACTGGTGCGCCCTCTAGTGTCTAGCTAGCCTACATGCATTTACATTGATGCACATCACCACAGGTTCCTCTCCATCAACGTTCTGCTGCCTGCGATTATCAGAAGTAGATCATGCACGTTTGTGCCAGGTACTCTGGGAGTTCCCCCAACTCATACATTCTGGATGGATTTGTTTATTGTCACGTGTACCGAGGTACAGTGAAAAGTATTTTTCTGCGAGCAGCTCAACAGATCATTAAGTACATGGGAAGAAAAGAAAATACATAATAGGGCAACACAATATATACAATGTAACTACATAAGCACTGGCATTGGATGAAGCATACAGGGTGTAGTGTTAATGAAGTCAGTCCATAAGAGGGTCATTTAGGAGTCTGGTGACTGGGGAAGAAGCTGTTTTTGAGTCTGTTCGTGCGTGTTCTCAGACTTCTGTATCTCCTGCCCGATGGAAGAAGTTGGAAGAGTGAGTAAGCCAGGTGGGAGGGGTCTTTGATTATACTGCCCGCTTTCCCCAGGCAGCGGGAGGTGTAGATGGAGTCAATGGATGGGAGGCAGGTTCGTGTGATGGACTGGGCGGTGTTCACGACTCTCTGAAGTTTCTTGCGGTCCTGGGCTGAGCAGTTGCCATACCAGACTGTGAAGCAGCCCGATAGGATGCTTTCTATGGAGCATCTGTAAAAGTTGGTAAGGGTTAATGTGGACATGCTGAATTTCCTTAGTTTCCTGAGGAAGTATAGGCGCTGTTGTGCTTTCTTGGTGGTAGCGTCGACGTGGGTGGACCAGGACAGATTTTTGGAGATGTGCACCCCTAGGAATTTGAAACTGCTAACCATCTCCACCTCGGCCCCGTTGATGCTGACAGGGGTGTGTACAGTACTTTGCTTCCTGAAGTCAATGACCAGCTCTTTAGTTTTGCTGGCATTGAGGGAGAGATTGTTGTCGCTACACCACTCCACTAGATTCTCTATCTCCCTCCTGTATTTGGACTCGTCGTTATTCGAGATCCAGCCCACTATGGTCGTATCGTCAGCAAACTTATAGATGGAGTTGGAACCAAGTTTTGCCACGCAGTCGTGTGTGTACAAGGAGTAGAGTAGGGGGCTAAGTACGAAGCCTTGCGGGGCGCCGGTGTTGAGGACTATTGTGGAGGAGGTGTTATTGTTCATTCTTACTGATTGTGGTCTGTTGGTCAGGAAATCGAGGATACAGTTGCAGAGTGGGGAGCCAAGTCCTAGGTTTTGGAGCTTTGATATGAGCTTGGCTGGGATTATGGTGTTGAAAGCGGAGCTGTAGTCAATAAATAAGAGTCTAATGTAGGAATCCTTGTTTTCGAGATGCTCTAGGGATGAGTGTAGGGCCAGGGAAATAGTGTCTGATGTGGACCGGTTGCAGCGGTATGCGAATTGCAGTGGATCAAGGCGTTCTGGGAGTATGGAGGTGATGCGCTTCATGATCAATCTCTCGGAGCACTTCATTACGACTGAAGTCAGGGCCACTGGTCAGTAGCCATTGAGGCACGTTGCCTGGTTCTTCTTTGGTCCCGGTATGATGGTGGTACCGGTCTGAGTTACTCTCAGGAGCGACAAAGGGCCATGACACTTACAGGGTTGGCTGCTTTGTGATAAGGGGTAACCACTGAACGGGTGGCTCACGACACCCGTGTACTGTCCTCAAAGTCTCCATAATCCTATCTTATGGGGATCCAGAGAGACAACACGGTTCACAGTGACAAGACTCATCATTGAGCAAACCGTTTTGGCATTCTGAAGCTGTGCTTTTGATGTTTGGACCATTGAGGTGTGGCTCTGCTGGACACCTCAGAGAGGGTGGCCCGCATCATCGTTCTCTGATGGGCCTTGCACAGCCTGGTGCTTCAAAAGGAAGATCAGTTGCCACAGGGACATGGAGGAGACCCAGACTTCCTTGGATGAGGAGGATTTGGAAGGGCAGGAACATGAGGAGGGCAGTCAGGTTCGACGTGAGGATTCCATCTCAGTGGCATGACGCAGTCGACATGCCCACGATACACTGATAGCAACACGGTTCCAGGACGTGTAAGGTCCGGGCAAGGGTACCCGGGCGAATTTCTCCTGACCCTTAGTGACTGCAAAGACATTGGCAGCAAGGTCAGCATTCGGCTTGGACCCGTAACGCTCGAGGATCACGAAGCTCTCATTCTGGGATAGGACACCCCCCGAAAGCTGCATCGAGCCAGTGTGTGAGTGAAAGGCAGCACACCAGCCTACACCCTGCATCAACTGCACATTGTAGGGGTGGTATGTGGCGCAGAGGAGAGCACTGGGACTGCGGCGCTGAGGACCTGGGTTCGAATCCCGGCTCTGGGTCACTGTCCGTGTGGAGTTTGCACACTCTCCCTGTGTCTGCGTGGGTCTCACCCCCACAACCCAAAGGTGTGCAGGTTAGGTGGATTGGACACGCTAAATTGCCACTTAATTGGAAAAATAAATAAATAATTGGGTACTCTAAATTTTTAAAAAACTGCACATTGCACAGTAACTGCCACCTGAAGGAGACACTTTGAATGGCCACACAGATTTGCGCATCTTTGTAGGGACCATTTTGAGAGCAGTTTTTATAAGCCTTTCTCCTCTGTACTTGTTGTACTGGTGTCTGTGGAGGGTTCGGGGCATATATGAGCTTTGGGGAGAATTTCCCAGTATGCAAGAGGTGACCTGTAAACAACCTGTTTTACCACAGCACCTGTTTTCCTCGTTATTACTGTTGCCACTGTTCTGCTGTGTTATTGTCAATGTTAAACTGTGTCATTTATTTATATAAAGAAGTTCCGTCTTTTAAATATCAAAACCTTCTTTGTGGTCTCCGGTTGCCACGAGCTCCAGGTCATGTGCTTTCACACTCACAATGAACACAATTCCATGTCGGTGAAACAAGATTACATTTAACCCTCTAAGGTGCATGAACGTACATTACATTCCGTGGTGTGATGCAAAGCTCAAAGCATCAAATCTCAATGCGCAGTCACTCTCAGGATCTAACTTGACACAAGGGCGAGTGACTAACATGAGTTTGCTGAACATCACATGAATCTGAGGCACACAAAGGGAGGGAAACACTGAGTCAGAGCTTGGGGCACCCGCTCACTAAGAGGATACAATAGAGACACTTAGATGATGAGACAATTATCATGAACCAAAATGTGTTTGCAAAGGTGCCTGAAATACACAGTGAGCATGTTTCTTAAATGTTCTTAACCTACCACGGCATCTAGGTGCATCCCTGACATTGCAGCACAGGTGAGGCAGTCTGCTGACTGCTATTCCCTGTGGTCTGCGATGATCTTTGGGGGTGTCCTCTGGAGGACCGAGGCCTGGTGGGCCCCAGCCTGCTTTAGCTGTCCTGCTTTGGGGCTGGTGAATCCTCCTTGGCCCTGGGGGTCACAGTCAGAGGGGATTGGAAGCGGCTGTACACTCTCGGAGCCTCCTGGGTAGGTGGGCCAGGGGCCTTCAACTGATAGTCTTCCTTCCTTTGGGTGCTACAGAATCCCTGCCTGACTCCTTGAAGAGCAGGGGCACCTCAAGGCAGGCATAGGTGTCTCGTCTTCCTCTCATGTGGCCACTGATGGATCCCACAAATGGCCAGCACAAGGTGCAGGTCTGAGTACAAATCCGGGAGAACCTGGGTCTCCAAGGCAGCCGCCACCCTTCCATGGTGACGTCAAGGCGCTTACATGTTGGAGCCATGACATTAAACAGAATGTGGACGGACTCTTTCATCCCTCATTCTAGACTGTTGACTGCTCCTACAACTGTACCTGATGTTCTGCCACCTGTCTTTGCGTCTCCAGCTTATGGTCTGAGTCAGACTCAGAGGGTACTTGGTCTCCAGCCGGAGACTGCAGCTGACACTGAGCCTAATCTAGATCTAGCATCCACTGAGGTCTTTATTCGCTGGTGGAGGGTGCAGATCTGAGGTGGGCTGGAGCTGATGGGCTGGCTGGGTCTCTGCCTGGATCTGCTGGTGCCTGTAAGAGAGAGAAGATAGATTTAATTTCTGAGCAGGCAGAATGCAACATTACAGGTGACTGTGAATGTCAGGATGTGATCACCTAATGGAAGGCTTAACCATGCTGGGTTGGTGGGGGAGGCTGATCTCACCTCACCACACGAGTGATCCCTGTCCTCCCCTGCCAACCCCACTGCCTCCTCCTTTGAAGGGGCTGAGCTCGGGATGTCCGCCATCCCTCCTCCCATCTGGAATCTCTCCCTCCTGCTTTGGGCCAGCTCGGCCTGCACGAAGACAAATAGAAGGAATGTGATAAGAAAGGTGGTGGGGGGAGGAGAGGTTGGGAAGCATGCGCGCCCTCGCTGTGTGCGCTGAGCCCTCCCAGTAAGGACTGAAGACGCTCTTCCTGCCGGATGACAGATGAGATGGTGGTGATGGTAAGATGTGCGTGAGACATTCTGTCGCCTCCGCTAATAGTGTGTGAAATCCCTAAGGGGCTTAACCATTTCAGTGTCTGATACGATTATGTGAGTGTGAGTGAACAGAGGTTGACTTTATTACGATCCTGGACCAGACCCCAACAATGGCTAGGATATGGACAGAAACCCCAATATTTTATTTTCATTTTGTAAGACTGGGAGACAAGGATACTTCGCTCCAGGAGTGATTTCACACAAAATAAGGATATGGGGGCTATATTAAAATAAACTTTATTGCTAGCACAGAATTAAAATATTTTTAATACCACACAAGAAAAATAGCTTACGATGACCCATTACACAATGCTAATCAGTACAGAGACACAATAATTAACTGCTACCTTTATTCCCACTCAAACAATAAACCCATCTCAGCTCTCAATCCACTTTCAAATACAGGTAGTACTCAGGAATACCTGCTGCACAGAGATATCTGGATACTCTAGTTTGAGACTGTTGTAAGAGCTAGACCTGAATCTTGTCAGAACTATGCAGAAACTCTGGCTGTTTTTCTATTGAAGCTGCTTCTCCGCTTGTTTCAGCTCACCTTCCAGCCACACAATTCTGAACTGCATGGGAAGAAACTGCTAATCTGTGTACAGGCGTATCTTTAACTGAACTGCAGTGAAATCAGATACTTGACCATTGCTCACATCTCAATCTAAAACTCAACTAACCTGTGTTCCTGCAAAATGCCTGGTACCTTAGCTCCTCCCATTAATTTCTAAGCTGAAACATAGATGTATCTAATTAACTCAACAGGGAACCCCCTTAATCCAAAGAAAACTTAATTAGCTCAAGCTTTCACGATGCTTAAATTGCGCCCCAGCTCCCAAAACCTTCCAAACCAGGATTCTTTAAAAACACTACTGCAGCAGTCAAGCACACTAACCCAGACTTTTAACACTTGCTGCACCAAACACCTAGAACATAATATATCTGAAATTTCTACATTCATCACAATTTACCTCGGTGGCTCAGATTAGATCATTCATCCTCTTCCTGCACTGCAAGGCATTTTCCTTTTGTGTGCCAGTGACACAGACGTCCACTGCAACTCCCCTCCCAGGCTGGCGAGATGAGGTTGGTGGACCTCTTGGTTCCATCCGTTGGGAAGAGGACATCATGGTACTTGCAGACTGCATTGAGGAGAGCCACCAGGAGGTTGTGGCTGAACCTTGGGGTGCATGTCGTCTGTCACCTGGGAGCCATCTCACAAATTCCACAGCACCCAGCGGGACTGCTGAGGGTGAATAAGTGTGTCTGCCTGGTGTTTAAATATGGAACCAGGACCTTTGACGGTGAGGGCGGGATGGATGAATCAGAGTCTGCCTGCCATGCGATTTGGTGAGCGGCTCTCCAATGCATAATCAATAAGGTTCCAAATATACACGAGCCCACTCCACCGCCCAGCGGGAAATGTGCCACTTATCCCGCCCACCATCACACTCGGTCTCCAGGACGGAACATTCTGCCCAATCTGTCAGCAGGTATAGGTTCTATTGAGCCTATCAGATGGTGAGCTGGATAATTCCTGTGGGGACCTGGGATTGTCAGGTATTAGGATGACCTCAAACACTCAACACTCCAGATCAAGTAGACAGGAACCTCTGAGGGGTGGAAAGTTGATCATTTTGGTCGTGACCCAAATTGTGCTCTCCTTCAGCAGGACCACACCACATGTTCCAGCCCCACTAAAACAACCAGGATTTCGGGCTTGATGTCTGGTGCTGTAGTGGTTCAAACACTGGAGTAGAGAATCAGTGAATATGAGTATAAATCCCACTGCAGTAACTTGAGCATTTTAATTCAGTTTGAAAATCTGGAAATTAAAAGTTGGAATTGGTTAAAGTGACCATCCAGTGACCATGACCGATAAAAGTGACCAACGGGGCAGCACGGTGGCACAATGGTTAGCACTGCAGTCACACGGCGCCGAGGTCCCAGGTTCGGTCCCGGCTCTGGGTCACTGTCTGTGTGGAGTTTGCACATTCTCCCCGTGTTTGCGTGGGTTTCACTCCCACAACCCAAAGATGTGCAGGCTAGGTGGATTGGACACGCTAAATTGCCCCTTAATTTTAAAAAAAGTGCCCAACGGATTGACTAATGTTCTTTAGGGCAGGATACCTGCTGTTTTTACCTGGTCCAGGCCTCTCTGTGACTCAAGGCACTCACCAACGTGGTTGACTTTGCACTCTCACAGGTTATCTAGATAAGCACCCGCTGTGTTAAAGTGCAACAGTGGTTGAGGGAGAAAGACCATCGCCAGTTTCTCTGCACCTGGTGGATGAATAGCAGATGATGGCGTTGCCAGTGACAGACACATCCCCGAATGACGATAAAAATAATGTATCAATAGTCAAGTGAGCACCTTTGACTCAAGGTGCCGTCAGATTGACAGCAGAGTGAAGATAGTTGGAATGGCTGAGCAATGAAAAGCTCTTGTTTTCAGACTGAAGTTTTTTCCAGTTTCTCTGATTGGATAATCATAACGAATGTCACAAAGTCATTTGGAGGGAGGCAACTAACCAAACAGTGTTTTGTTCTGATATTTGACCCATTCTACTTGCCATGTCCATCCAAGACTCAGTGTAAATGTAAATGTAAATCTACTTGTGAGAATAAAGATTATTATAATTATGCATGCCTGTATGCATGTGTGTGAGCGTGCTTGTGAGTGTGTGTATGTGTAAACATGTGTGTGCGTGCATGCATGTGTGTGCATTTGTGTGTGCATGCCTGTGTCTGTGTGCATCTGTGTGTGTGTGTGCATGTGTGTGTGTGCATGTGTAGGTGTGTGCATATGTGTATGTGCATCTGCACCTGTGTGCATGTATGTGCATGCATGTGTGTGTGTTTCTGTGTGTGCATGTGTGTGCACCTGCATGTGCATGTGTGTGGGTACATGTTTCGGCGTATGTGTGTGTGCATGTGTGTTTGTACGTGTGTGTGCATATGTACATGTGTGTTTGATTGTGTGTGTGCATCTGCGTGTTTGCATGTATGTGCATGTGTTTGGGTGTGTCAATGTGCATGTGTGTATGCATGTGTGTGTCTGTGTGTGCATATGTGTGAATGTGTACATGTGTGCATGTGTGTGCGAGTGGGTGTGTGCATGTCTGCGGCGTGAGTGTGTGTCCATGTGAGTGCATGTATGTATGTGCATGTGTGCGTATGTGTGTTTGTGCATGTGTGTGTGTGCATGCATGTGTGTTTTGAGTATGTGTATGCATGTGTGTGTTTGTGCACGTGTGCGTGTGTATGTGGGTGTGTGTGTTTGTGCATGTGTGTGTGTGTTTGTGTGTGTGCATGTATGTACATATGTGTGCATGTGTGTGTGTGTAGGTACATGTGTGTGTGCATGTTTGAATGCATGTGTGTGCATATATGTGCATGTATGTGTGTGTGCAAGAGGATATGTGCATGTGTACGTGCCCATGTGAACGCATGTGTGTGTGTGTGCATGTGTGTTTTTGCATGTGTGCATGTGCATTGTACATGCATGTGTATGCGTGCATGTGTGCACATGTGTATTGTGCGCATGTGTGTTTGTGTGTGTATATATTTGTGCGTGTGTGCATGGATCTTGTGTGCATTTGTGCGGGTGCGTATGTGTGTGTGTGCAGATGTGTGTATGTGTCCGAGTATGTGTGTGCGCATGCTTGTAATAATAATCATCTTGATTAGTGTCACAAGTAGGCTAACACTAACACTGTAATAAAGTTACTGTGAAAATCCCCCAGTTGCCACATTCGGTGCCTGTTTGGGTACACAGAGGGAGAATTCAGAATGTTCAACTCACCTAACAGCACGTTTTTTGGCATTTGTGGGAGGAAACCGGAGCGCCCGGAGGAAACCCACGCAGACACGGGGAGAACGTGCAGACTACGGACAGAGAGTGACCCAAGCCGGGAATGGAACCTGGGATCCTGGCGCTGTGAAGAAACAGTGCCGTTCGCAAAGGAATTTTACATTCGGAAAGGTTTACCCATATTCTCCTTGTTTACTCTATCAGACCCTACCATCATCTTTATTATTGGGCGGCATGTGGCACAGTGGTCAGCACTGGGACTGCAGCACTGAGGACCCGGTTCGAATCCCGGCCCTGGGTCACTGTCCGTGTGGAGTTTGCACATTCTCCCCGTGTCTGCGTGGGTTTCACCCCCACAACCCAAAGATGTGCAGGTTAGGTGGATTGGCCACGCTAAATTGCCCCTTAATTGGCAAACAAAAAATAATTGGGTACTCTAAATTTATTTTTTTAAAATCTTTATTATTGTCAGGAGTAGGCTTACATTAACACTGCAATGAAGTTACTGCGAAAAGCCCCTAGTCGCCACATTCCGGCACCTGTTCGGGTACACAGAGGGAGAATTCAGAATGTCTAATTCACCTAACAGCACGTCTTTCGGGACTTGTGGGAGGAAACCGGAGCACCCGGAGGAAACCCGCGCAGACACGGGAAGAACGTGCAGACTCCGCACAGACAGTGACCCAAGCCGGGAATCGAACCTGGGACCCTGGCGCTGTGAAGTAACAGTGCTAACCACTGTGCGACCGTGCTGTCCACATCTTAAGACCTCTATCAGATCAGCTGTCAGACTTTGTCTTACTAGAGGCCAATGGTTACACAGAGCTGGTTAGGACTCCTCAGCAACACAAATTCCATTGAAATCACTGGTCCCCACAAACCTTGATGGTATATTCTGCAGAGGGTGATGTGACCAATCAGAATGACCTCTACCCGCGCAGTAGGTGATGGTCAATGCTGGAACCCCCTACCCTGCCTATGCTATCTGCACTTTGACCTCACACAGCCTTCAGTCCTTGTCCTTGTGATTTTGTCAAGATAGTTTTACAGAAACATGCAGCACAGACAGAGGCTATTCCGCCCAACATTGCCTGTGCTGATTCTTTCAAAGAGCTGTCCAATTAGCCTCACTCTTTCTGCTTTGCATAAAGTTTGAAATGAAAACGTGAACCGGGGTTGGAAGTAAATTCCAGCTTTTGACAACACCAGTAAGTTATTGTGAAATTCACACTTGCGGTTTCTGATGCTACTTGCACCTCTACATGAAGGTTACAGCCCATTAGTCACTCTCCACTTACAACTGTGATATATGCGAGTCGTCAAACCACCGAGGTTTCTCGAAGGCCAACCAGACACCAGATTACTATGGTGCGGCACGTGTGGTCGGTGTTGTCATTCGCAGGTTCAACAGGAGACGGCTAACGTCACCCACTGTATTTAAACTATGGGGAGCGAGAGCCGCCAGCAGACTTGAGTATGACATACACACCCACAGCTCATGTACCCACACATACGCACACAGATGTACATACATAAACACGCACACGCATGCACAAGTGGTTCACGTATTCTGAATGGCTTTGAAAAGCAGCGACTATTCTTATTTAATAAGCAGGTTTGCCAGCCATTTCCTGCGCAGCAAACAGCAAAGGACTGAATGACCACATCATTCAAAAAAGAGTCTGCATTTATACAGCCCCATTCACAAACCTCAGGATCTACCACTCTGCAGACCTGCCAAGTCCTTTTTGAAGTGTGGCCATTGTTGTCGTGTGGAAACAGCCACTTTACACACACCAAGTTCCCACAAACAGCAATCAGGCAATGATCCAGTCATCTGCTTTAGGTCATGCTGGTTGAAGGATATTATTGGCCAGGACCCCAAGGATAACTCCCATGTTCTTTTTTCTAAATGGTGCTGACCCTGCTGTCTCAGAGGGCCCTTGGTTTAACAACTCATTCACAAAACGACACCTCTGACAATGCCTCCCTCTGGACTGGTGCTGGAGCGCCAGCCTGGATTATATGTTCATATCCCTGGAGTGGTATTTGAACTCGCAGCTTTCTGACTCAGAAGTGAGCCAAGGTTTACGAGAGGTGGGTTGAGAGGTAACACTGAGCAGAACCCCCCCCCCCCGAGTGCCGTGAGATCTTTCACATTCACTCGACGTGGCAGATGGGCCCTCGGTTTAATGTCTCTTCCAAAAGGCGAAATCACTGATTCAACTCTAGTAAGAATCCCTTTTATCTGTGTGGTAAACCACTGTTGCACCTCTATTAGGTGATGTATGGTAGGACCTGTACTACAGGTACGTTCGTAGTCCCTGCCTGCTGGCTCCGCCCAGTAGGCAGAGTATAAATATGTGTGTCCTCCATGCTGCAGCCATTTCGCCAGCTGCTGTGGGAGGCCACACATCTTAGAGCAATAAAGCCTCAGTTGTACACAACTCAAGTCTTTGTGCAATTGATCGTGCATCAATTTATTGCTCTAAGATTTTCAAAAGATGGACCTCCGTGTCAAACCGGATCGCCTGCAGTTGGATCCGCATTCAAGCGACGCCAAAAAGGACTTTCAACACTGGCTAGCTTGCTTCAAGACGTACATCAACTCGGCGTCCACCCCTGTCTCGGAGGCTCAGAAGATACAGATCTGTACTCGAGGTTGAGCTCCAGCGTCTTTCCGCTAATCCAGGACGCGCCGAACTACGCTGAAGCCTTGACGCTTCTCAAGGAGAATTACACTCAGAAGACGAACACGCTCCTCGCCAGGCACATACTCGCCACTCGCTCTCAACTCCCTGGTGAGTCCAGAGAAGACTTCTGGCGGGCCCTAATCCCACTCGTCCGGGACTGTGACTGTCAGGCCGGTACGGCCACTGAACATTCAAACCTCCTTATGCGGGACGCGTTTGTTATGGGGATTGGGTCGGACCTTATATGCCAGCGACTGTTAGAGGGGGCCACGCTTGACCTAGCGGAGACAAAGAAACTAGCGCTCTCCATGACGGCCGCCTCGCGCGACATTCAGGCCTACACCCCCAGCCATGCGGCCCACCCCTCCTACGCATCGTGGACCCCACAGACAGGCGCCCCAGCGGGGGCCTTACCCAGTCAATACGCCTGCGCCACGCTCCAGCCCTCGCACCCCGGGGGGTCCCCGATGTTATTTCTGCGGCCAGCAAAAACACCCCCACCAACGCTGCCCGGCCCGCGCTGCCCTTTGTAAGTCTTGCGGCAAGAAGGGTCACTTCGACGCAGTGTGCCAGGCCCGTGCAGTCGCCGCTTTCGCCCCCAACCCCCTCGTTTACGGACAGTGGGCACCGCCATCTTCTCTCCCTCAGACCAAGCGCGGCCAGTGGGCGCCGCCATCTTCTCTCCCTCAGACCAAGCGCGGCCAGTCGGCGCCACCATCTTCGCCCCCGAGCAACACGTGCGGCCCATGGGTGCCACCATCTTGTTCAACCCCCGTCACGTGCTGCCCATGGGCACCGCCATTTTGTATTCCTCTAGATCTTCAGCCGCCATTTTGTCCTCCTCGAGATCTTCAGGCGCCGCCATCTTGTCTCCCCCACGGCACATGGGCACCGCCAGCGTTCCAGGACCTGTGCCCCCCGGGCTCCCCAGCATCCGACACCAGCGACGACCGACCACGACTCGCCTCAGTGACCATGGACCAGTCTCGTCCGCACAACCTGGCCACCGCATCGACCAGCGTTAAAATCAACGGACACGTGACCTCTTGCCTGCTGGACTCCGGGAGCACCGAAAGCTTCATCCACCCGGATATGGTAATGTGCTGCTCCCTCGCGGTACACCCCGCCAACCAAAGAATCTCCCTGGCCTCCGGACCCGATTCCGTGGCGATCCTGGGGTACGGTACGGTCACACTCACGGTCTAGGGTGTAGAATTCAGCAGCTTCCGTCTCTACGTCCTCCCTAACCTCTGCGCTGCCCTACTACTCGGCCTGAACTTCCAGTGTAACCTCCAGAGCCTAACCCTGAAGTTCGGCGGGCCCCTACCACATCTCACTGTGTGCGGCCTCGCGACCCTAAAGGTCGATCCGCCTTCCCACTTCGCAAATCTAACCTCGGATTGCAAACCTGTCGCCACCAGGAGCAGACGGTACAGCACCCAGGACAGGACTTTCATCATGTCTGAGGTCCAGCAGCTGCTTCGGGAAGGCATCATCGAGGCCAGCAACAGCCCCTGGAGAGCCCAAGTGGTAGTAGTTAAAACTGGGGAGAAACACTGAATGGTTGTGGACTACAGCCAGACCATCAATCGGTACACGGAGCTCGACGCCTACCCCCCTCCCACGCATATCTGATATGGTTAACCAGATTGCGCAGTACCGGGTCTTCTCAACGGTAAACCTCAAATCCGCCTACCACCAGCTCTCCATTCGTAAATCGGACCGTCCATACACAACCTTCGAGGCAGACGGCCGCCTCTATCACTTCCTCAGGGTTCCCTTCGGCATCACCAACGGGGTCTCGGTCTCCCAAAGGGAGATGGACCGGATGGTCGACCGGTACGGTTTGCGGGCCACCTTTCCGTACCTAGGCAACGTCACCATCTGCGGCCATGATCAGCAGGACCACGACGCCAACCTTGCCAAATTTCTCCACACTGCCACTCTCTTAAGCCTCACCTACAAGGAGAAGTGCGTGTTTAGCACGACCCGCTTAGCCATCCTCGGCTATGTGGTCCCGAACGGAGTTCTGGGGCCCGATCCCGACTGCATGCGCCCCCTCATGGAGCTCCCCCACCCTCACTGCCCCAAGGCCCTCAAACGCTGCCTGGGGTTCTTTTCATACTACGCCCAGTGGGTCCCAAACTATGCGGACAAGGCCCGCCCACTCATACAGTCCACCCATTTTCCCCCTGACGGCCGAGGCACAGCAGGCCTTCGCCCATATCAGAGCCGATATCGCCAAGGCCGGGGTGCACGCAGTAGACGAGACGCTGCCCTTTCAAGTGGAGATCGACGCATCAGACGTCGCCCTAGCCGCCACCCTCAATCAGGCAGGCAGACCCGTGGCATTCTTTTCCCGCACCCTTCATGCCTCAGAAATTCGGCTCTCCTCCGTCGAAAAAGTGGCCCAAGCTATCGTTGAAGCTGTGCGGCATTGGAGGCATTACCTGGCCGGCAGGAGATTCACTCTCCTCACTGACCAACGGTCGGTAGCATTCATGTTCAATAACACACAGCGGGGCAAGATCAAAAATGATAAGATAAGTGGAGGATCGAGTTCTCCACCTACAATTACGAGATTTTGTATCGCCCCGGCAAGCTCAACGAGCCCCCAGACGCCCTCTCCCGAGGTACATGTGCCAGCGCACAGGTAGACCGACTCCAGGCCCTGCACAACAGCCTTTGTCACCCAGGCGTCACACGGTTGTACCATTTCATAAAGGCCCACAATCTGCCCTACTCCGTCGAGGAAGTACGGACAATCACCAGGGACTGCCAGGTCTGCGCGGAGTGCAAGCCGCACTTCTACCGGCCGGACGGTGCACGCCTGGTGAAGGCCTCCCGCCCCTTTGAACGCCTCAGCATGGGTTTCAAAGGGCCCCTCCCCTCCACCGACCGTAACACGTATTTTCTCAGTGTGGTCGATGAGTACTCCAGATTCCCCTTCGCCATCCCATGCCCGATAAGACATCTGCCAACGTCATCAAAGCCCTCAGCACCATCTTCGCTCTGTTCGCTTTCCCCGCCTACATCCACAGTGACAGGGGCTCCTCATTCATGAGTGATGAGCTGCGTCAGTTCCTGCTCAGCAGGGGTATCGCCTCCAGCAGAACGACAAGCTATAACCCCCGGGGAAACGGACAGGTAGAGAGGGAGAATGGGCCGGTATGGAGGGCCATTCAACTGGCCCTACGGTCCAGGAACTTCCCAGCCTCCCGCTGGCAGGAGGTCCTCCCTGATGCACTACACTCCATTCGGTCACTACTGTGCACCACCACTAATAACACACCCCATGAACACCTTTTTGCCTTCCCCAGGATGTCCACATCTGGGGTGTCGCTCCCGACTTGGCTCGCAGCTCCAGGACCCGTCCTGTTCCGCAGGCAGTTCCGACTCCACAAGGCGGACCCGTTGGTGCAATTGCTCCATGCAAACCCCCAGTATACCTACGTGCATACCCCGACGGCCGCCAGGATACTGTCTCCCTCAGGGACCTGGCACCAGCAGGTCACATACACACCCCCCCCCCCACGCCGGCCCGGCACCACCCTCCCCTCCCCCGGTGCTCCCCGCAGCAAGCCCCTGGGACCATCTGTGCTCCCCCTACCCACGCCCGAGGATGAAGAGGATTTCGGCACGCTCCCGGAGGCTCCGGACATCAGACCAGCATCGGCATCGCCGCCACCACTATGTCACTCCCAGCGGCACATCAAGGCCCCAGACCGGTTAAATCTGTAACTGGTCCAGTAGACTTCAAAAGACATTTTTTGTTCCTCTCTATCAAAAATTATAAATGCAAATGTAAAAAGAAAACCATTTGTTGGATATAGTTCTCCACCACTCTCGCCGGACTCAATTTTAACAGGGGGTGAATGTGGTAAACCACTGTTGCACCTCTATTAGGTGATGTATGGTAGGACCTGTACTACAGGTACGTTGGTAGTCCCTGCCTGCTGGCTTCGCCCAGTAGGCGGAGTATAAATATATGTGTCCTCCATGCTGCAGCCATTTCGCCAGCTGCTGTGGGAGGCCACACATCTTAGAGCAATAAAGCCTCAGTTGTACCCAACTCAGGTCTTTGTGCAATTGATCGTGCCTCAATCTGAAGGACTTTTTTGTTTGAGTCATTTTCTCCACTCCCCTCTTGAAGTTGATTCTGTGCCATTTTACCTGTCAATGTTTCCGACGTGAGGTGAGCCAGGGAGTGTGGACAGACAAACATTGAATTGCAGCTCAGAAAGAGACCCTGCAGCAAAACCAGACCCTGCTGGCGTCCTCCACATGAGCAGTGGTTGCCAAGCTCAGCCACATCCAGTATTATAGGAGAGCATGTCAGGAACTCATTAGAATGGTCAGAACTCGAGCATTCATCAGCACATTCCCAGCACCAGCAGGAATCCTGGCCAACTTTCTCTTTTTTTCAAATTTCAAATGTATTTTATTCCAAACTTATATAAAAGGTTACAAAACAAGAGCAATTCGGGGAGCAAACTCCCCGACCCACAACTATACAGATTGTACAAATAAATGTTCCCCCTTTTCACCCCCCCCCGCACGATGAACAACTCCTCAAACACATCCATGAACATCCCCCACCTTGCTTCGAAGCTCTCCGCTGAACCCCTTCATTAGTACTTGACCTTTTACAGCCTAAGGAAGTCATATGAGTCCCCCAGCCAGGCCACCACCCCCGACGGCGTTGCTGACCGCCAGTCCAACAGGATTCTTCACCGGGCAATCAGAGAGGCGAAGGCCACAACATCGGCCCTCCTCCCCGGCATCAGCTCCGGCTTTTCCAATACCCCGAATATCGCCACCAAAGTGTCCGGCTCACCCTCCTCCCTCACTATCCTTGCTAGCACCGCGAACACTCCCACCTAAAATCTATCCAACTTTTTGCAGCCTAAGAACATATGTGCGAGATGTCATGATATGCACTCATGCACATAATGAGATACAGACAGGCAGTGACAGACACCCAGTACAGCCAATCAACACACAGGACAGAACACAACCAATCACCAGGCAGAACACTAGAAGGTGGTCTCCCACTATAAAACACATGAGGCATCAACACTCTGCCTCTTTCCATTGGTGACAACTGGAGTGACAGTCAAGGTGTATATATCAGTTAGCACCTTCTACACGTGGCTCAGAGCTAGTCTG
The DNA here is from genome assembly GCF_047496885.1 of Scyliorhinus torazame. Classification (NCBI taxonomy): domain Eukaryota; kingdom Metazoa; phylum Chordata; class Chondrichthyes; order Carcharhiniformes; family Scyliorhinidae; genus Scyliorhinus; species Scyliorhinus torazame. The sequence continues at coordinate 26,380,068 of NC_092722.1, forward strand.
GTCTAGTTAGTTATAGTAAGGACGCTTAGATTAGTAGAGTGTCAAACCCACAGCGAACTGTGTGCACTGTTTAACAAGTTCAATAAAGTGTATTGAACCAACACCAAAGTTTGGAGTCTACTTTCAAGTACATCTGCATCCAGTTGCAGTCCGTGTTACCCCAGGGTGATTAACACAACATGGTACCAGTTGTCTACTATCTCTAAGTGGTTTACCTCGAGTGATTCCGTGATGACCAGCAAGTGCCTTCCAGCGGCATGGAGAAGATCCAGGTCCCTCCACAGCTACGGATCTTTGGCAATCTCGGCGCCAATTGCTGGGTCTTCAAGCAAAGGGTTGCAGTCCGTGTTACCCCAGGTGACTAACACGACACGTGATTCGCCGGTCCCTGCCAAAAACTTCTTACACGCGTCTGCCACCACCTGGAAGAACCCACTCATTCTTGCCCGAGTCATATGTACCTTTGTATCACCTTGAACTGTATCTTTGTGCACGAGAGGTCACATTTACCCTTCGTAGTGCCTCACACCATGCTCCCCAGTTTATCTCCCCTCCCAGCTCCCCCTCCCACTTCTCCTGAACCTTCACCACCTGCTCACCTCCCTGCTCCTGGGTTCTTGGCGTGCCATGGGTCCACCATACCCACCTTTTCCATAAACCTGCCCAACTCCTTTGCCATTCATATCATACCCATTGACCTGGCCCTCGATCTGTCTACCCTCTGCTCCAGGACGCAATTAAAATCTCCTCCCATATAATCAACTGGTGCGTGGTCAAGTCCGGGATCGCCGTTCCCTGACAAACTTTTCACCCCTCCTACCCTTTGCCAACTCAACAGAAAAAAAGAAGAAAACCCCTCCACATCAGCGGGAAAAAAAACCTCCCTCCAACCCCCACTCGACCCGTATTCTCCATTATTCCCGAGTGTCAGCACCTCCGTTTCCCAGAATTATTCAGTTCTCCCCAGTTTGCACTCCTTGATAAAGTCATTGGCCACTTCTGGAGTCTGAAAATAGTATTCCCGGCCTTCATAGGCCACCCATAGTTTTGCCGGGTAAAGCTCCCCAAACCTGATTTGCCGTCAATATAACACTTCTTTGGCCCTGTTGAACCCGGTGCGCTGTTTTGCCAGCTCAGCTCCAATCTCCTGGTATATTCGGACCTTGTTCCCCTCCCATTCACAGTTCCGCTTCTCCCTGACCCATTGCAGGGCCTTCTCTTTCTCCACAAGCGTGTGGAGCCTCACGATCACCGCCCAGGGCGGCGCCCCAGCTCTAGGCCTCGGCCTCAGAGACCTGTGCTCTCGGTCCACTTCAGGGGCCTTGCACAACACTCGTTCTGCCACCAGCCCCACCAGCATCCTCGAAATGTACCTCGTGGCGCTCGTGCCTTCCAGTCCTATTATTCCGACTATTTGCAGATTCTGCTTCCTCAACCTGTTTTCCCCAACCACCTTTGCTCTCAATGTCTTCCAAAGGTCTCTTACGAGCCCCACCTCGCCTCCAATGCCACCACTCTATCACTGTGGTCCGAAATCACCCTCTCCACCTCTTGGATCTGCGACCACTGAGCTTCCAGACATTTTTCCATCCTCTTCATCGAGCTCTTCAGGGGTGTCACAGCCCCTTCAATGGCCTTCGAGCGATCCTCCTGCATGTTCTTCCTCTGCTGATGGAACTCTTCCTTGATGAAGGCCATCCACTGTTCCATCTGGGGCTTTCCAACTTGCACTGCCCCTTCCCCCTCCACCATCTTTCCACCAGCCGCTGTGTCGCAGGTCTCTTCCAACTCCTTGGTCAGATCCTTTACATTCTTCTGCCGGGTTTGGTAACCAGCAGACATGCCACTCCCGGGGGGGGGGAAACCTCTCTGCCGACCTTCAGTTACACTTTTCCGTCAAAGTTACAGTGATTTCGGGTAAAAAGAACTCTTTTCTGCGCCTTCAAGCAGGAGCTGCCCTGCATGTGACCAGTCACACCATGGCCACCACCGGAACTCATCTCTGGACAACTTTCTCAACCGCAAGTCCAGATGTTGTACTCCTCCCCCTGGCCTGACCAACATCAGGCTGTAAAGTGCTTTGGGCCGTCCTGCAGTCTTGAAAGGTGCAATGTAACAAAAATATCACCAACTTGTGCTTATACAGCACCTTCAAAGTAGGAAAACATCCCAAGGCGCTTCCCAGGAGCATTAGAAAACAGTGGACGACAGTAAATCACATCTGGAGACATTGGCCGGAATACTCCAGCCACTCGCTGGCAATAGGATTCGCGGATCCCGTCAGCAGCGTACCCTCCCCACGGGATTCCCACTGGCGTGGGGTGGCTGTAATGGAAAATTCCATTGACAGCGGCGGGAACAAAGAATTCTGTCGCCAGTAAGTGGCACGCCACCTCCAGCCGCCGGGGAATACGCAGCTGGGGGGGGGGGGGCGCCGGTGGCACAGTGGTTAGCACCGGTGCCTCACGGCATCCACTCTCCATCATCAGCAAAGTGATGGTAGGAGTCACCATCAGTGCTATCAAGTGGCACTTACTCAGCAATAACCCGCTCACGGATGCTCAGTTTAGGTTCCGCCAGGGTCACTCAGCTCCTGACCTCATTACAACCTTGGTTCAAACTTGGACAAACCGAGTGCGCTGCAGCGAGAGACTGTTTTTGATAAGATTATATTATTGGTGCAATATTCACACAGTTGAGAGCAGTCAGTCCCCTACTCACACAATGAGTATTAGGCCCCCTCTGTCTGCCCACGTGGTGACATCACTGATAGTACGGACACCCTCTGCACCCTCTTCACATCAGCCCACTCTCACATCTGTTCACGTCAGCTCTAGGTCAGCTCTGTTCTCTCACTAGCGCTCTCTTCCTGTCTGAAACCACAGGGAACTTCTTTTATTACAAAAAAACAAGTAACATTCTGACACAAGAGAGACACAATTATATATTTTCAAATAGTTTGAAATGCTTGAAAAGAATATTACAAGAGATAAGCGTTCTCCTCTTTAACTGTCATTTATTTTCTCATCCCCAAATGCTGACTCATGTTGGCCCACACTCCATACACCAGCCCCGCACCATGATCACCCATCCTTCTTTCAGCCTCATGCAAGGGGCCCATTGCTGGACCGTTGCAGTGTTCATCGTGTAGCAGTGTCTGAGGGCAGTCGAGGCTCCATGCAGAGAGCTCCGTCACCCCTCTGAGTCAGAAAGCTGTGGGTTCAAGTCTCACCCCAGAGACCTGAACATAAAAATCCCAGGCGGACACTCGAATGGCAGTACTGAGGGGGCGCTGCACTGCTGGAGATACTGAATTCAGGATGAGATCTTAAACTGAGGCCCAGTCGGCCCTCTCGGGCGGGTGTAAAAGATCCCTGGCACTATTTGAGGAGGGACAGGGCAGATCCCCCAGTGTCCTGTCCAATATTTGTCCCTCAACTAATATTGGTAAAATTGATTATCAATTTTGGTCATTATAATAATTGGTCATTATCACAGCACTATTTGTGTGTGCACAAATCAGCTCCTGTGTTTTCTATATTACAACAGTGACTACTAGGGTCACCAACTGTGATTAAATGTATTCCAGGAGTTGTCATCACTTGACTTCCCCCACATTCCCGCCATTGTTTGGCCAATCTTGTCACATGAGGACTTCCTACACCAATTGGAAAGCTAAAAGACTTATTACCCAATTGGATGGCGCTGGGCTATTAGCCAAACAGCCGCCCCCTATCCCCACATTTTTATATCTGATAAAAGATATTTTTTAAATTATGAAAAAAAATTGGTTTTGTTTCTTTCTCCAGGGTCGCACACAGCAGTGTCCTGGAGAATGAGTTTCAATTCCTGGAGACTCCAGGCTAATCCTGGAGGGTTGGCAACCCTGGTGACTACACTTCACTGACTGAATGCTCTTGGGGATGTCACGAGGCTGCCAGTACTTCCTCCTAAAATAGCAGATACCTTTTTTAATTTCTGTGTTTTGCCTCTCTCAAAGAGACCAGGGGTCAGGGTAGAAGGGAGGCTGATGGGACTCGCAGCTGATGGCACAGTTGGTCATTTGTGGCCCTGTTTTGTATATTTGTAAAATTCTCTCGACACTGCCCCCTTGATGCCAGCAGTCGCGATTTCTATTTTGCACCCCCATCAGCTTTGCGCCCAGTTAGTCCCAAGTTGGGACCCACCAAGGATGAGGACTGAGCGGGGATCACTGAAGTTTGAGCAGAGAGAGAGAGAGAGAGAGAAAGACAGTGAGCCCGTTAGCTATTTCAGGAGGGGCGGCGGGGGTGTCGGGAGATTGTGGCTTCCCTGGCTCAGAGTCACTTATAAGAATTGTAGCTGCCCCTCCCCACTTCAAGGTCTTGCTGAGGTCAATGAATTTGGGTCACTTTGACCAAAGTGAAGACTGGACTATAATGTGTACTATAGTGTACTATAGACTGGACTATAATGTGTACTATAGTGTACTATAGACTGGACTATAATGTGTACTATAGTGTACTATAGACTGGACTATAATGTGTACTATAGAGTACTATAGACTGGACTATAATGTGTACTATAGTGTACTATAGACTGGACTATAATGTGTACTATAGAGTACTATAGACTGGACTATAATGTGTACTATAGAGTACTATAGACTGGACTATAATGTGTACTATAGTGTACTATAGACTGGACTATAATGTGTACTATAGTGTACTATAGACTGGACTATAATGTGTACTATAGTGTACTATAGACTGGACTATAATGTGTACTATAGTGTACTATAGACTGGACTATAATGTGTACTATAGAGTACTATAGACTGGACTATAATGTGTACTATAGAGCTGACACTTGGGCAGAAAGTCTTGCAGTCATTCATTTTGTTCTATTTCTGCAAAAGCGGAAGTGTCAAAAAGATACTATTTTTGTGTCATTTTTCCAAAGTCTTCCGCTAGCCGCAGATTGAGATCAATCACTCACCTGTGAGGAGCTCTGAAATAGGTTTAACAAAATACATTTCCTTCGCCCAACCTCCTCCCACAGTCCAAAAGTGTGCAGGTTAGGTGGATTGGCCACGCTAAATTGGCCTGTAGCGTCCAAAAGGTTAGGTCGGGCGACTGGGTTACGGGGATAGGGTGGAGGCGTGGGGCTTGGGTAGGCTGCTATTTTCCAGGGACGGCGCAGACTCAATGGGTCAAATGGCCTCGTTCTGAACTGTAGGGATTCTGTGATCCGAAGGCAATGCTGAATCAGACAGATTATAAAATGATACATTCGGAGGGGGGGGGGGGGGGGGGGGCGTGGCAGGGGGGGCAGGGGGGGGGGCAGGTGCGGTGAGAAGGGGGGATGGGCGGGGGGTGGGAAGGGTGGGCGGGGGGTGGGAAGGGTGGGCGGGGGGATGGGTGGGGGATTTATAGCTTCTGGAAACCAACAGCAAAGAGAAAAATGCTTCTGAAAAGATGTGTATCTTTTTACACAGGTGTCCTTTTACCCATTAAACACTGATGCAATGGACCGATACAGTAAAATCTAGCACCGTAATAGGCTGGGTCATGTTTAGTTTGTAAACAATCACATTGTTTTAGCATGGGATTTCCCCATGACTATGTCAAACATTCCCAGCCAGCGATATAGAAATATGGAGCTCTTTCTTATAAGTGTTTATTTCCCTGTACTTCCCTGAAGGTGCTGACTCATTGAAAGCCATTCAGCTCCTTCCTCTCTTGAAGGTGCTGACTCAAAGAACAAAGAACAAAGAACAAAGAAAAGTACAGCACAGGAACAGACCCTTCGGCCCTCCAAGCCTGCGCCGACCATGCTGCCCGTCTAAACTAAAATCTTCTACACTTCCGGGGTCCGTATCCCTCTATTCCCATCCTATTCATGTATTTGTCAAGATGCCCCTTAAACGTCACTATCATCCCTGCTTCCACAACCTCCTCTGGCAGCGAGTTCCAGGCACCCACTACCTGACTCTCACTGGGGTTCAGCTCCCCCTCTCCCTGAAGGTGCTGACTCTCTCTGGGGTTCAGCACCCCCTCCCCCCCTGAAGGTGCTGACTCTCACTGGGGTTCAGCTCCCCCTCTCCTGAAGGTGCTGACTCTCACTGGGGTTCAGCTCCCCCTCTCCTGAAGGTGCTGACTCTCACTGGGGTTCAGCTCCCCCTCCTCTCCCTGAAGGTGCTGACTCTCACTGGGGTTCAGCTCCCCCTCCTCTCCTGAAGGTGCTGACTCTTACTGGGGTTCAGCTCCCCCTCCTCTCCTGAAGGTGCTGACTCTTACTGGGGTTCAGCTCCCCCTCCTCTCCCTGAAGGTGCTGACTCTCACTGGGGTTCAGCTCCCACTCCTCCCCAGAAGGTGCTGACTCTCACTGGGGTTCAGCTCCCCCTCCTCTCCTGAAGGTGCTGACTCTCACTAGGGTTCAGCTACTCCTCCTCTCCTGAAGGTGCTGACTCTCACTGGGGTTCAGCACCCCCTCCCCTCCTGAAGGTGCTGACTCTCACTGGGGTTCAGCTCCCCCTCCTCTCCCTGAAGGTGCTGACTCTCACTGGGGTTCAGCCCCCCCTCCTCTCCCTGAAGGTGCTGACTCTCTCTGGGGTTCAGCTCCCCTCCTCTCCCTGAAGGTGCTGACTCTCACTGGGGTTCAGCACCCCCTCCTCTCCCTGAAGGTGCTGACTCTCACTGGGGTTCAGCACCCCCTCCTCAGCTGAAGGTGCTGACTCTCACTGGGGTTCAGCTCCCCCTCCTCTCCCTGAAGGTGCTGACTCTCACTGGGGTTCAGCCCCCCCTCCTCTCCCTGAAGGTGCTGACTCTCACTGGGGTTCAGCCCCCCCTCCTCTCCCTGAAGGTGCTGACTCTCACTGGGGTTCAGCACCCCCTCCTCAGCTGAAGGTGATGACTCTCACTGGGGTTCAGCTCCCCCTCCTCTCCCTGAAGGTGCTGACTCTCACTGGGGTTCAGCCCCCCCTCCTCTCCCTGAAGGTGCTGACTCTCACTGGGGTTCAGCTCCCCCTCCTCAATGTACTGCAGAATTGTTTGTGGGATCAGCACACAAGGAGTTAAATACTTTTCAGTTCTATTCAACAGGGAACAAAGACAAACAAATCAGGTTTTGTTGAACTGTAATCATTCATGTCTGTCACTGATCACATGTTAAGTTAAAGGGTTTGGTGAAGGTGATACATCGCCCGGGAGGTGAGGGAATCCCCATCCTCTTTAATTCCTGATGCGGTGATATATTTTCTTCTGTGAAAACTTACCTATTGTTCAGTTTTTTTTGGTGTTTTCCCCAATAATTCAGGGAGGCAACTGAGGAAAGAAACAGATTTTTGTTTTGTTTTGTAAGCCAGGCAAATGTTTCAGTGTCACAGCATCCACATTTATTTTCTTGAAGCTGAGTGGTGTTTGTTTTAAATATTGGTCTATATGAAACTGGAATGTCCGAGATTACTTTGCTAAATTCCTGTTAAGTTGTGAAAACCTGACATTTACTGAGGCCACGTTGACATTCTAGTTATTGTAAGTGGGTGAGGATCGTTACTTCTGCAGGGCGAGTGTCATTGGTAATTGATATGGAATTTTGCCAGAGGCTTAATCTGTGCGATAATATCCATCAGGGTTCAGCTCCCCCTCCTCTCCTGAAGGTGCTGACTCTCACTGGGGTTCAGCTCCCCCTCTCCTGAAGGTGCTGACTCTCACTGGGGTTCAGCTCCCCTCCTCTCCCTGAAGGTGCTGACTCTCACTGGGGTTCAGCTCCCCCTCTCCTGAAGGTGCTGACTCTCACTGGGGTTCAGCTCCCCCTCTCCTGAAGGTGCTGACTCTCACTCGGTTCCAGCTCCCCCTCCTCTCCTGAAGGTGCTGACTCTCACTGGGGTTCAGCTCCCCCTCCTCTCCCTGAAGGTGCTGTCTCTCACTGGGGTTCAGTTCCCCCTCCTCTCCTAAAGGTGCTGACTCTCACTGGGGTTCAGCTCCCCCTCCTCTCCATGAAGGTGCTGACTCTCACTGTGGTTCAGCTCCCCCTCCTCTCCCTGAAGGTGCTGACTCCCACTGGGGTTCAGCTCCCCCTCCTCTGCTGAAGGTGCTGACTCTCACTGGGGTCAGCTCCCCCTCTTAAGGTGCTGACTCTCACTGGGGTTCAGCTCCCCCTCCTCTCCTGAAGGTGCTGACTCTCACTGGGGTTCAGCTCCCCCTCCTCTCCCTGAAGGTGCTGACTCTCACTGGGGTTCAGCTCCCCCTCCTCTCCCTGAAGGTGCTGACTCTCACTGGGGTCAGCTCCCCCTCCCCTCCTGAAGGCGCTGACTCTTACTGGGGTCAGCTCCCCCTCTTAAGGTGCTGACTCTCACTGGGGTTCAGCTCCCCCTCTCTCCTGAAGGTGCTGACTCTCACTGGGGTTCAGCTACCCCTCCTCTCCCTGAAGGTGCTGACTCTCACTGGGGTTCAGCTCCCCCTCCTCTCCCTGAAGGTGCTGACTCTCACTGGGGTTCAGCTCCCCCTCCTCTCCTGAAGGTGCTGACTCTCACTGGGGTTCAGCTCCCCCTCCTCTTCCTGAAGGTGCTGACTCTCACTGGGGTTCAGCTCCCCTCCTCTCCTGAAGGTGCTGACTCTCACTGGGGTTCAGCTCCCCCTCCTCTCCTGAAGGTGCTGACTCTCACTGGGGTTCAGCTCCCCCTCCTCTCCTGAAGGTGCTGACTCTCACTAGGGTTCAGCTACCCCTCCTCTCCTGAAGGTGCTGACTCTCACTGGGGTTCAGCACCCCCTCCCCTCCTGAAGGTGCTGACTCTCACTGGGGTTCAGCACCCCCTCCTCACCTGAAGGTGCTGACTCTCACTGGGGTTCAGCACCCCCTCCTCTCCTGAAGGTGCTGACTCTCACTAGGGTTCAGCTCCCCCTCCTCTCCCTGAAGGTGCTGACTCTCACTGGGGTTCAGCTCCCCCTCCTCTCCCTGAAGGTGCTGACTCTCACTGGGGTCAGCTCCCACTCCTCTCCTGAAGGTGCTGACTCTCACTGGGGTTCAGCTCCCCCTCTCTCCTGAAGGTGCTGACTCTCACTGGGGTTCAGCTACCCCTCCTCTCCCTGAAGGTGCTGACTCTCACTGGGGTTCAGCTCCCCCTCCTCTCCCTGAAGGTGCTGACTCTCACTGGGGTTCAGCTCCCCCTCCTCTCCTGAAGGTGCTGACTCTCACTGGGGTTCAGCTCCCCCTCCTCTTCCTGAAGGTGCTGACTCTCACTGGGGTTCAGCTCCCCTCCTCTCCTGAAGGTGCTGACTCTCACTGGGGTTCAGCTCCCCCTCCTCTCCTGAAGGTGCTGACTCTCACTGGGGTTCAGCTCCCCCTCCTCTCCTGAAGGTGCTGACTCTCACTAGGGTTCAGCTACCCCTCCTCTCCTGAAGGTGCTGACTCTCACTGGGGTTCAGCACCCCCTCCCCTCCTGAAGGTGCTGACTCTCACTGGGGTTCAGCACCCCCTCCTCACCTGAAGGTGCTGACTCTCACTGGGGTTCAGCACCCCCTCCTCTCCTGAAGGTGCTGACTCTCACTAGGGTTCAGCTACCCCTCCTCTCCTGAAGGTGCTGACTCTCACTGGGGTTCAGCTCCCCTCCTCTCCTGAAGGTACTGACTCTCACTGGGGTTCAGCTCCCCTCCTCTCCTGAAGGTGCTGACTCTCACTGGGGTTCAGCTCCCCCTCCTCTCCTGAAGGTGCTGTCTGTCACTGGGGTTCAGCTCCCCCTCCTCCTCTCCCTGAAGGTGCTGACTCTCACTGGGGTTCAGCTCCCCCTCCTCTCCCTGAAGGTGCTGACTCTCACTGGGGTTCAGCTAACTCTCCTCTCCTGAAGGTGCTGACTCTCACTGGGGTTCAGCTCCCTCTCCTCTCCTGAAGGTGCTGACTCTCACTGGGGTTCAGCACCCCCTCCTCACCTGAAGGTGCTGACTCTTACTGGGGTTCAGCTCCCCCTCCTCTCCCTGAAGGTGCTGACTCTCACTGGGGTTCAGCTCCCCCTCCTCTCCCTGAAGGTGCTGACTCTCACTGGGGTACAGCTCCTCCTCCTCGCCTGGAGGTGCTGACTCTCACTGGGGTTCAGCTCCCCTCTCCTGTAGGTGCTGACTCTCACTGGGTTTCAGTTCCCCCTCCTCTCCCTGAAGGTGCTGACTCTCACTGGGGTTCAGCTCCCCCTCCTCTCCTGAAGGTGCTGACTCTCACTGGGGTTGAGCTCCCCATCCTCTCCCTGAAGGTGGTGACTCTCACTGGGGTTCAGCTCCCCCTCCTCTCCTGAAGGTGCTGACTCTCACTGGGGTTCAGCTCCCTCTCCTCTCCTGAAGTTGCTGACTCTCACTGGGGTTCAGCTCCCCCTCCTCTCCTGAAGGTGCTGACTCTCACTGGGGTTCAGCTCCTCCTCCTCTCCTGGAGGTGCTGACTCTCACTGGGGTTCAGCTCCCCTCCTCTCCTGTAGGTGCTGACTCTCACTGGGTTTCAGTTCCCCCTCCTCTCCCTGAAGGTGCTGACTCTCACTGGGGTTCAGCTCCCCCTCCTCTCCCTGAAGGTGCTGACTCTCACTGTGGTTCAGCTCCCCCTCCTCACCTGAAGGTGCTGAATCTCACTGGGGTTCTCCCCCTCCTCACCTGAAGGTGCTGACTCTCACTGGGGTTCTCCCCCTCCTCACCTGAAGGTGCTGACTCTCACTGGGGTTCAGCTCCCCCTCCTCTCCTGAAGGTGCTGACTCTCACTGGGGTTCAGCTCCCCCTCCTCACCTGAAGGTGCTGAATCTCACTGGGGTTCTCCCCCTCCTCACCTGAAGGTGCTGACTCTCACTGGGGTTCTCCCCCTCCTCACCTGAAGGTGCTGATTCTCACTGGGGTTCAGCTCCCCCTCCTCTCCTGAAGGTGCTGACTCTCACTGGGGTTCAGCTCCCCCTCCTCTCCTGAAGGTGCTGACTCTCACTGGGGTTCAGCTCCCCCTCCCCTCCTGAAGGTGCTGACTCTCACTAGGGTTCAGCTCCCCTTACTCTCCTGAAGGTGCTGACTCTCACTGGGGTTCAGCTCCCCCTCCTCTCCTGAAGGTGCTGACTCTCACTGTGGTCAGCTCCCCCTCCTCTCCTGAAGGTGCTGACTCTCACTGGGGTTCAGCTCCCCCTCCTCTCCTGAAGGTGCTGACTCTCACTGGGGTTCAGCTCCCCCTCCTCTCCTGAAGGTGCTGACTCTCACTGGGGTTCAGCTCCCCCTCCTCTCCTGAAGGTGCTGACTCTCACTGGGGTTCAGCTCCAAGAAGCTTGTGCTGGGTTGAAGTGCAGAAGTTTAAACTAATCTAGAATTGTGAATGTAGGGTTTGGGACATTGTATGTGCTCTTCTGAGTCTTTCGTTACGAGTGATCACATATTGTACAAATATACACACATCAGGAAGTTTCATGTTTTTGTTCCAATTAATATATTTTAGTTATGGGGCGTGTCATGTGAGAGTACCATTAAGACATGGATGTTTAAGCAATGTACCTATAAGAAAACAGTGATGTCAGAGAGTGGGTGGATCTGAGGTCAGGTCAGGCATTATGCAGTTTAGTTTTGCAGTTTACAGGAAAAGAGCTGGGTGTGTGTCTGTGTTTGCAGTGAGCTGGATCTCTGCCATAAAAGACCATCTCTGGATCATTTGGATGATTTAAACTCATAATAGGAAAACCTTTAACCTGATGTGATTTTGTTTAAAGGTGTTAAGTCTCTTGGAAGTTTGAAGGAACATTTTAAGGAATTATTTACTGTTGCAATATTTTCTGAGTGATCTTTGAAGTAAGGGGTGTTAAGAGATTCAATGTTTATTTAAGATGTTATGTTGAGTTCATGGAATAAACAGTGTTTTGTGTTTAAAAACCCACATTTCCATAATTGTAATCCCACACCTCGGGAAAAAGCCATGTGCTAGGAAAAGCAACAAATCCATAAAAGGGAGAGGTTGGTTGAACTCCATCATACATTTTGGGGTTCTGAAAACGCCTCGCCCATAACAATTGGGGGCTCGAGGGGGATAAAAGTCTATTTATTGGATTGGCTTTTGTGAACTTAAAGACAGTGAAGGATTGTTGCTTTTCCGGTGTGGTATTTTAGTTTAAGTAGAGAGAATGTTGTGAATAATGGCTCTTTCAGAGGCTCAGAAGTTTTTGGGGGTGGAGAATGTCACACGTAGTACTTTACGGACAGAAACGAAAAGCAGACTGTTAGATTTGGCAAGAACATTGCAGTTAACATTACCTGACAAAATGCAAAAAGATGAGGTAATTATGGCGGTGGTTAAGCATTTAAAGTTGCCTGAGATAGAGTTTGACTTATTGGAAATGGCGAAAATTCAGTTGCAAATTAAACAAATGGAACATGAGAAAGAATTAAAGCGGCTGGCATACGAGAGTGAGAGATACGAAAAAGAAAGAGAAAGAGAGAGAGAGGAAAAAGAAAGAGAAAGAGAGAGAGAGGAAAAAGGAAGGGAAAGAGAGAGAGAGGAAAAAGAAAAGGAGAGAGAAGAAAGGAGAAAAGAAAGAATAGCCCCAGCAGATCAAAAAGAAAAAGAAAGTGAGATACAGATCATGGAAAAAGATAAAGAGAGGGAGTTTGAACTTCAGAAAATGGCCATGAAACATGACAATCAGTTAAAATTGGCAGACGTAAAGGGAAACGTACAGTTGGATGATAGTGATGAGGATAGTGAGAAAGAGCGTCATAGTCGAAGGATTGGTGGGAATCTATTTAAATATGTCCAAGCATTGCCAAGGTTTGACGAGAAGGAAGTGGAAGTCTTTTTCATTTCATTTGAGAAGGTAGCTAAACAAATGAAATGACCACAGGACATGTGGGTATTACTGATTCGAACAAAGCTGGTAGGTAGGGCTAGTGAAGTGTTTGCATCGCTACCAGAGGAGGTATCTGGAACGTGTGAGGAGGTGAAGAAATCCATCTTAAGTGCCTGAAGCTTACAGATAAAGGTTTAGAAATTTAAGGAAAGAATTTGGTCAAACATACATGGGGTTTAAAAGGCTCAGAGTAATTTTGATAGGTGGATAAGGGCTTTGAAAATAGACCAAACGAATGAAGCTCTCAGAGAAATTATACTTTAATTTAAAAATTCAATTCCTGATGTAGTGAGAACTCATGTGGAAGAAGGGTTAAAACTGCGAGATTAGCAGCGGAAATGGCAGATGATTATGAATTAGTTCATAAATCAAAGATTGGTTTCCAACATCAGTTTCAGCCGGTGAGGGATAGAAACTGGGGACATGAGAAATACTCAAGTGGTTAAAGGTAAAGGTGATCTGATGGGAGACAATAAAGAGAGTGTACCTCAGATTAAAAAAGAAATCCAGGAGGGTGGAAAAGAAATGAAAAGTTTCAAATGTTTTCACTGTAATAAACTAGGCCATGTAAAGTCACAGTGTTGGTGGTTGAAGAAAAGCACTGGGAAGGCTGATGTGGTAAAACAGGATAAGACAGTGGGGTTTGTTAGAGTGGTAAAGGAAAGCCCAAGGGAAGCGAAGGAACTGCAAACGATTGTACAGCCTGTTCAAGAAGTCATTGTTAAGAAGGTGCCAGATGTCTTTAAAGAATTCACTTGTGTGGGTAAAGTTTACTCATGTGTATCAGCAGGAGCAGGTAAAGAAGTCACAATTTTAAGAGATACAGGAGCTAGTCAATCTTTAATGGTAAGAGATGAGGAATTATGTAGTTTGGGAAGAATGTTGCCAGAAAAGGTGGTGATATGTGGAATTCAGGGTGAGAGGAGTAGCGTTCCATTATATAAGGTAAGGTTGGAAAGTCCAGTGAAGAGTGGTGAAGTGGTAGTAGGAGTAATAGAGAAACTATCTTGTCCAGGAATACAGTTTATCTTGGGTAATGATATAGCTGGATCGCAGGTGGGAGTGATGCCTACTGTGGTTGATAAGCCAGTGGAAAATCAGTCAATGAAGGGTTGAAGGACGAATATCCTTGGATTTTTCAGGATTGTGTAGTAACAAGGTTGCAAAGTCACAGATTAAGACAAGAGGAGAAATCAAAGAATGAAGATGAAGTTGAAGAAAATTATCAGAAACGATTTTTGATCAGATGGTTGCAAAAGAACAAGAACTGGTGGAGGATGAGGCGGATATTTTAGTTCAGGAAAATTGACTGAGTTACAACAGAAAGATGTAGAAATAAAACAGATATATCAGAAAGCATATATGGAAGAGGAATCTGAGAGTATACCAGAGTGTTATTACTGTAAAAATGATGTCTTGATGAGAAAATGGAGACCTGTACATATGCAGGTGGATGAAAAGTGGGCAGAAGTTCATCAAGTAGTATTGCCGGTAGGGTATAGAAAGGAGGTGTTGCGAGTTGCACATTAGGTACCAGTAGGAGGTCATTTGGGAATAAGGAAAACTCAAGCTAAGATCCAGAAACATTTTTATTGGCCTGGACTACATAAAGCTGTAGTTACATTTTGTCAATCATGTCACACATGTCAAGTGATAGGGAAACCTCAAGCAGTGATAAAACCAGTGTCCTTAATACCCATTCCAGCATTTGAGGAACCTTTTACAAGGGTCCTAATCGATTGTGTAGGACCGCTTCCTAAAACAAAAAGTGGGAATCAATATCTTTTGACTGTAATGGATGTGTCTACTAGGTTTCCAGAGGCCATTCCAGTATGTAATATTACAGCTAAAAGGATTGTGGAGGAGTTACTTAAATTCTTTACTAGATATGGACTACCCACAGAAATTCAATCGGATCAAGGAACAAATTTTACTTCAAAGTTATTCAAAGAAGTTATGGATAGCTTGGGAATAAAACAATTTAAATCAACTGCGTAACATCCAGAATCACAGGGAGTGTTAGAAAGGTGACATCAGACATTAAAGACAATGTTGACGGCGTACTGTCAAGATTATCCAGAGGATTGGGATAAAGGAATTCCATTCGTACTGTTTGCAATTAGGGATGCACCTAATGAGTCTACCAAATTTAGTCCTTTTGAACTAATTTTTGGTCATGAGGTAAGAGGACCACTTAAATTGGTTAAGGAAAAATTGGTGGGTGAGATATCGGAAATTACACTATTGGATTACGTGTCAAATTTTAGGGAATGATTAAATAGAGCAGGTGAATTGGCAAGACAACATTTGAAAGTTGCACAAAATGTGATGAAATGGGTAGCAGACAAGAAATCCAAAGTTTGTAGTTTTGCCAGTGGGAATGAAGTTTTAGTGTTGTTACCAGTGGTAGGGGAGCCTTTAAAAACTAGGTTTTGTGGACCGTATCAGATTGAAGGTGAATTATGTGGTTAAAAACACCAGATAGAAGGAAGACTCACCGAGTGTGTCATGTGAATATGCTTAAAAGGTACTTTGAAAGAGGAGAGAAAAAGGAGGTTTTAATGATTCTAACTCAAAGTGACGAACCAAATCCAGATGACTGTGAATTTGACATACCTCAAATTAAATTGGAAAATGAGGATGTTCTTAAAAATTGGGATGAATTGTTAAGTTACCTTCCAGAGGAAAAACGAACTGACCCGAAAGAGTTATTGATATCACATGGGCAAGTTTGTAGAGATAAATTGGGAAGTACTAAAATGGCTATACATGATGTAGATGTGGGAAATGCTGTTCCTATCAAACAACATCCATATAGACTTAATCCTTTAAAATTGGCACAGGTTAACAGCGAGATTGCTGAAGAATGACATAATTGAAATGGGTTGCAGCCAATGGAGCTCACCCATAGTGATGGTACCTAAACCAGACGGTACCCAACGGTTGTGTGTGGACTATCGAAAGGTGAACGCAGTTACAAGAACGGACTCTTATCCTATCCCACGTTTGGAGGATTGCATTGAGAAATTGGGACAACCTGCCTTTATTTCCAACTTTTAGACACGGAAAGAACATTCAAAACATCGTATGGAGTTCTTCGATCGACTTCAGGCGGCGGGTTTGGTGATGAACCTAGCCGAAAGTGAATTTGGAGAAGCCCGAATCACTTTCCTTGCGGAGTTTCCGATACCCTCAAGACAAAGGGAAATAATGCAGTTTCTTAACATGAATGAATTTGATTGAACCTTTGTGCAAAAGTTTTGTGGCGTGATTACTGATGGACTTGCTAAAGAAACCTAAAAAATGTCAATGGACAGCTGACTTCAACAGGCATTTGACTGCCTGAAAGCTGTGATTACCAATACTCCTGTATTGGAGAATTGCAAGGGGCTCTGTGGTCAGATTGAACTAAATTATCTGATTCTGAAGAGAAATGCCGAGGAGTAGAGGGATGGATGGATCGTGCAGAGACTTTGTTCAAAGAGACTGTCAATCGAGAAGGATTTCGGTTGGAGGGAGAAGAACAAAGAAAAATGGACTATATTATTATACCTGTTTGCATGTGTTGTTTTTTTTTAAAAACGGAAAGGTATATTTACTGTGTACATTTCTTAGTGGATGGTGCAAAAGTGAAAAATGAAACCATCTTTAAGTGGATGGGTTTTTTTTTTCTTGGTGGGAGGTGTCATGTGAGAGTACCTTTAAGACATGGATGTTTAAGCAATGTACCTTTAAGAAAACAGTGATGTCAGAGAGTGGGTGGAGCTGAGGTGAGGTCAGCCATTTTGCAGTTTAGTTTTGTAGTTTGGAGGAAAAGAGCTGGATGTGTGTCTGTGTTTTGCAGTGAGCTGGATCTCTGCCATAAATGACCATATCTGGATCATTTGGGTGATTTAAACTCATAATAGGAAAACCTTTAACCTGATGCGATTTTGTTTAAAGGTGTTAAGTCTCTTGGAAGTTTGAAGGAACATTTTAAGGAATTATTTACTGTTGCAATATTTTCTGAGTGATCTTTGAAGTAAGGGGTGTTAAGAGATCCAATGTTTATTTAAGATGTTAAGTTGAGTTCATGGAATAAACAGTGTTTTGGGTTTAAAACCCCACGTGTCCATTATTGTAATCCCACACCTAGGGAAAAAGCCGTGTGCTAGGAAAAGCAACAAATCCATTAAAGGGAGAGATTGGTTGAACTCCATGACACATTTTGGGGTTCTGAAAACGTGTCGCCCATAACAATTCTAGCATCACAAAGTGATCACAAAACCATCTTCTTGAAATGGCATCAAACACAGTTTGATCCTAAACATGTTGTTATTCAGAGGAAGGAGATGTGGAAATGGTACAACAAGTTCAGAGATTCAAGCAATAGTTGTGGGTGTTAGTAAGTAAAGTCACCAGATGACCACAGGTTGCTTTCCCCTTTGAGGGGGAGAGCTGACTGGTGGTGATTTAACCCGAGGATCACCACACCTCAGGCGAGGGGCAAGGTTGAGAAGGCGGGACCTTCATGAATAACCTCAGCCGGTACGGGGATTGAACCCACGCTGCTGCCCTCGCTCTGCATCACAAACCAGCTGTCCAACCGACTGAGCTAAACTGGATCAAATTGGACATGTGAGCTAATGGGAGTCATTCTTTGGATGGAACCCAACAACTAGTCATGCGTTGAACATGTTATGAACATACGTAGGAACAGATGGATTAGGGGCAGAAGTGGGCCATTTAGCTTCTCAAGTCTGTTCCACCATTCATTAAAATCATGACTGATCTGATTGTGACCACAACTTCACATTCTGCCTACACCCCCAATAACCTTTGACTCCCTTGTTGGCCAAGAATCTAACTACCTCCGGCTTAAAAAATGCGAATTGACCCTTCATACATCACTCTCTGGGGAAGAGAATTCTAAAGATTTGGGACCCTCTGAGAGAAATGAAATTCTTCTCATTTCCATTTTAAACGGCACTTATTTTTAAACGGTGTCCCCAGGTTCCTGTTGATGTATCCGTTTTTTAATTATTTTGGTTGTTTCAGCGCTCATTGTGTTGATCGATATTCATTTATTATGGGAGGGCAAGGAGGATGCTTGAAAATGAGGATTGCAACCGAACTATAATGTTCAGTGAGACAAGATGGTTGTACAAATGACCCAGGTAACCCCTGGCAGAAAGAGCAGAGAAGAAATGGGGGAATGTGAGTTCACTTTACCCATGTATTTCAATGTATCCGATTGGATCTGCACCCAATGGGTTAAAACTGCTTTCAGTCCCGCTCATCAGGGAATACTGAACATTGAAGCAGGCTTAGCTGAAGGGAAATCACTCATCCTTAGAATGGAATCCCCACAGTTCAGGGGGCGGCTTTTCTGTCCGTCGAGTCTGCATCGACCCTCCGAAAGAGCACCCTACCTATGGCCACTCCCCTGCTCTATCCACACAATTCCGCATGTTGATCATGGCTGATTCATCTAACCTGCACATCTTTAGACTGTAGAAGGAAACCCACACAGATTTGGGGAGAACGTGCAAACTCCACATGGTCACCCAATGCCGGGATCGAACCCGGTTTCCTAGCGCTGTGAGGCATCAGTGCTAACCATTGTGCCAGTGTGCCGACCTCTTGAAGGTCTGGGACATGTTGTTTGGTGACTGTTGAAAATGGTAAAGTAGGCAGCACGCTGGCGCATTGGGTTAGCCCTGCAGTCTCACGATGCTGAGGTCCCAGGTTCGATCCCGGCTCTGGGTCACTGTCCGTGTGGAGTTTGCACATTCTCCCCGTGTTTGGTTGGGTTTCGCCCCCACAACCCAAAAGATGTGCAGGCTAGATGGATTGGCCATGCTAAATTTCCCCTTAATTGGAAAAAATTAATTGGGTACTCTAAGTTTATTAAGAAAAAAAAGAAAGTGATAAAGTGATTAAAGTGCTGGGTGAAATATATTAACCATGCTAACAGAATTGTTGGGAGAGCTTGAGTGTATCTTCTTGGCTCTATATTATCGGTGTTCTGCTTTGTAGTCTAGTGTTGGTCTACTTGGATGGTAGAGATCAAAGCTCGGGCTGTTATCAGCGTTTTGAGCAAACCACCGTCTTCTGGAGTGGTAAAGACTGGTACCTGAGTTCTTATAAATAGTAAAAAAAACAAATGGAATTGTGCTGAATGCTTTGACTGAGTGCCTATGTTGGATTGTGTCACATGAGCTTGTTAAAGCAAAGATCGGGTTTGATGTTGGTGCAGCTGATCTCTGTGTTTAAAATAACAAATAGACCAGGCAAGCAGTCCCAACTACGTTTCTCAACAGATCAGGAAAAGAATCTCACAGCAACGTCTTTACTCAATAGTAACTCCTCACCAGCAAGAATGCTTGAAGCAGTGAGTTGTTGATGCATTGCAGGGGAAGCTGGTTGTATCCATGAGGGGTAGAGAGCAAAGGGAACCCAGGAGAAGGTGGGGAGAGCACGATAGCATAGTGGATAGCACAATTGCTTCACAGTTCCAGGGTCCCAGGTTCGATTCCCGGCTTGGGTCACTATCTGTGCAGAGTTTGCATGTTCTCCCCGTGTGTGCGTGGGTTTCCTCCGGGTGCTCCGGTTTCCTCCCACAGTCCAAAGGTGTGCGGGTTAGGTGGATTGGCCATGTTAAATTGCCTTTAGTGTCCAAAATTGCCCTTAGTGTTGGGTGGGGTTACTGGGTTATGGGGGATAGGGTGGAGGTGTTGACCTTGGGTAGGGTGCTCTTTCCAAGAGCCGGTGCAGACTCGAAGGGCCGAATGGCCTCCTTCTGCATTGTAAATTCTATGAAATCTATGAGAGGTAATTGGAATGGGAAGGGATTTGTGTGGGGTATCAGGAGGCTACATCGCTGTGAAGGGGCACTGCTGGTGAGCCCAGTCGTCCCCACTTGACATCCACCGACATGCATTTGCCAGTCGAGAGGGTGAGTTGATGGGATAATGATCAGGAGTGGGAATCTTGGTTGGCTTTCCCCTGCTTAGCCTAGGGGTGCTGACACCAGTGTGGAAATCTTTATTGCCATTGGCACAGATCAGGGACATTCTAGGGTAATTACTCTATAGATCACCGATTTAACCAGCCGACTCATTGCTGAAAATCTCATCCCAGTCCCTAAATTCAGTTGTGAGTGACCAAATCTTTGGCTGTGCGTGTGACACTGTTTATTCATGGAGCATGAGACTGCACTGTTTTTTATAGGGATGTGAGACTGACTGTGTTATTTGAAGTGTTATTGGAAAGCCGAATGTCCTCAAATCTTTCTGGGACGGGGTTGGAGATGTTGGTGTTGTTTTGGGGGGGGGGGGGGGGGGGGGGCAGGAGGGGTCTCGACTCGAGCATATGTCAGGATACAAGAGAAGAGCAAATCTGATAACCCACGCAGAGACCACAGCATGACAAAGCTGTAGGGAGATTATATTAAAGGATTTTGACAAATAAACAAAACGCAACCAGGTAGATTTAATAACGCGAGGAACCGTAGCAATTTACAGATTAGGGACCATCCATAAATGTCATAATTTGCTAAATAGAGTAGGGTGTGTACAATTAAATGCCAATGCACAGCTTTTTTTAAAATTTAAAGTGCCCAATTAATTTTTTCCAATTAAGGGGCAATTTAGCATGGCCAATCCACCTACCCTACACATCTTTGGTTTGTGGGAGTGAGACCCACGCAAACACGGGGAGAATGTGCAAACTCCACACAGACAGGGATCCAGGGCCGGGATCAAACCCGGGTCCTCAGTGCCGTGAGGGAGCAGTGCTAACCACTGAGCCACCGTGCCGCCCCACAGCTTTTCAATATATTTAGCTTTAATAAATTCATATGGCCATGAACATTGATTTTCGGGATGAGCCAGTATAGACAAGAGAGAATCTAACCAGCTCCCCTTGACATTCGGTGGCATTACCCTCACTGAATCTTTAAAATGCATTGGGATGGGATGTGAGCATCACCCGTTGGTCCAGCATTACTTACCATCGCTAATTGCCCTTGTACTGAATGACTTGCTCAGCCATTTCAGAGGGCAGTTAAGTGTCAACCTGCTATGGGTCTGGAGTCACATGGGCAGCAGACCAGGTAAGGATGGCAGCTTTCCTTCCCTAAAGGACATTGATGAACCAGATAGTATTTCTGCCACCTCTCTTTCAGATAGTATTTTTACTGAGTTCAAATTCCACCATCTGCTATGGTGGGATTCAAACCGGATGCCCGGAGTATTAACCCTGGGTCTCTGGGTTATTGGTCTGCTGACAATACCGTTATTCCACTGAATCCCCCCACTATCAACATCCTGGGGGTTACCATTGACTGACCAGAAACTGAACTGGACTAGCCATATAAATACTATGGCCACAAGAACAGGTCAAAGGTTAGGAATCCTGTAGCGAGTAAATCACCCGCTGACTCCCCCAAACCTGTCCACCATCTACAAGGCACAAGTCAGGAGTGCGTTGGAATACTCTCCACTTGCCTGGATGAGTGCAGCTCAAGAAGCTCAACACCACCCAGGAGAAAGCAGGCCACTTTATTGGCACCCCATCCATCACCGTA
Organism: Scyliorhinus torazame; assembly: GCF_047496885.1. NCBI lineage: Eukaryota > Metazoa > Chordata > Chondrichthyes > Carcharhiniformes > Scyliorhinidae > Scyliorhinus > Scyliorhinus torazame. Next base: position 26,401,460 of record NC_092722.1, read on the forward strand.
AACATTCACTCCCTTCACCACTAACGCACAGCCGCAGCCGTGTGCACCATCGACAAGATGCTCTGGAAGAACTCACCAAGGCTCCTTGGAAAGTACCTTCTACCTTCAATCACCTAGACGTACAAGGGCATGAGATACATGGGAACACCACCACTGCACGTTCTCCTCCAAATCACCCACCAGCCCGACTTGGAAATATATCACTGTTCCTTCACTGTCGCTGGTTCAAAATCCTGGCATTCCCTCCCTAACAGCACACTGGGTGTACTTACTGCAGTGGTTCAAGAAGGCAGCTCACCGGGACCTTCTCAAGGGCAATTGGGACCTTTCAATGAATTACTATTGTTGTAAACTTTGGGGGTCTCTCTCTCTCCACCCCACCTTCCTAAAAATGCTGCTTCAGACTTCCTTTGACAAAACTTCCAGCCACCTTCCCTAGTAACCCCCTCAAATTGGTAACTGCTGTCATGTGGCCGTCAATGTTCGCACAGTAAGATCCCACAAGCAGCTATGTGAGAAGTGAGTATGATATTGGAGCTGCCAGTGGGCTGGGTGAGTATTGGAACCGCCGTTCTCCCTCAGATACGGAAGCTGGAAGGGCTGGAGGTTAATAGCACTGCAGAAAGACAGCACCTCCGACAGTGCAGCACCAAGAATCCCCACCTGCAATGTGTGGGAGCTGAACCCTGGTCACAGACACAGCCTGCTGCCCTGCCAGAGAATGGCCTCCTCCTGTGCCTCTTACACATTTACAGTATTTTGGGGAGGGGGAGAGAGTCGGGTTATTAAATAACTAAAATTACCAGAATGCTTAGAATAAAAGTCGAGGGGAATTCCGTTACCGGTTGAGCACTCGGGGAATTGGAAGCATCAAATAGGCTGGGGTGAACTTCCCAGTCAGAGACTATCACGGGTGGGGGGCTGTTCTCCGGGCCGGGTGGGGGTGGTGGTGAGCTGCCTGATATTCACCCCCAGGGCTCTCACAATCTGGGCTTCCCCCAGTGCGTCAATCAAACCGCCCCCTCCACATCTTGCTAAGGCATGAAGTAAATGCCGTGTGTGAAGGGGCCACACTCACATCACAGTGGAGCTGTGTACAGCGGGAATGGAAGCCACACCGCTGCTGCTTGTACTTGTCCTGTTGCTGAAGATGTCCTCAGCCACCGACACCAACTGTCCTGCAGGTAGGGGGGACTCCACTCTGACTCTCTCACTCCCCATGCTCTTTCCAGCGCATTCACTGTCTCACTGTGGCTGTTTATTCACTTATTGTGGCTCTAACCTGATTCGCTCCTGCAGAAACCAGTGAGTGCAAATGGGATCAGATGCAGTTTTATTTATAGATTTAGACACCTGTCTAGAAATTCGCGCGTTCTCACTCGGTCTCTCTCCCTCACTGTTGCAGTCCCTCTCTGTCATTCTCAGTGTCTCACTATCTGTCTCTCTCACTATCTCTCTCACAACCCGTCTCTCTTTCTCCCTCACAATCTCTCTCTCACTCTGTCTCTCTTTCTCTCACAATCTGTCTCTCTCTCTCTCTTTCACTATCTGTCTCTCTTTTTCACTCACTCTGTCACTCTCTCACTATCTGTCTCTCACTCTGCCTCTCTCACCATCTCTTTATCTCTCTCACTCACTCTCACGATCTCACTCTCTCCCTCACTATATTTCTCTCTCACTATTTCCCTCTCACTATCTCTGTATTTTAGCACGGTAGCCTTGTGGATAGCACAGTTGCTTCACAGCTCCAGGGTCCCAGGTTCGATTCCGGCTTGGGTCACTGTCTGTGCGGAGTCTGCACATCCGCCCCGTGTGTGCGTGGGTTTCCTCCGGGTGCTCCGGTTTCCTCCCACAGTCCAAAGATGTGCAGGTTAGGTGGATTGGCCATGATAAATTGCTCTTAGTGTCCAAAATTGCCCTTGGTGTTGGGTGGGGTTACTGGGTTATGGGGCTAGGGTGGTGGTGTTGACCTTGGATAGGGTGCTCTTTCCAAGAGCCGAGCAGACTCGATGGGCCGAATGGCCTCCTTCTGCACTGTAAATTCTATGAAATCTATGAACACACATTCTGTTAGGATGTTGAAATCTATTGATAGTATGATGGTCACTAGAGATAAGATATAACGTCAATTTAAAGATTTTCCTTTCTGTAGTAATTAGCAAACTGCTTATTGGCACATTAAGAAATCCCTCAAATTCAGTTCAGAGGGAGACAGGGAATGTAAACTATCGGTTTGGAAGTTTACGAAGCTGAATACTTAGACTGTTATCAAGAGAATTGGCAAATGAGTAAAGGAGACTGGATTGGGAGGAAATCCCTGCTTCCCAGGCCCTTTGATCCCAGTGACAGCTCTCACAGTGAACACAGCCAGAGAGATACAAAGGAAGAATCTACATCCTGTTGACCACGAGTGTGTGTAAAGCGGGACACTCACAGACCTTTGACATTTTGGAAATATCCGGTTAGATTATTTACAAAGCGTCGTCCCGGGACTCGTGACTGGATATCCCTGCGGGACAGACTTAGCCCTGTCTTAAACCCTATCCCCGCTACCTCCCCCCCTCCCCATACCCTTTACTCCCCCCTCCCCATACCCTTTTACTCCCCCCTCCCCATACCCTTTTACTCCCCCCCTCCCCATTCCCTTTTACTCCCCCCTCCCCATACCCTTTTACTCCCCCCTCCCCATACCCTTTTACTCCCCCCTCCCCATACCCTTTTACTCCCCCCTCCCCATACCCTTTTACTCCCCCCTCCCCCATACCCTTTTACTCCCCCCCTCCCCATTCCCTTTTACTCCCCCCTCCCCATTCCCTTTTACTCCCCCCTCCCCATACCCTTTTACTCCCCTCCCCATACCCTTTTACTCCCCCCTCCCATACCCTTTTACTCCCCCCCTCTCCCCATACCCTTTTACTCCCCCCTCCCCATACCCTTTTACTCCCGTCTCCCCATACCCCTTTTACTCCCGTCTCCCCATTCCCTTTTACTCCCGTCTCCCCATTCCCTTTATTCCCCCCTCCCCATACCCTTTACTCCCCCTGCCCCATACCCTTACTCCCCCTGCCCCATACCCTTTACTCCCCCTTCCCATCTCTTCTTCTGCTTTACTCCCTCTGTCCTCCCCGTACCTTATTCCTTCCTCTTCCCTCATTCCCATTTCCCTGGCCACTCTCCATTCCCCTCTTTTTATCCTTTTTCACATGGACTCAGCCCTCTCCCCTCCCATTCTCCCTCCCACTCCCCTTCTTGTGATCGTTGCTGCCTCATTGCCACGACCCCCCCCCCCCCCCCCCCCCCCCCCGGTGTAGAAAGTGCGGATGGGCTATTCCACTATGTAGGACCACATTTCCATCTCCGTCCCACACCCAATGCCCACAACCACATTTTTGCAGCTGACACCAACCAATAAGACATGGGTGTTGCGATTGATTTTCACTCCCCTCCCACCTCAGAATTTCATAGAATTATAGAATCTGTACAGTGCAGAGGAAGGCCATTCGGCCCATCAAGTCTGCACCGACCCTTCTGAAAGAGCACCCAAACCAATCCTCCCTCCTATCCCAGTAACCCTACCGAGGGACAATTTAGCATATCCAATCCGCCTAACCTGCACATCTTGGGACTGTGGGAGGAAACCGGAGCACCCGGAGGAAACCCATGCAGACACGGGGAGAAAGTGCAAAACTCCACACAGACAGACGCCCGAGGTCGGAATCGAATCCAGGTCCCTGGCGCTGTGATACAGCAGTGCTAACCACTGTGCCACCATTGCCGCTCCCCTCCCTCCACCTCCTTGCCCACCTCACGGCCTCCCCCTGCCTGCTGTCAGCTAACTGCACACCCTGAACCTGAGATCTCCCCATTTCTTGAGACTTTCTCAGCTATTCCAGGAAATGGAAGCACCTCAAAAACTCCCCAAAATCCCACATCTTGCAGGGGAATCCACAGTTGCGTTATTAAAGATTTTCTAGGAGAGCTGAAGAACTCTTTATGCCCTCTCCCTCCTCACTATCCCCTCCCTCTCATTGCTGTCGCTTCCTGAAGTCATCAGATTGGCTCAGAAATTACTCCTGGGCTCCCTCCATTGTTATTCTGTACCTGACCAGGAGAGGGCACTATCAGTGGTTCCACATTAGCAGTCTGGTATTCCCCCAAGTTATGCAAGTACACTAGGTGACAGTGTGCACCAGTAGTTTGGATACTGCTACCTGTATTTATTGGTGATTGTGACAGCACACCTCTGTGTAGTACTGCCATTAGCATCAGTGCCCTGGGCTACACGGTGTTCTCCAACTGAAACCCATAAATTTACAGGGCTAGGGTATAGATTTTACTGCAATGCTCTCCCCTCTTTAGCCTTGTTCACTGTGGGTCAGCTGTAAAGTCCCAAGGGATCAGTTAACTCAGAATGGATCCAGAATTGAACTTGGGATAACCCTGATCTGGGAGGCTCAACTTGGGACATGATCACATTGAAAACAAGAACCAAAATGTCAATCTCTGTGCCTTTGGGAGGATGTGATGGGGGGGCGAAGGTGGCTGAGGGATTAATAGGTGCAGGGCTGAGGGGGCAGTTGGTGACGTGGCAGAAATGCCACTCTGTTAGACATCAAGGCTGTGCAATTACAGAGAGAAGGTGAGAAGGTGAATCACCAGCCACGCTGACTGACAGGCAGTAACATACAGATTCAATTACTAACTGGGAAGTTTGAGGCCTCCAAATAAAACTCTGATTCAGATGTGACAAAATTATTTAAATATTTCAAGAATCATTGCGTGGCTTTGAAAAGATTTAATAAAGAATTCTAGTTGGTTGATGTCTGATCGAGGGATCAGAGTGTTTAATCATAGGGAAGATGAATTTGCATTTTTATAGCGTCTCTCACAGCCTCAGGAAGTCCCCAAAGCTCTTTACAGAAACGAAATACTTTTTCAAATGTACTCAGTGGACTACAGGAATAGTAGCCGCTGTTTTCTGCACATGAGCTTCACTGGACCCGGACAATAATGTGATCATGGCCTGATAATGTGATTGAGGGATAAACATTGACCAGATGACCAGGGATAACATCCTTATCTCCTTGTGAAACAGTGTCATGGAATCATTTCCCTGAGAAGGTAGACTGGGTCTCCATTTAACATCTTCTCTGAAAGCTAGCACCTCTGACAATGCAGCACTCCCTCAGTACTACACTGGAGAGCCAGCCTGCATTGTGTGCACCAGATTTTCCTCCACCAGCCAATAGAGGAAAAGATTCTACGGGATTAAAAATTTTTTTTTAAAGTGCCCAATTCTTTTTTCCCCCAATTAAGTGGCAATTTAGCGTGGCCAATCCACCTACCCTGCACACCTTTGGGTTGTGGGGGTGAGACCCACGCAGACACGGGGAGAATGTGCAAAATCCACACGGACAGTGACCTGGGGCCGGGATCGAGCCTGGGACCTCGGCATCATGAGGCAGCAGTGCTAACCGCTGTCCTCCATGTCACCCACCTGTGGGAAATCTCACTGGACTATTTTGCCTCCACAGTTATTGGCCCTGCTCCAAGTGGGGACAGATGGATTGAGGGAGGAAGAGAGAGAGGGTGGTAGGGCAGGAAGGAGAGGGAGGTGAATTGGGCGACTGGGGTTAAGCTCAACTTCACTAATTGATTGACCCAGCTCAGTGGAAGTTTGTTTGCTGGTAGGGAGTTGGGAATATTGGGGGCTTTCTTTCCCTTCAACTCCTGTTAGAGGGGCAGATGGGAAGGAAAACACCCATTGAATTGAACTTAGGTCCCAGACACGGAAGAATAATGCCTCAGACACAACTGCCCCAATCATTACTCAACGGTTGATGCTGAGAGTGCCTGAGGGGTGATCAGGCAAGGGATTTATAGAATGGTAGAGTGTAGTGTGGAAGGCCATTCAGAACATCAAACCTGTTCTGGCCCTCTGAAAGATCTATCCAAATAGTCCTAGCCTCTTGCTCTTTTATCAAAGCTCTGCAAATCTTAATTGATGGCCTTCACACTCATTGACACACTCCGAGAATCATGAGGCACTTGGGGATGACCACTGCTTGAACCAAACTACAGGACAATTGTTGACAGGAGGATCAGGGAGAACTGTGCTGATTGCACACAATTGATGAGTAATGGTCTTTCTCGTTAACAGGCTCGTTTCTAAGGAATAAACAGTGCACACCCTGTCCAGCAGGATCGTATACAGAGAGCTCGAATAGAAGACCCACCTGCAAAAGGTGCCAGCCATGTCAGGGAGGTAGGTGCCTCCTGCAAATGTTACCTGGTCCCATCTTGCTGCACATTCGTAATAACCCTCATTCTTGTGGGGGTGGGGATTGGGTGGAGGGAGTGGTGGTTGGTAGGGGGCAGGGGAGGAATGGCACTGGATATCGAGAAACATAACAGAGAGAGGTAAAGAGAAAGGGAGAGAGAACAAACAAGTGACATTTGTTTTTCTGTTTTGAAAGGTAAGTTTCTGATCCTGGCAGTGTGCACCGGGACATCAGACACCAAGTGTGGATGTGTCGAGGGATTCAGGTGTAGCACCAAGGAATGCAGATCCTGTGAAAAACACACCATGTGTGGGAAAGGACAGGGAGTGCAAGAGAAAGGTAAGAGATTCTGATGAGACCAATTTTCAGAACGTTTATTTTGGTCCTGTTTAGGAATTACCTGCAATTTCCGAGGATCTTAACAGAACAGCCTGATGTCATATTTGAATATTGCCCCTAGTCGGTACAATGTGATAGCATCTGAATTTTCGGAGCAGCACACCTCTGCTGTTTTACAGAGAGAGAGAACAGCAACCACCCGATGAGTCACAGAACGAACACTCAGACGCACGCATGCATTGTGTTACATCTTTGCCCTCAAGGGAAAATAAATACTGGGCTGGATTGTCCGTCTCACGAAGCCGGAAGTGCGAATCGTGATTGGGCGGACAATCCGGTGTCCTGCAAAAATTCAGGTTCGTGCCCGCGCTGAATCCAGCACCGTGTTCCGGTCCCTTCCCTACGATTAAAATGAGGTTTGGACCCCGCACAGGCGGGGGCATGGAAAACTGGCATTTGCATGCATTTATATGTGATTATCAGGTTGGACACTTCATGCTCCGTCCTTCTGTGATGCTCCCCCCCCCCCCCCCCTCTCTCAGGCAGAGGTCCCGTGGGCGTGAATTACTACAAGTATTTACCATCAGGGACTGGGCGCCATGGCTGCGGAGGGGGAGAGGGAGGCTAAAGAAACACTGAAAAACCATTGAAAACTGTCGGGCCTGCTGGGGATTGGTTGCCCGGACCGGGGGCAGTAGTGGGAAACAACTTGATGCTGAATCCCCCTCGGGATCTGGCTCCATTACTGCAGTCTGTCATTTAAACGCACCCCTTTATGCTATTTGTACGTTCCTGGCCGCTCACACTGCTGGGTGCTGCCTGTGTCCTCTGAATGTTCAGAAGACCGCTGGTCATGAGCCCACCCAGGCCGCCCCTCTGTACAGGCTCACACCCCAGCTGCTGCGTCAAGCGGATGGGCGTGGCCAAGCTCAGTCAGGGGCCCACAGGTGCTGGCACTGCTCAGAAGCAGTGGGCAGCATGGTAGCACAGTGGTTAGCACTGTTGCTTCACAGCACCAGGGTCCCAGGTTCGATTCCCAGTTTGGGTCACAGTCTGTACAGAGTCTGCACGTTCTCCCCGTCTGCGTGGGTTTCCTCCGGGTGCTCCGGTTTCCTCCCACAAGTCCCGAAAGACGCGCTGTTGGGTAATTTGAACATTCTGAATTCTCCCTCAGTGTTCCCAAACAGGTGCTGGAATGGGGCGACTCGGGGCTTTTCACAGTAACTTCATTGCAGTGTTAATGTAAGCCTACTTGTGACAAAGATTTTTTTTAAAGCGCTGCCCCACTTCAGAGGAAGCAGGGGTCAGCAGAACTCACTCCAACCAGGGTACACCTGCACTGTGGCCTTTCAGCCCTCCCTGGTTATCTGTCCCTCTCAGGACTGAGGTCTCACCAGTGACCCCTACCCCTCTGGATCACCAGCTGTCTCCTCCTGGTGAGGCTGGCAGCACTGACTGCAGTGTCCAGGACGGTGGGCTTGAGTCTGCGGCCCACCCTGGGCAAGAGGGTGTCCCTCCTCTCCTCACCGGCATGGAACTGTGGGTCCCCTTCGGACTCCCGACCTCAGGGGGTCAGGTTTTCCGTGAGCATTCTTGGTGGCTGCAGTGAGTGTGTAGTAAGTGGAGCTCTCAAAAACAGCTCCAGCTGTCAGGCTCTTTGGCGCTAACTCCGACCCCAGCGGTTAGAATGCCCGCTGGGCCGGGAATCGCACTGAATTTGCGCTAGCAGAGTCCTCGCCCATTTTCATATCGTGACTCGCTTTCCGAATAGTGCCCCCAATGGAAACACAAACTGAATTCAATTCATTCCCAACGACAACACTTAGTTTCCGAAACGGAGAATCCTGCCCATTGTCTATTTAGAGTTAAAAAACGCACAGGTAGAGGAACTTAGAAATTTAATCAAACCTAAACATAATCAGATGCATGCACAATAGGAACAAATAGTTCTTCATTTGAGATAGAGGCTGACATTGCCCTCAACATCCGGGATTTGTGATTGTGTCTGACCGCACCAGTTTATGGACTTGTTTGTATTATTTTGAAGAGAATACGCAGTTCAAAAGGCATCTGGGAAACTGCGTTTCAGGAAAAGACAATCTCAGGAGTGTTGCTTACAGGTAGTACATGAGCAGAAATCAATTGATCGATCGATCGAAAGCTGTGATAAGTGATTCACTGATTTGTACATCAGCACTCCCAGGACCCAACACCCTTTGTTCATTATCCAGCATTCCAAATTCCACGGCCAGTGAGTTTCAGCCACACTGTGTCACTAGCAGACATTCCTTGAATTTCGCAATCCTCTCAAGATGTTACTATTGATGTTCCTGCCAACGAGTGTCCGAGTGTTTCCTCAGTCAGATGGCAAGGCTGTGGGTGTGTCCCCGGCTATAAGAAGTAGTGTCTCACACCCAACCCTAACCCTAACCCGCGAATCCCGGTGCAGAATTTGCACACCTTCCCTTCAGTGTAATAAAAACAGAAAATCCCAGAAAAGCTCAGCAGGTCTGACAGCATCTCTAGAGAGAGAAACAGAGTAAACATTTTGAGTGCAATATGACTCTTTGTTGGAACTCAATGCTGCACCATTCTACCACAACGAGAAACCCTCGTTTACTGGACATGTGTCTTGTGAGGAGCCCTTTTGTGAAAGGGAAAATATGTTTGACTAATTTATTGGTGTTCTATGAGGAATTAACACGTGACTGATAGAAGTGGAACCTATGGATGTGATGTTCTTGGATTTCCAATGGGTGTTTGATAAGGTGCCACACCAAAGGATGTTGGACCAAATAAGAGCTGATGGTATAGGTGGGAATGTGTTATCATGGATACAGGATTGGTTGGCCAACAGGAAGCAGAAAGTAGGGATAAATGTGCTGCCATGGGTTGTTAGGGTCTGCTTAAAACGTTTCTGGACAACTGGTGTTTGCAAGCAGTACATGTCCAGACTGTGGAGGTTACAGTGTACCTAATAACTGGTGTGATGGTGGCTGTTACTTTTAGTAAATGCAGCATCAGGTTTTGTGATTCTCCTCAGAACCAGTGTGTGTTCTTCATTAAATGTCTCTTTTTCTTTTTAAATTTTTGTCCAATTAAGAGGCAATTTAGCGTGGCCAATCCACCTACCCTGCACACCTTTGGGTTGTGGGGGTGAGACCCACACAGACACGGGGAGAATGTGTAAACTCCACACGGACAGTAACCCGGGACTGGGATCAAACCGGGTCCTCGGCGCCGTGAGGCAGCAGTGCTAACCAGTGCATCACTGTGCCGCCTCTTCATTGAATATCTCAGTGATGTTTGTTACGTCTAACAGAGAAATTTACTCCGATATTGGGCAAGTTTAAACAGCCACTGGATTTCTGCTGCATGTATATGTGTCAGCATGTCTAGAGGTGATTTAACTTTGGTGGCTGGATGAATATAAAGTTATCTTCCTGTAGTAATTTGTCCAAGAAAGGTAAATCTTGCTTCCAAAATTTTAATTTGTGTTCTCCCCCCTTCCCCATCACTGTACTGAATAATTGAAGATGATTCAGTATCAAACTGCCCTTGGTCATTGACTTGCTGGTATTGATTTCATATACTGTTACTCCAGTAGATGGTGCGCTATCAATTTCATCCTGATTGCTGTGCCTATAGCGGTCCATGCCCAGGATAGTTATGCTTTCATTGACTTTACAGTCTGGTTTACACCTGTTACCACAATGTCGGAGCAGGATTTGCCCTCTCTGATCAGCAGGCTTGTGCCAACATAAACTACAATCATGGACCTCAGTCCACCATTGCAAGCTTAAAACCTCTTGTTGCCTTTTTGTTGTAGGCAAAGCAGAGTTATTTACATCTCACTGGAGGAGGAGACTCCACAAGTATCCCCATCCTCAATGATGGAGGAGCCCAGCACCAACAGCCTCCCCGAACAGGCGCTGGAATGTGGCGACTAGGGGCTTTTCACAGTAACTTCATTTGAAGCCTACCTGTGACAATAAGCGATTTTCATTTCATTTCATTTTCGTGTGCAAAAGACAAGGCTGAGGCATTCGCAACAATTTCCAGCCAGAAGTGTCGAGTGGATGAGCTATCTCGGTCTCCTCCGGAAGTCCCCAGCATCACAGGTGTCAGTCTTCAGCCAATATGATTCACTCCACATGATATCAAGAAACGGCTGAAGGCACTGGATTCTGCAAAGGCTATGGGTCCTGACAATATTCCAGCAATAGTACTGAAGACTTGTGCTCCAGAACTTGCCACATCCTAGCCAAGCTGTTCCAGTATAGCTAGAGCACTGGCATCTACCCAGCAATGTGGAAAATTGCCCAGATGTGTCCTATACACAAGAAACAGGACAAATCTAATCCAGCCACTTTCCGCCCTATCAGTCTACTCCATCATCAGCAAAGTGACGGAAAGAGTCATTGAGAGTGCTATCAAGCACTCTTAATGACTCTTTCTTGGCAATAACCTGCTAACGGACGCTCAGTTTGGGTTCTGCCAGGGTCACTCAGCTCCTGACCTCAATACAGCTTTGGTTCAAACATGGACAAAAGCGCTGAATGCCAGAGGTGAGGTGAGAGTGACTGCCCTTGACATCAAGGCAGCATTTGACCGGGTTTGGCATCAAGGAGCCCTAGCTAAACGGGAGTCAATGGGAATCGGGGAAAACTCCACTGGTTGGAGTCATACCTGGCACAAAGGAAGATGGTTGTGGTGGTTGGAGGTCAATCATCTCCACTCCAGGACATCACTGCAGGAGTTCCTCAGGGTAGTGTCCTCAGCCCAACCATCTTCAGTTGCTTCATCAATGACCTCCCTTCCATCATAAGGTCAGAAGTGGGGATGTTTGCTGATGACTGCACAATCTAACCTTTGGACACTAAGGGGCAATTAATTTATCATGGCCAATCCACCTAACCTGCATATCTTTTGACTGTGAGAGGAAACCGGAGAACCCGGAGGAAACCCACGTAGACACGGGGAGAATGTGCAAACTCCACCAGTCACATGGGGCCCGAATTGAACCCAGGTCTCTGACACTGTGAGACGGCAGTGCTAACCCCTGTGCCACCCCTGACATTAAGTTCCCCACTCACTTTCTGACCCCTCATCTCCTCTCTGGAGTTGCACCACATGCTGTCAGCCATGTGATAAATCTCATGCATATCTGAGGTCGAAGCGGTCTCTCACGAATCCTCGAGTCCGAACACAAGTAGGTCTCAGACCCTCTCTCCTGGCATCGAAGCTTGGATCCTTGCTGACTTTTCACAAGGCAGCACTGGTCATATTTCTCACCAGTACCTTGTATCTCTGGATAGGAACAGTCTAGTGGGCTTCGCAATCCTCCACATCAGCTCCACTTTGGCCGGGATTCTCCGATTGTTGCGATTCCCGCCGGCAGTGCGGCCCTATCAGTGCAAAATCCTATCGACACTCGGCGGGAAGATAGAATCCCACCGCGTGCGAAGGGGGCGTGGGCGAGACACACGTGGCTGGCAGACCAGAGAATCCCGCACTTATTCCTGACTCCAAAGCAGGCTGCATTTACTTTTCCCCTGTTGACCGTGAGAAGTGGTGTCACTGTCTGAACTCATTTTTGTTTCTGGCCGTGCTCCTTTGGAAGGGAATACTTCCCTCGGGCTCATTCAAACCCTTTCCACTTTTCCTCCGAGGCTGTGGATTTCAATAACCAGAGGTTATGGTAGAATATCTCTCAACATCATTGGGCACGTGCGTGCGTTTTCACAAAACGTTTAAAATCGTGCCAATGTTTGAGGTAAATCATCGCTGCGGCTACATGACATGGCCATGTATTTTTACAAGGTTTATCAACGTTTATTAAGAATATAGAATAAGTTAACTGGTAGTATCTTCAGGAGCTGCATCTGTTCCACAGTTTGCTGCTTTACCAGTCCGAGAGAAGAATCTCCTGTCCAATGACCCACTGAATCACGTGGGCAATCGCAGGGAACACCAGGCCACTGTAGAAAGGTACATCTGGAAACCAGGTCAGATCACGCAGGGTCGAGGGTGGTGTCACCTTCCCTCTTACGCCCGGACTTATCAGATAGAAAGGACACGTTTGACGATCAGTGTCACCACTGGCTGAGTCATCCAATGTAAGAATCTTCTAAAAACAGACGGTAGTAGAGAAGCCACATCCTGTGACGGTCAATGAGACACGTGGGAGAAGGTGAAAATGTTCCACTCGCGCCTTGCGCTATCTATTCTGTGACCTCCATTGATAATGTAGTCATGACTTGGTCATCGCCGATGACCAAAGTTAAAGCTTTTTCTTTCCTACCCCGCCTGAAGAGCTGGATTCTGAAGCTCGGGGGTGGGGGGTGGGGGAGGTCTGGAGTCTACCACTTTACTCCAGGGGCCATTATTTTGGTCTCTGTAACCTGCCTGTACAGTTTGATTTCCCTCTGGGGATAGGGAGGGGGCAGTTCATAGTTAACTTATTTGGGAAATTAACATTTCGCTGGGCTGTGAAAAGGTTTGTGCATTTTTGCTGCTGATTCCTTGGCTGGGGTCAACATTTAAAACAACTCTGCGGTGAAACACGGGTTCTCCCCACCTTGACCACCCCCTTCACATAACCGGTCTGAGTGACCTCGACACCCCCTCCCACCCTGTCCCTGTGACCCCACTCTCCCTGTCCCTGTGACCCCACTCTCCCTGTCCCTGTGACCCCACTCTCCCTGTCCCTGTGACCCCACTCTCCCTGTCCCTGTGACCCCACTCTCCCTGTCCCTGCTCCTGTGACCCCACTCTCCCTGTCCCTGTGACCCCACTCTCCCTGTCCCTGCTCCTGTGACCCCACTCTCCCTGTACCCTGCTCCTGTGACCCCGCTCTCCCTGTACCCTGCTCCTGTGACCCCACTCTCCCTGTCCCTGCTCCTGTGACCCCGCTCTCCCTGTACCCTGCTCCTGTGACCCCACTCTCCCTGTCCCTGCTCCTGTGACCCCGCTCTCCCTGTCCCTGCTCCTGTGACCCCGCTCTCCCTGTACCCTGCTCCTGTGACCCCACTCTCCCTGTCCCTGCTCCTGTGACCCCGCTCTCCCTGTACCCTGCTCCTGTGACCCCACTCTCCCTGTCCCTGCTCCTGTGACCCCGCTCTCCCTGTACCCTGCTCCTGTGACCCCACTCTCCCTGTCCCTGCTCCTGTGACCCCGCTCTCCCTGTCCCTGCTCCTGTGACCCCACTCTCCCTGTCCCTGCTCCTGTGACCCCGCTCTCCCTGTCCCTGCTCCTGTGATCCCACTCTCCCTGTCCCTGCTCCTGTGACCCCGTTCTCCCTGTACCTGCTGTATCTCACTTGATGCTGCAATTTACACACTGAAGCCTCACAGTAGCTCTCTCCAACTTTTCTTTGCTGGGCCGAATGACTGACTGGTTTTCAGAAGTGCCCCACCTTTCACAACATCTCGTGGTCAAATGGGCAGGAATAATAGTAGGCAGGTTTTGGGGGCTTAAGAATAACAAAATCCCCTCTTTCTCTCCTTTCCCTCCAGGTGACTCCTTCAAGGATACAATATGCAGTGACTGCGGGCACGGGACATATTCCGACACAGAGGGTGGAACTTGTAAATCCTGGACCAAGTAAGTGACCAATCAAAGCTGTGTTCACCGCCCAGGTGAATTGCTTAAAGGTTTTGGAAACAAAGCAACGTTTCTGAGGGAGACATTACTGAGCACAACTACCTGCATTTATATAGCACCTTTAACATAGTAAAACATCCCAAGGTGGTCCATGGGAACAATTATCAAACAACATTTGACACCAAGCTATGTAAAGAGATATTAGGACAGTGGGAGAGAGAGTTAGAGAGCTTTGTGGAGGAAATCTCAGCTATTAGGGTCCAGACAGCTGACAGAACTATCACAATTGATTAAGCGGGTAAAATTGTGAACTTGCAGGAAGCCATGGTATGAGGCGCGACGTGGCGATGATGGATTGGGGAATGTTCCGTAAAGGGATGACGGTGGATAGGCAGAAGAACAGTAGACCTAAGGATTGGGAGCAGTTTAGAATTCAGCAAAGGAGGACAATGGGATTGATTAAGAAGGAGAGAATAGCGTACAAAAGTAAGCTAGCAGGGAACATAAAAACTGACTGTAAAGGTTTCTATAGATATGCGAAGAGAAGAAGATTGGTGAAGACAAATGTAGGTTCCTTATAGTCAGAATCAGGGGAATTTATAATGGGGAACAAAGAAATGGTTGACCAACTAAATACCTACTTTAGTTCTGTCTTCACAAAGGTCACAAATACCTCTGTACCAAGTACCAGAAATGTTGAGGAACACAGGGCTTGATGAGAAGAAGGAACTGAAGGAAATCAGCATTAGTAGGGAAGTGGTGTTGGGGAAATTGATGGGATTGAAAGCCAATAACTCTCCAGGGCCTGACGAACCACATCTCAGGAAGTGGCCCTAGAAATAATTGATGCATTGGTGATCATCTTCCAAGATTCTATAGATGCTGGAACAATTCCTGCAGATTGGAGGGTAGCTAATGTAACCCCATTATTTAAAAAGGGAGGTAGAAAGAAAACTGTGAATTATAGACCAGGAAGCCTGATGTCGGTAGTAGGGAAAATGCTCGAATCCATTCTCAAGGATTTTATAGCAGAGCACTTGGAAAACAATGGCAGGATCAGACAGAGTCAGCATGGATTTCCAAAGAGAAATCACGCTTGACAAATCTACTGGAATTCTTTGAGGATGTAACTAGTAGAGGTGATGAGGGGGAGCCAGTGGATGTAATATATTTTGACTTTCAGAAGACTTTTGACAAAGCCCCACCGAAGAGATTAACGTGTAAAATTAAAGCGCATGGGATTGGGAGTCATGTATTGAGATGGATAGAAAAATGTTTGACAGACAGGAAATAAAGTGTAGGAATAATCAGGTCTTTTTCCAAATGGTCGTCATTGACTAGTGGGGTACCGCAGGGATCAGTGCTACGATCCCTAGATTGTCACAATGTATATTAATGATTTAGATGAGGGAACTAAATGTAATATCTTCAAATTTGCCAAAGACTCGATGTTGGGTGGGAGGGTGAGCTGTGAGGAGGATGCAGAGATGCTTCAGTGTGATTTGGATAAGTTGAGTGACTGAGCAAATGAATGACAGATGCGGTATAATGTAGAAAAATGTGAAGCTATCCACTTTGGTCGCAAAAACAGGAAGGCAGATTATTATCTGAATGAGAGAGGGAAATGTGCAATGAGGCCTGGGTGTCCTCGTACACCAGTCGCTGAAAGTAAGTAGGTGGTAAAGAAGGCAAATGGTATGTCGGCCTTCATGAAAATGAAAATCGCTTGTCACAAGTAGGCTTCAATGAAGTTACTGTGAAAAGCCCCTAGTCGCCACATTCCGGCGCCTGTTCGGGGAGGCTGTTACGGGAATTGAACCGTGCTGCTGGCCTGCCTTGGTCTGCTTACAAAGCCAGTGATTTAGCCCGGTGCTAAACAGCCCCTTCATTGCGAGAGGATTCAAGTACAGGAGCAGGGATGTCTTGCTGCAATTATACAGGGCCTTGGTGAGACCACACCTGGAGTATTGTGGCAGTTTTGACCTCCTTATCTGAGGAAGGATGTTCTTGCTGCAGAGGCAGCGCAGCAAAGGTTTACCAGGCTGATTCCTGGGATGGCGAAACTGATGTATGAGGAGAGATTGAGTCATTTAGGATTATGTTTGCTGGAGTTTAGATGAATGAGGGAGAAAATCTCGTTGAAACCTGTAAAGGTTTAACAGGACCAGACAGGGTAGATGCAAGGGAGTACAGAACCAGGGGTCACAGTCTAAGGATATGTGGTCAACCATTTAGGACAGAGATGAGGAGAATCTTTTTTTTCACCCAGAGAGTGGTGAGCCTGTGGAATTTGCTACCATAGAAAGCAGTTGTGGCTAAAACATTGTGTGTTTTCAAGGAGTTAGATATAGCTGGTGGGGTTCAAGGGGTCAAAGGATATTGGGGGAAAGCGGGAACAGTTAATTGAGTTGGATGATCAGTCATGATCATAATGAATGGTGGAGTAGGGCCTCCTCTTGCACCTATTTCTATGTTTCTGAACCAGAATTGAAGGAGTGCAGAGACCTTGGATGGTTGTAGTGCTGGAGGAGGTTACCAGAGAGAGGGAGAGTTGAAGCCTGTACAAATTGAGAAAGTTGGACTCAACGGGAGGATTGGGGGATGGTGGTGGTGGTGGTGGTGGGGAGATTGGAACCAAGCACACCCACAATGTCAGGTTACGGACCAATCCGGGCTGTTGTGGATCATTGAGTCGATTCATTGTAGCTGAGCCTTTGAGCAAGTAGCTTGGATTTGACTGGGGTGGGGATGCGGGGGTGGGGGTTGGGGGGGAATGTAAGAGGATGACTATGAGTAACTTTACCACATGGCAATGCCCCTTTAACGGGTGGTTCTATTTGTTTGCAAACTGAAAGGTCAAAGCCTGGGCTGCTAGTGGAAACTTAAGGCTCCACTCATAACCACAGGTAGCAACTATGAGCTTTCCACTCCCTCCCTCCGTCCTTTAGTGCAGCGAGCAGCTCTTAAAAAATACACAGTTTTAAAAATACAGTTAAAAGCAGTTAAATGAATAGTTTGCTCGCTGTTCAAATTTGGCATATTTGCTCACAATACTGTAACTGTACAGGCAGGAAGTATATATTACAGAATGAGAAAGATAATCACATATTGCTCTCCAGTGCAGGCAATGATGGGAAACCACTTTAAACAAGATCACTCCCACGATCAGACCAGTCATTGCACAACTTTCCAAATATATTTCAACAACGAAAAAGCTGAATGAATCGGTTTGTATAGTCTGTGTGTATTAATCTCCTTTTGCATTCCTTATCCCAGCTGCTTGGCAGAGCGTCGCCAAGTCTCGAGGAATGGTTCTCGGACGGAGGACCAAATATGCGGAGCTCCATTTCCCTCCACAACGGTCCTGAGTAGCCCAGAACGATCCACAAACAGAACACCAAAACAGACGGACAAGCCACTGATTGAAGGTAGTTCATGTGCACCATTCCTGACATTAACTCTTTTTGAAAGCGAAGAATAACTCGCTTGGAGTTTTTTACCGCCTTGTCACAGTGCAATGGGCAGAATGGTCTCCTCCTGTACTGTAAGATTCTGTGCTACCATTCTAATCTAATCCAGAAATAGAACAGGAAAATCTTGAATAATAAGAGAAGATGCTTGAGTAAGGGCAGCACGGTTGCACACTGGTTGGCACAGTTGCTTCACAGCTCCAGGGTCCCAGGTTTGATTCCTGCACTGTCTGTGCGGAGTCTGCACGTTCTCCCCGTGTCTGCGTGGGTTTCCTCCGGGTGCTCTGCGGAGTTTCCTCTCACAGTCCAAAGATGCGCAGGTTAGGTGGATTGGCCGTGATAAATTGCCCTTAGTGTCCAAAAAAGGTTAGGTGGGGTTACTGGGTTATGGGGATAGGTTGGAAGTGTGGGCTTAAGTGGGGTGCTCTTTCCATGGCCGGTGCAGACTCGATGGGCCAAATAGCCTCCTTCAGCACTGTGAATTCTATGATTCTATTCTAGTATGATAAGTCCGTCTCTGAAGCAGGGTCTGTAATACATTTTGGGTGTCAACACCCCAGGGGAACCCTGCTCGGGCTCAGTAAAATTACTCTGAGGTGCGATCAGTACTGAGAGGGGATAGGGGAAGGCAGTGAGCATAAATCCGGTACCAGGGCGGCACAGTGGTTAGCACTGCTGCCTACGACACTGAGGACCCGGGTTTGAATCCCGGCCCTGGGCCACTGTCCGTGTGGAGTTTGCACATTCTCCCCGTGTCTGTGTGGGTTTCACCCCCACAACCCAAAGATGTGCAGATCAGGTGGTTTGGCCACGCTCAATTGCCCCTTAATTGGGGAAAAAAAAAAGTGTGTACTCTAAATTTAAACAAAAAAGATCTTCCCGATAACCGGGATGAGAGCGCTGAGAAACTAGCAGCGGCTGACGGTCAGGAGCTCAGTCAGACGGTTTTCTTGTATCAGCAGCACTAACCTGATCACGGTGGAAAATCAATGCAGAATCTCTGCTCGCCAGTGTCGCTGGCATCACCCATGCTTAATCCCACTCATTACATCGCAGCTTGTTTGAAAATAAAACAACCAATTCCAACCGAAGAATCTCCAACAATACACAAGAAGCCCAACACTATCCAGGACAAAGTAGCCCACTTGACCGACACCCCATATACCACCTTGTGCACAATCCGTGTGGTTTCACTCTAGGGAGTGAAAGTCGGTTTTGCCAATGACACCAAGCTTCTTCGCCAATTTGCCGACATCCATCTCTGGGCTGTGATGAGGAGCAGGGGGGCGACAGGCGGAATTTGCCCCATCAGGCACTCACTCTGGTCCAAGGACACGGGATCCAATTGTGACACCTTATCAAACACCACCTAGCTGTACAAACCAGAGAACAGAACCTGGGACATCTTGCTCAAGTACGGACTGCCTTAACCAGCCCGGCTAAAGGATGAGTTAATAATCGGTTTGATTAAGTGAATATTGTTGTGTTTTGGAGGTGTGACACTTGGGAGCATGGAGGTTTATTTGCAGTGAGTTCTCTGTTACATTGCTGTGCCCCAATGTTTCGCGCGCTAGGACTTATGACGCCATTTTCGATGAATACATTAATACAACAGAGCTTCACGAGAGTTAATAGGATTTAGTGCAAATTATGTAACAAATATTGACACTGGTGTGTCGGCCCCTGATTTGGAGGTAGGTGGGACCTCACCCTGTCTGTTTAAAGAGTCTCTGTAAACTACAGCAAACAGAACTAAAGCAACATTTTGTGATAAAAGCAAGGTCATTTCACCAGCAAAATGCAGTCAGAGGACAGGTACCCAATACAAACAAGGTGGATAAAAAGCAATCCCAGTCACTTGTAGCCGTGTCGGCTCCTGACGTGATTGACAATTATACAGTCTCTCCATCCATTGTCCTTTAATCATTGTCAACTTGGTAAATAAAATAGAGTTGGTGTTGAGTACATTAAAATAACGTTTATTATCAGGAGAAATGGTGATAATTAAAAGTTATGGAGCTCATGTCCTCCAACTTTTTCCCTTGTTAGGCACAGCAAAGAATGAAGGGATTGCAGGGATTGTCGCCATAATTGTGCTGCCGTGTGTCTTCGTTCCATTCACTTTGTATGTGGCTGTGCAGAACAGAAAAAAACAGAAGCAGCTCCCACTGGATGTGCTGAATAATGGTAAGTGTGCGGCTGCACCTCCCGGTCACTTCATCAGCACCATTACAAGAGTGGGTCTAGGTAGGGTGCTCTTTCGGAGGGGTCGGTGCAGACTCGATGGATCGAATGGCCTCCTTCTGCACTATGATGCTGAAGAGCCACCGTTATACCCTCTCCCTACTCTTCCCCATATCCCTCAGCCCCCTCCCCATATCCCTCAGCCCCCGTTAACCCCCCTTCTCCCCGTATCCCTCAACCCCCGTTAACCAGCCAGCTCCCATATCCCTCAGGCCCCGTTAACCCGCCTTCTCCCCATATCCCTCAGCTCCCGTTAACCAGCCTTCTCCCCATATCCCTCAGGCCCCGTTAACCAGCCTTCTCCCCATATCCCTCAGCCCCCGTTAACCAGCCTTCTCCCCATATTCCTCAGCCCCCGTTAACCAGCCTTCTCCCCATATCCCTCAGCCCCCGTTAACCAGCCTTCTCCCCATATCCCTCAGCCCCGTTAACCCGCCTTCTCCCCATATCCCTCAGCCTCCGTTAACCAGCCTTCGCCACATATCCCTCAGGCCCCGTTAACCAGCCTTCTCCCCATATCCCTCAGCCCCCGTTAACCAGCCTTCTCCCCATATCCCTCAGCCCCCGTTAACCAGCCTTCTCCCCATATCCCTCAGGCCCCGTTAACCCGCCTTCGCCCCATATCCCTCAGGCCCCGTTAACCAGCCTGCACCCATATCCCTCAGGCCCCGTTACCCAGCCTTCTCCCCATAGCCCTCAGCCCCCGTTAACCAGCCTTCTCCCCATATCCCTCAGGCCCCGTTAACCAGTCTTCTCCCCATATCCCTCAGCCCCCGTTAACCAGCCTTCTCCCCATATCCCTCAGCCCCCGTTAACCAGCCTTCTCCCCATATCCCTCAGCCCCGTTAACCCGCCTTCTCCCCATATCCCTCAGCCCCCGTTAACCCGCCTTCTCCCCATATCCTTCAGCCCCGTTAACCAGCCTTCTCCCCATATCCCTCAGGCCCCGTTAACCAGCCTTCTCCCCATATCCCTCAGCCCCCGTTAACCCGCCTTCTCCCCATATCCCTCAGCCCCGTTAACCAGCCTTCTCCCCATATCCCTCAGCCCCCGTTAACCAGCCTTCTCCCCATATCCCTCAGCCCCGTTAACCAGCCTTCTCCCCATATCCCTCAGCCCCCGTTAACCAGTCTTCTCCTCATATCCCTCAGCCCCCGTTAACCAGCCTTCTCCCCATATCCCTCAGCCCCCGTTAACCAGCCTTCTCCCCATATCCTTCAGCCCCCGTTAACCAGCCTTCTCCCATATCCCTCAGCCCCGTTAACCAGCCTGCTCCCCATATCCCTCAGCCCCCGTTAACCAGCCTTCTCCCCATATCCCTCAGCCCCCGTTAACCAGCCTTCTCCCCATATCCCTCAGCCCCCGTTAACCAGCCTTCTCCCCATATCCCTCAGCCCCCGTTAACCAGCCTTCTCCCCATATCCCTCAGCCCCCGTTAACCAGCCTTCTCCCCATATCCCTCAGCCTCGTTAACCAGCCTTCTCCCCATATCCCTCAGCCCCCATTAACCAGCCTTCTCCCCATATCCCTCAGCCCCCGTTAACCAGCCTTCTCCCCATATCCCTCAGGCCCCGTTAACCAGCCTTCTCCCCATATCCCTCAGCCCCGTTAACCAGCCTTCTCCCCATATCCCTCAGCCCCCATTAACCAGCCTTCTCCCCATATCCCTCAGCCCCCGTTAACCAGCCTTCTCCCCATATCCCTCAGCCCCGTTAACCAGCCTTCTCCCCATATCCCTCAGCCCCGTTAACCAGCCTTCTCCCCATATCCCTCAGCCCCCGTTAACCAGCCTTCTCCCCATATCCCTCAGCCCCGTTAACCAGCCTGCTCCTCATATCTCTCAGCCCCGTTAACCAGCCTGCTCCCCTTATCTCTCAGCCCCGTTAACCCGCCTTCTCCCCAGATATATTGAAAATGTTACAAAGTGGATTTTCTCAATTTACAACATCCTTAATGCTTCTCCACGTCTGCTTTTCAGAGGATCTTCCAGTTGCCTTGGTGACAGCGGCAGACGATCGGTGTAGTTGCCATTGTCCTGAAGAGGAGGTGGGAGACTGGCAGCTGCGGCAAGAGACCACCCCCAAACCTCCGGAATGAGCCTCGCCTCCTCCACTCCAAGCAGAGTCTGAACGTTGGGACAGCGTTGTGAACGGGGGAAGAAACAGAAGTTCAACAGCTTTCAAAGTGACTCATTTCTAGAGTAAAAATCAAAACGACTCTCCGGAAAGAATTGGATTTGTTCAAAGAATACTGTCGCTATAAATCCCAAGTGTTTGGGACAGTCACTCCCCAGGTACGACTGTGGTTACATAAGCAATTACAGATAACCGTCCCTTTTTCTTGCTTCAATTTCTAGCACCTTCTGACATTCACTATGGGTCTTATTACAGACCCGGACCCGGGAGCTTTCTCTCCTTTGATTGAGTTAAGTGTCTCGTAGCATGTCCGGCAGACCAGGAAAGTCTCACATTTTGGGGGGTGGGGGTGGGGTGGGGGTGGGGGGGAAAGAGCTCTTTCAATGTGCAGAATTGGAGGGGAGAAGGATGACCAGTGTGTGCTGGGACGATCAATAATCAGCTGAGGCGCCTGTTCCTGGTTGGTAGCCAATGGCCACTTTTGATAGTGAGAGGGATAGTGAGTTGGCATCCTGTCAACATGCCAGAGTGGGACAGGGAAAGACAGAGCTCTCAGCACTCGGGGACGAGTCAGAGGTTTGCTTTAGGAAGGGCAATCCGGAGCTTGGGGTGAAGGCCTACCCACCAAACGATGGGAGCGATTAAAATTGGGGATGCTCGAGATGCCAGAATTAGATGAGCACAAATATCTTGGGGAGGATTGTGTGGCAGCTTAAAGGGGTGAGAGAGGGTGGAATAAGTTAATTAATGGTAAGAGTTGACCATAAGGGGTAAAACAAATAGCCAAGGTGCAAATGATGGGCCTGGGGCTGGAGTACCCAAAATGCACATATGAATGGACTCCGGGGAAGCTGAAGTTGCAGAGAAATGGTCACATAAAAACTAAAAAAGCTGATGGTGAATGGGAAACCGATAGGAGGCAATGGGAACGAATTCAGAGTTAAGATCACACATCCTGTGGTATGACATTAATGTCCTGGATAGGGTGAAGCATCACTAGTTCAGTTGGTGGAACATCAGACTTTTAATCTGAGGGTCCAAGGTTCCAGTCCCTATCTGAATGCTCCTTTCAACAAAGTATCTCAAATCTCATGAAATATGAACAAACCCTTGACCGCGTTTGGAGGCAGATGTAGCGAGGGAAGTCCAGAAGCTATTTGAGGACCTTCTCCCACACACCAGGGGCCTGGTGTTGGATGGATCAAAGAAGGCTACAATTGAATCCCTAATAAAAATAATATGTTCCAAAATAGTAACTAGTTCATAGTCAGCCTACAGGAGCAGAACCAACAACCCCAACCATTAAAGCTATCCACAACGCAAGGCCCAGGAACCAAACAGAAGTTGTGCTTGTCAGAAGTGACTGACTGTGGATTCACTGGGCAAAGACACTAATTCCTGGTCTGTTCGTATTGACTGGATGTTTACTCAGGAAATGGATGGGAATAGAGTGATACGGACCCAGGACGTGTAGAAGATTGTAGTTTAGTCGGGCAGCATGGTCAGCACGGGCTTGGAGGGCCGAAGGGCCTGTTCCTGTGCTGTACATTTCTTTGTTCTTTGTTCTATTTCAGTGCTCATATCTGACCAAAGCTGAAAGTACTGTGATGTGCAACTCTCTTGTTCTCGAGTGCAATATTTAAAGCAGTGTATATATTATTAAATAAACACTTTTTCTTATAATTCTGCTGCTGTGGTTTTTGGCTGAATGCTGGGAAGTTGGTTGATTAAAAATACATTATGTCAAACAGAAAAGGACCATTCAATCTAACATGTTCCTGCTGCTGTTAATGCTTCACAATACCGATCACAATACCTATCACCCCATATCAACATAATCTTCTATTCCTTTCTCCTTCATGTGATTCCCTAACTTTCCCTTAAACTTATCCTTTTTATTTAATTTTTTTTTTTTAAATTTAGAGTACCCGATTCATTTTTTCCAATTAAGGGGCAATTTAGCGTGGCCAATCCTCCTACCCTGCACATCTTTGGGTTGTGGGGGCGAAACCCACGCAAACACGGGGAGAATGTGCAAACTCCACACGGACAGTGACCCAGAGCCGGGATCGAACCCGGGACCTCGGTGCCGTGAGACAGCAGTGCTAACCACTGCACCACCCTGCTGCCCTAAACGTACCCTTTTTAATAAGAGGAATTTTACAGTACTCTGATCAACTGAAGTTCTATATAAATTCTGCCTTTCAATTTTATTTTTTCCTCTTATCAAAATTAACCTGTGCTATGCTTGCTTTTTTTTTTAAAATGGTCTAATTAATTAACTCACATTGCTACTTTGTAATGTGGATCTGAAACCCTGGATCCATTTAGCACCTCTAGCCTGTGTAAATACTTATTTTCCAATGATTATGTGGCCTCCTTTATGCTTCCTATCAAAACGTATCTCACGCTTCTCAATACTGGAGTTCTTTTGACAATGACGCATCTGTTCAGCGAGTTTACCTTCCTCCATTTCTCCTCTGCATTAACTACACCCTCAATTTGGTGGCATTTGAAAATTTTGAAATTGTATTTCCAATTCTTGGGAGTCCAAAACATTGATGCAAATAATGAACAGTGGCCCACCTTTGACCCTTATGGAAAACCACTTCTACCGTTGCTAGTCTGAGTAACTATCTCTACTCCCTGTAGCCAGCATGCTGTCCATTCTGCTACACGTCCTCTGATTCTGCAGAGACTGAGAGAGAGAGACCAGATTTCGAATCTCACAAAGGCAGGGTTTATAAATCAGTTCTGAAACTCAAATACTCCAGAAATTAGGTCTTGATGTGCTGTGCTTTATTCTTCTGGACAGGGTAATACATATTGTACAAAAAACAAAATGGCTGGTTTGAGCCAAGGCAAAATCAGTTACCATCTGACTCAAAGCAAATGAGAATTAAATTATCCCCCCTTCAAAGGAAGGGCAGACACGATGGCACACAGTGGGACCCACATGACAGGGGACCCACCCTTTTTCTGGGTGGGTGGGAAACCGTCACTGAATCGTTCAATGGACTATTTGAGACAAACAGGTGACTTTCCTGCTCTCCTCCTCTGGGGAAGAAACCAAAAGGAAACATTCTTATTGTTATTTAAGTGCAATTGGAATCGGATAGGGACAGTTTCACCCTCACTGGTCAACTGGGAAAGACTGGGGCCCCTTACGTCTGAGAGCCACATCAGCTGATGGTTGATTCAATACTGGAATCTGGAGCCAGAGATGAAGGTATTGCCCTGGAGGCAGGGGGAGGGCCAATTTTGTGAGATAGAAACCAGCAAATGACATTTAAGAAACTGCGCCCCACTCACCCCCCCCCCCCCCCCCCCCCCCCCAAAAAAAAACACTTAATTTTAACGAGAGTTTCAAAAGTAACACAGATTGAAACATTGGAATGAAAACAACTGCCTCTTGGAGCAGGTCACGTGAATATGACCGATTGATTACGGTTTGGGTAAATTAGTTTGTTATTGTGTTGGTTCAGCCACCTTGCACATGGTCACAAGACTAAGGAATTCCCCATAGGAAATATTGAAACTAGTGCTTGTGACTGGAGTACGTGATAACTCAACGCCCCTCTGAGGCACATGGGCGAGGAATGCCCCCTCTGAGGCACATGGGCGAGGAACGCCTCTCTGAGGCACATGGGCGAGGAATGCCCCCTCTGAGGCACATGGGCGAGGAATGCCTCTCTGAGGCACATGGGCGAGGAATGCCCCCTCTGAGGCACATGGACGAGGAACACCCCCTCTGAGGCACATGGGCGAGGAATGCCCCCTCTGAGGCACATGGGCGAGGAATGCCCCCTCTGAGGCACATGGGCGAGGAATGCTCCAACTGGTTCGGATATTAACTGTTCATTGGCCAAAGCTACAGTGGACAAAGCACCTACATCCTAATCGAATTTCACGGGTTTGACCTCTCACCCTGGCAACAGCGCTTGGCTGGGGAGTTCTGAAGCCACTGGTGTCCGGACGATGGGATACAGTTACCCCAGGAGAGTTTTGCTGCCCTGTCTCTTCCCCCTGTAGGCTGGGATGTCACTGGGTAGGTATTCCTGCCCTCTGCAGGCTGGGTGGACACTCCTGCCCCCTACAGGCTGGGATGCCACTGGGTGGACACTCCTGCCCCCTACAGGCTGGGATGCCAATGGGTGGACACTCCTGCCCCCTGCAGGTTGGGATGTCACTGAGAAAGCATTCCCGCCCCCTGCTTGATCATTTACACCACTTTAAGGGTCCAAATGTCGCACTGGCTGAGATCATGCAATGGGCTCACTGTACGTCAGGCTAACCAATAGGAGATAGAAGGAACTGGAGCTTTTTGAAACCTCATTATTGTACTCGTTGTCCTTCAAATCTCGTATGAGGGTGAGAGTGTAAAACCCCCAACAAAGAGTCTGGTTCAGTGGATCTGAAACCCTGGAGAGTTTGGGAAGTATTCTGACAGAGATGGTTACGTGCCAGGCCTCAAGAGGGGGGGGGGGGGACTTTCCAATTTATCCCCGATTTAGCCAAAATGAATAAAATTTGACTCCTTAAAAAGGAAAACAAACTGGAAGCTTATTTCAGCTCTGAAGAAACAAATACCAAACTTTCCCCAGAATTCCCCACACGCATCTGTCCTTACACATTCACTTGGCACAATCTTCTCTGAAATCCCCCCCCTTCTTTGCCACATTTCTCACCCCTCCTGCTAGCTTCGATTTGCTACATCCACCAATGCTGGAGCCAAAGACATTTTCACGGCACCGACAATACCAGGACACCCGGCTCCACAAGGCCTCTTGTGGAGAAGGAAGCATAAATCTGGAAGCTCCGCACGGTTGCTGTGAGTGACCAGAGGTGCCTAGACTTGAAGGACGAGGGGTCCCAGAGGGACATATACTTTCGAAGATCAGATTGCTGACTGTCAGGGTCAGAGTGGTGTCTCTGCTCACTGGTTAGCAGTTTCTGTTCCGTGTATTAATAAAAATAATTTCCTGTGAACGGCAAGGTTTTCATTTGGTAACTAACTTTAGTAAACCAGACTCGGGGTCTCGGGTGCGCCCAGTTAGAAAGCTTCTGCGTTAACTGGATTGGCTTCTAGCAACTGGCAAGAGCGCCATAAAGTGACATTCCCACTTTAAAAAAACAAAACACAACAAATTGAGAATTCCGAGTGTAATGTCACAGACCAAGTCTGGCCCTGGGAACATCGCAGGGGACACGATGGCAGAAGGGAGGTGGAACAGGAAATTATGGTTTTATTCCCCATTTATATCAGAGGAAGCAGACACGAGCGTTAGATTAGATTTAAGGTTAGATTTCACAATATACGAGAGGAGAATTCAAGTCCTCTGCCATCTGGCTGCGTATCTCACCCCCTCCCCACTAATGTACAAGCTGCCTCTGTGACAGGCTAATGTTCCACAAGTGGAGGGTGGGTGAGTGAGCTGGTCCGAGACACTGCCCAGCATCTGTGAGGATCTGATTCAAGCTGCATCCAGGTAAATCACTGCCCCATTCCCCACGGAATGGGAGCAGAACAAAGCCCTTAAAACCATCACAGACTGCGACACGGCCTGCCCCGCAACAAGGAGCAAGGCATTTTAAAATCAGTGCATTCTTCCCGTGCAAGTGTCTGTATTATTTACACTCACACTGTTTTGACAACACTAACCCAACTGATATTAAATCGCTGGAGTGCATCTCTCTCAAATGCTGTCACACACACCAGCCAATTTACAGAATGAAACACTTTTTTTCAAAAAATGGAATTTGTAATAAATCTAATATCTGAAATCACGGAATATCTGTCAATGGAAGACTAGACATTCACCATCTCTACAAATCTCCCTCTGTACTGTTCTCCATCAAACACTCCCAGGACAGGTACAGCACTGGGATAGATACAGAGTAAAACTCCCTCTGCACTGTCCACATCAAGATCAAAAATGAAATGATTGCAATTTTAAAAGTTGCAAAAATGTTTGGGGCTTAGCTCCATATTTTCACCTCTAGATGGGCGTCTTTCGATAGTAATGTGTAGTGTGTCCCCTGGCTGATACCCCACAGTGCACCCTCCGGCTGATACCCCACAGTGCGCCCTCCGGCTGATACCCCACAGTGCGCCCTCCGGCTGATACCCCACAGTGCACCCTCCGGCTGATACCCCACAGTGCGCCCTCCGGCTGATACCCCACAGTGCGCCCAGGTTGGTGAATGCAGTTGCAGAGCACCCTAATGAAATCAGCTAGTTTAGCCTAGCCGAAAGATCAAAGCTGAGATTTTCCAGAGGTGGGCAGGGGTTGCGATTGGGGCATTTAACATTGAACACAGATACGGACTGGCTTTCAACTGCTGCAGCTCTCCTTAACAACATGATGTCTAGCAGTATTGGGCTGGCTCTGGGCAGGTGCTACAGCTCCCGTCTAGCCAATGGGAAGATGGGAATGTAGTGCTGCTTGCGCCTCTCCTAGTGATTGGAGAGTGAGGACAGGGTTAAGGCTGCCGTGTTTGCCATCTCCCCACCCAGGACAGTTCAGTGCTGGGGGGGGGGTGCAGTTATGGCTGGCAGTTTCCACACCAGGTCAGTTACATTTGTTCGAGCTCTGGAGAGCCCAGGGAATAAAGGAGGGGGGGGGAGAATAATCAAGCTGCCTTCTGTCCAAACCAGTCTTCAATACAGCTGGAGTCTGAGCGTGCGGGGGCATGAGGTTTAACAGTGTACAACACAAAACAAATAATTCATCGGTGCTTCAAACAAAGTCTGTTCTGGAAACCTGGAGCTTTTATGATGAACAAAATTCGAGCATGTGTGTGCGTGAGCATATAGAGAGGGGCTTCTGAATGGATGCGTGTGTGTGCTCGTAAATATAGACAGAGGCTTCCCAGTGTGTGTGTGTGTCTGTGTGTGTGTGTGTCTGTGTCTGTGTGTGTCTGTGTGTCTGTGTGTGTCTGTGTGTGTGTGTGTGTCTGTGTGTGTGTGTGTGTCTGTGTGTGTGTGTGTGTCTGTGTGTGTGTGTGTGTCTGTGTGTCTGTGTGTGTGTGTGTGTGTGAGTGTGAGTGTGTCTGTGTGAGTGTGTGTGTCTGTCTGTGTGTGTGTCTGTCTGTGTGTGTGTCTGTCTGTGTGTCTGCATATACACAGCGGTTCCTCAGTTGGCCAGCACACTCATTCTGTTCCACAGCCCAGGCGTCCTCACTGCTGTTTGCAGCCTTCCTTCTTCTCCTTTGATTTCTGTCTCACCAGCTTCTCTTCCTGTCGCCTGGTTGGTGGAACACATGTCGGCTCGGACGAATCATCCAGGTAGTCATAGAAACCATCTGGTGGCACAGTACGGGGGTGAGGCAAAGCTGTAGCAGGAGAAAGGCGAACACGTTAGTACCCAACAAGCAGATAGCAAGATTGGACAGAGAACAACCGAGAGATGGCAGTAAATTAGAGGCTGCAATCTAATCAGGGTGTTTTTATATCAAGTTCTGAATGTGACGGTGTTACCTGATGGAACAATAGGAAATAGGTCAGAGTCGTGGTCAGTGTTTTTGGTTTGAAAGGTTGGATCCAGCTCCTCAGCAATGTTTCTGGGGAATGGATACCTGCAGCAAAGCAAAAAAACACATTAATCTCTTCCCACAGTATTTTAAAAATTATTTAATGATACATCTGCCACAGAAGTAACTCACTCCTGTTACTCGGTGTTCGTATGGAAACTTTGAGTCTTTGGACAGTCCCCAGCACAATCTAGATTTGGGTGGGCAGGTTTCTCATTTAGTCTTGAGTGTGGAAAGATTGAATGATGAGAGTTAAAGGGACCCCCACACATCAGGGTTTATTCGGTGAGCTGCTGAAACATGCAGACCACTCGGGCCCAATGTCAGAGCCCAGTCTGGGCTGAGGTTGGTACCAATGCCACCAGGTGGCGCTGCTATAGTTGTCCTTGGTGCTGTTCGGCGGGGGGGGGGTTGCTTTTGGTAATATTGGAGTCACTGCACTCAGTGAACCGGACTGGAAATACCCACTCCCCTCCTCACACATCACAGATGTAAACATCCCCTCAAAAGAGGTTGCCAACTTCGGTAGAAGACAGAGCAAGGTTGGAGAGAAGGAAAAGTGCACATGTGGATTACAGGCGCCCAACCCCCAGTTTGAAGCCATTTCCCTCCTTCCTGCCAGCACTGGTTGGTGATATCACTGGAAGTCCTTACCTGGCTCTCTGCAGTTGCTCTGTGGGCGATCCCCTCTCTGGAGTCTGCTCCCCACTCGGTGACGGAAATCCTCCCGAGTTCAGTCGCTCTTGTCGAGTGGAGTCTGCTAGACTCTGGAAATGAAGGACGACGCCAATAAAACCTGGACCATCCCCCTTTCCCGCCCCCTATCCAGTGGCCCATCAGTTGACTTAGTAATAGAGCTGTACGGACCTTGCCTGTCTCTGGTTTGCCTCCCAGTCACTGCCGAGTCTAGTTAACCTCGTGCAGCAACTGCTGAGGCAGAGGAAAGTTTATGCAGCATTCCTGCTCCCGATTGACATCCTGTGATTGCTGTTGCAAACGGTGCTGCACTCACTACACCAGGTGAGGGGTGATCCGGCCGAATTGGATGTTAAACCAAGATTAATGCATGAAGGATCCCAACCTCAGCAGAGCACCAATTAATTGTTGGCACATCCAGTGAGGAGCTGGGGGAAATCACCATACTGGGGAAAGGAGAATGGAAACTGGGCATCACGGCCCAGCAGAAAGACACACAAACCCTAACCCCTTCCTGTTAAGAAGCTGAACCATTTGATGGCAGGGTTGCTGGGAGCTTCTACCACTCTGTAATGACAATGACAATGCAGAGATCACAATGATGGGTCAAATGACCACTTCTTTTGGTATATCATTCTATGATTAAAATTTTTTTTTTTTTTAGGGTACCCAATCATTTTTTCCAATTAAGGGGCAATTTAGCGTGGCCAATCCGCCCAACCTGCACACCTTTGGGTTGTGGGGGCGAAACCCAAACACAGCAAGAATGTGCAAACTCCACACGGACAGAGCTGGGATTGAACCTGGGACCTCGGCGCCGTGAGTGGTTTAGCTCAAGGGGCTACAAGCACACTGGGCTAAATCGCTGGCTTTGAAAGCAGACCAAGGCAGGCCAGCAGCACGGTTCAATTCCCGTACCAGCCTCCCCGAACAGGCGCCGGAATGTGGCGACTAGGGGCTTGTCACAGTAACTTCATTGAAGCCTACTCGGGACAATAAGCGATTTTCATTTCATTTCGTGAGGCAGAAGTGCTAACCACTGCACCGCCGTGTTGCCCTCGTCATTCTATGATTGGTATATTGTCATTAAGGCAAACATGGGTAAACTCCAAACCAGACGATGGACGACTGCACCGATGTTTAAATGACGCCAATCATGTGATTAAATCAAACAAGATGGATCCTTTAGACTGTACTGGAAACTGATGTTCCGCATCCCGATTTTTATCCACTCTCCTTACCCGCCTCTTCTGCCTCTCCGAGGAATCACTGCTTTCTTCGGAATACTCTCTCCTCATCAGCCGCTGGTCCAGCCCCTTGGACTGTTTGTGAGCTTTCACTTCTTGCCTCTGAATGTACTTTGCTATTTCCTGGTAGAAGCAGACTTGGTCTTAGCTCTTGTCCAATCAAAAGTAAACTGGACAGCAATATTTATATAAAGTTTCCATTTATAAACCATTAATAAGCTGCATTTGTGATGTTATTGAGGGATGAATATTGGCCAAGGCACCAGCCCAGCTCTTCAAAATAATGCCATGGGATCTTTCACACCTACCCGAAGGGGCAGACAAGCTTCATGCAAAAGACGGCACCTTCAGCTTCTCACGTCTCTGCAGTTGAGCTTGAACCCATGACCACAGTATCAGAGGTGCGAGTGCTATCCACCGAGTCAAGGCTGACACCTACTATGAACATCTCACGGTGAAGCCCCACAACCAATGTCACCATCAGACTGAGGTCCCGGGTCCTTCAGTTGCCGGGGAGATTGGGGCCTCGTTCTGGGGCCCCGGTTGACAATAAATCAGCAAAATTAACCTGCCGTTCAGGGCCGGTGGGACATCCCATTGGTCAGCGCTGTGTACCAGCTACCCAGCATTACCTGGCCACGTATCCCACCTACCAAAGTATCTGTTACATCCAGCAAGTTAGAAATGCAGTGAGGGTTCCCCTGTTTGACAGCCCAGCACCCCTGACCGAGATACTGGGGAATAAAGGCAGGAGCGCATCAGTGGCAATAAAAGGCAACCACGGCCCACATCACCGGGGGGAAATATCTGGTGCAAAAAAACCTCAAACAAGCCTCAACGTTCCTGGTTACACTCATTGCACAAGAACAGCCACACCCGTTGCCTGGACGTTACCTCGTCCTGTGCCACCTGCGCTGTACGGAAGTCCTCCTCTTGGTTCCTTTGGCTCTTTGATCTCTGCAAGAGATTTTTTTTCGAACACATGGTCAGGTTCAGAGAGGAGGCAAGATGTGGAACACTGCGAGAAGGAACGTGCCACAATACTTCATATCGAACCCTTCAGAGGGAGCAGGAAAGGCTGGCAGAGCAGAGCCACGCTCCGGACCTTGTAATATATATATATATAAATGACTTGGAAGTAAACGTAGCGGGTCTGACTAGCAAGTTTGCGGATGATACTAAGATTGCAGGAGTTGAGGATAATGATGAAGATTGTCAGAGAATACAACAGGATATAGATAGGCTGCAAAATTGGGCAGAGAAATGGTAGATGGAATTTAACCCAGACAAATGCGAGGTGATGCATTTTCATAGATCCAATTCAGGTGGGAGCTATAAATTAAATGGCAGAACCATCAGGAGCATAGAGACACAGAGAGATCTGGGTGTGCAGGTCCACAGATCCTTAAAAGTGGCCACACAGGGGAAAACGCCGGTAAAGGAAGCATATGGCATGCTTGCCTTCATAGGACAGGGTATCAAATATAAAAGCTCAAAAATTATGTTACAATTATATGGAACGTTGGTTGGGTCACATTTGGAATACTGTGTCCAATTCTGGTCACCGCACTACCAGAAGGGAGGCTTTTGTGGAGGCTTTGGAGAGAGTACAGAAAAGGTTTACCAGGATGTTACCTGGTATGGAGGGTATTAGCTATGAGGAGAGATTGAATACATTGGGATTGTTCTCCCGAGAGAGACGGAGGCTGAGGGGCGACCTGATAGAAGTTTATAAAATTATTAGGGGTATAGATAGGGTGAACAGTTTTCCCCAGGGCGGAAACGACAATTACACGGGGGCACAAGTTCAAGGTGAGGGGGGAAAGGTTCAGTGGAGATGTGCGGGGGAAGTTTTTTTTTTTTTTACACAAGAGGGTGGTGGTGGCCTGGAATACCCTGCCAAGGGAGGTGGTTGAGACATATACGTTAGCGACCTTTAAGACTTATCTGGATAGGCACATGAACAGACTGGGTGTAGAAGGATACAGGTGGTTGGTTTAGATAGGACACATGATCGGCGCAGGCTTGGAGGCCGAAGGGCCTGTTCCTGTGCTGTATTGTTCTTCGTTCTTCGAGACGCGGAGGACTGAATGTCTGTACTTTTCCCTTTAACTCACAGCCACATACTCATCCACCTTCCCTTCGGAAAACGATAACCAGCTTCAACTCAACTGCTTTCAAAAGTAAATCATCCAATCATCGCTACGGAAAATCAATGTTTCATTTCTTCTCGAAACTCCATGAAACTTCCCCAATTAAAAATTCTTTCGACACTTTATCTTTGATTTCACTCGGGTGAAAAGGTAACCGTATTCTGTGATTGGGCTAACACGTGGGAGCTGCCACGTTCAATGAGGGGCCCCTTCAACATCAATTCAAATGTGGCACCAGGCCACATTGGACAGGTGGCCAAATGGTAGGTTATTAGCAGCCAGAGAGAGCGAGAGTGAGCCAGAGAGAGCGAGAGTGAGCCAGAGAGAGCGAGAGTGAGCCAGAGAGAGCGAGAGTGAGCCAGAGAGAGCGAGAGTGAGCCAGAGAGAGCGAGAGTGAGCCAAAGAGAGCGAGAGTGAGCCAAAGAGAGCGAGAGTGAGCCAAAGAGGTTTAACCACAGAATTCCAGGGATAGGGAGGGTTGTATGGGCTGGAGGAGATTATAAAAGTAAGGAGGGTATTTGGGGCTGGAGGAGGTTATAGAAATCGGGAAGGTATTTGGGGCAGAAAGAGGTTACAGAGATAGGGAGGGTGGTAGGGCTGGAGAAGGTTACAGAGATCGGGAGGGTAGTAGGGCTGGAGGAGGTTACAGAGATAGTGAGGGTGGTAGGAGCTGGAGGAGGTTACAGAGATAGGGAGGGAGGTAGTGGCTGGAGGAGGTTAGAGATAGTGAGGGTGGTAGTGGCTGGAGGAGGTTACAGAGATAGGGAGGGTGGTAGTGGCTGGAGGAGGTTACAGAGACAGGGAGGGTAGTAGGGCTGGAGGAGGTTACAGAGATAGGGAGGGAGGTAGTGGCTGGAGGAGGTTACAGAGATAGGGAGGGAGGTAGGGGCTGGAGGAGGTTAGAGAGATAGGGAGGGTGGTAGGGCTGGAGGAGGTTACAGAGATAGTGAGGGTGGTGGAGGGAGGGTGGTAGAGCTGGAGGAGGTTACAAAGATAGTGAAGGTGGTAGGAGCTGGAGGAGGTTACAAAGATAGGGAGGGAGGTAGGGGCTGGAGGAGGTTAGAGAGATAGGGAGGGTGGTAGGGCTGGAGGAGGTTACAGAGATAGGGAGGGTGGTGGAGGGAGGGTGGTAGAGCTGGAGGAGGTTACAGAGATAGTGAGGGAGGTAGGGGCTGGAAGTGGTTAGAGATAGTGAGGGTGGTAGGTCTGGAGGATATTACAGAGATAGGGAGGGTGGTGGAGGGAGGGTAGTATGGGCTGGAGGAGGTTCCAGAGATAGGGAGGGTGGTAGGTCTGGAGGATATTACAGAGATAGGGAGGCTGAAGTGAACATTTAATGATGAGGACAACTGGATGTTTAAACCCATTAAATAATTGAACGATCAGCCGTGCTGCACATTAAGGATTGGAGATCGCCTCACACTATCCCATCAGCGACCACAGCCTGAGAGCCCAGATGCTCCAATTGAGTCACTTACCAGCTGCACCAGCCTCAATTCCTCCTCTTCCTGCAAGAGTCGAGCCAACGCCTCATCTCGCTGGAGCTGCTCCCCGTCACTCTCGCAAGAATCTCGGATATTCAGCTGTGCAACCTCCCTGTCCAGAGGGTTCTGCCCGTGGCCATGCCACGTCCTCGTCCCTGTAAAACAGAAACCATCAAAATCCATTTACATTCTTCCCTCATTCGACTGTCACTTTGCGCGAGAGTGACTACAACAGTACCATGGACGTGCGGTCGACCGGCAAACCTTCACCCGTCATTAGGGCGTGGTTATTCTACTCTGTGGGGCGTCACAGCCTTCATGGGGAAGGTGGGAAGCAAATCAGGGCAGGACTCCTACTCGGCAGCTCCACTTCCCACCCAGCAAGGTGGAGCTCACTGTAGTGTCCAGCGGCATTGGACAGGTCATTACATCTGCTCTCACTCCTCAATTCCTCCCACTGTAATGCATGAAGAGTGAGGTACACATGTGCGTGGCTGTCGATCCAGCACCGCAGAGCTGGGAGCCCAGAGTCTGGCCGGCAGCTTTAATGGAAACTCATTCTTTGTAAACATTGAAGGAAATCTGGTGGTGTGCCTCAAAATTTATTCGGCATTTTGAGAAAGTCAATTGCGAAGAAACTCGCTCCATGGATCGGTAACTCGATTTCAGAACCAGGAAATCACCAGAAGCTGACAAGGAAATTGCAGTGGGGAATTGTAGATGGATGGAGAACACTATCAACATCAAATCTGGTGGAGACGGAATCCAGAAATGACTTAGAAAAAGAACATTGAAAATGGGCAGGAGAGTGGGACTAAGGGGATAGCACTGGGACAGTCAGCTCATACATGGGCTCAATGGCCTTGGTCTGTTCTGTAAAATTCAGATGATCTGATATGGAGAAGTGTACCCTGTTCCCCATTCATCACAGTAACCCTACAATTGCAGAGCTGGTGTCAGCCGTGAAATCTCTGGTTTCGCACTGAAGGAGCGCGGCACTGACACAGAAATCTCTGGTGTAGCGCTGAAGGAGTGCGGCACTAACAGAGAAATCTCTGGTGTAGCGCTGAAGGAGTGCGGCACTAACACAGAAATCTCTGGTGTAGCGCTGAAGGAGTGCGGCATTAACACAGAAATCTCTGGTGTAGCGCTGAAGGAGTGCGGCATTAACACAGAAATCTCTGGTGTAACGCTGAAGGAGTGCGGCATTAACAGAGAAATCTCTGGTGTAGCGCTGAAGGAGTGCGGCATTAACAGAGAAATCTCTGGTGTAGCGCTGAAGGAGTGCGGCATTAACAGAGAAATCTCTGGTGTAGCGCTGAAGGAGTGCGGCATTAACACAGAAATCTCTGGTGTAGCGCTGAAGGAGTGCGGCATTAACAGAGAAATCTCTGGTGTAACGCTGAAGGAGTGCGGCATTAACACAGAAATCTCTGGTGTAGCGCTGAAGGAGTGCGGTATTAACAGAGAAATCTCTGGTGTAACGCTGAAGGAGTGCGGCACTAACAGAGAAATCTCTGGTGTAACGCTGAAGGAGCGCGGCACTGACACAGAAATCTCTGGTGTAACGCTGAAGGAGCGCGGCACTGACACAGAAATCTCTGGTGTAGCGCTGAAGGAATGCGGCACTAACAGAGAAATCTCTGGTGTAGCGCTGAAGGAGTGCGGCACTGACAGAGAAATCTCTGGTGTAACGCTGAAGGAGTGCGGCATTAACACAGAAATCTCTGGTGTAGCGCTGAAGGAGTGCGGTATTAACAGAGAAATCTCTGGTGTAACGCTGAAGGAGTGCGGCACTAACAGAGAAATCTCTGGTGTAATGCTGAAGGAGCGCGGCACTGACACAGAAATCTCTGGTGTAGCGCTGAAGGAGTGCGGCATTAACACAGAAATCTCTGGTGTAACGCTGAAGGAGTGCGGCATTAACAGAGAAATCTCTGGTGTAGCGCTGAAGGAGTGCGGCATTAACAGAGAAATCTCTGGTGTAGCGCTGAAGGAGTGCGGCATTAACACAGAAATCTCTGGTGTAGCGCTGAAGGAGTGCGGCATTAACACAGAAATCTCTGGTGTAGCGCTGAAGGAGTGCGGCATTAACACAGAAATCTCTGGTGTAGCGCTGAAGGAGTGCGGCATTAACACAGAAATCTCTGGTGTAGCGCTGAAGGAGTGCGGCACTAACAGAGAAATCTCTGGTGTAGCGCTGAAGGAATGCGGCACTGACAGAGAAATCTCTGGTGTAGCGCTGAAGGAGTGCGGCACTGACGGAGAAATCTCTGGTGTAGCGCTGAAGGAATGCGGCACTGACAGAGAAATCTCTGGTGTAGCGCTGAAGGAGTGCGGTATTAACAGAGAAATCTCTGGTGTAACGCTGAAGGAATGCGGCACTGACGGAGAAATCTCTGGTGTAGCGCTGAAGGAGTGCGGCACTAACAGAGAAATCTCTGGTGTAACGCTGAAGGAGTGCGGCACGGACAGTGAAATCTCTGGTGCAGCGCTGAAGGAGTGCGGCACTGACAGAGAAATCTCTGGTGTAGCGCTGAAGGAGTGCGGCATTAACAGAGAAATCTCTGGTGTAACGCTGAAGGAGTGCGGCACTGACAGAGAAATCTCTGGTGTAACGCTGAAGGAGTGCGGCACTGACAGAGAAATCTCTGGTGTAGCGCTGAAGGAATGCGGCACTGACGGAGAAATCTCTGGTGTGGCGCTGAAGGAGTGCGGCATTAACAGAGAAATCTCTGGTGTAACGCTGAAGGAGTGCGGCACTGACAGAGAAATCTCTGGTGTAGCGCTGAAGGAGTGCGGCACTGACAGAGAAATCTCTGGTGTAACGCTGAAGGAGTGCGGCATTAACAGAGAAATCTCTGGTGTAACGCTGAAGGAGTGCAGCACTAACTGAGAAATCTCTGGTGTAACGCTGAAGGAGTGCGGCACTAACAGAGAAATCTCTGGTGTAGCGCTGAAGGAGTGCGGCATTAACAGAGAAATCTCTGGTGCAGCGCTGAAGGAGTGCGGTATTAACAGAGAAATCTCTGGTGCAGCGCTGAAGGAGTGCGGTATTAACAGAGAAATCTCTGGTGCAGCGCTGAAGGAGTGCGGCATTAACAGAGAAATCTCTGGTGTAACGCTGAAGGAGTGCGGCACTAACTGAGAAATCTCTGGTGTAGCGCTGAAGGAGTGCGGCATTAACAGAGAAATCTGTGGTGTAACGCTGAAGGAGTGCGGCACTGATAGAGAAATCTCTGGTGTAACGCTGAAGGAGTGCGGCACTAACAGAGAAATCTCTGGTGTAGCGCTGAAGGAGTGCGGCACTGACAGAGAAATCTCTGGTGTAACGCTGAAGGAGTGCGGCACTGACGGAGAAATCTCTGGTGTAGTGCTGAAGGAGTGCGGTATTAACAGAGAAATCTCTGGTGTAGCGCTGAAGGAGTGCGGTATTAACACAGAAATCTCTGGTGTAGCGCTGAAGGAGTGCGGCATTAACAGAGAAATCTCTGGTGTAACGCTAAAGGAATGCGGCACTGACGGAGAAATCTCTGGTGTAGCGCTGAAGGAGTGCGGTATTAACAGAGAAATCTCTGGTGTAGCGCTGAAGGAGTGCGGCATTAACACAGAAATCTCTGGTGTAGCGCTGAAGGAGTGCGGCATTAACAGAGAAATCTCTGGTGTAACGCTGAAGGAATGCGGCACTGACGGAGAAATCTCTGGTGTAGCGCTGAAGGAATGCGGCACTGACGGAGAAATCTCTGGTGTAGCGCTGAAGGAGTGCGGCACTGACAGAGAATTCTCTGGTGTAGCGCTGAAGGAGTGCGGCACTGACGGAGAAATCTCTGGTGTAGCGCTGAAGGAGTGCGGCATTAACAGAGAAATCTCTGGTGTAACGCTGAAGGAGTGCGGCACTGACAGAGAAATCTCTGGTGTAGCGCTGAAGGAGTGCGGCACTACCAGAGAAATCTCTGGTGTAACGCTGAAGGAGTGCGGCATTAACAGAGAAATCTCAGGTGTAACGCTGAAGGAGTGCGGTACTAACTGAGAAATCTCTGGTGTAACGCTGAAGGAGTGCGGCACTAACAGAGAAATCTCTGGTGTAGCGCTGAAGGAGTGCGGCATTAACAGAGAAATCTCTGGTGTAGCGCTGAAGGAGTGCGGCATTAACAGAGAAATCTCTGGTGTAACGCTGAAGGAGTGCGGCACTAACTGAGAAATCTCTGGTGTAGCGCTGAAGGAGTGCGGTAATAACAGAGAAATCTCTGGTGTAACGCTGAAGGAGTGCGGCACTGACAGAGAAATCTCTGGTGTAGCGCTGAAGGAGTGCGACACTGACAGAGAAATCTCTGGTGTAGCGCTGAAGGAGTGCGACACCGACAGAGAAATCTCTGGTGTAGCGCTGAAGGAGTGCGGCACTGACAGAGAAATCTCTGGTGTAGCGCTGAAGGAGTGCGACACTGACAGAGAAATCTCTGGTGTAACGCTGAAGGAGTGCGGTATTAACAGAGAAATCTCTGGTGTAGCGCTGAAGGAGTGCGGTATTAACAGAGAAATCTCTGGTGTAGCGCTGAAGGAGTGCGGCATTAACAGAGAAATCTCTGGTGTAGCGCTGAAGGAATGCGGCACTGACAGAGAAATCTCTGGTGTAGCGCTGAAGGAGTGCGGCACTGACAGAGAAATCTCTGGTGTAGCGCTGAAGGAATGCGGCACTGACTGAGAAATCTCTGGTGTAGCGCTGAAGGAGTGCGGCACTGACAGAGAAATCTCCGGTGTAGCGCTGAAGGAATGCGGCACTGACAGAGAAATCTCTGGTGTAACGCTGAAGGAGTGCGGCACTAACAGAGAAATCTCTGGTGTAGCGCTGAAGGAGTGCGGCACTGACAGAGAAATCTCTGGTGTAGCGCTGAAGGAGTGCGGCATTAACAGAGAAATCTCTGGTGTAACGCTGAAGGAGTGCGGCATTAACAGAGAAATCTCTGGTGTAACGCTGAAGGAGTGCGGCACTGACAGAGAAATCTCTGGTGTAGCGCTGAAGGAGTGCGGTATTAACAGAGAAATCTCTGGTGTAGCGCTGAAGGAGTGCGGCACTAACAGAGAAATCTCTGGTGTAGCGCTGAAGGAGTGCGGCACTGACAGAGAAATCTCTGGTGTAGCGCTGAAGGAATGCGGTACTAACAGAGAAATCTCTGGTGTAGCGCTGAAGGAGTGCGGCACTAACACAGAAATCTCTGGTGTAGCGCTGAAGGAGTGCGGCACTAACAGAGAAATCTCTGGTGTAGCGCTGAAGGAGTGCGGCATTAACACAGAAATCTCTGGTGTAGCGCTGAAGGAGTGCGGCATTAACAGAGAAATCTCTGGTGTAACGCTGAAGGAGTGCGCCACTGACAGAGAAATCTCTGGTGTAACGCTGAAGGAGTGCGGCATTAACAGAGAAATCTCTGGTGTAGCGCTGAAGGAGTGCGGTATTAACAGAGAAATCTCTGGTGTAGCGCTGAAGGAGTGCGGTATTAACAGAGAAATCTCTGGTGTAGCGCTGAAGGAGTGCGGCATTAACAGAGAAATCTCTGGTGTAGCGCTGAAGGAGTGCGGCACTAACTGAGAAATCTCTGGTGTAGCGCTGAAGGAGTGCGGCACTGACAGAGAAATCTCTGGTGTAGCACTGAAGGAGTGAGTCACTGACAGAGAAATCTCTGGTGTAACGCTGAAGGAGTGCGGCACTAACAGAGAAATCTCTGGTGTAGCGCTGAAGGAGTGCAGCATTAACTGAGAAATCTCTGGTGTAGCGCTGAAGGAGTGCGTCACTGACAGAGAAATCTCTGGTGTAGCGCTGAAGGAGTGCGGCACTGACAGAGAAATCTCTGGTGTAACGCTGAAGGAGTGCGGCACTGGCAGAGAAATCTCTGGTGTAGCGCTGAAGGAGTGCGGCATTAACAGAGAAATCTCTGGTGTAACGCTGAAGTAGTGCGGCACTGACAGAGAAATCTCTGGTGTAACGCTGAAGGAGTGCGGCACTAACAGAGAAATCTCTGGTGTAACGCTGAAGGAGTGCGGCACTAACAGAGAAATCTCTGGTGTAACGCTGAAGGAGTGCGGCACTGACAGAGAAATCTCTGGTGTAACGCTGAAGGAGTGCGGCACTGACTGAGAAATCTCTGGTGTAACGCTGAAGGAGTGCGGCACTGACAGAGACATCTCTGGTGTAACGCTGAAGGAGTGCGGTATTAACAGAGAAATCTCTGGTGTAGCGCTGAAGGAGTGCGGCACTGACAGAGAAATCTCTGGTGTAATGCTGAAGGAGTGCGGCACTGACTGAGAAATCTCTGGTGTAACGCTGAAGGAGTGCGGCACTGACAGAGACATCTCTAGTGTAACGCTGAAGGAGTGCGGTATTAACAGAGAAATCTCTGGTGTAGCGCTGAAGGAATGCGGCACTAACAGAGAAATCTCTGGTGTAACGCTGAAGGAATGCGGCATTAACAGAGAAATCTCTGGTGTAGCGCTGAAGGAGTGCGGCATTAACAGAGAAATCTCTGGTGTAGCGCTGAAGGAATGCGGCACTAACAGAGAAATCTCTGGTGTAGCGCTGAAGGAGTGCGGCATTAACAGAGAAATCTCTGGTGTAGCGCTGAAGGAATGCGGCACTAACAGAGAAATCTCTGGTGTAGCGCTGAAGGAGTGCTGCACTGACAGAGAAATCTCTGGTGTAGCGCTGAAGGAGTGCGGCACTGACAGAGAAATCTCTGGTGTAGCGCTGAAGGAGTGCGGCATTAACAGAGAAATCTCTGGTGTAGCGCTGAAGGAGTGCGGCAATAACAGAGAAATCTCTGGTGTAGCGCTGAAGGAGTGCGGCACTAACTGAGAAATCTCTGGTGTAACGCTGAAGGAGTGCGGTATTAACAGAGAAATCTCTGGTGTAGCGCTGAAGGAGTGCGGCATTAACAGAGAAATCTCTGGTGTAGCGCTGAAGGAGTGCGGCACTAACAGAGAAATCTCTGGTGTAGCGCTGAAGGAGTGCGGCACTAACTGAGAAATCTCTGGTGTAACGCTGAAGGAGTGCGGGATTAACAGAGAAATCTCTGGTGTAGCGCTGAAGGAGTGCGGTATTAACAGAGAAATCTCTGGTGTAGCGCTGAAGGAGTGCGGCACTGACAGAGAAATCTCTGGTGTAACGCTGAAGGAGTGCGGCACTGACTGAGAAATCTCTGGTGTAACGCTGAAGGAGTGCGGCACTGACAGAGAAATCTCTGGTGTAGCGCTGAAGGAGTGCGGTATTAACAGAGA
Organism: Scyliorhinus torazame; assembly: GCF_047496885.1. Taxonomy (NCBI): domain Eukaryota; kingdom Metazoa; phylum Chordata; class Chondrichthyes; order Carcharhiniformes; family Scyliorhinidae; genus Scyliorhinus; species Scyliorhinus torazame. The sequence continues at coordinate 26,443,913 of NC_092722.1, forward strand.
AATCTCTGGTGTAGCGCTGAAGGAGTGCGGCACTGACACAGAAATCTCTGGTGTAGCGCTGAAGGAGCGCGGCACTGACAGAGAAATCTCTGGTGTAGCGCTGAAGGAGTGCGGCACTAACAGAGAAATCTCTGGTGTAGCGCTGAAGGAGTGCGGTATTAACAGAGTAATCTCTGGTGTAGCGCTGAAGGAGTGCGGCACTAACACAGAAATCTCTGGTGTAGCGCTGAAGGAGTGCGGCACTAACAGAGAAATCTCTGGTGTAGCGCTGAAGGAGTGCGGCATTAACACAGAAATCTCTGGTGTAGCGCTGAAGGAGTGCGGTATTAACAGAGAAATCTCTGGTGTAACGCTGAAGGAGTGCGGCACTGACAGAGAAATCTCTGGTGCAACGCTGAAGGAGTGCGGCATTAACAGAGAAATCTCTGGTGTAACGCTGAAGGAGTGCGGCAAAAAAAGAGAAATCTCTGGTGTAGCGCTGAAGGAGTGCGGTATTAACAGAGAAATCTCTGGTGTAGCGCTGAAGGAGTGCGGCATTAACAGAGAAATCTCTGGTGTAACGCTGAAGGAGAGCGGCACTGACAGAGAAATCTCTGGTGTAGCGCTGAAGGAGTGCGGCATTAACAGAGAAATGTCTGGTGTAACGCTGAAGGAGTGCGGCATTAACAGAGAAATCTCTGGTGTAGCGCTGAAGGAGTGCGGTATTAACAGAGAAATCTCTGGTGTAGCGCTGAAGGAATGCGGCACTGACAGAGAAATCTCTGGTGTAACGCTGAAGGAGTGCGGCACTGACAGAGAAATCACTGGTGTAACGCTGAAGGAGTGCGGCATTAACAGAGAAATCTCTGGTGTAACGCTGAAGGAGTGCGGCACTGACTGAGAAATCTCTGGTGTAGCGCTGAAGGAGTGCGGCACTGACAGAGAAATCTCTGGTGTAGCGCTGAAGGAGTGCGGTATTAACAGAGAAATCTCTGGTGTAGCGCTGAAGGAATGCGGCACTGACAGAGAAATCTCTGGTGTAACGCTGAAGGAGTGCGGCACTGACAGAGAAATCACTGGTGTAACGCTGAAGGAGTGCGGCATTAACAGAGAAATCTCTGGTGTAGCGCTGAAGGAGTGCGGTATTAACAGAGAAATCTCTGGTGTAGCGCTGAAGGAGTGCGGTATTAACAGAGAAATCTCTGGTGTAGCGCTGAAGGAGTGCGGCATTAACAGAAAAATCTCTGGTGTAGCGCTGAAGGAATGCGGCACTGACAGAGAAATCTCTGGTGTAACGCTGAAGGAGTGCGGCACTGACAGAGAAATCTCTGGTGTAGCGCTGAAGGAGTGCGGCATTAACAGAGAAATCTCTGGTGTAACGCTGAAGGAGTGCGGCATTAACAGAGAAATCTCTGGTGTAACGCCGAAGGAGTGCGGCACTGACAGAGAAATCTCTGGTGTAGCGCTGAAGGAGTGCGGTATTAACAGAGAAATCTCTGGTGTAACGCTGAAGGAGTGCGGCATTAACAGAGAAATCTCTGGTGTAACGCTGAAGGAGTGCGGCACTGACAGAGAAATCTCTGGTGTAACGCTGAAGGAGTGCGGCACTGACAGAGAAATCTCTGGTGTAGCGCTGAAGGAATGCGGCACTGACAGTGAAATCTCTGGTGTAGCGCTGAAGGAGTGCGGCACTGACAGAGAAATCTCTGGTGTAGCGCTGAAGGAGCGCGGCACTGACAGAGAAATCTCTGGTGTAGCGCTGAAGGAGTGCGGCACTAACAGAGAAATCTCTGGTGTAGCGCTGAAGGAGTGCCGTATTAACAGAGAAATCTCTGGTGTAGCGCTGAAGGAGTGCGGCACTAACACAGAAATCTCTGGTGTAACGCTGAAGGAGTGCGGCACTAACAGAGAAATCTCTGGTGTAGCGCTGAAGGAGTGCAGTATTAACAGAGAAATCTCTGGTGTAGCGCTGAAGGAGTGCGGTATTAACAGAGAAATCTCTGGTGTAGCGCTGAAGGAGTGCGGCACTGACAGAGAAATCTCTGGTGTAGCGCTGAAGGAGTGCGGCACTGACAGAGAAATCTCTGGTGCAGCGCTGAAGGAGTGCGGCACTGACTGAGAAATCTCTGGTGTAGCGCTGAAGGAGTGCGGTATTAACAGAGAAATCTCTGGTGTAACGCTGAAGGAGTGCGGCACTGACAGAGAAATCTCTGGTGCAGCGCTGAAGGAGTGCGGTATTAACAGAGAAATCTCTGGTGTAGCGCTGAAGGAGTGCGGCACTGACAGAGAAATCTCTGGTGTAGCGCTGAAGGAGCGCGGCACTGACAGAGAAATCTCTGGTGTAGCGCTGAAGGAGTGCGGCACTAACAGAGAAATCTCTGGTGTAGCGCTGAAGGAGTGCGGTATTAACAATGAAATCTCTGGTGTAGCGCTGAAGGAGTGCGGCACTGAGAGAGAAATCTCTGGTGTAGCGCTGAAGGAGTGCGGCACTAACACAGAAATCTCTGGTGTAGTGCTGAAGGAGTGCGACACTGACAGAGAAATCTCTGGTGTAGCGCTGAAGGAGTGCGGCACTGACAGAGAAATCTCTGGTGTAGCGCTGAAGGGGTGCGGCACTAACAGAGAAATCTCTGGTGTAGCGCTGAAGGAGTGCGGCACTAACAGAGAAATCTCTGGTGTAGCGCTGAAGGAGTGCGGCATTAACAGAGAAATCTCTGGTGTAGCGCTGAAGGAGTGCGGTATTAACAGAGAAATCTCTGGTGTAGCGCTGAAGGAGTGCGGCATTAACAGAGAAATCTCTGGTGTAGCGCTGAAGGAGTGCGGCACTAACAGAGAAATCTCTGGTGTAGCGTTGAAGGAGCGCGGCACTGACAGAGAAATCTCTGGTGTAGCGCTGAAGGAGTGCGGCACTGACAGAGAAATCTCTGGTGTAGCGCTGAAGGAGTGCGGCATTAACACAGAAATCTCTGGTGTAGCGCTGAAGGAGTGCGGCATTAACAGAGAAATCTCTGGTGTAACGCTGAAGGAGTGCGGCATTAACACAGAAATCTCTGGTGTAGCGCTGAAGGAGTGCGGTATTAACAGAGAAATCTCTGGTGTAACGCTGAAGGAGTGCGGCACTAACAGAGAAATCTCTGGTGTAACGCTGAAGGAGCGCGGCACTGACACAGAAATCTCTGGTGTAACGCTGAAGGAGCGCGGCACTGACACAGAAATCTCTGGTGTAGCGCTGAAGGAATGCGGCACTAACAGAGAAATCTCTGGTGTAGCGCTGAAGGAGTGCGGCACTGACAGAGAAATCTCTGGTGTAACGCTGAAGGAGTGCGGCATTAACACAGAAATCTCTGGTGTAGCGCTGAAGGAGTGCGGTATTAACAGAGAAATCTCTGGTGTAACGCTGAAGGAGTGCGGCACTAACAGAGAAATCTCTGGTGTAATGCTGAAGGAGCGCGGCACTGACACAGAAATCTCTGGTGTAGCGCTGAAGGAGTGCGGCATTAACACAGAAATCTCTGGTGTAACGCTGAAGGAGTGCGGCATTAACAGAGAAATCTCTGGTGTAGCGCTGAAGGAGTGCGGCATTAACAGAGAAATCTCTGGTGTAGCGCTGAAGGAGTGCGGCATTAACACAGAAATCTCTGGTGTAGCGCTGAAGGAGTGCGGCATTAACACAGAAATCTCTGGTGTAGCGCTGAAGGAGTGCGGCATTAACACAGAAATCTCTGGTGTAGCGCTGAAGGAGTGCGGCATTAACACAGAAATCTCTGGTGTAGCGCTGAAGGAGTGCGGCACTAACAGAGAAATCTCTGGTGTAGCGCTGAAGGAATGCGGCACTGACAGAGAAATCTCTGGTGTAGCGCTGAAGGAGTGCGGCACTGACGGAGAAATCTCTGGTGTAGCGCTGAAGGAATGCGGCACTGACAGAGAAATCTCTGGTGTAGCGCTGAAGGAGTGCGGTATTAACAGAGAAATCTCTGGTGTAACGCTGAAGGAATGCGGCACTGACGGAGAAATCTCTGGTGTAGCGCTGAAGGAGTGCGGCACTAACAGAGAAATCTCTGGTGTAACGCTGAAGGAGTGCGGCACGGACAGTGAAATCTCTGGTGCAGCGCTGAAGGAGTGCGGCACTGACAGAGAAATCTCTGGTGTAGCGCTGAAGGAGTGCGGCATTAACAGAGAAATCTCTGGTGTAACGCTGAAGGAGTGCGGCACTGACAGAGAAATCTCTGGTGTAACGCTGAAGGAGTGCGGCACTGACAGAGAAATCTCTGGTGTAGCGCTGAAGGAATGCGGCACTGACGGAGAAATCTCTGGTGTGGCGCTGAAGGAGTGCGGCATTAACAGAGAAATCTCTGGTGTAACGCTGAAGGAGTGCGGCACTGACAGAGAAATCTCTGGTGTAGCGCTGAAGGAGTGCGGCACTGACAGAGAAATCTCTGGTGTAACGCTGAAGGAGTGCGGCATTAACAGAGAAATCTCTGGTGTAACGCTGAAGGAGTGCAGCACTAACTGAGAAATCTCTGGTGTAACGCTGAAGGAGTGCGGCACTAACAGAGAAATCTCTGGTGTAGCGCTGAAGGAGTGCGGCATTAACAGAGAAATCTCTGGTGCAGCGCTGAAGGAGTGCGGTATTAACAGAGAAATCTCTGGTGCAGCGCTGAAGGAGTGCGGTATTAACAGAGAAATCTCTGGTGCAGCGCTGAAGGAGTGCGGCATTAACAGAGAAATCTCTGGTGTAACGCTGAAGGAGTGCGGCACTAACTGAGAAATCTCTGGTGTAGCGCTGAAGGAGTGCGGCATTAACAGAGAAATCTGTGGTGTAACGCTGAAGGACTGCGGCACTGATAGAGAAATCTCTGGTGTAACGCTGAAGGAGTGCGGCACTAACAGAGAAATCTCTGGTGTAGCGCTGAAGGAGTGCGGCACTGACAGAGAAATCTCTGGTGTAACGCTGAAGGAGTGCGGCACTGACGGAGAAATCTCTGGTGTAGTGCTGAAGGAGTGCGGTATTAACAGAGAAATCTCTGGTGTAGCGCTGAAGGAGTGCGGTATTAACACAGAAATCTCTGGTGTAGCGCTGAAGGAGTGCGGCATTAACAGAGAAATCTCTGGTGTAACGCTAAAGGAATGCGGCACTAACGGAGAAATCTCTGGTGTAGCGCTGAAGGAGTGCGGTATTAACAGAGAAATCTCTGGTGTAGCGCTGAAGGAGTGCGGCATTAACACAGAAATCTCTGGTGTAGCGCTGAAGGAGTGCGGCATTAACAGAGAAATCTCTGGTGTAACGCTGAAGGAATGCGGCACTGACGGAGAAATCTCTGGTGTAGCGCTGAAGGAATGCGGCACTGACGGAGAAATCTCTGGTGTAGCGCTGAAGGAGTGCGGCACTGACAGAGAATTCTCTGGTGTAGCGCTGAAGGAGTGCGGCACTGACGGAGAAATCTCTGGTGTAGCGCTGAAGGAGTGCGGCATTAACAGAGAAATCTCTGGTGTAACGCTGAAGGAGTGCGGCACTGACAGAGAAATCTCTGGTGTAGCGCTGAAGGAGTGCGGCACTACCAGAGAAATCTCTGGTGTAACGCTGAAGGAGTGCGGCATTAACAGAGAAATCTCAGGTGTAACGCTGAAGGAGTGCGGTACTAACTGAGAAATCTCTGGTGTAACGCTGAAGGAGTGCGGCACTAACAGAGAAATCTCTGGTGTAGCGCTGAAGGAGTGCGGCATTAACAGAGAAATCTCTGGTGTAGCGCTGAAGGAGTGCGGCATTAACAGAGAAATCTCTGGTGTAACGCTGAAGGAGTGCGGCACTAACTGAGAAATCTCTGGTGTAGCGCTGAAGGAGTGCGGTATTAACAGAGAAATCTCTGGTGTAGCGCTGAAGGAGTGCGGCACTGACAGAGAAATCTCTGGTGTAGCGCTGAAGGAGTGCGGCACTGACAGAGAAATCTCTGGTGTAGCGCTGAAGGAGTGCGGCATTAACAGAGAAATCTCTGGTGTAACGCTGAAGGAGTGCGGCACTGACAGAGAAATCTCTGGTGTAACGCTGAAGGAGTGCGGCACTGACAGAGAAATCTCTGGTGTAACGCTGAAGGAGTGCGGCACTAACAGAGAAATCTCTGGTGTAGCGCTGAAGGAATGCGGCACTGACAGAGAAATCTCTGGTGTAACGCTGAAGGAGTGCGGTATTAACAGAGAAATGTCTGGTGTAACGCTGAAGGAGTGCGGCATTAACAGAGAAATCTCTGGTGTAGCGCTGAAGGAATGCGGCATTAACAGAGAAATCTCTGGTGTAGCGCTGAAGGAGTGCGGCATTAACAGAGAAATGTCTGGTGTAACGCTGAAGGAGTGCAGTATTAACAGAGAAATCTCTGGTGTAACGCTGAAGGAGTGCGGTATTAACAGAGAAATGTCTGGTGTAACGCTGAAGGAGTGCGGCATTAACACAGAAATCTCTGGTGTAGCGCTGAAGGAGTGCGGTAATAACAGAGAAATCTCTGGTGTAGCGCTGAAGGAGTGCGGCACTGACAGAGAAATCTCTGGTGCAGCGCTGAAGGAGTGCGGCACTGACAGAGAAATCTCTGGTGTAGCGCTGAAGGAGTGCGGCTCTGACAGAGAAATCTCTGGTGTAACGCTGAAGGAGTGCGGCACTGACAGAGAAATCTCTGGTGTAGCGCTGAAGGAGTGCGACACCGACAGAGAAATCTCTGGTGTAGCGCTGAAGGAGTGCGGCACTGACAGAGAAATCTCTGGTGTAGCGCTGAAGGAGTGCGACACTGACAGAGAAATCTCTGGTGTAACGCTGAAGGAGTGCGGTATTAACAGAGAAATCTCTGGTGTAGCGCTGAAGGAGTGCGGTATTAACAGAGAAATCTCTGGTGTAGCGCTGAAGGAGTGCGGCATTAACAGAGAAATCTCTGGTGTAGCGCTGAAGGAATGCGGCACTGACAGAGAAATCTCTGGTGTAGCGCTGAAGGAGTGCGGCACTGACAGAGAAATCTCTGGTGTAGCGCTGAAGGAATGCGGCACTGACTGAGAAATCTCTGGTGTAGCGCTGAAGGAGTGCGGCACTGACAGAGAAATCTCCGGTGTAGCGCTGAAGGAATGCGGCACTGACAGAGAAATCTCTGGTGTAACGCTGAAGGAGTGCGGCACTAACAGAGAAATCTCTGGTGTAGCGCTGAAGGAGTGCGGCACTGACAGAGAAATCTCTGGTGTAGCGCTGAAGGAGTGCGGCATTAACAGAGAAATCTCTGGTGTAACGCTGAAGGAGTGCGGCATTAACAGAGAAATCTCTGGTGTAACGCTGAAGGAGTGCGGCACTGACAGAGAAATCTCTGGTGTAGCGCTGAAGGAGTGCGGTATTAACAGAGAAATCTCTGGTGTAGCGCTGAAGGAGTGCGGCACTAACAGAGAAATCTCTGGTGTAGCGCTGAAGGAGTGCGGCACTGACAGAGAAATCTCTGGTGTAGCGCTGAAGGAATGCGGTACTAACAGAGAAATCTCTGGTGTAGCGCTGAAGGAGTGCGGCACTAACACAGAAATCTCTGGTGTAGCGCTGAAGGAGTGCGGCACTAACAGAGAAATCTCTGGTGTAGCGCTGAAGGAGTGCGGCATTAACACAGAAATCTCTGGTGTAGCGCTGAAGGAGTGCGGCATTAACAGAGAAATCTCTGGTGTAACGCTGAAGGAGTGCGCCACTGACAGAGAAATCTCTGGTGTAACGCTGAAGGAGTGCGGCATTAACAGAGAAATCTCTGGTGTAGCGCTGAAGGAGTGCGGTATTAACAGAGAAATCTCTGGTGTAGCGCTGAAGGAGTGCGGTATTAACAGAGAAATCTCTGGTGTAGCGCTGAAGGAGTGCGGCATTAACAGAGAAATCTCTGGTGTAGCGCTGAAGGAGTGCGGCACTAACTGAGAAATCTCTGGTGTAGCGCTGAAGGAGTGCGGCACTGACAGAGAAATCTCTGGTGTAGCACTGAAGGAGTGAGTCACTGACAGAGAAATCTCTGGTGTAACGCTGAAGGAGTGCGGCACTAACAGAGAAATCTCTGGTGTAGCGCTGAAGGAGTGCAGCATTAACTGAGAAATCTCTGGTGTAGCGCTGAAGGAGTGCGTCACTGACAGAGAAATCTCTGGTGTAGCGCTGAAGGAGTGCGGCACTGACAGAGAAATCTCTGGTGTAACGCTGAAGGAGTGCGGCACTGGCAGAGAAATCTCTGGTGTAGCGCTGAAGGAGTGCGGCATTAACAGAGAAATCTCTGGTGTAACGCTGAAGTAGTGCGGCACTGACAGAGAAATCTCTGGTGTAACGCTGAAGGAGTGCGGCACTAACAGAGAAATCTCTGGTGTAACGCTGAAGGAGTGCGGCACTGACAGAGAAATCTCTGGTGTAGCGCTGAAGGAATGCGGCACTGACGGAGAAATCTCTGGTGTGGCGCTGAAGGAGTGCGGCATTAACAGAGAAATCTCTGGTGTAACGCTGAAGGAGTGCGGCACTGACAGAGAAATCTCTGGTGTAGCGCTGAAGGAGTGCGGCACTGACAGAGAAATCTCTGGTGTAACGCTGAAGGAGTGCGGCATTAACAGAGAAATCTCTGGTGTAACGCTGAAGGAGTGCAGCACTAACTGAGAAATCTCTGGTGTAACGCTGAAGGAGTGCGGCACTAACAGAGAAATCTCTGGTGTAGCGCTGAAGGAGTGCGGCATTAACAGAGAAATCTCTGGTGCAGCGCTGAAGGAGTGCGGTATTAACAGAGAAATCTCTGGTGCAGCGCTGAAGGAGTGCGGTATTAACAGAGAAATCTCTGGTGCAGCGCTGAAGGAGTGCGGCATTAACAGAGAAATCTCTGGTGTAACGCTGAAGGAGTGCGGCACTAACTGAGAAATCTCTGGTGTAGCGCTGAAGGAGTGCGGCATTAACAGAGAAATCTGTGGTGTAACGCTGAAGGAGTGCGGCACTGATAGAGAAATCTCTGGTGTAACGCTGAAGGAGTGCGGCACTAACAGAGAAATCTCTGGTGTAGCGCTGAAGGAGTGCGGCACTGACAGAGAAATCTCTGGTGTAACGCTGAAGGAGTGCGGCACTGACGGAGAAATCTCTGGTGTAGTGCTGAAGGAGTGCGGTATTAACAGAGAAATCTCTGGTGTAGCGCTGAAGGAGTGCGGTATTAACACAGAAATCTCTGGTGTAGCGCTGAAGGAGTGCGGCATTAACAGAGAAATCTCTGGTGTAACGCTAAAGGAATGCGGCACTGACGGAGAAATCTCTGGTGTAGCGCTGAAGGAGTGCGGTATTAACAGAGAAATCTCTGGTGTAGCGCTGAAGGAGTGCGGCATTAACACAGAAATCTCTGGTGTAGCGCTGAAGGAGTGCGGCATTAACAGAGAAATCTCTGGTGTAACGCTGAAGGAATGCGGCACTGACGGAGAAATCTCTGGTGTAGCGCTGAAGGAATGCGGCACTGACGGAGAAATCTCTGGTGTAGCGCTGAAGGAGTGCGGCACTGACAGAGAATTCTCTGGTGTAGCGCTGAAGGAGTGCGGCACTGACGGAGAAATCTCTGGTGTAGCGCTGAAGGAGTGCGGCATTAACAGAGAAATCTCTGGTGTAACGCTGAAGGAGTGCGGCACTGACAGAGAAATCTCTGGTGTAGCGCTGAAGGAGTGCGGCACTACCAGAGAAATCTCTGGTGTAACGCTGAAGGAGTGCGGCATTAACAGAGAAATCTCAGGTGTAACGCTGAAGGAGTGCGGTACTAACTGAGAAATCTCTGGTGTAACGCTGAAGGAGTGCGGCACTAACAGAGAAATCTCTGGTGTAGCGCTGAAGGAGTGCGGCATTAACAGAGAAATCTCTGGTGTAGCGCTGAAGGAGTGCGGCATTAACAGAGAAATCTCTGGTGTAACGCTGAAGGAGTGCGGCACTAACTGAGAAATCTCTGGTGTAGCGCTGAAGGAGTGCGGTATTAACAGAGAAATCTCTGGTGTAGCGCTGAAGGAGTGCGGCACTGACAGAGAAATCTCTGGTGTAGCGCTGAAGGAGTGCGGCACTGACAGAGAAATCTCTGGTGTAGCGCTGAAGGAGTGCGGCATTAACAGAGAAATCTCTGGTGTAACGCTGAAGGAGTGCGGCACTGACAGAGAAATCTCTGGTGTAACGCTGAAGGAGTGCGGCACTGACAGAGAAATCTCTGGTGTAACGCTGAAGGAGTGCGGCACTAACAGAGAAATCTCTGGTGTAGCGCTGAAGGAATGCGGCACTGACAGAGAAATCTCTGGTGTAACGCTGAAGGAGTGCGGTATTAACAGAGAAATGTCTGGTGTAACGCTGAAGGAGTGCGGCATTAACAGAGAAATCTCTGGTGTAGCGCTGAAGGAATGCGGCATTAACAGAGAAATCTCTGGTGTAGCGCTGAAGGAGTGCGGCATTAACAGAGAAATGTCTGGTGTAACGCTGAAGGAGTGCAGTATTAACAGAGAAATCTCTGGTGTAACGCTGAAGGAGTGCGGTATTAACAGAGAAATGTCTGGTGTAACGCTGAAGGAGTGCGGCATTAACACAGAAATCTCTGGTGTAGCGCTGAAGGAGTGCGGTAATAACAGAGAAATCTCTGGTGTAGCGCTGAAGGAGTGCGGCACTGACAGAGAAATCTCTGGTGCAGCGCTGAAGGAGTGCGGCACTGACAGAGAAATCTCTGGTGTAGCGCTGAAGGAGTGCGGCTCTGACAGAGAAATCTCTGGTGTAACGCTGAAGGAGTGCGGCACTGACAGAGAAATCTCTGGTGTAGCGCTGAAGGAGTGCGACACTGACAGAGAAATCTCTGGTGTAGCGCTGAAGGAGTGCGACACCGACAGAGAAATCTCTGGTGTAGCGCTGAAGGAGTGCGGCACTGACAGAGAAATCTCTGGTGTAGCGCTGAAGGAGTGCGACACTGACAGAGAAATCTCTGGTGTAACGCTGAAGGAGTGCGGTATTAACAGAGAAATCTCTGGTGTAGCGCTGAAGGAGTGCGGTATTAACAGAGAAATCTCTGGTGTAGCGCTGAAGGAGTGCGGCATTAACAGAGAAATCTCTGGTGTAGCGCTGAAGGAATGCGGCACTGACAGAGAAATCTCTGGTGTAGCGCTGAAGGAGTGCGGCACTGACAGAGAAATCTCTGGTGTAGCGCTGAAGGAATGCGGCACTGACTGAGAAATCTCTGGTGTAGCGCTGAAGGAGTGCGGCACTGACAGAGAAATCTCCGGTGTAGCGCTGAAGGAATGCGGCACTGACAGAGAAATCTCTGGTGTAACGCTGAAGGAGTGCGGCACTAACAGAGAAATCTCTGGTGTAGCGCTGAAGGAGTGCGGCACTGACAGAGAAATCTCTGGTGTAGCGCTGAAGGAGTGCGGCATTAACAGAGAAATCTCTGGTGTAACGCTGAAGGAGTGCGGCATTAACAGAGAAATCTCTGGTGTAACGCTGAAGGAGTGCGGCACTGACAGAGAAATCTCTGGTGTAGCGCTGAAGGAGTGCGGTATTAACAGAGAAATCTCTGGTGTAGCGCTGAAGGAGTGCGGCACTAACAGAGAAATCTCTGGTGTAGCGCTGAAGGAGTGCGGCACTGACAGAGAAATCTCTGGTGTAGCGCTGAAGGAATGCGGTACTAACAGAGAAATCTCTGGTGTAGCGCTGAAGGAGTGCGGCACTAACACAGAAATCTCTGGTGTAGCGCTGAAGGAGTGCGGCACTAACAGAGAAATCTCTGGTGTAGCGCTGAAGGAGTGCGGCATTAACACAGAAATCTCTGGTGTAGCGCTGAAGGAGTGCGGCATTAACAGAGAAATCTCTGGTGTAACGCTGAAGGAGTGCGCCACTGACAGAGAAATCTCTGGTGTAACGCTGAAGGAGTGCGGCATTAACAGAGAAATCTCTGGTGTAGCGCTGAAGGAGTGCGGTATTAACAGAGAAATCTCTGGTGTAGCGCTGAAGGAGTGCGGTATTAACAGAGAAATCTCTGGTGTAGCGCTGAAGGAGTGCGGCATTAACAGAGAAATCTCTGGTGTAGCGCTGAAGGAGTGCGGCACTAACTGAGAAATCTCTGGTGTAGCGCTGAAGGAGTGCGGCACTGACAGAGAAATCTCTGGTGTAGCACTGAAGGAGTGAGTCACTGACAGAGAAATCTCTGGTGTAACGCTGAAGGAGTGCGGCACTAACAGAGAAATCTCTGGTGTAGCGCTGAAGGAGTGCAGCATTAACTGAGAAATCTCTGGTGTAGCGCTGAAGGAGTGCGTCACTGACAGAGAAATCTCTGGTGTAGCGCTGAAGGAGTGCGGCACTGACAGAGAAATCTCTGGTGTAACGCTGAAGGAGTGCGGCACTGGCAGAGAAATCTCTGGTGTAGCGCTGAAGGAGTGCGGCATTAACAGAGAAATCTCTGGTGTAACGCTGAAGTAGTGCGGCACTGACAGAGAAATCTCTGGTGTAACGCTGAAGGAGTGCGGCACTAACAGAGAAATCTCTGGTGTAACGCTGAAGGAGTGCGGCACTAACAGAGAAATCTCTGGTGTAACGCTGAAGGAGTGCGGCACTGACAGAGAAATCTCTGGTGTAACGCTGAAGGAGTGCGGCACTGACTGAGAAATCTCTGGTGTAACGCTGAAGGAGTGCGGCACTGACAGAGACATCTCTGGTGTAACGCTGAAGGAGTGCGGTATTAACAGAGAAATCTCTGGTGTAGCGCTGAAGGAGTGCGGCACTGACAGAGAAATCTCTGGTGTAATGCTGAAGGAGTGCGGCACTGACTGAGAAATCTCTGGTGTAACGCTGAAGGAGTGCGGCACTGACAGAGACATCTCTAGTGTAACGCTGAAGGAGTGCGGTATTAACAGAGAAATCTCTGGTGTAGCGCTGAAGGAATGCGGCACTAACAGAGAAATCTCTGGTGTAACGCTGAAGGAATGCGGCATTAACAGAGAAATCTCTGGTGTAGCGCTGAAGGAGTGCGGCATTAACAGAGAAATCTCTGGTGTAGCGCTGAAGGAATGCGGCACTAACAGAGAAATCTCTGGTGTAGCGCTGAAGGAGTGCGGCATTAACAGAGAAATCTCTGGTGTAGCGCTGAAGGAATGCGGCACTAACAGAGAAATCTCTGGTGTAGCGCTGAAGGAGTGCTGCACTGACAGAGAAATCTCTGGTGTAGCGCTGAAGGAGTGCGGCACTGACAGAGAAATCTCTGGTGTAGCGCTGAAGGAGTGCGGCATTAACAGAGAAATCTCTGGTGTAGCGCTGAAGGAGTGCGGCAATAACAGAGAAATCTCTGGTGTAGCGCTGAAGGAGTGCGGCACTAACTGAGAAATCTCTGGTGTAACGCTGAAGGAGTGCGGTATTAACAGAGAAATCTCTGGTGTAGCGCTGAAGGAGTGCGGCATTAACAGAGAAATCTCTGGTGTAGCGCTGAAGGAGTGCGGCACTAACAGAGAAATCTCTGGTGTAGCGCTGAAGGAGTGCGGCACTAACTGAGAAATCTCTGGTGTAACGCTGAAGGAGTGCGGGATTAACAGAGAAATCTCTGGTGTAGCGCTGAAGGAGTGCGGTATTAACAGAGAAATCTCTGGTGTAGCGCTGAAGGAGTGCGGCACTGACAGAGAAATCTCTGGTGTAACGCTGAAGGAGTGCGGCACTGACTGAGAAATCTCTGGTGTAACGCTGAAGGAGTGCGGCACTGACAGAGAAATCTCTGGTGTAGCGCTGAAGGAGTGCGGTATTAACAGAGAAATCTCTGGTGTAGCGCTGAAGGAGTGCGGCACTGACACAGAAATCTCTGGTGTAGCGCTGAAGGAGCGCGGCACTGACAGAGAAATCTCTGGTGTAGCGCTGAAGGAGTGCGGCACTAACAGAGAAATCTCTGGTGTAGCGCTGAAGGAGTGCGGTATTAACAGAGTAATCTCTGGTGTAGCGCTGAAGGAGTGCGGCACTAACACAGAAATCTCTGGTGTAGCGCTGAAGGAGTGCGGCACTAACAGAGAAATCTCTGGTGTAGCGCTGAAGGAGTGCGGCATTAACACAGAAATCTCTGGTGTAGCGCTGAAGGAGTGCGGTATTAACAGAGAAATCTCTGGTGTAACGCTGAAGGAGTGCGGCACTGACAGAGAAATCTCTGGTGCAACGCTGAAGGAGTGCGGCATTAACAGAGAAATCTCTGGTGTAACGCTGAAGGAGTGCGGCAAAAAAAGAGAAATCTCTGGTGTAGCGCTGAAGGAGTGCGGTATTAACAGAGAAATCTCTGGTGTAGCGCTGAAGGAGTGCGGCATTAACAGAGAAATCTCTGGTGTAACGCTGAAGGAGAGCGGCACTGACAGAGAAATCTCTGGTGTAGCGCTGAAGGAGTGCGGCATTAACAGAGAAATGTCTGGTGTAACGCTGAAGGAGTGCGGCATTAACAGAGAAATCTCTGGTGTAGCGCTGAAGGAGTGCGGTATTAACAGAGAAATCTCTGGTGTAGCGCTGAAGGAATGCGGCACTGACAGAGAAATCTCTGGTGTAACGCTGAAGGAGTGCGGCACTGACAGAGAAATCACTGGTGTAACGCTGAAGGAGTGCGGCATTAACAGAGAAATCTCTGGTGTAACGCTGAAGGAGTGCGGCACTGACTGAGAAATCTCTGGTGTAGCGCTGAAGGAGTGCGGCACTGACAGAGAAATCTCTGGTGTAGCGCTGAAGGAGTGCGGTATTAACAGAGAAATCTCTGGTGTAGCGCTGAAGGAATGCGGCACTGACAGAGAAATCTCTGGTGTAACGCTGAAGGAGTGCGGCACTGACAGAGAAATCACTGGTGTAACGCTGAAGGAGTGCGGCATTAACAGAGAAATCTCTGGTGTAGCGCTGAAGGAGTGCGGTATTAACAGAGAAATCTCTGGTGTAGCGCTGAAGGAGTGCGGTATTAACAGAGAAATCTCTGGTGTAGCGCTGAAGGAGTGCGGCATTAACAGAAAAATCTCTGGTGTAGCGCTGAAGGAATGCGGCACTGACAGAGAAATCTCTGGTGTAACGCTGAAGGAGTGCGGCACTGACAGAGAAATCTCTGGTGTAGCGCTGAAGGAGTGCGGCATTAACAGAGAAATCTCTGGTGTAACGCTGAAGGAGTGCGGCATTAACAGAGAAATCTCTGGTGTAACGCCGAAGGAGTGCGGCACTGACAGAGAAATCTCTGGTGTAGCGCTGAAGGAGTGCGGTATTAACAGAGAAATCTCTGGTGTAACGCTGAAGGAGTGCGGCATTAACAGAGAAATCTCTGGTGTAACGCTGAAGGAGTGCGGCACTGACAGAGAAATCTCTGGTGTAACGCTGAAGGAGTGCGGCACTGACAGAGAAATCTCTGGTGTAGCGCTGAAGGAATGCGGCACTGACAGTGAAATCTCTGGTGTAGCGCTGAAGGAGTGCGGCACTGACAGAGAAATCTCTGGTGTAGCGCTGAAGGAGCGCGGCACTGACAGAGAAATCTCTGGTGTAGCGCTGAAGGAGTGCGGCACTAACAGAGAAATCTCTGGTGTAGCGCTGAAGGAGTGCCGTATTAACAGAGAAATCTCTGGTGTAGCGCTGAAGGAGTGCGGCACTAACACAGAAATCTCTGGTGTAACGCTGAAGGAGTGCGGCACTAACAGAGAAATCTCTGGTGTAGCGCTGAAGGAGTGCAGTATTAACAGAGAAATCTCTGGTGTAGCGCTGAAGGAGTGCGGTATTAACAGAGAAATCTCTGGTGTAGCGCTGAAGGAGTGCGGCACTGACAGAGAAATCTCTGGTGTAGCGCTGAAGGAGTGCGGCACTGACAGAGAAATCTCTGGTGCAGCGCTGAAGGAGTGCGGCACTGACTGAGAAATCTCTGGTGTAGCGCTGAAGGAGTGCGGTATTAACAGAGAAATCTCTGGTGTAACGCTGAAGGAGTGCGGCACTGACAGAGAAATCTCTGGTGCAGCGCTGAAGGAGTGCGGTATTAACAGAGAAATCTCTGGTGTAGCGCTGAAGGAGTGCGGCACTGACAGAGAAATCTCTGGTGTAGCGCTGAAGGAGCGCGGCACTGACAGAGAAATCTCTGGTGTAGCGCTGAAGGAGTGCGGCACTAACAGAGAAATCTCTGGTGTAGCGCTGAAGGAGTGCGGTATTAACAATGAAATCTCTGGTGTAGCGCTGAAGGAGTGCGGCACTGAGAGAGAAATCTCTGGTGTAGCGCTGAAGGAGTGCGGCACTAACACAGAAATCTCTGGTGTAGTGCTGAAGGAGTGCGACACTGACAGAGAAATCTCTGGTGTAGCGCTGAAGGAGTGCGGCACTGACAGAGAAATCTCTGGTGTAGCGCTGAAGGGGTGCGGCACTAACAGAGAAATCTCTGGTGTAGCGCTGAAGGAGTGCGGCACTAACAGAGAAATCTCTGGTGTAGCGCTGAAGGAGTGCGGCATTAACAGAGAAATCTCTGGTGTAGCGCTGAAGGAGTGCGGTATTAACAGAGAAATCTCTGGTGTAGCGCTGAAGGAGTGCGGCATTAACAGAGAAATCTCTGGTGTAGCGCTGAAGGAGTGCGGCACTAACAGAGAAATCTCTGGTGTAGCGTTGAAGGAGCGCGGCACTGACAGAGAAATCTCTGGTGTAGCGCTGAAGGAGTGCGGCACTGACAGAGAAATCTCTGGTGTAGCGCTGAAGGAGTGCGGCATTAACACAGAAATCTCTGGTGTAGCGCTGAAGGAGTGCGGCATTAACAGAGAAATCTCTGGTGTAACGCTGAAGGAGTGCGGCATTAACACAGAAATCTCTGGTGTAGCGCTGAAGGAGTGCGGTATTAACAGAGAAATCTCTGGTGTAACGCTGAAGGAGTGCGGCACTAACAGAGAAATCTCTGGTGTAACGCTGAAGGAGCGCGGCACTGACACAGAAATCTCTGGTGTAACGCTGAAGGAGCGCGGCACTGACACAGAAATCTCTGGTGTAGCGCTGAAGGAATGCGGCACTAACAGAGAAATCTCTGGTGTAGCGCTGAAGGAGTGCGGCACTGACAGAGAAATCTCTGGTGTAACGCTGAAGGAGTGCGGCATTAACACAGAAATCTCTGGTGTAGCGCTGAAGGAGTGCGGTATTAACAGAGAAATCTCTGGTGTAACGCTGAAGGAGTGCGGCACTAACAGAGAAATCTCTGGTGTAATGCTGAAGGAGCGCGGCACTGACACAGAAATCTCTGGTGTAGCGCTGAAGGAGTGCGGCATTAACACAGAAATCTCTGGTGTAACGCTGAAGGAGTGCGGCATTAACAGAGAAATCTCTGGTGTAGCGCTGAAGGAGTGCGGCATTAACAGAGAAATCTCTGGTGTAGCGCTGAAGGAGTGCGGCATTAACACAGAAATCTCTGGTGTAGCGCTGAAGGAGTGCGGCATTAACACAGAAATCTCTGGTGTAGCGCTGAAGGAGTGCGGCATTAACACAGAAATCTCTGGTGTAGCGCTGAAGGAGTGCGGCATTAACACAGAAATCTCTGGTGTAGCGCTGAAGGAGTGCGGCACTAACAGAGAAATCTCTGGTGTAGCGCTGAAGGAATGCGGCACTGACAGAGAAATCTCTGGTGTAGCGCTGAAGGAGTGCGGCACTGACGGAGAAATCTCTGGTGTAGCGCTGAAGGAATGCGGCACTGACAGAGAAATCTCTGGTGTAGCGCTGAAGGAGTGCGGTATTAACAGAGAAATCTCTGGTGTAACGCTGAAGGAATGCGGCACTGACGGAGAAATCTCTGGTGTAGCGCTGAAGGAGTGCGGCACTAACAGAGAAATCTCTGGTGTAACGCTGAAGGAGTGCGGCACGGACAGTGAAATCTCTGGTGCAGCGCTGAAGGAGTGCGGCACTGACAGAGAAATCTCTGGTGTAGCGCTGAAGGAGTGCGGCATTAACAGAGAAATCTCTGGTGTAACGCTGAAGGAGTGCGGCACTGACAGAGAAATCTCTGGTGTAACGCTGAAGGAGTGCGGCACTGACAGAGAAATCTCTGGTGTAGCGCTGAAGGAATGCGGCACTGACGGAGAAATCTCTGGTGTGGCGCTGAAGGAGTGCGGCATTAACAGAGAAATCTCTGGTGTAACGCTGAAGGAGTGCGGCACTGACAGAGAAATCTCTGGTGTAGCGCTGAAGGAGTGCGGCACTGACAGAGAAATCTCTGGTGTAACGCTGAAGGAGTGCGGCATTAACAGAGAAATCTCTGGTGTAACGCTGAAGGAGTGCAGCACTAACTGAGAAATCTCTGGTGTAACGCTGAAGGAGTGCGGCACTAACAGAGAAATCTCTGGTGTAGCGCTGAAGGAGTGCGGCATTAACAGAGAAATCTCTGGTGCAGCGCTGAAGGAGTGCGGTATTAACAGAGAAATCTCTGGTGCAGCGCTGAAGGAGTGCGGTATTAACAGAGAAATCTCTGGTGCAGCGCTGAAGGAGTGCGGCATTAACAGAGAAATCTCTGGTGTAACGCTGAAGGAGTGCGGCACTAACTGAGAAATCTCTGGTGTAGCGCTGAAGGAGTGCGGCATTAACAGAGAAATCTGTGGTGTAACGCTGAAGGAGTGCGGCACTGATAGAGAAATCTCTGGTGTAACGCTGAAGGAGTGCGGCACTAACAGAGAAATCTCTGGTGTAGCGCTGAAGGAGTGCGGCACTGACAGAGAAATCTCTGGTGTAACGCTGAAGGAGTGCGGCACTGACGGAGAAATCTCTGGTGTAGTGCTGAAGGAGTGCGGTATTAACAGAGAAATCTCTGGTGTAGCGCTGAAGGAGTGCGGTATTAACACAGAAATCTCTGGTGTAGCGCTGAAGGAGTGCGGCATTAACAGAGAAATCTCTGGTGTAACGCTAAAGGAATGCGGCACTAACGGAGAAATCTCTGGTGTAGCGCTGAAGGAGTGCGGTATTAACAGAGAAATCTCTGGTGTAGCGCTGAAGGAGTGCGGCATTAACACAGAAATCTCTGGTGTAGCGCTGAAGGAGTGCGGCATTAACAGAGAAATCTCTGGTGTAACGCTGAAGGAATGCGGCACTGACGGAGAAATCTCTGGTGTAGCGCTGAAGGAATGCGGCACTGACGGAGAAATCTCTGGTGTAGCGCTGAAGGAGTGCGGCACTGACAGAGAATTCTCTGGTGTAGCGCTGAAGGAGTGCGGCACTGACGGAGAAATCTCTGGTGTAGCGCTGAAGGAGTGCGGCATTAACAGAGAAATCTCTGGTGTAACGCTGAAGGAGTGCGGCACTGACAGAGAAATCTCTGGTGTAGCGCTGAAGGAGTGCGGCACTACCAGAGAAATCTCTGGTGTAACGCTGAAGGAGTGCGGCATTAACAGAGAAATCTCAGGTGTAACGCTGAAGGAGTGCGGTACTAACTGAGAAATCTCTGGTGTAACGCTGAAGGAGTGCGGCACTAACAGAGAAATCTCTGGTGTAGCGCTGAAGGAGTGCGGCATTAACAGAGAAATCTCTGGTGTAGCGCTGAAGGAGTGCGGCATTAACAGAGAAATCTCTGGTGTAACGCTGAAGGAGTGCGGCACTAACTGAGAAATCTCTGGTGTAGCGCTGAAGGAGTGCGGTATTAACAGAGAAATCTCTGGTGTAGCGCTGAAGGAGTGCGGCACTGACAGAGAAATCTCTGGTGTAGCGCTGAAGGAGTGCGGCACTGACAGAGAAATCTCTGGTGTAGCGCTGAAGGAGTGCGGCATTAACAGAGAAATCTCTGGTGTAACGCTGAAGGAGTGCGGCACTGACAGAGAAATCTCTGGTGTAACGCTGAAGGAGTGCGGCACTGACAGAGAAATCTCTGGTGTAACGCTGAAGGAGTGCGGCACTAACAGAGAAATCTCTGGTGTAGCGCTGAAGGAATGCGGCACTGACAGAGAAATCTCTGGTGTAACGCTGAAGGAGTGCGGTATTAACAGAGAAATGTTTGGTGTAACGCTGAAGGAGTGCGGCATTAACAGAGAAATCTCTGGTGTAGCGCTGAAGGAATGCGGCATTAACAGAGAAATCTCTGGTGTAGCGCTGAAGGAGTGCGGCATTAACAGAGAAATGTCTGGTGTAACGCTGAAGGAGTGCAGTATTAACAGAGAAATCTCTGGTGTAACGCTGAAGGAGTGCGGTATTAACAGAGAAATGTCTGGTGTAACGCTGAAGGAGTGCGGCATTAACACAGAAATCTCTGGTGTAGCGCTGAAGGAGTGCGGTAATAACAGAGAAATCTCTGGTGTAGCGCTGAAGGAGTGCGGCACTGACAGAGAAATCTCTGGTGCAGCGCTGAAGGAGTGCGGCACTGACAGAGAAATCTCTGGTGTAGCGCTGAAGGAGTGCGGCTCTGACAGAGAAATCTCTGGTGTAACGCTGAAGGAGTGCGGCACTGACAGAGAAATCTCTGGTGTAGCGCTGAAGGAGTGCGACACTGACAGAGAAATCTCTGGTGTAGCGCTGAAGGAGTGCGACACCGACAGAGAAATCTCTGGTGTAGCGCTGAAGGAGTGCGGCACTGACAGAGAAATCTCTGGTGTAGCGCTGAAGGAGTGCGACACTGACAGAGAAATCTCTGGTGTAACGCTGAAGGAGTGCGGTATTAACAGAGAAATCTCTGGTGTAGCGCTGAAGGAGTGCGGTATTAACAGAGAAATCTCTGGTGTAGCGCTGAAGGAGTGCGGCATTAACAGAGAAATCTCTGGTGTAGCGCTGAAGGAATGCGGCACTGACAGAGAAATCTCTGGTGTAGCGCTGAAGGAGTGCGGCACTGACAGAGAAATCTCTGGTGTAGCGCTGAAGGAATGCGGCACTGACTGAGAAATCTCTGGTGTAGCGCTGAAGGAGTGCGGCACTGACAGAGAAATCTCCGGTGTAGCGCTGAAGGAATGCGGCACTGACAGAGAAATCTCTGGTGTAACGCTGAAGGAGTGCGGCACTAACAGAGAAATCTCTGGTGTAGCGCTGAAGGAGTGCGGCACTGACAGAGAAATCTCTGGTGTAGCGCTGAAGGAGTGCGGCATTAACAGAGAAATCTCTGGTGTAACGCTGAAGGAGTGCGGCATTAACAGAGAAATCTCTGGTGTAACGCTGAAGGAGTGCGGCACTGACAGAGAAATCTCTGGTGTAGCGCTGAAGGAGTGCGGTATTAACAGAGAAATCTCTGGTGTAGCGCTGAAGGAGTGCGGCACTAACAGAGAAATCTCTGGTGTAGCGCTGAAGGAGTGCGGCACTGACAGAGAAATCTCTGGTGTAGCGCTGAAGGAATGCGGTACTAACAGAGAAATCTCTGGTGTAGCGCTGAAGGAGTGCGGCACTAACACAGAAATCTCTGGTGTAGCGCTGAAGGAGTGCGGCACTAACAGAGAAATCTCTGGTGTAGCGCTGAAGGAGTGCGGCATTAACACAGAAATCTCTGGTGTAGCGCTGAAGGAGTGCGGCATTAACAGAGAAATCTCTGGTGTAACGCTGAAGGAGTGCGCCACTGACAGAGAAATCTCTGGTGTAACGCTGAAGGAGTGCGGCATTAACAGAGAAATCTCTGGTGTAGCGCTGAAGGAGTGCGGTATTAACAGAGAAATCTCTGGTGTAGCGCTGAAGGAGTGCGGTATTAACAGAGAAATCTCTGGTGTAGCGCTGAAGGAGTGCGGCATTAACAGAGAAATCTCTGGTGTAGCGCTGAAGGAGTGCGGCACTAACTGAGAAATCTCTGGTGTAGCGCTGAAGGAGTGCGGCACTGACAGAGAAATCTCTGGTGTAGCACTGAAGGAGTGAGTCACTGACAGAGAAATCTCTGGTGTAACGCTGAAGGAGTGCGGCACTAACAGAGAAATCTCTGGTGTAGCGCTGAAGGAGTGCAGCATTAACTGAGAAATCTCTGGTGTAGCGCTGAAGGAGTGCGTCACTGACAGAGAAATCTCTGGTGTAGCGCTGAAGGAGTGCGGCACTGACAGAGAAATCTCTGGTGTAACGCTGAAGGAGTGCGGCACTGGCAGAGAAATCTCTGGTGTAGCGCTGAAGGAGTGCGGCATTAACAGAGAAATCTCTGGTGTAACGCTGAAGTAGTGCGGCACTGACAGAGAAATCTCTGGTGTAACGCTGAAGGAGTGCGGCACTAACA
The DNA here is from genome assembly GCF_047496885.1 of Scyliorhinus torazame. NCBI lineage: Eukaryota > Metazoa > Chordata > Chondrichthyes > Carcharhiniformes > Scyliorhinidae > Scyliorhinus > Scyliorhinus torazame. The sequence goes on from NC_092722.1 coordinate 26,466,001, forward strand.
GAGAAATCTCTGGTGTAACGCTGAAGGAGTGCGGCACTAACAGAGAAATCTCTGGTGTAACGCTGAAGGAGTGCGGCACTGACAGAGAAATCTCTGGTGTAACGCTGAAGGAGTGCGGCACTGACTGAGAAATCTCTTGTGTAACGCTGAAGGAGTGCGGCACTGACAGAGACATCTCTGGTGTAACGCTGAAGGAGTGCGGTATTAACAGAGAAATCTCTGGTGTAGCGCTGAAGGAGTGCGGCACTGACAGAGAAATCTCTGGTGTAATGCTGAAGGAGTGCGGCACTGACTGAGAAATCTCTGGTGTAACGCTGAAGGAGTGCGGCACTGACAGAGACATCTCTAGTGTAACGCTGAAGGAGTGCGGTATTAACAGAGAAATCTCTGGTGTAGCGCTGAAGGAATGCGGCACTAACAGAGAAATCTCTGGTGTAACGCTGAAGGAATGCGGCATTAACAGAGAAATCTCTGGTGTAGCGCTGAAGGAGTGCGGCATTAACAGAGAAATCTCTGGTGTAGCGCTGAAGGAATGCGGCACTAACAGAGAAATCTCTGGTGTAGCGCTGAAGGAGTGCGGCATTAACAGAGAAATCTCTGGTGTAGCGCTGAAGGAATGCGGCACTAACAGAGAAATCTCTGGTGTAGCGCTGAAGGAGTGCTGCACTGACAGAGAAATCTCTGGTGTAGCGCTGAAGGAGTGCGGCACTGACAGAGAAATCTCTGGTGTAGCGCTGAAGGAGTGCGGCATTAACAGAGAAATCTCTGGTGTAGCGCTGAAGGAGTGCGGCAATAACAGAGAAATCTCTGGTGTAGCGCTGAAGGAGTGCGGCACTAACTGAGAAATCTCTGGTGTAACGCTGAAGGAGTGCGGTATTAACAGAGAAATCTCTGGTGTAGCGCTGAAGGAGTGCGGCATTAACAGAGAAATCTCTGGTGTAGCGCTGAAGGAGTGCGGCACTAACAGAGAAATCTCTGGTGTAGCGCTGAAGGAGTGCGGCACTAACTGAGAAATCTCTGGTGTAACGCTGAAGGAGTGCGGGATTAACAGAGAAATCTCTGGTGTAGCGCTGAAGGAGTGCGGTATTAACAGAGAAATCTCTGGTGTAGCGCTGAAGGAGTGCGGCACTGACAGAGAAATCTCTGGTGTAACGCTGAAGGAGTGCGGCACTGACTGAGAAATCTCTGGTGTAACGCTGAAGGAGTGCGGCACTGACAGAGAAATCTCTGGTGTAGCGCTGAAGGAGTGCGGTATTAACAGAGAAATCTCTGGTGTAGCGCTGAAGGAGTGCGGCACTGACACAGAAATCTCTGGTGTAGCGCTGAAGGAGCGCGGCACTGACAGAGAAATCTCTGGTGTAGCGCTGAAGGAGTGCGGCACTAACAGAGAAATCTCTGGTGTAGCGCTGAAGGAGTGCGGTATTAACAGAGTAATCTCTGGTGTAGCGCTGAAGGAGTGCGGCACTAACACAGAAATCTCTGGTGTAGCGCTGAAGGAGTGCGGCACTAACAGAGAAATCTCTGGTGTAGCGCTGAAGGAGTGCGGCATTAACACAGAAATCTCTGGTGTAGCGCTGAAGGAGTGCGGTATTAACAGAGAAATCTCTGGTGTAACGCTGAAGGAGTGCGGCACTGACAGAGAAATCTCTGGTGCAACGCTGAAGGAGTGCGGCATTAACAGAGAAATCTCTGGTGTAACGCTGAAGGAGTGCGGCAAAAAAAGAGAAATCTCTGGTGTAGCGCTGAAGGAGTGCGGTATTAACAGAGAAATCTCTGGTGTAGCGCTGAAGGAGTGCGGCATTAACAGAGAAATCTCTGGTGTAACGCTGAAGGAGAGCGGCACTGACAGAGAAATCTCTGGTGTAGCGCTGAAGGAGTGCGGCATTAACAGAGAAATGTCTGGTGTAACGCTGAAGGAGTGCGGCATTAACAGAGAAATCTCTGGTGTAGCGCTGAAGGAGTGCGGTATTAACAGAGAAATCTCTGGTGTAGCGCTGAAGGAATGCGGCACTGACAGAGAAATCTCTGGTGTAACGCTGAAGGAGTGCGGCACTGACAGAGAAATCACTGGTGTAACGCTGAAGGAGTGCGGCATTAACAGAGAAATCTCTGGTGTAACGCTGAAGGAGTGCGGCACTGACTGAGAAATCTCTGGTGTAGCGCTGAAGGAGTGCGGCACTGACAGAGAAATCTCTGGTGTAGCGCTGAAGGAGTGCGGTATTAACAGAGAAATCTCTGGTGTAGCGCTGAAGGAATGCGGCACTGACAGAGAAATCTCTGGTGTAACGCTGAAGGAGTGCGGCACTGACAGAGAAATCACTGGTGTAACGCTGAAGGAGTGCGGCATTAACAGAGAAATCTCTGGTGTAGCGCTGAAGGAGTGCGGTATTAACAGAGAAATCTCTGGTGTAGCGCTGAAGGAGTGCGGTATTAACAGAGAAATCTCTGGTGTAGCGCTGAAGGAGTGCGGCATTAACAGAAAAATCTCTGGTGTAGCGCTGAAGGAATGCGGCACTGACAGAGAAATCTCTGGTGTAACGCTGAAGGAGTGCGGCACTGACAGAGAAATCTCTGGTGTAGCGCTGAAGGAGTGCGGCATTAACAGAGAAATCTCTGGTGTAACGCTGAAGGAGTGCGGCATTAACAGAGAAATCTCTGGTGTAACGCCGAAGGAGTGCGGCACTGACAGAGAAATCTCTGGTGTAGCGCTGAAGGAGTGCGGTATTAACAGAGAAATCTCTGGTGTAACGCTGAAGGAGTGCGGCATTAACAGAGAAATCTCTGGTGTAACGCTGAAGGAGTGCGGCACTGACAGAGAAATCTCTGGTGTAACGCTGAAGGAGTGCGGCACTGACAGAGAAATCTCTGGTGTAGCGCTGAAGGAATGCGGCACTGACAGTGAAATCTCTGGTGTAGCGCTGAAGGAGTGCGGCACTGACAGAGAAATCTCTGGTGTAGCGCTGAAGGAGCGCGGCACTGACAGAGAAATCTCTGGTGTAGCGCTGAAGGAGTGCGGCACTAACAGAGAAATCTCTGGTGTAGCGCTGAAGGAGTGCCGTATTAACAGAGAAATCTCTGGTGTAGCGCTGAAGGAGTGCGGCACTAACACAGAAATCTCTGGTGTAACGCTGAAGGAGTGCGGCACTAACAGAGAAATCTCTGGTGTAGCGCTGAAGGAGTGCAGTATTAACAGAGAAATCTCTGGTGTAGCGCTGAAGGAGTGCGGTATTAACAGAGAAATCTCTGGTGTAGCGCTGAAGGAGTGCGGCACTGACAGAGAAATCTCTGGTGTAGCGCTGAAGGAGTGCGGCACTGACAGAGAAATCTCTGGTGCAGCGCTGAAGGAGTGCGGCACTGACTGAGAAATCTCTGGTGTAGCGCTGAAGGAGTGCGGTATTAACAGAGAAATCTCTGGTGTAACGCTGAAGGAGTGCGGCACTGACAGAGAAATCTCTGGTGCAGCGCTGAAGGAGTGCGGTATTAACAGAGAAATCTCTGGTGTAGCGCTGAAGGAGTGCGGCACTGACAGAGAAATCTCTGGTGTAGCGCTGAAGGAGTGCGGCACTAACTGAGAAATCTCTGGTGTAACGCTGAAGGAGTGCGGGATTAACAGAGAAATCTCTGGTGTAGCGCTGAAGGAGTGCGGTATTAACAGAGAAATCTCTGGTGTAGCGCTGAAGGAGTGCGGCACTGACAGAGAAATCTCTGGTGTAACGCTGAAGGAGTGCGGCACTGACTGAGAAATCTCTGGTGTAACGCTGAAGGAGTGCGGCACTGACAGAGAAATCTCTGGTGTAGCGCTGAAGGAGTGCGGTATTAACAGAGAAATCTCTGGTGTAGCGCTGAAGGAGTGCGGCACTGACACAGAAATCTCTGGTGTAGCGCTGAAGGAGCGCGGCACTGACAGAGAAATCTCTGGTGTAGCGCTGAAGGAGTGCGGCACTAACAGAGAAATCTCTGGTGTAGCGCTGAAGGAGTGCGGTATTAACAGAGTAATCTCTGGTGTAGCGCTGAAGGAGTGCGGCACTAACACAGAAATCTCTGGTGTAGCGCTGAAGGAGTGCGGCACTAACAGAGAAATCTCTGGTGTAGCGCTGAAGGAGTGCGGCATTAACACAGAAATCTCTGGTGTAGCGCTGAAGGAGTGCGGTATTAACAGAGAAATCTCTGGTGTAACGCTGAAGGAGTGCGGCACTGACAGAGAAATCTCTGGTGCAACGCTGAAGGAGTGCGGCATTAACAGAGAAATCTCTGGTGTAACGCTGAAGGAGTGCGGCAAAAAAAGAGAAATCTCTGGTGTAGCGCTGAAGGAGTGCGGTATTAACAGAGAAATCTCTGGTGTAGCGCTGAAGGAGTGCGGCATTAACAGAGAAATCTCTGGTGTAACGCTGAAGGAGAGCGGCACTGACAGAGAAATCTCTGGTGTAGCGCTGAAGGAGTGCGGCATTAACAGAGAAATGTCTGGTGTAACGCTGAAGGAGTGCGGCATTAACAGAGAAATCTCTGGTGTAGCGCTGAAGGAGTGCGGTATTAACAGAGAAATCTCTGGTGTAGCGCTGAAGGAATGCGGCACTGACAGAGAAATCTCTGGTGTAACGCTGAAGGAGTGCGGCACTGACAGAGAAATCACTGGTGTAACGCTGAAGGAGTGCGGCATTAACAGAGAAATCTCTGGTGTAACGCTGAAGGAGTGCGGCACTGACTGAGAAATCTCTGGTGTAGCGCTGAAGGAGTGCGGCACTGACAGAGAAATCTCTGGTGTAGCGCTGAAGGAGTGCGGTATTAACAGAGAAATCTCTGGTGTAGCGCTGAAGGAATGCGGCACTGACAGAGAAATCTCTGGTGTAACGCTGAAGGAGTGCGGCACTGACAGAGAAATCACTGGTGTAACGCTGAAGGAGTGCGGCATTAACAGAGAAATCTCTGGTGTAGCGCTGAAGGAGTGCGGTATTAACAGAGAAATCTCTGGTGTAGCGCTGAAGGAGTGCGGTATTAACAGAGAAATCTCTGGTGTAGCGCTGAAGGAGTGCGGCATTAACAGAAAAATCTCTGGTGTAGCGCTGAAGGAATGCGGCACTGACAGAGAAATCTCTGGTGTAACGCTGAAGGAGTGCGGCACTGACAGAGAAATCTCTGGTGTAGCGCTGAAGGAGTGCGGCATTAACAGAGAAATCTCTGGTGTAACGCTGAAGGAGTGCGGCATTAACAGAGAAATCTCTGGTGTAACGCCGAAGGAGTGCGGCACTGACAGAGAAATCTCTGGTGTAGCGCTGAAGGAGTGCGGTATTAACAGAGAAATCTCTGGTGTAACGCTGAAGGAGTGCGGCATTAACAGAGAAATCTCTGGTGTAACGCTGAAGGAGTGCGGCACTGACAGAGAAATCTCTGGTGTAACGCTGAAGGAGTGCGGCACTGACAGAGAAATCTCTGGTGTAGCGCTGAAGGAATGCGGCACTGACAGTGAAATCTCTGGTGTAGCGCTGAAGGAGTGCGGCACTGACAGAGAAATCTCTGGTGTAGCGCTGAAGGAGCGCGGCACTGACAGAGAAATCTCTGGTGTAGCGCTGAAGGAGTGCGGCACTAACAGAGAAATCTCTGGTGTAGCGCTGAAGGAGTGCCGTATTAACAGAGAAATCTCTGGTGTAGCGCTGAAGGAGTGCGGCACTAACACAGAAATCTCTGGTGTAACGCTGAAGGAGTGCGGCACTAACAGAGAAATCTCTGGTGTAGCGCTGAAGGAGTGCAGTATTAACAGAGAAATCTCTGGTGTAGCGCTGAAGGAGTGCGGTATTAACAGAGAAATCTCTGGTGTAGCGCTGAAGGAGTGCGGCACTGACAGAGAAATCTCTGGTGTAGCGCTGAAGGAGTGCGGCACTGACAGAGAAATCTCTGGTGCAGCGCTGAAGGAGTGCGGCACTGACTGAGAAATCTCTGGTGTAGCGCTGAAGGAGTGCGGTATTAACAGAGAAATCTCTGGTGTAACGCTGAAGGAGTGCGGCACTGACAGAGAAATCTCTGGTGCAGCGCTGAAGGAGTGCGGTATTAACAGAGAAATCTCTGGTGTAGCGCTGAAGGAGTGCGGCACTGACAGAGAAATCTCTGGTGTAGCGCTGAAGGAGCGCGGCACTGACAGAGAAATCTCTGGTGTAGCGCTGAAGGAGTGCGGCACTAACAGAGAAATCTCTGGTGTAGCGCTGAAGGAGTGCGGTATTAACAATGAAATCTCTGGTGTAGCGCTGAAGGAGTGCGGCACTGAGAGAGAAATCTCTGGTGTAGCGCTGAAGGAGTGCGGCACTAACACAGAAATCTCTGGTGTAGTGCTGAAGGAGTGCGACACTGACAGAGAAATCTCTGGTGTAGCGCTGAAGGAGTGCGGCACTGACAGAGAAATCTCTGGTGTAGCGCTGAAGGGGTGCGGCACTAACAGAGAAATCTCTGGTGTAGCGCTGAAGGAGTGCGGCACTAACAGAGAAATCTCTGGTGTAGCGCTGAAGGAGTGCGGCATTAACAGAGAAATCTCTGGTGTAGCGCTGAAGGAGTGCGGTATTAACAGAGAAATCTCTGGTGTAGCGCTGAAGGAGTGCGGCATTAACAGAGAAATCTCTGGTGTAGCGCTGAAGGAGTGCGGCACTAACAGAGAAATCTCTGGTGTAGCGTTGAAGGAGCGCGGCACTGACAGAGAAATCTCTGGTGTAGCGCTGAAGGAGTGCGGCACTGACAGAGAAATCTCTGGAGTAACGCTGAAGGAGTGCAGCACGAACTGAGAAATCTCTGGTGTAGTGCTGAAGGAGTGCGACACTGACAGAGAAATCTCTGGTGTAGCGCTGAAGGAGTGCGGCACTGACAGAGAAATCTCTGGTGTAGCGCTGAAGGAGTGCGGCACTGACAGTGAAATCTCTGGTGTAGCGCTGAAGGAGTGCGGCATTAACAGAGAAATCTCTGGTGTAGCGTTGAAGGAGTGCGGTATTAACAGAGAAATCTCTGGTGTAGCGCTGAAGGAGTGTGGCACTGACAGAGAAATCTCTGGTGTAGCGCTGAAGGAGTGCGGTATTAACTGAGAAATCTCTGGTGTAGCGTTGAAGGAGTGCGGCACTGACAGTGAAATCTCTGGTGTAGCGCTGAAGGAGTGCGGCATTAACAGAGAAATCTCTGGTGTAGCGTTGAAGGAGTGCGGTATTAACAGAGAAATCTCTGGTGTAGCGCTGAAGGAGTGCGGCACTGACAGAGAAATCTCTGGTGTAGCGCTGAAGGAGCGCGGCACTGACAGAGAAATCTCTGGTGTAGCGCTGAAGGAGTGCGGCACTAACAGAGAAATCTCTGGTGTAGCGCTGAAGGAGTGCAGTATTAACAGAGAAATCTCTGGTGTAGCGCTGAAGGAGTGCGGTATTAACAGAGAAATCTCTGGCGTAGCGCTGAAGGAGTGCGGCATTAACAGAGAAATCTCTGGTGTAGCGCTGAAGGAGTGCGGCACTAACAGAGAAATCTCTGGTGTAGCGCTGAAGGAGTGCGGCACTAACTGAGAAATCTCTGGTGTAGCGCTGAAGGAGTGCGGTATTAACAGAGAAATCTCTGGTGTAGCGCTGAAGGAGTGCGGTATTAACAGAGAAATCTCTGGTGTAGCGCTGAAAGAGTGCGGCATGAACAGAGAAATCTCTGGTGTAGCGCTGAAGGAGTGCGGCACTAACAGAGAAATCTCTGGTGTAGCGCTGAAGGAGTGCGGCATTAACAGAGAAATCTCTGGTGTAGCGCTGAAGGAGTGCGGCAAAAAAAGAGAAATCTCTGGTGTAGCGCTGAAGGAGTGCGGTATTAACAGAGAAATCTCTGGTGTAGCGCTGAAGGAGTGCGGCATTAACAGAGAAATCTCTGGTGTAACGCTGAAGGAGTGCGGCACTGACAGAGAAATCTCTGGTGTAGCGCTGAAGGAGTGCGGCATTAACAGAGAAATGTCTGGTGTAACGCTGAAGGAGTGCGGCATTAACAGAGAAATCTCTGGTGTAGCGCTGAAGGAGTGCGGTATTAACAGAGAAATCTCTGGTGTAGTGCTGAAGGAATGCGGCACTGACAGAGAAATCTCTGGTGTAACGCTGAAGGAGTGCGGCACTGACAGAGAAATCTCTGGTGTAACGCTGAAGGAGTGCGGCATTAACAGAGAAATCTCTGGTGTAACGCTGAAGGAGTGCGGCACTGACTGAGAAATCTCTGGTGTAACGCTGAAGGAGTGCGGCACTGACAGAGAAATCTCTGGTGTAGCGCTGAAGGAGTGCGGCACTGACAGAGAAATCTCTGGTGTAACGCTGAAGGAGTGCGGCACTGACAGAGAAATCTCTGGTGTAACGCTGAAGGAGTGCGGCACTGACAGAGAAATCTCTGGTGTAACGCTGAACGAGTGCGGCACTAACAGAGAAATCTCTGGTGTAGCGCTGAAGGAGTGCGGCACTGACACAGAAATCTCTGGTGTAGCGCTGAAGGAGCGCGGCACTGACACAGAAATCTCTGGTGTAGCGCTGAAGGAGTGCGGCACTAACAGAGAAATCTCTGGTGTAGCGCTGAAGGAGTGCGGTATTAACAGAGTAATCTCTGGTGTAGCGCTGAAGCAGTGCGGCACTAACACAGAAATCTCTGGTGTAGCGCTGAAGGAGTGCGGCACTAACAGAGAAATCTCTGGTGTAGCGCTGAAGGAGTGCGGCATTAACACAGAAATCTCTGGTGTAGCGCTGAAGGAGTGAGGTATTAACAGAGAAATCTCTGGTGTAACGCTGAAGGAGTGCGGCACTGACAGAGAAATCTCTGGTGTAACGCTGAAGGAGTGCGGCATTAACAGAGAAATCTCTGGTGTAGCGCTGAAGGAGTGCAGTATTAACAGAGAAATCTCTGGTGTAGCGCTGAAGGAGTGCGGTATTAACTGAGAAATCTCTGGTGTAACGCTGAAGGAGTGCGGCATTAACAGAGAAATCTCTGGTGTAGCGCTGAAGGAGTGCGGCACTAACAGAGAAATCTCTGGTGTAGCGCTGAAGGAGTGCGGCACTAACTGAGAAATCTCTGGTGTAGCGCTGAAGGAGTGCGGCATTAACAGAGAAATCTCTGGTGTAGCGCTGAAGGAGTGCGGCAAAAAAAGAGAAATCTCTGGTGTAGCGCTGAAGGAGTGCGGTATTAACAGAGAAATCTCTGGTGTAGCGCTGAAGGAGTGCGGCATTAACAGAGAAATCTCTGGTGTAACGCTGAAGGAGTGCGGCACTGACAGAGAAATCTCTGGTGTAGCGCTGAAGGAGTGCGGCATTAACAGAGAAATGTCTGGTGTAACGCTGAAGGAGTGCGGCATTAACAGAGAAATCCCTGGTGTAGCGCTGAAGGAGTGCGGTATTAACAGAGAAATCTCTGGTGTAGCGCTGAAGGAATGCGGCACTGACAGAGAAATCTCTGGTGTAACGCTGAAGGAGTGCGGCACTGACAGAGAAATCTCTGGTGTAACGCTGAAGGAGTGCGGCATTAACAGAGAAATCTCTGGTGTAACGCTGAAGGAGTGCGGCACTGACTGAGAAATCTCTGGTGTAGCGCTGAAGGAGTGCGGCACTGACAGAGAAATCTCTGGTGTAACGCTGAAGGAGTGCGGCACTGACAGAGAAATCTCTGGTGTAACGCTGAAGGAGTGCGGCACTAACAGAGAAATCTCTGGTGTAGCGCTGAAGGAGTGCGGCACTGACAGAGAAATCTCTGGTGTAACGCTGAAGGAGTGCGGTATTAACAGAGAAATCTCTGGTGTAACGCTGAAGGAGTGCGGCACTAACAGAGAAATCTCTGGTGTAGCGCTGAAGGAGTGCGGCACTGACAGAGAAATCTCTGGTGTAACGCTGAAGGAGTGCGGCACTGACAGAGAAATCTCTGGTGTAGCGCTGAAGGAGTGCGGCACTGACAGAGAAATCCCTGGTGTAACGCTGAAGGAGTGCGGCACTGACAGAGAAATCTCTGGTGTAACGCTAAAGGAGTGCGGCACTGACAGAGAAATCTCTGGTGTAACGCTGAAGGAGTGCGGCACTAACAGACAATTCTCTGGTGTAACGCTGAAGGAATGCGGCACTGACTGAGAAATCTCTGGTGTAACGCTGAAGGAGTGCGGCACTGGCAGAGAAATCTCTGGTGTAAAGCTGAAGGAGTGCGGCACTAACAGAGAAATCTCTGGTGTAACGCTGAAGGAGTGCGGTATTAACAGAGAAATCTCTGGTGTAGCGCTGAAGGAGTGCGGCACTGACAGAGAAATCTCTGGTGTAACGCTGAAGGAGTGCGGTATTAACAGAGAAATCTCTGGTGTAGCGCTGAAGGAGTGCAGCATTAACTGAGAAATCTCTGGTGTAGCGCTGAAGGAGTGAGTCACTGACAGAGAAATCTCTGGTGTAGCGCTGAAGGAGTGCGGCACTGACAGAGAAATCTCGGGTGTAGCGCTGAAGGAGTGCGGCACTGACAGAGAAATCTCTGGTGTAGCGCTGAAGGAGTGCGGCACTGACAGAGAAATCTCTGGTGTAGCGCTGAAGGAGTGCGGCACTGACAGAGAAATCTCTGGTGTAGCGCTGAAGGAGTGCGGTATTAACAGAGAAATCTCTGGTGTAGCGCTGAAGGAGTGCGGCACTGACAGAGAAATCTCTGGTGTAGCGCTGAAGGAGTGCGGCACTGACAGAGAAATCTCTGGTGTAGCGCTGAAGGAGTGCGGTATTAACAGAGAAATCTCTGGTGTAGCGCTGAAGGAGTGCGGCACTGACAGAGAATTCTCTGGTGTAGCGCTGAAGGAGTGCGGTATTAACAGAGAAATCTCTGGTGTAACGCTGAAGGAGTGCGGCACTGACAGAGAATTCTCTGGTGTAGCGCTGAAGGAGTGCGGCACTGAGAGAGAAATCTCTGGTGTAACGCTGAAGGAGTGCGGCACTGACAGAGAAATCTCTGGTGTAGCGCTGAAGGAGTGCGGCACTGACAGAGAAATCTCTTGTGTAGCGCTGAAGGAGTGAGTCACTGACAGAGAAATCTCTGGTGTAACGCTGAAGGAGTGCGGCACTAACAGAGAAATCTCTGGTGTAGCGCTGAAGGAGTGCAGCATTAACTGAGAAATCTCTGGTGTAGCGCTGAAGGAGTGCGGCACTGACAGAGAAATCTCTGGTGTAGCGCTGAAGGAGTGAGTCACTGACAGAGAAATCTCTGGTGTAACGCTGAAGGAGTGCGGCACTAACAGAGAAATCTCTGGTGTAGCGCTGAAGGAGTGCAGCATTAACTGAGAAATCTCTGGTGTAGCGCTGAAGGAGTGCGTCACTGACAGAGAAATCTCTGGTGTAGCGCTGAAGGAGTGCGGCACTGACAGAGAAATCTCTGGTGTAACGCTGAAGGAGTGCGGCACTGGCAGAGAAATCTCTGGTGTAGCGCTGAAGGTGTGCGGTATTAACAGAGAAATCTCTGGTGTAGCGCTGAAGGAGTGCGGCATTAACAGAGAAATCTCTGGTGTAACGCTGAAGTAGTGCGGCACTGACAGAGAAATCTCTGGTGTAGCGCTGAAGGAGTGCGGCACTGACAGAGAAATCTCTGGTGTAACGCTGAAGGAGTGCGGCACTGACAGAGAAATCTCTGGTGTAACGCTGAAGGAGTGCGGCACTAACAGAGAAATCTCTGGTGTAACGCTGAAGGAGTGCGGCACTAACAGAGAAATCTCTGGTGTAACGCTGAAGGAGTGCGGCACTGACAGAGAAATCTCTGGTGTAACGCTGAAGGAGTGCGGCACTGACTGAGAAATCTCTGGTGTAACGCTGAAGGAGTGCGGCACTGACAGAGACATCTCTGGTGTAACGCTGAAGGAGTGCGGTATTAACAGAGAAATCTCTGGTGTAGCGCTGAAGGAGTGCGGCACTGACAGAGAAATCTCTGGTGTAATGCTGAAGGAGTGCGGCACTGACTGAGAAATCTCTGGTGTAACGCTGAAGGAGTGCGGCACTGACAGAGACATCTCTAGTGTAACGCTGAAGGAGTGCGGTATTAACAGAGAAATCTCTGGTGTAGCGCTGAAGGAATGCGGCACTAACAGAGAAATCTCTGGTGTAACGCTGAAGGAATGCGGCATTAACAGAGAAATCTCTGGTGTAGCGCTGAAGGAGTGCGGCATTAACAGAGAAATCTCTGGTGTAGCGCTGAAGGAATGCGGCACTAACAGAGAAATCTCTGGTGTAGCGCTGAAGGAGTGCGGCATTAACAGAGAAATCTCTGGTGTAGCGCTGAAGGAATGCGGCACTAACAGAGAAATCTCTGGTGTAGCGCTGAAGGAGTGCTGCACTGACAGAGAAATCTCTGGTGTAGCGCTGAAGGAGTGCGGCACTGACAGAGAAATCTCTGGTGTAGCGCTGAAGGAGTGCGGCATTAACAGAGAAATCTCTGGTGTAGCGCTGAAGGAGTGCGGCAATAACAGAGAAATCTCTGGTGTAGCGCTGAAGGAGTGCGGCACTAACTGAGAAATCTCTGGTGTAACGCTGAAGGAGTGCGGTATTAACAGAGAAATCTCTGGTGTAGCGCTGAAGGAGTGCGGCATTAACAGAGAAATCTCTGGTGTAGCGCTGAAGGAGTGCGGCACTAACAGAGAAATCTCTGGTGTAGCGCTGAAGGAGTGCGGCACTAACTGAGAAATCTCTGGTGTAACGCTGAAGGAGTGCGGGATTAACAGAGAAATCTCTGGTGTAGCGCTGAAGGAGTGCGGTATTAACAGAGAAATCTCTGGTGTAGCGCTGAAGGAGTGCGGCACTGACAGAGAAATCTCTGGTGTAACGCTGCAGGAGTGCGGCACTGACTGAGAAATCTCTGGTGTAACGCTGAAGGAGTGCGGCACTGACAGAGAAATCTCTGGTGTAGCGCTGAAGGAGTGCGGCACTGACAGAGAAATCTCTGGTGTAACGCTGAAGGAGTGCGGCACTGACAGAGAAATCTCTGGTGTAACGCTGAAGGAGTGCGGCACTAACAGAGAAATCTCTGGTGTAGCGTTGAAGGAGTGCGGCACTGACAGAGAAATCTCTGGTGTAGCGCTGAAGGAGTGCGGTATTAACAGAGAAATCTCTGGTGTAGCGCTGAAGGAGTGCGGCACTGACACAGAAATCTCTGGTGTAGCGCTGAAGGAGCGCGGCACTGACAGAGAAATCTCTGGTGTAGCGCTGAAGGAGTGCGGCACTAACAGAGAAATCTCTGGTGTAGCGCTGAAGGAGTGCGGTATTAACAGAGTAATCTCTGGTGTAGCGCTGAAGGAGTGCGGCACTAACACAGAAATCTCTGGTGTAGCGCTGAAGGAGTGCGGCACTAACAGAGAAATCTCTGGTGTAGCGCTGAAGGAGTGCGGCATTAACACAGAAATCTCTGGTGTAGCGCTGAAGGAGTGCGGTATTAACAGAGAAATCTCTGGTGTAACGCTGAAGGAGTGCGGCACTGACAGAGAAATCTCTGGTGTAACGCTGAAGGAGTGCGGCATTAACAGAGAAATCTCTGGTGTAACGCTGAAGGAGTGCGGCACTGACAGAGAAATCTCTGGTGTAACGCTGAAGGAGTGCGGCATTAACAGAGAAATCTCTGGTGTAGCGCTGAAGGAGTGCGGCACTGACAGAGAAATCTCTGGTGTAACGCTGAAGGAGTGCGGTATTAACAGAGAAATCTCTGGTGTAACGCTGAAGGAGTGCGGCACTAACAGAGAAATCTCTGGTGTAGCGCTGAAGGAGTGCGGCACTGACAGAGAAATCTCTGGTGTAACGCTGAAGGAGTGCGGCACTGACAGAGAAATCTCTGGTGTAGCGCTGAAGGAGTGCGGCACTGACAGAGAAATCTCTGGTGTAACGCTGAAGGAGTGCGGCACTGACAGAGAAATCTCTGGTGTAACGCTAAAGGAGTGCGGCACTGACAGAGAAATCTCTGGTGTAACGCTGAAGGAGTGCGGCACTAACAGAGAATTCTCTGGTGTAACGCTGAAGGAATGCGGCACTGACTGAGAAATCTCTGGTGTAAAGCTGAAGGAGTGCGGCACTAACAGAGAAATCTCTGGTGTAACGCTGAAGGAGTGCGGTATTAACAGAGAAATCTCTGGTGTAGCGCTGAAGGAGTGCAGCATTAACTGAGAAATCTCTGGTGTAGCGCTGAAGGAGTGCGGCACTGACAGAGAAATCTCTGGTGTAACGCTGAAGGGGTGCGGCACGGACAGAGAAATCTCTGTTGTAACGCTGAAGGAGTGCGTCACTGACTGAGAAATCTCTGGTGGAACGCTGAAGGAGTGCGGTATTAACAGAGAAATCTCTGGTGTAGCGCTGAAGGAGTGCAGCATTAACTGAGAAATCTCTGGTGTAGCGCTGAAGGAGTGAGTCACTGACAGAAAAATCTCTGGTGTAGCGCTGAAGGAGTGCGGCACTGACAGAGAAATCTCTGGTGTAGCGCTGAAGGAGTGCGGTATTAACAGAGAAATCTCTGGTGTAGCGCTGAAGGAGTGCGGTATTAACAGAGAAATCTCTGGTGTAGCGCTGAAGGAGTGCGGCACTGACAGAGAAATCTCTGGTGTAACGCTGAAGGAGTGCGGCACTAACAGAGAAATCTCTGGTGTAACGCTGAAGGAGTGCGGCACTGACAGAGAAATCTCTGGTGTAACGCTGAAGGAGTGCGGCACTGACAGAGAAATCTCTGGTGTAACGCTGAAGGAGTGCGGCACTGACTGAGAAATCTCTGGTGTAACGCTGAAGGAGTGCGGCACTGACAGAGACATCTCTGGTGTAACGCTGAAGGAGTGCGGTATTAACAGAGAAATCTCTGGTGTAGCGCTGAAGGAGTGCGGCACTAACAGAGAAATCTCTGGTGTAGCGCTGAAGGAGTGCGGTATTAACAGAGAAATCTCTGGTGTAACGCTGAAGGAGTGCGGCACTGGCAGAGAAATCTCTGGTGTAGCGCTGAAGGAGTGCGGTATTAACAGAGAAATCTCTGGTGTAGCGCTGAAGGAGTGCGGCATTAACAGAGAAATCTCTGGTGTAACGCTGAAGGAGTGCGGTATTAACAGAGAAATCTCTGGTGTAACGCTGAAGGAGTGCGGCATTAACAGAGAAATCTTTGGTGTAGCGCTGAAGGAGTGCGGCATTAACAGAGAAATCTCTGGTGTAACGCTGAAGGAGTGCGACACTGACTGAGAAATCTCTGGTGTAGCGCTGAAGGAGTGTGGTATTAACAGAGAAATCTCTGGTGTAACGCTGAAGGAGTGCGGTATTAACAGAGAAATCTCTGGTGTAGCGCTGAAGGAGTGCGGCATTAACAGAGAAATCTCTGGTGTAGCGCTGAAGGAGTGCGGCATTAACAGCGAAATCTCTGGTGTAGCGCTGAAGGAGTGCGGCACTGACAGAGAAATCTCTGGTGTAGCGCTAAAGGAGTGCGGTATTAACAAAGAAATCTCTGGTGTAGCGCTGAAGGAGTGCGGCACTAACAGAGAAATCTCTGGTGTAACGCTGAAGGAGTGCGGTATTAACAGAGAAATCTCTGGTGTTGCGCTGAAGGAGTGCGGCACTGACAGAGAAATAACTGGCGTAGCGCTGAAGGAGTGCGGCACTGACAGAGAAATCTCTGGTGTAACGCTGAAGGAATGTGGCACTGACAGAGAAATCTCTGGTGTAACGCTGAAGGAGTGCGGCACTGACAGAGAAATCTCTGGTGTAGCGCTGAAGGAGTGCGGCACTGACAGAGAAATCTCTGGTGTAACGCTGAAGGAGTGCGGCACTAACAGAGAAATCTCTGGTGTAACGCTGAAGGAGTGCGGCATTAACAGAGAAATCTCTGGTGTAACGCTGAAGGAGTGCGGCACTGACAGAGAAATCTCTGGTGTAGCGCTGAAGGAGTGCGGCACTGACAGAGAAATCTCTGGTGTAACGCTGAAGGAGTGCGGCACTGACAGAGAAATCTCTGGTGTAGCGCTGAAGGAGTGCGGCACTGACAGAGAAATCTCTGGTGTAGCGCTGAAGGAGTGCGGCATCGACAGAGAAATCTCTGGTGTAACGCTGAAGGAGTGCGGCATTAACAGAGAAATCTCTGGTGTAGCGCTGAAGGAGTGCGGCACTGACAGAGAAATCTCTGGTGTAACGCTGAAGGAGTGCGGCACTGACTGAGAAATCTCTGGTGTAGCGCTGAAGGAGTGCGGCACTAACAGAGAAATCTCTGGTGTAACGCTGAAGGAGTGCAGCATTAACTGAGAAATCTCTGGTGTAGCGCTGAAGGAGTGCGGCATTAACAGAGAAATCTCTGGTGTAACGCTGAAGGAGTGCGACACTGATGGAGAAATCTCTGGTGTAGCGCTGAAGGAGTGCGTCACTGACAGAGAAATCTCTGGTGTAGCGCTGAAGGAGTGCGGTATTAACTGAGAAATCTCTGGTGTAACGCTGAAGGAGTGCGACACTGACGGAGAAATCTCTGGTGTAGCGCTGAAGGAGTGCGTCACTGACAGAGAAATCTCTGGTGTAGCGCTGAAGGAGTGCGATATTAACTGAGAAATCTCTGGTGTAGCGCTGAAGGAGTGCGGCACTGACAGAGAAATCTCTGGTGTAGCGCTGAAGGAGTGCGGCACTGACAGAGAAATCTCTGGTGTAGCGCTGAAGGAGTGCGGCATTGACAGTGAAATCTCTGGTGTAGCGCTGAAGGAGTGCGGCACTAACAGAGAAATCTCTGGTGTAACGCTGAAGGAGTGCGGCACTAACAGAGAAATCTCTGGTGTAGCGCTGAAGGAGTGCGGTATTAACTGAGAAATCTCTGGTGTAGCGCTGAAGGAGTGCGGTATTAACAGAGAAATCTCTGGTGTAGCGCTGAAGGAGTGTGGCATTAACAGAGAAATCTCTGGTGTAACGCTGAAGGAGTGCAGCATTAACTGAGAAATCTCTGGTGTAACGCTGAAGGAGTGCGGCACTGACAGAGAAATCTCTGGTGTAGCGCTGAAGGAGTGCGGTATTAACAGAGAAATCTCTGGTGTAACGCTGAAGGAGTGCGATATTAACTGAGAAATCTCTGGTGTAGCGCTGAAGGAGTGCGGCACTGACAGAGAAATCTCTGGTGTAGCGCTGAAGGAGTGCGGCACTGACAGAGAAATCTCTGGTGTAGCGCTGAAGGAGTGCGGTATTAACTGAGAAATCTCTGGTGTAGCGCTGAAGGAGTGCGGAATTAACAGAGAAATCTCTGGTGTAGCGCTGAAGGAGTGCGGTATTAACTGAGAAATCTCTGGTGTAGCGCTGAAGGAGTGCGGCATTAACAGAGAAATCTCTGGTGTAACGCTGAAGGAGTGCGGCACTGACAGAGAAATCTCTGGTGTAGCGCTGAAGGAGTGCGGCATTAACAGAGAAATCTCTGGTGTAGCGCTGAAGGAGTGCGGCACTAACAGATAAATCTCTGGTGTAACGCTGAAGGAGTGCGGCATTAACAGATAAATCTCTGGTGTAGCGCTGAAGGAGTGCGGTATTAACAGAGAAATCTCTGGTGTAACGCTGAAGGAGTGCGGCACTAACAGAGAAATCTCTGGTGTAGCGCTGAAGGAGTGCGGCACTGACAGAGAAATCTCTGGTGTAACGCTGAAGGAGTGCGGCACTGACAGAGAAATCTCTGGTGTAGCGCTGAAGGAGTGCGGCACTGACAGAGAAATCTCTGGTGTAGCGCTGAAGGAGTGCGGCACTGACAGAGAAATCTCTGGTGTAGCGCTGAAGGAGTGCGGCACTGACTGAGAAATCTCTGGTGTAACGCTGAAGGAGTGCGGCATTAACAGAGAAATCTCTGGTGTAACGCTGAAGGAGTGCGGCACTAACAGAGAAATCTCTGGTGTAACGCTGAAGGAGTGCGGCACTAACAGAGAAATCTCTGGTGTAACGCTGAAGGAGTGCGGCACTGACTGAGAAATCTCTGGTGTAGCGCTGAAGGAGTGCGGCACTGACAGAGAAATCTCTGGTGTAGCGCTGAAGGAGTGCGGCACTGACAGAGAAATCTCTGGTGTAGCGCTGAAGGAGTGCGGCACTGACAGAGAAATCTCTGGTGTAGCGCTGAAGGAGTGCGGCACTGACAGAGAAATCTCTGGTGTAACGCTGAAGGAGTGCGGCACTGACAGAGAAATCTCTGGTGTAGCGCTGAAGGAGTGCGGTATTAACAGAGAAATCTCTGGTGTAGCGCTGAAGGAGTGCGGCACTGACAGAGAAATCTCTGGTGTAACGCTGAAGGAGTGCGGCATTAACAGAGAAATCTCTGGTGTAGCGCTGAAGGAGTGCGGTATTAACGGAGAAATCTCTGGTGTGGCGCTGAAGGAGTGCGGCACTGACAGAGAAATCTCTGGTGTAACGCTGAAGGAGTGCGGCATTAACTGAGAAATCTCTGGTGTAGCGCTGAAGGAGTGCGGCATTAACAGAGAAATCTCTGGTGTAGCGCTGAAGGAGTGCGGCATTATCAGAGAAATCTCTGGTGTAACGCTGAAGGAGTGCGGCACTGACAGAGAAATCTCTGGTGTAGCGCTGAAGGAGTGCGGCACTAACAGAGAAATCTCTGGTGTAGCGCTGAAGGAGTGCGGTATTAACAGAGAAATCTCTGGTGTAACGCTGAAGGAGTGCGGTATTAACAGAGAAATCTCTGGTGTAGCGCTGAAGGAGTGCGGCACTGACAGAGAAATCTCTGGTGTAGCGCTGATGGAGTGCGGCACTAATTGAGAAATCTCTGGTGTAACGCTGAAGGAGTGCAGCATTAACTGAGAAATCTCTGGTGTAACGCTGAAGGAGTGCGGCACTGACAGAGAAATCTCTGGTGTAGCGCTGAAGGAGTGCGGCACTGACAGAGAAATCTCTGGTGTAGCGCTGAAGGAGTGCGGTATTAACAGAGAAATCTCTGGTGTAACGCTGAAGGAGTGCGGCACTGACAGAGAAATCTCTGGTGTAGCGCTGAAGGAGTGCGGCACTGACAGAGAAATCTCTGGTGTAGCGCTGAAGGAGTGCGGCACTGACAGAGAAATCTCTGGTGTAGCGCTGAAGGAGTGCGGCACTGACTGAGAAATCTCTGGTGTAACGCTGAAGGAGTGCGGCATTAACAGAGAAATCTCTGGTGTAACGCTGAAGGAGTGCGGCACTAACAGAGAAATCTCTGGTGTAACGCTGAAGGAGTGCGGCACTAACAGAGAAATCTCTGGTGTAACGCTGAAGGAGTGCGGCACTGACTGAGAAATCTCTGGTGTAGCGCTGAAGGAGTGCGGCACTGACAGAGAAATCTCTGGTGTAGCGCTGAAGGAGTGCGGCACTGACAGAGAAATCTCTGGTGTAGCGCTGAAGGAGTGCGGCACTGACAGAGAAATCTCTGGTGTAGCGCTGAAGGAGTGCGGCACTGACAGAGAAATCTCTGGTGTAACGCTGAAGGAGTGCGGCACTGACAGAGAAATCTCTGGTGTAGCGCTGAAGGAGTGCGGCACTGACAGAGAAATCTCTGGTGTAGCGCTGAAGGAGTGCGGCACTGACAGAGAAATCTCTGGTGTAACGCTGAAGGAGTGCGGTATTAACAGAGAAATCTCTGGTGTAACGCTGAAGGAGTGTGGCACTAACAGAGAAATCTCTGGTGTAACGCTGAAGGAGTGCGGCACTGACAGAGAAATCTCTGGTGTAGCGCTGAAGGAGTGCGGCACTGATAGAGAAATCTCTGGTGTAACGCTGAAGGAGTGCGGTATTAACAGAGAAATCTCTGGTGTAACGCTGAAGGAGTGTGGCACTAACAGAGAAATCTCTGGTGTAACGCTGGAGGAGTGCGGCACTGACAGAGAAATCTCTGGTGTAGCGCTGAAGGAGTGCGGCACTGACAGAGAAATCTCTGGTGTAACGCTGAAGGAGTGCGGCACTGACAGAGAAATCTCTGGTGTAACGCTGAAGGAGTGCGGCACTAACAGAGAAATCTCTGGTGTAGCGCTGAAGGAGTGCGGCACTGACAGAGAAATCTCTGGTGTAACGCTGAAGGAGTGCGGCACTGACAGAGAAATCTCTGGTGTAACGCTGAAGGAGTGCGGCACTAACAGAGAATTCTCTGGTGTAACGCTGAAGGAATGCGGCACTGACTGAGAAATCTCTGGTGTAACGCTGAAGGAGTGCGGCACTGGCAGAGAAATCTCTGGTGTAAAGCTGAAGGAGTGCGGCACTAACAGAGAAATCTCTGGTGTAACGCTGAAGGAGTGCGGTATTAACAGAGAAATCTCTGGTGTAGCGCTGAAGGAGTGCAGCATTAACTGAGAAATCTCTGGTGTAGCGCTGAAGGAGTGCGGCACTGACAGAGAAATCTCTGGTGTAACGCTGAAGGGGTGCGGCACGGACAGAGAAATCTCTGTTGTAACGCTGAAGGAGTGCGTCACTGACTGAGAAATCTCTGGTGGAACGCTGAAGGAGTGCGGTATTAACAGAGAAATCTCTGGTGTAGCGCTGAAGGAGTGCAGCATTAACTGAGAAATCTCTGGTGTAGCGCTGAAGGAGTGAGTCACTGACAGAGAAATCTCTGGTGTAGCGCTGAAGGAGTGCGGCACTGACAGAGAAATCTCTGGTGTAGCGCTGAAGGAGTGCGGCACTGACAGAGAAATCTCTGGTGTAGCGCTGAAGGAGTGCGGCACTGACAGAGAAATCTCTGGTGTAGCGCTGAAGGAGTGCGGCACTGACAGAGAAATCTCTGGTGTAGCGCTGAAGGAGTGCGGTATTAACAGAGAAATCTCTGGTGTAGCGCTGAAGGAGTGCGGTATTAACAGAGAAATCTCTGGTGTAGCGCTGAAGGAGTGCGGCACTGACAGAGAAATCTCTGGTGTAACGCTGAAGGAGTGCGGCACTAACAGAGAAATCTCTGGTGTAACGCTGAAGGAGTGCGGCACTGACAGAGAAATCTCTGGTGTAACGCTGAAGGAGTGCGGCACTGACAGAGAAATCTCCGGTGTAACGCTGAAGGAGTGCGGCACTGACTGAGAAATCTCTGGTGTAACGCTGAAGGAGTGCGGCACTGACAGAGACATCTCTGGTGTAACGCTGAAGGAGTGCGGTATTAACAGAGAAATCTCTGGTGTAGCGCTGAAGGAGTGCGGCACTGACAGAGAAATCTCTGGTGTAATGCTGAAGGAGTGCGGCACTGACTGAGAAATCTCTGGTGTAACGCTGAAGGAGTGCGGCACTGACAGAGACATCTCTGGTGTAGCGCTGAAGGAGTGCGGCATTAACAGAGAAATCTCTGGTGTAGCGCTGAAGGAGTGCGGCACTAACAGAGAAATCTCTGGTGTAGCGCTGAAGGAGTGCGGCACTAACTGAGAAATCTCTGGTGTAACGCTGAAGGATGCGGCATTAACAGAGAAATCTCTGGTGTAGCGCTGAAGGAGTGCGGCACTAACAGAGAAATCTCTGGTGTAGCGCTGAAGGAGTGCGGCACTAACTGAGAAATCTCTGGTGTAACGCTGAAGGAGTGCGGGATTAACAGAGAAATCTCTGGTGTAGCGCTGAAGGAGTGCGGTATTAACAGAGAAATCTCTGGTGTAGCGCTGAAGGAGTGCGGCACTAACAGAGAAATCTCTGGTGTAACGCTGAAGGAGTGCGTCACTGACAGAGAAATCTCAGGTGTAGCGCTGAAGGAGTGCGGCACTAACAGAGAAATCTCTGGTGTAGCGCTGAAGGAGTGCGGCACTAACAGAGAAATCTCTGGTGTAGCGCTGAAGGAGTGCGGTATTAACAGAGAAATCTCTGGTGTAACGCTGAAGGAGTGCGGCACTGACAGAGAAATCTCTGGTGTAGCGCTGAAGGAGTGCGGTATTAACAGAGAAATCTCTGGTGTAACGCTGAAGGAGTGCGGCACTAACAGAGAAATCTCTGGTGTAGCGCTGAAGGAGTGCGGTATTAACAGAGAAATCTCTGGTGTAGCGCTGAAGGAGTGCGGCACTAACAGAGAAATCTCTGGTGTAACGCTGAAGGAGTGCGGCATTAACTGAGAAATCTCTGGTGTAGCGCTGAAGGAGTGCGGCACTGACAGAGAAATCTCTGGTGTAACGCTGAAGGAGTGCGGCACTGACAGAGAAATCTCTGGTGTAACGCTGAAGGAGTGCGGCACTAACAGAGAAATCTCTGGTGTAACGCTGAAGGAGTGCGGCATTAACTGAGAAATCTCTGGTGTAGCGCTGAAGGAGTGCGGCACTGACAGAGAAATCTCTGGTGTAACGCTGAAGGAGTGCGGCATTAACAGAGAAATCTCTGGTGTAACGCTGAAGGAGTGCGGCATTGACAGAGAAATCTCTGGTGTAACGCTGAAGGAGTGCGGCATTGACAGAGAAATCTCTGGTGTAACGCTGAAGGAGTGCGGCACTGACAGAGAAATCTCTGGTGTAGCGCTGAAGGAGTGCGGCATTAACTGAGAAATCTCTGGTGTAGCGCTGAAGGAGTGCGGCACTGACAGAGAAATCTCTGGTGTAGCGCTGAAGGAGTGCGGCACTGACAGAGAAATCTCTGGTGTAGCGCTGAAGGAGTGCGTCACTGACAGAGAAATCTCTGGTGTAGCGCTGAAGGAGTGCGGCACTAACAGAGAAATCTGTGGTGTAGCGCTGAAGGAGTGCGGTATTAACTAAGAAATCTCTGGTGTAACGCTGAAGGAGTGCGGTATTAACTAAGAAATCTCTGGTGTAGCGCTGAAGGAGTGCGGCACTGACAGAGAAATCTCTGGTGTAGCGCTGAAGGAGTGCGGCACTAACAGAGAAATCTCTGGTGTAGCGCTGAAGGAGTGCGGCACTAACAGAGAAATCTCTGGTGTAGCGCTGAAGGAGTGCGGTATTAACAGAGAAATCTCTGGTGTAACGCTGAAGGAGTGCGGCACTGGCAGAGAAATCTCTGGTGTAGCGCTGAAGGAGTGCGGTATTAACAGAGAAATCTCTGGTGTAGCGCTGAAGGAGTGCGGCATTAACAGAGAAATCTCTGGTGTAACGCTGAAGGAGTGCGGTATTAACAGAGAAATCTCTGGTGTAACGCTGAAGGAGTGCGGCATTAACAGAGAAATCTCTGGTGTAGCGCTGAAGGAGTGCGGCATTAACAGAGAAATCTCTGGTGTAACGCTGAAGGAGTGCGACACTGACTGAGAAATCTCTGGTGTAGCGCTGAAGGAGTGTGGTATTAACAGAGAAATCTCTGGTGTAACGCTGAAGGAGTGCGGTATTAACAGAGAAATCTCTGGTGTAGCGCTGAAGGAGTGCGGCATTAACAGAGAAATCTCTGGTGTAGCGCTGAAGGAGTGCGGCATTAACAGCGAAATCTCTGGTGTAGCGCTGAAGGAGTGCGGCACTGACAGAGAAATCTCTGGTGTAGCGCTAAAGGAGTGCGGTATTAACAAAGAAATCTCTGGTGTAACGCTGAAGGAGTGCGGCACTAACAGAGAAATCTCTGGTGTAGCGCTGAAGGAGTGCGGTATTAACAGAGAAATCTCTGGTGTAGCGCTGAAGGAGTGCGGCACTAACAGAGAAATCTCTGGTGTAACGCTGAAGGAGTGCGGCATTAACTGAGAAATCTCTGGTGTAGCGCTGAAGGAGTGCGGCACTAACAGAGAAATCTCTGGTGTAACGCTGAAGGAGTGCGGCATTAACTGAGAAATCTCTGGTGTAGCGCTGAAGGAGTGCGGCACTGACAGAGAAATCTCTGGTGTAACGCTGAAGGAGTGCGGCACTGACAGAGAAATCTCTGGTGTAACGCTGAAGGAGTGCGGCACTAACAGAGAAATCTCTGGTGTAACGCTGAAGGAGTGCGGCATTAACTGAGAAATCTCTGGTGTAGCGCTGAAGGAGTGCGGCACTGACAGAGAAATCTCTGGTGTAACGCTGAAGGAGTGCGGCATTAACAGAGAAATCTCTGGTGTAACGCTGAAGGAGTGCGGCATTGACAGAGAAATCTCTGGTGTAACGCTGAAGGAGTGCGGCATTGACAGAGAAATCTCTGGTGTAACGCTGAAGGAGTGCGGCACTGACAGAGAAATCTCTGGTGTAGCGCTGAAGGAGTGCGGCATTAACTGAGAAATCTCTGGTGTAGCGCTGAAGGAGTGCGGCACTGACAGAGAAATCTCTGGTGTAGCGCTGAAGGAGTGCGGCACTGACAGAGAAATCTCTGGTGTAGCGCTGAAGGAGTGCGTCACTGACAGAGAAATCTCTGGTGTAGCGCTGAAGGAGTGCGGCACTAACAGAGAAATCTGTGGTGTAGCGCTGAAGGAGTGCGGTATTAACTAAGAAATCTCTGGTGTAACGCTGAAGGAGTGCGGTATTAACTAAGAAATCTCTGGTGTAGCGCTGAAGGAGTGCGGCACTGACAGAGAAATCTCTGGTGTAGCGCTGAAGGAGTGCGGCACTGACAGAGAAATCTCTGGTGTAGCGCTGAAGGAGTGCGGCACTAACAGAGAAATCTCTGGTGTAGCGCTGAAGGAGTGCGGTATTAACAGAGAAATCTCTGGTGTAACGCTGAAGGAGTGCGGCACTGGCAGAGAAATCTCTGGTGTAGCGCTGAAGGAGTGCGGTATTAACAGAGAAATCTCTGGTGTAGCGCTGAAGGAGTGCGGCATTAACAGAGAAATCTCTGGTGTAACGCTGAAGGAGTGCGGTATTAACAGAGAAATCTCTGGTGTAACGCTGAAGGAGTGCGGCATTAACAGAGAAATCTCTGGTGTAGCGCTGAAGGAGTGCGGCATTAACAGAGAAATCTCTGGTGTAACGCTGAAGGAGTGCGACACTGACTGAGAAATCTCTGGTGTAGCGCTGAAGGAGTGTGGTATTAACAGAGAAATCTCTGGTGTAACGCTGAAGGAGTGCGGTATTAACAGAGAAATCTCTGGTGTAGCGCTGAAGGAGTGCGGCATTAACAGAGAAATCTCTGGTGTAGCGCTGAAGGAGTGCGGCATTAACAGCGAAATCTCTGGTGTAGCGCTGAAGGAGTGCGGCACTGACAGAGAAATCTCTGGTGTAGCGCTAAAGGAGTGCGGTATTAACAAAGAAATCTCTGGTGTAGCGCTGAAGGAGTGCGGCACTAACAGAGAAATCTCTGGTGTAACGCTGAAGGAGTGCGGTATTAACAGAGAAATCTCTGGTGTTGCGCTGAAGGAGTGCGGCACTGACAGAGAAATAACTGGCGTAGCGCTGAAGGAGTGCGGCACTGACAGAGAAATCTCTGGTGTAACGCTGAAGGAATGTGGCACTGACAGAGAAATCTCTGGTGTAACGCTGAAGGAGTGCGGCACTGACAGAGAAATCTCTGGTGTAGCGCTGAAGGAGTGCGGCACTAACAGAGAAATCTCTGGTGTAACGCTGAAGGAGTGCGGCATTAACAGAGAAATCTCTGGTGTAACGCTGAAGGAGTGCGGCACTGACAGAGAAATCTCTGGTGTAGCGCTGAAGGAGTGCGGCACTGACAGAGAAATCTCTGGTGTAACGCTGAAGGAGTGCGACACTGATGGAGAAATCTCTGGTGTAGCGCTGAAGGAGTGCGTCACTGACAGAGAAATCTCTGGTGTAGCGCTGAAGGAGTGCGGTATTAACTGAGAAATCTCTGGTGTAACGCTGAAGGAGTGCGACACTGACGGAGAAATCTCTGGTGTAGCGCTGAAGGAGTGCGTCACTGACAGAGAAATCTCTGGTGTAGCGCTGAAGGAGTGCGATATTAACTGAGAAATCTCTGGTGTAGCGCTGAAGGAGTGCGGCACTGACAGAGAAATCTCTGGTGTAGCGCTGAAGGAGTGCGGCACTGACAGAGAAATCTCTGGTGTAGCGCTGAAGGAGTGCGGC
This sequence comes from Scyliorhinus torazame, assembly GCF_047496885.1. Classification (NCBI taxonomy): domain Eukaryota; kingdom Metazoa; phylum Chordata; class Chondrichthyes; order Carcharhiniformes; family Scyliorhinidae; genus Scyliorhinus; species Scyliorhinus torazame. The sequence continues at coordinate 26,491,781 of NC_092722.1, forward strand.
ATTGACAGTGAAATCTCTGGTGTAGCGCTGAAGGAGTGCGGCACTAACAGAGAAATCTCTGGTGTAACGCTGAAGGAGTGCGGCACTAACAGAGAAATCTCTGGTGTAGCGCTGAAGGAGTGCGGTATTAACTGAGAAATCTCTGGTGTAGCGCTGAAGGAGTGCGGTATTAACAGAGAAATCTCTGGTGTAGCGCTGAAGGAGTGTGGCATTAACAGAGAAATCTCTGGTGTAACGCTGAAGGAGTGCAGCATTAACTGAGAAATCTCTGGTGTAACGCTGAAGGAGTGCGGCACTGACAGAGAAATCTCTGGTGTAGCGCTGAAGGAGTGCGGTATTAACAGAGAAATCTCTGGTGTAACGCTGAAGGAGTGCGATATTAACTGAGAAATCTCTGGTGTAGCGCTGAAGGAGTGCGGCACTGACAGAGAAATCTCTGGTGTAGCGCTGAAGGAGTGCGGCACTGACAGAGAAATCTCTGGTGTAGCGCTGAAGGAGTGCGGTATTAACTGAGAAATCTCTGGTGTAGCGCTGAAGGAGTGCGGAATTAACAGAGAAATCTCTGGTGTAGCGCTGAAGGAGTGCGGTATTAACTGAGAAATCTCTGGTGTAGCGCTGAAGGAGTGCGGCATTATCAGAGAAATCTCTGGTGTAACGCTGAAGGAGTGCGGCACTGACAGAGAAATCTCTGGTGTCGCGCTGAAGGAGTGCGGCATTAACAGAGAAATCTCTGGTGTAGCGCTGAAGGAGTGCGGCACTAACAGATAAATCTCTGGTGTAACGCTGAAGGAGTGCGGCATTAACAGATAAATCTCTGGTGTAGCGCTGAAGGAGTGCGGTATTAACAGAGAAATCTCTGGTGTAACGCTGAAGGAGTGCGGCGCTAACAGAGAAATCTCTGGTGTGGCGCTGAAGGAGTGCGGCACTGACAGAGAAATCTCTGGTGTAGCGCTGAAGGAGTGCGGTATTAACTGAGAAATCTCTGGTGTAACGCTGAAGGAGTGCGGCACTGACAGAGAAATCTCTGGTGTAGCGCTGAAGGAGTGCGGCACTGACAGAGAAATCTCTGGTGTAGCGCTGAAGGAGTGCGGTATTAACAGAGAAATCTCTGGTGTAACGCTGAAGGAGTGCGGCACTGACAGAGAAATCTCTGGTGTAGCGCTGAAGGAGTGCGGCACTGACTGAGAAATCTCTGGTGTAACGCTGAAGGAGTGCGGCATTAACAGAGAAATCTCTGGTGTAACGCTGAAGGAGTGCGGCACTAACAGAGAAATCTCTGGTGTAACGCTGAAGGAGTGCGGCACTAACAGAGAAATCTCTGGTGTAACGCTGAAGGAGTGCGGCACTGACTGAGAAGTCTCTGGTGTAGCGCTGAAGGAGTGCGGCACTGACAGAGAAATCTCTGGTGTAGCGCTGAAGGAGTGCGGCACTGACAGAGAAATCTCTGGTGTAGCGCTGAAGGAGTGCGGCACTGACAGAGAAATCTCTGGTGTAGCGCTGAAGGAGTGCGGCACTGACAGAGAAATCTCTGGTGTAACGCTGAAGGAGTGCGGCACTGACAGAGAAATCTCTGGTGTAGCGCTGAAGGAGTGCGGTATTAACAGAGAAATCTCTGGTGTAGCGCTGAAGGAGTGCGGCACTGACAGAGAAATCTCTGGTGTAACGCTGAAGGAGTGCGGCATTAACAGAGAAATCTCTGGTGTAGCACTGAAGGAGTGCGGTATTAACGGAGAAATCTCTGGTGTGGCGCTGAAGGAGTGCGGCACTGACAGAGAAATCTCTGGTGTAACGCTGAAGGAGTGCGGCATTAACTGAGAAATCTCTGGTGTAGCGCTGAAGGAGTGCGGCATTAACAGAGAAATCTCTGGTGTAGCGCTGAAGGAGTGCGGCATTATCAGAGAAATCTCTGGTGTAACGCTGAAGGAGTGCGGCACTGACAGAGAAATCTCTGGTGTAGCGCTGAAGGAGTGCGGCACTAACAGAGAAATCTCTGGTGTAGCGCTGAAGGAGTGCGGTATTAACAGAGAAATCTCTGGTGTAACGCTGAAGGAGTGCGGTATTAACAGAGAAATCTCTGGTGTAGCGCTGAAGGAGTGCGGCACTGACAGAGAAATCTCTGGTGTAGCGCTGATGGAGTGCGGCACTAACTGAGAAATCTCTGGTGTAACGCTGAAGGAGTGCAGCATTAATTGAGAAATCTCTGGTGTAACGCTGAAGGAGTGCGGCACTGACAGAGAAATCTCTGGTGTAGCGCTGAAGGAGTGCGGCACTGACAGAGAAATCTCTGGTGTAGCGCTGAAGGAGTGCGGTATTAACAGAGAAATCTCTGGTGTAACGCTGAAGGAGTGCGGCACTGACAGAGAAATCTCTGGTGTAGCGCTGAAGGAGTGCGGCACTGACAGAGAAATCTCTGGTGTAGCGCTGAAGGAGTGCGGCACTGACAGAGAAATCTCTGGTGTAGCGCTGAAGGAGTGCGGCACTGACTGAGAAATCTCTGGTGTAACGCTGAAGGAGTGCGGCATTAACAGAGAAATCTCTGGTGTAACGCTGAAGGAGTGCGGCACTAACAGAGAAATCTCTGGTGTAACGCTGAAGGAGTGCGGCACTAACAGAGAAATCTCTGGTGTAACGCTGAAGGAGTGCGGCACTGACTGAGAAATCTCTGGTGTAGCGCTGAAGGAGTGCGGCACTGACAGAGAAATCTCTGGTGTAGCGCTGAAGGAGTGCGGCACTGACAGAGAAATCTCTGGTGTAGCGCTGAAGGAGTGCGGCACTGACAGAGAAATCTCTGGTGTAGCGCTGAAGGAGTGCGGCACTGACAGAGAAATCTCTGGTGTAACGCTGAAGGAGTGCGGCACTGACAGAGAAATCTCTGGTGTAGCGCTGAAGGAGTGCGGCACTGACAGAGAAATCTCTGGTGTAGCGCTGAAGGAGTGCGGCACTGACAGAGAAATCTCTGGTGTAACGCTGAAGGAGTGCGGTATTAACAGAGAAATCTCTGGTGTAACGCTGAAGGAGTGTGGCACTAACAGAGAAATCTCTGGTGTAACGCTGAAGGAGTGCGGCACTGACAGAGAAATCTCTGGTGTAGCGCTGAAGGAGTGCGGCACTGACAGAGAAATCTCTGGTGTAACGCTGAAGGAGTGCGGTATTAACAGAGAAATCTCTGGTGTAACGCTGAAGGAGTGTGGCACTAACAGAGAAATCTCTGGTGTAACGCTGGAGGAGTGCGGCACTGACAGAGAAATCTCTGGTGTAGCGCTGAAGGAGTGCGGTATTAACTGAGAAATCTCTGGTGTAGCGCTGAAGGAGTGCGGTATTAACAGAGAAATCTCTGGTGTAGCGCTGAAGGAGTGCGGCACTAACTGAGAAATCTGTGGTGTAGCGCTGAAGGAGTGCGGTATTAACAGAGAAATCTCTGGTGTAGCGCTAAAGGAGTGCGGCACTAACTGAGAAATCTCTGGTGTAGCGCTGAAGGAGTGCGGTATTAACAGAGAAATCTCTGGTGTAACGCTGAAGGAGTGCGGCACTAACAGAGAAATCTCTGGTGTGGCGCTGAAGGAGTGCGGCACTGACAGAGAAATCTCTGGTGTAGCGCTGAAGGAGTGCGGTATTAACTGAGAAATCTCTGGTGTAGCGCTGAAGGAGTGCGGTATTAACAGAGAAATCTCTGGTGTAGCGCTGAAGGAGTGCGGCACTAACTGAGAAATCTCTGGTGTAGCGCTGAAGGAGTGCGGTATTAACAGAGAAATCTCTGGTGTAGCGCTGAAGGAGTGCGGCACTAACTGAGAAATCTCTGGTGTAGCGCTGAAGGAGTGCGGTATTAACAGAGAAATCTCTGGTGAAGCGCTGAAGGAGTGCGGCACTAACAGAGAAATCTCTGGTGTAACGCTGAAGGAGTGCGGTATTAACAGAGAAATCTCTGGTGTAGCGCTGAAGGAGTGCGGCACTGACAGAGAAATCTCTGGTGTAACGCTGAAGGAGTGCGGCATTAACAGAGAAATCTCTGGTGTAGCGCTGAAGGAGTGCGGTATTAACGGAGAAATCTCTGGTGTGGCGCTGAAGGAGTGCGGCACTGACAGAGAAATCTCTGGTGTAGCGCTGAAGGAGTGAGTCACTGACAGAGAAATCTCTGGTGTAGCGCTGAAGGAGTGCGGCACTGACAGAGAAATCTCTGGTGTAGCGCTGAAGGAGTGCGGCACTGACAGAGAAATCTCTGGTGTAGCGCTGAAGGAGTGCGGCACTGACAGAGAAATCTCTGGTGTAGCGCTGAAGGAGTGCGGCACTGACAGAGAAATCTCTGGTGTAGCGCTGAAGGAGTGCGGTATTAACAGAGAAATCTCTGGTGTAGCGCTGAAGGAGTGCGGTATTAACAGAGAAATCTCTGGTGTAGCGCTGAAGGAGTGCGGCACTGACAGAGAAATCTCTGGTGTAACGCTGAAGGAGTGCGGCACTAACAGAGAAATCTCTGGTGTAACGCTGAAGGAGTGCGGCACTGACAGAGAAATCTCTGGTGTAACGCTGAAGGAGTGCGGCACTGACAGAGAAATCTCTGGTGTAACGCTGAAGGAGTGCGGCACTGACTGAGAAATCTCTGGTGTAACGCTGAAGGAGTGCGGCACTGACAGAGACATCTCTGGTGTAACGCTGAAGGAGTGCGGTATTAACAGAGAAATCTCTGGTGTAACGCTGAAGGAGTGCGGCACTAACAGAGGAATCTCTGGTGTAACGCTGAAGGAGTGCGGCACTAACAGAGAAATCTCTGGTGTAGCGCTGAAGGAGTGCGGTATTAACAGAGAAATCTCTGGTGTAGCGCTGAAGGAGTGCGGCACTGACAGAGAAATCTCTGGTGTAACGCTGAAGGAGTGCGGCATTAACAGAGAAATCTCTGGTGTAGCGCTGAAGGAGTGCGGTATTAACGGAGAAATCTCTGGTGTGGCGCTGAAGGAGTGCGGCACTGACAGAGAAATCTCTGGTGTAACGCTGAAGGAGTGAGTCACTGACAGAGAAATCTCTGGTGTAGCGCTGAAGGAGTGAGTCACTGACAGAGAAATCTCTGGTGTAGCGCTGAAGGAGTGCGGCACTGACAGAGAAATCTCTGGTGTAGCGCTGAAGGAGTGCGGCACTGACAGAGAAATCTCTGGTGTAGCGCTGAAGGAGTCCGGCACTGACAGAGAAATCTCTGGTGTAGCGCTGAAGGAGTGCGGCACTGACAGAGAAATCTCTGGTGTAGCGCTGAAGGAGTGCGGTATTAACAGAGAAATCTCTGGTGTAGCGCTGAAGGAGTGCGGTATTAACAGAGAAATCTCTGGTGTAGCGCTGAAGGAGTGCGGCACTGACAGAGAAATCTCTGGTGTAACGCTGAAGGAGTGCGGCACTAACAGAGAAATCTCTGGTGTAACGCTGAAGGAGTGCGGCACTGACAGAGAAATCTCTGGTGTAACGCTGAAGGAGTGCGGCACTGACTGAGAAATCTCTGGTGTAACGCTGAAGGAGTGCGGCACTGACAGAGACATCTCTGGTGTAACGCTGAAGGAGTGCGGTATTAACAGAGAAATCTCTGGTGTAGCGCTGAAGGAGTGCGGCACTGACAGAGAAATCTCTGGTGTAATGCTGAAGGAGTGCGGCACTGACTGAGAAATCTCTGGTGTAACGCTGAAGGAGTGCGGCACTGACAGAGACATCTCTGGTGTAGCGCTGAAGGAGTGCGGCATTAACAGAGAAATCTCTGGTGTAGCGCTGAAGGAGTGCGGCACTAACAGAGAAATCTCTGGTGTAGCGCTGAAGGAGTGCGGCACTAACTGAGAAATCTCTGGTGTAACGCTGAAGGATGCGGCATTAACAGAGAAATCTCTGGTGTAGCGCTGAAGGAGTGCGGCACTAACAGAGAAATCTCTGGTGTAGCGCTGAAGGAGTGCGGCACTAACTGAGAAATCTCTGGTGTAACGCTGAAGGAGTGCGGGATTAACAGAGAAATCTCTGGTGTAGCGCTGAAGGAGTGCGGTATTAACAGAGAAATCTCTGGTGTAGCGCTGAAGGAGTGCGGCACTAACAGAGAAATCTCTGGTGTAACGCTGAAGGAGTGCGTCACTGACAGAGAAATCTCAGGTGTAGCGCTGAAGGAGTGCGGCACTAACAGAGAAATCTCTGGTGTAGCGCTGAAGGAGTGCGGCACTAACAGAGAAATCTCTGGTGTAGCGCTGAAGGAGTGCGGTATTAACAGAGAAATCTCTGGTGTAACGCTGAAGGAGTGCGGCACTGACAGAGAAATCTCTGGTGTAGCGCTGAAGGAGTGCGGTATTAACAGAGAAATCTCTGGTGTAACGCTGAAGGAGTGCGGCACTAACAGAGAAATCTCTGGTGTAGCGCTGAAGGAGTGCGGTATTAACAGAGAAATCTCTGGTGTAGCGCTGAAGGAGTGCGGCACTAACAGAGAAATCTCTGGTGTAACGCTGAAGGAGTGCGGCATTAACTGAGAAATCTCTGGTGTAGCGCTGAAGGAGTGCGGCACTGACAGAGAAATCTCTGGTGTAACGCTGAAGGAGTGCGGCACTGACAGAGAAATCTCTGGTGTAACGCTGAAGGAGTGCGGCACTAACAGAGAAATCTCTGGTGTAACGCTGAAGGAGTGCGGCATTAACTGAGAAATCTCTGGTGTAGCGCTGAAGGAGTGCGGCACTGACAGAGAAATCTCTGGTGTAACGCTGAAGGAGTGCGGCATTAACAGAGAAATCTCTGGTGTAACGCTGAAGGAGTGCGGCATTGACAGAGAAATCTCTGGTGTAACGCTGAAGGAGTGCGGCATTGACAGAGAAATCTCTGGTGTAACGCTGAAGGAGTGCGGCACTGACAGAGAAATCTCTGGTGTAGCGCTGAAGGAGTGCGGCATTAACTGAGAAATCTCTGGTGTAGCGCTGAAGGAGTGCGGCACTGACAGAGAAATCTCTGGTGTAGCGCTGAAGGAGTGCGGCACTGACAGAGAAATCTCTGGTGTAGCGCTGAAGGAGTGCGTCACTGACAGAGAAATCTCTGGTGTAGCGCTGAAGGAGTGCGGCACTAACAGAGAAATCTGTGGTGTAGCGCTGAAGGAGTGCGGTATTAACTAAGAAATCTCTGGTGTAACGCTGAAGGAGTGCGGTATTAACTAAGAAATCTCTGGTGTAGCGCTGAAGGAGTGCGGCACTGACAGAGAAATCTCTGGTGTAGCGCTGAAGGAGTGCGGCACTAACAGAGAAATCTCTGGTGTAGCGCTGAAGGAGTGCGGCACTAACAGAGAAATCTCTGGTGTAGCGCTGAAGGAGTGCGGTATTAACAGAGAAATCTCTGGTGTAACGCTGAAGGAGTGCGGCACTGGCAGAGAAATCTCTGGTGTAGCGCTGAAGGAGTGCGGTATTAACAGAGAAATCTCTGGTGTAGCGCTGAAGGAGTGCGGCATTAACAGAGAAATCTCTGGTGTAACGCTGAAGGAGTGCGGTATTAACAGAGAAATCTCTGGTGTAACGCTGAAGGAGTGCGGCATTAACAGAGAAATCTCTGGTGTAGCGCTGAAGGAGTGCGGCATTAACAGAGAAATCTCTGGTGTAACGCTGAAGGAGTGCGACACTGACTGAGAAATCTCTGGTGTAGCGCTGAAGGAGTGTGGTATTAACAGAGAAATCTCTGGTGTAACGCTGAAGGAGTGCGGTATTAACAGAGAAATCTCTGGTGTAGCGCTGAAGGAGTGCGGCATTAACAGAGAAATCTCTGGTGTAGCGCTGAAGGAGTGCGGCATTAACAGCGAAATCTCTGGTGTAGCGCTGAAGGAGTGCGGCACTGACAGAGAAATCTCTGGTGTAGCGCTAAAGGAGTGCGGTATTAACAAAGAAATCTCTGGTGTAACGCTGAAGGAGTGCGGCACTAACAGAGAAATCTCTGGTGTAGCGCTGAAGGAGTGCGGTATTAACAGAGAAATCTCTGGTGTAGCGCTGAAGGAGTGCGGCACTAACAGAGAAATCTCTGGTGTAACGCTGAAGGAGTGCGGCATTAACTGAGAAATCTCTGGTGTAGCGCTGAAGGAGTGCGGCACTGACAGAGAAATCTCTGGTGTAACGCTGAAGGAGTGCGGCACTGACAGAGAAATCTCTGGTGTAACGCTGAAGGAGTGCGGCACTAACAGAGAAATCTCTGGTGTAACGCTGAAGGAGTGCGGCATTAACTGAGAAATCTCTGGTGTAGCGCTGAAGGAGTGCGGCACTGACAGAGAAATCTCTGGTGTAACGCTGAAGGAGTGCGGCATTAACAGAGAAATCTCTGGTGTAACGCTGAAGGAGTGCGGCATTGACAGAGAAATCTCTGGTGTAACGCTGAAGGAGTGCGGCATTGACAGAGAAATCTCTGGTGTAACGCTGAAGGAGTGCGGCACTGACAGAGAAATCTCTGGTGTAGCGCTGAAGGAGTGCGGCATTAACTGAGAAATCTCTGGTGTAGCGCTGAAGGAGTGCGGCACTGACAGAGAAATCTCTGGTGTAGCGCTGAAGGAGTGCGGCACTGACAGAGAAATCTCTGGTGTAGCGCTGAAGGAGTGCGTCACTGACAGAGAAATCTCTGGTGTAGCGCTGAAGGAGTGCGGCACTAACAGAGAAATCTGTGGTGTAGCGCTGAAGGAGTGCGGTATTAACTAAGAAATCTCTGGTGTAACGCTGAAGGAGTGCGGTATTAACTAAGAAATCTCTGGTGTAGCGCTGAAGGAGTGCGGCACTGACAGAGAAATCTCTGGTGTAGCGCTGAAGGAGTGCGGCACTAACAGAGAAATCTCTGGTGTAGCGCTGAAGGAGTGCGGCACTAACAGAGAAATCTCTGGTGTGGCGCTGAAGGAGTGCGGCACTGACAGAGAAATCTCTGGTGTAGCGCTGAAGGAGTGCGGTATTAACTGAGAAATCTCTGGTGTAGCGCTGAAGGAGTGCGGTATTAACAGAGAAATCTCTGGTGTAGCGCTGAAGGAGTGCGGCACTAACTGAGAAATCTCTGGTGTAGCGCTGAAGGAGTGCGGTATTAACAGAGAAATCTCTGGTGTAACGCTGAAGGAGTGCGGCACTAACTGAGAAATCTCTGGTGTAGCGCTGAAGGAGTGCGGTATTAACAGAGAAATCTCTGGTGAAGCGCTGAAGGAGTGCGGCACTAACAGAGAAATCTCTGGTGTAACGCTGAAGGAGTGCGGTATTAACAGAGAAATCTCTGGTGTAACGCTGAAGGAGTGCGGCACTAACAGAGGAATCTCTGGTGTAACGCTGAAGGAGTGCGGCACTAACAGAGAAATCTCTGGTGTAGCGCTGAAGGAGTGCGGTATTAACAGAGAAATCTCTGGTGTAGCGCTGAAGGAGTGCGGCACTGACAGAGAAATCTCTGGTGTAACGCTGAAGGAGTGCGGCATTAACAGAGAAATCTCTGGTGTAGCGCTGAAGGAGTGCGGTATTAACGGAGAAATCTCTGGTGTGGCGCTGAAGGAGTGCGGCACTGACAGAGAAATCTCTGGTGTAACGCTGAAGGAGTGAGTCACTGACAGAGAAATCTCTGGTGTAGCGCTGAAGGAGTGAGTCACTGACAGAGAAATCTCTGGTGTAGCGCTGAAGGAGTGCGGCACTGACAGAGAAATCTCTGGTGTAGCGCTGAAGGAGTGCGGCACTGACAGAGAAATCTCTGGTGTAGCGCTGAAGGAGTGCGGCACTGACAGAGAAATCTCTGGTGTAGCGCTGAAGGAGTGCGGCACTGACAGAGAAATCTCTGGTGTAGCGCTGAAGGAGTGCGGTATTAACAGAGAAATCTCTGGTGTAGCGCTGAAGGAGTGCGGTATTAACAGAGAAATCTCTGGTGTAGCGCTGAAGGAGTGCGGCACTGACAGAGAAATCTCTGGTGTAACGCTGAAGGAGTGCGGCACTAACAGAGAAATCTCTGGTGTAACGCTGAAGGAGTGCGGCACTGACAGAGAAATCTCTGGTGTAACGCTGAAGGAGTGCGGCACTGACAGAGAAATCTCTGGTGTAACGCTGAAGGAGTGCGGCACTGACTGAGAAATCTCTGGTGTAACGCTGAAGGAGTGCGGCACTGACAGAGACATCTCTGGTGTAACGCTGAAGGAGTGCGGTATTAACAGAGAAATCTCTGGTGTAGCGCTGAAGGAGTGCGGCACTGACAGAGAAATCTCTGGTGTAATGCTGAAGGAGTGCGGCACTGACTGAGAAATCTCTGGTGTAGCGCTGAAGGAGTGAGTCACTGACAGAGAAATCTCTGGTGTAGCGCTGAAGGAGTGCGGCACTGACAGAGAAATCTCTGGTGTAGCGCTGAAGGAGTGCGGTATTAACAGAGAAATCTCTGGTGTAGCGCTGAAGGAGTGCGGTATTAACAGAGAAATCTCTGGTGTAGCGCTGAAGGAGTGCGGCACTGACAGAGAAATCTCTGGTGTAACGCTGAAGGAGTGCGGCACTAACAGAGAAATCTCTGGTGTAACGCTGAAGGAGTGCGGCACTGACAGAGAAATCTCTGGTGTAACGCTGAAGGAGTGCGGCACTGACAGAGAAATCTCTGGTGTAACGCTGAAGGAGTGCGGCACTGACTGAGAAATCTCTGGTGTAACGCTGAAGGAGTGCGGCACTGACAGAGACATCTCTGGTGTAACGCTGAAGGAGTGCGGTATTAACAGAGAAATCTCTGGTGTAGCGCTGAAGGAGTGCGGCACTAACAGAGAAATCTCTGGTGTAGCGCTGAAGGAGTGCGGTATTAACAGAGAAATCTCTGGTGTAACGCTGAAGGAGTGCGGCACTGGCAGAGAAATCTCTGGTGTAGCGCTGAAGGAGTGCGGTATTAACAGAGAAATCTCTGGTGTAGCGCTGAAGGAGTGCGGCATTAACAGAGAAATCTCTGGTGTAACGCTGAAGGAGTGCGGTATTAACAGAGAAATCTCTGGTGTAACGCTGAAGGAGTGCGGCATTAACAGAGAAATCTCTGGTGTAGCGCTGAAGGAGTGCGGCATTAACAGAGAAATCTCTGGTGTAACGCTGAAGGAGTGCGACACTGACTGAGAAATCTCTGGTGTAGCGCTGAAGGAGTGTGGTATTAACAGAGAAATCTCTGGTGTAACGCTGAAGGAGTGCGGTATTAACAGAGAAATCTCTGGTGTAGCGCTGAAGGAGTGCGGCATTAACAGAGAAATCTCTGGTGTAGCGCTGAAGGAGTGCGGCATTAACAGCGAAATCTCTGGTGTAGCGCTGAAGGAGTGCGGCACTGACAGAGAAATCTCTGGTGTAGCGCTAAAGGAGTGCGGTATTAACAAAGAAATCTCTGGTGTAGCGCTGAAGGAGTGCGGCACTAACAGAGAAATCTCTGGTGTAACGCTGAAGGAGTGCGGTATTAACAGAGAAATCTCTGGTGTTGCGCTGAAGGAGTGCGGCACTGACAGAGAAATAACTGGCGTAGCGCTGAAGGAGTGCGGCACTGACAGAGAAATCTCTGGTGTAACGCTGAAGGAATGTGGCACTGACAGAGAAATCTCTGGTGTAACGCTGAAGGAGTGCGGCACTGACAGAGAAATCTCTGGTGTAGCGCTGAAGGAGTGCGGCACTGACAGAGAAATCTCTGGTGTAACGCTGAAGGAGTGCGGCACTAACAGAGAAATCTCTGGTGTAACGCTGAAGGAGTGCGGCATTAACAGAGAAATCTCTGGTGTAACGCTGAAGGAGTGCGGCACTGACAGAGAAATCTCTGGTGTAGCGCTGAAGGAGTGCGGCACTGACAGAGAAATCTCTGGTGTAACGCTGAAGGAGTGCGGCACTGACAGAGAAATCTCTGGTGTAGCGCTGAAGGAGTGCGGCACTGACAGAGAAATCTCTGGTGTAGCGCTGAAGGAGTGCGGCATCGACAGAGAAATCTCTGGTGTAACGCTGAAGGAGTGCGGCATTAACAGAGAAATCTCTGGTGTAGCGCTGAAGGAGTGCGGCACTGACAGAGAAATCTCTGGTGTAACGCTGAAGGAGTGCGGCACTGACTGAGAAATCTCTGGTGTAGCGCTGAAGGAGTGCGGCACTAACAGAGAAATCTCTGGTGTAACGCTGAAGGAGTGCAGCATTAACTGAGAAATCTCTGGTGTAGCGCTGAAGGAGTGCGGCATTAACAGAGAAATCTCTGGTGTAACGCTGAAGGAGTGCGACACTGATGGAGAAATCTCTGGTGGAGCGCTGAAGGAGTGCGTCACTGACAGAGAAATCTCTGGTGTAGCGCTGAAGGAGTGCGGTATTAACTGAGAAATCTCTGGTGTAACGCTGAAGGAGTGCGACACTGACGGAGAAATCTCTGGTGTAGCGCTGAAGGAGTGCGTCACTGACAGAGAAATCTCTGGTGTAGCGCTGAAGGAGTGCGATATTAACTGAGAAATCTCTGGTGTAGCGCTGAAGGAGTGCGGCACTGACAGAGAAATCTCTGGTGTAGCGCTGAAGGAGTGCGGCACTGACAGAGAAATCTCTGGTGTAGCGCTGAAGGAGTGCGGCATTGACAGTGAAATCTCTGGTGTAGCGCTGAAGGAGTGCGGCACTAACAGAGAAATCTCTGGTGTAACGCTGAAGGAGTGCGGCACTAACAGAGAAATCTCTGGTGTAGCGCTGAAGGAGTGCGGTATTAACTGAGAAATCTCTGGTGTAGCGCTGAAGGAGTGCGGTATTAACAGAGAAATCTCTGGTGTAGCGCTGAAGGAGTGTGGCATTAACAGAGAAATCTCTGGTGTAACGCTGAAGGAGTGCAGCATTAACTGAGAAATCTCTGGTGTAACGCTGAAGGAGTGCGGCACTGACAGAGAAATCTCTGGTGTAGCGCTGAAGGAGTGCGGTATTAACAGAGAAATCTCTGGTGTAACGCTGAAGGAGTGCGATATTAACTGAGAAATCTCTGGTGTAGCGCTGAAGGAGTGCGGCACTGACAGAGAAATCTCTGGTGTAGCGCTGAAGGAGTGCGGCACTGACAGAGAAATCTCTGGTGTAGCGCTGAAGGAGTGCGGTATTAACTGAGAAATCTCTGGTGTAGCGCTGAAGGAGTGCGGAATTAACAGAGAAATCTCTGGTGTAGCGCTGAAGGAGTGCGGTATTAACTGAGAAATCTCTGGTGTAGCGCTGAAGGAGTGCGGCATTAACAGAGAAATCTCTGGTGTAACGCTGAAGGAGTGCGGCACTGACAGAGAAATCTCTGGTGTAACGCTGAAGGAGTGCGGCATTAACAGAGAAATCTCTGGTGTAACGCTGAAGGAGTGCGGCACTAACAGAGAAATCTCTGGTGTAACGCTGAAGGAGTGCGGCACTAACAGAGAAATCTCTGGTGTAACGCTGAAGGAGTGCGGCACTGACTGAGAAATCTCTGGTGTAGCGCTGAAGGAGTGCGGCACTGACAGAGAAATCTCTGGTGTAGCGCTGAAGGAGTGCGGCACTGACAGAGAAATCTCTGGTGTAGCGCTGAAGGAGTGCGGCACTGACAGAGAAATCTCTGGTGTAGCGCTGAAGGAGTGCGGCACTGACAGAGAAATCTCTGGTGTAACGCTGAAGGAGTGCGGCACTGACAGAGAAATCTCTGGTGTAGCGCTGAAGGAGTGCGGTATTAACAGAGAAATCTCTGGTGTAGCGCTGAAGGAGTGCGGCACTGACAGAGAAATCTCTGGTGTAACGCTGAAGGAGTGCGGCATTAACAGAGAAATCTCTGGTGTAGCGCTGAAGGAGTGCGGTATTAACGGAGAAATCTCTGGTGTGGCGCTGAAGGAGTGCGGCACTGACAGAGAAATCTCTGGTGTAACGCTGAAGGAGTGCGGCATTAACTGAGAAATCTCTGGTGTAGCGCTGAAGGAGTGCGGCATTAACAGAGAAATCTCTGGTGTAGCGCTGAAGGAGTGCGGCATTATCAGAGAAATCTCTGGTGTAACGCTGAAGGAGTGCGGCACTGACAGAGAAATCTCTGGTGTAGCGCTGAAGGAGTGCGGCACTAACAGAGAAATCTCTGGTGTAGCGCTGAAGGAGTGCGGTATTAACAGAGAAATCTCTGGTGTAACGCTGAAGGAGTGCGGTATTAACAGAGAAATCTCTGGTGTAGCGCTGAAGGAGTGCGGCACTGACAGAGAAATCTCTGGTGTAGCGCTGATGGAGTGCGGCACTAATTGAGAAATCTCTGGTGTAACGCTGAAGGAGTGCAGCATTAACTGAGAAATCTCTGGTGTAACGCTGAAGGAGTGCGGCACTGACAGAGAAATCTCTGGTGTAGCGCTGAAGGAGTGCGGCACTGACAGAGAAATCTCTGGTGTAGCGCTGAAGGAGTGCGGTATTAACAGAGAAATCTCTGGTGTAACGCTGAAGGAGTGCGGCACTGACAGAGAAATCTCTGGTGTAGCGCTGAAGGAGTGCGGCACTGACAGAGAAATCTCTGGTGTAGCGCTGAAGGAGTGCGGCACTGACAGAGAAATCTCTGGTGTAGCGCTGAAGGAGTGCGGCACTGACTGAGAAATCTCTGGTGTAACGCTGAAGGAGTGCGGCATTAACAGAGAAATCTCTGGTGTAACGCTGAAGGAGTGCGGCACTAACAGAGAAATCTCTGGTGTAACGCTGAAGGAGTGCGGCACTAACAGAGAAATCTCTGGTGTAACGCTGAAGGAGTGCGGCACTGACTGAGAAATCTCTGGTGTAGCGCTGAAGGAGTGCGGCACTGACAGAGAAATCTCTGGTGTAGCGCTGAAGGAGTGCGGCACTGACAGAGAAATCTCTGGTGTAGCGCTGAAGGAGTGCGGCACTGACAGAGAAATCTCTGGTGTAGCGCTGAAGGAGTGCGGCACTGACAGAGAAATCTCTGGTGTAACGCTGAAGGAGTGCGGCACTGACAGAGAAATCTCTGGTGTAGCGCTGAAGGAGTGCGGCACTGACAGAGAAATCTCTGGTGTAGCGCTGAAGGAGTGCGGCACTGACAGAGAAATCTCTGGTGTAACGCTGAAGGAGTGCGGTATTAACAGAGAAATCTCTGGTGTAACGCTGAAGGAGTGTGGCACTAACAGAGAAATCTCTGGTGTAACGCTGAAGGAGTGCGGCACTGACAGAGAAATCTCTGGTGTAGCGCTGAAGGAGTGCGGCACTGATAGAGAAATCTCTGGTGTAACGCTGAAGGAGTGCGGTATTAACAGAGAAATCTCTGGTGTAACGCTGAAGGAGTGTGGCACTAACAGAGAAATCTCTGGTGTAACGCTGGAGGAGTGCGGCACTGACAGAGAAATCTCTGGTGTAGCGCTGAAGGAGTGCGGCACTGACAGAGAAATCTCTGGTGTAACGCTGAAGGAGTGCGGCACTGACAGAGAAATCTCTGGTGTAACGCTGAAGGAGTGCGGCACTAACAGAGAAATCTCTGGTGTAGCGCTGAAGGAGTGCGGCACTGACAGAGAAATCTCTGGTGTAACGCTGAAGGAGTGCGGCACTGACAGAGAAATCTCTGGTGTAACGCTGAAGGAGTGCGGCACTAACAGAGAATTCTCTGGTGTAACGCTGAAGGAATGCGGCACTGACTGAGAAATCTCTGGTGTAACGCTGAAGGAGTGCGGCACTGGCAGAGAAATCTCTGGTGTAAAGCTGAAGGAGTGCGGCACTAACAGAGAAATCTCTGGTGTAACGCTGAAGGAGTGCGGTATTAACAGAGAAATCTCTGGTGTAGCGCTGAAGGAGTGCAGCATTAACTGAGAAATCTCTGGTGTAGCGCTGAAGGAGTGCGGCACTGACAGAGAAATCTCTGGTGTAACGCTGAAGGGGTGCGGCACGGACAGAGAAATCTCTGTTGTAACGCTGAAGGAGTGCGTCACTGACTGAGAAATCTCTGGTGGAACGCTGAAGGAGTGCGGTATTAACAGAGAAATCTCTGGTGTAGCGCTGAAGGAGTGCAGCATTAACTGAGAAATCTCTGGTGTAGCGCTGAAGGAGTGAGTCACTGACAGAGAAATCTCTGGTGTAGCGCTGAAGGAGTGCGGCACTGACAGAGAAATCTCTGGTGTAGCGCTGAAGGAGTGCGGCACTGACAGAGAAATCTCTGGTGTAGCGCTGAAGGAGTGCGGCACTGACAGAGAAATCTCTGGTGTAGCGCTGAAGGAGTGCGGCACTGACAGAGAAATCTCTGGTGTAGCGCTGAAGGAGTGCGGTATTAACAGAGAAATCTCTGGTGTAGCGCTGAAGGAGTGCGGTATTAACAGAGAAATCTCTGGTGTAGCGCTGAAGGAGTGCGGCACTGACAGAGAAATCTCTGGTGTAACGCTGAAGGAGTGCGGCACTAACAGAGAAATCTCTGGTGTAACGCTGAAGGAGTGCGGCACTGACAGAGAAATCTCTGGTGTAACGCTGAAGGAGTGCGGCACTGACAGAGAAATCTCTGGTGTAACGCTGAAGGAGTGCGGCACTGACTGAGAAATCTCTGGTGTAACGCTGAAGGAGTGCGGCACTGACAGAGACATCTCTGGTGTAACGCTGAAGGAGTGCGGTATTAACAGAGAAATCTCTGGTGTAGCGCTGAAGGAGTGCGGCACTGACAGAGAAATCTCTGGTGTAATGCTGAAGGAGTGCGGCACTGACTGAGAAATCTCTGGTGTAACGCTGAAGGAGTGCGGCACTGACAGAGACATCTCTGGTGTAGCGCTGAAGGAGTGCGGCATTAACAGAGAAATCTCTGGTGTAGCGCTGAAGGAGTGCGGCACTAACAGAGAAATCTCTGGTGTAGCGCTGAAGGAGTGCGGCACTAACTGAGAAATCTCTGGTGTAACGCTGAAGGATGCGGCATTAACAGAGAAATCTCTGGTGTAGCGCTGAAGGAGTGCGGCACTAACAGAGAAATCTCTGGTGTAGCGCTGAAGGAGTGCGGCACTAACTGAGAAATCTCTGGTGTAACGCTGAAGGAGTGCGGGATTAACAGAGAAATCTCTGGTGTAGCGCTGAAGGAGTGCGGTATTAACAGAGAAATCTCTGGTGTAGCGCTGAAGGAGTGCGGCACTAACAGAGAAATCTCTGGTGTAACGCTGAAGGAGTGCGTCACTGACAGAGAAATCTCAGGTGTAGCGCTGAAGGAGTGCGGCACTAACAGAGAAATCTCTGGTGTAGCGCTGAAGGAGTGCGGCACTAACAGAGAAATCTCTGGTGTAGCGCTGAAGGAGTGCGGTATTAACAGAGAAATCTCTGGTGTAACGCTGAAGGAGTGCGGCACTGACAGAGAAATCTCTGGTGTAGCGCTGAAGGAGTGCGGTATTAACAGAGAAATCTCTGGTGTAACGCTGAAGGAGTGCGGCACTAACAGAGAAATCTCTGGTGTAGCGCTGAAGGAGTGCGGTATTAGCAGAGAAATCTCTGGTGTAGCGCTGAAGGAGTGCGGCACTAACAGAGAAATCTCTGGTGTAACGCTGAAGGAGTGCGGCATTAACTGAGAAATCTCTGGTGTAGCGCTGAAGGAGTGCGGCACTGACAGAGAAATCTCTGGTGTAACGCTGAAGGAGTGCGGCACTGACAGAGAAATCTCTGGTGTAACGCTGAAGGAGTGCGGCACTAACAGAGAAATCTCTGGTGTAACGCTGAAGGAGTGCGGCATTAACTGAGAAATCTCTGGTGTAGCGCTGAAGGAGTGCGGCACTGACAGAGAAATCTCTGGTGTAACGCTGAAGGAGTGCGGCATTAACAGAGAAATCTCTGGTGTAACGCTGAAGGAGTGCGGCATTGACAGAGAAATCTCTGGTGTAACGCTGAAGGAGTGCGGCATTGACAGAGAAATCTCTGGTGTAACGCTGAAGGAGTGCGGCACTGACAGAGAAATCTCTGGTGTAGCGCTGAAGGAGTGCGGCATTAACTGAGAAATCTCTGGTGTAGCGCTGAAGGAGTGCGGCACTGACAGAGAAATCTCTGGTGTAGCGCTGAAGGAGTGCGGCACTGACAGAGAAATCTCTGGTGTAGCGCTGAAGGAGTGCGTCACTGACAGAGAAATCTCTGGTGTAGCGCTGAAGGAGTGCGGCACTAACAGAGAAATCTGTGGTGTAGCGCTGAAGGAGTGCGGTATTAACTAAGAAATCTCTGGTGTAACGCTGAAGGAGTGCGGTATTAACTAAGAAATCTCTGGTGTAGCGCTGAAGGAGTGCGGCACTGACAGAGAAATCTCTGGTGTAGCGCTGAAGGAGTGCGGCACTAACAGAGAAATCTCTGGTGTAGCGCTGAAGGAGTGCGGCACTAACAGAGAAATCTCTGGTGTAGCGCTGAAGGAGTGCGGTATTAACAGAGAAATCTCTGGTGTAACGCTGAAGGAGTGCGGCACTGGCAGAGAAATCTCTGGTGTAGCGCTGAAGGAGTGCGGTATTAACAGAGAAATCTCTGGTGTAGCGCTGAAGGAGTGCGGCATTAACAGAGAAATCTCTGGTGTAACGCTGAAGGAGTGCGGTATTAACAGAGAAATCTCTGGTGTAACGCTGAAGGAGTGCGGCATTAACAGAGAAATCTCTGGTGTAGCGCTGAAGGAGTGCGGCATTAACAGAGAAATCTCTGGTGTAACGCTGAAGGAGTGCGACAC
The DNA here is from genome assembly GCF_047496885.1 of Scyliorhinus torazame. Lineage (NCBI taxonomy): Eukaryota > Metazoa > Chordata > Chondrichthyes > Carcharhiniformes > Scyliorhinidae > Scyliorhinus > Scyliorhinus torazame. The sequence goes on from NC_092722.1 coordinate 26,510,345, forward strand.
TGACTGAGAAATCTCTGGTGTAGCGCTGAAGGAGTGTGGTATTAACAGAGAAATCTCTGGTGTAACGCTGAAGGAGTGCGGTATTAACAGAGAAATCTCTGGTGTAGCGCTGAAGGAGTGCGGCATTAACAGAGAAATCTCTGGTGTAGCGCTGAAGGAGTGCGGCATTAACAGCGAAATCTCTGGTGTAGCGCTGAAGGAGTGCGGCACTGACAGAGAAATCTCTGGTGTAGCGCTAAAGGAGTGCGGTATTAACAAAGAAATCTCTGGTGTAACGCTGAAGGAGTGCGGCACTAACAGAGAAATCTCTGGTGTAGCGCTGAAGGAGTGCGGTATTAACAGAGAAATCTCTGGTGTAGCGCTGAAGGAGTGCGGCACTAACAGAGAAATCTCTGGTGTAACGCTGAAGGAGTGCGGCATTAACTGAGAAATCTCTGGTGTAGCGCTGAAGGAGTGCGGCACTAACAGAGAAATCTCTGGTGTAACGCTGAAGGAGTGCGGCATTAACTGAGAAATCTCTGGTGTAGCGCTGAAGGAGTGCGGCACTGACAGAGAAATCTCTGGTGTAACGCTGAAGGAGTGCGGCACTGACAGAGAAATCTCTGGTGTAACGCTGAAGGAGTGCGGCACTAACAGAGAAATCTCTGGTGTAACGCTGAAGGAGTGCGGCATTAACTGAGAAATCTCTGGTGTAGCGCTGAAGGAGTGCGGCACTGACAGAGAAATCTCTGGTGTAACGCTGAAGGAGTGCGGCATTAACAGAGAAATCTCTGGTGTAACGCTGAAGGAGTGCGGCATTGACAGAGAAATCTCTGGTGTAACGCTGAAGGAGTGCGGCATTGACAGAGAAATCTCTGGTGTAACGCTGAAGGAGTGCGGCACTGACAGAGAAATCTCTGGTGTAGCGCTGAAGGAGTGCGGCATTAACTGAGAAATCTCTGGTGTAGCGCTGAAGGAGTGCGGCACTGACAGAGAAATCTCTGGTGTAGCGCTGAAGGAGTGCGGCACTGACAGAGAAATCTCTGGTGTAGCGCTGAAGGAGTGCGTCACTGACAGAGAAATCTCTGGTGTAGCGCTGAAGGAGTGCGGCACTAACAGAGAAATCTGTGGTGTAGCGCTGAAGGAGTGCGGTATTAACTAAGAAATCTCTGGTGTAACGCTGAAGGAGTGCGGTATTAACTAAGAAATCTCTGGTGTAGCGCTGAAGGAGTGCGGCACTGACAGAGAAATCTCTGGTGTAGCGCTGAAGGAGTGCGGCACTGACAGAGAAATCTCTGGTGTAGCGCTGAAGGAGTGCGGCACTAACAGAGAAATCTCTGGTGTAGCGCTGAAGGAGTGCGGTATTAACAGAGAAATCTCTGGTGTAACGCTGAAGGAGTGCGGCACTGGCAGAGAAATCTCTGGTGTAGCGCTGAAGGAGTGCGGTATTAACAGAGAAATCTCTGGTGTAGCGCTGAAGGAGTGCGGCATTAACAGAGAAATCTCTGGTGTAACGCTGAAGGAGTGCGGTATTAACAGAGAAATCTCTGGTGTAACGCTGAAGGAGTGCGGCATTAACAGAGAAATCTCTGGTGTAGCGCTGAAGGAGTGCGGCATTAACAGAGAAATCTCTGGTGTAACGCTGAAGGAGTGCGACACTGACTGAGAAATCTCTGGTGTAGCGCTGAAGGAGTGTGGTATTAACAGAGAAATCTCTGGTGTAACGCTGAAGGAGTGCGGTATTAACAGAGAAATCTCTGGTGTAGCGCTGAAGGAGTGCGGCATTAACAGAGAAATCTCTGGTGTAGCGCTGAAGGAGTGCGGCATTAACAGCGAAATCTCTGGTGTAGCGCTGAAGGAGTGCGGCACTGACAGAGAAATCTCTGGTGTAGCGCTAAAGGAGTGCGGTATTAACAAAGAAATCTCTGGTGTAGCGCTGAAGGAGTGCGGCACTAACAGAGAAATCTCTGGTGTAACGCTGAAGGAGTGCGGTATTAACAGAGAAATCTCTGGTGTTGCGCTGAAGGAGTGCGGCACTGACAGAGAAATAACTGGCGTAGCGCTGAAGGAGTGCGGCACTGACAGAGAAATCTCTGGTGTAACGCTGAAGGAATGTGGCACTGACAGAGAAATCTCTGGTGTAACGCTGAAGGAGTGCGGCACTGACAGAGAAATCTCTGGTGTAGCGCTGAAGGAGTGCGGCACTAACAGAGAAATCTCTGGTGTAACGCTGAAGGAGTGCGGCATTAACAGAGAAATCTCTGGTGTAACGCTGAAGGAGTGCGGCACTGACAGAGAAATCTCTGGTGTAGCGCTGAAGGAGTGCGGCACTGACAGAGAAATCTCTGGTGTAACGCTGAAGGAGTGCGACACTGATGGAGAAATCTCTGGTGTAGCGCTGAAGGAGTGCGTCACTGACAGAGAAATCTCTGGTGTAGCGCTGAAGGAGTGCGGTATTAACTGAGAAATCTCTGGTGTAACGCTGAAGGAGTGCGACACTGACGGAGAAATCTCTGGTGTAGCGCTGAAGGAGTGCGTCACTGACAGAGAAATCTCTGGTGTAGCGCTGAAGGAGTGCGATATTAACTGAGAAATCTCTGGTGTAGCGCTGAAGGAGTGCGGCACTGACAGAGAAATCTCTGGTGTAGCGCTGAAGGAGTGCGGCACTGACAGAGAAATCTCTGGTGTAGCGCTGAAGGAGTGCGGCATTGACAGTGAAATCTCTGGTGTAGCGCTGAAGGAGTGCGGCACTAACAGAGAAATCTCTGGTGTAACGCTGAAGGAGTGCGGCACTAACAGAGAAATCTCTGGTGTAGCGCTGAAGGAGTGCGGTATTAACTGAGAAATCTCTGGTGTAGCGCTGAAGGAGTGCGGTATTAACAGAGAAATCTCTGGTGTAGCGCTGAAGGAGTGTGGCATTAACAGAGAAATCTCTGGTGTAACGCTGAAGGAGTGCAGCATTAACTGAGAAATCTCTGGTGTAACGCTGAAGGAGTGCGGCACTGACAGAGAAATCTCTGGTGTAGCGCTGAAGGAGTGCGGTATTAACAGAGAAATCTCTGGTGTAACGCTGAAGGAGTGCGATATTAACTGAGAAATCTCTGGTGTAGCGCTGAAGGAGTGCGGCACTGACAGAGAAATCTCTGGTGTAGCGCTGAAGGAGTGCGGCACTGACAGAGAAATCTCTGGTGTAGCGCTGAAGGAGTGCGGTATTAACTGAGAAATCTCTGGTGTAGCGCTGAAGGAGTGCGGAATTAACAGAGAAATCTCTGGTGTAGCGCTGAAGGAGTGCGGTATTAACTGAGAAATCTCTGGTGTAGCGCTGAAGGAGTGCGGCATTATCAGAGAAATCTCTGGTGTAACGCTGAAGGAGTGCGGCACTGACAGAGAAATCTCTGGTGTAGCGCTGAAGGAGTGCGGCATTAACAGAGAAATCTCTGGTGTAGCGCTGAAGGAGTGCGGCACTAACAGATAAATCTCTGGTGTAACGCTGAAGGAGTGCGGCATTAACAGATAAATCTCTGGTGTAGCGCTGAAGGAGTGCGGTATTAACAGAGAAATCTCTGGTGTAACGCTGAAGGAGTGCGGCACTAACAGAGAAATCTCTGGTGTGGCGCTGAAGGAGTGCGGCACTGACAGAGAAATCTCTGGTGTAGCGCTGAAGGAGTGCGGTATTAACTGAGAAATCTCTGGTGTAACGCTGAAGGAGTGCGGCACTGACAGAGAAATCTCTGGTGTAGCGCTGAAGGAGTGCGGCACTGACAGAGAAATCTCTGGTGTAGCGCTGAAGGAGTGCGGTATTAACAGAGAAATCTCTGGTGTAACGCTGAAGGAGTGCGGCACTGACAGAGAAATCTCTGGTGTAGCGCTGAAGGAGTGCGGCACTGACAGAGAAATCTCTGGTGTAGCGCTGAAGGAGTGCGGCACTGACAGAGAAATCTCTGGTGTAGCGCTGAAGGAGTGCGGCACTGACTGAGAAATCTCTGGTGTAACGCTGAAGGAGTGCGGCATTAACAGAGAAATCTCTGGTGTAACGCTGAAGGAGTGCGGCACTAACAGAGAAATCTCTGGTGTAACGCTGAAGGAGTGCGGCACTAACAGAGAAATCTCTGGTGTAACGCTGAAGGAGTGCGGCACTGACTGAGAAATCTCTGGTGTAGCGCTGAAGGAGTGCGGCACTGACAGAGAAATCTCTGGTGTAGCGCTGAAGGAGTGCGGCACTGACAGAGAAATCTCTGGTGTAGCGCTGAAGGAGTGCGGCACTGACAGAGAAATCTCTGGTGTAGCGCTGAAGGAGTGCGGCACTGACAGAGAAATCTCTGGTGTAACGCTGAAGGAGTGCGGCACTGACAGAGAAATCTCTGGTGTAGCGCTGAAGGAGTGCGGTATTAACAGAGAAATCTCTGGTGTAGCGCTGAAGGAGTGCGGCACTGACAGAGAAATCTCTGGTGTAACGCTGAAGGAGTGCGGCATTAACAGAGAAATCTCTGGTGTAGCGCTGAAGGAGTGCGGTATTAACGGAGAAATCTCTGGTGTGGCGCTGAAGGAGTGCGGCACTGACAGAGAAATCTCTGGTGTAACGCTGAAGGAGTGCGGCATTAACTGAGAAATCTCTGGTGTAGCGCTGAAGGAGTGCGGCATTAACAGAGAAATCTCTGGTGTAGCGCTGAAGGAGTGCGGCATTATCAGAGAAATCTCTGGTGTAACGCTGAAGGAGTGCGGCACTGACAGAGAAATCTCTGGTGTAGCGCTGAAGGAGTGCGGCACTAACAGAGAAATCTCTGGTGTAGCGCTGAAGGAGTGCGGTATTAACAGAGAAATCTCTGGTGTAACGCTGAAGGAGTGCGGTATTAACAGAGAAATCTCTGGTGTAGCGCTGAAGGAGTGCGGCACTGACAGAGAAATCTCTGGTGTAGCGCTGATGGAGTGCGGCACTAACTGAGAAATCTCTGGTGTAACGCTGAAGGAGTGCAGCATTAACTGAGAAATCTCTGGTGTAACGCTGAAGGAGTGCGGCACTGACAGAGAAATCTCTGGTGTAGCGCTGAAGGAGTGCGGCACTGACAGAGAAATCTCTGGTGTAGCGCTGAAGGAGTGCGGTATTAACAGAGAAATCTCTGGTGTAACGCTGAAGGAGTGCGGCACTGACAGAGAAATCTCTGGTGTAGCGCTGAAGGAGTGCGGCACTGACAGAGAAATCTCTGGTGTAGCGCTGAAGGAGTGCGGCACTGACAGAGAAATCTCTGGTGTAGCGCTGAAGGAGTGCGGCACTGACTGAGAAATCTCTGGTGTAACGCTGAAGGAGTGCGGCATTAACAGAGAAATCTCTGGTGTAACGCTGAAGGAGTGCGGCACTAACAGAGAAATCTCTGGTGTAACGCTGAAGGAGTGCGGCACTAACAGAGAAATCTCTGGTGTAACGCTGAAGGAGTGCGGCACTGACTGAGAAATCTCTGGTGTAGCGCTGAAGGAGTGCGGCACTGACAGAGAAATCTCTGGTGTAGCGCTGAAGGAGTGCGGCACTGACAGAGAAATCTCTGGTGTAGCGCTGAAGGAGTGCGGCACTGACAGAGAAATCTCTGGTGTAGCGCTGAAGGAGTGCGGCACTGACAGAGAAATCTCTGGTGTAACGCTGAAGGAGTGCGGCACTGACAGAGAAATCTCTGGTGTAGCGCTGAAGGAGTGCGGCACTGACAGAGAAATCTCTGGTGTAGCGCTGAAGGAGTGCGGCACTGACAGAGAAATCTCTGGTGTAACGCTGAAGGAGTGCGGTATTAACAGAGAAATCTCTGGTGTAACGCTGAAGGAGTGTGGCACTAACAGAGAAATCTCTGGTGTAACGCTGAAGGAGTGCGGCACTGACAGAGAAATCTCTGGTGTAGCGCTGAAGGAGTGCGGCACTGACAGAGAAATCTCTGGTGTAACGCTGAAGGAGTGCGGTATTAACAGAGAAATCTCTGGTGTAACGCTGAAGGAGTGTGGCACTAACAGAGAAATCTCTGGTGTAACGCTGGAGGAGTGCGGCACTGACAGAGAAATCTCTGGTGTAGCGCTGAAGGAGTGCGGTATTAACTGAGAAATCTCTGGTGTAGCGCTGAAGGAGTGCGGTATTAACAGAGAAATCTCTGGTGTAGCGCTGAAGGAGTGCGGCACTAACTGAGAAATCTGTGGTGTAGCGCTGAAGGAGTGCGGTATTAACAGAGAAATCTCTGGTGTAGCGCTGAAGGAGTGCGGCACTAACTGAGAAATCTCTGGTGTAGCGCTGAAGGAGTGCGGTATTAACAGAGAAATCTCTGGTGTAACGCTGAAGGAGTGCGGCACTAACAGAGAAATCTCTGGTGTGGCGCTGAAGGAGTGCGGCACTGACAGAGAAATCTCTGGTGTAGCGCTGAAGGAGTGCGGTATTAACTGAGAAATCTCTGGTGTAGCGCTGAAGGAGTGCGGTATTAACAGAGAAATCTCTGGTGTAGCGCTGAAGGAGTGCGGCACTAACTGAGAAATCTCTGGTGTAGCGCTGAAGGAGTGCGGTATTAACAGAGAAATCTCTGGTGTAGCGCTGAAGGAGTGCGGCACTAACTGAGAAATCTCTGGTGTAGCGCTGAAGGAGTGCGGTATTAACAGAGAAATCTCTGGTGAAGCGCTGAAGGAGTGCGGCACTAACAGAGAAATCTCTGGTGTAACGCTGAAGGAGTGCGGTATTAACAGAGAAATCTCTGGTGTAACGCTGAAGGAGTGCGGCACTAACAGAGGAATCTCTGGTGTAACGCTGAAGGAGTGCGGCACTAACAGAGAAATCTCTGGTGTAGCGCTGAAGGAGTGCGGTATTAACAGAGAAATCTCTGGTGTAGCGCTGAAGGAGTGCGGCACTGACAGAGAAATCTCTGGTGTAACGCTGAAGGAGTGCGGCATTAACAGAGAAATCTCTGGTGTAGCGCTGAAGGAGTGCGGTATTAACGGAGAAATCTCTGGTGTGGCGCTGAAGGAGTGCGGCACTGACAGAGAAATCTCTGGTGTAACGCTGAAGGAGTGAGTCACTGACAGAGAAATCTCTGGTGTAGCGCTGAAGGAGTGAGTCACTGACAGAGAAATCTCTGGTGTAGCGCTGAAGGAGTGCGGCACTGACAGAGAAATCTCTGGTGTAGCGCTGAAGGAGTGCGGCACTGACAGAGAAATCTCTGGTGTAGCGCTGAAGGAGTGCGGCACTGACAGAGAAATCTCTGGTGTAGCGCTGAAGGAGTGCGGCACTGACAGAGAAATCTCTGGTGTAGCGCTGAAGGAGTGCGGTATTAACAGAGAAATCTCTGGTGTAGCGCTGAAGGAGTGCGGTATTAACAGAGAAATCTCTGGTGTAGCGCTGAAGGAGTGCGGCACTGACAGAGAAATCTCTGGTGTAACGCTGAAGGAGTGCGGCACTAACAGAGAAATCTCTGGTGTAACGCTGAAGGAGTGCGGCACTGACAGAGAAATCTCTGGTGTAACGCTGAAGGAGTGCGGCACTGACAGAGAAATCTCTGGTGTAACGCTGAAGGAGTGCGGCACTGACTGAGAAATCTCTGGTGTAACGCTGAAGGAGTGCGGCACTGACAGAGACATCTCTGGTGTAACGCTGAAGGAGTGCGGTATTAACAGAGAAATCTCTGGTGTAACGCTGAAGGAGTGCGGCACTAACAGAGGAATCTCTGGTGTAACGCTGAAGGAGTGCGGCACTAACAGAGAAATCTCTGGTGTAGCGCTGAAGGAGTGCGGTATTAACAGAGAAATCTCTGGTGTAGCGCTGAAGGAGTGCGGCACTGACAGAGAAATCTCTGGTGTAACGCTGAAGGAGTGCGGCATTAACAGAGAAATCTCTGGTGTAGCGCTGAAGGAGTGCGGTATTAACGGAGAAATCTCTGGTGTGGCGCTGAAGGAGTGCGGCACTGACAGAGAAATCTCTGGTGTAACGCTGAAGGAGTGAGTCACTGACAGAGAAATCTCTGGTGTAGCGCTGAAGGAGTGAGTCACTGACAGAGAAATCTCTGGTGTAGCGCTGAAGGAGTGCGGCACTGACAGAGAAATCTCTGGTGTAGCGCTGAAGGAGTGCGGCACTGACAGAGAAATCTCTGGTGTAGCGCTGAAGGAGTCCGGCACTGACAGAGAAATCTCTGGTGTAGCGCTGAAGGAGTGCGGCACTGACAGAGAAATCTCTGGTGTAGCGCTGAAGGAGTGCGGTATTAACAGAGAAATCTCTGGTGTAGCGCTGAAGGAGTGCGGTATTAACAGAGAAATCTCTGGTGTAGCGCTGAAGGAGTGCGGCACTGACAGAGAAATCTCTGGTGTAACGCTGAAGGAGTGCGGCACTAACAGAGAAATCTCTGGTGTAACGCTGAAGGAGTGCGGCACTGACAGAGAAATCTCTGGTGTAACGCTGAAGGAGTGCGGCACTGACAGAGAAATCTCTGGTGTAACGCTGAAGGAGTGCGGCACTGACTGAGAAATCTCTGGTGTAACGCTGAAGGAGTGCGGCACTGACAGAGACATCTCTGGTGTAACGCTGAAGGAGTGCGGTATTAACAGAGAAATCTCTGGTGTAGCGCTGAAGGAGTGCGGCACTGACAGAGAAATCTCTGGTGTAATGCTGAAGGAGTGCGGCACTGACTGAGAAATCTCTGGTGTAACGCTGAAGGAGTGCGGCACTGACAGAGACATCTCTGGTGTAGCGCTGAAGGAGTGCGGCATTAACAGAGAAATCTCTGGTGTAGCGCTGAAGGAGTGCGGCACTAACAGAGAAATCTCTGGTGTAGCGCTGAAGGAGTGCGGCACTAACTGAGAAATCTCTGGTGTAACGCTGAAGGATGCGGCATTAACAGAGAAATCTCTGGTGGAGCGCTGAAGGAGTGCGGCACTAACAGAGAAATCTCTGGTGTAGCGCTGAAGGAGTGCGGCACTAACTGAGAAATCTCTGGTGTAACGCTGAAGGAGTGCGGGATTAACAGAGAAATCTCTGGTGTAGCGCTGAAGGAGTGCGGTATTAACAGAGAAATCTCTGGTGTAGCGCTGAAGGAGTGCGGCACTAACAGAGAAATCTCTGGTGTAACGCTGAAGGAGTGCGTCACTGACAGAGAAATCTCAGGTGTAGCGCTGAAGGAGTGCGGCACTAACAGAGAAATCTCTGGTGTAGCGCTGAAGGAGTGCGGCACTAACAGAGAAATCTCTGGTGTAGCGCTGAAGGAGTGCGGTATTAACAGAGAAATCTCTGGTGTAACGCTGAAGGAGTGCGGCACTGACAGAGAAATCTCTGGTGTAGCGCTGAAGGAGTGCGGTATTAACAGAGAAATCTCTGGTGTAACACTGAAGGAGTGCGGCACTAACAGAGAAATCTCTGGTGTAGCGCTGAAGGAGTGCGGTATTAACAGAGAAATCTCTGGTGTAGCGCTGAAGGAGTGCGGCACTAACAGAGAAATCTCTGGTGTAACGCTGAAGGAGTGCGGCATTAACTGAGAAATCTCTGGTGTAGCGCTGAAGGAGTGCGGCACTGACAGAGAAATCTCTGGTGTAACGCTGAAGGAGTGCGGCACTGACAGAGAAATCTCTGGTGTAACGCTGAAGGAGTGCGGCACTAACAGAGAAATCTCTGGTGTAACGCTGAAGGAGTGCGGCATTAACTGAGAAATCTCTGGTGTAGCGCTGAAGGAGTGCGGCACTGACAGAGAAATCTCTGGTGTAACGCTGAAGGAGTGCGGCATTAACAGAGAAATCTCTGGTGTAACGCTGAAGGAGTGCGGCATTGACAGAGAAATCTCTGGTGTAACGCTGAAGGAGTGCGGCATTGACAGAGAAATCTCTGGTGTAACGCTGAAGGAGTGCGGCACTGACAGAGAAATCTCTGGTGTAGCGCTGAAGGAGTGCGGCATTAACTGAGAAATCTCTGGTGTAGCGCTGAAGGAGTGCGGCACTGACAGAGAAATCTCTGGTGTAGCGCTGAAGGAGTGCGGCACTGACAGAGAAATCTCTGGTGTAGCGCTGAAGGAGTGCGTCACTGACAGAGAAATCTCTGGTGTAGCGCTGAAGGAGTGCGGCACTAACAGAGAAATCTGTGGTGTAGCGCTGAAGGAGTGCGGTATTAACTAAGAAATCTCTGGTGTAACGCTGAAGGAGTGCGGTATTAACTAAGAAATCTCTGGTGTAGCGCTGAAGGAGTGCGGCACTGACAGAGAAATCTCTGGTGTAGCGCTGAAGGAGTGCGGCACTAACAGAGAAATCTCTGGTGTAGCGCTGAAGGAGTGCGGCACTAACAGAGAAATCTCTGGTGTAGCGCTGAAGGAGTGCGGTATTAACAGAGAAATCTCTGGTGTAACGCTGAAGGAGTGCGGCACTGGCAGAGAAATCTCTGGTGTAGCGCTGAAGGAGTGCGGTATTAACAGAGAAATCTCTGGTGTAGCGCTGAAGGAGTGCGGCATTAACAGAGAAATCTCTGGTGTAACGCTGAAGGAGTGCGGTATTAACAGAGAAATCTCTGGTGTAACGCTGAAGGAGTGCGGCATTAACAGAGAAATCTCTGGTGTAGCGCTGAAGGAGTGCGGCATTAACAGAGAAATCTCTGGTGTAACGCTGAAGGAGTGCGACACTGACTGAGAAATCTCTGGTGTAGCGCTGAAGGAGTGTGGTATTAACAGAGAAATCTCTGGTGTAACGCTGAAGGAGTGCGGTATTAACAGAGAAATCTCTGGTGTAGCGCTGAAGGAGTGCGGCATTAACAGAGAAATCTCTGGTGTAGCGCTGAAGGAGTGCGGCATTAACAGCGAAATCTCTGGTGTAGCGCTGAAGGAGTGCGGCACTGACAGAGAAATCTCTGGTGTAGCGCTAAAGGAGTGCGGTATTAACAAAGAAATCTCTGGTGTAACGCTGAAGGAGTGCGGCACTAACAGAGAAATCTCTGGTGTAGCGCTGAAGGAGTGCGGTATTAACAGAGAAATCTCTGGTGTAGCGCTGAAGGAGTGCGGCACTAACAGAGAAATCTCTGGTGTAACGCTGAAGGAGTGCGGCATTAACTGAGAAATCTCTGGTGTAGCGCTGAAGGAGTGCGGCACTGACAGAGAAATCTCTGGTGTAACGCTGAAGGAGTGCGGCACTGACAGAGAAATCTCTGGTGTAACGCTGAAGGAGTGCGGCACTAACAGAGAAATCTCTGGTGTAACGCTGAAGGAGTGCGGCATTAACTGAGAAATCTCTGGTGTAGCGCTGAAGGAGTGCGGCACTGACAGAGAAATCTCTGGTGTAACGCTGAAGGAGTGCGGCATTAACAGAGAAATCTCTGGTGTAACGCTGAAGGAGTGCGGCATTGACAGAGAAATCTCTGGTGTAACGCTGAAGGAGTGCGGCATTGACAGAGAAATCTCTGGTGTAACGCTGAAGGAGTGCGGCACTGACAGAGAAATCTCTGGTGTAGCGCTGAAGGAGTGCGGCATTAACTGAGAAATCTCTGGTGTAGCGCTGAAGGAGTGCGGCACTGACAGAGAAATCTCTGGTGTAGCGCTGAAGGAGTGCGGCACTGACAGAGAAATCTCTGGTGTAGCGCTGAAGGAGTGCGTCACTGACAGAGAAATCTCTGGTGTAGCGCTGAAGGAGTGCGGCACTAACAGAGAAATCTGTGGTGTAGCGCTGAAGGAGTGCGGTATTAACTAAGAAATCTCTGGTGTAACGCTGAAGGAGTGCGGTATTAACTAAGAAATCTCTGGTGTAGCGCTGAAGGAGTGCGGCACTGACAGAGAAATCTCTGGTGTAGCGCTGAAGGAGTGCGGCACTAACAGAGAAATCTCTGGTGTAGCGCTGAAGGAGTGCGGCACTAACAGAGAAATCTCTGGTGTGGCGCTGAAGGAGTGCGGCACTGACAGAGAAATCTCTGGTGTAGCGCTGAAGGAGTGCGGTATTAACTGAGAAATCTCTGGTGTAGCGCTGAAGGAGTGCGGTATTAACAGAGAAATCTCTGGTGTAGCGCTGAAGGAGTGCGGCACTAACTGAGAAATCTCTGGTGTAGCGCTGAAGGAGTGCGGTATTAACAGAGAAATCTCTGGTGTAGCGCTGAAGGAGTGCGGCACTAACTGAGAAATCTCTGGTGTAGCGCTGAAGGAGTGCGGTATTAACAGAGAAATCTCTGGTGAAGCGCTGAAGGAGTGCGGCACTAACAGAGAAATCTCTGGTGTAACGCTGAAGGAGTGCGGTATTAACAGAGAAATCTCTGGTGTAACGCTGAAGGAGTGCGGCACTAACAGAGGAATCTCTGGTGTAACGCTGAAGGAGTGCGGCACTAACAGAGAAATCTCTGGTGTAGCGCTGAAGGAGTGCGGTATTAACAGAGAAATCTCTGGTGTAGCGCTGAAGGAGTGCGGCACTGACAGAGAAATCTCTGGTGTAACGCTGAAGGAGTGCGGCATTAACAGAGAAATCTCTGGTGTAGCGCTGAAGGAGTGCGGTATTAACGGAGAAATCTCTGGTGTGGCGCTGAAGGAGTGCGGCACTGACAGAGAAATCTCTGGTGTAACGCTGAAGGAGTGAGTCACTGACAGAGAAATCTCTGGTGTAGCGCTGAAGGAGTGAGTCACTGACAGAGAAATCTCTGGTGTAGCGCTGAAGGAGTGCGGCACTGACAGAGAAATCTCTGGTGTAGCGCTGAAGGAGTGCGGCACTGACAGAGAAATCTCTGGTGTAGCGCTGAAGGAGTGCGGCACTGACAGAGAAATCTCTGGTGTAGCGCTGAAGGAGTGCGGCACTGACAGAGAAATCTCTGGTGTAGCGCTGAAGGAGTGCGGTATTAACAGAGAAATCTCTGGTGTAGCGCTGAAGGAGTGCGGTATTAACAGAGAAATCTCTGGTGTAGCGCTGAAGGAGTGCGGCACTGACAGAGAAATCTCTGGTGTAACGCTGAAGGAGTGCGGCACTAACAGAGAAATCTCTGGTGTAACGCTGAAGGAGTGCGGCACTGACAGAGAAATCTCTGGTGTAACGCTGAAGGAGTGCGGCACTGACAGAGAAATCTCTGGTGTAACGCTGAAGGAGTGCGGCACTGACTGAGAAATCTCTGGTGTAACGCTGAAGGAGTGCGGCACTGACAGAGACATCTCTGGTGTAACGCTGAAGGAGTGCGGTATTAACAGAGAAATCTCTGGTGTAGCGCTGAAGGAGTGCGGCACTGACAGAGAAATCTCTGGTGTAATGCTGAAGGAGTGCGGCACTGACTGAGAAATCTCTGGTGTAACGCTGAAGGAGTGCGGCACTGACAGAGACATCTCTGGTGTAGCGCTGAAGGAGTGCGGCATTAACAGAGAAATCTCTGGTGTAGCGCTGAAGGAGTGCGGCACTAACAGAGAAATCTCTGGTGTAGCGCTGAAGGAGTGCGGCACTAACTGAGAAATCTCTGGTGTAACGCTGAAGGATGCGGCATTAACAGAGAAATCTCTGGTGTAGCGCTGAAGGAGTGCGGCACTAACAGAGAAATCTCTGGTGTAGCGCTGAAGGAGTGCGGCACTAACTGAGAAATCTCTGGTGTAACGCTGAAGGAGTGCGGGATTAACAGAGAAATCTCTGGTGTAGCGCTGAAGGAGTGCGGTATTAACAGAGAAATCTCTGGTGTAGCGCTGAAGGAGTGCGGCACTAACAGAGAAATCTCTGGTGTAACGCTGAAGGAGTGCGTCACTGACAGAGAAATCTCAGGTGTAGCGCTGAAGGAGTGCGGCACTAACAGAGAAATCTCTGGTGTAGCGCTGAAGGAGTGCGGCACTAACAGAGAAATCTCTGGTGTAGCGCTGAAGGAGTGCGGTATTAACAGAGAAATCTCTGGTGTAACGCTGAAGGAGTGCGGCACTGACAGAGAAATCTCTGGTGTAGCGCTGAAGGAGTGCGGTATTAACAGAGAAATCTCTGGTGTAACGCTGAAGGAGTGCGGCACTAACAGAGAAATCTCTGGTGTAGCGCTGAAGGAGTGCGGTATTAACAGAGAAATCTCTGGTGTAGCGCTGAAGGAGTGCGGCACTAACAGAGAAATCTCTGGTGTAACGCTGAAGGAGTGCGGCATTAACTGAGAAATCTCTGGTGTAGCGCTGAAGGAGTGCGGCACTGACAGAGAAATCTCTGGTGTAACGCTGAAGGAGTGCGGCACTGACAGAGAAATCTCTGGTGTAACGCTGAAGGAGTGCGGCACTAACAGAGAAATCTCTGGTGTAACGCTGAAGGAGTGCGGCATTAACTGAGAAATCTCTGGTGTAGCGCTGAAGGAGTGCGGCACTGACAGAGAAATCTCTGGTGTAACGCTGAAGGAGTGCGGCATTAACAGAGAAATCTCTGGTGTAACGCTGAAGGAGTGCGGCATTGACAGAGAAATCTCTGGTGTAACGCTGAAGGAGTGCGGCATTGACAGAGAAATCTCTGGTGTAACGCTGAAGGAGTGCGGCACTGACAGAGAAATCTCTGGTGTAGCGCTGAAGGAGTGCGGCATTAACTGAGAAATCTCTGGTGTAGCGCTGAAGGAGTGCGGCACTGACAGAGAAATCTCTGGTGTAGCGCTGAAGGAGTGCGGCACTGACAGAGAAATCTCTGGTGTAGCGCTGAAGGAGTGCGTCACTGACAGAGAAATCTCTGGTGTAGCGCTGAAGGAGTGCGGCACTAACAGAGAAATCTGTGGTGTAGCGCTGAAGGAGTGCGGTATTAACTAAGAAATCTCTGGTGTAACGCTGAAGGAGTGCGGTATTAACTAAGAAATCTCTGGTGTAGCGCTGAAGGAGTGCGGCACTGACAGAGAAATCTCTGGTGTAGCGCTGAAGGAGTGCGGCACTAACAGAGAAATCTCTGGTGTAGCGCTGAAGGAGTGCGGCACTAACAGAGAAATCTCTGGTGTAGCGCTGAAGGAGTGCGGTATTAACAGAGAAATCTCTGGTGTAACGCTGAAGGAGTGCGGCACTGGCAGAGAAATCTCTGGTGTAGCGCTGAAGGAGTGCGGTATTAACAGAGAAATCTCTGGTGTAGCGCTGAAGGAGTGCGGCATTAACAGAGAAATCTCTGGTGTAACGCTGAAGGAGTGCGGTATTAACAGAGAAATCTCTGGTGTAACGCTGAAGGAGTGCGGCATTAACAGAGAAATCTCTGGTGTAGCGCTGAAGGAGTGCGGCATTAACAGAGAAATCTCTGGTGTAACGCTGAAGGAGTGCGACACTGACTGAGAAATCTCTGGTGTAGCGCTGAAGGAGTGTGGTATTAACAGAGAAATCTCTGGTGTAACGCTGAAGGAGTGCGGTATTAACAGAGAAATCTCTGGTGTAGCGCTGAAGGAGTGCGGCATTAACAGAGAAATCTCTGGTGTAGCGCTGAAGGAGTGCGGCATTAACAGCGAAATCTCTGGTGTAGCGCTGAAGGAGTGCGGCACTGACAGAGAAATCTCTGGTGTAGCGCTAAAGGAGTGCGGTATTAACAAAGAAATCTCTGGTGTAACGCTGAAGGAGTGCGGCACTAACAGAGAAATCTCTGGTGTAGCGCTGAAGGAGTGCGGTATTAACAGAGAAATCTCTGGTGTAGCGCTGAAGGAGTGCGGCACTAACAGAGAAATCTCTGGTGTAACGCTGAAGGAGTGCGGCATTAACTGAGAAATCTCTGGTGTAGCGCTGAAGGAGTGCGGCACTAACAGAGAAATCTCTGGTGTAACGCTGAAGGAGTGCGGCATTAACTGAGAAATCTCTGGTGTAGCGCTGAAGGAGTGCGGCACTGACAGAGAAATCTCTGGTGTAACGCTGAAGGAGTGCGGCACTGACAGAGAAATCTCTGGTGTAACGCTGAAGGAGTGCGGCACTAACAGAGAAATCTCTGGTGTAACGCTGAAGGAGTGCGGCATTAACTGAGAAATCTCTGGTGTAGCGCTGAAGGAGTGCGGCACTGACAGAGAAATCTCTGGTGTAACGCTGAAGGAGTGCGGCATTAACAGAGAAATCTCTGGTGTAACGCTGAAGGAGTGCGGCATTGACAGAGAAATCTCTGGTGTAACGCTGAAGGAGTGCGGCATTGACAGAGAAATCTCTGGTGTAACGCTGAAGGAGTGCGGCACTGACAGAGAAATCTCTGGTGTAGCGCTGAAGGAGTGCGGCATTAACTGAGAAATCTCTGGTGTAGCGCTGAAGGAGTGCGGCACTGACAGAGAAATCTCTGGTGTAGCGCTGAAGGAGTGCGGCACTGACAGAGAAATCTCTGGTGTAGCGCTGAAGGAGTGCGTCACTGACAGAGAAATCTCTGGTGTAGCGCTGAAGGAGTGCGGCACTAACAGAGAAATCTGTGGTGTAGCGCTGAAGGAGTGCGGTATTAACTAAGAAATCTCTGGTGTAACGCTGAAGGAGTGCGGTATTAACTAAGAAATCTCTGGTGTAGCGCTGAAGGAGTGCGGCACTGACAGAGAAATCTCTGGTGTAGCGCTGAAGGAGTGCGGCACTAACAGAGAAATCTCTGGTGTAGCGCTGAAGGAGTGCGGCACTAACAGAGAAATCTCTGGTGTAGCGCTGAAGGAGTGCGGTATTAACAGAGAAATCTCTGGTGTAACGCTGAAGGAGTGCGGCACTGGCAGAGAAATCTCTGGTGTAGCGCTGAAGGAGTGCGGTATTAACAGAGAAATCTCTGGTGTAGCGCTGAAGGAGTGCGGCATTAACAGAGAAATCTCTGGTGTAACGCTGAAGGAGTGCGGTATTAACAGAGAAATCTCTGGTGTAACGCTGAAGGAGTGCGGCATTAACAGAGAAATCTCTGGTGTAGCGCTGAAGGAGTGCGGCATTAACAGAGAAATCTCTGGTGTAACGCTGAAGGAGTGCGACACTGACTGAGAAATCTCTGGTGTAGCGCTGAAGGAGTGTGGTATTAACAGAGAAATCTCTGGTGTAACGCTGAAGGAGTGCGGTATTAACAGAGAAATCTCTGGTGTAGCGCTGAAGGAGTGCGGCATTAACAGAGAAATCTCTGGTGTAGCGCTGAAGGAGTGCGGCATTAACAGCGAAATCTCTGGTGTAGCGCTGAAGGAGTGCGGCACTGACAGAGAAATCTCTGGTGTAGCGCTAAAGGAGTGCGGTATTAACAAAGAAATCTCTGGTGTAGCGCTGAAGGAGTGCGGCACTAACAGAGAAATCTCTGGTGTAACGCTGAAGGAGTGCGGTATTAACAGAGAAATCTCTGGTGTTGCGCTGAAGGAGTGCGGCACTGACAGAGAAATAACTGGCGTAGCGCTGAAGGAGTGCGGCACTGACAGAGAAATCTCTGGTGTAACGCTGAAGGAATGTGGCACTGACAGAGAAATCTCTGGTGTAACGCTGAAGGAGTGCGGCACTGACAGAGAAATCTCTGGTGTAGCGCTGAAGGAGTGCGGCACTGACAGAGAAATCTCTGGTGTAACGCTGAAGGAGTGCGGCACTAACAGAGAAATCTCTGGTGTAACGCTGAAGGAGTGCGGCATTAACAGAGAAATCTCTGGTGTAACGCTGAAGGAGTGCGGCACTGACAGAGAAATCTCTGGTGTAGCGCTGAAGGAGTGCGGCACTGACAGAGAAATCTCTGGTGTAACGCTGAAGGAGTGCGGCACTGACAGAGAAATCTCTGGTGTAGCGCTGAAGGAGTGCGGCACTGACAGAGAAATCTCTGGTGTAGCGCTGAAGGAGTGCGGTATTAACAGAGAAATCTCTGGTGTAGCGCTGAAGGAGTGCGGCATCGACAGAGAAATCTCTGGTGTAACGCTGAAGGAGTGCGGCATTAACAGAGAAATCTCTGGTGTAGCGCTGAAGGAGTGCGGCACTGACAGAGAAATCTCTGGTGTAACGCTGAAGGAGTGCGGCACTGACTGAGAAATCTCTGGTGTAGCGCTGAAGGAGTGCGGCACTAACAGAGAAATCTCTGGTGTAACGCTGAAGGAGTGCAGCATTAACTGAGAAATCTCTGGTGTAGCGCTGAAGGAGTGCGGCATTAACAGAGAAATCTCTGGTGTAACGCTGAAGGAGTGCGACACTGATGGAGAAATCTCTGGTGTAGCGCTGAAGGAGTGCGTCACTGACAGAGAAATCTCTGGTGTAGCGCTGAAGGAGTGCGGTATTAACTGAGAAATCTCTGGTGTAACGCTGAAGGAGTGCGACACTGACGGAGAAATCTCTGGTGTAGCGCTGAAGGAGTGCGTCACTGACAGAGAAATCTCTGGTGTAGCGCTGAAGGAGTGCGATATTAACTGAGAAATCTCTGGTGTAGCGCTGAAGGAGTGCGGCACTGACAGAGAAATCTCTGGTGTAGCGCTGAAGGAGTGCGGCACTGACAGAGAAATCTCTGGTGTAGCGCTGAAGGAGTGCGGCATTGACAGTGAAATCTCTGGTGTAGCGCTGAAGGAGTGCGGCACTAACAGAGAAATCTCTGGTGTAACGCTGAAGGAGTGCGGCACTAACAGAGAAATCTCTGGTGTAGCGCTGAAGGAGTGCGGTATTAACTGAGAAATCTCTGGTGTAGCGCTGAAGGAGTGCGGTATTAACAGAGAAATCTCTGGTGTAGCGCTGAAGGAGTGTGGCATTAACAGAGAAATCTCTGGTGTAACGCTGAAGGAGTGCAGCATTAACTGAGAAATCTCTGGTGTAACGCTGAAGGAGTGCGGCACTGACAGAGAAATCTCTGGTGTAGCGCTGAAGGAGTGCGGTATTAACAGAGAAATCTCTGGTGTAACGCTGAAGGAGTGCGATATTAACTGAGAAATCTCTGGTGTAGCGCTGAAGGAGTGCGGCACTGACAGAGAAATCTCTGGTGTAGCGCTGAAGGAGTGCGGCACTGACAGAGAAATCTCTGGTGTAGCGCTGAAGGAGTGCGGTATTAACTGAGAAATCTCTGGTGTAGCGCTGAAGGAGTGCGGAATTAACAGAGAAATCTCTGGTGTAGCGCTGAAGGAGTGCGGTATTAACTGAGAAATCTCTGGTGTAGCGCTGAAGGAGTGCGGCATTATCAGAGAAATCTCTGGTGTAACGCTGAAGGAGTGCGGCACTGACAGAGAAATCTCTGGTGTAGCGCTGAAGGAGTGCGGCATTAACAGAGAAATCTCTGGTGTAGCGCTGAAGGAGTGCGGCACTAACAGATAAATCTCTGGTGTAACGCTGAAGGAGTGCGGCATTAACAGATAAATCTCTGGTGTAGCGCTGAAGGAGTGCGGTATTAACAGAGAAATCTCTGGTGTAACGCTGAAGGAGTGCGGCACTAACAGAGAAATCTCTGGTGTGGCGCTGAAGGAGTGCGGCACTGACAGAGAAATCTCTGGTGTAGCGCTGAAGGAGTGCGGTATTAACTGAGAAATCTCTGGTGTAACGCTGAAGGAGTGCGGCACTGACAGAGAAATCGCTGGTGTAGCGCTGAAGGAGTGCGGCACTGACAGAGAAATCTCTGGTGTAGCGCTGAAGGAGTGCGGTATTAACAGAGAAATCTCTGGTGTAACGCTGAAGGAGTGCGGCACTGACAGAGAAATCTCTGGTGTAGCGCTGAAGGAGTGCGGCACTGACTGAGAAATCTCTGGTGTAACGCTGAAGGAGTGCGGCACTGACTGAGAAATCTCTGGTGTAGCGCTGAAGGAGTGCGGCACTGACAGAGAAATCTCTGGTGTAGCGCTGAAGGAGTGCGGCACTGACAGAGAAATCTCTGGTGTAGCGCTGAAGGAGTGCGGCACTGACAGAGAAATCTCTGGTGTAGCGCTGAAGGAGTGCGGCACTGACAGAGAAATCTCTGGTGTAACGCTGAAGGAGTGCGGCACTGACAGAGAAATCTCTGGTGTAGCGCTGAAGGAGTGCGGTATTAACAGAGAAATCTCTGGTGTAGCGCTGAAGGAGTGCGGCACTGACAGAGAAATCTCTGGTGTAACGCTGAAGGAGTGCGGCATTAACAGAGAAATCTCTGGTGTAGCGCTGAAGGAGTGCGGTATTAACGGAGAAATCTCTGGTGTGGCGCTGAAGGAGTGCGGCACTGACAGAGAAATCTCTGGTGTAACGCTGAAGGAGTGCGGCATTAACTGAGAAATCTCTGGTGTAGCGCTGAAGGAGTGCGGCATTAACAGAGAAATCTCTGGTGTAGCGCTGAAGGAGTGCGGCATTATCAGAGAAATCTCTGGTGTAACGCTGAAGGAGTGCGGCACTGACAGAGAAATCTCTGGTGTAGCGCTGAAGGAGTGCGGCACTAACAGAGAAATCTCTGGTGTAGCGCTGAAGGAGTGCGGTATTAACAGAGAAATCTCTGGTGTAACGCTGAAGGAGTGCGGTATTAACAGAGAAATCTCTGGTGTAGCGCTGAAGGAGTGCGGCACTGACAGAGAAATCTCTGGTGTAGCGCTGATGGAGTGCGGCACTAACTGAGAAATCTCTGGTGTAACGCTGAAGGAGTGCAGCATTAACTGAGAAATCTCTGGTGTAACGCTGAAGGAGTGCGGCACTGACAGAGAAATCTCTGGTGTAGCGCTGAAGGAGTGCGGCACTGACAGAGAAATCTCTGGTGTAGCGCTGAAGGAGTGCGGTATTAACAGAGAAATCTCTGGTGTAACGCTGAAGGAGTGCGGCACTGACAGAGAAATCTCTGGTGTAGCGCTGAAGGAGTGCGGCACTGACAGAGAAATCTCTGGTGTAGCGCTGAAGGAGTGCGGCACTGACAGAGAAATCTCTGGTGTAGCGCTGAAGGAGTGCGGCACTGACTGAGAAATCTCTGGTGTAACGCTGAAGGAGTGCGGCATTAACAGAGAAATCTCTGGTGTAACGCTGAAGGAGTGCGGCACTAACAGAGAAATCTCTGGTGTAACGCTGAAGGAGTGCGGCACTAACAGAGAAATCTCTGGTGTAACGCTGAAGGAGTGCGGCACTGACTGAGAAATCTCTGGTGTAGCGCTGAAGGAGTGCGGCACTGACAGAGAAATCTCTGGTGTAGCGCTGAAGGAGTGCGGCACTGACAGAGAAATCTCTGGTGTAGCGCTGAAGGAGTGCGGCACTGACAGAGAAATCTCTGGTGTAGCGCTGAAGGAGTGCGGCACTGACAGAGAAATCTCTGGTGTAACGCTGAAGGAGTGCGGCACTGACAGAGAAATCTCTGGTGTAGCGCTGAAGGAGTGCGGCACTGACAGAGAAATCTCTGGTGTAGCGCTGAAGGAGTGCGGCACTGACAGAGAAATCTCTGGTGTAACGCTGAAGGAGTGCGGTATTAACAGAGAAATCTCTGGTGTAACGCTGAAGGAGTGTGGCACTAACAGAGAAATCTCTGGTGTAACGCTGAAGGAGTGCGGCACTGACAGAGAAATCTCTGGTGTAGCGCTGAAGGAGTGCGGCACTGACAGAGAAATCTCTGGTGTAACGCTGAAGGAGTGCGGTATTAACAGAGAAATCTCTGGTGTAACGCTGAAGGAGTGTGGCACTAACAGAGAAATCTCTGGTGTAACGCTGGAGGAGTGCGGCACTGACAGAGAAATCTCTGGTGTAGCGCTGAAGGAGTGCGGTATTAACTGAGAAATCTCTGGTGTAGCGCTGAAGGAGTGCGGTATTAACAGAGAAATCTCTGGTGTAGCGCTGAAGGAGTGCGGCACTAACTGAGAAATCTGTGGTGTAGCGCTGAAGGAGTGCGGTATTAACAGAGAAATCTCTGGTGTAGCGCTGAAGGAGTGCGGCACTAACTGAGAAATCTCTGGTGTAGCGCTGAAGGAGTGCGGTATTAACAGAGAAATCTCTGGTGTAACGCTGAAGGAGTGCGGCACTAACAGAGAAATCTCTGGTGTGGCGCTGAAGGAGTGCGGCACTGACAGAGAAATCTCTGGTGTAGCGCTGAAGGAGTGCGGTATTAACTGAGAAATCTCTGGTGTAGCGCTGAAGGAGTGCGGTATTAACAGAGAAATCTCTGGTGTAGCGCTGAAGGAGTGCGGCACTAACTGAGAAATCTCTGGTGTAGCGCTGAAGGAGTGCGGTATTAACAGAGAAATCTCTGGTGTAGCGCTGAAGGAGTGCGGCACTAACTGAGAAATCTCTGGTGTAGCGCTGAAGGAGTGCGGTATTAACAGAGAAATCTCTGGTGAAGCGCTGAAGGAGTGCGGCACTAACAGAGAAATCTCTGGTGTAACGCTGAAGGAGTGCGGTATTAACAGAGAAATCTCTGGTGTAACGCTGAAGGAGTGCGGCACTAACAGAGGAATCTCTGGTGTAACGCTGAAGGAGTGCGGCACTAACAGAGAAATCTCTGGTGTAGCGCTGAAGGAGTGCGGTATTAACAGAGAAATCTCTGGTGTAGCGCTGAAGGAGTGCGGCACTGACAGAGAAATCTCTGGTGTAACGCTGAAGGAGTGCGGCATTAACAGAGAAATCTCTGGTGTAGCGCTGAAGGAGTGCGGTATTAACGGAGAAATCTCTGGTGTGGCGCTGAAGGAGTGCGGCACTGACAGAGAAATCTCTGGTGTAACGCTGAAGGAGTGCGGCATTAACTGAGAAATCTCTGGTGTAGCGCTGAAGGAGTGCGGCATTAACAGAGAAATCTCTGGTGTAGCGCTGAAGGAGTGCGGCATTATCAGAGAAATCTCTGGTGTAACGCTGAAGGAGTGCGGCACTGACAGAGAAATCTCTGGTGTAGCGCTGAAGGAGTGCGGCACTAACAGAGAAATCTCTGGTGTAGCGCTGAAGGAGTGCGGTATTAACAGAGAAATCTCTGGTGTAACGCTGAAGGAGTGCGGTATTAACAGAGAAATCTCTGGTGTAGCGCTGAAGGAGTGCGGCACTGACAGAGAAATCTCTGGTGTAGCGCTGATGGAGTGCGGCACTAACTGAGAAATCTCTGGTGTAACGCTGAAGGAGTGCAGCATTAACTGAGAAATCTCTGGTGTAACGCTGAAGGAGTGCGGCACTGACAGAGAAATCTCTGGTGTAGCGCTGAAGGAGTGCGGCACTGACAGAGAAATCTCTGGTGCAGCGCTGAAGGAGTGCGGCATTAACAGAGAAATCTCTGGTGTAACGCTGAAGGAGTGCGGTATTAACAGAGAAATCTCTGGTGCAGCGCTGAAGGAGTGCGGCATTAACAGAGAAATCTCTGGTGTAACGCTGAAGGAGTGCGGCACTGACAGAGAAATCTCTGGTGTAACGCTGAAGGAGTGCGGTATTAACAGAGAAATCTCTGGTGTAACGCTGAAGGAGTGCGGCATTAACAGAGAAATCTCTGGTGTAACGCTGAAGGAGTGCGGTATTAACAGAGAAATCATCTGGTGTAACGCTGAAGGAGTGCGGCATTAACAGAGAAATCTCTGGTGTAGCGCTGAAGGAGTGCGGCACTAACAGAGAAATCTCTGGTGTAACGCTGAAGGAGTGCGGCACTGACAGAGAAATCTCTGGTGTAGCGCTGAAGGAGTGCAGCATTAACTGAGAAATCTCTGGTGTAACGCTGAAGGAGTGCGGCACTGACAGAGAAATCTCTGGTGTAGCGCTGAAGGAGTGCGGCACTGACAGAGAAATCTCTGGTGCAGCGCTGAAGGAGTGCGGCATTAACAGAGAAATCTCTGGTGTAACGCTGAAGGAGTGCGGTATTAACAGAGAAATCTCTGGTGCAGCGCTGAAGGAGTGCGGCATTAACAGAGAAATCTCTGGTGTAACGCTGAAGGAGTGCGGCACTGACAGAGAAATCTCTGGTGTAACGCTGAAGGAGTGCGGCATTAACAGAGAAATCTCTGGTGTAGCGCTGAAGGAGTGCGGCATTAACAGAGAAATCTCTGGTGTAACGCTGAAGGAGTGAGGCATTAACAGAGAAATCTCTGGTGTAGCGCTGAAGGAGTGCGGCATTAACAGAGAAATCTCTGGTGTAACGCTGAAGGAGTGCGGCACTGACAGAGAAATCTCTGGTGTAGCGCTGAAGGAATGCGGCACTGACAGAGAAATCTCTGGTGTAGCGCTGAAGGAGTGCGGTATTAACAGAGAAATCTCTGGTGTAGCGCTGAAGGAGTGCGGCACTGACAGAGAAATCTCTGGTGTAGCGCTGAAGGAGTGCGGTATTAACAGAGAAATCTCTGGTGTAGCGCTGAAGGAGTGCGGCACTGTTAGAGAAATCTCTGGTGTAACGCTGAGGGAGTGCGGCACGGACACAGAATCTCTACAGTGCACAAGGAGGCCATTCGGCCCATTGAACCCGCACCAACTCTCCGAAAGAGCACCCTACCCTGGCCCAATCACTATAACCCTGTAATCCTACCTAACCTTTGGACACTAAGGGGTAATTTAGCATGGTTAATCCCCCTAACCTGCACATCTTTGGATAATGGGTGGGAACCGGAGCACCTGGAGGAAACCCACGCAGACACGGGGAGAATGTTCAAACTCCGCACAGTCAACCAAGGTCGGAATTGAACCAGATCCCTGGGGCAGTGAGGCAGCAGTGCTAACCGCTGAAGGATTGCTGAACTAACTGACAAACCAGTAACAGGAGGGAACTACAGCAAGTCCAGCCAGCAAAATGGTAATTTCTTTAATGACACTGTGTACAACTCCCCTTCCGACATCCAAGTCCTACTTGACAACATCCCCTCTGTGTTTTGGACTGGTTGGATGGTATCGGACCGGACACCTTGGTGCTAGCTCTACTCTCCAGCTGGGACTGTCCCCACACTGAGGAATGGATTACCTCTCGGCCTGTGCATCTCTTCTCCAGCCCCATACAGCTCAGCTTCGAACAGCAGTCTCCGCTGGTTTCTCAGCTCTTCCTCTTCCTGTAACCTCCTGGCCACTTCCTACAAGGCCAACACAGGTAGAGGTTTAGTCACAACTTTGCCCGAGGGAAAAGCTTTGCTTACAAACCTGTTCTCATCAGAGCTAGAAAAACCCTGTGATTATTGCAATCGAGAAAGGAGAAAAAGAAAGACATTATGCAGTAATCCATAGGGGATGAACGGAAGACAGAAAGCAGAAAACAAAATTCAACCAGGGAGTCCCCCTTCCAGCTCAGTATCCAGTGGACATTGCGAGGGAGAGCCAGGTTAACCTGAACCCCAGTGAGAGTCAGCACCTTCAGAAGGGGAGGGTGAGCTGAACCCCAGTGAGAGTCAGCACCTTCAGGGAGAGGAGGGGGAGCTGAACCCCAGTGAGAGTCAGCACCTTCAGGAGAGGAGGGGGAGCTGAACCCCAGTGAGAGTCAGCACCTTCAGGGAGGGGAGGGGGAGCTGAACCCCAGTGAGAGTCAGCACCTTCAGGAGAGGAGGGGGAGCTGAACCCCAGTGAGAGTCAGCACCTTCAGGAGAGGAGGGGGAGCTGAACCCCAGTGAGAGTCAGCACCTTCAGGGAGGGGAGGGGGAGCTGAACCCCAGTGAGAGTCAGCACCTTCAGGAGAGGAGGGGGAGCTGAACTCCAGTGAGAGTCAGCACCTTCAGGAGAGGAGGGGGAGCTGAACTCCAGTGAAAGTCAGCACCTTCAGGAGAGGAGGGGAGCTGAACCCCAGTGAGAGTCAGCACCTTCAGGGAGAGGAGGGGGAGCTGAACCCCAGTGAGAGTCAGCACCTTCAGGAGAGGAGGAGGAGCTGAACCCCAGTGAGAGTCAGCACCTTCAGGAGAGGAGGGGGAGCTGAACTCCAGTGAGAGTCAGCACCTTCAGGAGAGGAGGGGGAGCTGAACCCCAGTGAGAGTCAGCACCTTCAGGGAGAGGAGGAGGAGCTGAACCCCAGTGAGAGTCAGCACCTTCAGGAGGGGAGGGGGAGCTGAACCCCAGTGAGAGTCAGCACCTTCAGGAGAGGAGGAGGAGCTGAACCCCAGTGAGAGTCAGCACCTTCAGGAGAGGAGGGGGAGCTGAACTCCAGTGAGAGTCAGCACCTTCAGGAGAGGAGGGGGAGCTGAACTCCAGTGAGAGTCAGCACCTTCAGGGAGAGGAGGGGGAGCTGAACCCCAGTGAGAGTCAGCACCTTCAGGGAGAGGAGAAAGCAAAGGCGTTTAACAATTGACAACGATGAAGCTGGGCAGGATTATTAGAGGAGGGACACAGATACATGAATAACAGCTCCTCATTGCAAACCAATTCCGATTGTAGGAGGGGGATGAGGTAGGTGGTCACAACAAACTCGGAGTTGGTGGGGATTTTTAGCGGCAATTCTCTTAAAATGTTTTGACAGGAAATGAAACACTGACCAGAGCCTGTTCCAGGAAGCAGCAGCTTAGAAACGGGTAAAATCAAACAGCTCACTGCTAATACAAAGTAAAATGCAAAGTAGGAGCCAGGGCCACAGCAGTTTAGTGATAGAACGTACCAGTCGCCAGAATCAGGGGCTTTACATTGCAGTGGGGTCTGACGCCCTCCATTTCTGATCAGTGCCATCGTCGACCAAAAACCAGCAAGTCCCGAGGAAATGGATTATGACTAAAAAAAAAAATACGGGCACTGACCCTCTCCTTTCCAGACACCCACAGGCTCAGAGTTAACCGGGTTGTTGCGGGGGGGATTAGGAAGGTTGATCTCATTGCCCATCCCTAATCCCATAGCTTCCTCGAGCCCTCCAACCCTCAGAGATCTGCTCCAATTCCGGCCTCTTGCACGTTCCCAGTTTTCATTCCTCCCCCCATTCGTGGCAGTGTTTGTGCCCGGAGCTCAGGGATTCCCTCCCGAACCTCCCTCTGTCCTCCTTTAAGGAGCTGCTCAGAAGCCAGCTCTTTGACCCAGCTCTCGGTTCCAGTATCCCCGACTCCAAGCTGTTTTGGCGAAATCTCTCCTGTGAGACACCCCGGGATGTGGGTGAAGGTGCTATGTAAATGCAGGTTGTTGTTGCGCTTGTTGAAGCCACCCTCCCGAAGGCTGCCTGCTCTCCCCTCCTCAAAGACCCTCTTCAAAAAAACTCTGACCAAGCTGCCGGTGTGAAAATCCCTACCTGTTTGGTGACACTCCTGCGAGCAATGTTTGAAGAGGTTATAGAAATGAGAATTATGGTCGAATCACCATTTGTCTGATCGCAGGTTGGGATGTTTACATTTGGCCTCCTACATTTGTATCAGGAGGAGATTTAGATCCTTGACCCAACCATGTCACTGAAACCACTGGTCTCCAAGCTACAAAAGTGACAAATTTCAATGTGTGTGTTTCGACTCGATAATCTACCAATAGTTCTGTATCCACACCCAACAGGCTATCAGGATCACAGAACAGGGGCGGGATTCTCCCATCCCGCGGCAGAGTGTCCACGCCGTTGTAAACGCCGTTGTGTTTTACGACGGCATGAACGGGCCGCTCCCGTGACTAATTCTGGCCCCTCCAGGGGGCCAGCACGGTACTGGAGTGGTTCACGCCTCCAGCTGCAGATCCCGGCGCGAACTGTGCGCCGCGGGATCCGCGCATTCGCAGTTGCGCCGGCGAGGACATGCGCAGTGGTGCTGGGGCCAATGTGCGCACGCGCAGTGGCCTCCTTCAACACGCCAGCCCCGACGCAACATGGCGCAGGACTGCAGGGACCAGCGCGTAGGAAAGGAGGCCCCCAGCCACTGTGGCTAGCCCGCCGATTGGTGGGCCCTGACCGCAGGCCAGGCCACATCGGAGAATCCCACCCCAGGTCTATCCAACAACCAGTCAGAACAGATCTTCTCTGTACATGGAGCGGGTATCCACAATAAACTCTGAACAACAGCACATTGGAGCTGGATTCCCTGGTGAGCTACACAGAGCTGAAAATCCAAGAGCAATCCTCAGCTTGCAAGCTGGGATTTCACAATTAGCCTCAGTGCCCCGGGTCAGGGTGGGAGGAAAGGAAAGATGCTGGTCCTCCAGCATGGGCCAATGATCCCTGTGGGAATGTACATGTGCTGAGTGACAATCCGATTGGAGCTGG
The DNA here is from genome assembly GCF_047496885.1 of Scyliorhinus torazame. Lineage (NCBI taxonomy): Eukaryota > Metazoa > Chordata > Chondrichthyes > Carcharhiniformes > Scyliorhinidae > Scyliorhinus > Scyliorhinus torazame. The sequence continues at coordinate 26,538,125 of NC_092722.1, forward strand.
AAGGGGGGACAGAACAAGATACAAATAGATAAAAGCAAATTACTGAGGATGCTGGAATCTGAAACCAAAGAGAAAATGCTGGAAAATCTCAGCAGGTCTGGTAGCATCTGTAGGGAGAGAAAAGAGCTAACGTTTCAAGTCCGATGATTCTTTGTCAAAGCTAAGAGACAGAGGAAGTGGGAAATATTTATACTGTGGAGTGAGAATGAAAGATGAGTCATAGCCACAGAAACCCAGGGAAACCGGGTGCTAATGGCCACAGAAACCAAGGGGAAAGAGTGCTAATGGCAGTCCCCAGAGAGGACAAAAGATGTGAAAGGTCAAACAGCAGAGAAACTGACATCAGAGGGTGAACTGTAGATGTGGGGGGAGGAGAAGGGGGAAGCAAAGAGGAGAAAGGGTAAGGAAAGGTGGATAAGATGGGTGGGGGGGGCGGGTTAAATATATATAAAGAAAGACAAGAAAGAAAGAAATGGTAAAAGACAGTTAAAATGAAATGGGATGAAAACAAATGGGTCGAGGTGGGATAGAGCTAATCATGTGAAGTTGTTGAATTCGATATTGAGACCGGAAGACTGTAGCGTGCCTAACCGGAAGATGAGATGTTGTTCCAAAGAGAGAGAGAGACAGAGCGAAAAGGAGAGGCAGAGAAAGGGAGAGATAGGGAAGAATGAAAATGCAAAAGGGAATAAAGATTTTTTTTTAAAAAGAGTGAAAAACCTGCATTTATATAGCACCTCTCACAATCTCAGACACCCCAAAAGATTTCACTGTCAGTATTTGAAATGTTGTTCTTGTTGCAGGAAAGATGGCAGTGAATTTACACACAGCAAGATCCCACTCACAGCAATGCAATGATGACCTGAGAATCTGTTTTTGTGATGGGAAAATTATTATTTTTTATAAATTTAGAATACCCAATTAGTTTTCTTCCAATTGAGGGGCAAGTTAGCGTGGCCAATTCTCCTAACCTGCACATCTTTGGGTTGTGGGGGCGAAACCCACACAGACACGGGGAGAAGTGCAAACTCCACACGGACAGTGACGCAGAGCCGGGATTCGAACCCGGGTCCTCAGCGCCACAGTCCCAGTGCTAACCACTGCGCCACCATGCGGCCTGTGATGGGAAAATTATTGACCTGGGTCAGGACAGAGGACAGCTCCTCGTTTCCGCCCGCCTGATGGAGCAGACTGGGCCTCGGTCTAACATCTCAGCTGAAAGTTAGTATATCTGACGGTGCAGCACTCCTTCAGTACAAACACTGTGAGTGAGAGGCCAGATTTTGTGTTTACCTGTCGACAGTGGGACTTGAACCAGAGAGAGGAATATTGACCCCAAGCTCAACACTGGATTCCTGTAAGTAAACCACCTGACTTCGCCACACAATAGGTTTCTGAGAGCCTCTCAAATTCCCCACTCGACTCACCTCGTAGTATTTTCCATTGGAAATAAGGGAGGTTTTAATGAATGGGAACATCGAGTTTCTCCTTTCACCCAGCTTCTGTAGTTACATCGCTTCCCACATTGGGGTGCTGAAACTCCACATCCACTCCCGCAAGATCCTGATTTTGTTCTCCTGAACATGACTACTTAAAGAACAAAGACACAGCACAGCAACAGGCCCTTCAGCCCCCCAAGCCTGTAAAAACCATGCTGCCCTTCTAACCCAAAATCTTCTACACATCCAGGGCCTGTATCCTTCTATTCCCATCCTCTTCATGTATTTGTCAAGGTGCCCCTTAAACGTCGCTTTCGTACCTGCTTCCACCACCTCCTCTGTCAGCGAGTTCCAGACACCCACGACCCTCTGTGTAAAAAAACTTACTTCGCACATCTCCTCTAAACTTTGACCCTCACGCCATAATAATAATCGCTTATTGTCACAAGTAGGCTTCAATGAAGTTACTGTGAAAAGCCCCTAGTCGCCACATTCGGGGAGGCCGGTACAGGAATTGAATCCCTAATATATTGTATTAATAATATTTACACTGCAAACTGATTAATTCCAACAGAGCAAAAAGCATTAAATAATATTGCACAATAGATACTGAGGTCAAGACATGAGAGCTTGAATTGCACAGCAGGGAGGCTAATGACTATTTAGCAATTAAATTTTGGTAATTTGTTATTTTTTTCTATCTTTGGTTTCTGGTTTGTTCGTTTTGAACTTTGGGCATATGTTGGAGGCAGGGCAGTTCCAGGGTCAGGGGCCTATGTCCCCCTAGTAATAGACTCTTCCACCCTGGGAAAAGCTTCTGACTATCCGCTCTGTCCATGCCCCTCATAATTTTGTAGACTTCCATCAGCCTCTTAACCTCCGTCGCTCCAGTGAGAACAAGCTGAGTTTATCCAACCTCTCCTCAGAGCTAATGTCCTCCATACCAGGCAACATCCTAGTAAACCTCTTCTGTACTCTCTCCAAAGCCTCCATATAACATCCTCACTTTCTTTTGTAAGCCATGGTTGGGCTGCTTTTCTTGCGTTTTTGCACCATCGTCATGCACACATTCTTTCCTTAAATATTAGCCATGGTCTATTCACCATCGTGCCTTTCAATCAAGTTCTGAAATCTATTTTACGCAACTCATGCCACAAACCTTCTTAGTTTCCGGTCTTTAGATTTACGATCCTAGATTTGGATGGAACCTCTTCACTTTCCACCCCAATGAAGAATTCTCTCAAGTTATCTAAAAGACCCCGCGCAACAAGATTATTAATTAATCCCTTCTCATTGCACAATACCAAATCTAGGAAAGCCTGTTCCCTAAGCTGGTTCCTTGATGTACTGGTCTGAAAATCCATCCTCCACAGAATTATTGCTAATTTGCTTTGCTCAGTCCAAGTGCGTATTAAATTCACCCATGATTACAGTAGCACCCTATGTACATCTCTAATTTCTTGTTTAATGCTATCCCCGACCTTACCACTACTGTTTGGAGACCTAGAGACAATTCCAACTATTGAATTCTATCGCTTGTTGCTTCTTAGCTCCACCCATGGGCAGCATGGCAGCACAGTGGTTAGCAAGTTGCTTCACACCTCCAGGGTCCCAGGTTCGATTCCCGTCTTGGGTCGCTTGTCTGTGCGGAGTCTGCACATTCTCCCCGTGTTTGCGTGGGTTTCCTCCGGGTGCTCCGGTTTCCTCCCACCGTCCAAAGATGTGTAGGTTAGGTGGATTGGCTCTGCTAAATTCCCCTTAGTGCCCAAAAATGGTTAGGTGGGGTTGCGGGGATAGGATGGAGGTGTGGGGATAGGATGGCGGTGTGGGCTTGGGTAGAGTGCTCTTTCCAAGGGCTGGTGCAGACTCGATGGGCCGAATGGCCTCATTCTGCACTGTAAATTCTACAAGTTGATTCTACAACCAGATTTTTTGAGCCAATATCCTCTCTATTTCACAAATTTCACCCTGAACTAATATTGCTAGCCCAACTCTTTTGCCAGGACCTTCCCAAATACCAAGTGTGCTACATACGACACCCTGGGCTAGTGCGCTGCTAATTCCAACTCCTCTGGAGACTCAACACAAGTGAATTAACCAATAATTCAGAAAAATACCCAAAGTGTTTGGCCCTTGGCTGCCCAATAATTACAGTCACTGGGTTTGTAAACATACACACAATTAGTCTTTATTTGTAACAACTATAATGAAATATGCAACAAATACAACTGAGTAACTATTGTCTAATTCCAAATCACCACTTTAACTCCCCCCCCCCCCCCCCCACCACACACATTACACACACACAGGAAGAAAGGGGCAAAGAAAAATCAAAAGTAAAAGGGAATAAAAAGTATTTGTTTCAGAAACAAAAACAGTAGGTACAATCTTAAAAGGACTGACACTATCTGTGGAGAAGAGAGCTAACGTTTCGAGCCTGAACGTGTCCCCTCACTGAACAATTTCCCCATGAACATATCTCACTTCTTCCAAACTAAAGGCGTGGCTATGGGTACCCGCATGGATCCCAGTTTTGCCCATCTCTTTATGGGGTGTGTGAAACATTCCTTGTTCCAGTTCTACTCCGGTCCCATCCCACAACTCTTTTATTGGTGCATCGACAACTGTTTCGGTGCTGTTTCATGTTCCAATCCGGACCTGGAAAAATGTATTCATTTTGCTTCCAATTTCCACACCTCTATCACCTTCACCTGGTTTATCTCCGACACTTCCCCCCCCCCCCCCCCTTCCTTGTCCTTTCTATCTCAATTTCCAGGGATAGATTGTCTATCCATTTCAAACCCACCGACTCCCACAGCTACCTCCACTACAGCTCTCCACCCCCCACATCCTGTAAGGACTCCATCCCATTCTCCCAGTTCCTTCACCTCCGTCACATCTGTTCTGACTATGCCACTTTTCCTGTCTACCCCCATAATCCTTGTCGATAAAAAAATCTGGGGGAAGAGAATAATAATAATAATAGCTTATTGTCACAAGTAAAATTCCACAAACTAGTGACTCTTAAAAGGGAGACCTCCTCCCTTGCCTAGGTCACTGTCCGTGTGGAGTTTTCACATTCTCCCAGTGTTTGCGTGGATTTCACCCCCAGAACCCAAAGATGTGCTGGATAGGTGGATTGGCCGCACTAAATTGCCCCTTAATTAGGAAAAAAAACATAATTGGGTACTCTAAATTTATAATTTTTTTTAAAAACGACACTAGCCAATCATCTCACTAAACTGACCAGATGATTAACCCACTCACCTAACTAACCTGTTACTCTACCCGGTCACTACAATAACCTGTCTCATTCCACTAACTTGATGGTCTGATCTGTCTCACTGCCAGTCATTTGAGGGTTAACTCAAAGCTGTAATTATAATGTGTCTGGAATGTTTACAGGGCACAGATTAACAGCTCCTCCAAGCCGACAATTCCGCAGACAGACAGCAGGGGATTCTTGGCTCCTGGGAATGCGCTCGGAGGCAACAAGGTCTTCCCGACACAAAGACCTGGCATGCGCCCAGCCGCTGAGCAGACAAGCAGCCTGACTGGGCACTGCAACACCGCCCCCTGCTGGCACACCACGGTAAACCCAACTCTTTTTTTTAAAACTCACAGCCGGTTTCAGACGGCGAAACAGGCAGCTGTGAGGAGCTCAGGGCCACATCAACAAGTGAGATCAATTAAGGTAATTGGTAAAAGAACCAGAGGGAGATTTACTTTCTGCAGTGAGGTGCGAGGATCTGGAATGTCTGGCAGGAGAAGATGGAGCAGAAAAATCCCAGAGGCAATAACATAAATACTTGAAAAGGAGAGATTCGCAGGGGCGGGTTACTTGGATAGAGTCAGCACTGGTTTGATGGACTGAATGGCCCCTTTCTGGATAGAATTATACTATGATTGTAATTGGGATCAAAGCTAAAACATGCAACCAACAAAATGTCATTGAGCTGCACGATCAATGACCACTAAAGCAAGGTTATGTAGTCCAACTGAAGGCTTTAATAAGCTAGATGTTTCCCCCAGCAGCTCAGGTACAGAAAGAAGGCAGCTGGGGCGGCACGGGCTCTTATACCCCGCCTTGCAGGGTGGAGCTACCATACAGCTTGACCAATAGGAAACATACAATATCTACCAATGGTGTTCCAGCATTACCAGGTACCGTACACAGACTACCACACACACAAAAGGCCCTCTGGCCCATTGCATCTGCACTGGTCAAAAACCATCTAACTATTCTAATCCTATTTTCCAGCACTTGGCACATAGCCTTGTAGACCTTGGCCTTGCAAGTGAACATTTAAATATTTCTTAAATGTTATGAGGGTCTCTGCCTCCACCAACCTTTCAGGCAGCGAGTTCCAGACTCCCAACACCCCCTGGGTGAAAGGTTTTTCCTCACATCCCCTCTCAACCTCCTGACCCTTACCGTAAATCTATGCCCCCTGGTCATTGATCCCTCCACCAAGGGGAAAGGTTCCTTCCTGTCCACTCTATCTGCGTCCCTCAGAATTGTATACATCTCAATCATGTGATCCCCCTCCCCAGTCTCCTCTGCTCCAAGGAAAACAACCCCAGCCTATCCAATCTCTCTTCCTAACTAAAACTCTCCAGCCCAGGCAACACCCTGGCAAATCTCCTCTGCATCCTTTCCAGTGCTATCGCATCCTTCCTATAATGCGGATTCCAGAACTGCACACAGTACTCTAGCTGTGCACTGAGCAGCTCCAGCAAAACACCCCTGCTTTTAAGCTCGGTCCGAAAATGAGAAGTTTGTCTCCCAGAGGACTCTCTCAGATATATCTGTGTGGGCCATGTCTGTACCCCTCGATGTATGTGCAATAAAGTGTTTATAGAGCACCTTTAACCAAGTAAAACGTCCTGAAGCCCTTCGCGTGAATGCCAAAGAAAATGTAATACTGAGCCACATGTAAAGACCTGAGGATCGATGAGGTATGCCCTCAAAGAGCGCTCGCTATAAAGGAAGTTGGGAAAACAGAAAAAGGTAGCGGTTTAGAGAAAGAATTCTGGAGCTTCAGCCCTCGACAACTGAAGGCTCGGCGGCCAGTGGTGGAATGATTAAAGTCGGGAATGCGCAAGATTCCAGAATTGGAAGAGAGCGGAGATCTCAGGGTTATGGGTTTGGGCGAGTTCACAGAGACAGACGGGGAGAGAGAGGGGCGAGGCCACAGAGAGGGTTTGAACACCAGGTTGAATATTTTAAAAATTGAGGGGCTTTGCTGGACCGGGAGCCAGTGTCGGTGACTGAGCACAGGGGTGGTGTGTGAACGGGGGCAAGGAGAACACCAGTCAGGTCCAGGAGTAACAAAGGGTAAAGACTTCAGTCAATATCCAGGTGTGCCCTCCAGCCTGTGCTGATATCACCTTGTTTATGTCCACGAATGTCTTGCTGATTTTTAAAAAACAGTGAATGGTTTCTACCTCTTGGCCATTTGAGAAAGGTTTCTCATGTCAGGGAATGCTGATTGAAGTCAAAGTTTGTTTTATGTTACAGCTGTTCTATAATTTGAAACAGTTACCAGTTAAGAAAGAAAGCTCACCAGGTTCAAACCATTTACCATCCAGCACATCTTAAATCACTTTTACTTATAAACAAGATTTTTTATTTGAACAATCAGACCTGCCAAGCTCCTTTCTACATTTCCTCGGACACATACCCCAATATCAAAATCACCCCACAATAAGAATATCAATCCCTCATAAACAATCCTTTACTCCGCAGCAGAGAGCTGTAATAGCGGAGCTTCCCACTCCTGATTATCTGGACAGTAAGAGCTATCAGTCCGAGATAACCATTCACAGACCCCCAGCAGTCTATATACAGGCATCAAGGAAGATTAGAAACAAGCTGATGCACCCTCTGGTAAAGAAGCCCCCTGTCACTCACTATCTAGATGTGCATGGGAAATTAGCTATACAGCCACAGTGAGAGGCAGCACCTTCAGGAGGGGAGGGGGAGCTGAACCCCAGTGAGAGTCAGCACCTTCAGGAGAGGAGGGGGAGCTGAATCCCAGGGAGAGTCAGCACCTTCAGGAGGGGAGGGGCAGTTGAACCCCAGTGAGAGTCAGCACCTTCAGGAGGGGGGGGGGAGCTGAACCCCAGTGAGAGTCAGCACCTTCAGGGAGAGGAGGGGGAGCTGAACCCCAGTGAGAGTCAGCACCTTCAGGAGAGGAGGGGGAGCTGAACCCCAGTGAGAGTCAGCACCTTCAGGAGGAGAGGGGAGCTGAAACCCAGTGAAAGTCAGCACCTTCAGGAGAGGAGGGGGAGCTGAACCCCAGTGAGAGTCAGCACCTTCAGGGAGAGGAGGGGGAGCTGAACCCCAGTGAGAGTCAGCACCTTCAGGAGGGGAGGGGGAGTTGAACCCCAGTGAGAGTCAGCACCTTCAGGAGGGGGGGGGAGCTGAACCCCAGTGAGAGTCAGCACCTTCAGGAGAGGAGGGGGAGCTGAACCCCAGTGAGAGTCAGCACCTTCAGGAGAGGAGAGGGAGCTGAACCCCAGTGAGAGTCAGCACCTTCAGGAGAGGAGAGGGAGCTGAACCCCAGTGAGAGTCAGCACCTTCAGGAGAGGAGGGGGAGCTGAACCCCAGTGAGAGTCAGCACCTTCAGGGAGAGGAGGGGGAGCTGAACCCCAGTGAGAGTCAGCACCTTCAGGAGAGGAGAGGGAGCTGAACCCCAGTGAGAGTCAGCACCTTCAGGAGAGGAGGGGGAGCTGAACCCCAGTGAGAGTCAGCACCTTCAGGGAGAGGAGGGGGAGCTGAACCCCAGTGAGAGTCAGCACCTTCAGGAGAGGAGGGGGAGCTGAACCCCAGTGAGAGTCAGCACCTTCAGGAGGGGAGGGGGGTGCGCGGAGTGTTGTGAGGGACGGTAGGTGGAAGAAATAGAAAAAGAGCTGGTTGGAATGTCAGGACCTGATTGATTCTTCTCGAAGGACACAGACAGATTGCTGCCAGTGACACCCGATACATATCAATTAGATGCTGAGCCAATCTGAGGAGGGCACAATTATCTTCGTCCCGACTCCAGTAGCTGCATTGACGCATTACAGCGTCAGCACGATGGACTGACGGAATCGCATGCCTAATGCAGTGCTGCTGTAGAGTTGCAAGGAGCAGACAAACATCAATCTTCTCTCCCTGGCACAGACAGCAGCATAAATCGCTCCACTTTATGATGAATGTAAGCAGAGTGTGAGGGCAGCACGGTAGCATTGTGGATAGCACAATTGCTTCACAGCTCCAGGGTCCCAGGTTCGATTCCCGGCTTGGGTCACTGTCTGTGCGGAGTCTGCACATCCTCCCCGTGTGTGCGTGGGTTTCCTCCGGGTGCTCCGGTTTCCTCCCATGGTCCAAAGATGTGCAGGTTAGGTGGATTGGCCATGATAAATTGCCCTTAGTGTTGGGTGGGGTTACGGGGATAGGGTGGAGGTGTTGACCTTGGGTAGGGTGCTCTTTCCAAGAGCCGGTGCAGTCTCGATGGGCCGAATGGCCTCCTTCTGCACTGTAAATTCTATGAAAATCATCACAGGTATCAAGAGGGTCTCCAGGGTCTGGAGTTGTAAATAACACCTGCTGGAGGGAGTTCAAAGGGTAATAGTTCACTGAGTCACGTGCCATGTCCTATCCCCATTTAGTGGGTCAATCAATATAAATGCCTCACCTCACAGTCAAACTGCCTTTCCCAGGAAGGGGTACACTGGGATCTCAGTGGGCACACCCTGCCACATAGAAACATTAGAGTGTGGGGCAGAGGTTCAGGACCATGAACTGCTCCGACACCCACTCACGCCCTCCCCCCACCCCACCGCCAGGCCACATGTCCCCTGCCCTCCAGTCCTTAAATGAATAATGTTTCTAAAAAATAAAATTGAAAACATTTGACTGCAGTGCTCAAAATAATGGAAACTGCCAAGTGTAACTTTTCTCTTTCCATCTCCGACAACCTCACAGTGGTTACAATTATTCTTAAATGAGGTGCCAATGTGGCTTTGGTCTCCAGCTCCTGTCGAATACATTCTGATGCATTACTGTCATTTGGAACAAACAAAATGGTTCAGAGAAGCCCGTGCAACAGAAATTGCAACAGTAAAATCCGACTTTAGAATCCTAAAATACTCCCATGTTTTTCTCACAATGTTGAGTCATAGACCAGGAAGATCCACCCCTGCTCCATGGCCACAGCTACTGGCCTCAGCAATCCCGGCTGTCCGAAAATCAGACATTATTCCATCCACTGAAAACTATTCAGTGTGTAGACGTCCCATAGAATCCCTACCCTGCAGAAGTAGGCCATTTGGTCCATCGAGTCTGCACCGACCCCTACCTAGGCCCAATCCCTGCAACCCCACCCTAAGGGGCAATTTAGCATGACCAAACCACCCAAGCTGCACATCTTTGGACTGCGGGAGGAAACCGGACCACCTGGAGGAAACCCACGCAGACAGGGGGAGAACGTGTAGATTCCGCACAGATAGTGACCCAAGCCGGGAATTGAACCCGGGCCCCTGGTGGTATGAGGCAGCAGTGCTAACCGCTGTGCCACCATGCCGCCTATTGGCCTCATACAGGAGACCATACTGGGTTAAGAAGCCTAAGCGACGCTGTCAGAATATAGATCCAAGAATACATCGAGGAGAGGGCATTGGAGGGTGAACTCAAGTTGTAGCTTGGACATAGAAGCATCTGCAAAGGAGAACGGTCAATCCATTTGGCTCAGTGGAGAGTACTTCCTCACAGAATCAGAGTCCTGGTTTCAAGTCCCACTTCAGGGCAAGCACCTAAATCAATGCAATCCTGAGCGGGGGTGCAGTGCTGCTGGAGGGGCCTCCTTTTAGTATCAATCCAAAGTCCTAGAATAGACTTCAAACTCAATCTTCTCACTCAAGATGCGAATGTGACCAGCTCAGCCAAGACAGCACAAATATTTGGCACTGCTAGAAATCTCTCGGATCAGACACAGAATTATATCGGGTCTACAGCACAGAAAACAGGTTCCTGGCGCCATATTGTAGAATGAATATATCGGCACTGGAGGTGGTTCAGAGAAGGTTCACAAGGATGACACCAGAAATGTGTGGGTATGCATATCAGGACAGGATTGAAGGCTGGCTCTTTACTCTTCTGTAAAGAAAGGCTGAAGGGTGATCTAATCAAGAAATTTGAAACATTCTCAAAAGTTTTGACAGGATGGAGGGAGTCAGCGAGAGAGAGTGAGAGCGAGAAAGAGCAAGAAAATCCAAAAGGAAATCAGAAGAAGCACATCTGGTGTGTGGCAATATAATCAGGGCCTAGTTTTAAGGCTGATTAAATTAGATATCTTAAATTAAAGAATTGGGCACTTTAAATTAAAACCACAGTCTGCTCCAGCAAGAAGCCTGCAGAATATCCGACTTGAATATACACAACTCAAACAGACTGCGGAGCATGTCTGGAGCTGCCCCTGATACCCCATCAAGTGATTATCGCCCCTACAGGAGATGCATTGGCCTATTGTCCACAGTTCCTGATACCCCATCAAGCAATCATCGTTCCTCCTAGGGCAGGCTCAGGTGCCCTGTCAACAGGCCATCAACTAGATCATTGGGCACTGACCCTGCCTCCCGAGACTCCATTACAGACGGTCAAGGGCAAGTGAATGAAAATAGGCATTCCGGACATCTGGGCGGGCGGGAGAGGAGGAGGAGGAGGAGAAGAGGAGAGAGAGTCTACAGTATACCAAACCACCTTTGCTGGTAGTATAGTCGAATCCTGGGTGTTTCTTATTTATATAGTGGGTAATTTACAGGTTAACTATATTTAATAAAGTGTGTTGCATTATATTGGTGTCCGTACTTTGTTCTCCTCATAAATAAAGACACCTGGGTAAACTTTGATTAAAGAGCTGGTTGAAGTATCTGAATTGGATAGATACAACAGGCGGAGGCATAGTGTTGTCCAGAGTAATCCGGAGACTCATGGTAATGCTCTGGGGGATGGGGGCAGGGTTGAAATCCCACCCACCATGGAAGATGGTGACATTTGAATTCAATAAAAATCTGGTGTTAAAAAAGTCTAATGATGAGCAGGAAATCAATGTCGATTGTCATTAAAAAAAAAAAACACATCGGGTTCACTAATGCCCTTTAGGGGAGGAAATCTGCCGCCCTTACCTGGTCTGGCCTGCATGTGGCTCACAGCAGTGTGGTTGACTCTTAAATGCCTCCTGAACAAGGGCAATTAGGGATGGGCAAGAAATGCTGGCCTACCCAGCGACTGCCACATCCCATGAACGAATAAAAATAAGAAAGAAGAAAACAGTAGAGAGAGTGGTGAGAATGTGGAACTCGCTACCACAGGGAGTGGTTATGGATCCATTTATAAGAACATAAGGACTAGGAGCAGGGTTTGGCAATTCAGCCACTCCAGCCCGTTCCGCCAGTCAATACGATCATGGCTCATCGCCTCTCGGCCTCAACTCCACTTTCCTGCTCGGAGAAGCTTGGCTATAAGATGAGGTAGAAGGGAATAGTGTGTTATGATGGTCGATTTGGATGAGAAAAGATGCTCGACTGAAGTATGGACAGGTTGGGATGGGTGGCCTCTTTCGGTGTTGTATATCCCATGCAATCCATACCCCAGCGTCCAGACACCACATAAACCTCCTGCTAGCTTGCCCTGGAGACCGCAATCCTCTTCTCCCTCACCTATGCATCAAAAGTCCTCTCTTGAACACGTCAATGCACTCTGCTTCAGCCGTTCCTTGCCCCACCGTGGAGTGGAATATCGCTTCAGCTCTTATTTAATCTGCTACTGACCATCTTGAAATCGTTCCCCTGTTCGGGCTCCACCCACAAGTTTCCCCACGTCAGCACCTGCGGCCCTGTCCCCAATTACCGAGTTGGAAAGGGCCGAGTACACAGTCAGCAGTGGCAGGCTGTGAACTGCTGGAGGGGACAGCTGGAGACTCAGCCAGGGGGGGCTTTAACGGGCAGGCTCGCCGGCCATTAAAATTAAACATCAAAAGCAGCTTTCTGTTGGAGCTGCAATTAATCTGGCAAAATCGGCTCTGGGGATAAACAGAAGAAAACCACTTCAGTTAAAAAAACATCTCCAGACGAAACAAACATGGGCATGATGAAAATGGCAAGGGAGGGTGGGCAGGATGCGATACATCACACTGCCACTTCTATAAACAGGCCAAGAGACACAGTCTGCCAATGAATCAGTCACTGTTTATGGGACCCTTTGTGTAATAAGTATCTTTATAATCTATTAGGATTAAAAAGTCCCTCAGTGACATGGGGTACAGGGCAATTGAATCCGTGCGTTTAGATGTAATTCAGCCTCGTTTTATAATCTCACATTCTGTCCTTATTTCCATATCATGTGAAACCCGATTAACTTTTAAAAAAAAATTTATAGTACCCAATTCATTTTGTTTCCAATTAAGGGGCAATTTAGAGTGTCCAATCCACCTACCCTGCACATCTTTTGGGCTTTGGGGGTGAGATCCATGCAAACACAGGGAGAATGTGCAAACTCCACACGGACAGTGACCCGGGGCCGGGATCGAACCTGAGTCCTCGGCGCCGTGAGGCAGCAGTGCTAACCACTGCATCACCGTGCCACCCTAAAGCCCAATGAATCTTTAGCCTGAACAATAATGATTGTGCCTTCCCCATTCTTCTGCTCAAAGTTTTGTGTGATCCAGCTTCCAACCCACGGCGGAGGGAACTGCTCCCACTTCGACCCCTGTCCCGAGTGGCAGGTGGAGCACAGCAAGGTGCTGCACCTCGGAGGTCTGATTCCCTCACTGACACTGCGCGTGAAGGCTACAGTGCAGTCCCCACCATTAACACCACAAACACACAGGGCTAATCACATTCACAGCCCTGAGTATAGGTGCTGGGGACTGTACCAGATACCTAGAGGTAGCTAATTAGCCATAGCATCATAGACGTCTCTCTTCATTCCAGACAGACAATTGGTTATGTATAGCCTGTGGGGTACCACTCCGCCAGCATGGGGGTGGGGGGGGCAATGTGAGGAGGCAGACCTCCATGAACCACCACAGCCCATCCGGGGATTGAACCTGCGCTGTTGGCATCATTCTACATCACATACTAGCCATTCTAATCAACCGAGTTAGCAAACTAAGAGGACTACCCCGACTTTAAAAAGAAAGTATATTTATCAGAATTTTACATTTTTGAAAACACCGCAATAAAATTACAAAATAAATAAATCACAGTAAGAAAGGGACAAATTAATAAATTACAGTAAGTAAGGGACAAAAACGGCTCAACATACAGGAATACAGAGGGGGACAGAATAACAACGTGCAATCATTAGATAAGGATAGATGCCTCTACAATCCCCACCAGAGACTAAGGGAGAAACAGGATGATGCCATGAAAACCATGGTAAAGTGGTCAGCGGCTAGGAATCCTGCAGTGAGTAACTCACCTCCTGACTCCCGAAAGCCTGTCCACCATCTACAAGCTCCAACAACACTCAAGAAGCTCAACACCATCCAGGACAAAGCAGCCCGCTTGATTGCTACTCCTTCCACAAAAGTTTACTCGCTTTCCATCACTGATGAACAGTGGCAGCCGTGTGTACAATCTACAAGATGCACTGCAGTAACTCACCAAGGTTCCTGAGACAGCACCTTCCAAACCCACGACCACCACCATCTAGAACATGAGCAGCAGATAGCTGGGAACCCCACCTCGAGGTTCCCCTCCAAGTCACTCACCACCCTCACTTGGAAATATATCACCGTTCCTTCACTGTCACTGGGTCAAAACCCTGGAACTCCCTCCCTAATAGCACAGTAGGTGTACCAACACCACATGGACTTCAGCGGTTCAAGAAGGCAGCTCACCACCACCTTCTCAAGGGGCAATTAGGGATAGGAAGTGAATGCTGGCCTAACCAGCGACACCTGTATCCCATAAAAGTGGATTTTTAAAAAACCTTCCTGCAATTACCACGAGTGTTCAGGATAGATTTTCCACGCTATGTTCGGCCGCGCAACTCTCCCTCAATCTCCCTCAACTCTAGCAGCACCAATGGCACCGATAACCCACCACTGCCTCTACTCCTCGGATACCAAACTCATCTGTACCCTTGGATACAGCCATTCACGGACTCTTTACATCTACCCTTACAAAAGGAAAGAAAATACTCGAGAACCCTAGTTCCAAAGGGGAGTTACATATATACCACAAGATGACCACCAAAAACACAGGTCAGCTCAACCCCAGGCCCTCGTGTACCGAAGAAGCAAAACCCGGCATCTTGGGATGTCCCTACTAAGTGCCATCGAGAGGGACATCCCACACTCCAGGGAGTACAGGGTACCAGCCCCAGCACCAGACCTGGCCTAACCCAGCACACCCCGGCACATAGGAATCAATAATCCTAGGAGCTCCAGTACACCCCCAGGCCCCAGCCGGACCCACACCTCTCCAGCCAGGCTTACAATGATTACGTCAGCCCCAGCCCGGGGAGACCCTTCACTGAAGAGAGGGAGAATAGTCAAAACACCCAATAATTGGACGCCCTGGAGGGGAGGAGGGGTGGGGGGCAATTCCAGGGGAATCTGGCCTGAATCACCAGACGCTCCAGGATTAGGAACAGCACCCAGCTCACCCAGATGAAGAAAAGGAGAGAAAAAACAACACCCCCCCCCCCCCCCCCCACCCAAAGGGAAGAACCCCCCGACTAATCGAAAAACCACCCAGCACTGTCTGCCATCACAGAAAGGATACCAAGAACAATCTTTCTTAAACAGCCCAGCCAAAGATTAATAAAACCCACCTCAGCGTTCGCCGCCACTCATACCCCCCCATTCTAATAACTCTAGAAAAAAAGGACCCACAGGAAAAACTCCAACCTTAAGGAAAAGTCACAAGGAACCCAGTCCTCCCAGGGTACATAAATCTGCCCAGGCCATCGAAGGAGAAAGGTCTGGATTCTTAAATTCAAAACAACAAAAAAACTAAATAAAAACCTGATAATGTTTTAGCTCTAACTGGGGTGGGGGGGGGGGGGGGGGGGCTCTCCTCAATCTCACTGAGGACTTAACTAACCCACACCCACACCAACAAACCACCCATCACCCCCACCATCCACCCATCACCCTGCCGTGGCTCCACTCATCTTCATTCAATCCCCGCCCATGCCCACAAGGATTATAACACAAAATGACAAAAAAAAAAGTCTAATTGTGCATCGACCGCATTTCACACAATCACCTCAAAATGTTTTGTTACTAGAACAGGAGAACAGACGACACTTGCCTCGTGCTCACATCTCGCACGCCCTTGCAGGAGAAAAGACAACAATAAATAATCAACAAAGTAATCACAAGAGAGTAATGCCCAGGGTTATAGAAGAATTCTTGGATACTGACACCATCTATTTTGCTCGAGAAGCCCAGTGCCAGGTTAGGACCGACGAACACTCCTTGGCATTTCTCAAAGATTCGAGGAACAAAGCACCATCACTTCCACCATGCCCCACCAATTCAATGCTGATGTAACCCACAGCCTACCTATTAGGGCAAGTGCCCTTTCGAATGCAAGAACTCCCTAATGTGCCTTCACCATTCTCCCAAGGGTACCTCGCAGTTCTTCAAAGTGAACACTAAAGAAGTGCACCACAGAGCCGAGATCTTCATCCAGAACAACATCCTCAGTGGCGGCCATCATCCAGATGCACACAGCACCGCCAAGGCAAAAGTCCACCCACCAGCAACACGGTCACTGCGAGCTGGTCCTCATCCCAGTCCACTCCGACTGCCACAGTCAAACAAGGATTTTCTGCAATTTATCTCAGCTTCTCTCCGCAAAACACCAATCAGAATCCTCCAGGGACATAGCGCGAGACATATATCCCGGGAAATGACTAATATGAAATGTGAACCAGGATGAAATAAAGGATTATAAGAAATGAGCAGAGCCGGAGTTTATGAAAACACAGCCGCTTTGCCACTCACATCAGGTGACTCCCCCTACCCCCGACTTTTAACAGCTTTTTTCACAGGTAGACCCAAATCCACTCTCTCACCTCACTCAGCTGGGCAAGGAGTCAGTAATGGGGCCCCCGAGCTCTCAGGTAGGGGCTGTTTAGCACACTGGGCTAAATCGCTGGCTTTGAAAGCAGACCAAGGCAGGCCAGCAGCACGGTTCAATTCCCATAACAGCCTCCCCGAACAGGCGCCGGAATGTGGCGACTAGAGGCTTTTCACAGTAACTTCATTGAAGCCTACTTGTGACAATAAGCGATTTTCATTTCATTTTCATTTCAGGGGAAAGTCTCCACTCCAACCCCAGCTGCAAAACAAGCTGTAGCTTCATCCATAATTTAGAAGAAAAAAAAAAATCACTGATCTGAGATTCCATCTAACAGTGTCTCGTTGCACAGGAGGCCTGGGGCTAAAAGCCCACATCACAATTAAACACACCAGCCAGTCCAATTTGACAGCTGCAAGTACTACTCTGTTTCAGTTCCCCTGACCTACTCCAAACTCTTGGATTCCGACCTGAAAAACTAACCTGAATTTATCTGGAGAGATTTGCCTTTCTTCAACTTTTTAAAAGAATTTGTTCATGGGATGTGGGGCAGCATTTATTGCCCATCCATGAGGGCACCCAAGAGTCAACTGCATTGCTGTGGGTCTGGAGTCACATGTAGGTCAGACCAGGTAAAGGGCATTAGTGAACCAGATGGGGTTTTATGACAATTGACAATAGCTTCACGTTCATCATTAGACTTTTAATTCCAGATATTTATTTATTTAATTCAAACCCAGATCCCCAGAGCATCACCGTGGTCTCTGGACTACTAATCCAGCAATAATTATCATAGAATTTACAGTACAGAAGGAGGCCATTCGGCCCGTCAAGTCTGCACCGGCTCTTGGAAAGAGCACCCTACCCAAGGTCCACACCTCCACCCTATCCCCATAACCCAGTAACCCCACCCAACACTAAGGGCAATTTTGGACACTAAGGGCAATTTATCATGGCCAATCCACCTAACCTGCACATCTTTGGATTGTGGGAGGAAACCGGAGCACCCGGAGGAAACCCACGCACACACGGGGAGGACGTGCAGACTCCGCACAGACAGTGACCCAAGCCGGAATCGAACCTGGGACCCTGGAGCTGTGAAGCAATTGTGCTATCCACAATGCTACCGTGCTGCCCTAGCCACTACGCCACTGCCTGCCCTCGGAGAGAGCGGACACGGGGGAAACGGGTTTCACCCCAGTTTGACAAAGGTTAACACGCAGAGGATTTGTGCCAAAGCTAGACAGACATGAGATTTTGACTCCCCCATCCAGCCACTGGACTGTTGGATCAGCACGGCTAATGATTTAGTTCTGCAAGAACAATTCACTAAATCAGATGTTGCTCGTCCTGAGTTTATGGCATTGCAGGAATGGCCAGACTGGTTTGGGAAAGTGTGGGGCAGTTTGTGATTTAAGGAGAAAGGTTTTGTTGTTTAATCAGTTGCCTCTGTGAGTCTGGTGTGCTGGCAACGGCGCCGCTGCCGCTCCCTCCAAGGAGGTATACCACGAGCCCGGTGGTGGTGGCGGCCCTCAAAATTTGGGGGCAGTGGAGGCGGCATAGGGGGGGAAGTTAGGGCCTCGGCGTGACCCCATTACGGGGGAACCACCGGTTCGCCCCAGGAAGAACAGGTGGAGGGTTTTCGGGGTGGCACAGGGCAGAGATACGAAAGTTGGGGGACCTGTTTGTGGACGGGAAGTTCGCGAGCTTGGGTGAGCTGGAGGAGAAGTACGGGTTCCCCCCGGGGAACACCTTCAGGTACTTACAGGTAAGGGCGTTTGCCAGACGGCAGGTGGTGGAATTCCCACGGCTACTGCCACACACAGTACAGGACAGGGTGCTCTTGGGGGGGTGGGTGGGAGTGGGGAAGATCTCGGAAACCTACCAGGTGATGCAGGAGGAGGAGGAGGCCTCGATGGTGGAGTTGAAAGGTAAGTGGGAGAAGGAGTTGGGAGAGGAGATCGAAGAGGGGACGTGGGCAGATGCCCTAGGGAGGGTGAACTCTTCCTCTTCATGCGCGAGGCTCAGCCTCATACAATTTAAGGTGCTGCACAGGGCACACATGACCGGGACAAGGATGAGCACGTTCTTTGGGGGTGAGGACAGGTGTGTTAGGTGCTCAGGGAGCCCAGCAAATCCCACCCATATGTTCTGGGCATGCCCAGCGCTGGAGGAATTTTGGAAGGGCGTAGCGAGGACAGTGTCGAGGGTGGTAGGATCCAGGGTCAAACCGGGCTGGGGGCTCGCAATATTTGGGGTGGCAGAGGAGCCGGGAGTGCAGGAGGTGAAAGAGGCCGGAATTCTGGCCTTTGCGTCCCCGGTAACCCGGCGAAGGATTCTCCTTCAGTGGAAAGATACGAGGCCCCCAAGCGTGGAATCCTGGATCAGCGATATGGCAGGGTTCATTAAATTGAAGAGGGTGGAATTCGCCTTGAGAGGGTCAGTACAGGGGTTCTTTAGGCGGTGGCAAGCGTTCTTAGACTTTCTGGCAGAACGGTAGACATTGGTCAATGGCAGCAGCAGCTCGGGGGGGGGGGGGGGGGGGGGGGGGGAGGTTACTTTATTTTTGTTTATGTTATTTACACTGGAATGGTCTGAGGGGGTGTATACACCTGTTGTCTTAAGTCGGGGTGTTAATGTTAATTTATTATTTAGGTATGGGGGGGGAAGGGAGGGGTTTGGGGGGTTGCTTTTTTAGATTGTGTTTTGTACTTAACCCTGTTGGGTTCTTTTTTATTTCTCAGTTTGTTATTGATATTTTATGAAAACCTTTAATAACAATTATTTTTACAAAAAAGTTGCCTCTATGAGGCAGCCAAACCAGCCAAAAGAACGACAGCTTCTCACCACCCGTGTCCCATCAACCTGCTGCCATGATAGTCAGTGTGGGAGAAAGAGAAAGGGGGGAAAAAGCACCCAAACTTTACCAGGCCCAACATGGCACCAAACACATGGCACAGAGATCAGGGTGCGTCCTCAATGACTGTTCAGTAAATCCTGACAGAAGTATCCACATATGGATTTTGTAGGGTGATGGGGCTAACAAGTGGATTAGAGTGTGCCATGCTGGTCAAATAACCAACAGAGTCCACCCAGGCTCAAGCATGAAGCCTGACTACGCGGGGGCTGGATTTTGAAACTTATGGAACCATATCCCAAAAAGGTCAGCAGCTTCTGAATGAGAAGAACCCAAAATTCACACGATAGGCAGTGAACTGTCCCACCTGGGCTGATATCAACATCTTAAAAAAACGAGACCACAACATGCTGGGAGTTTCAGGAGCAGTGGGAATGGGCTGGAGTGCTGCCTCGCTGTGCCTTCTGTGAGCAGTTAAACGTTCACCATAGCCCGAAGACAAAACATACCTTATCCTGCCGCTCCCGCTGCAGGCTCTCTGCTACACATTGCTCAATCTCCTCTTGGATAACTTTAGCGTACTGAGAATCAAGCTCCTCACTAGACATGGAAACAGTGCAGTTAACGCCAAGACAGACTTACATTGATACCGCATCTTTCACACCCCCAGGCCAGCCCAAAGTGCTCTACAGCCAGTAGAAAACGTGTGAAGTCAGGTTATTGTTATAATGGAGGGAATGAGGCAGTCAATGTACAGAGAGCAAGATCTCACCAACAACAATGTGATAATGCTATGGTATCTTTAACTTCCACCCAATTTAACTTCAGATTTCATCTGAAAGACAGCAACCCCAACAATGCGTACCCTCAGTACTGTGCTGGGAATATCTGGCTGAATAATGGGCTCAAACCTCTGGGGTGGGTCCGGAAACGATGACGTTCTGACGGCGAGAGTGTTACTCACTGTGTGGGCGCATGGCGTGCAAAGGTTTGGAGCTTGGCAGGACCAAGTGGAAAGATAATTGCAGTAGCAACATTGATAGCACCAAACACAAACCCATACTGTGCACTACGTTTAGATCAGATGAAGAGTGGGTGCAGGGAACATGCTTCTAACTTGCAGAGGTTTGAATATATTGAAGCTGGAGGTGCTTCAGGACAAGACCCACACCCAGTTTCACTGTTCACCAATCGGACATGTGTCAACTCATCACCAATTCAAAGTACTGTCTGATCGAGACAGGCTTTGCCCAGTGCTGGTTACACCACTCCTTGTCGAGAAAAGTTCAAGTGACTTAAATCCAGAGGGCTTAGGAATTTGACAAAGAGGAGTCCGAGGGGCTTATCAAGTCTGTGCAGAAGGGCCCTGGATTTATTCCGTACCATTCACCAGCTCTGAGAGCTGACCAACTTCCCCCCCCACCCCCCATCCTATCTGCCACAGCTTTGACCTTCGAGTGGCAGCAATCCCAGGCCTGTGACCAGTCCACCTCTCCAGTGAGCAGACTGGCCAATCCATTGCCAGCAGCTGCTGTGCAGCCACCTCGGCTGGAGATACCTGCTTACCCAGTCACACATTCACTGGTCGATCACTAGACAAGTGCAGGCGAGAGTTCTGAGCCAGTGCAAGCACCATAACAGCACACGCTGCCCAGGCTGGACATTGCTGTCAGCCAGGACTCCAAACCCAGGTCGGGTGCGATGAGGTGGAAGTCCATTGTTGGCAGAGAGGGTAGGCCGAGGAGCAGATCCTGGGGGAGGGGCAGGATCCCTGCTCCAGCACACAATACTTTATTGTTCAGCAGTTCGCTGCATTGTACAGGAGCAGCGGGAGGAGCATGTGGGCCAGGGTCTGGGAACTCAGCCCAGTGTGTCAACTCTTCAAAGGGAGAACTTTTTGTTCTGAATACATCGTAAAATCATTTAATATATTTTTTATTTTAAGCAAATTGTCATCTGAATTTTATTTGCAGTTTTATACAAATTTCAATTTTATAGCTAGTAGGCCTGCCCCCTCATTCTCCCTCACCTCCTTTCCAGGCATTCCCCATCAATATCCAACACCACCCCCCCCACCCCCCCCCACCCCCCCACCCCCCCCACCCCCCACCCCCCCCTCAGTACCACCTTCCTTAAAAATTTTTTTTTTTTTTTTAGAGTACCCAATTAATTCTTTCCAAATAAGGGGCAATTTAGCATGATCAATCCACCTACACTGCACATCTTTGGGTTGTGGGGGCGAAACCCACGCAACCACGAGGATACTGTGCAAACTCCACACAGATAGTGACTCAGGCCCGGGATCGGACCTGGGACCTCGGCGCCAAGAGGCAGTAATGCTAACCACTGCGCCACTGTGCTTCCTACCTCCTTCACAGGCCTTCCCCCTCAACCCCCCCCATACCCTCATAGGCCTGCCTCCTCAATCTCTCCCCTTATACCTCCCTCCTAGGCCTGCCCCTTCATTACCCCCCGCCCCGACTCCCTTCCAGGCCTGCCCCCTCGTTCCCCACCCCCTCACCTCCCTCCTAGGCCTGTCCCCTCATTACCCCCGCCCCGGCTCCCTCCCAGATCTGCCCCCTCGTTCCCCATCCCCTTGCCCCCCTTCCAGGCCTGCCCCCTCATTCCCCACCCCCTCGCCTCCCTCCTAGGCCTGCCCCCTCATTACCCCCGCCCCGGCTCCCTCCCAGATCTGCCCCCTCATTCCCCATCCCCTCACCTCCCTCCCAAGCCTGTCCACCCCGCCATTACCCTTCCTCTCGCCCAGTCCGGTTGCTCCTTGCCCACCTCCTCCACACAGCTCCACTCTGCACTTGACTCCTTAACCCATCATCTTGTCCCATTGTTCTGCTCCAACTCTCAGATCCCCCCATTCCAATATACGTACATCTGTTGTTGGTGTTCCCGGCTGAAGTGTTTGGCCTCCAATTCCTCCTCATCCTGCAGCTTCTTCGCCACACAAACATCCTGACGGACCAACTTGTTCTTCTCAATGTTTGAGGCATAGTGCTGCTCAACTGGAACACCAAGGGCATTGTTTAATAGTGACACATAGCGCATACTATCATTTTCTAAATAGCAACTTGGTTTTAACATTTACCAGGGAGCCAAGAACCAGAATCCCGAGAAACTAAATTTCCCTCTGCTCACAGACCCCGACTCTCACAGGAGCACAGGCTCCATGGCCACCGGCCATGTCCAAACTTTGCCAGTGACACAAAGCATTCTACTGTGGGAGCTATTATAGATTTCACCTTATGCCCTCAATCAAACATCTTCCCCCACCACCCACCTAGTAAACATGCTGGTATAATGAATCCCGCCCTGGTCACATCTTATCCCTCCATCTGCAGCTTTCCTATCCCTACCTCCAAGCTTTCTTCCCCTGCTCAATCCTGGGATTTAATCCACCTTTCAACCCTGTTCTCCATGTCCCTCCAGAAGATATGAACTTTCAGCTGCATTCTTGAACTCTGTCCTCAGCTTCTGATCTCGCACTGTGCCCTCCAACCTAAAATACCTTCCTCCCCAACACTTCCTTCAATTTCCACTGATCTCCCACCATGTCCTCCAACCTAAAATACCTTCCTCCCCAACACTCCCTTCAATTTCCACCCTTTATCCCCCCCTCCCCCCGGCTTCTGGAACACTTTGAGCTCCGTTTGGAGTTCTAGGTGCTGCACAAGAGTGCACGAAGGATAAGGAATCTCTGCTCAAGGGCACCAAAAGTGCAAGGTGCCGTACCCTCTCCCCCCAACCTCTTCCCCAGCTGGGGTCAACCCCCAATTTGTATGAGGCTGCAAGTCCTCACCAACGGTGTCATTGCCGCACCTTGACCTTGCTCTGACCCGCGCATCCTCCTAAAGAGGCTGCCAAGGGCACATGGGTGATGCCCATCTATCGGTCTGCAGGTTGAACCCAGAACCACAGGCGGTTCAGCCCCTGGAGCTGTTTCTACTCACTCTCTTGTTCCTGAAGGTTGTGTGCCAACGCCCCATCCTCCAAGACAGCAAACCCACGGCACACTATAGCAAAAGAGAAAGAAAGGGAAGGCTCGAGTAAGGCCACACACCATTGCTAAATGTGTCCATTAACAGGCACCAATATTAGACACACAAAGTCACCACCCCAACCAACCGCTTGCTCAAGAGCAATTCCCCAGAGTGCTGCAACGCCCTGCGTCTTGTGGTTTAGGTGAAAGACACGGCAGCTTAAAATGGAACACTCTCAGCTTTACAAAGGCAAGATTGCCCAGAATGACCATCAGTTGCCAGCTGATGCTGGCACACGACGCGGCACAGGAACAATTATCAAACCAAACACGTCTCCGGGTTTCATAAAGAAATATCAGGACAGTTCAGCAAATGCTTGGTTAAGGAAGTGGGTTTTTAAGGAACGCCCTGTAGACAGAGGAGGGGAGAGGTTTCGGGAGCTGCAGCTCCGGAGCTTCGAGCCCAGACAGCTGAAGCCACAAAACGACAGCACTTCCCTCACAGGGCTCAATAGAACCATTCAGAAAGTCGCTGGTGAGTTTTCCACTTTGTGGCAGGAAAGGGCTGGGCCAGGATAAACACCGCTCCGGCTTCGGATGAATCTACCCAGTTGGTAGACCCCCATCAGAGCCAGACGATTGCGGGTCCAAGCCCACTTGTGGTCCAGAGGCTGGCACGCCAGTGCAACACCGAGGGAGTGCCGACTTTCAGATGAGGCATTTACACCTAGGCCCCTCGGTCAGGTGGACATAAAAGGGTTCCTGTGGCTTGGAATTGACGAAGATTTATCCTTTAATCTACATCACAGAACCAGGACATCACCTTGCAGCTTCTGGGATCTTGCCATGCACAATCTGACTGCCCTCTATCACAACAATTCCACAAAGGCACAGAAAAGCTGAATGGCCCCCTTGTGTTCTGTAAAATTCTGTAAGCTCTTGGCACAGGGGTTCCTGAATGTAAACATTCCCCTATTTGGCATTAACGCGGTTACATAATACATAGCTCCCATCATTAACAGCAGACACACTGATTTATTGTGAATGATGTCATGGGAAATCTAACTGTTTAACCCTCCCAACCCTACACAAGCCTCGCTCGACTGAAATTTCTATTTTTAGTCAGGTCCAGACTTTAATAAAAGCCATCAAACAACTTGATTTGTGACATGATGTGTAAATACACACTCCCGGGGCAGAAGCGGAGGTAAAGAGCATTTCCTCACCCACCTGGTCTGACAGCTGGGGCCTTACAACCCCCAGCATGGTTTTGGTAGCTAATGAGCGCCTTGTTTTGGCATCAAATAGTTAGCAGCTGTAAGACATCAAGTGGGAGCAGCAACATGGGGCGGAATTCTCTCAGCCCAGGGCCGGGCCGGAGAATCCCCGCAACCGGCCTGCGGAGAATCGGCGCTATTGGTTGGCGCAGTGCTGGTCGGGGGCCGGTCTACGCGGCCGGCCTGCTGATTCCCGGCCCGGGATGGGCCAAGCGGCCGTGGTGAAAAACCCGAGTCCCGGCGGTGACCTGGGGGGGGGGGGGATGCCTCCGATGTGGCCTAGCCCGCGATCGAGGCCCACCAATCGGCAGGCCGGCCTCTCGGGCTGGGGGCCTCCTTTCTTCCACGCCGGCCCGTAGTCCTGCGCCGTGTTGTGTCGGGGCCGATGCGTTGAAGGAAGCCACTGCGCATGTTGGCGCCGGTGCCACTGCGCATGCGCGGATCCCGCGGCGCCCAGTTGACACCGGGATCAGCGGCTGGAGCGGCGTGGGCTGCTCCAGTGCCGTGCTGGCCCCTATTGCTGATCCTGAGGCCGTTTCCGCAACGTTTCCGACGGAGTCAACACTTCGCCTCAGGATCACAGAATCCCGCCCATGGTGAACAATGCCCAGTTCAAACCGTCCTGAAGGCCCGATGACTCAGGACGTTCAAACAATGAGTCCGCAGAGGGAGCCCATAATTGCAGTGCAGTACTGAGGGAGCGCAGCACTGGCGGAGACGCAGTCTTTTAGATAAAATGTTAGACTGAGGCCCTGCTGGCAGATGTAAAACAACAGGGTGACCGGACTAATATTCAGCTTCACTGGATCTGATCACAGTGCTGCTTGTGGGATCTTACCGTGCATCGACAGACTGCTGTTCCTCCTACGTCACAAAAAAGGTGACCACGCTTCAAAAAGTGCTTTTAGCGGCTGCCGAGTGTTTGGGGCGGCTTGACGTTGTGAACGGTGCTATCAAAATGCAAGACTTCTTATTCCTGTTTCACTGCCGCACACGCACACACAGTCTGGGGTTTGATCCCCTTGGGGGTGGTGGGAGGGGTGTAATTGAATAGTCCAATAGGTTGAAGGGGCTGAATGGCCTCTTCTTCCTCCTGTGGTGTCAACAGCCCGGAGACTCTTGTCTTACAGAGGGCCGAGGTCGTTAGCAAGTCACCAGCAACATATTTCAGGACAAAGCCAGGGGAAATTCCTTGTGTAGCTGCCTATTCCCTCGGCAACTGCCAAACAGGAGGCAGCTACTGAGAGCGCCAGGCCAAAGGTCACTACTTTAAGAAAACTCGTTCTGTCATTCAGACAAGTGTGATTGTGTAGCACAGATCCCCGCACCTCCCCAACCTACCCCATAGGCCAAGGAAACAGCTGGGATGGGGGGGGTGCGGATTGTACAAGTTACCATAGAAACATCAGGGTTAGTGCGACAATGGAATCCTGGCTCCAAGCCCAGGAAAATGTACACGCGAGAGGCCCGAGCAGCTCCTCATACACACAGTCGACCTCGCAGGAATGAAGGGCCCAGGGTTTGCCACGCAATCTGCTGACTGCACCAGGACTCGGTGGTCAGGTCTGAAGGGGGAAAGCAGGGGGTGGGCTCCGATCACTGACCAATGATGTAAATTGGGTGTGGCCATCAGGTGAGGATGCAGCTGAGCGAGGCTGCGATGGCCACACATCGACATGAGCCCAGGACATGACTAACTGGGGTCGGGGAGGGACGGAGCAGAGGATTCGGGGCGAGGGTAAGGGTGGGGAGAGTGGTTAAGAGAGGGAGTAGGTAGGGACATGGGGAGGGATGGAGGGAATTGGAGATGGGCAAAAGGGGCATGGGGAGGAGGGGAATGAGACGAGGGAAGAAAAGGCCCCACTACGATGTTCAAAAGGTTCTCCCCCAGAATTAATCTGCCAGCCACTGAAAGTACACATCAGACAAGGTTTCCTCTGGGAACGCAGCAGTGTAATAATTACCACGTGTAAACATACAGTACATCAGCCACATTGCAATAGATGGAGAAAGAACAAAGGGATAAAAAAGTCACAGAGCCAGACTGAGACATTTAGGAGTTGCCAAGGGAAATGCTGTCAATGGAAAGTTTGGAAATCCAGTCACTTTTCGTCATTCTGAGCGAGAAAAGAGTGGGGGGGGGGGGTTCTTCACCTTTGGAGAGGATGCTGGGATATTTGTGTCTGTGCAGGTCCAGCTGGCAAAGGGCCCAGTTTGTGTTGAGAATTAACTGATCCGAGTTACAGTGGAGGCTTCAGGAGCCCAGAATTGAGATGTACATGTGTATAATTCACCAGGATTTCCATGGCGGTGGGGTGGGGGGCATCGTATCCTGGGCCAGACAAAAGCTTACAGAGTTGGGGATCTGGTTTTCCAGAAGCCCTCTGAGAATACGCACTCCCTCGCTAAAAGGGGACAGTGCTTCAGAGGACTTCCGATATAAAGCCAGCCGGCCGGCTCAGAACTGGCCAGCACGCACTCAGGAGGAGTAGCTTGTACCATGGTCTCTGTAACAAAAACTTAAATGTACCTCCTGTTTATCCTGCAACCCGATGTGGACTCCTTCCTCTGGGGCAATTACAATACTGGCGACGAGGAAAAACGGTGCCTTGTTGATGATGTGACCTTCCTCCTGGACTGCATCCTGCAGTCCGCTGTGATGCTTTTATTCGGCCGCTTGGACACGTTCACTGTCAGAGTTGAAGTTTAGACCCGTTATGCAGAGCGCAAGTGCTATTACTTTTGCACTAACGACATTCTAGACGATGGGCGGCAGACAGTGATATTACTGACCATGTGTGGAGATCAAACGTACGGGGTGATCCAGGACCTCGTGCAACCGGTTGTGCCGGATACCCACACTTCGCACAACTGATGGAAATCGTTGGCCAATCTTTCAGCCCCCTTCCCTCCGACATTATCCAACGGTACCTTCTGAATATAGCACAGCACGGGTGAGTCGGTGGCAGAGGGTCATGATGAGCTTTGTGCATTTGGGGCCTCCCTAGATGAGACCTTGCGGGACCGCCTCATCTGGGGCATCAGTGGAGCAGAGACCCAGCGACGGCTCTGGGCGAGCCCACTTTGACCCTCCAGCAGGCACTGCAGATTTCCCAGTCTCGGAAGAGCATGAAACGTGGTGCTCAGGAGATCCAGGGCATGGAGGTAAACACCCTGGGGCGTGGGGCACTGCACAGCAACCCCCCCAGGCCCAGTTGAGCAGGCTGCGTGACTGCGGGCAGTGGTCGCCACTCCGCCCTCCACAGCCAGAACCTTTTGTTGAAACGCCCGAAGGCGACCTGTCTCCTTGTGTGCAACACCTGTCTGCCGCTGTCGGAGTGACCACGGACAGCCAGGACCCTCGAGGTTCCGTCGACTCGGTTAGGTTTGGTGCCGGCTCAGAGATTGGACCTACCACTTGGATACTCTGGACGAAGAAGAGGCCATGGTGCAACTCCAATGCTTAGCAGCACCCCGTGTAGCACCCATCACCCATCCGCATCCCTGTGCAGGTGAATGGCTACTGGCTGCATATGGAGCTGGACACTGGGGCAGCAGTGTCGGTCATAGGCCAGAGCACATTCGACCCTATCCAGCAAGGTGTCTGGATGTTGGCCCCTTCCACGACTCGTCTGGAGACGTATACTGGGGGGGGGGGGGGGGGGAAGGAGGAGAACATATGATGGAAGGGACTTTGCACGGCATACCTGGATGACATCCTGGTCACAGGTGCAACAGACCAGGAACATTTATGGAATCTGGAGGCTGTGCTCTGCCGGTTTTCAGAATTTGGGATCCACCTGCGGCAGAAGAAGTGTTTTTAATGCTGAGATCATCCACCTGGGTGACCGTGTGGACCGAGCCGGGTTGCACCTATGGAAGACAAAGTGTGCGCCACACAGCTTGCCCCACCACCGACAGACGAACAGGGCTCCGTGCCTTCAGTCTGGTGAATTACTACGGGAGGTTCGTCCTGAACCCGGCAACGGTGCTGGACCCTCTGCACCTCCTGCTGAAGAAACACCAGGACTGGCTCTGGGCCACTGCCCAGGAGGCGACATTCCGTCGGGTCAAACAGCAACTACCTTCATCGGGCATGTTGACCCACTGTGACCAGGATAAGCCCCTAGTCGTCACTTGCAATGCGTCGCCCTATGGGTTCGGCGCCGTCCTGGCCCATCGGATGCCGGACGGTAGTGAACGACCCGATGGCCTTCGCGTCCAGGACACTGACCGCTGCTGAGCACAAGTATGCACAGATCGAGGAGGAGGTTGTGGCGGTGGTCTTTGGAGTTAAATGTTTCCACTAATATGTCTTACTCTGGTTACAGACCACAAACCCCTCCTGGGTCTTTTTCGCGATGATAACGCGATTCTCCCCATAGCGTTGGCACGCACCCAGCGGTGGGCTCTGTTACTCTCACTTATGAGTATTCTCTCGGCCAGGGACCCAGATAGCGCATGTCGATGGGTTGAGCCAGGTGCCCCTGCCAGACATGGCCTCACCTCACCCTCTGGCGGATGAGATGGTCACGGTGTTGAATTTCAAGGACTCCTGTCCGGTTACCGCATCTTGTATCCGCTACTGGACCCAGATGGATCCCATCCTTACCCGGGTGCAACACCTTCTCCTCCGGGGTGATCGGCATCAGCAATTGCCCGGGGAGCTGTGGGCTTTTTCTACCCGGATGTCAGACGGGGTTTCCTGTGGGGTAGATGGATCGTGATCCCGGCTAAGGGTCAGGCACTTGTGTTACAACGGGCACCCGGGGGGGTGACCAGGATGAAGATGCTGGTGGGCGGGCCCTGAAGTCTTTACATTGAGAAGTTAGCGCAGCAATGCCCTGTCTGCCAGGAATACCAGCCGCTCTCCCACCACGCCACTCCACCCTGGGAGTGGCCGGGCTGCCCCTGGGCTCGAGTCCACGCAGACTTCGCCGGTGCGTTTATGGACTCAATGTTCCTTCTTTTAGTGGATGCCAATTTTAAATGGTTGGAGGTCCTTTAGATGGCGGCTATCACCTCTCACACAATGCTGGAGAAGATGCACCTCCCTTTCTCCACAGAGATCCTTATGATGGACAATGGGGCGCCCTTCACGAGTGCAGACCTTTTGGAGTTTCTACGGACAAATGGCATCCGGCATGTGAGGACAGCCCCCTTCACCTGGCCTCCAACAAGTTGGCAGAGAGGGCCGTCCATGCCTTCAACAGGGCCTCTGCAAAGAGCAGACGGGACCCTTGGACACATGTCTGGCCAATTCTTTTTTCGCCCCATTTTTTTCCAATTTAGCGTGGCCAATCCACCTACCCTGCACATCTTTGGGTTCTGGGGGTGAGGACCCCGCAGGCACGGGGAGAATGTGCAAACTCCACACGGACAGTGATCTAGAGCCAGGAGCGAACCCGGGTCCTCAGCTCCGTGAGGCAGCAGTGCTAGCCGCTGAGCCACCGTGCCACCTAACGTCTGGCTCAATTCTTGTTCGCGTACTGGACCACACCACATACTGTGACCGAGGTGGCGTCAGCAGAACTGCTCATGGCCGGAAAGGGCGGCGTGGTGGCACAGTGGTTAACACTGCTGCCTCATGGCGCAGAGGTCCCGGGTTCGATCCCGGCCCCGGGTCACCGTCTGTCGTTGCAAAACACCTCGGGATAGTCTACTGTGTTTTAGGTGGTACAGAAATGCAAGTTGTTGGTGTTTTTAGTGGCCGAGGTGGGATCAGGTTAGAATCTCCAGATCAAAAAACTGTCCCTATTTTGACAATGCGACTGAGAGCGCCGAGGAGACCTGGTGATGGTGTTAGGAAATGAAACAATATGACAATAGTATGGTACAATGTACGTTGAGGCAGTGTTGGGGAAGCTTTACTGCAACTCTGAGGTGATTTGGGGTATCCTAGGGTTGTGATAAGTACTGGAAAAATACAAGTCGCCTTCTCTCTATTTATTCTTAACTGGAATAGTATAACAAACCTCTTAAACACACAGGCACGCAAGGCATGCAAAGTCCCAGATAATCTACAGAAATCAAAGAATTCTTTATGCCTCCCTGATGGGAAACTTTAAAATACATTCCAACTCAAGAAATATTTAAAAAGATAGTGCCCAGGAATCTTTCAGCTGTGAAAAGAGCAGACAGGACCAGCACCCCCCCCCCCCCCCCCCCCCCCCCACCCACCACCACCACGCAAACAGCAACAACCCCCCCTCCACAGCCCTCTTTGATATAGAGATACTCTGGGAACAGATCTCCGAGCAGGGAATGTCAGAGTGAGGGCAGCAACTCATTCAGATGTTAATGCCTCACAGATGGGGCTACAGACAGAGCTACAAGTGGGGGCTGGGGCGAGAGATGTCACTGCAGAAGGTTTAACATTAACAGAAACACTTATTAACAAAACTTCAATCAGAAAACTCTGACTCAAGTGAAACAGAGAACTCTGGGCATGGTACAATTCCCCAACCTTCCACAAATGTATTCAATCCAATTTTTAAGTTTGACTGCCACCAGCTGTAGGGCTCTGCAGAATCCACCTGTTACTTGAACATCTCCCTTTCTCTCCCAGCCCTTTTTGCTAATCCTGCATCCCAAGGCAGGCCCAAGCTGTCAGAGTGTGAATATAGAACCTTAATCATTGGGTCTGAGGAGGGCTACAGCGCGCGCGCGCGGTGGGGGTGGGGGGCACTCTGTTCAGTCTGTCTTTAAGACATTAGGTGCTGGGAGGTGTTGCTGGTCACAGAGTTACGCAGCTGTGGATCCAAAAACGTTGGCTTTGGATCAGGAGTGGAATGGATCAGGAACAAACAGGAAATGATTTGCAACATTGGCTACTGATCTTAGCCAATCTACACAAGACCCGTCATCAGGGAAAGAAACAGATCCCCAAGTTGGAAACTAGCGTTATTTAAACATTTTTATTCACTCTCAGAATTCAGGAGTCACTGGCATTATCTGCCCAACCCCAGCTGCCACGAGATAGTTTGTTCCAACCAAGTAACTCACTCGGGTCACGGGGCAGTTAACAATAAAAGACAGGGGTGTAGGACTGGAGTCACGGATAGGCCCAGGCAGCATAAGGATAGCAGCTTTATTTGCCTAAAGGGTGGTACAGTGGTCAGCACTGCTGCCTCACGGTGCCAGAGACCCGGGTTCGATTCTGACCTTGGGTCACTGTTTGTGTGGAACATAGAACATACAGTGCAGAAGGAGGCCATTCGGCCCATCAAGTCTGCACCGACCCACCTCCACCCCATCCCCGTAACCCAATAACCCCTCCCAACCTTTGTTTGGTTACGAAGGGCAATTTAACATGGCCAATCCACCTAACCTGCACGTCTTTGGACTGTGGGAGGAAACCGGAGCACCCAGAGGAAACCCACGCAGACACGTGGAGAACGTGCAGACTCCACACAGACAGTGACCCAGCGGGGAATCGAACCTGGGACCCTGGCGCTGTGAAGAAACTGTGCTAGCCATTTGTGTTACAGTTTGCACTTCCTCCCAGTGTTTGCGGGAGTTTCCGCCGGGTGCTCCGGTTTCCTCCCACAGTCCAAAGATGTGCAGGTTAGGTGGATTGTCCATGGTAAATTACCCCTTGGTGTCCAGGATGTGCAGGTTAGGTGGGGTTGCGGGGAAAGGGCGAGGACGTGCGGGGCTCTTTCAGGAGGGTCAATGCAGACTCGACGGGCCAAATGGCCTCCTTCTGCATTGTTGGGATTCTATGATAGGGATTCTAGTAATTAAGTAAAGTCTTCATAGGCTGCTTTCCGCTTTGAGGAGAGCGGACTGGTGGTGATTTTTTTAAAAATGGTCCCCAATTCTTTTTGTTTCCAATTAAGGAGCAATTTAGCGTGGTCAACTGACCTAGCCTGCACAGTGGATTAAACCGCTGGCTTGAAATGCAGAACAATGCCAGCAGCGCGGGTTCAATTCCTGTACCAGCTTCTGCGAACAGGCGGCGGAATGTGGCGACTAGGAGCTATTCACAGTAACTTCATCGAAGCCTACTTGTGACAATAAATTATTATTATTGTAGGTTGTGGGGCTCACACAGACACAGGGAGAATGTGCAAATTCCAGACTGGTGGTGATTTAACCTGAGGATCACCACACCTCAAGCGAGGGACAAGTTTGAGAAGGCAAGGCCTCAGCCGGTTTGGGAATTGAACCCGTGCCGTTGGCCTTGTTCTGCATCACAAACCAGCTGTCCAGCCAGCTGAGCTAAACCGGCCCCCCATTCTAGGATATCGGTGAACTAGTTGGGTTTTTCCCGACAGCCGTACAGGTCACTTGCAGTTTCCGATTATTTTTTTTTAAATGGGAGCCAAATTCTCCGCCATGTTGGGATTTGGACCTTGTGTTTTCTGTGTTACTTGTTCAGTCACATCACGCAGGAGGAGGCCTGGGCGTACTGAGGAAGAGGACAACAGAGTTGCTTCCACCTACCCCTGTGGTCATTTTAAAAGTGGGCTTTACTCAGCAGGAGCAGACGCAGGTCCGACCTGCCCTGTACCTACCTCCCACCTCAGCCGCATTGAGTGGGGTTGTCCCGTGGGGAAGTTGCATCGACGGTCAGGGTGACCGGCGGTCAGGGTGACCGGCAGTCTGGGAACATGGTGTGCAGCCACCCACTCAGCTGCAAGTGGCAAGGCAGAGGAGGATTTAGACTTAAATTAATTAACAAGCAACACCCGGATCATGTCCCCTGCCAGAAACCGTATACGCTGACACAATTGAACAGCTCACACGTCAAACAGAATGGGCTTTCTTTAATATCCCATAAAAAGGAAATGTCCACCTATCCACCTCCCCATAAACAAGGTGAGATCAACTGGACTGGGTTCTCTCTTCCCCCCCCCCCCCCAAAAGTCAGCTTAGGCAACAATGGGCCGAATGGCCCTTTCTGTACAGTGTCATTTGATGATTCTAAACCACCTTCAATGATGTTTCACAGAGGACAGCCTGGAGTCAGAGTTCTAACAGCACTTTTCAATTTTCCCTCTCCAGCCTCAGCAGCAACTTGGGGGAAGAAATTCCCAAGTTTCCACCTCTTCCCAAAGTGGAGCCTTCCCCAACATCGCCCCTGAATAGTGTAATCGTAACTTTACGGTCATGCTTCCTCCCGATTGGAAGAGTGTGGTGGTGTCTATCTGATGGGGTTTGTACGAGGGGCCAAAGAAGAGACAAGACAGGTTCATTAGGGAGTTGGGGGTAGGTCAGAGGGGATATAGGAGAGGGATAGGCAAGGGCAGTGAAGTGGGGATGGGGGAAACGTCTAAGGAAGAAGGGCAAGGTAGCTGAATGCACACAATTACTCCAAACCAAATGAGACCACATTTGGAGTAGTGTGCAGTTCTGGTCACCTCACTATAGGAGGGATGTGGAAGCATTGGAAAGGGTGCAAAGGAGATTTACCAGGATGCTGCCTAGTTTGCAGGATAGGTCTTATGAGGAAAGGTTGAGGGAGCTAGGGCTTTTCTCTTTGGAGCGGAGGAGGATGAGAGGCGACTTAATAGAGGTTTATAAGATGATGAGGGGGATAGATAGAGTGGACGTTCAGAGACTATTTCCTCGGGTGGATGTAGCTGTTACAAATGAAAATGAAAATCGCTTATTGTCACAAGTAGGCTTCTAATGAAGTTACTGTGAAAAGCCCCTAGTCGCCACATTCCGGCGCCTGTTCGGGGAGGCTGGTACGGGAATTGAACCGGGCTGCTGGCCTGCCTTGGTCTGCTTTAAAAGCCAGCGATTTAGCCCAGTGTGCTAAACCAGCCAAGGGGGCATAACTATAAGGTGTGGGGTGGGAGATATATGAGGGAGGTCTGAGGTAGGTTCTTTACTCAGAGAGTGGTTAGGATGTGGAATGGACTGTCTGCTGTGATAGTGGAGTCGGACACTTTCGGAATTTTCAAGCAGTTATTGGACAGGCACATGGAGCACACCAGAATGACAGGGAGTGGGATAGCTTGATCTTGGTTTCGGACAAAGCTCGGCACAACATCGAGGGCTGAAGGGCCTGTTCTGTGCTGTACTGTTCTATGAAACGGGGGAGGGAGTTACAAAGGAAACCAGACTTCAAAGTAGCGAGTGCTGACATCACAACAACAGCAGCCTGCTACATTTGCAAATGGGAACCGCTGACCCAAGGGATACATTCACAAGGGCTTCCCATCCCACTCACTGTCTCCCTGCTTCGTTCGAGAATGAACTCTTGTATCAGCCTCTCCTTCCCATCTTGTTAAGAGATAGTTATAAGGAGGACGGTGGACTTTTGACATTCTCAATAAAATAGATGCTGCAGAAGAACATTTGCTGATTGTTTGTTTATTCATGTTTACACCTACCGCTTGCTGTGGAATAAACAGTCCGCGTTCTGGGAACAAGGTATAAAAGGCTGGTGTTGGAGACAGCTCCGAACCTGTTTATTCTGGAGCCCGCACTAACTGAAAATAAATACATTAAATATTTTATTCCCACTGCGGAGCATTTTCTCCCTCAGAAAATTTCTGGTGGGAATAAAATGTCCAGAAGCAGATTGGATTGGATTGGATTTGTTTATTGTCACGTGTACCGAGGTACAGTGAAAAGTATTTTTCTGCGAGCAGCTCAACAGATCATTAAGTACATGAGAAGAAAAGGGAATAAAAGAAAATACATAATAGGGCAACACAACATATACAATGCAACTACATAAGCACAGCATCGGATGAAGCATACAGGGTGTAGTGTTAATGAAGTCAGTCCATAAGAGGGTCATTTAGGAGTCTGGTGACAGTGGGGAAGAAGCTGTTTTTGAGTCTGTTCGTACGTGTTCTCAGACTTGTTCTGTATCTCCTGCCCGATGGAAGAAGTTGGAAGAGTGAGTAAGCCGGGTGGGAGGGATCTTGGATTATACTGCCCGCTTTCCCCAGGCAGCGGGAGGTGTAGATTACCAGTGTTGGATCACTTTACTCCAAATTTCACACTACTGAAACTGCACTGTCCCATAAAACACTCCCAGGACAGGTACAGCATGGGGTTAGATACAGAGTAAAGCTCCCTCTACACTGTCCCCATCAAACACTCCCAGGACAGGTACAGCATGGGGTTAGATACAGAGTAAAGCTCCCTCTACACTGTCCCCATCAAACACTCCCAGGACAGGTACAGCACAGGGTTAGATACAGACTAAAGCACCCTCTACACTGTTCTATCACTGTCTCTGGTTTGCTTTGTACAGTCAACTCCTACCCTTCACTCAAAACAGGACTATGACCAATCCTCAAATTCAAGATTATTCAATTGTTGCCCCTTAATACTTAAGTGAGATGATGGGTTATTAACTCAATAAGGTTATACTAAACTCTTTGCAAGAGGCAAAGCAAACTTGGCCATTCTTTTGTTTATTGTACAAGTGTGTTACATTTTTGCACGGAACTCTCCTGTGATGATTACAAGTGGTCACTCTCCCTATCCTCGCTACCTCCCCATCCTCACTACCTATGTTACCTCAATGTCATTTGAGGTCCTTCGCTCTGGAATCTCTTTCTCAAATCATAGAATCCCTACAGTGCAGAAGGAGACCGCTCAGCCCATTTGAGTCTGCACCGACCCTCTAAAAGAGCACTCCCCTGCCCTATCCCTGTAGCCCCACCTAACCTGTACATCCCTAGACACTAAGGGGCAATTTTAGCATGGCAATCCACCTAACCTGCACATCTTTGGACTGTGGGAGGAAACCGGAGCATCCGGAGGAAACGGGGAGAAAGTGCTAACTCCAAACGGACAGTGGAATTGAACTCTGGGTGCTGTGAGGCAGCAGTGTTAACCACTGTTCCACCATGCCGCCCCTAAACCTTGTCTCCCTGAAGACCCCCCTCAAACTCTTTGACAAGCTTTAGCTCACCTGTCCTAATATCACCTGCTCTTTTTTCCTAATTTACAGAATTGTAAAGCACATTGGGACATTTTACTATGTGAAAGGTATGCTAAAAGATGCACTCAGCAAAAAATCCAAGTGAAAGAATTGCTCCACACACACAAACAAATCTGCAATATATAAAAGACAATATTGAAAAGTTCATCTCCCTCTCACCTTCTTGCACCCGAGGGAGATTGGATTGGTCAATCGCCCTTTCCATCATTGCCAATGCCGGGCTCACCTTTCAACTTGGGTTGGGATCATCCAAATAATTAAACTGTTTAAAATAAACACACACAAAAGTACTTCACATAATGCACAAACCGTTCAAACAAAGTTCAACCAGCTGATTTTAAAAGATAAACTTTAAAAATAAATAAATTGAGGAGATTCCAAGGCTGTGCAGGACGAAAGAGCTACGAAGAAGAGGAGTTAAATCGCACGGGGTCATGTGAAGCGAGGAGATCAGCTTTAAAAAGACTATTGCTTGTAGGAAGCAGCTTGAGGTACTGACAGCATCTGGCCTCATGAAAATATACTTCAGAAAATCACATTGCCAGAGGCAGGGCGAAGAGTCCAGGTGAAGAGTGGACAATATGCCCCTCGCCTGGCTGATAAAATCACATTGCCAGAGGCAGGGCGAAGAGTCCAGGTGAAGGACAGACACAATGCTCCTCACCCAGCTGATTTGCCCCTCGCCCAACTGATTGAGGGACTCTTCAGTGGAGGTTTTCAGAACCTAGAGGAAAAGAATCACCAGGAAGTGGACAAAGCTCCATCTGTCAGAACATGTCATTGACCTGTTCACGGACTGCAGCTAAGGGTCCGGACAGAATCGACACTCATTTCACATTCCAGCTCTCCCTGGGTGTCAGCAACAAAGACAAATTCAGCCCGCGTCCACATCTCCGCTACCCAATCAACAAGAGTGCCCCAGTCTTCCGACGTCCACACCCCAATCTCCCCCTGCCCAAATTGACACCCACACCCCAATCTCCACCTGCCCAAATCGATGCCCCAATCACCCCTGCTCAATTCGACACCCACACCCCAATTTCCCCCTGCCCAAATCGACACCCACACCCCAATCTCCCCTGCCCAAATCTGCACCCACGCCTCAATCTCCCCTGCCCAAATCAGCGCCCACGCCCCAATCTCCCCTGCCCAAATCGACACCTACGCCCCAATATTCCCCTGCCCAAATCGACACACACGCCCCAATCTCCCCTGCCCAAATCTGCACCTACGCCTCAATCTCCCCTGCCCAAATCGACACCCACGCCCCAATATTCCCCTGCCCAAATCAACACCCCCAATCTCCCCCTTCCCAAATCGACACCCACACCCCAATCTCCCCTGCCCAATTCGATGCCCCAATCTCCCCTGCCTAAATCGACACCCACACCCCAATCTCCCCTGCCCAAATCGATACCCCAATCACTCCCTGCTCAATTCGACACCCACACCCCAATTTCCCCCTGCCCAAATCGACACGCACGCCCCAATCTCCCCCTGCCCAAATTGACACCCACACCCCAATCTCCACCTGCCCAAATCGATGCCCCAATCACTCCCTGCCCAAATCGACACCCACACCCCAATCTCCCCTGCCCAAATCTGCACCCACGCCTCAATCTCCCCTGCCCAAATCGGCGCCCACGCCCCAACCTCCCCTGCCCAAATCGACACCCACGCCCCAATATTCCCCTGCCCAAATCGACACCCACGCCCCAATCTCCCCTGCCCAAATCGACACCCACGCCCCAATCTCCCCTGCCCAAATCGACACCCACGCCCCAATCTCCCCTGCCCAAATCGACACCCACGCCCCAATATTCCCCTGCCCAAATCGACACCCACGCCCCAATCTCCCCTGCCCAAATCGACACCCACGCCCCAATCTCCCCTGCCCAAATCTGCACCCACGCCTCAATCTCCCCTGCCCAAATCAACACCCACACCCCATTCTCCCCTGCCCAAATCGACACCCACGCCCCAATATTCCCCTGCCCAAAACAACACCCACACCCCATTCTCCCCTGCCCAAATCGACACCCACGCCCCAATCTCCCCTGCCCAAATCGACACCCACGCCCCAATCTCCCCTGCCCAAATCGACAACCACGCCCCAATATTCCCCTGCCCAAATCGACACCCACGCCCCAATATTCCCCTGCCCAAATCGACACCCACGCCCCAATCTCCCCTGCCCAAATCGATGCCCCAATCACTCCCTGCTCAATTCAACACCCACACCCCAATTTCCCCCGCCCAAATCGACACCCACGCCCCAATCTCCCCTGCCCAAATCGACACCCACGCCCCAATATTCCCCTGCCCAAATCAACACCCACGCCCCAATCTCCCCTGCCCAAATCGATGCCCCAATCACTCCCTGCTCAATTCAACACCCACACCCCAATTTCCCCCTGCCCAAATCAACACCCCTAATCCCCCCCTGCCCAAATGGACACCCACGCCCCAATATTCCCTTGCCCAAATCAACACCCACGCCCCAATCTCCCCTGCCCAAATCTGCACCCACGCCTCAATCCCCCCTGCCCAAATCGGCGCCCACGCCCCAATCTCCCCTGCCCAAATCGACACCCACGCCCCAATATTCCCCTGCCCAAATCGACACCCACGCCCCAATATTCTCCTGCCCAAATCGACACCCACGCCCCAATCTCCCCTGCCCAAATCGACACCCACGCCCCAATATTCTCCTGCCCAAATCGACACCCACGCCCCAATCTCCCCTGCCCAAATCGACACCCACGCCCCAATCTCCCCTGCCCAAATCGACACCCACGCCCCAATCTCCCCTGCCCAAATCTGCACCCACGCCTCAATCTCCCCTGCCCAAATCAACACCCACACCCCATTCTCCCCTGCCCAAATCGACACCCACGCCCCAATATTCCCCTGCCCAAATCAACACCCACACCCCATTCTCCCCTGCCCAAATCG
Source organism: Scyliorhinus torazame (assembly GCF_047496885.1). Lineage (NCBI taxonomy): Eukaryota > Metazoa > Chordata > Chondrichthyes > Carcharhiniformes > Scyliorhinidae > Scyliorhinus > Scyliorhinus torazame. Next base: position 26,577,642 of record NC_092722.1, read on the forward strand.
ACACCCACGCCCCAATCTCCCCTGCCCAAATCGACACCCACGCCCCAATCTCCCCCGCCCAAATCGACACCCACGCCCCAATCTCCCCCTGCCCAAATCGACACCCACGCCCCAATATTCCCCTGCCCAAATCAACACCCACGCCCCAATCTCCCCTGCCCAAATCGATGCCCCAATCACTCCCTGCTCAATTCAACACCCACACCCCAATTTCCCCCGCCCAAATCGACACCCACGCCCCAATCTCCCCTGCCCAAATCGACACCCACGCCCCAATATTCCCCTGCCCAAATCAACACCCACGCCCCAATCTCCCCTGCCCAAATCGATGCCCCAATCATTCCCTGCTCAATTCAACACCCACACCCCAATTTCCCCCGCCCAAATCGACACCCACGCCCCAATCTCCCCTGCCCAAATCGACACCCACGCCCCAATATTCCCCTGCCCAAATCAACACCCACGCCCCAATCTCCCCTGCCCAAATCGATGCCCCAATCACTCCCTGCTCAATTCAACACCCACACCCCAATTTCCCCCTGCCCAAATCAACACCCCCAATCCCCCCCCTGCCCAAATGGACACCCACGCCCCAATATTCCCCTGCCCAAATCAACACCCACACTCCAATTGATCCGAAACACCAACCCTCAAATCGATATCAACTCCCCAGGTCACTGACGAGTGGTGTGACTTTTCTATCCAATATCAAATCCAATCCAGATTTGGCTCGACCTTTACCCGTGGCGGCAGCTCTGTTCCCCGTTCCTCTCGCTCTCCCCGTTCCTCTCTCTCTCCCGGTTTCTTTCTCTTTCCCCGTTCCCGGTCTCTCTCTCTCTCCGCCTCCAGTTAAAACTTTGGGAACTCCCTCTCTTTCCCACCAGTCCCGGCACCGAGCCTCCCGCTCTCCCTTTAAATCATCATCCCCCACTCCCTCTCTTCATTCACTCCTTCCCTCTCTTCATTCACTGATCTTCGAACTCTTTCCCTCTTTGTTCTTCACTCTCTCCTCATTGAGCCCTGTCGTTATCCCACCCTCTCCTTCTCCCTCGGTTTCATTCACTATTTCTTCCTGTTTTTTCTCCCCGTTTCACTGTTTTTCTTTTTGCTTGTTCTTTCTGTCGTTTCTCTCTTTCTCCTCTTTTCTGTTTCACTCTTTGAGTTTTTTTCTCTTTTGTTTCTCTCGCTCTTCCTTTCTGTTGCTTTTCTCCGTCTCACTTTTTCTTTCTCTCTCGCTCACTGTTTCTCACTCTCACTGTTTCACTCTTTCGTTCTCTCACTGTTTCACTCTCACTTTCTCTCAGTTTCACTCTTTCTTTCTCACACTCACTGTTTCACTCTTGTTTCTCACTCACTGTTTCTCTCTTTCCCTCACTGTTTCACTCTCTCTCTCTCTCTCTCTCTCCCTCCCTGTTTCACTCTGTCTCTCTCTCCACCTGACTGTTTCACTCTGTCTGTCTCTCTCTGTTTCTCTCATTCACTGTTTCTCTCTCTTTCCCTCACTGTTTCTCTCTCTCTGTTTCTCTTTCTCTCTCCCTCACTGTTTCACTCTGTTTTTCTCTCCCTCACTGTTTCACTCTGTTTCTCTCTCTCCCTCACTATTTCACTCTGTCTCTCTCCACCTGACTGTTTCACTCTGTCTCTCTCTGTGTTCGTGCTCCACCTCTGATTCCAGCAGCTGTTGTCTTTGGGATTACGGCGAGCAGCCACTGCCAAACCGCATTCAAAATCCTGTCTACACATCTGCACATGACGATCGGAGGGAAGCAAGCCCAGAATGTGTTAACACAGAGCCCCGAGTGTTAGCTTCACACAAACAGCTACACATCTGAGACCTACCCCCGGCCAGACTGCGACACCTACATAATCAGGCCGCTAAACAGACACAAAGCTCCCTTTTAACCTGCCTAATGTTCAACATCAGCACCAACTCGCAATTAATACAGCATCATTAATGTATTAAAATGTCCTGTAGCTAAACAGATTGTGACACCAAGCTAGATGAGGAGATCTTAAGGCAGGTACTGAGTTTTAAAAGGAGGAGGAGAGGTTGCAGAGGGGATTTCATTTTTTTTTTAAATTTAGGGTACCCAATTCATTTTATTTCCAATTAAGGGGCAATTTAGCATAGCCAATCCACCGAGCCTGCACATCTTTGGGTTGTGGGGGTGAAACCCACGCAAACACGGGGAGAATGTGCAAACTCCACACAGACAGTGACCCAGAGCCGGGATCGAACCTGGGACCTCGGCGCCGTGAGGCATCAGGGCTAACCCACTGCGCCCCCGTGCTGCCCTGGGATTTCAGAATTTAAGGCACAGCTGCCTATGGTGGGAATAAAGTGTGGGATGGATAAGAGGTCAGAATTGAACTCGTTGAGGTAGCGAGGGGCAGGACAATGGAAGACTTTGACACTTGAGCCAGGATAGGTCAATCCAGAGGGGTGATGGGTGAATGGGATTCGGTGCGAGTTAAGATATGGGACAGCCAAGTTTTGGAGGAGCTTAAATTTATCGAGAGTGGAAGGAGCCAGGAAGCAGAGAGGAAATCTGACAATGTCTGGACTCTCTGAACTTGAGATCCTATACAATAGGATGGTTTAAAAATGGTGCAGTGGTTGTTATCAGGAGGTGCAGCAGCATGCATGAAGAGAAAGGCAGGGGTTGCTTGGTGTCCCCTGAGCAGCTTCGATAGTGAAGATTAAATTCACATTCTCATTAAACTCATGATTTAAGAATTTCTTCACCAATGAGGCAATAAAGTTAGGAACAATCATGCCCAAAGCCTCCAGGCACACAAAGCCCAAATAGGACACAAGACCCCGGGAAAAGTCAGTCACTGCCTTCTGCTTCTGTTGAGACGTCCACACCCAAGACATTAATTAATTTGTGTTAAGAGGTGATAAATCTCTTAACTATCCAGCAGTGTTCACCAGGAGTCAACAGCACCATCTGGTGCTTGAGCCTGTGATGTTGCAGCCAGCTTCAATAAGATTACAAACGTCATTAGACCCTGATTTTTAAAATATTCATTCAGGGGATGTAGGCATTTATTGCCCATCAACTGAGTGCTAGGCCATTTCAGAGCGCATTTAAGAGTCAACCACACCACTGTGGGTCTGGAGTCACATGTACACCAGACCATGGCTTTTTTACGACAATGACAATGGTTTCATGGTCATTATTAGACTTTTAATTCCAGATTTTTGTTGAATTAAAACTTCAACATCTGCGGTGGTTGGATTCGAACCCAGGTCCCCAGAGAACCTTATGTCCTGGATTACCAATCCAGAAACAAAACCACTTCACCACCACTTCCCTGATGGAGGAATTAGTGGGTAGCTTAGTTTTATATAGAGCAGGAACGCTCCCCGACTCCACCCCTGGTGCTAAGTTCCCACCTCTCCCCCGGAGCATCAGATGGGATAATATATCTGACCAAATTCTTCCAAATCTGTGCCCACCTTTCCCACAACTCCATGTTTAAATCTCTCCAATCAAATCTCTGCCACGGCACTGAAATAGCCTTTGTGAAAGTCACAAATGACATCCTGTGTGATTGTGACCATGGTAAATGATCTCTCCTCATTCTCGGCCTCTCTGCAGCCCATACAATCCTCTTCCAATGCCTCTTCCACCCTCCAGAAACTTGAGCTCATCTCGGAACTTGTGCTAACCACTTCCTAACTCGCACCAAGTCTCATTCGCCCATTACCCTGTGTTCGCTGACCTAGTCCAGCAACCCCTTGTTTTTAAATTTCTCATCCTTTGATTTCAATGGCCTTGCTTCTCCCGATCTCTGTAACCTTCTTGAGCCTCACAACCCTCTGTGATTTGTGTGATTCTCCAATTCTGGCTTCACTTCTTCACTCTGCTCCATCAGCAGTGGCCATGCCTTCAGCTGCCAAGATCATAAGCTCTAAAATTCCCTCCCGTAACATTTTAGCCTCTCTAACTTTCCCTCCTCCTTTTAGACCATTCTTTAGTGACAAAGGTTTTGTTCACTTGTCCGAATAGCTCACTGTGAAACTTTGTTCAATAATATGTCCGGGATTTTGGTCCTGTCCAAAGCTGGAGGATTACTGGAAGGAGGTTTTTAGGTTAATTTCTAAAGTGGTGTATGTGAAACTGGACCCGGGCCCTCGGGAGGCCATATTCGGGGGGTCGGACCAGCCGTGGTTGGAAACAGGCGCAGAGGCGGATCCTGTTAGGGTGGAGATCAACCTCTCCACCCTGTTCCCTGGTGTGGTGGGGGTCCTGCTGGAATTCTTGACGCTTGAAAAGGTCAAATTTGAACTGAGGGGAAGGATGGAGGAGCTCCACAATTCATGGGTGTTATTCATTGTGCACCTTCGAGAATTGGATCACATCGAACAATTGGGGGCTGGGAGGGTTGGGGGCTGGGAGGGTTGGGGGGTGGGGGACTGTATGTGTTAATGGTGACTATGGGTGATTCCTGATTCCTTTTTGTCATTTTTTGATGTTAACATGCAGGCTAATGGTTGAGGGTTTGGTGGGAGAATGGGATCGTTGTTATTGATATGGGGATTAACATTACATTCGGTACTGATTATTGTCGGGTATAAATTTGGGAGAAAATGTGAAAAAGGAGAATAACCCCCCCCCCACCCCCCGGACCCCTCCCCCCACCATCAAGCCACACACTATCCTGACTTGGAATTATATCACCAGTCCTTCACTGTCGCCGGGTGAAAAACCTGGAAACCCCCCCTCCCCCCTCAACCACAAACAGCACTGTGGATACACCTGCATCAGATACACTGCAGCGGTTGAAGAAGGTGACTCACCACTACCTTCTCAAGGCTGAAGTGCAACCAGAGGTGGGCAACAAATGCTGGCCTGGCCAGCACTACTCTCATCCCGTGAAAGAATTTAGAAATGCCGAATAAATGCAAGTTATTGTTGTTGCTGATGATGACATCAACACCCTTGGCTCAGTTTTTAGTCCCTGATTGTTATTTCCGAGGAACCCTCATATACAGATGTTGAGCTCAGGTGTAATGCCCCACTCTGTCAAATAGGCTGATAATGTCACTGAAGAATGGCTATTTGGCTATGGTTCACCTTATCGGAATGCTGGTAGAAACTTGCACTCGGATTGGAAAGACAAATTTGTGAGGAATTAAAATGAGGGTGGAAGATTCATCTAGCTTTGCTAAAGGATGGATCTTCAGTAATATTTTCACAATGAAAGACAGTCCTGGGTTAGATGTTACTAGACTGGGAAAGAAAAAGATTGGAAGTAAACCCTTAGGAGTAAAGAATCATTTTAGATTGATTCTGGGAGTATTGAATCTACGTAAAGGACAGTGGGGTGAATTCTTCATCAGCGGGGTTCTCTGTTTCACCATCAGCGCACCCCCCCATGGGTTTCCTGGTGGAGTGGGGTGCCTATAATGGGAAATCCCATTGGCCAGTGGCGGGAACGGAGAATCCTGCTGCAAGCGACGGCGTGCCATTGACACGCGGCTGGGGAGGGGGAGAATTCATCCCAGTGTAACATATACCTGCTAGTGAGCTTTTTTGGTTTTGTTGAAAGTTTTGTTCTGTAGTTTGAAGAATAAGTTCCTTATAAAACTAATGTTTAGTCATTAGTGCTTTTAGTCTGTTTGTTACAGTAAACATCTTAAAATGTGAAATATTGTTGTGTCATCTGTTCATTTACTATGTGGAAGTTTGAATTTATTTTTAAAAGTTATCATTCTCTACAGTGATCATAACAAAACTGGGGGCTCTTTGCGGGAGTTCCAATCCGCAGGCTGAGACTAGTACATTGGGATTGGCCAAAGTTTAAGCAAGCAAGATTTCACAGTGACCTTTACTGTATTGAAATAAGTTAAAATGGCTCTGACTATTGTTGAAGCTACCCTCAAAAGAAATGACTTATCTGTGAGTACCTTGTGACAGTTAATAAAGGTTAATTTAAAAGGGGGTTAGATTCATGTTAAAATAGTGTTTGCATGTATGGGGGTTTTTGGTTTCAATTCAAACTGACTATTGTGTTGAGAGTGTATGATGGGAAAAAGTAAACACAAGCCTAGAGAAAGAATGGGCTGTTGCTTGGCAACCAGGGCCACCTTTAGGGTAGGAGGCTTTTTAAGTTTAGTTTTAACTGTACGCTAGGCAGATGGTTTTTAAAAACAATATTTTTTTAATTAAAGTTTTGCAAAGTTTTTCATAATAAATAGTAATAATCCTAACACAGCAAAATAGAGTGAACATGAACATAGTGCAAAAAGAGAATAGACAATAGCAATTGACTAGACGTGACCCCACGCGCCTCAGTCTTCCCACACCCTTCCAATGGAACTCACCCCCACTCCCCTACGGGTCGCTGCTGCTGCTGACGTTTTAATTTTCCCTGAGAAGCCATCAGACGGTATTATGCCCCCGCTCAACAGCAGCAGCTCTGTACAGTTGGCAAAATTATTTACACACATAAGTAGGCATCTGTTTGTGGTGTTGTCGTCCCTTGCTTCTCCCAGACGGAGTTCGCTGCCATTGTCGTCTCGTTCCGCTTCTGCGGCCCTCCCGTCTTCCCCGTTTGCTCTGTTCCTGTGGACGTTAAGTTTGTTAACGTTTCCCTGCCTCCCCCCTCCCCCTCCCTGGCTCTCCTCTATTGTTCCGTCTCTTCCCTCTACCCCCCTCTCCCCGCTCCTGCCCCCCCCCCCCCCCCACCCCTGTGGCTCGCCTTTCCTTCCTCTTAGATTTAGCTGTCCATCCACCCCCCCCCCCCCCTCCCCCTCCTGGTCTATCTCTCCCTCTCATGCTTTGGATACTCTCCCCTGTTTCTTGGCTACCTGGCTATTCTTCTGCTTGTTCGTTGGCCACAAACAGGTCCCGGAACAATTGGGTGAATGGCTCCCACGCTCTGTGGAAGCCGCCGTCTGACCCTCGGATGGCGAATTTGATTTTCGCTATTTGGAGAGATTCCGAGAGGTCGGGCAGCCAGTCTGCAGCTTTGGGTGGTGCTGCTGACCACCAGCCAAACAGGATTCTATGGCGGGCGATCAGGGAGGCAAAGGCAAGGGCGTCCGCCCTCCTCCCCAGGAATAGATCTGGCTGGTCCAAAACCCCGAAGACTGCCACTTTCGGGCATGGCTCCACCTTCATCCCCACCACCTTGGACATTGCCTCGAAGAAGGCTGTCCAGTACTCCACAAGTCTGGGGCAAGACCAGAACATGTGGGTGTGGTTGGCTGGGCCTCCTTGGCACCATTCACATCTGTCCTCCACCTCCGGGAAGAACCTACTCATACAGGTTCTTGTTAAGTGGGCTCTATGTACCACTTTTAGTTGCGTCAGGCTGAGCCTTGCGCACGTGGAGGTGGAGTTGACCCTATGCAGTGCTTCGCTCCAGAGACCCCACCCCATTTCGATCCCCAGGTCCTCCTCCCACTTCATTCTTGTTGCGTCCAGTACGGTGTCGGCCCTTTCTACCAGTCGGTCATACATGTCACTACAGTTTCCTTTGTCTAGTATGCTAGTGTCCAGTAACTCTTCCAGTAGTGTCTGTCGTGGTGGTTGTGGCTATGTCCCTGTCTCCTTTCGTAGGAAGTTTTTTAGTTGCAGGTACCTTAGCTCGTTCCCCCTGGCTAGCTGGAATTTCTCTGTCAGTTCGCCCAGTGTTGCGATCCTGCCGTCCGTGTATAGGTCCCTGACTGTCAGTGTCCTTCTGTCCTGTCCCCACCTTTTTAAGGTGGCGTCAGTCAGTGCTGCTGTGAACCTATGGTTGTTGCAGATGGGAGCTTTACCCGACATTATGGTCAGGCCACATTGCTGCCGTAGTTGGTTCCAGGACTGGAGGGTGGCTATTATCACCGGGCTGCTGGAGTGTTTTTTGGGTGGGGATGGGGATGGGAGCGCCACCGTGGTGAGGGCCCGGAGGGAGGTCCCCATGCAGGAGGCCTCTTCCGCGCGCACCCACTCGGCTTCTGGCTCCTTGGTCCATCCCCTTATCCGCTCGGCCGTCGCCGCCCAGTGGTAAAGTTGTAGGTTTGGGAGGGCAAGCCCCCCCCCTGGATTTTGTTTTTTGTAAGACCTTCTTTGGGATCCTAGCATTCTTCGCCCCCCATACGAACGCCACGATTAGTTTGTCTAGTGCTTTGAAAAAGGCCTTGGGGATGTAGATCGGGATGGATCTAAGTAGGAAGAGGTACCTGGGCAGCACGTTCATTTTGATCGTCTGGACTCTCCCCGCGAGGGAGCGTGGGAGTGTGTTCCATCTTTGCAGGTCCTTTTATACTTCCTCCGTCAGACTGGTGAGGGTCCATTTGTGGATCCCTTTCCAGTCATGGGCTATTTGGATTCCCAGGTAGCGGAATTTGTGTCGGGCTTGTTTAAACGGCAGTCCCGTTAGGGCTGCCTCACCTACTTGTGGGTGTACCGGGAAGATCTCGCTTTTGCTCATGTTGAGTTTGTAGCCCGAGAAGACGTCAAACTCTTTCAGGAGCGCGATGATTCCGTCCATGCTGCTCTGTGGGTCCGAAATGTAGAGGAGCAGGTCATCTGCATAGAGTGAGACTCTGTGCTCTCTGCCGCCCCTTCGGATCCCCCTCCAGCTTTTTGCTGCTAGAGCGAACAGCAGCGGGGACAGTGGGCATCCTTGTCTGGTGCCCCTGTGCAGCTGGAAGTATCGGGAGTTGGTATTGTTGGGCCGTACGCTCGCCATGGGAGCGTTGTTTGGAGTTTTACCCAGGAGGTGAACACTGTTCCAAGCCCGAACCGCTCCAATATCTCTATGGGGTATTTCCATTCGACTCTGTCGAAGGCCTTTTCTGCATCGAGGGAGACGATCACCTCTGGTGTTCTCTCCCCGGATGGGGTCATTATCGCGTTCAGCAGGCGCCTGATGTTCGAGGTAAGCTGTCTACCTTTGACAAAGCCCCTCTGGTCCTCTGCGACCACCTCAGGTACAGTCTTCTAACCTTTTGGCTTGGATTTTGGCCAGTATTTTGGCATCTGCATTCAGCAGTGAGATGGGTCTGTATGACCCACATTCCGTTGGGTCTTTGTCTTTCTTAGGTATCAGCGAGATTGAGGCCTGTGCTAGCGTGGGCGGCAGTGTGCCCCTAGCTAGCGAGTCTGTGAACATCTCCCGCAGGTGTGGGGCCAGTGCTGTCGCAAATTTTTTGTAGAAGTCCGCCGGGAAACCGTCGGGTCCCGGCGCCTTCCCCGCCTGCATGGAGCTAATGCTGTCCATGATCTCTCCCAGTGCCAGTGGTGCTTCCAGGACCCGTTTTCTGCCCTCCCCCACGACTGGTATGTCCAGTCCATCAAGGAACCGTTTCATCCCGGACTCCCCCATTGGGGGCTCTGAGGTGTACAGCCCTTGGTAGAAGGCCTTGAAGGTTTTGTTGATCTTTTCTGGTTCTGTTTCTAACGTGCCTCTAGTATCCCAAATTTGTGCAATTTCTCTGGTGGCTGCCTGCTTTCTCAGCTGGTGTGCCAACAGCGACTGGCTTTGTCTCCGTGTTCGTATAGGGTCCCACGTGCCTAGCGGAGTTGGTGCACTGCTTTCCTGGTGGAGAGCAGATCAAAGTTCCTTTGTAGCTCTTTCCTCTCCGCCAGGAGCTCTACGGTCGGGGCCTCGGAGTATTTACGGTCTACCTCCAGTATGGAGTCGACCAGCTGCTGCATAGCCGCCCTGTCCTCCCTATCTCTTCGTGCTTTGAAAGCGATGATTTCCCCTGTTAGTACGGCCTTTAGCGCTTCCCAGAATGTGGAGGGTGAGACCTCCCCGTTCTGGTTGTTCTCTGTGTGCTCTGCTACGGCCCGCGATATCCTTTCGTTGAAGGCCTTGTCAGCTAGTAGGGCGACGTCCAATCTCCATGTGAGGCATTGGGCCCTGCCCGTCTCCAGCCTCACATCCATGTAGTGTGGAGGGTGGTCTGATATCACAATTGCGGAGTATTCCACCTTGTCTATCCCCGGAAGCACCGTTTTCCCGACCACGAAGAAGTCAATTCTGGTGTATACATTGTGTACTGGGGAGAAGAAGGCGAACTCCTTCTCCCCAGGGTGGGTGAACCTCCAGGGGTCCACCGCTCCCATCTGCTCCATAAAGTGACTGAGTTCCCTTGCCATGCTTGAGGTTTTCCCCGTTTGATCTGTCTGTCTTTGGATCTTGTACACAGTTGAAGTCCCCCCCCCCATGATTAGTCGATGCGTCGCTATGTCGGGGATTTCTGCCATGGTCTTCTTGATGAAGCTCGTGTCGTCCCAGTTGGGTGCGTACATGTTAACTAGTACTACCAGTGCCCCATCCAGGGCCCCGCTGACCATGATATACCGTCCCCCTGGGTCCGTAACCGTCTTTGTCGCCCTAAACATCGTCCTCTTGCCGATCAGTATCGCCACCCCCCCTGGCCCTCGTCCCATAGCAGGAATGGTATGTTTGTCCCACCCAGCCGTTTCTTACCCGCAGTCGGTCCTGCTCTCGCAGGTGTGTCTCTTGGAGGAAGACTATGTCGGCTTCATATTTCTTAGGTGGGTGAGGACTCTGGATCTCTTCACTGGGCCATTGAGTCCCATTACATTCCAGGTGACTATCCTGGTGGGGGGGCTTCTGTCCCCCTCGCTCCTGTGGGATTAACCATACTTACCTGGTGGACGCGCCCCTGCCCTCCGGGGTTTCCCTTTGTTAGGGGGCTGTCCAGGATGGCCGCTGTCACTGCTCTCTTCATGCGGTCGGTCCCTGCACTCCGGAGTTTCCCTTTGTCCAGGGGGCACCCGACATGGCCGCCCACTGTGTGTCCGCCACGCGGGTAGTCCCCTGCACTCTGGGGTCTCCCTTCGCCCAGAGACCGTACTGGGAGGGTGCTTGCAGCGATTCATTGTTTCGAGCCCTTGGTTGTGGCACTTTGTAGCCCAATTCCTTTTCTAGCCCTGTTTGTCCCTCCTTCCCTGTGTCGCCCCTCCCCGGTCTCTCCTTCCCTGTGTCCCCCCGCCTCCCGGTCTCTTCCCTTTCCCCCCTCTCCCTTGTACCCCTCCTTTGTCCCTCTTTCCCCTGTTCCTGTCCCAGTTTGCTCTCCTGTCTCTGTTGAGTGGTCCCCCCCACCTCCAGCCTGGCGCCTTCCCCCCTGTTGGGGGCGCGCTGCGGCCCTGCTTTGTTGCATGCCCCCGGCGCTAGCTTTCCTGCTAGTATGGTGGCCCCCCCTCTCGGGAGTTACTGTCTCGCTTCTCCCTTGCCCGGCCTCTGCGGTTTTCTGCCCGCTCTTCCCCCATCCTACCCTGCACTCCTCATGCTTGCTCTCCCTTCTCTGCTACTCTCGTTCCCTCGTGCTGGGGCCTGGCCTCCCACCTAAAGCGGTCCCTCGGGCAGTGGTCTGTTTTTAGTTCAGGGTGCGCTCGCTGTGGTGGGGCGGGTGGCCTGGCGTTGCCCCCCCCCCCCGTCGGCGTGTTGTTGCCCCTTGCCAGGGGCCCCTCGTTTCTACCCTCGCTGCTGGTATTCCAGCCCGTGTTCCTCGACAAACCTGTTTGCTTCGGCAGGGGCTGTGAAGAAGTATTCTCTTTCTTGGTGTGTGACCCAGAGTTTCGCTGGGTACAACATACCAAAACGCACGTTGCTCTTGTGAAGAGCTGCTTTCGCTCTATTAAACTCGGCCCGTCTCCCGGCTAGGTCTGCCCCAATGTCCTCGTAAATTCTAATGGCATGTCCTTCCCATTTGCAGGTTCTGTTTTTCCTGGCCCAGCGTAGGATTGTTTCCCTATCTTGGTACCGGTGTAGTTTAGCTATAACTGCTCTCGGGTGTTCCCCTGCTTTGGGCTTCGGGCGCAGCGACCGGTGTGCTCTGTCCATTTCTGGTGGGCTGGGAGAGGTTTTCTTCCCCACTAAGTTGCCCAGCATCTTGGCCACGTATGCCGTGGGGTTTCTACCCTCGATCCCCTCTGGTAAGCCCACTATCCTGACATTTTGCCTCCTCGAGCGGTTTTCCTGGTCGTCCACCCTGCCCTTCAGGCTCCCCTGTGTTGTGCCCAGTCTTGCCACCTCCCTCTCCACGGCCGTGATCCGGTCGCTCACGTCAGCCGCTGCTGTCTCCAGCTCTTTGATGGTCGTCTCTTGGGCTTCCAGTTTCTTCCCTTGGGCGTCCAATTTCTCCTCTGCTCTGCCCAGGGCCTGCTGCACCTCCGCCAGGGCCTTGGCCATTGCTGCCTGCACAGCGGCCTCTATGTCTGCCTTGTTTACCTGCTGATGTTCCCTCAGCGCATCGGCAAAGGCTGCCTTCCAATTCCAGCTCCCCCTCCTGGCCCCGGGGGAGACTGCACCTGTCTGCCCAGCTCTTTTTGATGCGGCGATACTTCCGTTCTGCCGCTTTGCTCGCTGATTGGCTCGGCTGAACTGGCTCGCCCATTGCCCCGTCTGCCTTTGGTGCCCCTTCTCCCTCTGCTTTGGCTCCCTTCTGGCATTTTTCACCCCTTTTTTTCCCTCCCCCCTCTTATTTATTTATTTATTTATTTATTTTCTCCCCCCCCTTCCCTTTTTCTTCTCCCCTCCCTTCTCTCCTTTACCACTTTATTTTTCCCTCTTTTATAAAATTCTTCTCAGGTGAACTTGTTTTGGGTGAGAACAAGAAAAGTGCAAAAATAATTAAAAAAAAAAAAAAGTTTTAAAAGTTTAAAAGTTTTCTTTTCAGAGTTTTGTTTTTGCAAAAGTTCTTTTTTCCTTCCTTTTCCCTCACTCACCCAGGTGGAGAGAGGGAGAGAGAGTGGCTTTTGGTCCGGAGTCCCTCTTTGTTCCTGCCTCGTGGTGGTCGCCGCCGGGGGGGGGGGGTCGGTCGGACGGTCCCCGCTTCGTTCCCCGCTGCTCGGTCCGGGCCGCCGCTCGTTGCACTCTGCGCTCTCCTGCTGGGGGCGGGTGGCGGTCGCTCCACCGTTCCTTCCTCCCTGCAGGTTCGGCCCCCGCTTCGGTCTTGGCCACCGCTTGTCCTGCCCTATGCTCTGCTGCCGTGTGTGTGTGGGGGGGGGGGGGGGGGGGGAAATCGCTCATCTCCCGAGGGCCCCTGCTCCCGATTTTGCGGGAAACTTAAAAAAAATGTTTTTAATCCGGAGGCCCCCTGAAAAAGCCCCTACTTTGTGGAACTGCGGGAGCCTTTTTGCTGCGACCGCTCCACTCATGAACGCCCACGCTAGGCAGATGTAACTAGAAAGCTGGAGAGAGACCATCCCTCTCAGTTCTGCCAGAAGCAGAAGTAAAACAATGGAGTAATGGGCATGAAAGCAAGTCCCAGAGAAAACTAAAGAATAGTTAGTTCTAGAGCCAGAATGAAAGAGATGTTCCAAGAAGTTTGAAGTCAAAGGAACAAACAGAAACTAGAATTGGGACAGGGAAGTTATAGACAGAGCCGAAAAGAGTGAGACCTGCTAAAGTTGGCTAGTGAGAAGCCAGAGATGTCTGAAGTGATGCCAAGGCTGGCGATATTTTACTATCGCCTGTGAAGCTTTAGTTGAAGCAATTGTGAAGCAATTGGTGGTTGGAGCTCAGAGTTTGTGTAAAAACCTGGAAGCATTCAAGACTAAGCAATACGGAAAGGAAAGTTGCAAAACCTGGTGGCGGATCATTATTGGGAATGGCTGAGGTAAAACGTTGCTTGAAAGAATATTCTGAGGCATGTCTTCTTGAGAGCGGAGTTTGGAATCACTCGTGTGGAAGCTGGAGTCCAGAGAGAAAAGTTGGCTCATGGTATAAGAATCATCTGGTTGGATTTGAGGAGGAATGCACAGTAGTTCACTTGGTTTCAGAGTGGAGTGTATCTGACCACAGTCAGCCCGTGGGCTTAAAGGGACTGTCTGTTTACTGAGACCATTACAGCTTAAGAATTAGTTTGTAACCTGTGTTATCCTTAAAATCTGTGTATCTTTGTGAAGATAATGGGGGGTGGGGGGTGGGGGGGGGGGGGGGGGAGGGTTTAAATGTCTAATACATTTTTTTGGTGAAAAGCTAATTGGCAGCCCAGTGACTGTGTTCATCCATGTTTTCTAAAATAACAAGTAAAAGTCATGGAACTTTGAGCTAGGGTTTCATTCTGGGAACTTACCCATACAGTAGTAACACCAGCTGAGATCGTAGCACATGTCGCATGCGTCACGTGAAGGCAGATTGCTGGAAGTCGAAAGCTACACTGCTAGCTTTTGTGGGCGCATGTCAGTGCTGCCCATATCTTGCGAATGACTGAAAGAAAAAGCTTGGGAGGAAGAATCATGGTTATCCATACATTTGAAATTGAATCCTATCAGTTCCTTGGTTGCGGCGGGGGGGGGGGGGGGGGGGGGGGGGGGGGGCGCGGAGAAGAGGGGGGCCAAGCAGAAACTAAGGGATGAGGCACAAAGATAACATTTCCAGGTGCCTCTTTCCACCTGGAAGGAACCATGGAAGCAGTTGGCAGTGAAAGGATATTTTCCCTTGTCCTCTGTTAACAATACATAGATTCACTCACCCTCGCTGTCAGCCCCTTGATTTAGGAGCCTTAAGAAAGGTCACATTGTATCACTTTTACTTTTTGTATCAATTTTCTTCTGACGTCATTTATAGGTTTCATTTTAGCATATTTATTGCAGGACATGCAATCTAAAAATCATCTATTCACACCAGTGCTACATATTTATTACTCTGTATAACTGCAGAATTATTAGCTTAGATATACCGGTGCAGGTGTGGCTGGATGTATCTACTTTGTATTTTATTAAAAGAAACAAGAGATAATTAGACACTGAACCAAGTAGCCAGCTGTTGGATGACTATTTTATTTTAATCTGTATATGTTTTTGTTTTATCTTAATTTATTTTTTAAATGATTGTAATACATAATGAAGCTGAGTTATAGCATCTAGACACATAGGCAATAACCTTTCACACGTTGGTGCACTTGAATGTGGGACCGAGTGACACAAACCAGAATGATGTCAGGTTTGATCCACCGTCTGTGCTAAATAGGGTGGAGGAGCAAAGGGATGAAGGGGTACAGATTTGGCTAGGATCAAGCGTGGGATCAGGTGTAATGGCTGTTCTTGTCCGCTTGGATCTAACATAATAATAACCTTCTATTCTCACTAGTGTGAAGTTACTGTGAAAAGCCCCTAGTCGCCTGTTCGGGTAAGCTGGTACGGGAATTGAACCCGCGCTGCTAGCCTTGTTCTGCATCACAAACCAGCTGTCTAGCCCACTGAGCTAAACCCGTCCTTTGTCTCTTTTGTGGGGACCATGAAGTGGATTCAACTTGAGTTGTTTTTTGGAGCAGGCAGGGAGAAGGGCAGCATGGTGGCACAGTGGTTAGCACTGCTACCTCACAGTTCCAGGGACCCGGGTCCAATTCCGGCCTGGGTTGACTGTCTATGTGGAGTTCGCACTTTCTCCCCGTGTCTGCGTGGGTTTCCTCCGGGTTCCTCCCACAGTCCAAAGATGGGCAGGTTAGGTGGGTAGGCCGTGCTAAATTGCCCCTTAGTGCCCAAAAGGTTAGATGGGGTTACTGGGTTACAGGGATATGGTGGAGGCGTGGGCTTAAGTAGGGTGCTCTTTCCAAGGGCCGGTGCGGACTCGATGGGCTGAATGACCTCCTTCTGCACTGTAAATTCTATGGGATTCTATGGATTATGCCTTTCCCGGCCCAGTCAGTAGTAACTTTGAGACAGGAATAAACAAATGAAGGGGTACCGATTGACAAATCATTAACAGTGATGACGAAGGTTAACAGAGCTGTCAAATATACAATCAAAGGCCGAGGGTGAAGGAATTCTCCCGGACCGATTATTTTGTGTTGGATGTTGTTGGCGGGGGTGGTCAGTTTGGAGTACTCGGCAATTGTGGTTTCGGACCATGCGCCGCATTGGGTGGACATGCAGGTGAATGGGGGGGGGGGGGAGGCAGTGCCTACAGTGGAGGTTGGATGTGGGGCTGTTGGCAGATGAGGTTCATGAGCGGGCGAGGGCTGGCATTCGGGGATATATGGAACTGAATGAGGTTTCGACCGCCATGCTGTGGGAGGCACTGAAGGCAGTGGTAAGGGGGAAGATTATCTCAATACGGGCACACATAGACATGGCGGAGCGGGCGGAGATGGCAAGATTAGTGGAGGAGATTCTGCAGATGGATAGGAGGTATTCGGAGATGTCAGAGGCGGGGTTGTTGAGGGAGTGGCAAAAACTCCAGATGGAGTTTGGATTGGATTGGATTTGTTTATTGTCACGTGTACCAAGGTACAGTGAAAAGTATTTTTCTGCGAGCAGCTCAACAGATCATTAAGTACATGGGAAGAAAAGGGAAGAAAAGAAAATACATAATAGGGCAACAGTTTGGGCTGATATCCACGGGTAAGGCAGGAGGGCAGTTGAGGAGGTCTAGGGGGGGGCGGTCTATCAATACGGGGAAAAGGCGAGTAGGATGTTGGCACGTCAATTGAGAAAGCAGGAGGCAACGAGGGAGATTGGAAAGGTGAAGGATAGTGGGGGGGAATATGGCCTTGGACCCGTTGGGGGTGAATGGGGTGTTTGGGGAATTTTATGAGAGATTGTGTGAGTCGGAACCCCTGTCCGGGGTGGAGGGAATGAGGCGTTTTTTGGAGGGGGTGGAGTTCCCGAGGGTGGGGGAGGACCTGGTGGAGGGGCTGGGAACCCCCATTGGGCTGGTGGAGGTGGTGGAGGGTATGGAGGGGATGGCGTTCCCGAGGATGGAGGAGGGCCTGGTGGAGGGGCTGGGAACCCCCATTGGGCTGGTGGAGGTGGTGGAGGGTATGGAGGGGGTGGAGTTCCCGAGGGTGGAGGAGGGCCTGGTGGAGGGGCTGGGAACCCCCATTGGGCTGGTGGAGGTGGTGGAGGGTATGGAGGGGGTGGCGTTCCCGAGGGTGGAGGAGGGCCTGGTGGAGGGGCTGGGAACCCCCATTGGGCTGGTGGAGGTGGTGGAGGGTATGGAGGGGGTGGCGTTCCCGAGGGTGGAGGAGGACCTGGTGGAGGGGCTGGGAACCCCCATTGGACTGGTGGAGGTGGTGGAGGGTATGGGGCGAGGCCGGCGGGGACAGGTTCCCGGTGGAATTTTATAAAAGGTTTTCAGAGGACTTGGAGCCCCTGCTGGTAAGGATGTTTAATGAAATGAGGGAGCAGGGGGTGCTCCTCCCCTATGCTGTCGCAGGCCTCGATCTCCTTAATCTTAAAGAGGGACAAGGAAGGGGCAGCATGTGGCGCAGTGGTTAGCACTGGGACTGCGGCGCTGAGGACCTGGATTCGAATCCTGGCCCTGGGTCACTGTCCGTGTGGAGTTTGCACATTCTCCCCGTGTCTGCGTGGGTTTCATCCCCACAACCCAAATATGTGCAGGTTAGGTGGATTGGCCACGCTAAATTGCCCCTTAATTGGAAACAAAATGATTGGGTATTCTAAATTTATTTTTTTTAAAAGGGGACAAGGATCCGGAGCAGTGTGGGTCCGACAGGCCAATTTCATTGTTAAATGTGGACGCTAAGTTGTTGGCCAAGATTTTGGCCTCAAGGATTGAGGACTGTGTGCCGGGGGTGATAGGGGAGGACCCAACGGAGTTTGTTAAGGGGAGGAGGCATTTGTCGTCTAACATCAGGCAGCTGTTAAATGTTATAATGATGACCCGGAGGGACGAAGTGTGGTGGTGGTGGTCGCCATGGATGCGGACAAGGCCTTCAATCGGGTGGAATGGAACTATCTGTGGGAGGTGCTGGGACGGTTTGGGTTTGGGCCGGGGTTTGTGGATTGGGTCCGGCTGTTGTACCGGGCGCCAGTAGCGAGCGTGCGAACGAACTGGGTGAGTTTGGAATATTTCAGGCTGCAGCGGGGGATGAAGCACGGTTGCCCACTCTCCCAACGGCTCTTTGCCTTGGCTATAGAACCATTGCCGATGCCGCTGAGAGCGTCGAGGGACTGGCAAGGGATGGTGCAGAGGGTGGAGCATAGGGTCTCGTTGAATGCGGACAATCTGCTGCTCCAAATATCAAACCCTTTGGAAGGTATTGGGAGCATCATGGGCCTATTGGAGGAATTTGGACGGTTTTCGGATATAAATTGAGTATGGGGAAGAGCGAGGTTTTTCCGATTCAAGCGAGGGGGCAGGAGAAGAGGCTGGGGGAGTCACCGTTTAGAGTAGTGGGGGTGAACCTTTTGGGTATCTTGGTGGCGCGGGGGTAGGAGCAGCTCCACCAGCTGAATTTGGCTCGGTTGGTGGATTTTAGGAGGTGGGATGCGCTCGCGCGGTCACCGACGGGACAGGTGCAGTCGGTGAAGATGGCGGTTCTCCCGAGGTTCTTCTTTGTGTTCCAGAATCTTTATCCCTGAGGCTTTTTCTAGGAGGGTGAATGCACTGATTTTGGGGTTTGTTTGGGTGGGCAAGGCCCCGCAGGTGAAGAAGATGTTGCTGGAGCGGCGTCGGGGGGGGGGGGTTAACACTTTCAAATTTGTTACTACTGGGGGGTGAATATAGCCATGTTTAGGAAGTGGGTGGTGGGGAACGGCTGGAGGCAGCCTCATGTAAGGACTCGAGCTTGGGGGCACTGTTAACGGTGCCGTTATCGTTGGTGGTGTGAAAAACAGGGGTAGGTGAGGTAGAGTGTCAGAAATGCATAAGGAGTTGATGGATTAGGAGGAAGCCCTGATAGGGGTAGTGAAGCGTAAGTGGGAGGAAGAGTTGAGGAGGGAGGTGGAGGCTGGGGCTTGGGAGGAAGCTTTGAGGAGGGTGAATGCATCCTCGTTGTGCGCTAGGCTTAGCCTTATCCAGTTTAAGGTGGTCCACAGGGTACAGACGACTGTGGCCCGGATGGGCAGGTTTTGTGAAGGGCTGAAGATAGGTGTGGGCGGTATGCGGCTGGGCCTGCGAATCATGTCCACATGTTTTGGGCATGCCCAAAGCCTGGGGGATTCTGGCAGGGTTTGCCAACGTTATGACGTTACGAAGATGAAGGTGGTTCCCAGTCCAGAAGCGGCGATCTTCGGAGTGTCAGAAGACCCGGGAGTCCAGGGGACGAGAGAAGACCCGGGAGTCCAGGGGGCGAGAGAGGCTGATGTCTTAGACTTTGCCTCCCTGGTTGCCCGGAGTCGGATCTTATTTGAATGGAGGGACTCGGGGCCGCCGAAACCGGGGGTATGGGTGACTGACCTGGCAGAGTTTCTTAGGCTGGAGAAGATAGAGTTCGCCTTGCGAGGGCCTCAATAAAATACAATCAAAGTTCCTTTTCCAGAAGAATAGCATTCAAAAGCAGAGAAGATATGTCAAATGACCTACAATCTTGGTTGGACCATATTTGGAGCACCGTACATAGTTCTGGTTTCCGTATTATGAAGGGGATGCAGAGGAGTTAGAGAAGGTGCAAAAAAAACGATTGACCAGGGTGATGTAAGAACTGAGCAGCTCCAACTATCAGCAAATTCTAACAGACCTGGATTCTTTTCTCTAGAAAAGCGAGGGCTGAGTGGTAACCTCACCAAAGTCTTTAAAACTGCAAAGAGGTTTGATAGGGTGAGCGTGGAGATGTTTCCACTTGAGGGAAGCTTGGGAACATAAATATAAGATAGTCACCAGTCAAACCAATTGGAGATTTCAGGAGAAGGTGATCTACCCAGACAGCGGTGGAACGTGCTATCACAGGGGTAGTTGAGACAAATAACATTGATGCGTTTAAGGGAAGGTAGATCATCACATGAGGGACAAAGGGATAGAAGGATAAAGAATAGGATAAGATGAGGAGCACTGGATTTCTTAGATGCAAAAAAAGATGGGGACACAACATTTTTGGATCGATAAAGAGATTATGGGAAGGAAAGTGAAGTAGATTTTTCAAGAGCCTTTCAATGCAGAAAAACCTTTAATTAATGCAAGACTAACCATATTTCATGTCAAACCTTGGATAAATCTGCGTCACTCAGCTTGTGAATGATAAATAACTGTTGAAAAGCGGGAGTTGATGGAGAGGAGTGAATTTGAAGGGTTTATTAGTTTGGTGATGGGCAGTAAATCTGTGTCCCATCTGCTTTCTTATTTTATCCTTGAAACGGAGTCCGAATGAAGCGTTGATTGGATTTAACACCTCGAGGTAATAAAATGATGTTTTATTGACCATCGATGTTGTTTGTGAGGGGAAAGGGGGCTGTAGGGTTATATAAAGGTGTGTGTTCACTGATCGTTGTACACCTCTGCTCTCTCTGTGTCTCTCTCACTCTCTTGTTTCTCAGACTCTTCAATCATGATGTCCTTGGTACTTGTAGCTGGTGTGTTGCTCCTGAGTGGATCCTGTGTCTTTGCTGTGCCCATTGCAGACTCCATGTACAGAGCAGGTAAGCAGGGGAGATAGGGGGAGGAAGGTACGTTCTTGACGGATGGGTTCACCTCGACAGAACCTCATCCAGCGTCACCATTATCATTCACTCTTCTCCGTGTGTCAATATGAAAAAAGGTGCCATACAAACATGTTCCAATCTGGTATGGATGTGCCGTTTTTAACAAATGTTTAAAGATTTCACAGCACTGTTAGGAAAAGAGCAGCAAGGCTCCCTGTGCCGTCCTGAACAATATTGTCCCTCAACCAACGTCCTGATACTGTAGTGTGTCATTGCTGTCTGTGGGTGCTTGGTGTGTAATTTGAATGCTGCATTTCCTACATTACAACAGTGACGACACTTCAAAAAGTACTTCATTTACTCTAAAGCGCGTTGGGATATTCTGTGGTCATGTACGATGCTGTTTAAATGCAAGTTTTTTATTTCAGTATTATTGTACTCGGATACCTGTTCTTGGGTGGATGGGGTTTAGCTCACTTGGCTAGATTGCTAGTGATGCAGAGGGAGGCCAGCAGCGTGGGTTCAATTCCTGTACCGGCTGACGTTATTCTCAACCTTGCCCCTCGGGTTAAATCACCACCAGTCAGCTCTCTCCCCTCTATGGGGAAAGCAGCCTCTGGGACTATGGTGACTTTACCATCTAGGATGCAAGTTTGTAAATTGAAACGTAAAAGTTAATTAAGGCTGGAGTTTATTACTGAATTATCAAAGAGTAATGTTTCCGATGCTTTTAACGTGTGCCAAATTCCTGAACAGGATGGAGTTAAGTTGTATTTAGTTCAGGTTTCACAAAGTTAGCTGGTGATGCAGCTGATGGAGTTTCAGTTAAATCTTCTCTCTCATTCTGTTGATAGTTTTGTCCTCGTTGAAGAACTGCAATCATAATTTACTGGTTGGATTGGGGGGGGGGGGGGGTTAGTTGTTAAGTTTAAATGACTAATCTTGGTCAGGAGTAAATGACCATTTACTCCTGACCAAATTAAACCTCCCCCATTTTATGTGGAGGGGGGTGCGGATGGTGGTTATTGCCTGTCTTTCTGTTACTGATTTAAAAGACCACTTTGCAGTGACAACGTGCAGCCAGGACCAAAACAGAGTGGGACATGTGCCATTCAATGGGAGGAGATCCCACCCACAAGGGCTGTCAGTCTGATTGATTGGCCAACAGCTCTAGCCTGTGATGCCATAACCCAGTAGTGGGCATTGCTGGGACTGCAAGGGTCCCTGGCATGAAGAGCAATCCAGTGGAGAGAGGTACGTCTCCCCAACCTGATTTTTCAACAAAGTTGTTGACAGATAAAGCAGCCTTCCTCCTCTCGCCCGCCTGCCATGCCAACTGCATGATGGCATGGGCAGGTTAATATTGGCGTCAATTGACTTGTTAACATTCTCTTCAAAATGGCAGGTGGGTTGCCAGTTTTGGCCCCTGTATGCCAGAGGCCGGGTGGGGAGTGGGCATATTTTACAAACCCCTCCCCTGAAACCACAGCGACTGGGGAGAGGGGAGGAAGGGAGAGGGGTAAATTCAGCCCCAGTGATTTCAAGGCCGGAGATTATAGCATCATTCACAATGGGGTTTATACTGGCAGTGGGGTTTTCTCCCTGTCTGGTATCTGAGCAGGAGAAGAGGTTTGGTGGAAGATTTGTAAAAATATTTTAATTTTGTTTGTGTCCTTTTTGTAAAATTTAAAAGCGGAATTTGAACATTTTCAACAGCTTTGGTTTTAAAAGACTTTTTTTCTCTTCTACCTCCCTCCTACACTGTTGAGATTTCAGAGCGATGATCCTTCATCCCAATTTTTTTGATGTGATATGTTCACTCTGTTCCTCTCTCCGCACTTGCTGCCAGACCCGCTGAGTATTTTCAACGCTTTCTGTTTTTATTTCAGATTTCCAGCATCTGCAGGACTTTATCCTTCAAGTAAGCAGCTGGACTGATAACCGTTGAATAGGGGATTTAGGGTTAGATAATATTACCAGCAAGGTGCTGTAAGGAGATTCCCGTAGGTGGGTGACGACGCTCCGTGTTTTGGGCGGGAGTCTGAGACAGAGTACTCGGGCCGGGTTCGGGTAAGGAGCCATATAGTCTTTGGTTTTCCAGTGTTCTGATGTTCTAATTCTCAGATGATTCTCTTCCAGGGTCCAGTGAGGAAAATCAGCCTTTGAGTCTGGTCGAATTGCAAAGTTTGGACAATAACCTTCCGTGGAACCCATCTGCCAGGCTGCCCAAAGCCAGCCTCTATGATGCCATCAGAGATCTCGAAGCTGCTGAACAACTTAAGAATGGTACAGTCCACAAAACGAGAGCCCCAAGACATTCCCCCCACCTCCGCTCTCACCTTGAGTTTAGATAGTCAAGGTGAAAGGCCAGCACACAGTGCAGTTACAATGTTAGGTCCCTAGATGTCTTTAGCAAGTGCTATGTATCGGATATTCACTAAGAAAGCAGGTGGCACCCAGTGGTAAGGAAGCTGTACTGTAATTCTGGGACTTGGGTTAGCATCAGGCCAGAATAGTGTGTTGAAAATCTCCTGTCTGGGTTTGGACAGACTTAATCTAACTGTTATTGGCACACATGCGCAGTGCGGCCGCATTGTTTCTAATATGGTCGCAGCCTTTTTTTTTCAAGTTGGGGGGGGGGGGGGAACACGACCAAAGGGACCCAAAACCATTTCCTCCATTTTGTCAGCAACAAACAAGGGAAGAGAAAATGGTGGGTCGCGAAGGTCGGCCGGCGTGGGTTGCGAAGGTTGGCCGGTTGGAAAAAATGGGTCCCCGGAAAAAAAGTTTGAAAAACACTGCAGTAGGGGATCCCCATCTTCTCAAGTTTGGCATTGAGGCAGTGTAAATGGAGTTTTAATCCACCCTGTCCCAGCCCTGAGAGTGTTTGATGGGGACAGTGTAGAGGGAGCTTTACTCTGTATCTAACCCCGTGCTGTACCTGTCCTGGGAGTGTTTGATGGGGACAGTGTGGAGGGAGCTTTACTCTGTATCTAACCCCATGCTGTACCTGTCCTGGGAGTGTTTGGTGGGGACCGTGTAGAGGGAGCTTTGCTCTGTATCTAACCCCGTGCTGTACCTGTCCTGGGAGTGTTTGATGGGGACAGTGTAGAGGGAGCTTTACTCTGTATCTAACCCCATGCTGTACCTGTCCTGGGAGTGTTTGGTGGGGACCGTGTAGAGGGAGCTTTGCTCTGTATCTAACCCCGTGCTGTACCTGTCCTGGGAGTGTTTGATGGGGACAGTGTAGAGGGAGCTTTACTCTGTATCTAACCCCGTGCTGCACCTGTCCTGGGAGTGTTTGATGGGGACAGTGTGGAGGGAGCTTTACTCTGTATCTAACCCCGTGCTGTACCTGTCCTGGGAGTGTTTGATGGGGACAGTGTAGAGGGAGCTTTACTCTGTATCTAACCCCATGCTGTACCTGTCCTGGGAGTGTTTGGTGGGGACCGTGTAGAGGGAGCTTTGCTCTGTATCTAACCCCGTGCTGTACCTGTCCTGGGAGTGTTTGATGGGGACAGTGCAGAGGGAGCTTTACTCTGTGTCTAACCCCGTACTGTACCTGTCCTGGGAGAGTTTGATGGGGACAGTGTAGTTTTACTTCGAGATGTGTTGCAGTGCTATCTTCTCCTCTGGAGGAAGCTTCCCAGTCACAAGCCAGTTTTACAGGTTTATCCTCTGCTTCGGGCTCTGAGGATCAACCTGAGGCCTTTGTTTTGTACAAGATTTGAACTGAAACTTCCTTCCTTGTCAACAGGTCTGAGGGAAATCAGTGACACTGACTTAGGAAACCTCAAAGAGGTGAGTTCAGAACATGGGAACTCTGAGGCACCACTGCTTTTAAAGGCAGCACACCTGCCAGTTATCTCCTCGCCTGTCAGTCATCCCATCGCCTGTCAGACATCCCCTCGCCCGTCAGTCATCCCCTCACCAGTCAGTCATCCTCTCGCCCGTCAGCCATCCCCTCGCCCGTCAGTCATCCCCTCGCCCGTCAGTCATCCCCTCGCCCGTCAGTCATCCCCTCGCCCGTCAGTCATCCCCTCGTCCGTCAGTCATCCCCTCGCCAGTCAGTCAGTCATCCCCTCGTCCGTCAGTCACCCCCTCGCCCGTCAGTCAACACCTCGTCCGTCAGTCATCCCCTCGCCCGTCAGTCATCCCCTCGCCCGTCAGTCATCCCCTCGTCCGTCAGTCAGTCATCCCCTCGTCCGCCAGTCACCCCCTCGCCCGTCAGTCACCCCCTCACCCGTCAGTCAACCCCTCGTCCATCAGTCATCCTCTCGTCCGTCAGTCATCCCCTCGCCCGTCAGTCATCCCTCGCCCGTCAGTCATCCACTCGCCTGTCAGTCAACCCCTCATCCGTCAGTCATCCCCTCGCCCGTCAGTCATCCCCTCGCCCGTCAGTCATCCCCTCGCCCGTCAGCCATCCCCTCGCCCGTCAGTCATCCCCTCGCCCGTCAGTCAACCCCTCGCCCGTCACTCAACCCCTCGCCCGTCAGTCATCCCCTCGCCCGTCAGTCATCCCCTCGCCCGTCAGTCAGTCATCCCCTCGTCCGCCAGTCACCCCCTCGCCCGTCAGTCACCCCCTCACCCGTCAGTCAACCCCTCGTCCATCAGTCATCCTCTCGTCCGTCAGTCATCCCCTCGCCCGTCAGTCATCCACTCGCCTGTCAGTCAACCCCTCATCCGTCAGTCATCCCCTCGCCCGTCAGTCATCCCCTCGCCCGTCAGTCATCCCCTCGCCCGTCAGCCATCCCCTCGCCCGTCAGTCATCCCCTCGCCCGTCAGTCAACCCCTCGCCCGTCACTCAACCCCTCGCCCGTCAGTCATCCCCTCGCCCGTCAGTCATCTCCTCGCCCGTCAGTCATCCCCTCGCCCGTCAGTCATCCCCTCGCCAGTCAGTCAGTCATCCCCTCGTCCGTCAGTCACCCCCTCGCCCGTCAGTCAACACCTCGTCCGTCAGTCATCCCCTCGCCCGTCAGTCAGTCATCCCCTCGTCCGTCAGTCACCCCCTCGCCCGTCAGTCACCCCCTCGCCCGTCAGTCAACCCCTCGTCCATCAGTCATCCTCTCGTCCGTCAGTCATCCCCTCGCCCGTCAGTCATCCCTCGCCCGTCAGTCATCCACTCGCCTGTCAGTCAACCCCTCATCCGTCAGTCATCCCCTCGCCCGTCAGTCATCCCCTCACCCGTCAGTCATCCCCTCGCCCGTCAGCCATCCCCTCGCCCGTCAGTCATCCCCTCGCCCGTCAGTCAACCCCCGTCCGTCAGTCACCCCTCGTCCGTCAGTCACCCCCTCGCCCGTCAGTCAACCCCTCGCCCGTCACTCAACCCCTCGCCCGTCAGTCATCCCCTCGCCCGTCAGTCATCCCCTCGCCCGTCAGTCATCCCCTCGCCCGTCAGTCATCCCCTCGCCAGTCAGTCAGTCATCCCCTCGTCCGTCAGTCACCCCCTTGCCCGTCAGTCAACACCTCGTCCGTCAGTCATCCCCTCGCCCGTCAGTCATCCCCTCGCCCGTCAGTCAGTCATCCCCTCGTCCGTCAGTCACCCCCTCGCCCGTCAGTCACCCCCTCGCCCGTCAGTCACCCCCTCGCCCGTCAGTCAACCCCTCGTCCATCAGTCATCCTCTTGTCCGTCAGTCATCCCCTCGCCCGTCAGTCATCCCTCGCCCGTCAGTCATCCACTCGCCTGTCAGTCAACCCCTCATCCGTCAGTCATCCCCTCGCCCGTCAGTCATCCCCTCGCCCGTCAGCCATCCCCTCGCCCGTCAGTCACCCCCTCGCCCGTCAGTCACCCCTCGTCCGTCAGTCACCCCCTCGCCCGTCAGTCACCCCCTCGCCCGTCAGTCAACCCCTCGCCCGTCACTCAACCCCTCGCCCGTCAGTCATCCCCTCGCCCGTCAGTCATCCCCTCGCCCGTCAGTCATCCCCTCGCCCGTCAGTCATCCCCACGCCCGTCAGTCATCCCTCGCCCGTCAGTCATCCTCTCGCCCGTCAGTCATCCCCTCGCCCGTCAGTCATCCCCTCGCCCGTCAGTCATCCCCTCGCCCGTCAGTCATCCCCTCGCCCGTCAGTCATCCCCTCGCCCGTCAGTCATCCCCTCGCCCGTCAGTCATCCCCTCGCCCGTCAGTCATCCCCTCGCCCGTCAGTCATCCCCTCGCCCGTCAGTCATCCCCTTGCCAGTCAGTCAGTCATCCCCTCGCCCGTCAGTCACCCCCTCGCCCGTCAGTCATCCCCTCGCCCGTCAGTCATCCCCTCGCCCGTCAGTCATCCCCTCGCCCGTCAGTCATCCCCTCGCCCGTCAGTCATCCCCTCGCCCGTCAGTCATCCCCTCGCCCGTCAGTTATCCCCTCGCCCGTCAGTCAACCCCTCGCCCGTCAGTCATCCCCTCGCCCGTCAGTCATCCCCTCGCCCGTCAGTCATCCCCTCGCCCGTCAGTCATCCCCTCGCCCGTCAGTCATCCCCTCGCCCGTCAGTCACCCCCTCGCCAGTCAGTCAGTCATCCCCTCGCCTGTCAGTCATCCCTTCGCCCGTCAGTCATCCCCTCGCCCGTCAGTCATCCCCTCGCCTGTCAGTCAGTCATCCCCTCGCCCGTCAGTCACCCCCTCGCCCGTCAGTCAACCCCTCCGTCAGTCACCTCCTCGTCCGTCAGTCTCCCCCTCGTCCGTCAGTCATCCCCTCGTCCGTCAGTCAGCCCCTCACCTAGTCATGGAGTCATTAATAACAGAGAAGAATGACATTCAGCCCATCGAATCCATGCCAGCTCTGCTGAGTGATCCCACTCCTGCACTCACTCTCCATAGCCCTCCAGGTTTATTCCTTCAAGTGCCCAGCCTATTTTCTTTTGAAATCATCGGGCGGAGTTTTCCGTTTTTTTTCCTGAAGTGCTGGCTCAGGCTGGAAAAGTGGTGTGCACACATCAACTGCACAGCTGGCCTGTTTCACATGTTTTCCAGACCCCTGCAATATTCATGGAGACCTTATCCGCAACCCCATGGACATCCCCACATGCACATGGGGAGACATCCCCGCATGCACATGGGGAGACATCCCCACATGCACATGGGGAGACATCCCCGCATGCACATGGGGAGACATCCCCGCATGCACATGGGGAAACACCCCACCCTGCCCCCCCAGGAGCTCCCCCTGGCACAGCCCCTTGGCACTGCTCCTGTCACTGCCACCTGGGGATCATCCCAGGGTTCTACCAGGGCATGCTCCCGGTGTGGTCGCTTTAAAAAAAAATTTAGAGTACCCAATTCATTTTTTCCAAGGGGCAATTTAGCGCGACCAATCCACCTACCCTGCACATCTTTGGGTTGTGGGGGCAAAACCCGCACAAACACGGGGAGAATGTGCAAACTCCACACGGACAGTGACCCAGAGCCGGGATCGAACCTGGGACCTCGGCGCCGTGAGGCAGCAGGGCTAACCCACTGCGCCACCCTGCTGCCCTAGCCAGTGTGGTCTTTTCACCTGGGTCACATTCCTCCAGACCTGTTGTAAACCTCGCCGATGTGATGTCATGTCAGCGAGGGGCAAATAAGGGGTGGGGGGGGGGGGGGGGGGGGGAGAGAATGATCACACCATGAGATCGCACCACTGAGAGTCTCTTTTTTGGCCTCTTGTAGGATTTGTACCTGTGGCAAATGTGGGTGCAAAACCTCGGCCATTCTTCAACCACCCGTGTGGACAGTGACTTCCAGGTCATTTCTTGTCGAAATCCTATCACCCATCCCCTCCTTGCCAGCTAATACTCACCTGTCAGTCAATCCCTCACGTGTCTGTCACTTCCTCACATTCAACCAATGCCGAATGTCTGTCACCTCCTCCCCTTGATGTGACAATGTAGAGGGAGCTTTTCTCTGTATCTAATCCCATGGGGAGTTATTCTGCTGTCGAATAGCCTCCTTATCCTCAATGTCTTGCTTTTAGTCATGAAGGACGGGCATGAGGTTTCGGTGCGTCAGGGTGCCTGGAACCGTCGGTGTTGGCAGGAGGTGGCATCAACCTCGGAGCCGGTGGGTGGAGTTGGGGGCTTCAGGTATGAATTGTGGCGGGGTGGGGGCTGGCCGGGGAAGGGGGTTACCTAGGGATTTGGGTGGGGGTTTAATGTAGGATAGGGGTAGGGGCCGGGATGGGTGCAGAAGTGGACCTGAGGTTGGAAATTGAATCCTTTGAAACCTTGGCAACCAGTCTCTGTTCTGATCCCCTCTGCAGATTCTGTATGGAAGGAGAACGCAACCAAAGGCAGGCCGCCTGCTCACTGGAAAAGGCAGAAAACAATACAAGAAACGTAACAACTTCTCAGACTGCTTCTGGAAATACTGTGTGTGATATCAGCCGCCCGCTGCCCGGTTTTGAAACAATCCTCTTGTGGTTATTTTTAATAAACGTCTGGCACTGTTGGAAAATATGTAAATGTTTTCTGGTACTTAATAAGCAAATCACCACTTATTAAAAATTAATGCAGCATTGCGGAAGGTTATATCTGTGCTTCAGTTATCAATAAAAATTGTATGTTTTGCAAACATGTGGTTCTTCTCAGATACAAATGAGACGGATCGTAACATCCACATCACTGCCCGCTCTTGTCCCGAGGGGGTTATTTATTTAGGGAAACTTAAATTGTACAATTCACATACCGGATACAATGTGGATACAATGTGTTTGGGATATAAACTACCAGGATACAGTGAGCCCCGCAACCCCACAGCATGAATCCAACATCAGATGCAAAATCCTTTTGTTTCCAACAGGAATTGTTCGTCTTGATCTTCCTGCTGGGATGATGGGATCTTCCTGCTGGGGATGATGGGATCTTCCTCGTCACTCCGTGTCCATCCTCTGGACAACCTCCTCCACCAGCTCCATTGCTAACGGAATGCTTGTTTCCTTCAGTACAGCAGTTGTGCCCTTCTTGTAGCGATACTGACCCTCCCTGCAGGAAATGACAGCGGTAATTAACGGGGTTGGGGTGCGGGCGTTGGTGAACGGCAGTGCGGCGGCGGGGGGGGGGTTGGGGGATGTGGGGGTAGGGGAGTCACAGAACGATGCAGCAAAGAAAGAGACCATTTGCCTTTTAGTGTCCGCAATGGCAATTTTAACGGGTGAGTTAGTCCCATTCCCTCTGCACGTTCCACAGAGCCCTGCACAAGTATTTATCTACTTTCAGAGTCAATTCCTGATCATAACACATTGTGTAAAAACATTTCTCCTAATCTCTTTTGCAGATAATTTTAAATCCAAGACCTCTAGTCAACCAATTTCTCCTTACCTACTCTAACAAAACCGTGATCATTTTAAATAACTTTCGCTATTAAATCTATTACTATTAAATCTCCTCTTATTCTGATCTGTAGAAAGAGAACAGCCTAGCTTCTCACCGAGAGCTCCTTCACTGGGACTGTTCAGGTAAACCTCCTCCATACCCTCTGTGAAGTCTCGATACCATCCCTATAGTGTGCTCCCCAAGTCTCTACCTGGGGCCCAATCGGTGTTGATTAGCATTTATAGTCTATGCCACTTTTCCCCATGGTGTCCCTGTCCTTCCGATGAGTTACCCCGAGAGCTGTGCACTTACTTTGTGCCCTTCTTGTTGGGGCAGTCGAAGGCACGAAGAAACTCGGTCTTGGTCTTGGTGATGATGAGAAGGTCAACGTTACTCCCAGAGCCCAGGTCACAGAATATTCCGGCTAGGATGGCTTCACGGACCAGCTGCTTGGCTGCTTCCTCCTAGAAATAAATAACCAGCCTCAGAGAGAATCGTGGAAACCAGGGCCCAGGCCTGGTGAAACCCAGGGCCCAGACCTGGAGTAACCCAGGGCCCAGGCCTGGAGTAACCCAGGGCCCAGGCCTGGAGTAACCCAGGGCCCAGGTCTGGAGTAACCCAGGGCCCAGACCTGGAGTAAACCAGGGCCCAGGCCTGGAGTAACCCAGGGCCCTGGCCTGGAGTAACCCAGGGCCCAGACCTGGAGTAACCCAAGGCCCAGGCCTGGAGTAACCCAGGGCCCTAGCCTGGAGTAACCCAGGGCCCTAGCCTGGAGTAACTCAGGGCCCAGGCCTGGAGTAACCCAGGGCCCAGGCCTGGAGTAACCCAGGGCCCTGGCCTGGAGTAACCCAGGGCCCAGACCTGGAGTAACCCAGGGCCCAGGCCTGGAGTAACCCAGGGCCCAGGCCTGGAGTAACCCAGGGCCCAGGCCTGGAGTAACCCAGGGCCCTGGCCTGGAGTAACCCAGGGCCCAGACCTGGAGTAACCCAGGGCCCAGGCCTGATGTAACCCAGGGCTAAAACCTGGAATATACCAGGGCTTAACATAGGGGCCAAGCCTTGAGTAACCCAGGGGCCAGGCCAGGAGTAACCCAGGGCATTGGTTTGGAATAACCCAGCATGAGTGTAAAAGAAAAGTTGCATGTCAGTACCATAGTACAAGATCCTGTGTTGTTTTAAAGTACAGTGGCATGTAAACATGCTATGGCCTTTAGTTCTTCATGTATTTTCCTGGCACAGGGTGTTAAGCAGCATAGGGGGATGTAATGGGGAGGGGGTGATAGGGTTTGGTGTGGGGCAGAGGGACTATGGAGGGTGCTGAGCAGGTATGTGTGTGGGGAGGGGAGGCTGCTACAAAAGGTGGAGAGATCCTAAATGTGTTGATGTCCAGGGAAGCTAGAATTCTCAATCCAGTTTTGGCTCCTTCACCTATGCGATAACAGCTGCAGCATCCAGTGGGCAGGTGAGGTATTTACCCAAGAGTTTCCTGGGAAAGTCATTGGTGTAAGTCCCATGTAAAATAAGTGTAATGTTTCCCGATAGAAAGAGAGAGAGCAAGAGAGACTTTCCAAATCATAAACCATTCCCTCGCTTTCTGAGCAGTGATTGCTGAGCTCAGGGTCGGGGTAAGGAGGCTGCCACGGCAACAGCAGGGGAGGAGATCGCAGAGTGCGCACCCGATCCTCATCAGGTCAGTCACTTTACCTCCATGTTTGGTTTGAATCGATCCTCCAGTACAGCCATAGCAGCTGCCGCTCCAGAACCTGCCCACAGGAAACACGCAGACAAACTCTCATTAATATCCGGCCAGGTTTACCACACATTCACAGACAGCAGTGAAATGGTCAGGGTTTTCCTGATCCCCATGCCCCTTCCTCGGGTGCTGACCATCCCCGAGCTCCAGCCGCAGAGCACTGAACAGTCCCTACCCAACCTCCTTGGTATGAGCCACGTTGAGTGTGGCCAGCCAAGCTATTCAGAGGTTACGTGATGGAAACCTCCCACAATTCACACAGCCACCCAGATCTGGGGCGTGATTTAACTAAATGGAAGCAAAGTCCCATAGAGAGCGCGTTTAGCCGTATGTTTCCCGGCGCTCGCATGGGCAAGAAACACATTGCTGTCAAACGTCACTCGGGTTAGCTAGGAGGCCTCAGCCGGGAACGCGCGGCCAAGGACGTACATAGCCCCTTTTCTCACTGAGGGGTCTGCTCGCCAGAACACCTCCGTGTAGCGAGAGCGCGGGATGCCACGTTTAAATGGCCTCTCGATCTCGGGAGCCCTGACACGACCCCCTCCCCCCTCCAGTCCCAACTCACTATGAGGGGGTCCCCGCTCCCCCCAGCACCTGCACTGGGCACCCTGGCCCGATTGCTGCCACGCAGAAAATGCCCAGCTTGGCAGTGCCAAACTGGTACACTGGCAGTGCCCCTGCCGGCTGGCAGTATCACCTGGGTACCTTGGCAGTGCCAGACTGGGGCCGACTGAAGTCACTCCTCAGTGAAACCGGAGAGGGAACCTGGCTCAGCCAATCAGCCAGGCAGGCGAAACAACCTTTAAATCCAGCACAGAAGTTGGCCATTCTGTCCATCGCATCTGCACTGGCTCTTTGGAAGGAGCCATTCAATTAGTCCGACCTCCTCGGATTCTTTCCTCAAAGCTGCGGGAATGTTTTCCTTTCCAACTTTAAAAAAAATCAGATTCTTTGGGAATTTTGGGGGGATTCTCGTCGTCAGCCTGAGGCCTGCGCGTTAGACGATGATTTAGATGCAGTGTTAATCTCTCCTTACCCATGGCGACATAGGGAAGTTTGTCCGTGGATCCGTGAGGGTACACTGCGTACAGGTGGGGCCCTGTGCAGTCCACACCACCGACTATCACTGATGCACTAATGTGCCCCTGGTACCTGAAGCAAGACAAGGATTAAATTGAGTTTAAATCAGAAAGGGGTTAATTTCATGGGGCAATAACTGTTGTGGAGCTGGACGGGGGGGGGGGGGGTCAGTAGTAACAGGCTCACAAAAAAGACTCACTATCCCATTAACACTAACAATGTCACGAAGGCCGCCATTTTGAAAGGGGCCTCTTGCGAGGCATCTAAGTCTCCTGCCTGATTCAGGCAATCAACCTCTTTTAATATAGAAACCAGGACCTTACCACATAAATAAAACCCTGATCAATCCTTTTAGGATGGAACTTGGTGGATTGTTTTCTGTGCTGATTCCAACTAAACACATGGGCAATGGCCCACGGACGGTCAATTATATGTTAGGCCCGGAATAGCAGGCGAGTCCTACAAAAATAATCCTGGCCTCTGCCTCAGACTCCAAATGCCCCCTGTCCCAGTCCCCGCAACCCTTCCCTGCCCCACGACCCAACCCCCCGCAGTCACCCCAGTTCCAAACTCCACCTCCTGCCCATGAACCACCCCTGTGGCCTCCCTGATTGTAAATGTTCCCCATCAGCAAGGATTCCAACCTTCCCCGACATCCCCACCCCATAACAACATAACGCCACCCCCTCATCAACGTGCCCCTCTGCAAGAACCACTACTTTCAACAATTCTGACCAACCTCCACAACCCCCCCCCCCCCCCCCCCCCCCCCAAAACACAGACATGCCGTGCCTCTTGGCAATGGCAACTTGGTTTCCTTTGTCCAAGTTGGTGAGCTGTGCCAGGGAGTGCCCAGCTGGGCTCTCTAACTTTGCCCAGTGAGTGGAAAGAAGGCTGGAGCCTCAAAATCACTCTGGGGAGAAGGAGGTTGTTGGCAGGGGTAAGTGTGTTGTGGTGAGCAATAGGGAGGGTAATGGGGAACGAGAGGGGTAAGGTGTTAGGGATGGGAATGAGGATGGGGTGAGTATTAGGGAACGAGAGGGGTAGGGTGTTAGGGATGGGAATCAAGGTGGGGTGAGAGATAGGGTGGGCAATGGGGAACGAGAGGGGTAGGGTGTTAGGGATGGGAATGAGGATGGG
Organism: Scyliorhinus torazame; assembly: GCF_047496885.1. NCBI lineage: Eukaryota > Metazoa > Chordata > Chondrichthyes > Carcharhiniformes > Scyliorhinidae > Scyliorhinus > Scyliorhinus torazame. The sequence goes on from NC_092722.1 coordinate 26,611,186, forward strand.
GTGAGAGATAGGGTGGGCAATGGGGAACGAGAGGGGTACGGTGTTGAGGAGGAGAATGAGGATGAGATGGGTGCCAGGGAGGGTAATGGGGAGGGGTTGGACAGATGACCAAAAGTCAAAAAAGTGTTCTGGTGTAGTTGCGGGAATTCGACTGTGGGGGGCAACACAACCATTCTCCGACACTGACCCACAATTATCGTCCAGCCACATAAGTGGTCAGGAGTGACATCCTGGTTGATCTTTTCTACAGTGATTCTGAGGCTCATTGTAATGAACTCAGTCTCGATTTATTCAGAGGGAAGTTGGTCCGTGGATCCGTGAGGGTACACCTGGGCTCAAAACTGGGAACTTCTGGATACACAGCTGAAGGCAATATTCCTTTTACATGAGCCACGAAACGTTTTTTTTATTCGTTTATGGGATGTGGGCATTAACTGCCCATCCATGAGGGCATTTAAGAGTCAACCACATTAAACAAAGAACAAAGAAAAGTACAGCACAGGAACAGGTCTTTCGGCCCTCCTGTGCCGATCGTATTGCCTGAACTAAAAAAATAAACTTCTACCCTTACTTGGTGCGTATCTCTCTATTTCCTCCCTATTCATGTACCCATCCAGAGGCCTCTTAAATGTTGCTAATGTGCTTGCTTCCACCACATCCTCTGTCAGCATGTTCCAGGTACCCACCACTCTCTGTGTGAAACTTAGCCCGCACATCTCCCCTAAACTTTCCCCCTCTCACCTTGAACCTGTGCCCCCTTGTAATTGCCACTTCCACCCTTGGAAAAAGCCTCTGACTATCCACTCGGTCTATGCCTCTCATAAATTTGGAAACCTCTGTCAGGTCTCCCCTCAGCATCCGTCTTTCCAGTGAAAACAATCCTTGTTTATTCAACTTCTCCTCATAGCCAACACCCTCGAGACCAGGCAACATCCTGGCGAACCTTCTTTGCACTCTCTCCAAAACTTCCACGTCCTTCTGATAATATGGTGACCAGAACTGCGCGCAACACTCCAAATGTGGCCTAACCAAGTTTTTATACAGCTGCAACATGACTTCCCAACTCCTGTACTCAATGTCTCGGCTGATGAAGGCAAGCATGCCATATGCCAGGTGGCACGGTGGCACAGTGGTTAGCACTGCTGCCTACGGCGCTGAGGACCCGGGTTCGATCCTGGCCCCGGGTCACTGTCTGTGTGGAGTTTGCACATTCTCCCCGCGTCTGCGTGGGTTTCATCCCCACAACCCAAAGATGTGCAGGGTAGGTCGATTGGCCACGCTAAATTGCCCCCAAAAAACAAAAAAGCATGCCATATGCCTTCTTAATCACCTTGGCTGCCTGTGTTGCCACTTTTAGGGAACTGTGGACCTACACGCCCAGATCCCTCTGTATGTTAATATTCCTAAGGGTTCTGCCATTTACAGTAGAATTCATACCTAGATTTGATCCTCCCCAATGCATCACCTTGCATTTGTCCGTATTAAACTCCATCTGCCGTTTCTGTGCCCAAGTCTCCAATCTATCTATATCCTGCTGAATCTTCTGACACTCCTCGGCACTATCAGCAACTCCACCAATCTTTGTGTCATCAACAAACTTACTAATCAGACCACCCACATTTTCCTCCAGATCATTTACATATACTACAAACAACAGCGGTCCCAGCACTGATCCCTGCGGAACACCACTAGCGACAGATCCCCATTCTGAAAAACACCCTTCCACCGCTACTCTCTGTCTTCTATAACCAAGTCAGTTCCATATCCATCTAGCCAGCTCACCCCAAATCCCATGTGATTTTAGTTTTTGTACCAGTCTGCCATGTGGGACCTTGTCAAATGCCATACTAAAGTCCATATAAACTACATCCACAGCCCTTCCCTCATCAATTTTCTTTGTCACCTCTTCAAAAAACTCAAATCAAGTTGGTGAGACATGACCTTCCCCATACAAAACCATGCTGCCTGTCACTAACTAGTCCATTTTCCTCCAAATGTGCATATATCCTGTCCCTCAGTATCTTTTCCAAAAAACTTCCCACCACTGATGCCAGGTTCACCGGCCTATAATTTGATGGATTGTCCCTGCTTCCTTTCTTAAACATTGGCTATTCTCCAGTCCTCTGGAACCTGCTGTGATCAAAGGGGATGTGAATATATCTGTTAACGCCCAGCTATTTCTCCCCTTGCCTCCGAGGGACTTTTCTACCTGAATGCAATTTAGGACACTCAACACTTCCTCCTTTACCATATTGATGTTCTCAAGAGCGTTCATACACTTATCGCTGACCTCAACATCCATCATGTCCTTCTCCCTGGTGAATACCGTTACAAAGTACTCATTAAGGATTTCACCCACTTCCCGTGGTTCCATGCATAACTTCCCTCCATTGCCCTGTGGGTCTGGAGTCACATGTAGGCCAGACCAGGTAAGGTTGACAGATTTCCTTTCCTAAGAACATTAATGAACCAGGTGGTTTTTTTACGATAATCGACAATGGTCGTCATTAGACTTTTAATTCCAGATTTTTATTGAATTAAAATTTCCCCATCTGCTGTGGTGAGATTCGAACCATTGTCCCTGGAGCAATTACTGGATTACTAGTCCAGCGACAATATCACTAGGCCACTGCCTCCCTGAACTGTGCCCTCGACCACACTCTTTCATTCTAACGATGAATGAGCCACCACAGTGAATCAAGAGTATTAAAGGGGCTGTTGTGTGCACACTCTCTCACCTGAACAACATCTGCTTCAACATGCGGGTAACCGTGGCAACACGGGGTTTGCGCCCTGTTGACAGGCTGTGAAGCTGGATGTTAGAGGCCATCATCTGTGTTGTAACTTCAGCATCAGCTGCACAGCCAGCACCACAGCAGCTGGGGAGAGAGAGAGAGATGAAGGTTTAATATCACAGGGAGAGAGTCCAAGGGGTTAATATCACCACAATAGAGTGAGTCAGAGAGTGAAGGGTTCATATCACTGAGAGAGAGTGAGTCAGAGAGTGAAGAGTTAATATCACAGGGAGAGAGAACATGAGGGGCTAATATCACAGGGAGTGTGTGAGACAGCGAGTGAGGGGTTAATATCACAGGGAGAGTGGGAGTCAGAGAGTGAGGGGTTAATATCACAGGAAGAGTGTGAGACAGCGAGTGAGGGGTTAATATCACAGGGAGAGTGGGAGTCAGCAAGTGAGGGGTTAATATCACAGGGAGAGTGGGAGTCAGAGAGTGAGGAGTTAATATCAGAGCGAGATTGAGACAGAGTGAAGGGTTAATATAACTGAGAGTGATTGAGAGTGTGGGGTTAATATCACAAGGAGAGTGGGACAAAGCGTGAGGGGTTAATGTCAAAAGGAGAGAAAGTGAGGGGTTAATATCACAGGGAGTGTGTGAGACAGAATGTGAGGGGTTAATATCACAGGGAGTGTGTGAGACAGAGAGTGAGGGGTTAATATCACAGGGAGAGAGAACGTGAGGGGTTAATATCACAGGGAGAGTGTGAGCCAGAGTGTGAGGGGTAATATCACAGGGAGAGTGTGAGACAGAAAGTGAGGGGTTAATATCACAGGGAGAGAGAATGTGAGGGGTTAATATCACAGGGAGAGTGTGAGACAGAGAGTGAGCAGTTAATATCATAGGGAGAGAGAACGTGAGGGGTTAATATCACAGGGAGAATGTGAGACAGAGAGTGAGGGGTTAATATCACAGGGAGAGAGAAAGTGAGGGGTTAATATCACAGGGAGAATGTGAGACAGAGAGTGAGGGGTTATTATCACAGGGAGAGAGAATGTGAGGGGTTAATATCACAGGGAGAGTGTGAGACAGAGTGAGGGGTTAATATCACAGGGAGAGAGAACGCAAGGGGTTAATATAACAGAGAGAGAAAGTGAGGGGTTAATATCACAGGGAGAGTGTGAGACAAGAGAGTGAGGGGTTAATAGCACAGGGAGAGAGAAAGTGAGGGGTTAATATCACAGGGAAACAGAATGTGAGGGGTTAATATCACAGGAAAAGTGTGAGACAGGGAGTGAGGGGTTAATATCACAGGAGAGAAAACGTGAGGGGTTAATATCACAGGGAGAGTGTGAGACAGAGAATGAGGGGTTAATATCACAGGGAGCCAGAACGTGAGGGGTTACTATCACAGGGAGAGTGTGAGACAGAGAGTGAGGGGTTAATATCACAGGGAGAGAGAACGCAAGGGGTTAATATCACAGGGAGAGTGAGAGTCAGAGAGTGAGGGGTTAATATCACAGGGAGAGAGAAAGTGAGGGGTTAATATCACAGGGGGAGTGTGAGACAGAGAGTGAGGGGTTAATATCACAGGGCGAGAGAAAGTGAGGGTTAATATCACAGGGAGAGTGTGAGATAGAGAGTGAGGGGTTAATATCACAGGGCGAGAGAAAGTGAGGGGCAAATATCACAGGGAGAGTGTGAGACAGAGAGTGAGGGGTTAATATCACAGGGAGAGAGAAAGTGAGGGGTTAATATCACAGGGGGAGTGTGAGACAGAGAGTGAGGGGTTAATATCACAGGGAGAGTGGGAGTCAGAGAGTGAGGGGTTAATATCACAGGGCGAGAGAAAGTGAGGGGCAAATATCACAGGGAGAGTGTGAGACAGAGAGTGAGGGGTTAATATCACAGGGAGAGAGAAGGTGAGGGGTTAATATCACAGGGGGAGTGTGAGACAGAGAGTGAGGGGTTAATATCACAGTGCGAGAGAAAGTGAGGGGTTAATATCACAGGGAGAGTGTGAGACAGAGAGTGAGGGGTTAATATCAAAGGGCGAGAGAAAGTGAGGGGCTAATATCACAGGGAGAGTGTGAGACAGAGAGTGAGGGGTTAATATCACAGGGCGAGAGAAAGTGAGGGGCTAATATCACAGGGAAAGTGTGAGACAGAGAGTGAGGGGTTAATATCACAGGGCGAGAGAAGGTGAGGGGCTAATATCACAGGGGGAGTGTGAGACAGAGAGTGAGGGGTTAATATCACAGGGCGTGAGAAAGTGAGGGGTTAATATCACAGGGAGAATGTGAGACAGAGAGTCAGGGGTTATTATCACAGGGAGAGAGAATGAGGGGGGTTAATATCACAGGGAGAGTGTGAGACAGAGTGAGGGGTTAATATCACAGGGAGAGAGAACGCAAGGGGTTAATATAACAGAGAGAGAAAGTGAGGGGTTAATATCACAGGGAGAGTGTGAGACAAGAGAGTGAGGGGTTAATAGCACAGGGAGAGAGAAAGTGAGGGGTTAATATCACAGGGAAACAGAATGTGAGGGGTTAATATCACAGGAAAAGTGTGAGACAGGGAGTGAGGGGTTAATATCACAGGGAAACAGAATGTGAGGGGTTAATATCACAGAGAGAGTGTGAGACAGAGAATGAGGGGTTAATATCACAGGGAGCCAGAACGTGAGGGGTTACTATCACAGGGAGAGTGTGAGACAGAGAGTGAGGGGTTAATATCACAGGGAGAGAGAACGCAAGGGGTTAATATCACAGGGAGAGTGAGAGTCAGAGAGTGAGGGGTTAATATCACAGGGAGAGAGAAAGTGAGGGGTTAATATCACAGGGGGAGTGTGAGACAGAGAGTGAGGGGTTAATATCACAGGGAGAGAGAACATGAGGGGCTAATATCACAGGGAGATTGTGAGACAGAGAGTGAGGGGTTAATATCACAGGGAGAGAGAACATGAGGGGCTAATATCACAGGGAGATTGTGAGACAGAGAGTGAGGGGTTAATATCACAGGGAGAGAGAAAGTGAGGGGTTAATATCACAGGGGGAGTGTGAGACAGAGAGTGAGGGGTTAATATCACAGGGCGAGAGAAAGTGAGGGTTAATATCACAGGGAGAGTGTGAGATAGAGAGTGAGGGGTTAATATCACAGGGCGAGAGAAAGTGAGGGGCAAATATCACAGGGAGAGTGTGAGACAGAGAGTGAGGGGTTAATATCACAGGGAGAGAGAAAGTGAGGGGTTAATATCACAGGGGGAGTGTGAGACAGAGAGTGAGGGGTTAATATCACAGGGAGAGTGGGAGTCAGAGAGTGAGGGGTTAATATCACAGGGCGAGAGAAAGTGAGGGGCAAATATCACAGGGAGAGTGTGAGACAGAGAGTGAGGGGTTAATATCACAGGGAGAGTGGGAGTCAGAGAGTGAGGGGTTAATATCACAGGGCGAGAGAAAGTGAGGGGCAAATATCACAGGGAGAGTGTGAGACAGAGAGTGAGGGGTTAATATCACAGGGCGAGAGAAAGTGAGGGGCTAATATCACAGGGAAAGTGTGAGACAGAGAGTGAGGGGTTAATATCACAGGGCGAGAGAAAGTGAGGGGCTAATATCACAGGGGGAGTGTGAGACAGAGAGTGAGGGGTTAATATCACAGGGCGTGAGAAAGTGAGGGGTTAATATCACAGGGAGAGTGTGAGACAGAGAGTGAGGGGTTAATATCACAGGGAGAGTGGGAGTCAGAGAGTGAGGGGTTAATATCACAGAAAGATTGAGAAAGAGAGTGAGGGGTTAATATCACAGGGAGAGTGGGAGTCAGAGAGTGAGGGGTTAATATCACAGAGAGATTGGGACAGAGTGTGTGGGGTTAATATCACAGAGAGATTGGGACAGAGTGTGTGGGGTTAATATCACAGGGAGAGTGGGACAAAGCGTGAGGGGTTAATGTCAAAAGGAGAGAAAGTGAGGGGTTAATATCACAGGGAGAGTGTGAGACAGCGAGTGAGGGGTTAATATCACAGGGAGAGAGAACATGAGGGGCTAATATCACAGGGAGAGTGTGAGACAGCGAGTGAGGGGTTAATATCACAGGGACAGAGGAAGCGAGGGGTTAATATCACAGGGAGTGCGTGAGACAGTGAGTAAGGGGTTAATATCACAGGGAGAGTGGGAGTCAGAGAGTGAGGGGTTAATATCACAGGAAGAGTGTGAGACAGCGAGTGAGGGGTTAATATCACAGGGAGAGAAAACATGAGGGGCTAATATCACAGGGAGTGCGTGAGACAGCGAGTGAGTGGATAATATCACAGGGAGAGTGGGAGTCAGAGAGTGAGGGGTTAATATCACAGGAAGAGTGTGAGACAGCGAGTGAGGGGTTAATATCACAGGGAGAGTGGGAGTCAGAGAGGGAGGAGTTAATATCAGAGAGAGATTGAGACAGAGTGAAGGGTTAATATAACTGAGAGTGATTGAGAGTGTGGGTTTAATATCACAAGGAGAGTGGGACAAAGCGTGAGGGGTTAATGTCAAAAGGAGAGAAAGTGAGGGGTTACTATCACAGGGAGTGTGTGAGACAGAGTGTGAGGGGTTAATATCACAGGGAGAGTGTGAGACAGAGTGAGGGGTTAATATCACAGGGAGAGTGTGAGACAGAGAGTGAGGGGTTAATATCACAGGGAGAGTGTGAGACAGAGAGTGAGGGGTTAATATCATAGGCAGAGAGAATGTGAGGGGTTAATATCACAGGGAGAATGTGAGACAGAGAGTGAGGGGTTAATATCACAGGGAGAATGTGAGACAGAGAGTGATGGGTTAATATCACAGGGAGAGAGGGAGAGAGAGGGAGAGATTCAGAGTGTGTTAAAGAGACAGCTAGGAGTGAGGAGTAGCTTGTATATTTAATTATTAATTAACTTTATGTTAAAGTTAATAACCAAATGTCATTTAGCAAGAGTCCACCAGAGGGGGTGATTTTACAGATATTGGGAGGCTGTCACTGTGGAACACAGACTGACCACGAGGATAATACTTACTAGATATTGGGGGCGATGTGGTGAATCTTGATACAGTTCTTATCAGCAACAACCATGTCATCCGTGGCCCGGGTATCAGATCCCAGAATCACCCCATCCTACATAACGAAGAAAACAATCAGTCAGCGTGCTGGTCATCTCACCGCCACACTCTGATCGCGAGCTCACTCTCAGAAACTGTCAACTGGCTTGTGTGGAGTGAGGCCAATTAAACGTTCATTACTGCCTCAAGACTGAGTAAAAGACAAGAAAAAACACAACCTGTTTTTGCCCCGCTGATTTTTCTCTGGGTTATTGTCCAGGGAGATATGTCCCGGTGATGAAACTTTAATCCGCAGAGACTTCGAGGCAATTGTGAAGGAGAGGTAACCGGGAGTTGTCGGCGAGGACTTACCTTGAAGATGATGCCAGTGATGGTGGTCCCGGTCTTCCTCGCTTTCGCAGGTTTGTAACCCACCTGCTGCAACTCCCTCTCCAGCGTTGCATTCCTGAAAGACACGAGAGATTTGAGAAGGAGGGTCAGGGGGAGAGAGAGAGCAAGTCAGGGGCGGGACTGCAGACTCATTCTGCAGTGCCTCAGTGATCTGAAGCCTCTCCGTCCACCCTCTCAGGTAGATGTAAGAGACGCGTTCGCACCATTTCCAAGATGATCCGGGAGAGTCCTCCCAAATTTCCGGGCCAACATTCATCCCTCAATCAACATCGCCAAAACAGATTCTCTGCTCACGGACACGTTGTGTGAAGATTAGCTGCTCTGTTTCCCGCATACACACCGTGACTACACAGTAAAAAGATAGCGAATCGCCTGTGATGAACTTTGGAAGGTCCCAAGGTTGTGGAAAGCATTTTATAAATGCAGATTGATTATTTTCTGACTAAGTATTGGGAATGATAGAGTTGTGAGAGGGTCAATATCCAGCAAGTTTAAACTGTCCACCTGCTGGTCAGGCCTCACCCTGAGCCCTGGCTCGGTGTTGAATGAATTCAGTTCACACAATCATGGGGTCAAAGGGCAGAAGGGGGGGGGTCACTGCTTATCGCCGCTCTCTGACCCCCGCTGGACCATGTGACTGGTGGGGCAGTGGGAATAGGATGGAATCTGGCTGTAATCCAGCCCTCTCACCTCACGGTCAAGCTAGCTGTGGGCACTCACTGAGGAGAGGGGAGGTGGGAGAGGAGGGGGGGGGGTGGGTGGGAGAGGAGGGGGGGGTGGGAGCGAGAGGAGGGGGGTGGGAGGGGAGGAGGAGGGGGGTGGGAGGGGAGGGATGGGGGTGTGGGGGGTGAGTGGGGAGGAGGGGAGGTGAGTGTGGGGGGGGAGGGGGTGAGTGGGGGTGAGTGGGGGAGAGGGGGTGAGTGGGGGGTGACTGGGGAGGAGGGGGAGGGGGACGGGGTGAGTGCGGGGGAGGGAGTGCGGGGGAGGGAGGGAGTGCGGGGGAGGGAGGGAGTGGGGGGAGGGAGGGAGTGGGGGGAGGGAGGGAGGGGGGGTGAGTGGGGAGGGTTCAGTGGGGGGGTGAGTGGGGGGTGAGTGGGGGGTGGGAGGGGGGTGGGAGGGGGGTGGGAGGGGGGTGGGAGGGGGGTGAGGGTGTGGGGGTGAGGAGGTGGGTGGGGGGTGACTGGGGTTGATGGGGGAAGGGTGTGGGGGTGAGGGGGGGTGAGGGGGTGAGTGGGGAGAAGGGGTATGAGTGGGGGTGGGGGACAGGAGGAGGGGTGGGGGGAGGGGTGATGAGTGGGGGGGAGGGGGAGTGAGTGGGGGGGAGAGGGAGTGAATGGGGGAGGGGGAGTGAGTGGGGGGAGGGGGAGTGAGTGGGGGGAGGGGGAGTGAGTGGGGGGGAGGGGGAGTGAGTGGGGGGGGAGGGGGAGTGAGTGGGGAGGGGGAGGGGGAGTGAGTGGGGAGGGGGAGGGGGGAGTGAGTGGGGGGGGTGAGTGGGTGGGGGAGGTGTAAGTGGGGGGGGTGTGAGTGGGGTGTGTGTGTGTGTGGGGGGGGTGTATGGGTGGGTGTGAGGGGGAGGTGGGAAGTGGGGGGGGAGGGGGTGAGTGGGGGGGAAGGGGGGATGAGTGGGGGGGGGTGATGGGGGGGAGGGGGTGATTGGGGGAGGGGGTGATTGGGGGAGGGGAGGGGGTGATTGGGGGAAGGTGTGATTGGGGGGAAGGGGAGGGGGTGATTGGGGGGGGAAGGGGGGAAGGGGAGGGGGTGATTGGGGCGGAGGGGAGGGGGTGATTGGGGGGGAGGGGAGGGGGTGTTGGGGGGTGATTGGGGGGAGGGAGGTGAGTGGGGTGGAGGGGGAGGAGGGAAGAGTGGGGGGGAGGGGGTGATTGGGGAGGGGAGGGGTGATTGGGGAGGGGAGGGCGTGATTGGGGAGGGGGTGATTGGGGGGAGGGGAGGGGGTGATTGGGGGGAGGGGAGGGGGTGATTGGGGGGAGGGGATGGGGTGATTGGGGGAGGGGAGGAGGTGATTGGGGGAGGGGAGGAGGTGATTAGGGGAATGGAGTGGGTGATTGGGGGGAGGGGAGTGGGTGATTGTGGGATGGGGAGGGGGTGATTGGGGAGGGGAGTGGGTGATTGGGGGAATGGGGGGGTGATTGGGGGGAGGGGGGGAGAGGATGAGTGGGGGGAGAGGATGAGTGGGGGGAGAGGATGAGTGGGGGGAGAGGATGAGTGGGGTGGGGGGAGGGGATGAGTGGGGTGGGGGGAGGGGATGAGTGGGGGGAGGGGATGAGTGGGGGGAGGGGATGAGTGGGGGGAGGGGATGAGTGGGGGGAGGGGATGAGTGGGGGGAGGGCGGGGGGTGGGGGGGGAGGGGGTGGGGTGGGAGGGCGCGGGGGTGGGGTGGGAGGGCGGGGGGGTGGGGTGGGAGGGCGGGGGGGTGGGGTGGGAGGGCGGGGGGGTGGGGTGGGAGGGCGGGGGGGCGGGTGGGGAGTGGGGGGGGAGGGCGGGGAGTGGGGGGGGAGGGCGGGGAGTGGGGGGGGAGGGCGGGGAGTGGGGGGGGAGGGCGGGGAGTGGGGGGGAGGGCGGGGAGTGGGGGGGGGGAGTGCGGGGAGTGGGGGGGGGGGAGTGCAGGGAGTGGGGGGGAGTGGGAGGGGGGGTGGGGGGGGAGTGGGGGGGGGGAGTGGGAGGGGGGGAGCGGGGGGGGAGTGGGAGGGGGGGAAGGGTGGAGTGGGGGAGAGGGGGAGGGGGGTCTGGGGGGGGAGGGGGAAGGGGGAGTGGCGGGGGAGGGGGGAGTGGGGGGGAGGGGGAGGGGGAGTGGGGGAGGGGGAGTGGGGGGAGGGGGAGGGGGAGTGGGGGGAGGGGGAGTGGGGGGAGGGGGAGTGGGGGAGGGGGAGTGGGGGGAGGTTGAGGGGGGAGTGGGGGAAAGGGAGGGGGGAGTGGGGGGAGGGGAGGGGGAGTGGATGGGGGAGTGGGGGGAGGGGAAGGGGGAGTGGATGCGGGAGTGGGGGGAGGGGGTGGAGGAGGGAGGGGGTGGGGGTGGGAGAGGGGGATGGGGGGTGAGTGGGTGGGAGGGGGGAGTGTGGGGAGGGGCGGGTGAGTGGAGGGGAGGGGCGGGTGAGTGGAGGGGAGGGGGAGAAGGGGGGTGAGTGGGGGGAAGAGGGGGTGAGTGAGGGGGAAGTGGGGTGAGTGGGGTGGAGGGGGGTAGGGGGGGAGAAGGGAAGAGTGGGGGGGAGGGGGTGATTGGGGGGGAGGGGTGATTGGGGGGGAGGGGTGATTGGGGGGAGGGGAGGTGGTGATTGGGGGAGGGGAGGGGGGGGAGGGGGTGATTGGGGGAGGGGAGGGGGAAGTGGGGGTGGAGGGGGGAGTGTGGGGAGGGGCGGGTGAGTGGAGGGGAGGGGGGGAGAAGGGGGGGTGAGTAGGGGGAAGGGGGGGGAGGAGGTGAGTGGGGGGTGAGTGGGGGGGGAGGGGGGGAGTGGTGGGGGAGGGGGTGAGTGGTGGGAGAGGGGGAAGTGGGGGTGGGAGGGGGGGGGGAGTGGGGAGGGAGGGGAGGGGGAGGGATGGGAGGGGGGGTGAGTGGAAGGGAGGGGGGTGAGTGGAGGGGAGGGTGGGTGAGTGGAGGGGAGGGGGGGTGAGTGGAGGGGAGGGGGGGTGAGTGGAGGGGAGGGGGGGTGAGTGGAGGGGAGGGGGGGTGAGTGGAGGGGAGGGGGGGGTGAGTGGAGGGGAGGGGGGGGTGAGTGGAGGGGAGGGGGGGGTGAGTGGAGGGGAGGGGGGGTGAGTGGAGGGGAGGGGGGGGTGAGTGGAGGGGAGGGGGGGGTGAGTGGAGGGGAGGGGGGGGTGAGTGGAGGGGAGGGGGGGGGTGAGTGGAGGGGAGGGGGGGTGAGTGGAGGGGAGGGGGGGTGAGTGGAGGGGAGGGGGGGTGAGTGGAGGGGAGGGGGGGTGAGTGGAGGGGAGGGGGGGTGAGTGGAGGGGAGGGGGGGTGAGTGGAGGGGGGGTGAGTGGAGGGGAGGAGGGGGTGAGTGGAGGGGAGGAGGGGGTGAGTGGAGGGGAGGGGGGGTGGAGGGGAGGGGGGAGGGGAGGGGGGTGAGGGGAGGAGGATCCCGGGGGGGGGGGAGGAGGATCCCAGGGGGGGGGGTAGGAGGATCCCGGGGGGGGGGGGGGTAGGAGGATCCCGGGGGGGGGGAGGAGGATCCCGGGGGGGGGGGGAGGAGGATCCCGGGGGGGGAGGAGGATCCGGGGGGGGGGGGGAGGAGGATCCCGGGGGGGGGGGGGGAGGAGGATCCCAGGGGGGTGGGGGATCCCAGGGGGGGGGATCCCAGGGGGGGGGAGTGGGGAGGGGGATCCCAGGGGGGGAGTGGGGAGGGGGATCCCAGGGGGGAGTGGGGGATCCCAGGGGGGAGGGAGGTCCCAGGGGGAGGGGGATCCCAGGGGGGAGGGGGGAGGAGGATCCCGGGGGGGAGGAGGAATCCAGGGGGGGGAGGGAGGATCCCAGGGGGGGGGAGGAGGATCCCAGGGGGGGGAGGAGGATCCCAGGGGGGGAGGAGGAATCCAGGGGGGGAGGAGGAATCCAGGGGGGGGAGGGAGGATCCCAGGGGGGGGAGGGAGGATCCCAGGGGGGGGAGGGAGGATCCCAGGGGGGGGAGGGAGGATCCCAGGGGGGGGAGGGAGGATCCCAGGGGGGGAGGGGGATCCCAGGGGGGAGGGAGGTCCCAGGGGGAGGGGAATTCCAGGGGGGGAGTGGGGAGGAGGAACCCAGGGGGAGGGGGATCCCAGGGGGGGGAGGGGGATCCCAGGGGGGGGGGGAGGGGGATCCCAGGGGGGGGGGAGGGGGATCCCAGGGGGGGGGAGGGGGATCCCAGGGGGGGGGGGGGGGAGGGGGATCCCAGGGGGGGGGGGGGGAGGGGGATCCCAGGGGGGGGAGGGGGGATCCCAGGGGGGGGGAGGGGGGATCCCAGGGGGGGGGAGGGGGGATCCCAGGGGGGGGGAGGGGGGATCCCAGGGGGGGGGAGGGGGATCCCAGGGGGGGGGAGGAGGATGCCAGGGGGGAGGGGGATCCGAGGGGGGAGGGGGAGGGGGATCCCAGAGGGGGAGTGGGGAGGAGGAACCCAGGGGGAGGAGGATCCCAGGGGGAGGGGGGAGGATCCCAGGGGGGGGGGGGGAGGAGGATCCTGGGGGGGGGGGGGGGAGGGGGGAGGGGGGGGAGGGGGGGGGAGGAGGATCCCGGGGGGGAGAGGAGGATCCCGGGGGGGGGGGGAGGAGGATCCCGGGGGGGGGGGAGGAGGATCCCAGGGGGGGAGGAGGAGGATCCCAGGGGGGGAGAGGAGGATCCCGGGGGGGGGAGGAGGATCCCGGGGGGGGAGGAGGATCCCAGGGGAGGAGGAGGAGGATCCCAGGGGGGGAGAGGAGGATCCCGGGGGGGGGAGGAGGATCCCGGGGGGGGGAGGAGGATCCCAGGGGAGGAGGAGGAGGATCCCAGGGGGGGAGGAGGAGGATCCCAGGGGGGGAGGAGGAGGATCCCAGGGGGGGAGGAGGAGGATCCCAGGGGGGGAGGAGGAGGATCCCAGGGGGGGGGGAGGGGGGTCCCAGGGGGGGGGAGGGGGGGTCCCAGGGGGGGGGAGGGGGATCCCAGGGGGGAGGGGGGATCCCAGGGGGGAGGGGGGATCCCAGGGGGGAGTGGGGGATCCCAGGGGGGAGTGGGGGGTCCCGGGGGGAGGGGGGTCCCGGGGGGGGGGGATCGCAGGGGGGAGGGGGTCCCGGGGGGGGGGATCCCAGGGGGGTCCCGGGGGAGGGGGATCCCAGGGGGGGAGCGGGATCCTCCCGGTTTCCCAGCTGTAAATGGGAGTGAGGAGCAAGGTTCAAATCCGAAAATATTCCTTTTCTATTTGAGTCCATTTGGTTTGTGAAAATAATGCCTCAGTCTCGGTACAAAACCCATGCTGAATGTGCGAGTCATTCAGGAAGTGTCTTACTTTCAGTTTCTATCTGCCCAGCATATTTGAAATCTATGGCAGGCTGGGTGCACTGCCCCATTCCCTCACTGTCCAGCCAGTTAGCCAGCAGCAGCTCTCTCCGGAGACAGCACAGTGCCAGGATCAATGCTGGGACACCTGGAGGCAGGCGACACGGAAGTCCCTCTAAAACTCCTGGCCAGCTTCATTCTTTACTCTTTGGACATTATCCCGGGATTTCCTTCACCTCCTCTGACCTCCTCCTCCTCCTCCTGCTCACCTGCTGCAGTTCTCAAAGCTGAATCCCCCCACAGGGGTGCTCAGGAATCTCTCACACTTCAACATGTCGTCCTGAGGAACAGCTCGACAGCTCACTTACTTTCACTTTCATAAACTATTCAGCAAAAGCCCATGTGATTACAGGGAGCCAGACTTACCAAAATTGGTTTTCGAACCAGAGTGAGGTCAAAATTCAAAGATGCACCCAACATTGAAACCAGTTTCTTTCCTCTCCTCCAGACTCCTGTCACTGCCTGTGGGCCCAGTCACACTCACCCAGCGGATTTCTGAGTCAAGGTGAGCTTGACTTTAATGAGGGTGTGGAGGTGTTGGAGTTTTAAACGTGGAGTTTTATTTTGGTTCAAGGAACCAGCTGCTGTGTTGGCACACTTTACAACAGGTCCTGCTGCTTTAAAGTGTAAGATAGTGAGGCCCAGCGGGGAAGCTGTACGTGCCCCACGGGAGAGATCGGTCAGTGTATCCCTGTGGGCCTCGTACAGGTTATTACATCAGTTCCGACGTCGTCCTGAAGTGGCAATGAGTCTCTGTCCATGTCCGAAACCGGGATGTCACCATACGGCTGGCCTGCACTCTGGTCCGTGGTGGGTTGTGACCCTGACTGCAGGGGTTGAGGGAAAAGGGCGGTGAAGGCACTGATGTGAACGGTGTGGTCTTCTCGGAGGGGTCCCTGCTTTTGAGGTGCTCCACGTGCTTCCATCTGGTCTTTTCCCCAGTTCTGATTTTTTTAAATTTTCGAGTACCCAATTCATTTTTCCAATTAAGGGGCAATTTAGCATGGCCAATCCACCTACCCTGCACATCTTTGGGTTGTGGGGGAGAAACCCACGCAAACACGGGGAGAATGTGCAAACTCCACACGGACAGTGACCCAGAGCCCGGATCGAACCTGGGACCTCGGCGCCGTGAGGCAGCCGTGCTAACCATTGCGCCACGAGCTGCCCCCAATTCTGACTTTTTACAAAACCGGCCCCTCTCTCTCTCCATCACCCCCCCGGGGTGCACTGGACGCCGTCCTCAAAACTGGGGACCCGGACGGCATGTCCTGGCTTGAAACCTCTATTGGGTGTGTGGTTGCCGTGGTATTTTCTCTGGAGCTCCTGCTTCATTTCGAATTTCCTGCCAAGACATGGCAATGTTAAGCTCAGGCAAGGCCAGAGGCTTCGGCCCATCAGTAGCTCCTCCCCGGTGCTACCCCGGTCGTGACATGCAGCATAGTCCGATAGTGGAACAAAAACCGCATCAGCTTTGTTCGGAGGGACCGATATTCTGCTTCCTTGTGCCGTGCTTGAAATTTGAACCGCCCGCTATGCCGAACTATTCGAGGAAGGTGGTATGGAGCATTCCCGATGTGCTTCACCCCATTGGCCCACATGAATGTCTGGAACTCCTGACTAGTGAACAGGGTCCTATTGTCTGGGACATGAACCTCCGGTGTCCCGTGGGTGATAATCGATTAACGTAGTTTCGCCACTGTACCCCTCGAGCTAGTCGTGGGCATTCGGTGTACATTGAGCCATTACAAGTGGGCGTCCACGAGGATCAGAAACATTGACCCAATGAATGGCCCAGCAACATCGGTGTGTGAGCGCACCCACTGGCCATTCCCAGTGGTGGAGCAAGGCTGAAGGAGGGAGCTTCTGGTGTTCCTGGCAGGCCGAGCACCTTTTCACCGTGTCTCAGTGTCTCCGCCGGGCGGGGTGGCCATCAAGTTAAGAGTCATTACAACCTCATCCGTTATTGGTGCAGATGGGGAACTCACAGGCAGAGGGAGTCGACTGAGGGCGTTGGCGCTTGCTTTTTGTACTCCCGGGCGATATTCAAACGTATATTCGTAAGTCGCTAATAGCAACGCCCAGCGTTAGACCCAGGCCGCAGCTATCGGAGGAACCCCCTTGTCCTCCTTGATGAGGCCAGGAGGAGCGTATGGTTGGTTGATAACAAAGGAATGGCGGCCCGTAGATGTACTGGTGGAATGTTTTCACTGCGTCTATCACGGCCAATCCCTCTTTCTATTTGGGTGTAACGGTATTCAGCATTGGGCAGTGATCTGGATCGATATGATATTGGATGTTCCGTGCCATGACTGCTCCAATGCCATACGGGAAGGCGTCACATGTGAGGACAAGCAGCCATGAAGGGTCAGACTGTGTCGAAAGCTGGGAGGACAGTAGCTGCCTCTTCACCCTAGCAAACCCTTCCTTTTGTGGCGTCCCCATGCCTATTTTTGGTACTTTTTCAGCAGTGCGAGCACGGGTGCCGATAGGGTGGCCAGTTGTGGGGTGAACCTTCCATTGTAGTTCACGAGCTCCAAAAACTACTTCAATTCGGTCATATTCTCAAGTGTTGGGGCCCTTATGGCCTTGGCCTTTTCCTCTATTGGGTGCAAACCATCCTTATCCACACGATATCCCAGGTATGTGACCACCTTCGCCTGGAACACACACTTACCTCTCTTCAGGTGGATGCCCGCTTTGGGGAACGTCGGAGGACCTCCTCCAGGTTGCCAGGTGCTCCATCAAGGTCGCTCCTGATCATCTAGACATACCGTTGCTCTGGGCAGTCCCTGGAGAATGCCTTTCAATACTCGCTGAAAGACCCCGAAGGGGAGCCGAATGAATCTGTACAGACAGACCCCTGTGGGTATTGGTGGTGACGTACCTTCGAGATGCTGCATCAAGTCCCAGTTGGAGGTTTGCACGGCTCATGTTGAGCTTTGTGATTAAGTGGATCCCGGCGAGCTTCATGTACAAGTCTTCCACACACGTCATAGGGTCACGGTCCAGGGGAAGGGCCCTGTTCACTGTCAGCTGGTAGTCACCACAAAGGTGAACCGACTTATCCGGTTTCTGTTCTGAGACCACTGGTGCTGCCCATTTTGCAAACAGGGATTGGCCGAATGATACCCAAGCTTTCCAAACATTGCAATTCGGTTTCTACCATCGCATGACGGGTGTAGGGGACTGGTCGGGCACTGAAATATTTGGACTGGGCCTCCGGGTCAACATAGACCCCTTTCACCCTGGCCCCTTTTATCTTCCCTGGAAAATGTTCGGATATTTCCCGAGGACCTCGTATAGACTACCGGAGCCCGTCTGGAAGATTTGCTGCCAGCCCAGGCGAAGTGTCTGTAGCCGGTCCTTGTACCACTGTCAGCGGCAGCCGGACTGTTTGTTGTCCGTGGGTGACCGGGGTCACATTGGTAACTATGATGTTCAATGGCTCCCTGATATACATTGCCAGCCAGGCCTTGGCATCTCACAAGCCCAAGGGCAGGATACCCATGCGGAGCCGCCGGAAGGTTTGTTGACCAATGATAGAGATGGCAGCTCCCGTGTCAATCTCCATGAGCAGGGGGTGACTGTTAACTTGGAGCTTAATCTGAATTGGGGCAACTTTAGGGGCTGTGATGCAATTCAGCTCCATCGGGTTGTCCTCCTCAGGTTGGGCGATGTGCAAGGTCCTGGCTCAGGGTGACTTTGTCGTCTGGCCAGGGCAGCGCACTCTCTGTCGATTCTGGTGGCCTTGGCTGCTGCGCGTTCTATGACCGCAAGTGCCACAAGGCTGCGGGTAACCCCGTCATCCTCCGGGGAGGTATCCCGTTGGTCAGTGGTGGCCCCTGACCGTTGAGTCCGGACATGATGCTGTGCACCTGACCGTTTCTTTGGTGGCAATTGAGACATGTGAGGTCTGTCCTTAGAGGGTGCCGCACTTCTGTGCAGGGGCACGTCCAACACTTTGGACACTGTAGTCAACGGAAGGAACCCTGGAGCTCCTGGACCCCCTCTCAGCATTCTCACGTGTTCAATGGCTCTTTTCAGGCCAAGGTTGGCTCGGCTAATAGCTTCCTCTGCGCTGCCACATTGTTGGCCCCGCACTCCAACTGGTCCCTTAACTTCAGTGTTCTGCTAGCTTCCGGAGTCGCTTCACGAATTCTGTCACCGACTCCCCTGGACTCTGTGCAGCCGTGTTAAACAGATACCGTTACATTATCACTGATGGTTTGGGGACATTGTGATTCGCCACCAACTCCATGAATTCCTCGAAGGATTTCGAGTCCGCGGCTGTCGGGTAGTTATGGCTCTTGATTATGCCAAAGGTTGCGGCCCACAATCGGTCAGGTGGACCACCTTCTGTCGGTCCCCTCCACTGACACCGTTCAGCTGAAATCAAAACTGCATTTGCTTGGCACATTGGGCCCAATCCTCTAGGCTTGCGTTACAAATTTCCCAAAAAGCAACATTTTTGAAATTCCTCCGACCTCGTTCCTATGCGGGTCTTTTCCAGAGTCACAGTCGTTTTTACCTCGTCGCCAGTGTAAAGATCAGTAGGCCCGAGAAGCTGAGGTAACTGTGGTTTTATTTTGGTGAAAGGAAACGGCTGCTAAGGCGGCTCACATCACAACAGGTCCTGGTCGGGACTAATGGGAATGCCGGTCCCAGTCCAGGCCGGTTTTTAAAGTGTAAGGTAAAGAGCCCCAGCTGGGTGAGCCTCCGTGGGGAAGCTCACGTTGCACGGGTCCCATGGGGAGATCGATCAATGTATGCCTGTGGGCCTCGTAGGGGTAATTACAGAGGGAGTAGTGAAGGGGCCACAGATTGAAGTCCAGCCCCTGCTGGGAGCAAATAGACAGTCCGAGCTGATCAGTTTACACTATGTGAGTCAGTGGGGGTTGCGAACACATGTCTGGACATTGGTGTCACTCTGAATATCTTTATGTGTCGATGCTTGTGTATTTCATCATATATGTGACTGTCTGGGTACCTGTGTGTCTATTTCCTGGTGTATGTGTCTTTCTGCGTGCCTGTGTGTCTATTTCCTGGTGTATGTGTCTTTCTGCGTGCCTGTGTGTCTATTTCCTGGTGTATGTGTCTTTCTGGGTGTTTGTGTGTCTATTTCCTGGTGCATGTGTCTTTCTGGGTGTCTATTTCCTGGTGTATGTGTCTTTCTGGGTGTTTATTTCCTGGTGCATGTGTCTTTCTGGGTGTTTATTTCCTGGTGCTTGTGTCTTTCTGGGTGTCTATTTCCTGGTGCATGTGTCTTTCTGGGTGTCTATTTTCTGGTGTATGTGTCTTTCTGGGTGTCTATTTCCTGGTGTATGTGTCTTTCTGGGTGTCTATTTCCTGGTGCATGTGTCTTTCTGGGTGTTTATTTCCTGGTGCATGTGTCTTTCTGGGTGTCTATTTCCTGGTGTATGTGTCTTTTTGGGTGTCTATTTCCTGGTGTATGTGTCTTTCTGGGTGTTTATTTACTGGTGCATGTGTCTTTCTGGGTGTCTATTTCCTGGTGCATGTGTCTTTCTGGATGTTTATTTCCTGGTGCATGTGTCTTTCTGGGTGTCTATTTCCTGGTGCATGTGTCTTTCTGAGTGTTTATTTCCTGGTGCATGAGTCTCTCTTGCTGTCTATTTCCTGGAGCATGAATCTTTCTGGATGCCCGTGTGTCTATTTCCTGGTGCATGTGTCTTTCTGGGTGTCTATTTCCTGCTGCATGTGTCTTTCTGGGTGTCTATTTCCTGGTGCATGTGTCTTTCTGGGTGTCTATTTCCTGGTGTATGTGTCTTTCTGGGTGTTTATTTACTGGTGCATGTGTCTTTCTGGGTGTCTATTTCCTGGTGCATGTGTCTTTCTGGGTGTCTATTTCCTGCTGCATGTGTCTTTCTGGGTGTCTATTTCCTGGTGTATGTGTCTTTCTGGGTGTTTATTTACTGGTGCATGTGTCTTTCTGGGTGTCTATTTCCTGGTGTATGTGTCTTTCTGGGTGTCTATTTCCTGGTGCATGTGTCTTTCTGAGTGTTTATTTCCTGGTGCATGAGTCTCTCTTGCTGTCTATTTCCTGGAGCATGAATCTTTCTGGATGCCCGTGTGTCTATTTCCTGGTGCATGTGTCTTTCTGGGTGTCTATTTCCTGCTGCATGTGTCTTTCTGGGTGTCTATTTCCTGGTGCATGTGTCTTTCTGGGTGTCTATTTCCTGGTGTATGTGTCTTTCTGGGTGTTTATTTACTGGTGCATGTGTCTTTCTGGGTGTCTATTTCCTGGTGCATGTGTCTTTCTGGGTGTCTATTTCCTGCTGCATGTGTCTTTCTGGGTGTCTATTTCCTGGTGTATGTGTCTTTCTGGGTGTCTATTTCCTGGTGCATGTGTCTTTCTGAGTGTTTATTTCCTGGTGCATGAGTCTCTCTTGCTGTCTATTTCCTGGAGCATGAATCTTTCTGGATGCCCGTGTGTCTATTTCCTGGTGCATGTGTCTTTCTGGGTGTCTATTTCCTGCTGCATGTGTCTTTCTGGGTGTCTATTTCCTGGTGCATGTGTCTTTCTGGGTGTCTATTTCCTGGTGTATGTGTCTTTCTGGGTGTTTATTTACTGGTGCATGTGTCTTTCTGGGTGTCTATTTCCTGGTGCATGTGTCTTTCTGGGTGTCTATTTCCTGCTGCATGTGTCTTTCTGGGTGTCTATTTCCTGGTGTATGTGTCTTTCTGGGTGTTTATTTACTGGTGCATGTGTCTTTCTGGGTATCTATTTCCTGGTGTATGTGTCTTTCTGGGTGTTTATTTACTGGTGCATGTGTCTTTCTGGGTGTCTATTTCCTGGTGCATGTGTCTTTCTGGGTGTCTATTTCCTGCTGCATGTGTCTTTCTGGGTGTCTATTTCCTGGTGTATGTGTCTTTCTGGGTGTCTATTTCCTGGTGCATGTTTCTTTCTGGGTGTCTATTTCCTGGTGTATGTGTCTTTCTGGGTGTCTATTTCCTGGCGTATGTGTCTTTCTGGGTGTCTATTTCCTGGTGCATGTGTCTTTCTGGGTGTCTATTTCCTGGTGCGTGTGTCTCTCTTGCTGTCTATTTCCTGGAGCATGTGTCTTTCTGGGTGTCTATTTCCTGGTGCATGTGTATTTCTGCGTGCCTGTGTGTCTATTTCCTGGTGTATGTGTCTTTCTGCGTGCCTGTGTGTCTATTTCCTGGTGTATGTGTCTTTCTGGGTGTTTGTGTGTCTATTTCCTGGTGCATGTGTCTTTCTGGGTGTCTATTTCCTGGTGTATGTGTCTTTCTGGGTGTTTATTTCCTGGTGCATGTGTCTTTCTGGGTGTTTATTTCCTGGTGCATGTGTCTTTCTGGGTGTCTATTTCCTGGTGCATGTGTCTTTCTGGGTGTCTATTTTCTGGTGTATGTGTCTTTCTGGGTGTCAATTTCCTGGTGTATGTGTCTTTCTGGGTGTCTATTTCCTGGTGCACGTGTCTTTCTGGGTGTTTATTTCCTGGTGCATGTGTCTTTCTGGGTGTCTATTTCCTGGTGCATGTGTCTTTCTGGGTGTCTATTTCCTGGTGCATGTGTCTTTCTGGGTGTCTATTTCCTGGTGCATGTGTCTTTCTGGGTGTCTATTTTCTGGTGTATGTGTCTTTCTGGGTGTCAATTTCCTGGTGTATGTGTCTTTCTGGGTGTCTATTTCCTGGTGCACGTGTCTTTCTGGGTGTTTATTTCCTGGTGCATGTGTCTTTCTGGGTGTCTATTTCCTGGTGCATGTGTCTTTCTGGGTGTCTATTTCCTGGTGCATGTGTCTTTCTGGGTGTCTATTTCCTGGTGCATGTGTCTTTCCGGGTGTCTATTTCCTGGTGCATGTGTCTTTCTGGGTGTCTATTTCCTGGTGTATGTGTCTTTCTGGGTGTCTATTTCCTGGTGTATGTGTCTTTCTGGGTGTCTATTTCCTGGTGCATGTGTCTTTCTGGGTGTCTATTTCCTGGTGCATGTGTCTTTCTGGGTGTCTATTTCCTGGTGCATGTGTCTTTCTGGGTGTCTATTTCCTGGTGCATGTGTCTTTCTGGGTGTTTATTTCCTGGTGCATGTGTCTTTCTGGGTGTCTATTTCCTGGTGCATGTGTCTTTCTGGGTGTCTATTTCCTGGTGCATGTGTCTTTCTGGGTGTTTATTTCCTGGTGCATGTGTCTTTCTGGGTGTCTATTTCCTGGTGCATGTGTCTTTCTGGGTGTCTATTTCCTGGTGCATGTGTCTCTCTTGCTGTCTATTTCCTGTAGCATGAATCTTTCTGGATGCCCGTGTGTCTATTTCCTAGTGCATGTGTCTTTCTTGGTGTTTATTTCCTGGTGCATGTGTCTTTCTGGGTGTCTATTTCCTGGTGTATGTGTCTTTCTGGGTGTCTATTTCCTGGTGTATGTGTCTTTCTGGGTGTCTATTTCCTGCTGCATGTGTCTTTCTGGGTGTCTATTTCCTGGTGCATGTGTCTTTCTGGGTGTCTATTTCCTGGTGCATGTGTCTTTCTGGGTGTCTATTTCCTGGTGCATGTGTCTTTCTGGGTGTCTATTTCCTGGTGCATGTGTCTTTGTGAGTGTTTATTTCCTGGTGCGTGTGTCTCTCTGGGTGTCTATTTCCTGGTGCATGTGTATTTCTGCGTGCCTGTGTGTCTATTTCCTGGTGTATGTGTCTTTCTGGGTGTCTATTTCCTGGTGCATGTGTCTTTCTGGGTGTCTATTTCCTGGTGCATGTGTCTTTCTGGGTGTCTATTTCCTGGTGCATGTGTCTTTCTGGGTGTCTATTTCCTGGTGCATGTGTCTTTCTGGGTGTCTATTTCCTGGTGCATGTGTATTTCTGCGTGCCTGTGTGTCTATTTCCTGGTGTATGTGTCTTTCTGCGTGCCTGTGTGTCTATTTCCTGGTGTATGTGTCTTTCTGGGTGTTTGTGTGTCTATTTCCTGGTGCATGTGTCTTTCTGGGTGTCTATTTCCTGGTGTATGTGTCTTTCTGGGTGTTTATTTCCTGGTGCATGTGTCTTTCTGGATGTTTATTTCCTGGTGCATGTGTCTTTCTGGGTGTCTATTTCCTGGTGCATGTGTCTTTCTGGGTGTCTATTTCCTGGTGCATGTGTCTTTCTGGGTGTCTATTTCCTGGTGTATGTGTCTTTCTGGGTGTCTATTTCCTGGTGCACGTGTCTTTCTGGGTGTTTATTTCCTGGTGCATGTGTCTTTCTGGGTGTCTATTTCCTGGTGCATGTGTCTTTCTGGGTGTTTATTTTCTGGTGCATGTGTCTTTCTGGGTGTCTATTTCCTGGTGTATGTGTCTTTCTGGGTGTCTATTTCCTGGTGTATGTGTCTCTCTGGGTGTCTATTTCCTGGTGTATGTGTCTTTTTGGGTGTCTATTTCCTGGTGTATGTGTCTTTTTGGGTGTTTATTTACTGGTGCATGTGTCTTTCTGGGTGTCTATTTCCTGGTGCATGTGTCTTTCTGGGTGTTTATTTCCTGCTGCATGTGTCTTTCTGGGTGTCTATTTCCTGGTGCATGTGTCTTTCCGGGTGTCTATTTCCTGGTGCATGTGTCTTTCTGGGTGTCTATTTCCTGGTGCATGTGTCTCTCTTGCTGTCTATTTCCTGGTGCATGTGTCTTTCTGGGTGTCTATTTCCTGGTGTATGTGTCTTTCTGGGTGTTTATTTACTGGTGCATGTGTCTTTCTGGGTGTCTATTTCCTGGTGCATGTGTCTTTCTGGGTGTCTATTTCCTGGTGTATGTGTCTTTCTGGGTGTCTATTTTCTGGTGTATGTGTCTTTCTGGGTGTCTATTTCCTGGTGCATGTGTCTTTCTGGGTGTCTATTTCCTGGTGCATGTGTCTTTCTGGGTGTTTATTTCCTGGTGCATGTGTCTTTCTGGGTGTCTATTTCCTGGTGCATGTGTCTTTCTGGGTGTCTATTTCCTGGTGCATGTGTCTCTCTTGCTGTCTATTTCCTGGAGCATGAATCTTTCTGGATGCCCGTGTGTCTATTTCCTGGTGCATGTGTCTTTCTTGGTGTTTATTTCCTGGTGCATGTGTCTTTCTGGGTGTCTATTTCCTGGTGTATGTGTCTTTCTGGGTGTCTATTTCCTGGTGCATGTGTCTTTCAGGGTGTCTATTTCCTGGTGCATGTGTCTTTCTGGGTGTCTATTTCCTGGTGCATGTGTCTTTCTGGGTGTCTATTTCCTGGTGTATGTGTCTTTCTGGGTGTTTATTTCCTGGTGCATGTGTCTTTCTGGGTGTCTATTTCCTGGTGCATGTGTCTTTCTGAGTGTTTATTTCCTGGTGCGTGTGTCTTTCTGGGTGTCTATTTCCTGGTGCATGTGTCTTTCTGGGTGTCTATTTCCTGGTGCATGTGTCTTTCTGAGTGTTTATTTCCTGGTGCATGTGTCTTTCTGAGTGTTTATTTCCTGGTGCATGTGTCTTTCTGGGTGCCTATTTCCTGGCGCATGTGTCTTTCTGAGTGTTTATTTCCTGGTGCATGTGTCTTTCTGGGTGCCTATTTCCTGGCGCATGTGTCTTTCTGGGTGTCTATTTCCTGGTGTATGTGTCTTTCTGGGTGTCTATTTCCTGGTGCATGTGTATTTCTGGGTGTCTATTTCCTGGTGCATGTGTCTGTCTGGGTGTCTATTTCCTGGTGTATGTGTCTTTCTGGGTGTTTATTTCCTGGTGTATGTGTCTTTCTGGGTGTCTATTTCCTGGTGCATGTGTCTGTCTGGGTGTCTATTTCCTGGTGTATGTGTCTTTCTGGGTGTTTATTTCCTGGTGCGTGTGTCTTTCTGGGTGTCTATTTCCTGGTGCGTGTGTCTTTCTGGGTGTTTATTTCCTGGTGTATGTGTCTTTCTGGGTGTCTATTTCCTGGTGCATGTGTCTGTCTGGGTGTCTATTTCCTGGTGTATGTGTCTTTCTGGGTGTTTATTTCCTGGTGCGTGTGTCTTTCTGGGTGTCTATTTCCTGGTGCATGTATCTTTCTGGGTGTCTATTTCCTGGTGTATGTGTCTTTCTGGGTGTCTATTTCCTGGTGTATGTGTCTTTCTGGGTGTCTATTTCCTGGTGCATGTGTCTGTCTGGGTGTCTATTTCCTGGTGTATGTGTCTTTCTGGGTGTCTATTTCCTGGTGCATGTGTCTTTCTGGGTGTTTATTTCCTGGTGCATGTGTCTTTCTGGGTGTCTATTTCCTGGTGCATGTGTCTCTCTTGCTGTCTATTTCCTGGAGCATGAATCTTTCTGGATGCCCGTGTGTCTATTTCCTGGTGCATGTATCTTTCTGGGTGTCTATTTCCTGGTGTATGTGTCTTTCTGGGTGTCTATTTCCTGGTGTATGTGTCTTTCTGGGTGTCTATTTCCTGGTGCATGTGTCTTTCTGGGTGTTTATTTCCTGGTGCATGTGTCTTTCTTGGTGTTTATTTCCTGGTGCATGTGTCTTTCTGGGTGTCTATTTCCTGGTGCATGTGTCTTTCTGGGTGTCTATTTCCTGGTGCGTGTGTCTTTCTGGGTGTCTATTTCCTGGTGCATGTGTCTTTCTGGGTGTCTATTTCCTGGTGCATGTGTCTTTCTGGGTGTCTATTTCCTGGTGCATGTGTCTTTCTGGGTGTCTATTTCCTGGTGCATGTGTCTTTCTGGGTGTTTATTTCCTGGTGTATGTGTCTTTCTGGGTGTCTATTTCCTGGTGCATGAGTCTCTCTTGCTGTCTATTTCCTGGAGCATGAATCTTTCTGGATGCCCGTGTGTCTATTTCCTGGTGTATGTGTCTTTCGGGTGTCAATTTCCTGGCGCATGTGTCTGCCTGGGTGTCTATTTCCTGGTGTATGTGTCTTTCTGGGTGTCTATTTCCTGGTGTATGTGTCTTTCTGGGTGTCTATTTCCCGGTGCATGTGTCTTTCTGGGTGTCTATTTCCTGGTACATGTGTCTGCCTGTGCAGGTCTGTGACTTGGTCCTGACTTGTGCGTGTCAGGCATGCGTGACGGATGGGACTGGATACGGCCACGTTGTTCGCTTCTGCCCGTGAATGTTGAAAAGACGCAATATCACGCTGGCTGACCAATTAAGAGTAGGTGTGCTTGAAACGCGCACCACCATTAGAGAAGGGCTGCTGGCAGGGGCGGGTGTCAGGTTCAATGCAGACCTGGCAGGAGGTTTAAACTGAGCTGGGGCAGACCAAGGGCAGTAGGCACAGGGAGGTGAGCAAAGGGAAAACTGATTGCAGCAGCACACAGTCGACATGCCAGTGTGGAGGGCAATGCCAGTGTGGAGGGCAATGCCAGTGTGGAGCGCAATGCCAGTGTGGAGCGCAATGCCAGTGTGGAGGGCAATGCCAGTGTGGAGGGCAATGCCAGTGTGGAGGGCAATGCAAGTGGGCACTCGAACCACACCCCCTCCCACTTCTCAGACGGGTTCCTGTGCACTCTGGTGGATACGGTGAGTGCCAGGCGGTCATCCTGGCGCTGCAGGATGGCATGGGCAGAAGTGGCAGCAGGTCAGTGGGCACAATGTGGTGCGCCGTTATGCCGAAAAATGTTCAATGGTCTTCTGCGTTCAGCAAGGGTGTGTACTGAGTTGGCATGGTCCAGTGTGGAGGAGTCTGGAAGAGTGGTTATCCTGAGCAGCGCTCAGAGGTGTAGCAATCAGAGTAATGGAAGACACAGATACCTGAGCGTGTGAAGATGGGAGAGAAGATCAGAAGCCCTGGGTCTGTCTAAATGTCAGGTGGGCAAAGCTGGTGGAACTTCAACATGGTTCGTGGGTAGGAGGGGAGGAGAACATAGCTGGTGTTGCAGGTGGAGGGTTGATCAGTGAATCAACCTTTGTACTTGTAAGAGAACAGGAACAATAATGCCCCTGAACTGAGGGGTGGCCTACCTGCTCCAGGCTTTTGGCTCAGATGGTAGCATACTGTGGGAAGGCACGGCACACATGCGCGAGGAGCTGGTAGAGGTTGAGAGTGCCCAGGGTACCAGCTGTCAGAGGCCTGCTCGAGACCAGAATGAGACTGAGCCCCTAGAGTCAGCAATTAGGCGGCAGATGCCGGATTTCCTGTGGGATGTGTGGGAGGAGCTGGTGCAGATCCCTGAGGGTCTGCGTGCCATGGTCTCTGTCATGGAGGAGTCTATGAGGAGCATGAGTGCTACATTGACCCTGAGCACTGAGCACAAAACCCACTCCATTGAGAGAGGGGTGACTCTTGTGGTGAGAGGAGCAGAACTCCGCCCTGCGAGGAGGATACTGCCAATGTGAATGAATGAAAATGAAAATCGCTTATTGTCACAAGTAGGCTTCAAATGAAGTTACTGTGAAAAGCCCCTAGTCGCCACATTCCGGCGCCTGTTCGGGGAGGCGGTTACGGGAATTGAACCGTGCTGCTGGCCTGCCTTGGTCTGCTTTAAAAGCCAGCGATTTAGCCCTGTGCTAAACAGCCCCAGCTGGATCCCAGTGGGGAGCGGGATCCCAGTGGGGAGGGGGATCCCAGGAGGGAGCGGGATCCCAGTGGGGAGCGGGATCCCAGGAGGGAGCGGGATCCCAATGGGGCGGGGGATCCCGGTGGGGAGGGGGATCCCAGGAGGGAGCGGGATCGCAGTGGGGAGGGGGATCCCAGTGGGGAGGGGGATCCCAGGAGGGAGCGGGATCCCAGTGGGGAGGGGGATCCCAGTGGGGAGCAGGATCCCAGTGGGGAGGGGGATCACAGTGGGGAGGGGGTTCCCAGGAGGGAGCGGGATCCCAGTGGGAGGGGGATCCCAGTTTGGAGGGGGATCCCAGTGGGGAGGGGGATCCCAGGAGGGAGCGGAATCCCAGGAGGGAGCGGGATCCCAGTGGGGAGGGGGATCCCAGGAGGGAGCGGGATCCCAGTGGGGAGGGGGATCCCAGGAGGGAGCGGGATCCCAGGAGGGAGCGGGATCCCAGTGGGGAGGGGGATCCCAGGAGGGAGCGGGATCCCAGGAGGGAGCGGGATCCCAGTGGGAGGGGGATCCCAGGAGGGAGCGGGATCCCAGGAGGGAGCGGGATCCCAGTGGGGAGGAGGATCCCAGGAGGGAGCGGGATCCCAGTGGGGAGGGGGATCCCAGGAGGGAGCGGGATCCCAGTGGGGAGGGGGATCCCAGGAGGGAGCGGGATCCCAGGAGGGAGCGGGATCCCAGTGGGGAGGGGGATCCCAGGAGGGAGCGGGATCCCAGGAGGGAGCGGGATCCCAGTGGGGAGGGGGATCCCAGGAGGGAGCGGGATCCCAGGAGGGAGTGGGATCCCAGTGGGGAGGAGGATCCCAGGAGGGAGCGGGATCCCAGTGGGGAGGGGGATCCCAGTGGGGAGCAGGATCCCAGTGGGGAGGGGGATCTCAGTGGGGAGGGGGTTCCCAGGAGGGAGCGGGATCCCAGTGGGGAGGGGGATCCCAGTTTGGAGGGGGATCCCAGTGGGGAGGGGGATCCCAAGAGGGAGCGGGATCCCAGGAGGGAGCGGGATCCCAGTGGGGAGGGGGATCCCAGTGAGGAGGGGGATCCCAGTGGGGAGGGGGATCCCAGTGGGGAGGGGGTTCCCAGGAGGGAGCGGGATCCCAGTGGGGAGGGGGATCCCAGTTTGGAGGGGGATCCCAGTGTGGAGGAGGATCCCAGGAGGGAGCGGGATCCCAGGAGGGAGCGGGATCCCAGTGGGGAGGGGGATCCCAGTGGGGAGGGGGATCCCAGGAGGGAGCGGGATCCCAGGAGGGAGTGGGATCCCAGTGGGGAGGGGGATCCCAGGAGGGAGCGGGATCCCAGTGGGGAGGGGGATCCCAGGAGGTAGCGGGATCCCAGTGGGGAGGGGGATCCCAGGAGGGAGCGGGATCCCAGTGGGGAGCGGGATCCCAGCGGGGAGGGGGATCCCAGTGGGGAGGGGGATCCCAGGAGGGAGCGGGATCCCAGTGGGGAGGGGGATCCCAGTGGGGAGGGGGATCCCAGTGGGGAGCGGGTCAGTGTTTGTCTGTGTGTCAGTGTTTGTCTGAGGGTCAGTGTTTGTCTGTGGGTCAGTGCCTGACTGTGGGTCAGTGTTTGTCTGAGGGTCAGTGTTTGTCTGTGGGTCAGTGGTTGTCTGAGGGTCAGTGTTTGTCTGTGGGTCAGTGTCTGACAGTGAGTCAGTGTTTGTCTGTGGGTCAGTGTTTGTCTGAGGGTCAGTGTTTGTCTGTGGGTCCGTGTCTGACTGTGGGTCAGTGTTTGTCTGAGGGTCAGTGTTTGTCTGTGGGTCAGTGTCTGACTGTGGGTCAGTGTTTGTCTGTGGGTCTGTGTTTGTCTGAGGGTCCGTGTCTGACTGTGGGTCAGTGTTTGTCTGAGGGTCAGTGTTTGTCTGTGTGTCAGTGTTTGTCTGAGGGTCAGTGTTTTTCTGTGGGTCAGTGCCTGACTGTGGGTCAGTGTTTGTCTGAGGGTCAGTGTTTGTCTGTGGGTCAGTGGTTGTCTGAGGGTCAGTGTTTGTCTGTGGGTCAGTGTCCGACAGTGAGTCAGTGTTTGTCTGTGGGTCAGTGTCTGACTGTTAGTCAGTGTTTGTCTGTGGATCAGTGTCCGACTGTGAGTCAATGTCAGTCTGTGGGTCAGTGTCTGACTGTGAGTCAGTGTTCAACTGTGAGTCAGTGTCCGATCTTGAGTCAGTGTCCGATTGTGAGTCGGTGTCCGACAGTGAGTAGTATCCGACTGTGAGTCAGTGTTTGTCTGTGAGTCAGTGTCCGATTTTGAGTCAGTGTCCGATTGTGAGTCGGTGTCCGACAGTGAGTAGTATCCGACTGTGAGTCAATGTTTGTCTGAGGGTCAGTGTTTGTCTGTGGGTCCGTGTCTGACTGTGGGTCAGTGTTTGTCTGTGGGTCAGTGTTTGTCTGTGGGACCGTGTCTGACTGTGGGTCAGTGTTTGTCTGTGGGTCAGTGTTTGTCTTTGGGTCACTGTTTGTCTGTGGGTCAGTGTTTGTCTGAGGGTCCATGTCTGACTGTGGGTCAGTGTTTGCCTGAGGGTCATTGTTTGTCTGTGGGTCCGTGTCTGTCTGTGGGTCAGTGTTTGTCTGTGGGTCAGTGTTTGTCTGAGGGTCAGTGTTTGTCTGTGGGTCAGTGTCTGACAGTGAGTCAGTGTTTGTCTGAGGGTCAGTGTTTGTCCGTGGGTCAGTGTCTGTCCGAGGGTCAGTGTTTGTCTGTGGGCCCGTGTCTGACTGTGGGTTAGTGTTTGTCTGAGGGTCAGTGTTTGTCTGTGGGTCAGTGTTTGTCTGAGGGTCAGTGCTTGTCTGAGGGTCAGTGTCTGACTGTGGGTCAATGTTTGTCTGTGGGTCAGTGTTTGTCTGAGGGTCAGTGTTTGTCTGTGGGTCAGTGTTTGTCTGTGGGTCAGTGTTTGTCTGAGGGTCAGTGTTTGTCTGTGGGTCAGTGTCTGACAGTGAGTCAGTGTTTGTCTGAGGGTCAGTGTTTGTCCGTGGGTCAGTGTCTGTCCGAGGGTCAGTGTTTGTCTGTGGGCCCGTGTCTGACTGTGGGTTAGTGTTTGTCTGAGGGTCAGTGTTTGTCTGTGGGTCAGTGTTTGTCTGAGGGTCAGTGCTTGTCTGAGGGTCAGTGTCTGACTGTGGGTCAATGTTTGTCTGTGGGTCAGTGTTTGTCTGAGGGTCAGTGTTTGTCTGTGGGTCAGTGGTTGTCTGAGGGTCAGTGTTTGTCTGTGGGTCAGTGTCTGACTGTGGGTCAGTGTCTGACAGTGAGTCAGTGTCTGACTGAGGGTCAGTGTTTTTCTGTGGGTCAGTGTTTGTCTGAGGGTCAGTGTTTGTCTGTGGGTCAGTGTTTGTCTGTGGGTCAGTGTCTGACAGTGAGTCAGTGTCTGACTGTGGGTCAGTGTTTGTCTGTGGGTCTGTGTCTGACTGTGGGTCAGTGTTTGTCTGTGGGTCAGTGTTTGTCTGTGGGTCAGTGTCTGACTGAGGGTCAGTGTTTGTCTGAGGGTCTGTGTCTGACTGTGGGTCAGTGTTTGTCTGAGGGTCAGTGTTTGTCTGTGGGTCAGTGTTTGTCTGAGGGTCAGTGTCTGACAGTGAGTCAGTGTTTGTCTGAGGGTCAGTGTCTGACTGTGGGTTAGTGTCTGACAGTGAGCCTGTGTTTGTCTGAGGGTCAGTGTTTGTCTGAGGGTCAGTGTCTGACTGTGGGTTAGTGTCTGACAGTGAGTCTGTGTTTGTCTGAGGGTCAGTGTTTGTCTGAGGGTCAGTGTCTGACAGTGAGTCAGTGTTTGTCTGAGGGTCAGTGTCTGACTGTGGGTTAGTGTCTGACAGTGAGTCTGTGTAGTGTCCTTGCTGAACCTTCACCTCACTAACTTATGGGAACTGAGGCCAACTGTATGGAGGCCAATGGACTGACCTCAGTGTGACCCACGAACTTACCAAAGGCCCTGGATGGTCCCAGGGCTCTTCCTGTTGTGTGGAATTCTCCACATTGGGAGCTCCTGCCTCTGGAGTTACACTTTCCCTTTAACATCAAATTGCAGCAATTGAAATGAATGAGTTCTAACGTGAACCAGGGGAAGAAGCAAATAGACATTAATCTGAGATGGACAATGACAGACAGTTGTCAATGTGGTGACAGGACACAAATACTTTGTGGTCAATGCTTTCTGAACTGTCCTCTCTGCCAGAGACTTCAGAAAGAGCAGCCAGGGTGTGCACAGGGTCCACTGGGATCCCCCTCCAAACTGGGATCCCCCTCCCCACTGGGATCCCGCTCCCTCCTGGGATCCTGCTCCCCACTGGGATCCCGCTCCCTCCTAGTGCCGGGAGGCAGTGCCAGCTCCAGTCCCGGTCTGACAGGGTGGACTCTGTGCCAGGGCTGGTGCTGGGGCCATGCGGCCCCTCACCCCCTCCGCTCGCTCCCCGCAGGCTCTGCGGTAGCTCGGGAGAAGCTGCCTTCTCGCTCTGAGTGGCTGGCAGGAGGCAGAGGGTCTCCCACACACTGGCAATAACTGGCATTATAAAGTCTCTGGGATGGGCAGGTTGCGGGAGCAGACACTGGGAGGAGGAGAGGAGACAGGGATTACAGGCCGCATTTCACAACACCTTACACCAGCTTTCATTCACATAGCGCCTGTAATGTATCAAAAGGAGCAGAAATCGGACAGGATTGAAACAAGGTCACACAAGGAGGTGTCTGGGCAGCTGTCGGAAAGTTTGTTCAAAGGGTTAGTATTCAGGTAGAGATGGCGACACAGAGGTTTCGGGAGGGAATTCCAGAGTTTGGAACTCTGCCAGCTGAGGGTACGGCTACCAATGGTGGAGTGATGCCATCCGGGATAGGCAGCCAGCCAACGCTGGAGGAGGCAGAGATCCCAGAGGGACAAAGGAAGCAGGAGCAGAATGAGGCCATTCTGCCCTTCTAGCCTGCTCCACCATTCAATCACATCCAGGCTGATCTCGTCCCCCCAATCCATGTGGGAGGGTTGGAGGGCTGGAGGAGGCCAGCTGGAGAGAAGGTGGGGAATCTGAAAATGAGGATGTTATAACTGGGCTCCCTGAACTGGTCCCCAATGGGAGTGAGTGAACAGGAGCGAGGGGCAGCAGGGATTGGTGCACTGGCTGGGAATGAGCCTCACTCACCCAACACCTGATCATTCTTCAGGACGCTCCCAGATTTGTGCAGGATCTCTGCCTTCTGCAGTTTGCTCCCCCCCTGGTCTGTGTGAGACTCTCTCTGCAACAATCCCTTCAGCTGCAGGGCACTCCTCTTTATTCCATCTCTCCGCCTCTTCTCCACCGTCTGTGCGGAATCTGCACGTTCCCCCAGTGTCTGCGTGGGTTTCCTCCGGATGCTCCGGTTTCCTCCCGCAAGTTCTGAAAGACGCGCTGTTCGGTGAATTGGATCTTCTGAATTCTCCCTCAGTGTACCCGAACAGGCGCTGGAGTGTGGCGACTGGGGGCTTTTCACAGTAACTTCATTGCAGTGTTAATGTAAGCCGGCTTGTGACAATGAAAGATTATTACCGCCTGTTTTGTCAGCTGTAGAAAACACAGAGAAAGAAATCATTTTGTCCTCAATTGGCACAAACCCTCGAACTCCGCTCTGTCACTATCGTATTCCAAAAGGAAGGTTCTGAAACTGGGCTTTGTGCCGGCTCTTCTCTCCACCCTGTTCTCTGCAGCTGCTCCGGTTAGTCCTCTCTTGGTGTGTTTCCCACATCCTGGGAAAGCGAGAGGCGGAGGGAGCAGAGGGCAGCTCCACTTATTGAGTGAAATATCAATGTTAACACCTTATCACAACAGATTCTTCGAACATCATTGGTGCAATGTGAATTGACAGCATACTGGAGCCTGATTGCTTTCTCATGCACATATCCCAGGACACTATTGCGATGTGCAACATCCCAGTGGAATATTCCTGAGGGAATTTAATGGTCAGGATGTGTGTGTTACTGGTGAGGCTGGCAGTTAATTATCTTTGTGAGCTGTCCTGAAAAGGGTATATGTGTCCTTTCCCCTTTCACAGGACAGTTAGGATTTAATGATATTGGTGTGGGACTGGAGTTATATACAGGCGCAGATGGTTAACGATAACTGAGTTACTCCCCTAAAGATAATTAGTGAACCGGTTGGGGTTTACTGACCATCGACAGCTTCATGTTTACTTTCACAGAGACAAAAGCTTTTTATTTTCGATTTTCAAACCAAACTGAATTTAAATTCTCAGCCTGACAGGGATTTGCATCCTGTTTCCCTGACTACTAGTCTGACAAATAAACTCTCTGCCAATAGTAAGTAGCATAACCACTACACCACTAGTCTAGCAACTGTAACACTAGTCGAGTAACATAACCACTAAACAGCTCGTTTAGTAACATAACCATTGCATCACTAGTCTAGTAACATAACCACTAAACAGCTAGTCTAGTAATATAACCATTAAACAGCTAGTCTAGTAACATAACCATTGCATCACAAATCTAGTAACATAACAATTAAACAGCTAGTTTAGAAACTTAACCATTGCATCACTAGTCTAGTAATTTAACCAATAAACAGCTAGTCTAGTAATATATCCATTAAACAGCTAGTCTAGTAACATAACCATTGCATCACTAGTCTAGTAACACAACCACTAAACAGCTAGTCTAGTACCATAACCATTAAACAGCTAGTCTGGTAACATGACTATTGCATCAATAGTCTAGAAACATAACCACTAAACAGCTAGTCTACTAACATAACCATTACATCACTAGCCTAGTAACACAACCACAAAACAGCTAGTCTAGTAGTATAACCACTAAACAGCTAGTCTAGTAATATGACCACTAAACAGCTAGTCTAGTAGCATAACCATTGCACCACTAGTCTAGTAATATAACTACTAAACAGATAGTCTAGTAACATAACCACTAAACAGCTAGTTTAGTAACATAACCATTGCATCACTAGCCTCGTAAAATAACCACGAAACAGCTAGTCTAGTAACATAACCATTGCATCACTAGTCTAGTAACATAACCACTACACAGCTAGTCTAGTAACATAACCATTGCATAACTAGTCTCATTAGATAACAACTAAACAGCTAGTCTAATAACATAACCATTTCATCACTTGTCTAGTAATGTAACCATTGCATCACTAGACGAGTAACATAACCACTAAACAGCTAGTTTAGTAACATAACCATTGCATCACTAGTCTAGAAGCATAACCCCTAAGCAGCTAGTCTAATAACATAACCATTGCAGCACGAATCTAGTAATATAACCACTAAACAGCTAGTCTAGTAACATAACCATTAAACAGCTAGTTTAGTAACATAACCATTGCATCACTAGTCTACTAACATAACCACTAAACAGCTAGTCTAGTAACATAACCATTGCATCACTAGTCTAGTAATATAACCACTAAACAGCTAGTCTAGTAAAATAACCATTGCATAACTAGTCTAGTAACATAACCACTAAACAGCTAGTCTGGTAACATAACCATTGCATCACTAGCCTAGTAACCTAACCACTAAACAGCTAGTCTAGAAACATAACCATTGCAACACTACTCTAGTAATATAACCAGTAAACAGCTAGTCTACTAACATAACCACTAAACAGCTAGTCTAGTAACATAACCATTGCATCACTAGCCTAATAACATAACCACTAAACAGCTAGTCTAGTAACATAACCATTGCAGCAGTAGTCTAGTAATATAAGTGTGAGGCTATCCATTTTGGGAGGAATAACAGCAGAATGGATTATTATTTAAACGGTAAGATGTTAAAACATGCTGCTGTGCAGAGGGATCTGGGTGTGCTGGTGCACGAGTCGCAAAAAGTTGGTGTGCAGGTGCAACAAATGATTAAGAAGGCTAATTGCTAGAGGGATGGAGTTCAAGACCAGTGAGGTTATGCTGCAATTGTATAGGGTGTTGGTGAGGCCGCATCTGGAGTATTGTGTTCAGTTTTGGTCTCCTTACCTGAGAAAGGACATATTGGCACTGGAGTCAGTGCAGAGGAGATTCACTAGGTTGATCCCAGAGTTGAGGGGATTAGATTATGACGAGAGGTTGAGTAGACTGGGACTGTACTCATTGGAGTTTAGAAGGATGCGGGGGGATCATATTGAGACATATAAAATTATGAAGGGAATAGATAGGATAGATGTGGGCAGGTTGTTTCCACTGGTCAGGGAAAGCAGAACTAGGGGGCATAGCCTCAAAATAAGGGGAGCTAGGTTTAGGACGGAGTGTAGGAGGAACTTCTTCACCCAAAAGGTTGTGAATCTCTGGAATTCCTTGCCCAGTGAAGCAGTTGAGGCTCCTTCTTTAAACGTTTTTAAGAAAAAGATAGATGCCTTTCTTTTCTTTTTAAATATATTTTATTGAAAATTTTTTCGATCACAATTTTTTCCCCTTACACATCAAACATAAGAAAAAGAAAATTTAACAGTACATGTAACATAGTAACCACAGTCTAATAACAAGTAACTAACCAACATGGTAAACTAATCATTTAACATAAAATAAAACTTCCCCCCCCCCCCCCCCTGGGTTGCTGCTGCTGGTCATCTATCTTCCCTCTCGCGTTCCCCTAGGTAGTCGAGGAATGGCTGCCACCGTCTGGTGAACCCTTGAGCCGATCCTCTCAGCACAAACTTCATCTGCTCCAGTTTTATGAACCCCGCCATATCGTTTATCCAGGCCTCCAGTCCGGGGGGCTTCGCTTCCTTCCACATGAGTAAAATCCTACGCCGGGCTACTAGGGACGCAAAGGCCATGACATCGGCCTCTTTCGCCTCATGCACTCCTGGCTCATCCGCAACTCCAAATAAAGCTAACCCCCAGCCTGGTTTGACCCGGACCTTCACCACCTTCGAAATCACTCCCGTCACTCCCCTCCAATACCCCTCCAGTGCCGGGCACGACCAAAACATATGTGTGTGGTTTGCCGGGCTTCCGCCGCACCTCCCACACTTGTCCTCCACTCCGAAGAACCTGCTCAACCTTGCTCCCGTTATGTGTGCTCTATGTAGCACCTTAAATTGAATCAGGCTAAGCCTGGCGCACGAGGAAGAGGAATTTACCCTGCTTAGGGCATCAGCCCACAAACCCTCCTCAATCTCCTCCCCGAGCTCTTCTTCCCATTTTCCCTTCAGTTCGCCCATCAGCTCCTCCCCCTCTTCTCTCATCTCTCGGTATATCTCTGACACCTTGCCCTCCCCGACCCACACCCCCGAGAGCATTCTATCCTGGATCCCCTGTGTCGGGAGCAATGGAAATTCCCTCACCTGTTGTCTTGTGAACGCCCTCACCTGCATGTACCTAAAAAAGTTTCCCCGGGGCAGCTTATACTTTTCCTCCAATGCACCCAAGCTCGCAAACGTCCCATCTATAAATAAATCTCACACCCTCCTAATTCCCAACTGGTGCCAGCTCTGGAATCCTCCATCCATTTTCCCTGGGGCAAACCTATGGTTGTTCCTGATTGGGGACCCCACCAGGGCTCCCAGCACACCTCTCTGTCGCCTCCATTGTCCCCAGATATTTAATGTTGCCGCCACCACTGGGTACGTGGTAAATTCTTTTGGTGAGAGCGGTAGCGGCGCCGTCACCAACGCTTCTAGACTCGTCCCTTTACAGGACCTTCTCTCCAGTCTTTTCCACGCCGCTCCCTCTCCCTCCATCATCCACTTACAGATCATCGCCACATTGGCGGCCCAATAGTAGTCGCCCAAATTCGGCAACGCCAGTCCCCCTCTGTCTCTGCTACGTTGTAGGAACCCCCTCCTTACCCTCGGGACTTTCCCTGCCCACACGAAGCTCGTGATACTCCTGTCTATTTTTTAAAAAAAGGCCTTAGTAATTAGTATAGGGAGACATTGGAACACAAATAAGAACCTCGGGAGGACCGTCATCTTAATTGCCTGCACTCTGCCCGCCAGTGACAGTGGCTGCATGTCCCACCTCTTGAAGTCCTCTTCCATTTGTTCTACCAATCATGTCAGATTAAGTCTGTGCAAGGTTCCCCAGCTTCTGGCGATCTGAATCCCCAGGTATCGGAAGTTTCTTTCCACTTTCCTTAGAGGCAGGCCTTCTATCCCTCTACTCTGGTCCCCAGGGTGTATCACGAAAAGTTCACTCTTCCCCATGTTAAGCCTATATCCCGAGAAATCTCCAAACTCCCTCAATATCTGCATGACCTCTGTCATTCCCCCCACTGGGTCCGTCACATACAACAGTAGGTCATCCGCGTAGAGCGACACTCGGTGTTCTTCTCCCCCTCTAATCACCCCTCTCCATTTCCTGGAGTCTCTCAGCGCCATGGCCAGTGGTTCAATTGCCAACGCGAACAGTATTGGAGATAGCGGGCATCCCTGCCTTGTTCCCCTGTATAGTCGGAAATACTCCGATCTTTGCCGACCTGTGACCACACTTGCCGTTGGGGCCCCATAAAGAAGTTTGACCCAGCTAATAAACCCGTTCCCGAACCCGAACCTCCTTAGCGCCTCCCATAAGTACTCCCACTCCACCCTGTCAAATGCCTTCTCTGCATCCATTGCCGCCACTATCTCTGCCTCCCCCTCTACTGGGGGCATCATTATCACCCCTAATAGCCGTCGCACGTTGACATTTAGTTGTCTCTCCTTTACGAACCCTGTCTGGTCTTCGTGCACCACCCCGGGACACAGTCCTCTATCCTCGTTGCCAGCACCTTTGCCAGCAATTTGGCGTCCACATTCAATAGTGAGATAGGTCTATAGGACCCGCACTGCAGCGGATCTTTATCCCGCTTCAAAATTAGCGATATCGTCACCTCCGACATTGTCGGGGGTAGGGTCCCCCCTTCTCTGGCCTCGTTAAAAGTCCTCACCAACAGCGGGGCCAGCAGGTCCACATATTTTCTATAAAATTCCACCGGGAACCCATCTGGTCCCGGAGCCTTCCCTGCCTGCATATTCCCCAGCCCCTTAATAACCTCGTCCACCCCAATTGGTGCCCCCAGGCCTTCCATCTCCTGCTCCTCCACCCTCGGGAACCTCAATTGATCCAGGAACTGCCGCATCTCCTCTTTTCCCTCCGGGGGTTGGGACCTATACAGTCCTTCGTAAAAGGTCTTAAACACCTCGTTTATCTTCCCTGCTCTCCGCACCGTAGCTCCCTTTTCGTCTCTAATTCCCCCTATCTCCCTCGCCGCTGTCCTCTTTCGCAGCTGATGGGCCAACAGGTGACTAGCTTTTCCCCCATACTCATACCTCACCCCCTGTGCCTTCCTCCACAGTACCTCCGCCCTCCTGGTGGTCAGAAGGTCGAACTCCGTCTGGAGTCGTCGTCTCTCCCTGTACAGTCCCTCCTCCGGGGTCTCCGCAAATTCCCTGTCCACCCTTAAAATCTCCCCCAGTAATCTTTCCCTTTCCTTGGCCTCTGTTTTCCCTTTGTGGGCCCTGATGGAGATCAGCTCTCCTCTGACCACCGCTTTTAGTGCTTCCCATACCACTCCCATTCGGACCTCCCCGTCGTCATTGGCCTCCAGGTACCTCTCAATACATCCCCGCACTCTTCCACAAACTCCCTCATCCGCCAACAATCCCACATCTAATCGCCAGAGTGCTCGCTGCTCCCTCTCCTCTCCTAGTTCCAGGTCCACCCAATGTGGGGCATGATCCGAAATAGCTATGGCTGAATACTCAGCTTCTTCCACCCTCGAGATCAACGACCTTCCCAAAACAAAAAAATCTATCCGGGAGTACACTTTATGAACATGGGAGAAGAAGGAGAACTCCCTGGCCCTCGGTCTAAGAAATCGCCATGGATCCACTCCCCCCATTTGGTCCATAAACCCCTTGAACACCTTGGCCGCTGCCGGCCTTCTTCCGGTCTTAGATCTGGATCTATCTAACCCTGGGTCCAGCACGGTGTTGAAGTCTCCTCCCAATATCAAGTTTCCTACCTCCAGGTCCGGTATACGTCCAAACATCCGCCTCATAAATCCCGCATCGTCCCAATTCGGGGCATATACGTTAACCAGCACAACTTCCATTCCCTCCAGCCTGCCACTCACCATTACATATCTGCCTCCACTATCTGCTACAATGCTCCTTGCTTCGAATGCTACCCGTTTCCCCACCAGTATGGCCACCCCTCTATTCTTTGCATCTAGCCCTGAATGGAACACCTGTCCCACCCATCCTTTCCTTAACCTAACTTGGTCCGCCACCTTCAGGTGCGTCTCCTGGAGCATAGCCACGTCTGCCCTTAGTCCTTTCAAGTGCGCGAGCACTCGGGCCCTTTTAATCGGCCCATTTAGGCCTCTCACGTTCCACGTGATCAGCCTCACTAGGGGGCTACCTGCCCCCTTCCCGTGTCGACTAGCCATCACCCTCTCTAGGCCAGTCCCACGTCCCGGTTCCGCGCTCACACTCGTTCCCCAGGTGTCGCATTCCAGCCCCGACCACCCACTCTTTAGTCATTTCCTCTTTGATTTCCGCAGCAGCAACCCAGTTATCCCCCCCCTCCCCCCCCCCACCCCCCCGCTAGATCCCTTTCTAGCGTGATTGCTTCCCCCATATTGCTTCCGCAAGTCAGCTGACTTCAACTGACCCCGGCTACTCCTGCTCACTCCTTGACTCCCCCGTGTGGGGAACTCCCATCTACCTTGCGCCTATCTTCCCGCCATTATCTTTCTGGCGCGGGAACATCTCTATAGCTGACCCGGCTCTTGTGGCGCAGCTCCCTTTCCCATCCCACTCCCATTCCTTATCATCCGCCTATGTCCCTTCTTTCCCCCCCCACACCGGCGCCCACATTTCTTAGTGTCTCCCCCCTTCCCAATTTACTTCTCTATTTACATCGACAGTAACATTTCCCTGCAATATCAGTCCCTCAGTTTCTCATCTTTAATAAAGGTCCATGCTTCTTCCGCCGTTTCGAAATAGTGATGTCTCTCCTGGTACGTGACCCATAGTCGTGCCGGCTGCAGCATCCCGAACTTCACCTTCTTCTTGTGTAACACCTCCTTGGCTCGGTTAAAACTCGCCCTCCTTCTCGCCACCTCCGCACTCCAATCCTGGTACACCCGTACCACTGCATTCTCCCATCTGCTACTCCGTACCTTTTTGGCCCATCTCAGAACCACTTCTCTATCCTTAAAGCGGTGAAATCGCACGATTGTCACCCAAGGTGGTTCTCCCGCTTTTGGTCTCCTCGCCGGGATCCGATGAGCCCCCTCCACTTCTGAGGGGCCCAAAGGGGCCTCAGCTCCCATCAGCGAGCTTAGCATCGTGCTCACATAAGCCCCGCAGTCCGCTCCTTCCACTCCCTCAGGGAGACCCAGTATCCGAAGGTTCTTCCTTCGTGCTCTGTTTTCTAGGGCCTCAATCCTTTCAATGCACTTTTTGTGGAGCGCCTCGTGCGTCTGTGTTTTGACCGCCAGGCCCAGGATCTCGTCCTCATTATCCGTCACCTTCTGCTCCACCACGCGGAGCTCTGTCTCCTGGGTCCTTTGTGCCTCCTTAAGCCCCTCAATTGCCTGTAGCATCGGGGTCAGCACCTCCTTCTTTAGTAGCTCCACACACCGTCTTAGGAATTCGTCTTGATCGGGCCCCCATGTCGCCTGGGCTTTCTCCGCCGCCATCTTGTTTCTTTTTCCTTTCTGTCCCTATCGTCGAGGATTCCTCGCGCTGCAGCCGCCGCCGCCGATATTTTCCTCTTTCGTTGGGGGGGGGACTCCCTATTCACTCACCCCACACCGGGTTTCGTCGCGTGAAAATTTCCCGTTGGGGCTCTTAAAAGAGCCCGAAGGTCCGTTGGAGCTGGAGCCGCCGAAACGTGCGGCTTAGCTGGTCATCGCCGCAACCGGAAGTCATAGATGCCTTTCTAAAGAATAAAGGGATTCGGGGATATGGTGTACAGGCCGGAGAGTGGAGCTGAGTCCACAAAGATCAGCCATGATCTCATTAAATGGCGGAGCAGGCTCGAGGGGCCAGATGGCCTACGCCTGTTCCTAATTCTTATGTTCTTATAACAAGTAAACAGCTTGTCTAGTAACATAACCATTGCATCACTAGTCTCGTCATATAACCACTAAACAGCTAGTCTAGTAACAAAAGCACTAAACAGCTAGTCTAGTAACATAACCATTGCATCACTAGTCTAGTAACATAACCACTAAACAGCCAGTCTAGTAACATGACCATTGCATCACTAACCTAGTAACATAACCACCAAACTGCTAATCTAGTAACCTAACCATTGCAGCACTAGTCTAGTAATATAACCAGTAAACAGCTAGTCTAGTAACATAACCATTGTATCACTAGTCTAGTAACATAACCACTAAACAGCTAGTCTAGTAACATAACCATTGCATCACTAGCCTAGTAACATAACCATTAAACAGCTAGTCTAGTAACATAACCATTGCATCACTAGCCTAGTAACATAACCACTAAACAGCTAGT
The DNA here is from genome assembly GCF_047496885.1 of Scyliorhinus torazame. NCBI lineage: Eukaryota > Metazoa > Chordata > Chondrichthyes > Carcharhiniformes > Scyliorhinidae > Scyliorhinus > Scyliorhinus torazame. The sequence continues at coordinate 26,653,263 of NC_092722.1, forward strand.
CTAGTGACATAACCATTGCATCACTAGTCTAGTAACATAACCACTAAACAGCTTGTTTAGTAACATAACCATTGCATCACTAGCCTAGTAACATAACCACTAAACAGCTAGTCTAGTAACATAACCATTGCATCACTAGCCTAGTAACCTAACCACTAAACAGCTAGTCTAGAAACATAACCATTACAACACTACTCTAGTAATATAACCAGTAAACAGCTAGTCGAGTAACATAACCATTGCATCACTAGTCCAGTAACGCAACCACTAAACAGCTAGTCTAGCAGCATAACCACTAAACAGCTAGTCTAATAACATAACCATTACATCACTAGCCTAGTAACATAACCACTAAACAGCTAGACTAGTAATATAACCACTAAACAGCTAGTCTAGTAACATAACCATTAAACAGCTAGTGTAGTAACATTACCAGTGCAGCACTAGTCTAGTAACACAACCACTAAACAGCTAGTCTAGTAACATAACCATTGCAGCACTAGTCTAGTAACATAACCACTAAACAGCTAGTCTAGTAACATAACCATTGCAGCACTAGTCAAGTAAAATAACCAGTAAACAGCTAGTCTAGTAATATAACCACTAAACAGCTAGTCTAGTAACATAACCATTGCAGCACTAGTCTAGTAACATAACCACTAAACAGCTAGTCTAGTAACATAACCATTGCAGCACTAGTCTAGTAACATAACCACTAAACAGCTAGTCTAGTAACATAACCATTGCATCACTAGCCTAGTAACATAACCACTAAACAGCTAGTCTAGTAACATAACCATTGCAGCACTAGCCTAGTAACATAACCACTAAACAGCTAGTGTAGTAACATAACCATTGCATCACTAGCCTAGTAACCTAACCACTAAACAGCTAGTCTAGAAACATAACCATTGCAACACTACTCTAGTAATATAACCAGTAAACAGCTAGTCTAGTAACATAACCATTGCATCACTAGTCCAGTAACGCAACCACTAAACAGCTAGTCTAGCAGCATAACCACTAAACAGCTAGTCTAATAACATAACCATTGCATCACTAGCCTCGTAACATAACCACTAAACAGCTAGTCTAGTAATATAACCACTAAACAGCTAGCCTAGTAACATAACTATTAAACAGCTAGTGTAGTAACATTACCATTGCAGCACTAGTCTAGTAACACAACCACTAAACAGCTAGTCTAGTAACATAACCATTGCAGCACTAGTCTAGTAACATAACCACTAAACAGCTAGTCTAGTAACATAACCATTGCAGCACTCGTCTAGTAAAATAACCAGTAAACAGCTAGTCAAGTAACATAACCATTACATCACTAGCCTAGTAACATAACCACTAAACAGCTAGTCTAGTAACATAACCATTGCAGCACTAGTCTAGTAAAATAACCACTAAACAGCTAGTCTAGTAACATAACCATTGCATCACTAGCCTAGTAACATAACCACTAAACAGCTAGTCTAGTAACATAACCATTGCAGCACTAGTCTAGTAACATAACCATTGCATCACTAGTCATGTAATATAACTGCTAAACAGCTAGTCGAGTAAAATAACCACTAAACAGCTAGTCGAGTAAAATAACCACTAAACAGCTAGTCTAGTAACATAACCATTGCAGCATTAGCCTAGTAACATAACCACTAAACAGCTAGTCTAGTAAGATAACCATTGCATCACTAGCCTAGAACATAGAACATTACAACGCAGTACAGGCCCTTCGGCCCTTGATGTTGCGCCGACCTGTGAAACCACTCTAAAGCCCATCTACACTATTCCCTTATCGTCCATATGTCTATCCAATGACCATTTGAATGCCCTTAGTGTTGGCGAGTCCACTACTGTTGCAGGCAGGGCATTCCACCCCCTTACTACTCTCTGAATAAAGAACCTACCTCTGACATCTGTCCTATATCTATCTCCCCTCAATTTAAAGCTATGTCCCCTCGTGCCAGACATCACCATCCGAGGAAAAAGACTCACACTGTCCACCCTATCCAATCCTCTGATCATCTTGTATGCCTCAATTAAGTCACCTCTTAACCTTCTCTCTAATGAAAACAGCCCCAAGTCCCTCAGCCTTTCCTCATAAGATCTTCCCTCCATACCAGGCAACATTCTGGTAAATCTCCTCTGCACCCTTTCCAATGCTTCCACATCCTTCCTATAATGCGGCGACCAGAATTGCACGCAATACTCAAAATGCGGCCGCACCAGAGTTTTGTACAGCTGCAACATGACCTCATGGCTCCGAAACTCAACCCCTATACCAATAAAAGCTAACACACCGTACGCCTTCTTAACAACCCTCTCAACCTGGGTGGCAACTTTCAGGGATCTATGTACATGGACACCGAGATCTCTCTGCTCATCCACACTGCCAAGAATCTTATCGTTAGCCCAGTACTCTGTCTTCCTGTTATTCCTTCCAAAATGAATCACCTCACACTTTTCTGCATTAAACTCCATTTGCCACCTCTCAGCCCAGCGCTGCAGCTTATCTATGTCCCTCTGTAACTTGTGACATCCTTCCGCACTGTCCACAACTCCACCGACTTTAGTGTCATCTGCAAATTTACTCACCTATCCTTCTACACCCTCCTCCAGGTCATTTATAAAAATGACAAACAGCAGTGGCCCCAAAACAGATCCTTGTGGTACACCACTAGTAACTGGACTCCAGTCTGAACATTTCCCATCAACCACCACCTTCTTCTTCCAGCTAGCCAATTTCTGATCCAAACTGCTAAATCACCCTGAATCCCATGCCTCCGTATTTTCTGCAGTAGCCTACCATGGGGAACCTTATCAAATGCTTTACTGAAATCCATATACACCACATCAACTGCTTTACCCTCATCCACCTGTTTGGTCACCTTCTCAAAGAACTCAATAAGGTTTGTGAGGCACGACCTACCCTTCACAAAACCGTGTTGACTATCTCTAATCAAATTATTCCTTTCCAGATGATTATTCATCCTATCTCTTATAAACCTTTCCAAGATTTTGCCCACAACAGAAGTAAGGCTCACTGGTCTATAGTTACCGGGGTTGTCTCTACTCCCCTTCTTGAACAAGGGGACAACATTTGCTATCTATTTTCACACTTTCCAGAATTGCTAACACCTCCTCCTTATGAACCTCAAGCCCTTCTAGTCTTGTAGCCTGAATCTCAGTATTCTCCTTGACAACATTGTCTTTTTCCTGTGTGAATACCGACAAAAAATATTCATTTAGCACCTCTCCTATCTCCTCGGACTCCAAGCACAATTTCCCACTACTGTCCTTGACTGGCCCTACTCTTACCCTAGTCATTCGTTTATTCCTGACATATCTATAGAAAGCTTTAGGGTTATCCTTGATCCTACATAACCACTAAACAGCTAGTCGAGTAACATAACCATTGCATCACTAGTCTAGTAACACAACCACTGAACAGCTAGTCTGGTAATATAACCATTAAACAGCCAGTTTTTTTATTACTTTATCAGAGTTTCAAAGCCAGACTCAGAGTGTGGACAGGGGCAAACCCCTAATCCAGCTCCTTGCCTGCTCCAAAAACCAATTCAAATTGAATACAATTCATGGTCCCCACAAGAGAGACATACCAGATCCAGGCATTACACCTGACCTCACGCTCACCTTAGTGAAAAGGCCAAGAAGCGATCTAAACAGCTAGTTTAGTAACGTAAACACTAAACAGCTAGTCGAATAACACAACCACTAAACAGCTAGTCTAGTAACATAACCATTGCATCACTAGTCTAGTAACACAACCACTAAACTGCTAGTCTAGTAACATAACCATTGCATCACTAGTCTAGTAACACAACCACTAAACTGCTAGTCTAGTAACATAATCATTGCATCACTAGTCTAGTAACATAACCACTGCACCACTAGGCTAGTAACATTAGCACTACATCATTAGACCATAACCACTGCGCTATTAATCTAGTAACATAACCTCCTGTGCCGCTTTTTGTCTCATTCAGCAGTGCCTGTGCTGATCAACTCTGTGTTAAACATTACTTGTTGCTTCAGGAGCCTCACTCTGGTGAGCCAATCCCTGCTGCAGAAGAAGATAGTGGGCTGAGAAAGTGTGGCCTCTGTTTTATCACTAGTTCAGTAATATAACCACTACACTAAGTTACTATTCCGCTAGTCTAGTAACATAACCATCATATCACTAGTTTGGTGACATCACCACCAGCTGGGTAAAATAACCACTATGCCACTCGTCTAATCAAATCACCGTCATCGATTATATGTGACTGATGGAAACCTAAAATGAAACCAGAATAATTCCGAATCCATTCAGCTTATTGGAGAGAGACAGACAGATAAACTTTAGATTTGGATTGAACAATATCTAAAAATGCTTCAGGTAGAATGAATCACTTTGGAGTTGTTTGTCAAAGCAACAGCAATTTTATACAGGGCAAATTCGCAGAACGTATCAGAGCTGCTTCAGGTTTGGGGGATGTTAGTCGAGAATTGGTGGAAGAGGCACAAAGGAGCTTCCCTTTGGTGTTTACTATTTCAACTTTTACACACAATTTGTATTTTTAAGTGCTAAAAGATCAAGTTTTAAAGTTACATTGGCAATACAGCTGCAACCAGGGTTGGGCCTGGATAGTTTGAGCATTCAGACAAAGAAAAACCCAAAAGTAGCTTAAGACAGCACCAGGTCTCATTCAGCCATTACTGCTGTATCCACTGAGAAATTGATCATAAAGTGTAGGATTCACAATTTGAAAAGTGTTGACGAGTGATGCACGATCAATTACACAAAGTAGGATGTAATCGAGGCTTTATTACACTGAGATGTGTGGCCTCCTGCAGCAGCTGGCGAAATGGCTGCTGTACTGGGAGCACACATATTTATACTCCGCCTACTGGGCGGAGCCAGCAGGCAGGGACTACCCCCGTACCTGTAGTACAGGGCCTTACTACAAATCACCTAATATACTACATCAGTGGTGACTACCACAATGAGAAAGTAAGGTAAATGAGGAAATAGCATATAACACAAGTCAGGCCATTAATTCTGAAGATTGGCACATGTGCTATCCCCCCTAACTCCCACCCTGCCAACCCCCCATCTGCCCTTTCAGCGGGTATGGAAGATCCCATGGAGCTATTTTGAACAATGGCACAGGGCGGGGGGGGGGGGGGGTGCGGGGGGTGTTGGGGGTGGGGGGGTGGGGGTGCTCCCAAATTTCGTGGACATAGGAGCAGAATTAGGCCACTCGGCCCATCGAGTCTGCTCTGCCATTGAATCATGGCTGATATTTTCTCATCCCCATTCTCCTGCCTTCTCCCCATAACCCCTAATCCCCCCGCCCGGGCGCTTCCGACCAGAAGCGAGAGCCCCTCAGGGCTCGCCTGATTACACAGTGCTGTTTGTGGGATCTTGCTGTGTGTAACTTGGCAACATATTTAGCGACATTATGACAGTGACTACACTTTGAAAGCACTTCACTAGCTGTCTTCGGGTCAGGAAAGGCCCTATAGAAATACAGATCCTTGGTTTGTTTTCGAGTGGAAATGATCCTGTCCTAAAACTGACCTCATGAGACTCTCAGTAATATTGAGGGTGACAAAGACAATGTTAGCAGTCTGTCTGCTAACTCTCTTTACCTGTCAGGTGCATGTCCCTTTACCCTGGAAAAGCAATGTCTAATATTACCAGTACATGGGTGTGTTTCTCGATGCAAGATTTGATGGAGCCAGATGTGAGAGAGCATTCTCTAATTCATTCAATAACTGAAGCTGCCCTCTGCTCTCTCTGCCTCTCATTTTCCCAGGATGAGTGACTTTGTGCTGACACTAATACAATGGGATTTCGTAGAATTTACAGTGCAGAAGGAGGCCATTCAGCCCATCGAGTCTGCACCGGCTCTTGGAATGAGCACCATACCCAGGTCCACACCTCCACCCTATCCCCATAACCCAGTAACCCCACCCAACACTAAGTGCAATTTTGGACACGAAGGGCAATTTATCATGGCCAATCCGCCTAACCTGCACATCTTTGGACTGTGGGAGGAAACCGGAGCACCCGGAGGAAACCCACGCACACACGGGGAGGATGTGCAGACTCCACACAGACAGTGACCCAAGATGGAATCGAACCTGGGACCCTGGAGCTGTGAAGCAATTGTGCTATCCACTATGCTACCGTGCTGCCTCTGCCCACAATACAGAGGCAGATCCCCTCACTAATTCCCCCTGCAGCAAGGCACCGCATTCATTGTCCTGCCGGCGAGTGGGGGGGGGGGGGGGGGGGGGGGGGGGGGATTGGGCGGTGAGTGTGGGAATGTGAGGGGCAGCACAGACCCACATTCTGTCATGTTAATTGCAGCCTTTACATCCAGCAGCCGGGGCTGGGCTGGGCTCAGAGAGCTGGACCAGAGTCTCACCCACACACCCGCAGTGAGCCTCACCCACACACCCACAGAGAGCCTCACCAACACACCCACAGTGAGTCTCACCCACACACCCACAGTGAGTCTCACCCACACACTCGCAGTGAGCCTCACCCACACACACACACAGAGCCTCACCCACACACCCACAGTGAGCCTCACCCACACACACCCACAGTGAGCCTCACCCACACACACCCACAGTGAGCCTCACCCACACACCCACAGTGAGCCTCACCCACACACCCACAGTGAGTCTCACCCACACACCCACAGTGAGTCTCACCCACACACACCCACAGTGAGTCTCACCCACACACCCACAGAGAGCCTCACCCACACACACCCACAGTGAGCGTCACCCACACACCCACAGTGAGTTTCACCCCCCCCACAGTGAGTCTCACTCACACACACCCACAGTGAGCGTCACCCACACACCCACAGTGACTCTCACCCACACATCCACAGTGAGCCTCACCCACACACCCACAGTGAGTCTCACCCACACACCCACAGTGAGTCTAACCCACACACCCACAGTGAGTCTCACCCACACACACCCACAGTGAGTCTCACCCACACACACCCACAGAGAGCCTCACCCACACACCCACAGTGAGTTTCACCCACACACACCCACAGTGAGCGTCACCCACACACCCACAGAGAGTCTCACCCACACACCCACAGTGAGTCTCACTCACACATCCACAGTGAGTCTCACACACACACCCACAGTGAGTCTCACCCACACACCCACAGTGAGTCTCACCCACACCCACCCACAGTGAGTCTCACCCACACACACCCACAGTGAGTCTCACCCACACACCCACAGAGAGCCTCACCCACACACCCACAGTGAGTCTCACCCACACACCCACAGTGAGTCTCACCCACACACCCACAGAGAGCCTCACCCACACACCCACAGTGAGTCTCACCCACACACCCACAGTGAGTCTCACCCACACACCCACAGTGAGTCTCACCCACACACACCCACAGTGAGCGTCACCCACACACCCACAGAGAGTCTCACCCACACACCCACAGTGAGTCTCACCCACACACACCCACAGTGAGTCTCACCCACACACACCCACAGAGAGCCTCACCCACACACCCACAGTGAGTCTCACCCACACACCCACAGTGAGTCTCACCCACACACCCACAGTGAGTCTCACCCACACACCAACAGTGAGTCTCATCCACACCCACCCACAGTGAGTCTCACCCACACACCCACAGTGAGTCTCACCCACACACCCACAGTGAGCCTCACCCACACACACCCACAGTGAGTCTCACCCACACACACCCACAGTGAGTCTCAACCACACACCCACAGTGAGCGTCACCCACACACCCACAGAGAGTCTCACCCACACACCCACAGTGAGTCTCACTCACACACCCACAGTGAGTCTCACACACACACACCCACAGTGAGTCTCACCCACACACCCACAGTGAGTCTCACCCACACACACCCACAGTGAGTCTCACCCACACACACCCACAGTGAGTCTCACCCACACACCCACAGTGAGTCTCACCCACACACCCACAGTGACTCTCACCCACACACCCACAGTGAGCCTCACACACACACCCACAGAGAGCCTCACCCACACACCCACAGTGAGTCTCACCCACACACCCACAGTGAGTCTCACCCACACACACCCACAGTGAGTCTCACCCACACACACCCACAGTGAGTCTCACCCACACACACCCACAGTGAGCCTCACCCACACACCCACAGTGAGTCTCACCCACACACCCACAGTGAGCCTCACACACACACCCATAGTGAGCCTCACCCACACACCCACAGAGAGTCTCACACACACACCCACAGTGAGCCTCACCCACACACCCACAGTGAGTCTCACCCACACACCCACAGTGAGCCTCACACACACACCCACAGAGAGCCTCACCCACACACCCACAGTGAGTCTCACCCACGCACCCACAGAGAGCCTCACCCACATACCCACAGTGAGCCTCACCCACACACCCACAGTGAGTCTCACCCACACACCCACAGTGAGTCTCACCCACACACCCATAGTGAGCCTCACCCACACACCCACAGTGAGTCTCACCCACACACCCACAGTGAGCTTCACCCACACACCCACAGTGAGCCTCACCCACACACCCACAGTGAGTCTCACCCATACACCCACAGTGAGTCTCACCCACACACTCGCAGTGAGCCTCACCCACACACCCACAGTGACTCTCACCCACACACCCACAGTGAGCCTCACCCACACACCCACAGTGAGTCTCACCCATACACCCACAGTGAGTCTCACCCACACACTCGCAGTGAGCCTCACCCACACACCCACAGTGACTCTCACCCACACACCCACAGTGAGTCTCACCCACACACACCCACAGAGAGCCTCACCCACACACCCACAGTGAGTCTCACCCACACCCACCCACAGTGAGTCTCACCCACACACCCACAGTGAGTCTCACCCACACACCCACAGTGAGTCTCACCCACACACCCACAGTGAGCCTCACCCACACACCCACAGTGAGTCTCACCCACACACCCACAGTGAGTCTCACCCACACACCCACAGCGAGCCTCACCCCACCCCAAGAGAGGACCAACTCGAGCAGCCGCAGAGAACAGTGTGGAGGGAGCGAGTGAGAGCCGGCACGGAGGGAATTCCTGGTTTCAGAACCTTCCTTTGGGAGCGTCCTGAAGAATCTTCAGCTGTTGAACCCCAGTGAGAGTCAGCACCTTCAGGGAGAGGAGGGGGAGCTGAACCCCAGTGAGAGTCAGCACCTTCAGGCGAGGATGGGAGCTGAACCCCAGTGAGAGTCAGCACCTTCAGGAGAGGAGGGGGAGCTGAACCCCAGTGAGAGTCAGCACCTTCAGGAGAGGAGGGGGAGCTGAACCCCAGTGAGAGTCAGCACCTTCAGGCGAGGATGGGAGCTGAACCCCAGTGAGAGTCAGCACCTTCAGGGAGAGGAGGGGGAGCTGAACCCCAGTGAGAGTCAGCACCTTCAGGGAGAGGAGGGAGTGCTGAACCCCAGTGAGAGTCAGCACCTTCAGGGAGAGGAGGGGGAGCTGAACCCCAGTGAGAGTCAGCACCTTCAGGGAGAGGAGGGGGAGCTGAACCCCAGTGAGAGTCAGCACCTTCAGGGAGAGGAGGGGGAGCTGAACCCCAGTGAGAGTCAGCACCTTCAGGAAGGGAAGGGAGCTGAACCCCAGTGAGAGTCAGCACCTTCAGGGAGAGGAGGGGGAGCTGAACCCCAGTGAGAGTCAGCACCTTCAGGGAGAGGAGGGGGAGCTGAACCCCAGTGAGAGTTAGCACCTTCAGGGAGAGGAGGGGGAGCTGAACCCTGGTGATCAGCTCCACTATAATATTGAATTTCTGTGAAATTCTAGCATCTCAGTTTGTTGCTCCTTTGAGGGATGTTGAGTATTATACCTGAAGTGTCACTGTAACAGTGCTGGATCGGAGATAGACTGAGTTTCAAACTATGCCATTGAATAGTTTCAATATTTGAAACTCTAAATTACAAACTTTGTGTAAACAAGTGTTTTAATACTGAGAGATTATTTGAATGCTTGGAGGACAGAATGCTTTGTCACTATAAGTTTTTTGAATGCAGGATTGTATTTTCTTAAAAGACATTAAAGTAAAACACTCCTATTGGAATGTTAATGTTAATAAATGTTGTTCTGTGGGAATACCTTGATAATAAATTTGAAATCTGTTTTTATTTTGGATGAGTTCTGATTGCCATCTGCCCCCACCTGAGGCACAGAGCAGGTTCGGCACCTGGTACTGAGCTGGCGAACTGGGTGTGGGGGTGACTCAGACTGGGGGTGCCGAATGTAGCAGTTTCCCAGTGATGTAACAGGCTGCTCCAGCCCCCCCCCCTTACTGGCCGCACATTAAATGTGTCAGTCTGTGCTAGATTTATATAAAAACACAATGATACTAGGACCTGTCCTCTAAGGAGGGAGAAGAGAAACAGAGTGGGTAAATGCAGAGAAAGATTCAACCATTAGAGAATATCACCAATATAATCTTCGTGACAAAACATTTATGTTATAACTGGATCTAAAAATAGGATCTAAAGTGAGCACTTCCTGTACATGCCACGCCAATTTCCTGTCTCATGTCCCTGTTACTCTGTCTTGACGCCCTGATTGCAATAAAGCAGCATTTGGATCCACTCATATGTGAACAACAATGTGGGAGACGCTGACAGTAAAATCCACCCTCCTCCATGATACACTATCAATTACGACGAGACGAGTGTAGAGAGTAATCAAGGCTTTATTACGCTGAGATGTGTGGCCTCCTACAGCTGCCGCCGAAATGGCTGCAGTTCGGAGAGCACACACATTTATACTCCGCCTACTGGGCGGAGCCAGCATGCAGGGATCTACCCCTGTACCTGTAGTACAGGGGCCTTACCGTAATACCCTCGTATGCAGTGCAGTATATACAATATAATACAACAGTGGTGACTACCACATGGGCAAACTGGATTGAGTGAACTTTAATCAGTCTGTAATGTCCAGACATGAGAGGCAAACTGACACCAATTCACAGACTGATACATTTAGGATACCCAAGCAGACACCAATTTGGATGCCGAGTGAGGAACCGTAAACAATTTGCAATTTGTAAAACTGTGAGGAAAGGATACTTCACCCCAGGAGCGTTGACTCTGACCAATCGGGATATTTTATGTTACAACAAACTTTAATTTAAAACCAGGTTTATCCACATTAACATCACATAAATAGCCTGACAATTAACAGCTAAACAGTCCTGAAAGAAAAGGAAAGCCGTAACTCGTTATATACACCTGGCACCATATATATTCCAACAAACCAACCCAATATAGTTCCAAATTGGCAGATTCTTTTGTAAACCCACAGTTGAACGTGGAGCAATATTATTTCCCCATAATGTCGGAGTTTTGTTGCTTTTTAAAGTGTTTTACAGCACGGTAGCATAGTGGATAGCACAATTGCTTCACAGCTCCAGGGTCCCAGGTTCGATTCCGGCTTGGGTCACTGTCTGTGTGGAGTCTGCACATCCGCCCCTCCCTGTGTGTGCATGGGTTTCCTCCGGGTGCTCCGGTTTCCTCCCACAGTCCAAGATGTGCAGGTTAGGTGGATTGGCCATGATAAATTGCCCTTAGTGTCCAAAATTGCCCATAGTGTTGGGTGGGGTTGCTGGGTTATGGGGATAGGGTGGCGGTGTGGACCTTAGGTAGGTTGCTCTTTCCAAGAGCCGGTGCAGACTCGATGGGCCGAATGGCTTCCTTCTGCATTGTAAATTCTATGAAATATGCTCACTGCGTGGCACAATTTTGTAATAACGTCTTCTAATTGTTATCTGGATGTTATGTACATTCACTAATAAAATATTTTGTGTCAATCTCTGAGCGGTTTCCGCATTAGCTGGGCTGCAGTTACTCAAAGCTGCGCAATCTCAAAACTGACAGAACATGGTGACCAAGGTGGATCTATACTGCTCCCTGCTGGGGATCTGTGGAAATGCTGATTGCTTGTGTCATTTACAGTATATTTGATCTACATTTCAGCCTCATTATCAGCTTCATACGAAAAAATATAGACCCCAAACTTTCAAAAGGCCAGTTGGATGTCTTCTGAACTTTTCAAACTCAACACTTTATTGCACTCCCACTCCCAGAGTGATCTCAGAGTGAGGTCGATCTCCCAGAGTGATCTCAGAGTGACTGAGGTCCCACTCCCAGAGTGATCTCTTTGGAGATTGGACATGGGACTGTTGGCGGACGAGGGGGTATGTGGAAGGGTGAGGGGATGTATTGAAAGATACCTAGAGGTTAATGATGATGGGGAGGTCCAGGTGGGAGTGGTCTGGGAGGCGCTGAAGGTGGTGGTTAGAGGGGAGCTGATCTCCATAAGGGCCCACAAGGGGAAACAAGAGGGTAAAGAAAGGGAGAGACTGATTGGGGAGATTCTGAGGGTGGATAGACAATATACGGAGGCTCCGGACGAAGGGCTATACAGGGAAAGACGGAGACTACACACGGACTTTGACCTGTTGACCACGGGTAAGGCGGAGACGCAATGGAGGAAGGCACAGGGAATACAGTATGAATACGGGGAAAAGGCGAGCCGACTGCTGGCCCAGCAACTTAGGAAGAGGGGGCGGCGAGAGAGATCGGAGGGGTTAGAGACAAGGAGGGAAGGATGGAACAGAGAGCGGAGAGGGTGAACGGGGTGTTTAAGGAATTCTACGAGAGGCTGTATAAGGCCCAACCCCCGGAAGGGAAAGAGGGAATGATACATTTCCTAGACCAGTTGGAGTTCCCGAAGGTTGAGGAGCGGGAGATGGCAGGATTGGGAGCGCAGATTGAGGTGGTGGAGGTGGTAAAAGGAATCAGGAATATGCAGGCAGGGAAGGCCCCAGGACCAGATGGGTTCCCGGTGGAATTTTATAGGAAATATGTGGACCTGCTGGCCCCACTTCTGACGAGAACCTTCAATGAGGCTAAGGAAAGGGGGACACTACCCCCGACGATGTCGGAGGCGACAATATCGTAGATCCTGAAAAGAGACAAAGACCCGCTGCAGTGCGGGTCATACAGGCCTATCTCCCTCCTGAACGTAGATGCCAAGTTATTGGCCAAAGTGATGGCGACAAGGATAGAGGACTGTGTCCCAGGGGTGGTACATGGGGACCAAACAGGGTTTGTCAAAGGGAGGCAATTGAATGACAATATACAAAGGTTGCTGGGGGTGATGATGATGCCCCCACCGGAGGGGGAGGCAGAGATAGTGGTGGCTATGGATGCAGAGAAGGCATTTGATAGAGTGGAGTGGGACTACCTGTGGGAGGTACTGAAGAGATTTGGATTTGGAGAGGGGTTCATTAGATGGGTTCAGCTCCTGTACGGGGCCCCGATGGCAAGTGTGGTTACAAACAGGCAACGATACGACTACTTCCGATTATATAGGGGCACAAGACAGGGGTGCCCACTGTCCCCATTACTGTTTGCGTTGGCAATTGAGCCATTGCCCATAGCGCTGAGGGGCTCTAAGAAGTGGAGAGGGGTACTTAGAGGAGGAGAAAAACATCGGGTGTCATTATATGCGGATGATTTGCTGCTATATGTGGCGGACCCAGTGGAGGGGATGCCTGAGATAATGCAGACACTCAGGGAGTTTGGAGAGTTTTTGGGATACAAATTGAATATGGGGAAGAGTGAACTGTTTGTGATGCACCCCGGGGAACAGGGCAGGGGAATAGACGATCTGCCGCTGAGGAGAGTAACAAGAGACTTCCGATATTTAGGGATCCAGGTGGCCAGGAACTGGGGACCCTTGCATAAGCTTAATTTGACACGACTGGTAGAGCAGATGGAGGAGGACTTTAAGAGGTGGGACATGGCGCCCCTGTCACTGGCGGGTAGGGTGCAGGCGATTAAAATGGTGGTCCTCCCGAGGTTCCTTTTTGTGTTTCAGTACCTCCCCATACTGATTACAAAGGCCTTTTTTAAGAAGGTGGATAGGAGCATCATGAGCTTTGTGTGGGCCGGAAAGACCCCAAGGGTAAAGAGGGGGTTCCTACAGCGCAGTAGGGATAGAGGGGGACTGGCACTGCCGAGTCTGAGTGACTATTATTGGGCCGCCAACGTGTCTATGATATGTAAATGGATGAGGGAAGAAGAAGGGGCAGCGTGGAAAAGGCTGGAGATGGCGTCCTGTAAGGGAACAAGTTTAAAAGTGCTGGCGACGGCGCCGTTGCCGTTCTCCCCGATAAGGAACAACCACAGGTTCGTCCCGGGAAGGATAGATGGGGGATTTCAATCCTGGCAGCGAGCAGGAATTGCGAAACTGAAGGACTTGTTCTTGGATGGGACGTTCGCGAGTCTGGGAGCACTGACAGAAAAATACGGGTTGCCACCTGGGAATGCATTTCGCTATATGCAAGTGAGGGCATTTGTGAGGCAACAGGTGAGGGAATTTCCGCAGCTCCCGGCGCAATGGATCCAGGACAGAGTGATTTCGGGGGCATGGGTGGGTGATGGTAAGGTGTCCGATATATACAGGGAAATGAGAGACGAGGGGGAGACGATGGTAGAGGGGCTGAAGGGAAAATGGGAGGAGGAGCTGGGGGAAGAGATTGAGGAGGGGCTGTGGGCAGATGCCCTAAGTAGGGTAAATTCCTCGTCCTCGTGTGCCAGGCCCAGCCTGATCCAATTTAAGGTTCTACACAGGGCGCATATGACGGGAGCAAGATTGAGCAGGTTTTTCGGGGTGGAGGATAGGTGTGGGAGGTGCGAGGGAAGCCCGGCGAACCACACCCACATGTTCTGGTCATGTCCGGTACTGCATGGGTTCTGGGTGGGTGTGGCAAGAGTGCTCTCAAAGGTGGTGGGGGTCCGTGTCGAACCAGGCTGGGGGTTGGCTATATTTGGGGTTGCAGAAGAGCCGGGAGTGGAGGAGGCGAGAGAGGCCGATGTTTTGGCCTTTGCGTCCCTAGTAGCCCGGCGAAGGATTCTACTTATGTGGAAAGAAGCTAAACCCCCGGGCGTGGAGGCCTGGATAAATGACATGGCAGGGTTCATAAAATTGGAGCGGATAAAGTACGCACTAAGAGGTTCGGCTCAAGGGTTCACCAGGCGGTGGCAACCGTTCCTCGACTATCTCGCAGAGCGATAAGGGAAAAACAGGAAAGACAGCAGCAGCAACCCGGGGGGGGTGGGGGGGGTGCACTTGGGTCTTCGGGGGTTTACATGTTTGCTGTTCATATTTATTTTCTCAACGTTATTACTTCTTTTTTCTTGTTTGTTTTGGGCACTTGCCGTTAGTTAATATATTATTTTTTTTAAACGATCAATGTATATATTGTTACAAAGTTGTAAAAATGGAAAATTCTTGGTTGATCGAAAAACTTTAATAAAATATATTTTTTAAAAAAAGTTTTAACCTGAAACAGTGGTTATTAGTCTACTTTACTTACTTAGCAATGCGGGACCCAGGATCGATGCTACTAAGTGGTAAGTAGATGAAATCTTCGGTGAAGGTATGGGTTATACCGGGGGATAACTTGAAAATATAGCATGAACTGAATAGCGCCCACTGAAGCTTGCATCGGAGTCGGGGAGTGAGAATCCCTGATCACCATGTAGAATTTCGGCACTTTTTGGTATAGGGGGAATTCTAAGAATAGTGGTGAGTTTTCAAAAACAGGTCCCACTCCCAGAGTGATCTCAGAGTGACTGAGGTCCCATTCCCAGAGTGATCTCAGAGTGACTGAGGTCCCACTCCCAGAGTGATCTCAGACTGAGGTCCCACTCCCAGAGTGATCTCAGAGTGAGGTCCCACTCCCAGAGTGATCTCAGAGTGACTGATGTCCCACTCCCAGAGTGATCTCAGAGTGATGTCCCACTCCCAGAGTGATCTCAGAGTGAGAGGTCCCACGCCCAGAGGGATCTCAGAGTGACTGAGGTCCCACTCCCAGAGTGATCTCAGAGTCACTGAGGTCCCACTCCCAGAGTGATCTCAAAGTGACTGACGTCCCACTCCCGAGTGATCTCAGAGTGAGAGGTCCCAATCCCAGAGTGATCACAGAGTGAGAGGTCCCACTCCCAGAGTGATCTCAGAGTGACTGAGGTCCCACTCCCAGAACGATCTCAGAGTGACTGAGGTCCCACTCCCAGAGTGATCTCAGAGTGAGGTCCCACTCCCAGTGATCTCAGAGTGACTGAGGTCCCACTCCCAGAGTGATCTCAGAGTGACTGAGGTCCCACTCCCAGAGTGATCACAGTGTGAGGTCCCACTCCCAGAGTAATCTCAGAGTGAGGTCCCACTCCCAGAGTGACCATAGAGTGACTGAGGTCCCACTTCCAGAGTGATCTCAGAGTGACTGAGGTCCCACTCCCAGAGTGACCTCAGAGTGAAGTCCCACTCCCAGAGTGATCTCAGAGTGACTGAGGTCCCACTCCCAGAGTGACCTCAGAGTGATTGAGGTCCCACTTCCAGAGTGATCTCAGAGTGACTGAGCCCCCACTCCCAGAGTGATCTCAGAGTGACTGAGCTCCCACTCCCAGAGTGATCTCAGAGTGACTGAGGTCCCACTCCCAGAGTGATCTCAGAGTGAGGTCCCACTCCCAGAGTGATCTCAGTGTGACTGAGGTCCCACTCCCAGAGTGATCTCAGAGTGACTGAGGTCCCTCTCCCAGAGTGATCTCAGAGTGACTGAGGTCCCACTCCCAGAGTGATCTCAGAGTGAGGTCCCACTTCCAGAGTGATCTCAGAGTGACTGAGGTCCCACTCCCAGTGTGATCTCAGAGTGACTGAGGTCCCACTCCCAGAGTGATCTCAGAGTGAGGTCCCACTCCCAGAGTGATCTCAGAGAGACTGAGGTCCCACTCCCAGAGTGATCTCAGAGTGACTGAGGTCCCACTCCCAGAGTGATCTCAGAGTCACTGACGTCCCACTCCCAGAGTGATCTCAGAGTGACTGAGGTCCCACTCCCAGAGTGATCTCAGAGTCACTGACGTCCCACTCCCAGAGTGATCTCAGAGTGACTGAGGTCCCACTCCCAGAGTGATCTCAGAGTGAGGTCCAACTCCCAGAGTGATCTCAGAGCGACTGAGGTCCCACTCCCAGAGTGATCTCAGAGTGACTGAGGTCCCACTCCCAGAGTGATCTCAGAGTGACTGAGGTCACACTCCCAGAGTGATCTCAGAGTCACTGAGGTCCCACTCCCAGAGTGATCTCAGAGTGACTGAGGTCCCACTCCCAGAGTGATCTCAGACTGAGGTCCCGCTCCCAGAGTGATCTCAGAGTGAGGTCCCACTCCTAGAGTGATCTCAGAGTGACTGATGTCCCACTCCCAGAGTGATCTCAGAGTGATGTCCCACTCCCAGAGTGATCTCAGAGTGAGAGGTCCCACTCCCAGAGGGATCTCAGAGTGACTGAGGTCCCACTCCCAGAGTGATCTCAGAGTCACTGAGGTCCCACTCCCAGAGTGATCTCAGAGTGACTGACGTCCCACTCCCGAGTGATCTCAGAGTGAGATGTCCCAATCCCAGAGTGATCTCAGAGTGACTGAGGTCCCACTCCCAGAGTGATCTCAGAGTGAGAGGTCCCACTCCCAGAGTGATCTCAGAGTGAGAGGTCCCACTCCCAGAGTGATCTCAGAGTGACTGAGGTCCCACTCCCAGAGTGATCTCAGAGTGACTGAGGTCCCACTCCCAGAACGATCTCAGAGTGACTGAGGTCCCACTCCCAGAGTGATCTCAGAGTGAGGTCCCACTCCCAGTGATCTCAGAGTGACTGAGGTCCCACTCCCAGAGTGATCTCAGAGTGACTGAGGTCCCACTCCCAGAGTGATCTCAGAGTGAGGTCCCACTCCCAGTGATCTCAGAGTGACTGAGGTCCCACTCCCAGAGTGATCTCAGAGTGACTGAGGTCCCACTCCCAGAGTGATCTCAGAGTGACTGAGGTCCCACTCCCAGAACGATCTCAGAGTGACTGAGGTCCCACTCCCAGAGTGATCTCAGAGTGAGGTCCCACTCCCAGTGATCTCAGAGTGACTGAGGTCCCACTCCCAGAGTGATCTCAGAGTGACTGAGGTCCCACTCCCAGAGTGATCTCAGAGTGAGAGGTCCCACTCCCAGAGTGATCTCAGAGTGACTGAGGTCCCACTCCCAGAGTGATCTCAGAGTGAGGTCCCACTCCCAGAGTGATCTCAGAGTGAGGTCCCACTCCCAGAGTGATCACAGAGTGACTGAGGTCCCACTCCCAGAGTGATCTCAGAGTGACTGAGGTCCCACTCCCAGAGTGATCTCAGAGTGAGAGGTCCCACTCCCAGAGTGATCTCAGAGTCACTGAGGTCCCACTCCCAGAGTGATCTCAGAGTGACTGAGGTCCCACTCCCAGAGTGATCTCAGAGTGAGAGGTCCCACTCCCAGAGTGATCTCAGAGTGACTGAGGTCCCACTCCCAGAGTGATCTCAGAGTGACTGAGGTCCCACTCCCAGAACGATCTCAGAGTGACTGAGGTCCCACTCCCAGAGTGATCTCAGAGTGAGGTCCCACTCCCAGTGATCTCAGAGTGACTGAGGTCCCACTCCCAGAGTGATCTCAGAGTGACTGAGGTCCCACTCCCAGAGTGATCTCAGAGTGACTGAGGTCCCTCTCCCAGAGTGATCTCAGAGTGACTGAGGTCCCACTCCCAGAGTGATCTCAGAGTGACTGAGGTCCCACTCCCAGAGTGATCTCAGAGTGACTGAGGTCCCTCTCCCAGAGTGATCGCAGAGTCACTGAGGTCCCACTCCCAGAGTGATCTCAGAGTGACTGAGGTCCCACTCCCAGAGTGATCTCAGAGTGACTGAGATGACCTCCGGGTGCGGCTATGCAGAGCTAGGTCGCATATTCGGCAGCTCCCGCTTAGAACGGACTTTTGGGCTCTTTTACAGGGCCCCCACGGCACTTGTTTGACATTTCCCGGTGTGACAAGAAGACTGCAGCATTCCCCTGACAGTGTCCCCCAGGAATGTTATGTCCGTCCGACCAACTGCCACCCTCTGTCGTGCGTCCCTGGGTGCGGTTGAGGTTGGAGATGTCGGCTGTGTCTTGGCCGAGACGACCCTGGACGTTCGGCGGCTGGCCCTGGGGAACACAACGATACGGGGTTCGTTAGACACACTGGGCCGGGTGTATGGTGGTGGTGGGGGCAGTGTGTGAGGGGAGAGAGGATCGAGGGTGCAGTGGCCAGAGTGTGAGGGGGGAGGGGATCGAGGGTGCAGAGGCCAGAGTGTGAGGGGGGAGGGGATCGGGGGTGCAGTGGCCAGAGTGTGAGGGGGAGGGGATCAAGGGTGCAGTGGCCAGAGTGTGAGGGGGGAGGGGATCAAGGGTGCAGTGGCCAGAGTGTGAGGGGGGAGAGGATCGAGGGTGCAGAGGCCAGAGTGTGAGGGGGGAGGGGATCGGGGGTGCAGTGGCCAGAGTGTGAGGGGGGAGGGGGACGGGGGTGCAGTGGCCAGAGTGTGAGGGGGGAGAGGATCGAGGGTGCAGAGGCCAGAGTGTGAGGGGGGAGGGGATCGGGGGTGCAGTGGCCAGAGTGTGAGGGGAGAGACTATCGAGGGTGCAGTGGCCAGAGTGTGAGGGGGGAGAGGATCGAGGGTGCAGTGACCAGAGTGTGAGGGGAGAGAGGATCGAGGGTGCAGTGGCCAGTGTGTGAGGGGGGGGGGAGGGGATCGGGGGTGCAGTGGCCAGAGTGTGAGGGGGGAGGGGAACGGGGGTGCAGTGGCCAGAGTGTGAGGGGAGAGAGGATCGAGGGTGCAGTAGCCAGAGTGTGAGGGGGGAGAGGATCGAGGGTGCAGTGACCAGAGTGTGAGGGGGGAGGGGATCGAGGGTGCAGTGACCAGAGTGTGAGGGGGAAGGGGATCAAGGGTGCAGTGGCCAGTGTGTGAGGGGGGAGAGGATCGAGGGTGCAGTGGCCAGAGTGTGAGGGGGGAGGGGGACGGGGGTGCAGTGGCCAGAGTGTGAGGGGGGAGAGGATCGAGGGTGCAGAGGCCAGTGTGTGAGGGGGGAGGGGATCGGGGGTGCAGTGGCCAGAGTGTGAGGGGAGAGACTATCGAGGGTGCAGTGGCCAGAGTGTGAGGGGGGAGAGGATCGAGGGTGCAGTGACCAGAGTGTGAGGGGAGAGAGGATCGAGGGTGCAGTGGCCAGTGTGTGAGGGGGGGGGAGGGGATCGGGGGTGCAGTGGCCAGAGTGTGAGGGGGGAGGGGAACGGGGGTGCAGTGGCCAGAGTGTGAGGGGAGAGAGGATCGAGGGTGCAGTAGCCAGAGTGTGAGGGGGGAGAGGATCGAGGGTGCAGTGGCCAGAGTGTGAGGGGAGAGAGGATCGAGGGTGCAGTAGCCAGAGTGTGAGGGGGGGAGAGGATCGAGGGTGCAGTGGCCAGAGTGTGAGGGGGGAGGGGATCGAGGGTGCAGTGGCCAGAGTGTGAGGGGGGGAGGGGATCGAGGGTGCAGTGGCAGAGTGTGAGGGGGGGAGGGGATCGAGGGTGCAGTGGCCAGAGTGTGAGGGGGGAGGGGATCGAGGGTGCAGTGGCCAGAGTGTGAGGGGGGAGGGGATCGAGGGTGCAGTGGCCAGAGTGTGAGGGGGAGGGGTGATGTGTTGGGTACTCTGCTACACAGACGAACCAACACGGTTGCGAATGGTACAACTCAGTTTTATTTCTAACATTTATTTACACTGGTAAACTGATTACTGAGGTTCGATCATAACCCTAGAATCTGTGGACCTATTCCTAATACTATATTGGAGTGGCACTCAGCACATGGTGGATGTCTGAGTGGCTTGCTGTGAGCTCTGTGCCCTGAGCTGTCTCCTGCTGGAATGCCTGGGAAGTGTTGTGTTCCCTGATTTGTAGTGTGTATGCTCTTGCCTGTGATGGCTGTCGTGTTGTGTGTGTGTTGATTGATACGTTGATCTGTCCATCAGTATGTGTGTATGTTTGCACCATGATGTTTACCTGAATATCATGACATCCCCCCTTTTTTTTACAAGAACATGTGCCTATGTGGTTATAAATAGAGATGTGTACTGAGTGCAGCTAAATGTGTGTGTGTGCAATATTTACAGCATGTACATGGGGCTAAACTATATACAAGGGGCGATGTCGGGTGCGACATAGCAACGAGGTTGTACCATAAACAAAGAACGGGGAAATGTTGAACGACAAAACAAACTCCTGTAACGACAAGGAAAAAGAGAAACATATTAACACAGTGGTATTATGAGTTCAATGTACAAACAGGCTCATAAGTCCAGTCTAGTAGGTGGGCGACGAATTCGGGTTGACCGCCTCAAGGGTGGGTCTGGATCCACCGGCTGAGGAATGGGCCTGGCCACGGGCGACGATGGAAGGGGCATGGTGGCAGGAAGCTCCACAAAGTCGATATCAGGTGCTGGTGTAAGTTCCCGTAGCGAACGTGGAAGCAGGCGAAGAGCCCGGCGATTGCACCTACGAATGGAGCCATCAGGCATGCGAACCAGGAATGAGCGGGGAGCCACGTGTCAGAGAATTTCAGCAGGTGCTGACCAGCCACCTTCTGGTAGGTGGATGCTGACATCGTCTCCAGGCGCCAGGGCGGGAAGATCAGTTGCCCGTGTGTCATATGCCATCTTCTGGCGAATGCGCTGCTGTTGCATTCTGTGTAGTACCGGAGCATGGTTGGTTGTGGGTACCAGAATGGATGGCACAGTGGTCCTGAGGGCGCGACCCATCAACAGCTGGGCTGGTGAGAGGCCAGTGGCTAGTGGGGCCGAGCGATAGGCCAGCAGGGCTAGGCAGAAATCCGATCCAGCAGCAGCCTTGCAGAGGAGCCGCTTGACGATGTGAACGCCCTTCTCCGCCTTTCCATTGGACTGGGGATGCAGAGGGCTGGATGTCACGTGTGTGAAGCCATACGAAGCAGCAAAGGACGACCATTCCTGGCTGGCAAAACAGGGCCCATTGTCCGACAGGACAGTCATCGGAATGCCATGGCGTGCGAAGGTGGCTTTGCAGGCCCTTATGACAGCGGACAATGTCAAATCGTGCAGGCGTATGACCTCTGGATAGTTGGAAAAGTAGTCAATGACGATTACATAGTCCCTGCCGAGTGTGTGAAAGAGGTCCACACCCACCTTCGCCCAGGGGGACGTCACCAGCTCATGGGACTGAAGGGTCTCAGGAGGTTGTGCCGGTTGAAACCTTTGGCAGGTGGGGCAGTTGAGCACCATATTGGCAATGTCATCACTGATGCCCGGCCAGTATACCGCCTCTCGGGCCCTCCGTCTGCACTTCTTGACCCCCCCCAGATGGTCTTCGTGTAGTTGGTCGAGACCAGCTTGTGCATGCTGTGCGGAATCACAATCCGGTCCAGCTTTAGGAGGACACCATCAATGACGGCCAAGTCGTCTCGGACATTGTGGCACTGTCCTTTGAGCCACCCTCCCGTCATGTGGCGCATCACCCGTTGTAGAAGGGGGTCAGCCGCAGTCTCCCAGCGATTACGGGCCAGACTGGAGTCGTCAGCTGGCAGATTTGCCGATGTGAAGGCCACCTGCGCTTCGACCTGACAGACGAACCCCTCCGAATCGGGCGGTGTGCTCACTGCTCTAGATAGGGCATCTGCAATGATAAGGTCCTTTCCTGGGGTGTAGACCAGTCATACCTCCTGAGTTTAAGTAGGATGCGCTGGAGGCGAGGGGTCATCTCGTTCAGGTCCTTATGTATGATGCTGACCAGGGGGCGATGGTCAGTCTCAACGGTAAACTGGGGGAGACCATACACGTAGTCATGGAACTTGTCTATTCCGGTTAGCAAACCCAGGCACTCCTTCTCGATCTGCGCGTAGCGCTGTTCTGTGGGGTTCATGGCCCGCGAGGCATAGGCGACCGGGGCCCATGACGGAGTTCCAGTGGCTGCCCACACACGACCGGGGCCCATGACGCAGTGCCATCCCGCTGTAGGAGTACCGGCCCAATGCTGGACTGGCCGGCATCAGTTGAAATTTTAGTGTCACGAGATGTGTCGAAAAACGCCAATACCGGGGCTGTGGTGAGCTTAATTTTGAGCTCCTCCCATTCCTTCTGGTGTGTGGGCAGCCACTGGAACTCCGTGGACTTCTTCACTAGGTGGCGCAGAGCCGTCGTGTGGGAGGCTAAGTTGGGAATGAACTTCCCCAGGAAGTTGACCATGCCTAGGAAGCGTAGTACTGCTTTCTTGTCTGCCGGCTGCGGCATGGCTGTAATGGCGCTCACCTTGTCTGCATCCGGATGGACACCTGACCGGGAATTGTGGTCCCCCAGGAACTTCAGCTCGGTTTGGCCGAAAGAACACTTGGCTCGGTTGAGGCGCAGGCCGTTTTCCCGTATGCGCGCAAAGACGCGCTGGAGACGATTGATGTGCTCCTGCGGTGTGGTGGACCAGATGATGACGTCGTCCATGTAGACGCGCACCCCTTCGATGTCCTCCATCATCTGCTCCATGATCCTGTGAAAGACCTCGGATGCCAAGATGATGCCAAATGGCATTCTGTTATAGCAGAACCTGCCGAAAGGGGTGTTGAAGGTGCACAGCTTTCGGCTGGACTGATCCAGTTGGATCTACCAAAAACCCTTCGAGGCATCCAGTTTTGTGAAGATTTTAGCCCGGGCCATTTTGCTCGTGATCTCTTCCCGTTTGGGTATGGGGTAGTGTTCCCTCATTATGTTGTTGTTGAGGTCTTTTGGATCAATGCAGATGCGGAGCTCGCCAGAGGGCTTCTTAACACACACCATGGACCTGACCCATGGCGTGGGCTCCGTGACCCGGGATAGCACCCCTTGGTCCTGGAGATCCTGCAGCTGCTGCTTGAGGCGGTCTTTGAGTGGTGCTGGGACCCTGCGAGGTGCGTGAATGACCGGGTGGTGTCCGGTTTGAGCCGTATTCTGTAGGTGTAGGGCAGTGTTCCCATGCCCTCGAATGCCTCCTGGTTGTGGGCGAGGAGCGATTGGAGCTGTGCCCTGAATTCTGCATCCGGGAAGTCAGATGTGCCTTCCGGCGACAGAGCGTGGACTCGTTGCACGAGGTGGAGAACCTTGCATGCCTGTGCGCCGAGCAGGGAGTCCTTCGATGAGCCGACTATCTCGAATGAGAGTGTGGCCGTGTGTGTGTGTTGTGTGTCACCTGGAGCTGGCAGGATCCCATAGCCGGGATAATGTTCCCATTGTAGTTGACCATCTTGCAACGGGATGGCCGAATTGGTGGTCTGACCTTCATGGCGTAGAAGGCTGACCATGCTATGAGGTTGGCGGAGGCGCCAGTGTCCAGACGGAATGTTATTGGTGATCGGTTGACCGTTAGGGTGGCACACCATTCATCACCCGGATTGACAGTGTTCACTTGCAACGGCTGGTGGGTCCTGGTTGGAGACATCTGGCTCCTATCAATGACCGCAACACGGAAGGCATCCCGGTCGTCTGTGTCTCTGGTCTGGATATCGTCTGGGCACGACTCGTAGTAAGGAGGCTGAATGGTCCGCACGTGCCTGCGAGGTTGTCGGAATTGGGGAACATTGGCAGGTTCAGCTGCTGGACAGCAGGCAGCGTAGTGGCCAATCTTGCCACAGCGGAGGCATTGTCGGTTTCTTGCGGGACATTGCCGCTTTAAATGTGCGGCTCCGCAGTTGCCGCATGTCGTGACGTCATGGCGTTCGTTGCGCCACCGCGCATGCGCAGTTCGGTTTTGCGTCGAGCGCGCCTGCGCATCACGTCCCACTGTGTCGACATCTTTTTTGGTGCGCACAAACGCGGGAGGCCCCAGAAAGCGCGCAAAATGGCCGCCCTCATCCGGGCCGCGGGCCGGGAGGAACTCAATCGCCTGGACCCGTTCGGCCTCGTAGGACGCCTGCCTCGCCGATCCGGCCGCGTAGGACCCCTGCCTCGCCGATCCGGCCGCGTAGGACGCCTGCCTTGCCGGTCCGGCCGCGTAGGACGCCTGCCTCGCCGTTCCGGCCGCGTAGGACCCCTGCCGCGCCGATCCGGCCGCGTAGGAGCCCTGCCTCGCAGATCCGGCCGCGTAGGACCCCTGCCTCGCCGATCCGGCCGCGTAGGACCCCTGCCTCGCCGATCCGGCCGCGTAGGACCCCTGCCGCGCCGATCCGGCCGCGTAGGACGCCTGCCTCGCTGATCCGGCCGCGTAGGACGCCTGCCTCGCCGATCCGGCCACGTAGGACGCCTGCCTCGCTGATCCGGCCGCGTAGGACGCCTGCCTCGCCGATCCGGCCGCGTAGGACCCCTGCCTCGCCGATCCGGCCGCGTAGGACGCCTGCCTCACCGATCCGGCCGCGTAGGACGCCTGCCTCGCTGATCCGGCCGCGTAGGACGCCTGCCTCGCCGATCCGGCCGCGTAGGACGCCTGCCTCGCTGATCCGGCCGCGTAGGACGCCTGCCTCGCCGATCCGGCCGCGTAGGACGCCTGCCTCGCTGATCCGGCCGCGTAGGACGCCTGCCTCACCGATCCGGCCGCGCAGGACCCCTGCCTTGCTGATCCGGCCGCGTAGGATGCCTGCCTCGCCGATCCGGCCACGTAGGACGCCTGCCTCGCTGATCCGGCCGCGTAGGACGCCTGCCTCGCCGATCCGGCCGCGTAGGACCCCTGCCTCGCCGATCCGGCCGCGTAGGACGCCTGCCTCACCGATCCGGCCGCGTAGGACCCCTGCCTCGCTGATCCGGCCGTGTAGGACGCCTGCCTCGCTGATCCGGCCGCGTAGGACCCCTGCCTCGCTGATCCGGCCGCGTAGGACCCCTGCCTCGCTGATCCGGCCGCGTAGGACCCCTGCCTCGCTGATCCGGACGCTTAGGACGCCTGCCTCGCTGATCCGGCCGCGTAGGACGCCTGCCTCGCTGATCCGGCCGCGTAGGACCCCTGCCTCGCTGATCCGGCCGCGTAGGACCCCTGCCTCGCTGATCCGGCCACGTAGGACCCCTGCCTCGCTGATCCGGACGCGTAGGACCCCTGCCTCACTGATCCGGATGCGTAGGACGCCTCCCTCGCTGATCCGGCCGCGTAGGACCCCTGCCTCGCTGATCCGGCCGCGTAGGACCCCTGCCTCGCTGATCCGGCCGCGTCGGACGCCTGCCTCGCTGATCCGGCCGCGTAGGACCCCTGCCTCGCTGATCCGGCCGCGTCGGACCCCTGCCTCGCTGATCCGGCCGCGTCGGACCCCTGCCTCGCTGATTCGTCCACTTGAAATTGGGAGTAGCGGCTAGTCGCGTTTTCATGCAGGACACAGGCTTCGATTGCGGAGGCTAGGGTGAGGCTTTTAATTTTTAGTAGCTGCTGGCGTAGGGTGCCCAAGGTGACCCCCAAAACAATCTGGTCCAGAATCATGGAATCGGAGGTGGTGTCGTAACCGCAGGACTGCGCGAGGATACAAAGATGCGTAAGGAATGACTGAAAGGGCTCATTCTTACCCTGCAGGCGCTGCTGGAAGAGATACCTCTCGAAACTCTCGTTGACCTCGACGTTGAAGTGTTGGTCGAGTTTGAGAAGGACCGTCTTGTACTTCGTCTTGTCCTCACCTTCCGCGAACACCAGGGAGTTGTAGACATGGATGGCGTGTTGACCTGCCGTGGAGAGGAGGAGGGCGATCTTTCTGGTGTCCGAAGCGCCCTCCTTTTCGTTGGCTTCCAGGAAGAGCTGGAAGCGCTGTTTGAACAGCTTCCAATTAACGCCGAGGTTTCCAGCGACTTGTAGCGGCTGCGGCGTGCTGACGGTGTCCATGGTGCAGGATGGCAGATTCCGGAGGATTCATAGGTAGGTCCCACAGTTACTCCTGGTACTATGATGTGTTGGGTACTCTGCTACACAGACGAACCAACACGGTTGCGAATGGTACAACTCAGTTTTATTACTAACATTTATTTACACTGGTAAACTGGTTACTGAGGTTCGATCATAACCGTAGAATCTGTGGACCTATTCCTAATACTATCTTGGAGTGGCACTCAGCACATGGTGGATGTCTGAGTGGCTTGCTGTGAGCTCTGTGCCCTGAGCTGTCTCCTGCTGGAATGCCCGGGAAGTGTCGTGTTCCCTGTTTTGTAGGGTGTATTGTAGCCACGTAAAATGGCTGCTTCCCGATTAATTTTGCCAAAACCCGATTTAAAATGGCTAACCGAAAAGGCTGATGGGAAAAGCAGGTAACAGGACACAAACGGGCAGCTGCAGGCAGAATATCATATTCGGCTCTGGGGAAGTCGGCCCAGATCGATACTTAAGACTATTAGCAGCCCATCAACCCAGACATCTGCAGTTTAATCGGCTATTCCCGGGAACAATTGCATCATATTAGCAATTGAATACCGGGCCAGACCTGTCGGCGCCTGCAGTGGCCGAAACAAAGGCAGGTGAACGACCACCCCCCGATCGGGGAATCGCCTCGCAATTGGACGTATCAAACCCAATGATTGGGAACAAGTCCAATCACTTGGGACTCAGGGTCAAGGGCCGCCCCGAGAGGCGGGAAGCCCCTGGGCCCTATAAAGTGAGGGGCCAAGTTCAGATCTCTCTCTCTCTCCCTTTTTCGCCTGCTCGACACCTTCGCAAGAACATCAACCAGCAACTGTAAGTTTGAATCCAGCGATCGCTATCCGATAAAGACTCCTAGCCATCGACCTGTATCAGCCTTTTGAATCCCGCGGGCCAGATCCGATTGGATAAGCCATTCGTTTCCCTGACCTGGTGGGCTCTTCCTAAAGTTACGGATTGGCCAGTAGTGATAGGTTTATTATATAGATAGTAGGATTATTGTGTAAACATTACTTGTTGTATATAATAAATGACCGTTGATTTCAATCTTACTAAGCAGTGTGCTGACGTATTCATCATAACTCGAGCTTGAACCACGTGGCGGTATCAGAAAGATACCTGGCGACTCGTGAGCAAAGGTGACGTAATCAGAGCTAATAAACTAAGGCTAAAAAGAGCAACAGTATGCTCTTGCCTGTGATTGGCTGTGGTGTGTGTGTGTTGATTGGTCCGTTGATCTGTCCATCAGTATGTATGTATGTTTGTACCATGATGTTTACCTGAATATCATGACAAGGGGATCAAGGGTGCAGTGGCTAGAGTGTGAGGGGGTGATGACGGGTTGCGGGGGGGGGGGGGGTGAGGACATGCAGGGTTGTCTCACTTGCTTCTGCGCCTCCGACCTGGCAGGTCGCGACCTCCTGGGTGGCGGATCCCCCAGCGAGGTCCAGGGCCCTCTGCTCGTGAACGTTTAGGGGGTGCAGCACAGGAGAACCCCCTCCGGCTCTCATACGCTCACGTTGGTCGTGAGCTGTCTTGTCCTGGGGGGGGGGGGGCACCCTGAAACCCCCCCCCATCCCACTTCCCCCCCTCGTGCCCGGGGTGTGGGGGTTGTGACTCGGGGGCACCCTCATGGCACTTACCCTGGCAGCCCGAGTGAGGTCGTGCAGCTTCTTCCGACAGTGCTCCCGGACCGGGGTGGGGGGGGGGGGGGGGGGGGTGCCCCACAGCACTCACAGTGGTGCCAACCTCACGCCAGCCGCGCCTCACCGTGCTGAACGGCTGGTGATGCCCACGTCATGGGCAGAGGGTGGCCCTTCGATTTTCAACCTCATCGAGGAGGGTGTCCAGGTCCGTGTCCCAGAACCTCGGGTGCGGCTCGTCCGGGATCAGCCATCTCTCCTCTTCCTGGGTCCTTCCGTGCGCGGATCGCGCCATTTATGGCGGTGCGCAGCGTCATTCGGGCGTCGCGCGCTTACGGTGCTGCTTTCGCGCCACGCCCCCCGAGTTCCTCGCGGCCCCGCTCCTAGCCCATTTTCGGGCCCTGAATCGATTGCGATCGGGGCCGTTTCACGCCATCGTGAAACTCGACAGCGTACACGACGGCGTGGGCACTTAGTCGCGGGAGCGGAGAATCGCGCCCCAGAGCTCTGGTGATAGGTCTAGTTTTCCTGCATTGTCTCTGTTGTCGATTAAATGACGGAAGTGAATTAGTTAGTGAACAATTATTGGAGGATTACTAGGGTGGGAGATGGTAAACTCGATAGACCTTGGCGTCTTTCTGCAGAATAATTCCTGTCGTCCTTTGAGAAGGTAACGGTGTGATAATTGGTCACAAAGGACTCCGGTTTGATTCTCAGGGGCCTGTATCTGCACAATGGGATAATGCTGTGGACAGCTGGATTACTCCACTTCGAACCTGTTCGCTTAATTCATCTCAGCTGGAGATGAGGAGAATTCTTTTCTCTCAGATTGTCACAAGTCTCTGGAACAAAGATCGTGGAAGCAGACTCTTTAGATTTTTTAAGGGAGATGTGGATAGATTCTTGATAAGCAACGGAGTTGTGGTGATGTGCGTATAGGTATATCTATGTATAATTGTACGCAGTTGCACCAATGTACATAATTGTATATAATAGCTCCACTGTACATAGCCACTGACCAATAAATGTAGGGACACTTATGACCTCCCGCCAGCAGGTGGAACACCAACACACACATATATATATCGGGGACGGGCAGGAGGTGGGCACTTGGTTGTAGGAGGGACAAGAGGGCAGACCTCTCGCTCCATGGGTTTACAGTAACGGAGACGGAATTGTTTGGACATAGCAATGCATGGTTACCATCAAGAGTAAATACTTGCAGCAATCTTATCTTCGTGTTCCATGTGTACCTTCATGATCAAGGAAGCAAGTGAACACAACAGGGGTGAAAGGTTATCAGGGGTAGGTGAGAATGTGGGGTTGAGGTTACATTTCAGCCATGATCTTACTGAATGACGGAATGGGCTCGAGGGGCCGGGTGGCTTTCTCCTCCTAATTCATGTATCTTGGTATGGACAGGCAGTAGGTGCAGCACTCATGGTTGAACAGCCAGCTGAATGTTTAGGCTCATGCATGAAGAATGGCCTCAGGAGAAAGGGCCCAGATGTGTGGAGTGGGGGATTCACTCTCTGCCAGTCACCGCCCGCCTGAACAGTACCTACCCCCACAGGGAGGATGTAAATAGCGAAGTTTCGGATTCCTGTTAATTGGAGCCCCGTGGAGTGTGGCAGGAAATGCCCAGATGAAGGGCGAAGGACCCACTGTGCACCCAGGCCACCCCAGGGACGGGGTCAACTGATGCCGTCAGTTTAAGAGTTTATTTAATCTTGGAATAATTAAACTTTCAAATCCCTCTCACCCTTTCTGTCACTGCCAGTGCGCCCTACCCCAGCCCCCCCATCACCGGCCACTCTACCAGCCCCCCTAATTGTCCTCTCCCCACCCAGTTCCCCAACCCCCAACACACCACCATCCCCAACACACCCCTCATCCCCTACACTCCCCCATCCCCAACACCCCCCTCATCCCCTAGACACCCCATCCCCAACACCCCCCTCATCCCCTACACCCCCATCCCCAACACCCCCCTCATCCCCAACACTCCACCATCCCCAACACACCCCTCATCCCCTACACTCCCCCATCCCCAACACCCCCCTCATCCCCTACACCCCCCCATCCCCAACACCCCCCTCATCCCCTAGACCCCCATCCCCAACACCCCCATCCCCAACACACCCCTCATCCCCTACACTCCCCCATCCCCAACACCCCCCTCATCCCCGACACCCCCCCATCCCCGACACCTCTCATCCCCAACAACCCCCATCCCCAACACCCCACCATCCCCAACACACCCCCATCCCCTACACTCCCCCATCCCCAAAACCCCCCTCATCCCTTACACCCCCTCATCCCCAACACCCCCCATCCCCAACATCCCCCCATTCCCAACACCCCCCCATCCCCAACATACCCCTCATACCCAACACCCCCCCATCCCCAACACACCCCTCATCCCCAACACCCCCCCACCCCCAACACACCCCATCCCCAACACACCCCTCATCCCCTACACCCCCCCATCCCCAACAACCCCCCCATCCCCTACACCCCCCATCCCCAACAGCGCCCTCATCTCCAACACCGCCCTCATCCCCTACACTCCCCCATCCCCAACACCCCCCCATCCCCAACACCCCCGTCATCCCCTACACCCCCCATCCCCAACACCCCCCCCATCCCCAACACCCCCCCCATCCCCAACACCCCCCATCCCCAACACCCCCCCATCCCCAACACGCCGTCATCCCCTACACCCCCCATCCCCAACAGCCCCCCATCCCCATCATCCCCCAACCACAACACCCCATCATCCCCTACACTCCCCCATCCCCAACACCCCCCCATCCCCACCCAGTTCCCCAACCCCCAACACACCCCCACCCCCAACACCCCCCCATCCCCAACACCCCCCCATCCCCAACACCCCGCCATCCCCTACACTCCCCCATCCCCAACACCCCCCATCCCCAACACCCCCCTCATCCCCTACACCCCCCATCACAAACACCCCCCATCCCCAACACCCCCCCATCCCCAACACCACGCCATCCACTACACTCCCCCATGCCCAACCCCCCCCATCCCCACCCAGTTCCCCAACCCCCAACACACCCCCACCCCCAACACACCCCCATCCCCAACACACCCCCATCCCCAACACACCCCTCATCCCCTACACCCCCCCACCCCCAACAGCCCCCCATCCCCAACACACCCCTCATCCCCTACACCCCCCTCATCCCCTCCACCCCCCATCCTCAACACCCCCCCCATCCCCAACACCCCCCCACCCCCAACACCCCCCATCCCCTACACCCCCCATCCCCAACACACCCCTCATCCCCTACACTCCCCCATCCACAACACCCCCCTCATCCCCAACACACTCCATCCCCTACACCCCCCATCCCCAACACACCCCTCATCCCCTACACTCCCCCATCCCCAACACTCCCCTCATCCCCTACACCCCCCCATCCCCAACACCCCCATCCCAAACACCCCCCTCATCCCCAACACCCCCATCCCCAACACCCCCCTCATCCCCTACACTCCCCCATCCCCAACACCCCCCATCCCCAACACCCCCCCATTCCCAACACACCCCTCAACCCCTACACTCCCCCATACCCAACACCCCCCTCATCCCCTACACCCCCCCATCCCCAACACACCCCCATCCCCAACAACCTCCCATCCCCAACACCCCCCCATCCTCAACACCCCCATCCCCAACACCACTCCCACCCCCAACATCCCTCCACCCCCAAGACCACTCCCCATCCCAACACCCCTCCCACCCCCAACACCACCTCCCACCCCCAAGACCATTCCCCATCCCAACACCACCTCCCACCCCCAAGACCACTCCCCATCCCAACAGGTCAAAGTTCAGATGTTACTGAGCAGCAAAGAGCTGGGTTATCCCAGCATGTCTGTGTTGAGTTAGTCTACCTCAGCCCTAGACCATCCGGGGTGGGGGGCAGAGCTGCCCAGGCTGGGCAAAGTGTCAGAGAGTGAGTGTAGCCTGTGGAACTATTCAGCAGTGTGAGCAGCACCAGGAGGGGACGGTGAGGAGTGTAAGGGTGTGTGCAGCCAGTTGGCCGTGAGTGGGTGGGGGGGAGGATGTGGTCTTATTCATTCAGGCCTCCTTCTCCTTGTAAACTAGCATCTGCCTGACCCCACTGATTACCTCCAGTGACATTCAACCAGAATGGGCCGGCTCTGCCTCCTGGGGAAGAGCAGCTCGGAGCTGGTGAGAGAGCTGGGGAGAAACTTTCCCAGGGTCTCTCGCTGTGTCCCCACCCCCAACAAATGGCCCTGCCTCGTCCCTCCCACCCAAATCCTCCACCTGGCCATGGAGAGCGAGTGTCTCTGCCTTTGTCCCTCGGTGCCTGTGGGGGGTGGCCAGCGAGTGTGGGAAGCTGAGAGAGGGCAGAGACCCACACTCTGTCATGCTAATTCCACCCTTTAAATAGGACAGCTGCTGAGGGCTGGTTCAGAGAACTCGCTCGCTCGCACTCACTCACACACAGCTCAGTGAGGATCAGCGCACGGGCTAACAGGCATGGCTCCAACAGCCTCCATCACCCTGCCTCTCATTGCAGATTGTTCCAGTGTTACAGTCAAGGACAAGTGCAGGGTAAGTAGAATTTACTACTGTACATTTCAGAAGTTGTAAACCAATTTAAACTGGTAGAGAACAAAATGCAGATTTGGAGATGGTCAATTGGTCCGTGTTCAGAGGCAATTCACCTCACAACACAGCAGGAAAAGCACCTTTAACCAGAGGGCGGAGGGGAGGGGGCCTGTAGAATGTGAAACAAGCTACAACAGGCAAAAGCTGAGGAAAATACTGACAAATAGAGAAAGGACTAGAAGGTTATATCAATGGGGTTAGCGTAGAAACACCGGCAAGAAGTTATTGGGGCAGCTTGGTAGCACAATGGTTAGCAGTGTTGCTTCAGAGCGCCAGGGACCCGGGTTCGATCCCGGCTTGGGTCACTGTCTGTGTGGAGTTGCACGTTCTCCCCGTGTCTGCGTGGGTTTCCTCTGGGTTCCTCCCAGAGTCCAAAGACGTGCTGTTAGGTGAATTGGACATTCTGAATTCTCCCTCTGTGTACCCGAACAGGCGTGGGAATGTGGCGAATAGGGGCTTTTCACAGTAACTTCATTGCAGTATTAATGTAAGCCGACTTGTGACAATAAAGATTATTATTGGGCTGAATGTTGTTTTTGAGCTATCAACTCAATACCTTAACAGTTGACCTTCAAGAGAGGAGGGGGAGCTGGACCCCAGTGAGAGTCAGCACCGTCCGGAGAGGAGGGGGAGCTGAACCCCAGTGAGAGTCAGCACCTTCAAGAGAGGAGGGGGAGCTGGACCCCAGTGAGAGTCAGCACCGTCCGGAGAGGAGGGGGAGCTGAACCCCAGTGAGAGTCAGCACCTTCAGGGAGAGGAGGGGGAGCTGAACCCCAGTGAGAGTCAGCACCTTCAGGGAGAGGAGGGGGAGCTGAACCCCAGTGAGAGTCAGCACCTTCAGGAGAGGAGGGGGAGCTGAACCCCAGTGAGAGTCAGCACCTTCAGGGAGAGGAGGGGGAGCTGAACCCCAGTGAGAGTCAGCACCTTCAGGGAGAGGAGGGGGAGCTGAACCCCAGTGAGAGTCAGCACCTTCAGGGAGAGGAAGGGGAGCTGAACCCCGGTGAGAATCAGCACCTTCAGGGAGAGGAGGGGAGCTGAACGCCAGTGAGAGTCAGCACCTTCAGGAAGGGAGGGGAGCTGAACCCCAGTGAGAGTCAGCACCTTCAGGGAGAGGAAGGGGAGCTGAACCCCAGTGAGAATCAGCACCTTCAGGGAGAGAAGGGGGAGCTGAACCCCAGTGAGAGTCAGCACCTTCAGGAAGGGAGGGGAGCTGAACACCAGTGAGAGTCAGCACCTTCAGGGAGAGGAGGGTGAGCTGAACCCCAGTGAGAGTCAGCACCTTCAGGAGAGGAGGGGGAACTGAACCCCAGTGAGAGTCAGCACCTTCAGGAGTGGAGGGGGAGCTGAACCCCAGTGAGAGTCAGCACCTTCAGGAGAGGAGGGGGAGCTGAACCCCAGTGAGAGTCAGCACCCTCAGGAGAGGAGGGGGAGCTGAACCCTAGTGAGAGTCAGCACCTTCAGGGGAGGAGGGGGAGCTGAACCCCAGGGAGAATCAGCGCCTTCAGGAGAGGAGGGGGAGCTGAACAATAGTGAGAGTCAGCACCTTCAGGAGAGGAGGGGGAGCTGAACCCCAGTGAGAGTCAGCACCTTCAGGAGAGGAGGGGGAGCTGATCCCCAGTGAGAGTCAGCACCTTCAGGAGAGGAGGGGGAACTGAACCCCAGTGAGAGTCAGCACCTTCAGGAGGGGAGGGGGAGCTGAACCCCAGTGAGAGTCAGCACCTTCAGGAGAGGAGGGGGAACTGAACCCCAGTGAGAGTCAGCACCTTCAGGAGGGGAGGGGGAGCTGAACCCCAGTGAGAGTCGGCACCTTCAGGAGGGAGGGGGAGCTGAACCCCAGTGAGAGTGGGCACCTTCAGGAGGGGAGGGGGAGCTGAACCCCAGTGAGAGTCAGCACCTTCAGGACGGGAGGGGGAGCTGAACCCCAGTGAGAGTCAGCACCTTCAGGAAGGGAGGGGAGCTGAACCCCAGTGAGAGTCAGCACCTTCAGGAGAGGAGGGGGAACTGAACCCCAGTGAGAGTCAGCACCTTCAGGAGAGGAGGGGGAGCTGAACCCCAGTGAGAGTCAGCACCTTCAGGAGAGGAGGGGGAGCTGAACCCCAGTGAGAGTCAGCACCTTCAGGAGAGGAGTGGGAACTGAACCCCAGTGAGAGTCAGCACCTTCAGGAGGGGAGGGGGAGCTGAACCCCAGTGAGAGTCAGCACCTTCAGGAGAGGAGGGGGAACTGAACCCCAGTGAGAGTCAGCACCTTCAGGAGGGGAGGGGGAGCTGAACCCCAGTGAGAGTGGGCACCTTCAGGAGGGGAGGGGGAGCTGAACCCCAGTGAGAGTCAGCACCCTCAGGTGAGGAGGGGGAGCTGAACCCCAGTGAGAGTCAGCACCGTCCAGAGAGGAGGGGGTGCTGAACCCCAGTGAGAGTCAGCACCTTCAAGAGAGGAGGGGGAGCTGAACCCCAGTGAGAGTCAGCACCTTCAGGAGAGGAGGGGGAGCTGGACCCCAGTGAGAGTCAGCACCGTCCGGAGAGGAGGGGGAGCTGAACCCCAGTGAGAGTCAGCACCTTCAGGGAGAGGAGGGGGAGCTGAACCCCAGTGAGAGTCAGCACCTTCAGGGAGAGGAGGGGGAGCTGAACCCCAGTGAGAGTCAGCACCTTCAGGAGAGGAGGGGGAGCTGAACCCCAGTGAGAGTCAGCACCTTCAGGGAGAGGAGGGGGAGCTGAACCCCAGTGAGAGTCAGCACCTTCAGGGAGAGGAGGGGGAGCTGAACCCCAGTGAGAGTCAGCACCTTCAGGGAGAGGAAGGGGAGCTGAACCCCGGTGAGAATCAGCACCTTCAGGGAGAGGAGGGGGAGCTGAACCCCAGTGAGAGTCAGCACCTTCAGGAAGGGAGGGGAGCTGAACCCCAGTGAGAGTCAGCACCTTCAGGGAGAGGAAGGGGAGCTGAACCCCAGTGAGAATCAGCACCTTCAGGGAGAGAAGGGGGAGCTGAACCCCAGTGAGAGTCAGCACCTTCAGGAAGGGAGGGGAGCTGAACACCAGTGAGAGTCAGCACCTTCAGGGAGAGGAGGGTGAGCTGAACCCCAGTGAGAGTCAGCACCTTCAGGAGAGGAGGGTGAACTGAACCCCAGTGAGAGTCAGCACCTTCAGGAGAGGAGGGGGAGCTGAACCCCAGTGAGAGTCAGCACCCTCAGGAGAGGAGGGGGAGCTGTACCCCAGTGAGAGTCAGCACCTTCAGGAGAGAAGGGGGAGCTGTACCCCAGTGAGTGTCAGCACCTTCAGGGAGAGGAGGTGGAGCTGAACCCCAGCGAGAGTCAGCACCTACAGGAGAGGAGGGGGAGCTGAACCCCAATGAGAGTCAGCACCTTCAGGAGAGGAGGGGGAGCTGTACCCCAGTGAGAGTCAGCACCTTCAGGAGAGGAGGGGGAGCTGAACCCCAGTGAGAGTCAGCACCCTCAGGAGAGGAGGGGGAGCTGAACCCTAGTGAGAGTCAGCACCTTCAGAGGAGGAGGGGGAGCTGAACCCCAGGGAGAATCAGCGCCTTCAGGAGAGGAGGGGGAGCTGAACCCTAGTGAGAGTCAGCACCTTCAGGAGAGGAGGGGGAGCTGAACCCCAGTGAGAGTCAGCACCTTCAGGAGAGGAGGGGGAGCTGAACCCCAGTGAGAGTCAGCACCTTCAGGAGAGGAGGGGGAACTGAACCCCAGTGAGAGTCAGCACCTTCAGGAGGGGAGGGGGAGCTGAACCCCAGTGAGAGACAGCACCTTCAGGAGAGGAGGGGGAACTGAACCCCAGTGAGAGTCAGCACCTTCAGGAGGGGAGGGGGAGCTGAACCCCAGTGAGTGTCGGCACCTTCAGGAGGGGAGGGGGAGCTGAACCCCAGTGAGAGTCAGCACCTTCAGGAAGGGAGGGGAGCTGAACCCCAGTGAGAGTCAGCACCTTCAGGAGAGGAGGGGGAGCTGAACCCCAGTGAGAGTCAGCACCTTCAGGAGAGGAGGGGGAACTGAACCCCAGTGAGAGTCAGCACCTTCAGGAGAGGAGGGGGAGCTGAACCCCAGTGAGAGTCAGCACCTTCAGGAGAGGAGGGGGAGCTGAACCCCAGTGAGAGTTAGCACCTTCAGGAGAGGAGGGGGAACTGAACCCCAGTGAGAGTCAGCACCTTCAGGAGGGGAGGGGGAGCTGAACCCCAGTGAGAGTCAGCACCTTCAGGAGAGGAGGGGGAACTGAACCCCAGTGAGAGTCAGCACCTTCAGGAGGGGAGGGGGAGCTGAACCCCAGTGAGAGTCGGCACCTTCAGGAGGGGAGGGGGAGCTGAACCCCAGTGAGAGTGGGCACCTTCAGGAGGGGAGGGGGAGCTGAACCCCAGTGAGAGTCAGCACCCTCAGGAGAGGAGGGGGAGCTCAACCCCAGTGAGAGTCAGCACCGTCCGGAGAGGAGGGGGAGCTGAACCCCAGTGAGAGTCAGCACCTTCAGGGAGAGGAGGGGGAGCTGAACCCCAGTGAGAGTCAGCACCTTCAGGGAGAGGAGGGGGAGCTGAACCCCAGTGAGAGTCAGCACCTTCAGGGAGAGGAAGGGGAGCTGAACCCCGGTGAGAATCAGCACCTTCAGGGAGAGGAGGGGGAGCTGAACCCCAGTGAGAGTCAGCACCTTCAGGAAGGGAGGGGAGCTGAACCCCAGTGAGAGTCAGCACCTTCAGGGAGAGGAAGGGGAGCTGAACCCCAGTGAGAATCAGCACCTTCAGGGAGAGAAGGGGGAGCTGAACCCCAGTGAGAGTCAGCACCTTCAGGAAGTGAGGGGAGCTGAACACCAGTGAGAGTCAGCACCTTCAGGGAGAGGAGGGTGAGCTGAACCCCAGTGAGAGTCAGCACCTTCAGGAGAGGAGGGGTAACTGAACCCCAGTGAGAGTCAGCACCTTCAGGAGAGGAGGGGGAGCTGAACCCCAGTGAGAGTCAGCACCCTCAGGAGAGGAGGGGGAGCTGTACCCCAGTGAGAGTCAGCACCTTCAGGAGAGAAGGGGGAGCTGTACCCCAGTGAGTGTCAGCACCTTCAGGGAGAGGAGGTGGAGCTGAACCCCAGCGAGAGTCAGCACCTTCAGGAGAGGAGGGGGAGCTGAACCCCAATGAGAGTCAGCACCTTCAGGAGAGGAGGGGGAGCTGTACCCCAGTGAGAGTCAGCACCTTCAGGAGAGGAGGGGGAGCTGAACCCCAGTGAGAGTCAGCACCCTCAGGAGAGGAGGGGGTGCTGAACCCTAGTGAGAGTCAGCACCTTCAGGAGAGGAGGGGGAGCTGAACCCCAGGGAGAATCAGCGCCTTCAGGAGAGGAGGGGGAGCTGAACCCTAGTGAGAATCAGCACCTTCAGGAGAGGAGGGGGAGCTGAACCCCAGTGAGAGTCAGCACCTTCAGGAGAGGAGGGGGAGCTGAACCCCAGTGAGAGTCAGCACCTTCAGGAGAGGAGGGGGAACTGAACCCCAGTGAGAGTCAGCACCTTCAGGAGGGGAGGGGGAGCTGAACCCCAGTGAGAGTCAGCACCTTCAGGAGAGGAGGGGGAACTGAACCCCAGTGAGATTCAGCACCTTCAGGAGGGGAGGGGGAGCTGAACCCCAGTGAGAGTCGGCACCTTCAGGAGGGGAGGGGGAGCTGAACCCCAGTGAGAGTGGGCACCTTCAGGAGGGGAGGGGGAGCTGAACCCCAGTGAGAGTCAGCACCCTCAGGAGAGGAGGGGGAGCTGAACCCCAGTGAGAGTCAGCACCTTCAGGAGAGGAGGGGGAGCTGAACCCCAGTGAGAGTCAGCACCTTCAGGGAGAGGGGGGGAGCTGAACCCCAGTGAGAGTCAGCAACTTCAGGAGGGGAGGGGCTGCTGAACCCCAGTGAGAGTCAGCACCTTCAGGAGGGGAGGAGGACCTGAACCCCAGTGAGAGTCAGCACCTTCAGGAGAGGAGGGGGAGCTGAACCCCAGTGAGAGTCAGCACCTTCAGGAGAGGAGGGGGAGCTGAACCCCAGTGAGAGTCAGCACCTTCAGGAGAGGAGGGGGAGCTGAATCCCAGTGAGAGTCAGCACCTTCAGGAGAGGAGGGGGAGCTGAACCCCAGTGAGAGTCAGCACCTTCAGGGAGAGGAGGGGGAGCTGATCCCCAGTGAGAGTCAGCACCTTCAGGACGGGAGGGGGAGCTGAACCCCAGTGAGAGTCAGCACCTTCAGGAAGGGAGGGGAGCTGAACCCCAGTGAGAGTCAGCACCTTCAGGAGAGGAGGGGGAGCTGAACCCCAGTGAGAGTCAGCACCTTCAGGAGAGGAGGGGGAACTGAACCCCAGTGAGAGTCAGCACCTTCAGGAGAGGAGGGGGAGCTGAACCCAAGTGAGAGTCAGCACCTTCAGGAGAGGAGGGGGAGCTGAACCCCAGTGAGAGTCAGCACCTTCAGGAGAGGAGGGGGAACTGAACCCCAGTGAGAGCCAGCACCTTCAGGAGGGGAGGGGGAGCTGAACCCCAGTGAGAGTCAGCACCTTCAGGAGAGGAGGGGGAACTGAACCCCAGTGAGAGTCAGCACCTTCAGGAGGGGAGGGGGAGCTGAACCCCAGTGAGAGTCGGCACCTTCAGGAGGGGAGGGGGAGCTGAACCCCAGTGAGAGTGGGCACCTTCAGGAGGGGAGGGGGAGCTGAACCCCAGTGAGAGTCAGCACCCTCAGGAGAGGAGGGGGAGCTGAACCCCAGTGAGAGTCAGCACCTTCAGGAGAGGAGGGGGAGCTGAACCCCAGTGAGAGTCAGCACCTTCAGGGAGAGGAGGGGGAGCTGAACCCCAGTGAGAGTCAGCACCTTCAGGAGGGGAGGGGCTGCTGAACCCCAGTGAGAGTCAGCACCTTCAGGAGGGGAGGAGGACCTGAACCCCAGTGAGAGTCAGCACCTTCAGGAGAGGAGGGTGAGCTGAACCCCAGTGAGAGTCAGCACCTTCAGGAGAGGAGGGGGAGCTGAACCCCAGTGAGAGTCAGCACCTTCAGGAGAGGAGGGGGAGCTGAACCCCAGTGAGAGTCAGCACCTTCAGGAGAGGAGGGGGAGCTGAACCCCAGTGAGAGTCAGCACCTTCAGGAGGGGAGGGGGAGCTGATCCCCAGTGAGAGTCAGCACCTTCAGGACGGGAGGGGGAGCTGAACCCCAGTGAGAGTCAGCACCTTCAGGAAGGGAGGGGAGCTGAACCCCAGTGAGAGTCAGCACCTTCAGGAGAGGAGGGGGAGCTGAACCCCAGTGAGAGTCAGCACCTTCAGGAGAGGAGGGGAGCTGAACCCCAGTGAGAGTCAGCACCTTCAGGAGGGGAGGGGAGCTGAACCCCAGTGAGAGTCAGCACCTTCAGGAGAGGAGGGGGAGCTGAACCCCAGTGAGAGTCAGCACCTTCAGGGAGAGGAGGGGGAGCTGAACCCCAGTGAGAGTCAGCACCTTCAGGAGAGGAGGGGGAGCTGAACCCCAGTGAGAGTCAGCACCTTCAGGGAGAGGAGGGGGAGCTGAACTCCAGTGAGAGTCAGCACCTTCAGGAGAGGAGGGGGAGCTGTACCCCAGTAAGAGTCAGCACCTTCAGGAGAGGAGGGGGAGCGGAACCCAAGTGAGAGTCAGCACCTTCAGGGAGAGGAGGGGGAGCTGAACCCCAGTGAGAGTCAGCACCTTCAGGAGAGGAGGGGGAAGTGAACCCCAGTGAGAGTCAGCACCTTCAGGAGGGGAGGGGGAGCTGAACCCCAGTGAGAGTCAGCACCCTCAGGAGAGGAGGCGGAGTTGAACCCCAGTGAGAGTCAGCACCTTCAGGAGAGGAGGGTGAGCTGAACCCCAGTGAGAGTCAGCACCTTCAGGGAGAGGAGGGGGAGCTGAACCCCAGTGAGAGTCAGCACCTTCAGGAGGGGAGGGGTTGCTGAACCCCAGTGAGAGTCAGCACCTTCAGGAGGGGAGGAGGAACTGAACCCCAGTGAGAGTCAGCACCTTCAGGAGAGGAGGGGGAGCTGAACCCCAGTGAGAGTCAGCACCTTCAGGAGAGGAGGGGGAGCTGAACCCCAGTGAGAGTCAGCACCTTCAGGAGGGGAGGGGGAGCTGAACCCTAGTGAGAGTAGGCACCTTCAGGAGAGGAGGGGAGCTGAACCCCAGTGAGAGTCAGCACCTTCAGGAGGGGAGGGGGAGCTGATCCCCAATGAGAGTCAGCACCTTCTGGACGGGAGGGGGTGCTGAACCCCAGTGAGAGTCAGCACCTTCAGGGAGAGGAGGTAGAGCTGAACCCCAGTGAGAGTCAGCACCTTCAGGAGAGGAGGGGGAGCTGTACCCCAGTAAGAGTCAGCACCTTCAGGAGAGGAGGGGAAGCTGAACCCCAGTGAGAGTCAGCACCTTCAGGAGAGGAGGGGAGCTGAACCCCAGTGAGAGTCAGCACCTTCAGGAGGGGAGGGGAGCTGAACCCCAGTGAGAGTCAGCACCTTCAGGAGAGGAGGGGGAGCTGAACCCCAGTGAGAGTCAGCACCGTCCGGAGAGGAGGGGGAGCTGAACCCCAGTGAGAGTCAGCACCTTCAGGGAGAGGAGTGGGAGCTGAACCCCAGTGAGAGTCAGCACCTTCAGGAGAGGAGGGGGAGCTGAACCCCAGTGAGAGTCAGCACCTTCAGGGAGAGGAGGGAGAGCTGAACCCCAGTGAGAGTCAGCACCTTCAGGAGAGGAGGGGGAGCT
Source organism: Scyliorhinus torazame (assembly GCF_047496885.1). Taxonomy (NCBI): domain Eukaryota; kingdom Metazoa; phylum Chordata; class Chondrichthyes; order Carcharhiniformes; family Scyliorhinidae; genus Scyliorhinus; species Scyliorhinus torazame. The sequence continues at coordinate 26,695,051 of NC_092722.1, forward strand.
GTACCCCAGTAAGAGTCAGCACCTTCAGGAGAGGAGGGGGAGCTGAACCCCAGTGAGAGTCAGCACCTTCAGGGAGAGGAGGGGGAGCTGAACCCCAGTGAGAGTCAGCACCTTCAGGAGAGGAGGGGGAACTGAACCCCAGTGAGAGTCATCACCTTCAGGGAGAGGTGGGGATGCTGAACCCCAGTGAGAGTCAGCACCTTCAGGAGGGGAGGGGGAGCTGAACCCCAGTGAGAGTCAGCACCCTCAGGAGATGAGGGGGAGCTGAACCCCAGTGAGAGTCAGCACCTTCAGGGAGAGGAGGGGATGCTGAACCCCAGTGAGAGTCAGCACCTTCAGGAGAGGAGGGTGAGCTGAACCCCAGTGAGAGTCAGCACCTTCAGGGAGAGGAGGGGGAGCTGAACCCCAGTGAGAGTCAGCACCTTCAGGAGAGGAGGGGGAACTGAACCCCAGTGAGAGTCAGCACCTTCAGGAGGGGAGGGGGAGCTGAACCCCAGTGAGAGTCGGCACCTTCAGGAGGGGAGGGGGAGCTGAACCCCAGTGAGAGTGGGCACCTTCAGGAGGGGAGGGGGAGCTGAACCCCAGTGAGAGTCAGCACCCTCAGGAGAGGAGGGGGAGCTCAACCCCAGTGAGAGTCAGCACCGTCCGGAGAGGAGGGGGAGCTGAACCCCAGTGAGAGTCAGCACCTTCAGGGAGAGGAGGGGGAGCTGAACCCCAGTGAGAGTCAGCACCTTCAGGGAGAGGAGGGGGAGCTGAACCCCAGTGAGAGTCAGCACCTTCAGGGAGAGGAAGGGGAGCTGAACCCCGGTGAGAATCAGCACCTTCAGGGAGAGGAGGGGGAGCTGAACCCCAGTGAGAGTCAGCACCTTCAGGAAGGGAGGGGAGCTGAACCCCAGTGAGAGTCAGCACCTTCAGGGAGAGGAAGGGGAGCTGAACCCCAGTGAGAATCAGCACCTTCAGGGAGAGAAGGGGGAGCTGAACCCCAGTGAGAGTCAGCACCTTCAGGAAGTGAGGGGAGCTGAACACCAGTGAGAGTCAGCACCTTCAGGGAGAGGAGGGTGAGCTGAACCCCAGTGAGAGTCAGCACCTTCAGGAGAGGAGGGGGAACTGAACCCCAGTGAGAGTCAGCACCTTCAGGAGAGGAGGGGGAGCTGAACCCCAGTGAGAGTCAGCACCCTCAGGAGAGGAGGGGGAGCTGAACCCCAGTGAGAGTCAGCACCTTCAGGAGAGGAGGGGGAACTGAACCCCAGTGAGAGTCATCACCTTCAGGGAGAGGTGGGGATGCTGAACCCCAGTGAGAGTCAGCACCTTCAGGAGGGGAGGGGGAGCTGAACCCCAGTGAGAGTCAGCACCCTCAGGAGATGAGGGGGAGCTGAACCCCAGTGAGAGTCAGCACCTTCAGGGAGAGGAGGGGATGCTGAACCCCAGTGAGAGTCAGCACCTTCAGGAGAGGAGGGTGAGCTGAACCCCAGTGAGAGTCAGCACCTTCAGGGAGAGGAGGGGGAGCTGAACCCCAGTGAGAGTCAGCACCTTCAGGAGAGGAGGGGGAACTGAACCCCAGTGAGAGTCAGCACCTTCAGGAGGGGAGGGGGAGCTGAACCCCAGTGAGAGTCGGCACCTTCAGGAGGGGAGGGGGAGCTGAACCCCAGTGAGAGTGGGCACCTTCAGGAGGGGAGGGGGAGCTGAACCCCAGTGAGAGTCAGCACCCTCAGGAGAGGAGGGGGAGCTCAACCCCAGTGAGAGTCAGCACCGTCCGGAGAGGAGGGGGAGCTGAACCCCAGTGAGAGTCAGCACCTTCAGGGAGAGGAGGGGGAGCTGAACCCCAGTGAGAGTCAGCACCTTCAGGGAGAGGAGGGGGAGCTGAACCCCAGTGAGAGTCAGCACCTTCAGGGAGAGGAAGGGGAGCTGAACCCCGGTGAGAATCAGCACCTTCAGGGAGAGGAGGGGGAGCTGAACCCCAGTGAGAGTCAGCACCTTCAGGAAGGGAGGGGAGCTGAACCCCAGTGAGAGTCAGCACCTTCAGGGAGAGGAAGGGGAGCTGAACCCCAGTGAGAATCAGCACCTTCAGGGAGAGAAGGGGGAGCTGAACCCCAGTGAGAGTCAGCACCTTCAGGAAGTGAGGGGAGCTGAACACCAGTGAGAGTCAGCACCTTCAGGGAGAGGAGGGTGAGCTGAACCCCAGTGAGAGTCAGCACCTTCAGGAGAGGAGGGGGAACTGAACCCCAGTGAGAGTCAGCACCTTCAGGAGAGGAGGGGGAGCTGAACCCCAGTGAGAGTCAGCACCCTCAGGAGAGGAGGGGGAGCTGTACCCCAGTGAGAGTCAGCACCTTCAGGAGAGAAGGGGGAGCTGTACCCCAGTGAGTGTCAGCACCTTCAGGGAGAGGAGGTGGAGCTGAACCCCAGCGAGAGTCAGCACCTTCAGGAGAGGAGGGGGAGCTGAACCCCAATGAGAGTCAGCACCTTCAGGAGAGGAGGGGGAGCTGTACCCCAGTGAGAGTCAGCACGTTCAGGAGAGGAGGGGGAGCTGAACCCCAGTGAGAGTCAGCACCCTCAGGAGAGGAGGGGGAGCTGAACCCTAGTGAGAGTCAGCACCTTTAGGAGAGGAGGGGGAGCTGAACCCCAGGGAGAATCAGCGCCTTCAGGAGAGGAGGGGGAGCTGAACCCTAGTGAGAGTCAGCACCTTCAGGAGAGGAGGGGGAGCTGAACCCCAGTGAGAGTCAGCACCTTCAGGAGAGGAGGGGGAGCTGAACCCCAGTGAGAGTCAGCACCTTCAGGAGAGGAGGGGGAACTGAACCCCAGTGAGAGTCAGCACCTTCAGGAGGGGAGGGGGAGCTGAACCCCAGTGAGAGTCAGCACCTTCAGGAGAGGAGGGGGAACTGAACCCCAGTGAGATTCAGCACCTTCAGGAGGGGAGGGGGAGCTGAACCCCAGTGAGAGTCGGCACCTTCAGGAGGGGAGGGGGAGCTGAACCCCAGTGAGAGTGGGCACCTTCAGGAGGGGAGGGGGAGCTGAACCCCAGTGAGAGTCAGCACCCTCAGGAGAGGAGGGGGAGCTGAACCCCAGTGAGAGTCAGCACCTTCAGGAGAGGAGGGGGAGCTGAACCCCAGTGAGAGTCAGCACCTTCAGGGAGAGGGGGGGAGCTGAACCCCAGTGAGAGTCAGCAACTTCAGGAGGGGAGGGGCTGCTGAACCCCAGTGAGAGTCAGCACCTTCAGGAGGGGAGGAGGACCTGAACCCCAGTGAGAGTCAGCACCTTCAGGAGAGGAGGGGGAAGTGAACCCCAGTGAGAGTCAGCACCTTCAGGAGGGGAGGGGGAGCTGAACCCCAGTGAGAGTCAGCACCCTCAGGAGAGGAGGCGGAGTTGAACCCCAGTGAGAGTCAGCACCTTCAGGAGAGGAGGGTGAGCTGAACCCCAGTGAGAGTCAGCACCTTCAGGGAGAGGAGGGGGAGCTGAACCCCAGTGAGAGTCAGCACCTTCAGGAGGGGAGGGGTTGCTGAACCCCAGTGAGAGTCAGCACCTTCAGGAGGGGAGGAGGAACTGAACCCCAGTGAGAGTCAGCACCTTCAGGAGAGGAGGGGGAGCTGAACCCCAGTGAGAGTCAGCACCTTCAGGAGAGGAGGGGGAGCTGAACCCCAGTGAGAGTCAGCACCTTCAGGAGGGGAGGGGGAGCTGAACCCTAGTGAGAGTAGGCACCTTCAGGAGAGGAGGGGAGCTGAACCCCAGTGAGAGTCAGCACCTTCAGGAGGGGAGGGGGAGCTGATCCCCAATGAGAGTCAGCACCTTCTGGACGGGAGGGGGTGCTGAACCCCAGTGAGAGTCAGCACCTTCAGGGAGAGGAGGTAGAGCTGAACCCCAGTGAGAGTCAGCACCTTCAGGAGAGGAGGGGGAGCTGTACCCCAGTAAGAGTCAGCACCTTCAGGAGAGGAGGGGAAGCTGAACCCCAGTGAGAGTCAGCACCTTCAGGAGAGGAGGGGAGCTGAACCCCAGTGAGAGTCAGCACCTTCAGGAGGGGAGGGGAGCTGAACCCCAGTGAGAGTCAGCACCTTCAGGAGAGGAGGGGGAGCTGAACCCCAGTGAGAGTCAGCACCGTCCGGAGAGGAGGGGGAGCTGAACCCCAGTGAGAGTCAGCACCTTCAGGGAGAGGAGTGGGAGCTGAACCCCAGTGAGAGTCAGCACCTTCAGGAGAGGAGGGGGAGCTGAACCCCAGTGAGAGTCAGCACCTTCAGGGAGAGGAGGGAGAGCTGAACCCCAGTGAGAGTCAGCACCTTCAGGAGAGGAGGGGGAGCTGTACCCCAGTAAGAGTCAGCACCTTCAGGAGAGGAGGGGGAGCTGAACCCCAGTGAGAGTCAGCACCTTCAGGGAGAGGAGGGGGAGCTGAACCCCAGTGAGAGTCAGCACCTTCAGGAGAGGAGGGGGAACTGAACCCCAGTGAGAGTCATCACCTTCAGGGAGAGGTGGGGATGCTGAACCCCAGTGAGAGTCAGCACCTTCAGGAGGGGAGGGGGAGCTGAACCCCAGTGAGAGTCAGCACCCTCAGGAGATGAGGGGGAGCTGAACCCCAGTGAGAGTCAGCACCTTCAGGGAGAGGAGGGGATGCTGAACCCCAGTGAGAGTCAGCACCTTCAGGAGAGGAGGGTGAGCTGAACCCCAGTGAGAGTCAGCACCTTCAGGGAGAGGAGGGGGAGCTGAACCCCAGTGAGAGTCAGCACCTTCAGGAGAGGAGGGGGAACTGAACCCCAGTGAGAGTCAGCACCTTCAGGAGGGGAGGGGGAGCTGAACCCCAGTGAGAGTCGGCACCTTCAGGAGGGGAGGGGGAGCTGAACCCCAGTGAGAGTGGGCACCTTCAGGAGGGGAGGGGGAGCTGAACCCCAGTGAGAGTCAGCACCCTCAGGAGAGGAGGGGGAGCTCAACCCCAGTGAGAGTCAGCACCGTCCGGAGAGGAGGGGGAGCTGAACCCCAGTGAGAGTCAGCACCTTCAGGGAGAGGAGGGGGAGCTGAACCCCAGTGAGAGTCAGCACCTTCAGGGAGAGGAGGGGGAGCTGAACCCCAGTGAGAGTCAGCACCTTCAGGGAGAGGAAGGGGAGCTGAACCCCGGTGAGAATCAGCACCTTCAGGGAGAGGAGGGGGAGCTGAACCCCAGTGAGAGTCAGCACCTTCAGGAAGGGAGGGGAGCTGAACCCCAGTGAGAGTCAGCACCTTCAGGGAGAGGAAGGGGAGCTGAACCCCAGTGAGAATCAGCACCTTCAGGGAGAGAAGGGGGAGCTGAACCCCAGTGAGAGTCAGCACCTTCAGGAAGTGAGGGGAGCTGAACACCAGTGAGAGTCAGCACCTTCAGGGAGAGGAGGGTGAGCTGAACCCCAGTGAGAGTCAGCACCTTCAGGAGAGGAGGGGGAACTGAACCCCAGTGAGAGTCAGCACCTTCAGGAGAGGAGGGGGAGCTGAACCCCAGTGAGAGTCAGCACCCTCAGGAGAGGAGGGGGAGCTGAACCCCAGTGAGAGTCAGCACCTTCAGGAGAGGAGGGGGAACTGAACCCCAGTGAGAGTCATCACCTTCAGGGAGAGGTGGGGATGCTGAACCCCAGTGAGAGTCAGCACCTTCAGGAGGGGAGGGGGAGCTGAACCCCAGTGAGAGTCAGCACCCTCAGGAGATGAGGGGGAGCTGAACCCCAGTGAGAGTCAGCACCTTCAGGGAGAGGAGGGGATGCTGAACCCCAGTGAGAGTCAGCACCTTCAGGAGAGGAGGGTGAGCTGAACCCCAGTGAGAGTCAGCACCTTCAGGGAGAGGAGGGGGAGCTGAACCCCAGTGAGAGTCAGCACCTTCAGGAGAGGAGGGGGAACTGAACCCCAGTGAGAGTCAGCACCTTCAGGAGGGGAGGGGGAGCTGAACCCCAGTGAGAGTCGGCACCTTCAGGAGGGGAGGGCGAGCTGAACCCCAGTGAGAGTGGGCACCTTCAGGAGGGGAGGGGGAGCTGAACCCCAGTGAGAGTCAGCACCCTCAGGAGAGGAGGGGGAGCTCAACCCCAGTGAGAGTCAGCACCGTCCGGAGAGGAGGGGGAGCTGAACCCCAGTGAGAGTCAGCACCTTCAGGGAGAGGAGGGGGAGCTGAACCCCAGTGAGAGTCAGCACCTTCAGGGAGAGGAGGGGGAGCTGAACCCCAGTGAGAGTCAGCACCTTCAGGGAGAGGAAGGGGAGCTGAACCCCGGTGAGAATCAGCACCTTCAGGGAGAGGAGGGGGAGCTGAACCCCAGTGAGAGTCAGCACCTTCAGGAAGGGAGGGGAGCTGAACCCCAGTGAGAGTCAGCACCTTCAGGGAGAGGAAGGGGAGCTGAACCCCAGTGAGAATCAGCACCTTCAGGGAGAGAAGGGGGAGCTGAACCCCAGTGAGAGTCAGCACCTTCAGGAAGTGAGGGGAGCTGAACACCAGTGAGAGTCAGCACCTTCAGGGAGAGGAGGGTGAGCTGAACCCCAGTGAGAGTCAGCACCTTCAGGAGAGGAGGGGGAACTGAACCCCAGTGAGAGTCAGCACCTTCAGGAGAGGAGGGGGAGCTGAACCCCAGTGAGAGTCAGCACCCTCAGGAGAGGAGGGGGAGCTGTACCCCAGTGAGAGTCAGCACCTTCAGGAGAGAAGGGGGAGCTGTACCCCAGTGAGTGTCAGCACCTTCAGGGAGAGGAGGTGGAGCTGAACCCCAGCGAGAGTCAGCACCTTCAGGAGAGGAGGGGGAGCTGAACCCCAATGAGAGTCAGCACCTTCAGGAGAGGAGGGGGAGCTGTACCCCAGTGAGAGTCAGCACCTTCAGGAGAGGAGGGGGAGCTGAACCCCAGTGAGAGTCAGCACCCTCAGGAGAGGAGGGGGAGCTGAACCCTAGTGAGAGTCAGCACCTTTAGGAGAGGAGGGGGAGCTGAACCCCAGGGAGAATCAGCGCCTTCAGGAGAGGAGGGGGAGCTGAACCCTAGTGAGAGTCAGCACCTTCAGGAGAGGAGGGGGAGCTGAACCCCAGTGAGAGTCAGCACCTTCAGGAGAGGAGGGGGAGCTGAACCCCAGTGAGAGTCAGCACCTTCAGGAGAGGAGGGGGAACTGAACCCCAGTGAGAGTCAGCACCTTCAGGAGGGGAGGGGGAGCTGAACCCCAGTGAGAGTCAGCACCTTCAGGAGAGGAGGGGGAACTGAACCCCAGTGAGATTCAGCACCTTCAGGAGGGGAGGGGGAGCTGAACCCCAGTGAGAGTCGGCACCTTCAGGAGGGGAGGGGGAGCTGAACCCCAGTGAGAGTGGGCACCTTCAGGAGGGGAGGGGGAGCTGAACCCCAGTGAGAGTCAGCACCCTCAGGAGAGGAGGGGGAGCTGAACCCCAGTGAGAGTCAGCACCTTCAGGAGAGGAGGGGGAGCTGAACCCCAGTGAGAGTCAGCACCTTCAGGGAGAGGGGGGGAGCTGAACCCCAGTGAGAGTCAGCAACTTCAGGAGGGGAGGGGCTGCTGAACCCCAGTGAGAGTCAGCACCTTCAGGAGGGGAGGAGGACCTGAACCCCAGTGAGAGTCAGCACCTTCAGGAGAGGAGGGGGAGCTGAACCCCAGTGAGAGTCAGCACCTTCAGGAGAGGAGGGGGAGCTGAACCCCAGTGAGAGTCAGCACCTTCAGGAGAGGAGGGGGAGCTGAACCCCAGTGAGAGTCAGCACCTTCAGGAGAGGAGGGGGAGCTGAACCCCAGTGAGAGTCAGCACCTTCAGGAGGGGAGGGGGAGCTGATCCCCAGTGAGAGTCAGCACCTTCAGGACGGGAGGGGGAGCTGAACCCCAGTGAGAGTCAGCACCTTCAGGAAGGGAGGGGAGCTGAACCCCAGTGAGAGTCAGCACCTTCAGGAGAGGAGGGGGAGCTGAACCCCAGTGAGAGTCAGCACCTTCAGGAGAGGAGGGGGAACTGAACCCCAGTGAGAGTCAGCACCTTCAGGAGAGGAGGGGGAGCTGAACCCCAGTGAGAGTCAGCACCTTCAGGAGAGGAGGGGGAGCTGAACCCCAATGAGAGTCAGCACCTTCAGGAGAGGAGGGGGAGCTGTACCCCAGTGAGAGTCAGCACCTTCAGGAGAGGAGGGGGAGCTGAACCCCAGTGAGAGTCAGCACCCTCAGGAGAGGAGGGGGAGCTGAACCCTAGTGAGAGTCAGCACCTTCAGGAGAGGAGGGGGAGCTGAACCCCAGGGAGAATCAGCGCCTTCAGGAGAGGAGGGGGAGCTGAACCCTAGTGAGAGTCAGCACCTTCAGGAGAGGAGGGGGAGCTGAACCCCAGTGAGAGTCAGCACCTTCAGGAGAGGAGGGGGAGCTGAACCCCAGTGAGAGTCAGCACCTTCAGGAGAGGAGGGGGAACTGAACCCCAGTGAGAGTCAGCACCTTCAGGAGGGGAGGGGGAGCTGAACCCCAGTGAGAGTCAGCACCTTCAGGAGAGGAGGGGGAACTGAACCCCAGTGAGATTCAGCACCTTCAGGAGGGGAGGGGGAGCTGAACCCCAGTGAGAGTCGGCACCTTCAGGAGGGGAGGGGGAGCTGAACCCCAGTGAGAGTGGGCACCTTCAGGAGGGGAGGGGGAGCTGAACCCCAGTGAGAGTCAGCACCCTCAGGAGAGGAGGGGGAGCTGAACCCCAGTGAGAGTCAGCACCTTCAGGAGAGGAGGGGGAGCTGAACCCCAGTGAGAGTCAGCACCTTCAGGGAGAGGGGGGGAGCTGAACCCCAGTGAGAGTCAGCAACTTCAGGAGGGGAGGGGCTGCTGAACCCCAGTGAGAGTCAGCACCTTCAGGAGGGGAGGAGGACCTGAACCCCAGTGAGAGTCAGCACCTTCAGGAGAGGAGGGGGAGCTGAACCCCAGTGAGAGTCAGCACCTTCAGGAGAGGAGGGGGAGCTGAACCCCAGTGAGAGTCAGCACCTTCAGGAGAGGAGGGGGAGCTGAACCCCAGTGAGAGTCAGCACCTTCAGGAGAGGAGGGGGAGCTGAACCCCAGTGAGAGTCAGCACCTTCAGGAGGGGAGGGGGAGCTGATCCCCAGTGAGAGTCAGCACCTTCAGGACGGGAGGGGGAGCTGAACCCCAGTGAGAGTCAGCACCTTCAGGAAGGGAGGGGAGCTGAACCCCAGTGAGAGTCAGCACCTTCAGGAGAGGAGGGGGAGCTGAACCCCAGTGAGAGTCTGCACCTTCAGGAGAGGAGGGGGAACTGAACCCCAGTGAGAGTCAGCACCTTCAGGAGAGGAGGGGGAGCTGAACCCCAGTGAGAGTCAGCACCTTCAGGAGAGGAGGGGGAGCTGAACCCCAGTGAGAGTCAGCACCTTCAGGAGAGGAGGGGGAACTGAACCCCAGTGAGAGCCAGCACCTTCAGGAGGGGAGGGGGAGCTGAACCCCAGTGAGAGTCAGCACCTTCAGGAGAGGAGGGGGAACTGAACCCCAGTGAGAGTCAGCACCTTCAGGAGGGGAGGGGGAGCTGAACCCCAGTGAGAGTCGGCACCTTCAGGAGGGGAGGGGGAGCTGAACCCCAGTGAGAGTGGGCACCTTCAGGAGGGGAGGGGGAGCTGAACCCCAGTGAGAGTCAGCACCCTCAGGAGAGGAGGGGGAGCTGAACCCCAGTGAGAGTCAGCACCTTCAGGAGAGGAGGGGGAGCTGAACCCCAGTGAGAGTCAGCACCTTCAGGGAGAGGAGGGGGAGCTGAACCCCAGTGAGAGTCAGCACCTTCAGGAGGGGAGGGGCTGCTGAACCCCAGTGAGAGTCAGCACCTTCAGGAGGGGAGGAGGACCTGAACCCCAGTGAGAGTCAGCACCTTCAGGAGAGGAGGGGGAGCTGAACCCCAGTGAGAGTCAGCACCTTCAGGAGAGGAGGGGGAGCTGAACCCCAGTGAGAGTCAGCACCTTCAGGAGAGGAGGGGGAGCTGAACCCCAGTGAGAGTCAGCACCTTCAGGAGAGGAGGGGGAGCTGAACCCCAGTGAGAGTCAGCACCTTCAGGAGGGGAGGGGGAGCTGATCCCCAGTGAGAGTCAGCACCTTCAGGACGGGAGGGGGAGCTGAACCCCAGTGAGAGTCAGCACCTTCAGGAAGGGAGGGGAGCTGAACCCCAGTGAGAGTCAGCACCTTCAGGAGAGGAGGGGGAGCTGAACCCCAGTGAGAGTCAGCACCTTCAGGAGAGGAGGGGAGCTGAACCCCAGTGAGAGTCAGCACCTTCAGGAGGGGAGGGGAGCTGAACCCCAGTGAGAGTCAGCACCTTCAGGAGAGGAGGGGGAGCTGAACCCCAGTGAGAGTCAGCACCTTCAGGGAGAGGAGGGGGAGCTGAACCCCAGTGAGAGTCAGCACCTTCAGGAGAGGAGGGGGAGCTGAACCCCAGTGAGAGTCAGCACCTTCAGGGAGAGGAGGGGGAGCTGAACTCCAGTGAGAGTCAGCACCTTCAGGAGAGGAGGGGGAGCTGTACCCCAGTAAGAGTCAGCACCTTCAGGAGAGGAGGGGGAGCGGAACCCAAGTGAGAGTCAGCACCTTCAGGGAGAGGAGGGGGAGCTGAACCCCAGTGAGAGTCAGCACCTTCAGGAGAGGAGGGGGAAGTGAACCCCAGTGAGAGTCAGCACCTTCAGGAGGGGAGGGGGAGCTGAACCCCAGTGAGAGTCAGCACCCTCAGGAGAGGAGGCGGAGTTGAACCCCAGTGAGAGTCAGCACCTTCAGGAGAGGAGGGTGAGCTGAACCCCAGTGAGAGTCAGCACCTTCAGGGAGAGGAGGGGGAGCTGAACCCCAGTGAGAGTCAGCACCTTCAGGAGGGGAGGGGTTGCTGAACCCCAGTGAGAGTCAGCACCTTCAGGAGGGGAGGAGGAACTGAACCCCAGTGAGAGTCAGCACCTTCAGGAGAGGAGGGGGAGCTGAACCCCAGTGAGAGTCAGCACCTTCAGGAGAGGAGGGGGAGCTGAACCCCAGTGAGAGTCAGCACCTTCAGGAGAGGAGGGGGAGCTGAACCCCAGTGAGAGTCAGCACCTTCAGGAGGGGAGGGGGAGCTGAACCCTAGTGAGAGTAGGCACCTTCAGGAGAGGAGGGGAGCTGAACCCCAGTGAGAGTCAGCACCTTCAGGAGGGGAGGGGGAGCTGATCCCCAATGAGAGTCAGCACCTTCTGGACGGGAGGGGGTGCTGAACCCCAGTGAGAGTCAGCACCTTCAGGGAGAGGAGGGAGAGCTGAACCCCAGTGAGAGTCAGCACCTTCAGGAGAGGAGGGGGAGCTGTACCCCAGTAAGAGTCAGCACCTTCAGGAGAGGAGGGGAAGCTGAACCCCAGTGAGAGTCAGCACCTTCAGGAGAGGAGGGGAGCTGAACCCCAGTGAGAGTCAGCACCTTCAGGAGGGGAGGGGAGCTGAACCCCAGTGAGAGTCAGCACCTTCAGGAGAGGAGGGGGAGCTGAACCCCAGTGAGAGTCAGCACCGTCCGGAGAGGAGGGGGAGCTGAACCCCAGTGAGAGTCAGCACCTTCAGGGAGAGGAGTGGGAGCTGAACCCCAGTGAGAGTCAGCACCTTCAGGAGAGGAGGGGGAGCTGAACCCCAGTGAGAGTCAGCACCTTCAGGGAGAGGAGGGAGAGCTGAACCCCAGTGAGAGTCAGCACCTTCAGGAGAGGAGGGGGAGCTGTACCCCAGTAAGAGTCAGCACCTTCAGGAGAGGAGGGGGAGCTGAACCCCAGTGACAGTCAGCACCTTCAGGGAGAGGAGGGGGAGCTGAACCCCAGTGAGAGTCAGCACCTTCAGGAGAGGAGGGGGAACTGAACCCCAGTGAGAGTCATCACCTTCAGGGAGAGGTGGGGATGCTGAACCCCAATGAGAGTCAGCACCTTCAGGAGGGGAGGGGGAGCTGAACCCCAGTGAGAGTCAGCACCCTCAGGAGATGAGGGGGAGCTGAACCCCAGTGAGAGTCAGCACCTTCAGGGAGAGGAGGGGATGCTGAACCCCAGTGAGAGTCAGCACCTTCAGGAGAGGAGGGTGAGCTGAACCCCAGTGAGAGTCAGCACCTTCAGGGAGAGGAGGGGGAGCTGAACCCCAGTGAGAGTCAGCACCTTCAGGAGGGGAGGGGTTGCTGAACCCCAGTGAGAGTCAGCACCTTCAGGAGGGGAGGAGGAACTGAACCCCAGTGAGAGTCAGCACCTTCAGGAGAGGAGGGGGAGCTGAACCCCAGTGAGAGTCAGCACCTTCAGGAGAGGAGGGGGAGCTGAACCCCAGTGAGAGTCAGCACCTTCAGGAGGGGAGGGGGAGCTGAACCCTAGTGAGAGTCAGCACCTTCAGGAGAGGAGGGGGAGCTGAACCCCAGTGAGAGTCAGCACCTTCAGGAGAGGAGGGGAGCTGAACCCCAGTGAGAGTCAGCACCTTCAGGAGGGGAGGGGGAGCTGATCCCCAATGAGAGTCAGCACCTTCAGGGAGAGGAGGGGGAGCTGAACCCCAGTGAGAGTCAGCACCTTCAGGAGAGGAGGGGGAACTGAACCCCAGTGAGAGTCATCACCTTCAGGGAGAGGAGGGGGAGCTGAACCCCAGTGAGAGTCAGCACCTTCAGGAGGGGAGGGGGAGCTGAACCCCAGTGAGAGTCAGCACCCTCTGGAGAGGAGGGGGAGCTGTGCCCCAGTAAGAGTCAGCACCTTCAGGAGAGGAGGGGGAGCTGAACCCCAGTGAGAGTCAGCACCTTCAGGGAGAGGAGGGGGAGCTGAACCCCAGTGAGAGTCAGCACCTTCAGGAGAGGAGGGGGAACTGAACCCCAGTGAGAGTCATCACCTTCAGGGAGAGGTGGGGATGCTGAACCCCAGTGAGAGTCAGCACCCTCAGGAGAGGAGGGGGAGCTGAACCCCAGTGAGAGTCAGCACCTTCAGGGAGAGGAGGGGATGCTGAACCCCAGTGAGAGTCAGCACCTTCAGGAGGGGAGGGGGAGCTGAACCCCAGTGAGAGTCAGCACCTTCAGGAGAGGAGGGGGAACTGATCCCCAGTGAGAGTCAGCAGCTTCAGGACGGGAGGGGGAGTTGAACCCCAGTGAGAGTCAGCACCTTCAGGAGGGGAGGGGGAGCTGTACCCCAGTGAGAGTCAGCACCTTCAGGAGGGGAGGGGGAGCTGTACCCCAGTGAGAGTCAGCACCTTCAGGAGAGGAGGGGGAGCTGAACCCCAGTGAGAGTCAGCACCTTCAGGAGAGGAGGGGGAACTGATCCCCAGTGAGAGTCAGCAGCTTCAGGACGGGAGGGGGAGTTGAACCCCAGTGAGAGTCAGCACCTTCAGGAGGGGAGGGGGAGCTGTACCCCAGTGAGAGTCAGCACCTTCAGGAGTGGAGGGGGAGCTGTACCCCAGTGAGAGTCAGCACCTTCAGGAGAGGAGGGGGAGCTGAACCCCAGTGAGAGTCAGCACCTTCAGGAGAGGAGGGGGAGCTGGACCCCAGTGAGAGTCAGCACCTTCAGGAGAGGAGGGGGAAGGGAGCTAGATTAGGGGCTGGTTTAGCATAGTGGGCTAAACAGCTGGCTTCTAATGCAGAACAAGGCAGCAGCGCGGGTTCAATGCCCGTACCGGCCTCCCCAAACAGGCGCCGGAATGTGGCGACTAGGGGCTTTTCACAGTAACTTAATCGAAGCCTACTTGTGACTATAAGCGATTATTATTAGATTAAAGAAAGGAAGAAGAGATTGATTCAATGTGACTCAGAGTAGTTGATGCTTCTGCTTATATTTTGCTGCAGTTGATGAAACCAATGATTGAGAAGAGATACCGTGTTTGGCTGAACCGCAGCATTAACCCACTGAAAGAATTGGTGGACAGAAATATTAAGCAATCATCAAGCTGGAGAAAGCTGACATCATGGAAATGAGGCTGGAGGAGGAAGCCACATTGTTCGTGTTCACAGTAAGTGTGGTTCATAACCCAGGCGCTGTATATCCTGATAACTATCAGGACCAACCAATCCAGCAAACTTTAATCCCATTTGTTGCTGCTGGATTTGCTTCCCTCTTTTTGATTGGTCTGCCCCATTGAATGATGTCATCGTTTGAATTGTTGATGCAGTGCGTGACATCATTGATAGGACACTCCATTGAGACGGGGGAGGAGGGGGGGGGGAGGGTTGTGATGGGGGTGGAGAAGGTGTAGGAGGTGGAGGTGTGTGGGGGGAATGGGGAAGTTGGATGGGGTGGAGGAGGGAGGGGAGGGGAGCGTGGGAGGTGGGGTGTGTGAGGGGGAGAGAAGAAGAGGGGAGGGGGTTGGAGGAGGTGGGGCACGAGAGAGGATATGGTACTGACAGGGAGCCGGGCAGCTACCCCAGAGAAGAACAATGTGTCAAGGTCCACAAAGGGCCATGTCTGTGCTGACAGAGCTGATCAACATGACAGTGAGAAGGCAACAAGTGTCTTAGCGCCACAGAGCGTCAGGGAGTCAGGAATCAGCCATCAAGTCAGGATCACTGACAAGGGGGGAATGTTCTGTGGGGATAATGGGGAAGCAAATCGACTCGACTAACACAAGGCCCACTGTGTGTGAGACTGTACCTCAGAGAGAGCCAGTGTGTGTGAGACTGTACCCCAGAGAGAGCCAGTGTGTGTGGGACTGTACCCCAGAGAGAGTTAGTGTGTGTGGGACTGTACCCCAGAGAGAGTCAGTGTGTGTGGGACTGTACCCCAGAGAGAGTTAGTGTGTGTGGGACTGTACCCCAGAGAGAGCCAGTGTGTGTGGGACTGTACCCCAGAGAGAGTTAGTGTGTGTGGGACTGTACCCCAGAGAGAGTCAGTGTGTGTGGGACTGTACCCCAGAGAGAGTCAGTGTGTGTGGGATTGTACCCCAGAGAGAGTCAGTGTGTGTGGGACTGTACCCCGGGGAGAGTCAGTGTGTGCGAGACTGTATCCCAGAGAGAGTCAGTGTGTGTGGGACTGTACCCCAGAGAGAGTCAGTGTGTGTGGGACTGTACCCCAGAGAGAGTCAGTGTGTGTGGGACTGTACCCCAGAGAGAGTCAGTGTGTGTGGGACTGTACCCCAGAGAGAGTCAGTGTGTGTGGGACTGTATCCCAGAGAGAGTCAGTGTGTGTGGGACTGTACCCCAGAGAGAGTCAGTGTGTGTGAGACTGTATCCCAGAGAGAGGCAGTGTGTGTGTGACTGTACCCCAGAGAGAGTCAGTGTGTGTGGGATTGTACCCCAGAGAGAGTCAGTGTGTGTGGGATTGTAGCCCAGAGAGAGTCAGTGTGTGTGGGATTGTAGCCCAGAGAGAGTTAGTGTGTGTGGGACTGTACACCGGAGAGAGTCAGTGTGTGTGGGACTGTACCCCAGAGAGAGTCAGTGTGTGTGGGACTGTACCCCAGAGAGAGTCAGTGTGTGTGAGACTGTACCCCGGAGAGAGTCAGTGTGTGTGAGACTGTATCCCAGAGAGAGTCAGTGTGTGTGGGACTGTACCCCAGAGAGAGTCAGTGTGTGTGGGATTGTAACCCAGAGAGAGTCAGTGTGTGTGGGACTGTACACCGGAGAGAGTCAGTGTGTGTGGGACTGTACCCCAGAGAGAGTCAGTGTGTGTGAGACTGTACCCCAGAGAGAGTCAGTGTGTGTGGGACTGTACCCCGGGGTGAGTCAGTGTGTGTGGGATTGTAGCCCAGGGAGAGTCAGTGAGTGTGGGACTGTACCCCAGAGAGAGTCAGTGTGTGCGAGACTGTACCCCAGAGAGAGTCAGTGTGTGTGGGATTGTACCCCAGAGAGAGTCAGTGTGTGTGGGATTGTAGCCCAGGGAGAGTCAGTGTGTGTGGGACTGTACGCTGGAGAGAGTCAGTGTGTGGGGGACTGTATCCCAGGGAGAGTCAGTGTGTATGGGACTGTACCCCGGGGAGAGTCAGTGTGTGTGGGACTGTACCCTGGGGAGAGTCAGTGTGTGTGGGACTGTACCCCGGGGAGAGTCAGTGTGTGTGGGACTGTACCCCGGGGAGAGTCAGTGTGTGTAGGACTGTACCCCGGGGAGAATCGCTGTCTGTGGGACTGTACCCCGGGGATAGTCAGTGTGTGTGGGACTGTACCCCGGGGAGAGTCAGTGTGTGTGGGACTGTACCCCAGAGAGAGTCAGTGTGTGTGAGACTGTACCCCAGAGAGAGTCAGTGTGTGTGGGACTGTACCACAGAGAGAGTCAGTGTGTGTGGGACTGTACCCCAGAGAGAGTCAGTGTGGGTGGGACTGTACCCAGGGAGAATCTGTGGTGTGGGACTGTACCCCGGGGAGAGTCATTGTGTGTGGGACTGTACCCCAGAGAGAGTCAGTGTGTGTGGGCCTGTACCCCAGAGAGAGTCAGTGTGGCTGAGACTGTACACCAGAGAGAGTCAGTGTGTGAGAGACTGTACCCCAGAGAGAGTCAGTGTGTGTGGGACTGTACCCCAGAGAGAGTCAGTGTGTGTGGGACTGTACCCCAGAGAGAGTCAGTGTGTGTGGGACTGTACCCCAGGGAGAGTCAGTGTGTGTGGAACTGTACCCCAGAGAGAGTCAGTGTGTGTGACTGTACACCGGAGAGAGTCAGTGTGTGTGGGAATGTACCCTAGGGGGAGTCAGCGTGTGTGGGACTGTACCCCGGGGAGAGTCAGTGTGTGTGGGACTGTACCCTAGAGAGAGTCAGTGTGTGTGGGACTGTACCCCAGAGAGAGTCAGTGTGTGTGGGACTGTACACCGGAGAGAGTCAGTGTGTGTGGGACTGTACCCCAGAGAGAGTCAGTGTGTGTGAGACTGTACACCGGAGAGAGTCAGTGTGTGTGGGACTGTACACCGGAGAGAGTCAGTGTGTGTGGGACTGTACCCTGGGAGAGTCAGTGTCTGTGGGACTGTACCCCAGGGAGAGTCAATGTGTGAGGGACTGTACCCCAAGGAGAGTCAGTGTGTGTGGAACTGTATCCCAGGGAGAGTCAATGTGCGTGGGACTGTACCCTAGGGAGAGTCGGTGTCTGTGGGACTGTACCCTGGGGAGAGTCAGTGTGTGGGGGACTGTACCCCAGAGAGAGTCAGTGTGTGTGAGACTGTACTCCAGGGAGAATCTGTGGTGTGGGACTGTACCCCGGGGAGAGTCAGTGTGTGTGTGACTGTACTCATATTCAGTTGGAATATGTAATGATGGGATGCTGTGATCTTTCTGTTGATATAATTTACAGGACTTCCATTTAATGCCTTTATTGGTTTTCTTATTAATTGCAGATTTCCTGCAGAGGATAATTAATGCAGTGAGCATCCTCGAGATCCGATGGATTCTGCTGCTACACAGAGCAGGAAAACTGCAGGGTCCTGGTTCAAAGGGCGAGCTCTCCCACCCCTCTCGCCCCCTCCCCTCCCCAATTGAGATGATTGAACTGTTATTACTCTGTAGACTCCAGACATTTCCTGGCAGCCTGTGTTCTAACCTGTCACAGTGCCAATGTTCATCCTGATAACATTGAGTGAACTGTTGCACTACAATAGAATCTGAATTCCTGTCCATTCATCCCCTAGAAACGTCTTATCATAGAATCATAGAATCCCTATAGTGCAGAAGGAGGATATTCGGCCCATCAAGTCTGCAGCGGCCCTTCAAAAGACTACCTCGGCCCAATCCCCCACCCTATCCCCATAAACTCACCCAACCTTTGGGGCAAAGGGGCAATTTATCAAGGCCAATCCACCTAACCTGCACATTTTGGGGCTATGGGAGGAAACCGGAGCACCCGGAGGAATCCCACGCACACATGGGGAGATTGTGCAGTCACCCGAGGCCGGACTTGAACCCGGGTCCCTGGGACTGTGAGGCAGCAGTGCTAACCACTGTGCCGCCGTGCCACCCCTGCAGAGATAATGGACTGTCTGGCCTGTGGCTCTCCCCCAGACAGACTGTTCCTGTGGTGTAGATATCGAGCTGGTTCACTTCCCTCAAACCCACTCACTGCCACAAACAGCCCGCCCTCTACAGAAATCACCCTTCTCGGCCTTTTGGCTAAGATTGGGCTTATGTTATCTGGCGTTTAGCGTCAAGTCAAGCCCATGATGAGGTGCCATGCCTTTTCTCATCAGCTTGGCTCGTGTATGTCCCTCTTGTGAACACCATGAATTGGATTCAATTTGAATTTGAATTGTTTTTTTGGAGCAGGCAATGAGATGGATTAAGGGCTTGTCCTGTCCACTCTGCGCATTGGTTTTGTTAACTTTAAAAGCGGGATAAAATTAAAAAAAAAATAAATCACCCCAAACATTCCGTGAGGGGTCGGGCTGGAACCTGGAGCTGAGTCTATTGCACCGTGCAGCTGGAAGCCAGCAGGAGTTTGTTCAAATATCAACATGAAATTTCCTCTCATTCAACTGGGAACAAAGGAATGTACCAATTAGAAGCAGGCCATTCGGCCCTACCAGCCTGCTCCACCATTCAATAAGATCTCGCTGATCTGGTTGTGGTGTCAAATCCATTGTCTGCCCCCATACCTCATAGACCCCCCCGATGAGGAGAAATGTGTCTGACTCGACCTTGACTAAATTCAGTGACCCAGCCTCCGCTGCTTCCTGGGGAAGAGAGTTCCACAAACTGACCACCCTCAGAGAGGAAACAAACCTCCATCTTAAAAGGTAGACCCCCTGATATTAAGACTGTCCCCTGGTTCTAGTGGCCCCCACAACAGGAAACATTTATCCTGGTCTACATCCTGTCAAATCCCCTCAGAATCTTATTTGTCCCAATAAGATCACCGCCCATTCTACCAAACTCCAGATAGTATTGGCCCAATCTACTCACTCTCTCCTGATTGGACAATCCTCTAACCCCCGAGCCACCAATCCAGCGGACCTGTATTGCGTCCACTGCTTTCTTAGGTTAGGAGATTAGAACTGTATGCAGTAATCCAGGGGTGGTCTCGGCCTAGCACTCAGTAATGAAGCGTTGTGGGGTCAGGGTGTTGTGGACGGGAGGGGGTTGGCCCTAGTGGTCCCAGCTCCCTTCGGAAGGCCAACCTGCTTCAGCCTGGTACAAGGCCGGGGAGGGGGGGGGGTCTCATTTTTGGGCCTAAACTTGCTCATTGACACTGGCTGTTACCGTAGCTGGTTCCTATGGCGACTGGCAGACACACACACTCGACATACCCGTCACGGTGAATTGGGCACTTGGAGATTGTGCCATCGTCTGCATTTGTTGCTGGTCACTGAAGTCGGGCAGAGCACAAGGATGACTCTCTTTGGTTGGATCTATCCCCGGAGGCTCGATCATATGACGGGATCATGTGACATGTGTCCATAGTTTGCAAATGTTTTCGCATTTGCCCTTCTCAAGCCCAGTTCTTTTCTAGTTATTTGTGTTTGTCTGTAATGTGATTGTTAGAAAGAGATCACCAGAAAAGTTTAATAAAAAGAAAGATGTCCTATGTCTATAGCACCCGTCACAACATTGAGGACACCCCAAAAACATCAGTCAATGAGATACTTTCAAAGCTCAGTCACTGCTGTAATGGAGGGAAAAGCAGCAGTTAATTTGTGCAGAGTAAGATCCCACAAGCAGCAAAGTGATAATGACTGGATTATCTTTTATTTTAGTGAGACGTATTGGTCATGACCCATTGAGGAAAACCTCTACTCTTCTTCCAATGCTGCAGTAAGGTCTTTCACATAGAACATAGAATTTACAGTGCAGAAGGAGGCCATTTGGCCCATCGAGTCTACACCGGCCCACGGAAAGAGCACCCCACTTAAGCCCACACTTCCACCCTATCCCAGTAACCCCTCCTAACTTTTTAGGACACTAAGGGGCAATTTAGCATGGTCAATCCACCTAACCTGCACATCTTTGGGCTGTGGGAGGAAACCGGAGCACCCGGAGGCAACCCACGCAGACACGGGGAGAACGTGCAGACTCCTTCCTTGCCAGGAATCGAACCTGGGGCCCTGGCGCTGTGAAGCCACAGTGCTAACCATTGTGCTACCATGCCACTCACAGCCAGTTGAGAGGGCAAACGGGGCCTCAGTTTAATGTCTCATTCAAATGGTGGTCCCCCCGACAGTGGAGGACCCTCTAATTCTGACCCTCTGACAGTGCAGCACTCCCTCAGTACTGATCCTCTGACAGTGCGGCACTCCCTCAGTACTGATCCTCTGACAGTGCAGCACTCCCTCAATACTGACCCTCTGACAGTGCTGCACTCCCTCAGTACTGACCCTCTGATAGTGCTGCACTCCCTCAGTACTGACCCTCTGACAGTGCTGCACTCCCTCAGTACTGATCCTCTGACAGTGCAGCACTCCCTCAGTACTGATCCTCTGACAGTGCAGCACTCCCTCAATACTGACCCTCTGACAGTGCTGCACTCCCTCAGTACTGACCCTCTGATAGTGCTGCACTCCCTCAGTACTGACCCTCTGACAGTGCTGCACTCCCTCAGTACTGATCCTCTGACAGTGCAGCACTCCCTCAATACTGACCCTCTGACAGTGCTGCACTCCCTCAGTACTGATCCTCTGACAGTGCAGCACTCCCTCAGTACTGACCCTCTGACAGTGCAGCACTCCCTCAGTACTGACCCTCTGACAGTGCAGCATTCCCTCAGTTCTGACCCTCTGACAGTGCAGCACTCCCTCAGTACTGACCCTCTGACAGTGCAGCATTCCCTCAGTTCTGACCCTCTGACAGTGCGGCACTCCCTCAGTACTGACCCTCTGACAGTGCAGCATTCCCTCAGTTCTGACCCTCTGACAGTGCAGCACTCCCTCAGTACTGACCCTCTGACAATGCGGCACTCCCTCAGTACTGCTCCTCTGACAGTGCTGTGCTCCCTCAGTACTGAACCTCTGACAGGGCAGCAGTCCCTCAGTACTGACCCTCTGACAGTATGGCACTCCCTCAGTACTGCCCCTCTGACAGTGCGGTGCTCCCTCAGTACTGCCCCTCTGACAGTGCGGTGCTCCCTCAGTACTGACCACCAGACAGTGCGGTGCTCCCTCAGTACTGACCCTCTGACAGTACGGTGCTCCCTCAGTACTGACCCTCTGACAGTGCGGTGCTCCCTCAGTACTGCCCCTCTGACAGTATGGCACTCCCTCAGTACTGCCCCTCTGACAGTGCGGTGCTCCCTCAGTACTGGTCCTCTGACAGTATGGCACTCCCTCAGTACTGACCCTCTGACAGTATGGCACTCCCTCAGTACTGCCCCTCTGACAGTGCGGTGCTCCCTCAGTACTGCCCCTCTGAGAGTATGGCACTCCCTCAGTACTGACCCTCTGACAGTGCGGCGCTCCCTCAGTACTGCCCCTCTGACAGTGCGGCACTCCCTCAGTACTGACAACAGACAGTGCGGTGCTCCCTCAGTACTGCCCCTCTGACAGTATGGCACTCCCTCAGTACTGACCCTCTGACAGTGCGGCA
The DNA here is from genome assembly GCF_047496885.1 of Scyliorhinus torazame. Classification (NCBI taxonomy): domain Eukaryota; kingdom Metazoa; phylum Chordata; class Chondrichthyes; order Carcharhiniformes; family Scyliorhinidae; genus Scyliorhinus; species Scyliorhinus torazame. The sequence goes on from NC_092722.1 coordinate 26,716,364, forward strand.
CTCCCTCAGTACTGACCCTCTGACAGTGCAGCACTCCCTCAGTACTGACCCTCTGACAGTGCGGCACTCCCTCAGTACTGACCCTCTGACAGTGCGGCACTCCCTCAGTACTGATCCTCTGACAGTGCGGCGCTCCCTCAGTACTGCCCCTCTGACAGTGCGGCACTCCCTCAGTACTGACCCTCTGACAGTATGGCACTCCCTCAGTACTGCCCCTCTGACAGTGCGGCACTCCCTCAGTACTGACCCACTGACAGTATGGCACTCCCTCAGTACTGACCCTCTGACAGTGCGGCGCTGCCTCAGTACTGCCCCTCTGACAGTGCGGCACTCCCTCAGTACTGACCCTCTGACAGTATGACACTCCCTCAGTACTGCCCCTCTGACAGTATGGCACTCCCTCAGTACTGCACTTCTGACAGTGCGGTGCTCCCTCAGTACTGCCCCTCTGACAGTATGGCACTCCCTCAGTACTGACCCTCTGACAGTGCAGCGCTCCCTCAGTACTGCCCCACTGACAGTATGGCACTCCCTCAGTACTGCCCCTCTGACAGTGCGGTGCTCCCTCAGTACTGCCCCTCTGACAGTATGGCACTCCCTCAGTACTGACCCCCAGACAGTGCGGTGCTCCCTCAGTACTGCCCCTCTGACAGTATGGCACTCCCTCAGTACTGACCCTCTGACAGTGCGGCACTCCCTCAGTACTGCCCCTCTGACAGTGCGGCACTCCCTCAGTACTGACCCTCTGACAGTATGGCGCTCCCTCAGTACTGCCCCTCTGACAGTGTGGTGCTCCCTCAGTACTGACCCTCTGACAGTGCGGCGCTCCCTCAGTACTGCCCCTCTGACAGTATGGCACTCCCTCAGTACTGCACTTTTGACAGTGCGGCGCTCCCTCAGTACTGCCCCTCTGACAGTGCGGTGCTCCCTCAGTACTGACCCTCTGACAGTATGGCACTCCCTCAGTACTGACTCTCTGACAGTGCGGCACTCCCTCAGTACTGACCCTCTGACAGTGCGTCACTCCCTCAGTACTGATCCTCTGACAGTGCAGCACTCCCTCAGTACTGACCCTCTGACAGTGCGGCGCTCCCTCAGTACTGACCCTCTGACAGGGCAGCACTCCCTCAGTACTGACCCTCTGACAGTGCGGCACTCCCTCAGTACTGACCCTCTGACAGTGCAGCACTCCCTCAGTACTGACCCTCTGACAGTGCAGCACTCCCTCAGTACTGACCTTCTGACAGTGCGGCGCTCCCTCAGTACTGCCCCTCTGACAATTCAGCGCTCCCTCAGTACTGATCCTCTGACAGTGCGGCGCTCCCTCAGTGCTGACCCTCTGACAGTGCGGCACTCCCTCAGTACTGATCCTCTGACAGTGCGGCACTCCCTCAGCACTGACCCTCTGACAGTGCGGCACTCCCTCAGTACTGATCCTCTGACAGTGCGGCACTCCCTCAGTACTGATCCTCTGACAGTGCGGCACTCCCTCAGTACTGCACTTCTGACAGTATGGCGCTCCCTCAGTACTGCATTGAAATACCAGCATAATTTATATGCTCTGGGATTCATAATTTTGTTAAACAGTAGATTGTCACATACTGAAGCTTTTTGGTCACCATTTATTTTAACGGTGTTGTCACATTTCTGATGGGGATTTTTTATGTATAGAATTTGCATCATTCTGAGTTTTTCTGGATGCATTATGTAATAGATTTGAGAGCAGTTTATTTAACAAATAAGAAAATTTGCTCGGATTTATTTCCTGTGGACTTTGATTCATTCTGTGCGTTGATGTTTGTAGGTATGCGAATATGCGGGTGTTACATTGTATTTCAAGTGAAGCTGATTTAAGTTAAACAAACACTATTTGAAGGTTCATTGTTTGAACGAATGTTTCAAATCACAAATAAAGATTAAGCGGGAAGTCCAGTGCTGCTTGTATTCTGTTTGTGCAAGTCATCTTTGTGAAGAATGATAGTTTGAAGTTATTGCTGCAATTAAAATTTGTTTCAACCCCTTCTTTAAGGGGTGGCACAGTGACACAGTGGTTAGCACTGCTGCCTCACAGCACCAGGGACCCGGGTTCAATTCTGGCCTTGGGACACTGTCTGTGCGGAGTCTGCACGTTCTCCCCGTGTGTGCGTGGGTTTCCTCCGGGTGCTCCGGTTTCCTCCCACAGTCCAAAGTTGTGCAGATTAGGTGGATTGGCCTTGATAAATTGCCCCGGGGTGGTAAAAGGTTAGGTGGGGTTACTGTTTATGGGGATAGGGTGGGGCCATGGGCATGGGTAGAGTGGTCTTTTGGCGGGTCGGTGCAGGCTCGATGGGCCGAATGGCCTCGTTCTGCATTGTGTAACGATTCTGATTCTAATCGTGGCTTGACAGGGGATTTGCAGACGGAAACTGGTCAGTCAGCCTAACTAATCAATACCAGCACCACAGAACCCTCCTCCCAAAGGGTTTCCAACCCTCCAGCATTGGCCTGGAGCCTCCAGGAATTGAAGATCAATCTCCAGGACACTGGTGGAGAAAAATCATCAGGAATTTGAATCAGGTTGTGGGGTTTCTTTTGTCCTTTTAACAGCTATTAAAGTACTGGAAATGGACGGAAAAGGACTGTTTGACCGACAGTCGAGTATCATCCATGGGTGACGAGTCTATTGGTACAGGCAGTCCGTACGTCACAAGGATGAATATTGGCCGATGAATGGCCGGAGCTTGGGGACAAGTCATGTGATGACACCTCCTGGAATACATTTAATTACAGTTGGCAACCCTGTGATCCCTCCCTGCTTCACCTCATCCTATCAATATGTCCTCAATTTCCCTTTCCGATTTATGTATTCATCTATGTTCCCTTTAAACCCGGCCAATTGCGCCATAGTGAGATCCATGTTTGCATCACTTGCTGGGTGAAGAGGTTTCTCCTGACTTCCTAACTGGGTGGTGACTTCCTATTGATACCCCTGAGTTGCAGAGAGTGAGCATCTCTCCCAGTACCCCTCAGAGGTATTATAATAATAATAATCACTTATTGTCACAAGTAGGCTTCAATGAAGTTACTGTGAAAAGCCGCTAGTCACCACATTCCGGCGCCTGTTCGGCGAGGCCGGTACGGGAATTGAACCCGCGCTGCTGGCCTTGTTCTGCATTGCAAGCCAGCTGTTTAGCCCACTGTGCTAAACCAGCCCCTGATTGGTGTAGAGTGATTGGCCAGTCAAGCATGAGAAGCGAAAGAGAGAGAGACAACACCACGATCTGTCATTCTGCAGATGCCCAAGGCTGGGGTCAGAGAAGCTGGGGGCATTCAGGTCCCTTTCGCTCACACACATCTCCCTCAATCCGTGATCTGAGAACAGTGTCGCGAACTAATCAGGCTGACCAGTGACTGAGGGGCTGCAGCCACCAAGATCAACCCCTGAATACGGGCGCACGGTGAACCAGGATGTGTTTTACCGGAGGAACCAGGCCCCAGAGCCTCACGTCTGATAGAGCCGGGAGTCAGGAAGGCCCGTACCCTCCATCCTTACAAACCTGCTGCAGGGAGGACCCCAGACACTGGCCCCCGCTCCAGGTACAGGGCTGGGGAGGGTGGGGGTTGAGGATAAATACAGGCCGGTTGGTGTCAGCTCAGTCGGTTGGTGGGGGGGGGGGGGGAATCAATGAATGAAGTGGAAAGGTCACAAATGGATACGAGGGGTCACCAAGTTCAATTCTGGACAAGAGGTGAGATGGATGGATTCACAAAACGTGTTTCAGCTATTAGGGAAGATTGAAAAAGCTGGGACCTTCCTCCACAGATATCTGGGCTGAGCAATGTGTTTATAGAGCCAAATAACATAATGAAAGCACTTGACGTTGCAGAAGACATTACCACTCGTCGAAAACTCGAGGTCTTAAATATAAGATAGTCACTCATACTGGTGAATTCCGTTAGCAATCTCTTAACTCAGAGACTGGTGGAGTTGACTCAGGGAGTGTCTGAGGGGAAACTAGCTCCGTGTACGAAGGAGGGAGGGAATAGGTTCTGCTGAGGGAGTGTGGGGAGGGGGAATGCCGGAAGCTGGTGTGGAGCATGAATGCCAGTAGGGACCAGTTGGGCCTGTTCGAGTGCTGTACATTCGATGTAGGTGGAGGAGGCCATTCAGCCCCTCGAGACAGCTGCCCCATTCAGTTTTGATCATTGTCAACCTGTTCTGAATTCTATTTGTCCAGCATCATTCCATATCCCCAGATAACGTCATCCAACAAAAATCTGTCAACTGTAACCGCAGCACCCTGAGTGAGAGAGTTTAAATTTGCACTACCCTGTGTGTGAGGGAGTGTGTTTGATTACACTCCGATCTAATGTTAAAGATTGTCCCGTTGTTTGGAACAGCCCCCAGGAGAGTAAATAGTTTCTCATTCTATTGAGGCAGAGAATTCTATTTCATAGAATCCCGACAGGGCAGAAGTAGGCCATTCAGCCCATCGAGCCTGCACCGGCCTTCCAAAGGAGCACTCTACCTGAAATGAAATGAAATGAAAATCGCTTATTGTCACAAGTAGGCTTCAAATGAAGTTACTGTGAAAAGCCCCTAGTCGCCACATTCCGGCGCCTGTTCGGGGAGGCTGTGACGGGTCCAATCCTCCACCCCATCTAACCTTTGGACATTAAGGGGTAATTTATCTTGGCCAATCCACCTAAACTGGCCATATTCGGACTGTGGGAGGGAACCAGAGCACTCGGAGGAAACCCACACAGACACGGGGGGAATGCGCAGACTCCACACAGTCACCCGAAGCCGGAATCGAACCCGGGTCCCTGGCGCTCGGAGGCAGCAGTGCTAACCTCTGTGCCACCATGACGCTTTCACTCCAAACAAACTCGGGGGCCCTATCTTCCTTTACCTGCACGCTCAGTGGGTAGATTCAGTCCATACAGTCACTTAGCAAGTTAAACTTGCAGAGACAGATTTATTTACAGATGTTATATTCAATTAAAAATAGCCACAGACCACTCTCGGCTTTGAGTTAGAATGTGGTTGGTTTCAGTCTCGGTCCAGAGAGTTGAGTCTGTAATGCAAGGTGACGTTCACAACGGAAAGCTTAGGACATCCATACAGCCACCAAAATATTTTTGATGTGTTATAATGTAGGAAATGCGGCAGCCAATTTGAGGCCAGGAAGCTCCCACACACAGCACCATGACAATGACGGGATAATCTTGTCTTTGTGACGTGGGCTGAGGGCCAGTATACCCCTGAATTACCACTGGATGTTTCTTTGTTTGGGAAAATGTTTCTATTGCAGTTTTTCATTTTATGCACTGTGTGGGTATGTGCATCGGGTACAATATACAAGAAATTTCCATTGGTATCGACCCACCCAGCCCCTCTCCTTGCTCCCCACTCCCGCCCCTTTTTGTTGCTTTAAGATATTTTCTTAGGTATCGTATCATACGGTGGGTGATTGTCCTCTATTTACATCTTTCTGTTTTTTCCCCCTTCACCTCCTCCCCTTTGTCGATTGGCCCTGCCCCCCCTCCCCCATCCTGCTTTCGATGTTTCTTCGGGGGTCTTGTTCGATGTGGTCTTGCTCTTGGCCCCCCCCTATTATCCGTTTTGGCCGTCCTCCAGCCTCCCCCTCCTCTCTCCCCGGCCTCCCCCCCCCCCCTCAGCCCCAACCCCCCCTCCCTTCCTGTTCCCTGCTGTCTCGTTGGCTCCTGTGTGCACCCCCCCCCCTCCTCCCACTCGATTGGTTGTTGGCTTCGAACAGGGAACAAGTTGGTGAATGGCCCCCACGCTTTTTGGAAGCCTTCCTCTGACCCTCGGATGCCGAATTTGGTCTTCGCCTGATGGAGAAATTCCGCCAGGTCTGCCAGCCAGTGGGTGGCGCTCCTGATCGCCAGCCGAGCAGGATTCTCCGGCGGGAGAGTAGGGAAGCAAAGGCGTCGGCCCTCTTCCCCGTAGGTAGTTCGGACTGGCCCGATACCCTGAAGACTGCCACTCTCGGGCACGGCTCCACCCCCACAACCTTGCACATTGCCTCGGAGAAGGCTGTCCAGAACCCGGCGAGTCTGGGGCCGGCCCAGAACACGTGGGCGTGGTTGGCCGGGTCTCCCTGGACCGCTCACATTTGTCCTCCACCTCCGGGAGGAACCTGCTCACGGGTTCTTGTTAGGTGTGCTCTGTGCACCACTTTCAGATACATGAAGGTTAGCCTTGCGCAAGCGGAGGTGGAGTTAACTCTGCTCAGTGCTTCGCTCCAGAGTCTCGACCCAATTTCCATCACTAGTTCTTCCTCCCATTTTGCCTTTGTTTCGCACAGCGGGGAGCGTGCCCTTTCTAATAGTCGTCCATACAGGTCCCCGCAGTTCCCCCCTCCCAGATTACCCATGTCCAGGGTTCCTCCGGTATTGTATGTCTCGGGGTCGGCGGGTACGCTGTCATCTCCAGGGGTGGGAATGTTCTTAACCTGTAGGTGTCGGAGTTCATTTCCGTTAGGTAGCTGCAGTGTCCCTGTCTCTCTAAGGTCGCCTGCCCTGTGTGTAACAGTCCCTAACAGTCAGTGTTCCCCGTCCTGTCTCCACCTCTAAAGGTGGCGTCTAGCCTGGCTGGCGTGAACTTGTGGTTGCCGCAGATGGGGGCCATAGTTCGGGCGGCAAAGTGCTGCCTCCATTGGATCTTTCATCTGGGCAGGCAGGGCCTTGGTTTGACTGGTCAACTGAGAATTGCATCTCCAACAGTGCTGCCCACCTCCAGCACTGCTGCCCACCTCCAGCACTGCTGCCCACCTCCAGCACTGCTGCCCACCTCCAGCACTGCTGCCCACCTCCAGCACTGCTGCCCACCTCCAGCACTGCTGCATTACTTGCTTAAGTCACAGGAGTGAGATTTGAACTCATAGAGTGCGATCTAATGGAAATGTTTGTAAGTGTGGTAGACAGCGGCAATTGCCGGGAGTTTCCGCGGCGAGGCCGTCGCCAGTATCTAACGTTAATTAGGTTACTTCATGATGCCCCACAGGCTTCACGGTCGGAATAGGCTGCCGCCAGCTGATTCGCCTGGACAGTGCTCGGCAGCTCCCCGCTAACGAGAGGGAGCAGCTCTTACACCGACGCCGCAGAGCAATCCCCAGACAGCACGCGGCCCTGTCACCGTGCAGGCCAGCCCACCGTTCGGTGATGCCGAGCTGAGCCTCGACTGTTGGACGTGATGGAGTGCAGCCTGGATGCCCTGTTCCCTGGCAGGGACGGGTGGGTCAGCCACAGGGCAGCCAGTGCCCCCTGGGACGCAGGGTGGGGAGTAGCAGCAGGTGGACCACCATCCGGTGCCGTAAGAAGCTAAACGACCTGCAGATGGCCGCACGGGTGAGTTGGCAGCGACCTCCTGGCACCCGGTCCCCCCCCCCCCCGGCCACCATCCCCCCCAACTGCTCTACGCTCGGCACCACATTACCACCCCCCCCCCCAACACAATACCACCCCTGTGCTCCAGCACACCCTGGCACCCACCTGCGCACCCCACCCCTGCTCAGTGGCGCTGCCCACACCTGGCCCCCTCCATAGCCCCCCCCTGCCCTGTGATGCATGACAATGCCCCTTCTCTTTGTCCCCGCAGAAGTAGTTGGCCCACCACAGAGAGGGAAGGGCCCAGACGGGTGGCAGGGTGTCAGACATCAGAGTCCTCCCCCCCTACGAGGAGCGAACCCTGGAGGTCGCGGGGGTGGCTGAGGACAAGTCAGTCACCGACGTCAAGATTGGCCTGCACCTCAGCCGTGCCAATTCACCGGTACCCACCCAGATGACCTGTCACACCTGAGCTGTTCATGTCAGGCAAAATGATCGTTCCCTCCCACTGACCACATGTCCATTGTCCCACAGCATCTCCACCCGAGGGTGCGGGCCTATCTGACAGCACTCGGAGGTCTGTTGGACCCCAGGACCCCAGCTGGGTGCCAGTCAGATGCTGAGCCTCTGGACCAGGTTTACCCGAAGCTGATGCCGACACGAGGGTGTGGCCTTCATATCCAGGCGGTCAGTGGGGGTTAAAGCGACTTTCACCACATTATCACAGACAGGGATGTGTCTTGGGGGTGTTCGGCGGGACAGACAGGCAGCAGCTGCCCTGCCCCTGGTGTGGATATTCATGATCCAGGGGGAGGCATGTTGAAACTGCGGACACGATCCAGGGGAGGCTTGTCAGAACCATGGGTGCTGAGCCCCTCACTCCCTCCCCCCAGCCCAGGGGCAACCCCCCCCCCACCCCAGCCGATAGCATCCGAGCCCCAACCAGGCCCGTCCTGCCCCATCCTTGGGGGCACCCATAGCAGCACCCCCACCCCCGGGCTGACCCTCCATTTTCCAAGATGGCGACTCACCTCCCCTGATCCCCACATCAGGCATTCTGCTCGCTTCCCGTTTTTAAATAGGTGTGCTTAAAGGTGCCTGCCTGACCATTTTCTGGGGTGCTGATTAGATCACGGGAGGCCATTAGACAGGGGGTGCTACCCATTAATGGGATGGAGATTGGCCTTAATTGGTGATTATTGGTTTCTTGCCGTGCCACGGCGCGAGCTGGACCTTAGCAACGGGAGCGTGCCGGTTAGATCGGGGACTGATTGGCGCCTGGTCCGTTTCCCAATTCCGCACTCTCCCGTGATCTAACCGGCTCGCGCGGATTCGCGCCCAGCGCGGCTGTTAGATCGCAGCCATAATGATCTGACTCAGAGCTGAGGCTGATTCATTACTGTAAAACAGTTATAAACACAGGAAACGGAAAAACAAGACACGGAAAATACTGAAAATATGTCACCCGTCTATAAATGTGTGTATAAAATGGCTGCTCTATTGTAATAGAGCGTTTGCTCTTAAAAACAACATGCTGTGTGTGTGTATGTTTGTGTGGTACCCTCAATAATGATGCTTAGAGTGTAAACAGTAGAGAAGGCTTTAATAAACTAAGAACTAGACTAGTGCCGAGACGTGTGCTAACTGCTGCACTGCCCACAAGGCGGCCCCTTATATACGGCTCCCAGATGGGCGGAGCCGGAGGCGGAGTTCTCCAGCGTTCCAAGCCCGGTCTTAAAGGGGACATCACCTTACATGATGACAAGGGTACAGTGTTACAGTACCGTTCATCACAATTTGCCTGTCTGTGTCTGTGTCTGTGTAACTAGATATGTGTGTGTGTATGTGCATGTGTGTCTGTAGGTGTGATTGTTTGGGTGTGTCTGTGTCTGCATATGTATCTGGGTGTCTGTGTGTGTCTGGATATGTGTGTCTGGTTGTGTTTGGTCGCGTGTTTCATCCTCTGCTGCCACCTGCTGGGAGTTTAATGTGAAGCCGATTGAACATCTCTGGTCTGAATAATGATCAAAGACAACACTTAGAATAGGGCAAAATTAAAGCTCTTGAACACACAGGAGGAAATGAAACTCACGAGGAGCAGAATCCTGACCACTTTACATCTGATTTTGAGGATTTTGTTGCTGAACAGAGGTGGATTATATGGAAATTAGATTGCTGAAATGTTGAGTTCATGAATACAGTAACCTCAAATCCCTAATACATTGTATTAATAATATTTACACTGCAAACTTCATATTAATTCCAACAGAGCAAAAAGCATTAAATAATATTGCACAATAGATACTGAGGTCAAGACATGAGAGCTTGAATTTCACAGCAGGGAGGCTAATGACTATTTAGCAATTACATTTTGGTAAATTGTTATTTTTTTCTATCTTTGGTTTCTGGTTTGTTCGTTTTGAACTTTGAGCATATGTTGGAGGCAGGGCAGTTCCAGGGTCAGGTGTCAAGGGTCACCACCTGCATCTGGATCAGGCTCTTGGTCAGGGTGAAGTAGGGGTCAGGATCAAGATCAGGGTCAGGGTCAAGATTAAGAACATGGTTGGGGTCAGGGCCGGCAATTCTGGTTGGCTTGCAATTCGAGGCCTCTCATCACCTGACCTCCTAACCCCATTGACCCTGCTCCGATGCTCCTGTCATTGGTCACCCACCATATCAATCCTCAGGTAATTGGTCAATAATGGCGACTGGAATACCCACAATCCTCTCTGCGCCACAAACCACTATATTGGTCTCTTGCAGCCATGTCCATTGCACCATTACAAAGGGAGCTGTTTGAAATAAGGTTTCACTCCCCCCTCCCCCCCCCCCCCGGCACCGATCTTTGGGGGGGGGGGCGCGGTGGGGAGAGTTTAGGGCCTAAATCTGACCTTGCAATGGATGCAGGGTTTGGGCCGGAGGAGCCATGAGGAGAGTTGAGACACGTGAGGCTAAATCTCATTCAATCAACGTGCATCAAACAGAACCAATCAGATGGTTGTGACAGCTCATACCTCAGGAGACCCAAGTTCCAGGATCAACCCCCGAGTGTGAGTACACGGGCCCCCGAGTGAGAGTACACGGGCCCCCAGTGGGAGCACACAGGCCCCGAGTGTGTGTACGCAGGCCCCGAGTGCGAGTACGCAGGCCCCGAGTGCGGGTACGCAGGCCCCGAGTGCGAGTATGCAGGCGCCGAGTGCGTGTACGCAGGCCCCGAGTGCGAGTACGCAGGCCCCGAGTGCACGTACGCAGGCCCCGAGTGCACGTATGCAGGCCCCGAGTGCGAGTACGCAGGCCCCGAGTGCGAGTATCCAGGCCCCAAGTGCGAGTACGCAGGCCCCGGGTGCGAGTACGTAGGCCCCGAGTGCGTGAACGCAGGCCTCGAGTGCGAGTACACAGCCGCGAGTGCGTGTACGCAGGCCCCGAGTGTGTGTACGCAGGCCCCGAGTGCGAGTACGCAGGCCCCGGGTGCGAGTACGCAGGCCCCGAGTGCGTGTACGCAGGCCCGAGTGCGAGTACACAGCCGCGAGTGCGTGTACGCAGGCCCCGAGTGTGTATACGCAGGCCCCGAGTGCGAGTACGCAGGCCCCGAGTGCGAGTACGCAGGCCCCGAGTGCAAGTAGGTAGGCCCCGAGTGCGAGTACGCAGGCCCCGATGCGAGTACGCAGGCCCCGAGTGCGAGTACGCAGGCCCCGAGTGCGAGTATCCAGGCCCCGAGTGCGAGTACGCAGGCCCCGAGTGCGAGTATCCAGGCCCCGAGTGCGAGTACGCAGGCCCTGGGTGAGAGTACATAGGCACCCGAGTGTGAGTACACGGGCTCCCGAGTGAGAGTACACAGCCCCCGAGTGAGAGTACACAGCCCCCGAGTGAGAGTACACAGCCCCCGAGTGAGAGTACACAGCCCCCGAGTGTGAGGACATAGGCCCCCGAGTGTGAGTACATAGGCCCCCGAGTGAGAGTACACAGCCCCCGAGTGTGAGTACACAGCCCCTGAGTGTGAGTACACGGGCCCCTGAGTGTGAGTACACGGGCCCCCGAGTGAGAGTACACGGGTCCCCGAGTGAGAGTACACGGGCCCCCGAGTGTGAGTACATGGGCCCCCGAGTGTGAGTACACGGGCCCCCGAGTGAGAGTACACAGCCCCCGAGTGTGAGTACACGGGCCCCCGAGTGAGAGTACATGGGCCCCCGAGTGAGAGTACACAGCCCCCGAGTGAGAGTACATGGGCCCCCGAGTGAGAGTACATGGGCCCCCGAGTGAGAGTACACAGCCCCCGAGTGAGAGTACATGGGCCCCCGAGTGAGAGTACATGGGCCCCCGAGTGAGAGTACATGGGCCCCCGAGTGAGAGTACATGGGCCCCCGAGTGAGAGTACACAGCCCCCGAGTGAGAGTACACAGCCCCCGAGTGTGAGTACACGGCCCCCGAGTGAGAGTACACAGCCCCCGAGTGAGAGTACACAGCCCCCGAGTGAGAGTACACGGGCCCCCGAGTGAGAGTACACAGCCCCCGAGTGAGAGTACACAGCCCCCGAGTGTGAGTACACAGCCCCCGAGTGAGAGTACACGGGCCCCCGAGTGAGAGTACACAGCCCCCGAGTGAGAGTACACAGCCCCCGAGTGTGAGTACACAGCCCCCGAGTGAGAGTACATAGGCCCCCGAGTGAGAGTACACAGCCCCCGAGTGTGAGTACATGGGCCCCTGAGTGAGAGTACACAGCCCCCGAGTGAGAGTACACAGACTCATAAAGCACAAGCTCAGGACACCCACTGTTGAGTGTCGCCCCAGTTGTAGTTTAGGAAAAGCAGCAGAAATATAGAATTGGATCATCGGTTGTCGGGTTTGGTTGTGTAAAGGATGTTGTCCAGAGAAAACGCTCCTGTTCTTCAAACAACAGCATGAGGTGATTTGAAAACCATCCCCAAAAAGACATGCAGGATCCCAGTTAACATCTACAACTGAGAGTCGCCACTTTGACAGTGCAGCAATCCTGGAGAGGGTCTTTATTCATTCATGGAACATGGGCCTTGCTGGCAAAGCCAGCATTCTTACTGCCTATCCCTAATTGCCCTCGAGAAGGTGATGGTGAGCTGCCTTCTTGAACTTAGCAGTCCATCTAGCGTAAGTGCACCCACGGTGCTGTTAGGGAGGGAGCTCCGGGATTTTGATCCAGCGATATATTTCGAAGTCAGGATGGTGAGGGGCTTGGAGGTGAACCTCCCCACAAGCAAGATTTGTGCTCAAGTCTCTGGAACTGGACTTAAGCCAACAGCTTTCTGCCTTTCTATCTCTCCCTATCTCTCTCCATCTCTCCTGTCATGACTTGGGAAGCTATGTCATACTCTGAACTTCAAACTCATTTTATATTGAAAAATGCACGCACCAAATGGCTGGGGAAAAGGGCTGTCCACGGTCACCTGACTGGTTTTGTGGATTAGAACCACTCTCCTGTCTCAAGAGGGAACAAAAAAAGCCATTCTGGATTGATGTGAGTTGATGCCCTTCCCTGAAACAGACACGGACTATCTCAAACCCCAGGGTGAATGCCTACACAGAAAAGGGCAGCGCGGTAGCACGGTGGTTAGCACAGTTGCTTCACAGCTCCAGGGTCTCAGGTTCGATTCCAGCTTGGGTCACTGTCTGTGCGGAGTCTGCACGTTCTCCCCGTGTCTGCGTGGGTTTCCTCCGGGTGCTCCGGTTTCCTCCTACAGTCCAAAGATGTGCAGGTTAGGTGGATTGGCCATGATAAATTGCCCTTAGTGTCCAAAAAGGTTAGGTGGGGTTACTGGGTTCCGGGGATAGGTTGGCGGTGTGGGTTTAAATGGGGTGCTCTTTCCAAGGGCCGGTGCAGACTCGATGGGCCAAATGGCCTCCTTCAGCACTGTAAATTCTATGAAAGCAGGTTATGGAATCAATGTGAGCCCGTGGGTTATTTGGAAAAGGTCTCAAACATGTGGAAAGCTACATGATGAGCTGGCCATGGTTTTGTCTATTTTCAAGTCAACTCTGAGCTGTTTGCAGTTCGTCAACAGTTGTTGGTTATTCTGAAATCCAGACCAGGAACTAGCTGCTAGTTATCCAAGGTAACCAACGGCAATACCTTGAAAGTGGGAGATCCCAACAGAGAACCCCCCCCTGACCCCACAACCTGTCCCAGTTTCAAAGTTCACCTGAGAGCCAATGCCTTAGATATTCGACTACAAGAAGCCTCACAACCTGCAGTGAGCCCTTCACCTTACAGACCCTCAGTTCCGCTTGAAACCATTGAATCCATTCAAGAAAGCACTGGCTCGACATATGGGAGACCAGACATCATAATTGTGGGACTGAATTAACTGTTATCTTAAAAGTATACCATCTTTGTGCGTGCGTGTGTGTGTGTTTCTTCCGGGTAAGTGTGTGACAATAAATAACCTTCTTTATTTTAAAACTCACTGAAGCTTGCTGCTGAATTATTTTATTGACGTTCACACTCTCAAGGGTAAGAAAAGACAGCCCTCTTTCTGTACAAAACATTCTGATTATGGGAAGCTGGAGAGCAAGAAAGTTGGTGAGATTCCGTTTCTGGAAGGTTCTATGACAATCTACCTCTTTGACCAAGTTCGAGTACCTGTGTGTGCAGTTTGGTGTGACATTTTGATTGACGATGTTCCTGCGAAGCGTTCTTGCACATTTTACTGTGTTGAAGGCACCATCTCTTTTCATTCTCACACTGTTACAATCCCGGACCAGAGCCCAACAGTGGCTAGGATATTGGACAGAAACCCCAATATTTTAGTTTAATTTTGTAAGATTGTGAGGAAAGGATATCTCGCTCTGTGATTGCACAAAGAAATAAGGATGTGGTAAATTAAAACAAACTTCTAATACAATATTCAAATATATTTAACATCACACCAGAAAATAACTCCCAATTATCCATTAAACAATGATAATTAATACAGTTTTTTTGTTTCTTAAATTTTAAAAAATAAATTTAGTGTACCCAATTAATTTTTTTCCAATTAAGGGGCAATTTAGTGTGGCCAATCCACCTAGCCTGCACATCTTTGGGTTGTGGGGGCGAAACCCATGCAGACACGGGGCGAACGTGCAAACTCCTCACGGGCAGTGACCCAGGATCGAACCTGGGATCTCGGCGCCATGAGGCTGCAGGGTTAACCCACTGCACCACTGTGCTGCCCTTAATCAATACGGTTAATGCAGTGACCCTTAACTGTGATCTTTAGTCCAACTCAAACAAAAAAAAAACATCTCAATAAGTTAGCACTCAGAAATACCTGCTTTAGAGAGAGTTCCTTGAGAAAGAGAGATCTTTTGACACTGTTTTAAAGAAAAGATCCGAGTCCTGTCAGAACCATGCAGAAACTCCAGCTGCATTTCTTCTGACGCTGCTTTAGCTTGTTTCAGCTCACCTTCTAATTACACGCTTCTGAACTGCTTAGAAAGAAGCTGCTAACCTATCGAGAGATATATATTTTTAATTGAACTGAGATGTTTGACTTCTGCTCACATCTTTAACTCAAACTCAACTAACACAGCTTTTTTGCAAAATGCCTGTTGCCTTGGCTCCTCCCGGTAATTACATCATCTTACCAAGCTGATATCTAATTAACTCCACAGGGAACCCCATTAATCCAACCAACATTCCATTAGCCCAGGCTTTTATGATGCTTTAATTGCACCGCTGGCCCTCAAATCTAGTTGTCTTTCAAACTAGGATTTGTTTTAAAAACATGATTGCAGCAGTCAAACACACTCTATCCCAGGCGTTTAACCCTTACTGCACCAAATACCTCCAATACAATACATCTGAAATTCTGACATTCATCACAGCACCATTCCCTCTAGCGCCCCCCCCCCCCCCCTGCAAGGATTTATCTTTAGTCTCCTATTTCTCATCTACATGTTGATCTTTGGTGACGTTATGTGAAATGCAGCATCAGTGTCCATGTGTGCACTGACCACACACAGCTCTACCTCGCCAATTGCTCTGCTAGGCTCTCCAATTCACCTCCGTCACATCACCAGACACCACCTGACACTCAGTTTATCTGCCACTGGAACCCTTGCCTTAAGTTTTGTTACCCTGAGGTTCGTTTATTCCACTGAATTCCCGGCTGTTCCTCCACACTCTCCAATTCACCCAAGACACCTCTGCCCCTGCCCTAACCCACACCACGTCCAGTTCCCGACGCAGTGACGTACATTGATTAGTTCCTGGTCAATAAATGCCCTCTGGTTTTAAAAATGTTTTAAAAGTAAATTTAGAGTACGCACTACTTTTTTTTTTCAATAAAGGGGCAATTTAGTGTGGCCAATCCACCTAGTCTGGGGTTGTGGGGGTGAGACCCACGCAGACACGGGGAGAATGGGAAAACTCTACACGGACAGTGACCCAGAGCCGGGATCGAACCTGGGACCTCGGCGCCATGAGGCAGCAGTGCTAACCACTGCGCCACCGTGCCACCCTAAATGTGTCCGTTTTAAAATTACCATTCTTCTTTAAAATTCCCTCCATGGCCTCACTCCTTCCTATCTCTGTAATCTCCACCGGCCCTAACAACACTGAGATCTCTGTGGTCCACTAATTTAGGCCTCAAGAGCATCATTGATATTAATTGCTCCACCATTAGAGGACATGCCTTCAGCTGTCAAGACCCCAAACTCTGCAGTCCCCCGTCCCCCCCACCTGCACCACCCCAAACCTCTCCTCCTCTCTCCCCCTCTGATTTGCTTTGTCTGGACCCTGAACAAACTTCAGGGCAGCACGGCAGCACAGTGGTTAGCACTGTTGCTTCACAGCACCAGGGTCCCAGGTGCGATTCCCGGCTTGGGTCACTGCCTGTGCGGAGTCTGCACGTTTTCCCCGTGTGTGCGTGGGTTTCCTCCGGGTGCTCCGGTTTCCTCCCACAAGTCCCGAAAGACGTGCTGTTAGGTAATTTGGACATTCTGAATTCTCCCTCCGTGTACCTGAACAGGTGCTGGAATGTGGCGACTGGGGATTTTCACAGTAACTTCATTGCAGTGTTAATGTAAGCCTACTTGTGACAATAAAGATTATTATTATTAAACTTGAAATGTTGTTATGTTATCGGGAGCTCTGAGCTGACCCATGCATCGACTTGGTGGCTACTGAAACTGTACATAACATAGCCACAAGGGGGCAGCATTTACTTGCTTTTCAGCCTCTGGACAGAAAGCCTTTAGTTCCAATGGAGTCAGAAGCTGACCCACCACCCATCACCTCTGACCCCCGGACACAGCATCACATTCAACAATATGCTGAATGATTTGTGCATGATCACGCACACACGCAGACACATAGACACAACCTCAAAGGTTGAGTGGAACACGGTAGTTGAGGAGGTGTGGGACGGGTGAGGTGGTTACTGGGTGGTTTGTTTTATTTATTTGTTTATGGGATGTGGGCTTTGCTGGCTAGGCTGGCATTTATTACCCGTTCTTAATTGCCCTTGAGAAGGTGGTGCCTTCCTGAACCGCTGCAGTCCATGTGATGTAGGTCCATCCACGGTGCTGTTAGGATGGGACTTCCAGGATTGTGGCCCAGAGAAAGTGAGGGATGGGGGAGTACTCGGTGTGTCAGGGGAAGACTGGGCAGGTATGGGGGTAGACGGCCATAAGACATAGGAGCAGAATTAGGCCACTCGGCCCATCGAGTCTGCTCCGCCATTCAATCATGGCTGATATTTTTTTCCTGCCTTCTCGCCATAACCCCTGCTCCCCCTATTTTTTTAAATAAATTTAGCGTACCCAATTCGTTTTTCCCAATTAAGGGGCAATTTAGCGTGGCCAATCCACCTACCCTGCACATCTTTGGGTTGTGGGGGCGAAACCCACGCAAACACGGGGAGAATGTGCAAACTCCACACGGACAGTGACCCAGAGCCGGGATCGAACCTGGGACCTCGGTGCCGTGAGACTGCAGTGCTAACCACTGCGCCACCGTGCTGCCCCTGATCCCCTTATTAATCAAGAACTTATCTATCTCTGTCTTAAAGACACTCAGTGATTTGGCCTCCACACCTTCTGCGGCAATGAGTACCACAGATTCACCTCCCTCTGACTGCAGAAATTCCTCCTCATCTCTGTTTTAAAGGATCGTCCCTTTAGTCTGAGATTGTGTCCTCTGCTTCTAGTTTTTCCTACAAGTGGAAACATCCTCTCCACGTCCACTCTATCCAGGCCTCGCAGTATCCTGTAAGTTTCAATAAGATCCCCCCTCATCCTTCTAAACTCCAACGAGTACAGACCCACGGTCCTCAAACGTTCCTCATACGACAAGCTCTTCATTCCAGGGATCATTCTTGGGAACCTCCTTTGGACCTTTTCCGAGCCCAGCACATCCTCCCTTAGTTATGGAGCCCCAAACTGCTCACAATACTCCAAATGGGGTCTGACCAGAACCTTATACAGCCTCAGAAGTACATCCCCACTCTTTTATTCTAGCCCTCTCGACATGAATGCTAACATTACATTTGCTTTCCTAACTGCCAACTGAACCTGCTTGTTAACATTCAGAGAATTTTGAACTAGGACCCTTAAGTCCCTTTGTCCTTCTGATTTCCGAAGCCTTTTCTCATTTAGAAAAATAGTCCATGCCTCCATTCTTCCTACCAAATGCATAACCTCAGACTTTTCCACATTGTATTCAATCTGCCACTTCTTTGCCCACTCTCCTAGCCAACCAAGTCCTTCTGCAGCCCCCCTGCTCCCTCAACACTACCTGTCCCTCTGCATAACTTTGTATCATCTGCAAATGTAGCAACAGTGCCCTCAGTTCTTTCATTAATGTATATCGTGGAAAGTTGTGGTCCCGACAGTGACCCCTGCGGAACACCACTAGTCACCGGCTGCTATCCTGAAAAAGACCCCTTTATCCCCACTCTCTGCCTTCTGTCAGTCAGCCAATCCTCCATCCATGCCAGGATCTTACCCTGAACACCATGGGCTCTTAACTTATTTAGCAGCCTCTTATGTGGCACCTTGTCAAAGGCCTTCTGGTAATCTAAATAGATCACATCCACTGGTTCTCCTTTGTCCAACTTCCTTGTTACCTCCTCAAAGAATTCTAACACATTTGTCAGACACGACCTCCCTTTGACAAAGCCTTGCTGACTCAGTCCTTTCCTTGAAATAAATTTGGAGTACCCAATTCTTTTATTTTCCAATTACGGGGCACTTTAGTGTGGCCAATCCACCTGCCCTGCACATCTTTAGGTTGTGGGGATGAAACCCACGTGGACACGGGGAGAATGTGCAAACTCCACACGGGCAGTGACCTGGGGCCGGGATCGACCCGGGTCCTCAGCGGCGTGAGGCAGCAGTGCTAACCACTGCACCACCATGCTGCCCCTGACTCAGTCCTATTTTATCATGCACTTCCAAGTACACCGCAATTTCATCTTTAATAATGGACTCTAAAATCTTACCAATGACCGAAGTCAGTCTAACCGGCCTATAATTTCCTGTCTTCTGCCTCCCTCGTTTCTTAAACAGTGGTGTTACATTAGCCACTTTCCAGTCCTCTGGGACCCTCCCGGCCTCCAGTGATTCCTGAATGATCACTACCAATGCCTCCACAATCTCCCCAGCTAACTCCTTTAGAACCCTGGGGTGTAGTCCATCCGGTCCAGGTGATTTATCCATCTTCAGACCCTTCAGTTTCCCCAGAACCTTCTCCTTGGTGATGGCCACTGCACTCACCTCTGCCTCCTGCTTCTCTTGGAGTTCTGGTATCCCACTGGTGTCTTCCACCATGAAGACTGATGCAAAGTAACTATTTAGTTCCTATGCCATTTCTTTGATTCCTATTACTACTTCTCCAGCCTCATTTTCCAGTGGTCCAATGTCGATTCTTGCCTCTCTCTTATTTTTTATATATTGGAAAAGAACTCTTCCTATCTTCTTTTATATTACTAGCTAGCTTGCACTCATATTTCATCTCTTCCCGCCCTCCTCTGTTATTGCTTTTTTAGTTGTCCTCTGCTCGCTTTTAAAGGATTCCCAATCCTCTGGCTTCCCACTAATCCTTGCCACTTTGTATGCTTTTTCTTTTTCTTTTATGCTGTCCTTGACTTCCCTGATCAGCCATCGATGCCTTGTCCTCCCCTTAGCATGTTTCCTCCTCCTTGGGGTGAATTTCTGTTGTGCCTCCCGAATAACCCCCCAAAACTCCTGCCATTGCTGTTCCACTGTCTTCCCTGCTAGGCTCCTTTTCCAATCAACTCTGGCCAGCTCCTCCCTCATGTCTTTGTAGTTACCCTTATTTAATTGTAATACCGTTACATCTGACTCCAGCTTCTCCCTCTCAAACTGCAGGGTGAATTCTATCATATTGTGGTCACTGCTCCCTAAGGGTTCCTTCACCTTAAGTTCCCTAATCAATTCTGCCTCATTACACATCACCAAATCCAGAATTACCTGTTCCCTAGTGGACTCTGTCACAAGCTGCTCCAAATAAACATCTCTCAGACATTCTACTAATTCCTTTTCTTGGGATCCACTACCACCCGACTTTCCCAGTCCACCTGCATATTGAAGTCCCCCATGATTATTGTGATATTGCCTTTTTATATGCCCTTTCTATCTCCTGGTTTATTTTCTGTCCCACGTCCTGACTACTGGGTACTAGGTGTGTACGGGAGCACTGGGTGAGTGAGGGGGTTGGGTGGGTGTGGGGTGAGTGAGGGGGTTTGGGTGTGGGGTGGGTGAGGGGGTTTGTTTGGGTGGGGGTTGGTACCTGAGGGGGGTTTGGGTGAGGGTGAGTGAGGGGGTTTGGGTGGGTGTGGGGTGAGTGAGGGGGTTTGGGTGGGGGTGAGTGAGGGGGTTTGGGTGTGGGGTGGGTGAGGGGGTTTGGGTGTGGGGTGGGTGAGGGGGTTTGGGTGTGGGTGGGTGAGGGGGCTTGTGTGGGGGGGGTAAGTGAGGGGGGTTTGGGTGGGGGTGAGTGAGGGGGTTTGGGTGGGTGTGGGGTGAGTGAGGGGGTTTGGGTGGGGGTGAGTGAGGGGGTTTGGGTGTGGGGTGGGTGAGGGGGCTTGTGTGGGGGGGGAAGTGAGGGGGGTTTGGGTGGGGGTGAGTGAGGGGGTTTGGGTGGGTGTGGGGTGAGTGAGGGGGTTTGGGTGGGGGTGAGTGAGGGGGTTTGGGTGGGTGTGGGGTGAGTGAGGGGGTTTGGGTGGGGGTGAGTGAGGGGGTTTGGGTGTGGGGTGGGTGAGGGGGCTTGTGTGGGGGGGTAAGTGAGGGGGGTTTGGGTGGGGGTGAGTGAGGGGGTTTGGGTGGGTGTGGGGTGAGTGAGGGGGTTTGGGTGGGGGTGAGTGAGGGGGTTTGGGTGTGGGGTGGATGAGGGAGCTTGTGTGGGGGGGTAAGTGAGGGGGGTTTGGGTGGGGGTGAGTGAGGGGGTTTGGGTGGGTGTGGGGTGAGTGAGGGGGTTTGGGTGGGGGTGAGTGAGGGGGTTTGGGTGTGGGGTGGGTGAGGGAGTTTGTTTGGGTGGGGGGGTACCTGAGGGGGGGTTGGGTGGGGGTGAGTGAGGGGGTTTGGGTGGGTGTGGGGTGAGTGAGGGGGTTTGGGTGGGGATGAATGAGGGGGTTTGGGTGTGGGGTGGGTGAGGGGGTTTGGGTGTGGGTGGGTGAGGGGGCTTGTGTGGGGGGTAAGTGAGGGGGGTTTGGGTGGGGGTGAGTGAGGGGGTTTGGGTGTGGGGTGGGTGAGGGGGTTTGGGTGTGGGGTGGGTGAGGGGGTTTGGGTGTGGGTGGGTGAGGGGGCTTGTGTGGGGGGGTAAGTGAGGGGGGTTTGGGTGGGGGTGAGTGAGGGGGTTTGGGTGGGTGTGGGGTGAGTGAGGGGGTTTGGGTGGGGGTGAGTGAGGGGGTTTGGGTGTGGGGTGGGTGAGGGGGCTTGTGTGGGGGGGTAAGTGAGGGGGGTTTGGGTGGGGGTGAGTGAGGGGGTTTGGGTGGGTGTGGGGTGAGTGAGGGGGTTTGGGTGGGGGTGAGTGAGGGGGTTTGGGTGTGGGGTGGGTGAGGGGGCTTGTGTGGGGGGGTAAGTGAGGGGGGTTTGGGTGGGGGTGAGTGAGGGGGTTTGGGTGGGTGTGGGGTGAGTGAGGGGGTTTGGGTGGGGGTGAGTGAGGGGGTTTGGGTGTGGGGTGGGTGAGGGGGTTTGTTTGGGTGGGGGGGTACCTGAGGGGGGGTTGGGTGGGGGTGAGTGAGGGGGATTGGGTGGGTGTGGGGTGAGTGAGGGGGTTTGGGTGGGGATGAATGAGGGGGTTTGGGTGTGGGGTGGGTGAGGGGGTTTGGGTGTGGGTGGGTGAGGGGGCTTGTGTGGGGGGGTAAGTGAGGGGGGTTTGGGTGGGGGTGAGTGAGGGGGTATGGGTGGGTGTGGGGTGAGTGAGGGGGTTGGGTGTGGGGTGGGTGAGGGGGTTTGTGTGGGGGGTGAGTGAGGGGTTTGGTTGGGTGTGGTGTGAGTGAGGGGGTTTGGGTGTGGGGTGGGTGAGGGGGTTTGGGTGGGTGTGGGTGGTGAGGGGGGTTGGGTGTGGGGTGGGTGAGGGGGTTTGTGTGGGGTGTGAGTGAGGGGGTTTGGGTGGGGGTGAGTGAAGGGGTTTGTGTGTGGGGGGTGAGTGAGGGGGTTTGAGTGGGTGTGGGGTGAGTGAGGGGGTTTGGGTGGGGGTGAGTGAAGGGGGTTTGTGTGGGGGGGGTGAGTGAGGGGGTTTGGGTGGGTGTGGTGTGAGTGAGGGGGTTTGGGTGCGTGTGGGGTGGGTGAGGGGGTTTGGGTGGGGGTGAGTGAAGGGGGTTTGTGTGGGGGGGGGTGAGTAAGGGGGTTTGGGTGGGTGTGGGGTGAGTGAGGGAGTTTGGGTGGGTGTGGGGTGAGTGAGGGGGTTTGGGTGTGGGGTGGGTGAGGGGGTTTGTGTCGGGGGGGTGAGTGAGGGGTTTGGGTGTGGGGTGAGTTAGGGGTTTGGGTGGGTGTGCGGTGAGTGAGTGGGTTTGGGTGTGTGGGGTGGGAGAGGGGGTTTGTATGTGTGGGGTGAGTGAGGTGGTTTGGATGGGTGTGGGGTGAGTGAATGGGTTTGGGTGTGGGGTGAGTGAGGGGGTGTGGTATTCTGTGTAGAGGTATTACGGTACCTGGTAATGCTGGAACACCATTGGTAGATATTGTATGTTTCCTATTGGTCAAGCTGTATGGTAGCTCCGCCCTGCTAGGCGGGGTATAAGATCCCGTGCCGCCCCAGCAGCCCTCACTCTGTACCTGAGCTGCTGGGGGAAACATCGAGCTTATTAAAGCCTTCAGTTGGACTACAACCTCGCTTTAGTGGTCATTGATCGAGCATCAATTTAATACGCTAGTTTTAAAAAGGATGGAGCTCCGAATCAAGCTGGAGTGTCTGCAACTCAGCCCCCACACGGCGAACTCAGCGGCAACCTTCAAGCACTGGCTGGCGTTTTTTAAAGGATATCTCGGAACGGCCGTAAACACACCCACAGGAGAACAGAAAATGCAAGTCCTGCACTCGAGGGTGAGCCTGGAAATTTACACCCTCATCGAGGACGCGGAAGACTTCGATGCAGCAATAGAGCTGCTAAAAGGATTAGGGTTAGGGTTAGGGTTCGCCCGGTAAACCAGGACTACACCCCACATCTGCTAGCAACGAGGTGACAAATCCCTGGGGAATTGCTGGAAGAATTCTACTGTGCACTCCTGGTGTTGGGGAGAAACTGCAGCTGCCCGCAAGTTTCGGCGAGCGACCACACAGAACTCTTGAGCCGGGACGCTTTCGTGGCAGGTATGCTGTCATCCCAAATCCGCCAGCGATTGATGGAGAAAGGCACCCTTGGCCTCAAGGAGGCACGGGCCCTTGCCGGCTCCCTGGATGTGGCCTCCCGAAACGCCCTCGCTTACGTTCCGACCACGCAGCAGCCCCCTGGGCAGCGTGGAACCCCTCCGCAGCCGACCCCGAGACATCCCCCATCCCCCCACAAGCTTGTGCTGCAAGGCGGCCTGGCAACCCCGGGAGGCCCCGCTGCTACTTTTGCGGGCAGGCCAAGCAACCCCTGCCAGCGCTGCCCGGCCCGCGCATCCACCTGCAAGGGATGCGGTGAAAAGGGTCACTTCGTGGTGGTATGCCAGGCCCGTGCGGTCGCCGCGGTCTCCGGCGGCGAATGTGGACCGCCACCACAAACCTCTCCAAGGTCCCCGTGCGACCAGCGGGCGCCGCTATCTTCCTACTCCAGGGCCATATGCGGCCCCCGGGCGCCGCCATCTTGTCCCGCGGACGCCATGTTCGATGGATGGGTGCCGCCATTTTGTGCACCCCCAGCCATGTGCGACCAATGGGAGCCGCCATCTTGGATGGACTTCCAGGACCCCAGCTTGGCTGACCGCACACCGCCCGAAGAGAACACTCAACTGCTGAGATTAGCCTCGGTGACCCTGGTTCAGTCCCGGCCTCGAACACTCTCAACTGCTACAACAACAGTACTAATCAACGGGCACGAGACGTCCTGCCTAATCGACTCTGGGAGCATGGAGAGCTTCATAAACCCCGACACGGTAAGGCGCTGTTCTCTCCTCGTCCACCCTGTTAATCAAAAAATCTACCTGGCCTCCGACTCAGTGGAGATAAAGGGGTTTTGTGTAGCAAACCTCACAGTCCAGGGAAGGGAGTTTAAAAATTACCGGCTCTATGTCCTTCCCCACCTCTGCGCGGCCACACTCCTGGGTTTAGACTTCCAGTGTAATCTCCAAAGTCTAACTTTCAAATTCGGCGGCCCTCTACCCCCCCTCACAGTCTGTGGGCTCGCGACTCTCAAGGTCGATCCACCTTCCCTGTTTGCAAACCTCACCCCGGATTGCAAACCCGTCGCCACCAGGAGCAGACGGTACAGTGCCCAGGATCGGATCTTTATTAGGTCAGAGGTCCAAAGGCTACTGAGGGAAGGTGTCACTGAGGCTAGCAACAGTCCCTGGAGAGCTCAAGTAGTGGTGGTAAAGACCGGGGAGAAGCATAGGATGGTCATCGACTACAGTCAGACCATCAACAGGTTTGCGCAGCTGGACGCGTACCCTCTCCCCCGCATATCCGACCTGGTAAACAGGATCGCGCATTACAAGGTCTTCCCCACGGTGGATCTTAAGTCCGCCTACCACCAGCTCCCCATCTGTACTGGTGACCGCAAGTACACTGTCTTCAAGGCAGACGGGCGGCTCTATCACTTCTTAAGGGTTCCATTCGGAGTCACCAACGGGGTCTCGGTCTTCCAGCACGAGATGGACCGAATGGTTGACCGGTACGGTTTACGGGCAACATTCCCGTATCTCGATAACGTCACCATCTGCGGCCACGACGAGCAGGACCACGACACCAACCTCCGAAAATTCCTCCAGACCGCAAAGATCCTTAACCTTACATATAACAAGGATAAATGCGTGTTTAGCACCGACCGCTGAGCCATCCTCGGCTACGTAGTGCGAAATGGAGTTATGGGCCCCGACCCTGAACGCATGCGCCCCCTTATGGAGTTCCCCCTCCCTCACTGCTCCAAGGCCCTGAAGCGCTGCCTAGGGTTTTCTTTTACTATGACCAGTGGGTCCCCAACTATGCGGACAAGGCCCGTCCCCTGATCCAATCCACAGCCTTTCCCCTGTCGATAGAGGCCCGCCAGGCCTTCAGCCGCATCAAAGCAGACATTGCAAAGGCCACGATGCGCGCCATCAACGAGTCCCTCCCCTTCCAGGTCGAGAGCGACGCGTCTGACGTAGCTCTGGCGGCCACCCTCAACCAAGCGGGCAGACCCGTGGCCTTCTTCTCACGTACCCTCCACGCTTCCGAAATCCGCCACTCCTCAGTCGAAAAGGAGGCCCAGGCCATAGTAGAAGCTGTGCGACATTGGAGGCATTACCTGGCTGGCAGGAGATTCACTCTCCTCACTGACCAACGGTCGGTCACCTTCATGTTCGATAATGCACAGCGGGGCAAGATAAAAACGTTAAGATCTTGCGGTGGAGGATCGAACTCTCCACCTACAATTACGAGATCTTGTATCGTCGCGGGAAGCTAAACGAGCCTCCTGATGCCCTATCCCGTGGCACATGTGCCAACGCACAAGTGGACCACCTCCGAGCCCGCCACGAGGACCTCTGCCACCCGGGGGTCACTCGCTTTTTCCACTTTATCAAGACCCGCAACTGCCCCTACTCCATCGAGGAGGTCAGGACAGCCACCAGGGACTGCCAAATCTGCGTGGAGTGCAAACCGCACTTCTACCGGCCAGATAAAGCGCATGGACCTCAAAGGCCCCCTCCCCTCCACCGACCGCAACACGTACTTCCGGAACGTGATTGACGAGTACTCCCGGTTCCCATTCGCCATTCCCTGCCCCGACATGACCGCAACCGCCGTCATCAAGGCCCTCCATAGCACCTTTGCACTGTTCGGGTTCCCCGCTTACATACATAGTGATAGGGGGTCCTCCTTTATGAGCGACGAACTGCGTCAATTCCTGCTCAGCAAGGGCATCGCCTTGAGCAGGACGCTAGTTACAACCCCCGGGGTAACGGACAGGCAGAGAGGGAGAACGGAACGGTCTGGAAGACCGTCCTACTGGCCCTACGGTCCAGGAATCTCCCAGTCTCCCGCTGGCAGGAAGTCCTCCCGGATGCCCTCCACTCCATCCGGTCACTGCTTTGTACCACAACCAACCAACGTCTCCTTGTCTTCCCCAGGAAGTCCTCCTCTGCGACCTCGCTCCCAACCTGGCTGGCAGCTCTCGGACCCATCCTGCTCCGAAAACACGTGCGGGCGCACAATTCGGGCCCGTTGGTTGAGAGGGTCCATCTTCTCCACGCTAACCCCCAGTACGCCTACGTGGTGTACCCCGATGGCCGACAAGATACGGTCTCCCTACGAGACCTGGCGCCCGCCGGAGCCCCACGCACACCCCAGCACCCAGTCCCGCCCTCCCTCCCACCAGTGCACCTTACAGGAGGATCGGTCCTTCCGCCGGCCCCGTCTCAGCCCTCCCACCCACCGATGCACCCCGCAGACGCTCCCTTCCCAGGTCAACCGTTTTCCCCACCAGTGCCGTCTAGGGGTGTCGAAGCTGCCACAGAGATCAAGGCCTCGCTCCCGGAGTCACAGACGCCCGAGCCTCCACCGGAGTCACCACCGAGGCTCCGACAATTACAGAGGACGACCAGGGCCCCCGATCGACTGATTGCTTCATTTTAAAGTGTATAGTTAATTATGAATCATAAATTGTAAGTAAATTCTATTTACAATAGAATTGTAAATAGTTACAAAATGCTGTACGGAGGTATTCCGGTACCTCCATAACTATAATTTCTACCACGTTACCATGTTGTAATATCAGGCTACCACCCCCGCCGGACTCTTTTTTAACAGGGGGTGAATGCAGTAGTCTGTGTAGAGGTATTACGGTACCTGGTCATGCTGGAACACCATTGGTAGATATTGTACGTTTCCTATTGGTCAAGCTGAATGGTAGCTCTGCCCTGCTAGGCGGGGTATAAGAGCCCGTGCTGCCCCAGCAGCCTTCTTTCTGTACCTGAGCTGCGCGGGGAAACATCTAGCTTATTAAAGCCTTTAATTAGACTACAACCTCGCTTTAGTGGTCATTGATCGTGCATCAGGGGGTTTGAGTGTGTGTGGGGTGGGTGAGGGGGTTTGTGTGTGTGTGTGGGGGGGGGGGGGTGAGTGAGGGGAGGGTGGGGTGAGTGAGGGGCTTTAGGTGTGGGGTGAGTGAGGGGGTTTAGGTGTGGGGTGAGTGAGGGGGTTTGTGTGTGGGGTGAGTGAGGGGTTTTGGGTGGGGGTATGTGAGGGGATTTGGGTGTGGGGTGAGTGAGGGGGTTTGGGTGGGGGTGTGTGAGGGGGTTTGGGTGTGGGGTGAGTGAGGGGGTTTGGGTGTGGGGTGAATGAGGGGGTTTGGGTGGGGGTGTATGAGGGGGTTTGGGTGTGGGGTGAGTGAGGGGGTTTGGGTGTGGGGTGAGTGAGGCGGTTTGGGTGGGTGTGGGGTGTGTCAGGGGGTTTGGGTGGGGGTGTGAGGGGGTTTGGGTGGGGGTGTGTGAGGGGGTTTGGGTGGGTGTGGGGTGTGTCAGGGGGTTTGGGTGGGGGTGTGAGGGGGTTTGGGTGGGGGTATGTGAGGGGGTTTGTGTGGGGGTGTGTGAGGGGGTTTGGGTGGGGGGGGTTGAGGGGGTTTGGGTGGCGGTGAGTGAGGGGGTTTAGGTGGGTGTGCGGTGTGTGAGGGCATTTGGGTGGGGGTGAGTGAGGGGGTTTGGGTGGGGGTGCATGAGGGGGTTTGGGTGGGGGTAAGTGAGGGAGTTTGGGTGGGTGTGGGGTGTGTGAGGGGATTTGGGTGGGGGGTGAGGGGGTTTGGGTGGGGGTGTGTGAGGGGGATTGGGTGGGAGTGAGTGAGGGGGTTTGGGAGGGTGGGTGTGAGGGGGTTTGTGTGGGGGGGTGAGTGAGGGGCTTTGGGTGTGGGGTGAGTGAGGGGGATTGGGAGTGGGGTGAGTGAGGGGGTTTGTGTGGGGGGGTGAGTGAGGGGGTTTGGGTGGGGGTGAGTGAGGGGGTTTGGGCGGGGGTGTGTGAGGGAGTTTGGGTGGGGGTGGGGTGAGTGAGGGGGTTTGGGTGGGGGGTGAGGGGGTTTGTGTGGGGGGGTGAGTGAGGGGGTTTGGGTGTGGGGTGAGTGAGGGGGTTTGTGTGGGGGGGTGAGTGAGGGGGTGTGGGTGGGTGTGGGGTGTGTGAGGGGGTTTGGGTAGGAGGTTGTGAGGGGGATTGGGTGTGGGGTGTGAGGGGGTTTGTGTGGGGGTGAGTGAGGGGGTTTGGGTGTGGGGTGGGTGAGGGGGTTTGGGTGGGTGTGGGGTGTGTGAGAGATTTGGGTGGGGGTGTGTGAGGGGGTTTGGGTGGGCGGGGGTGAGGGGTTAAGGTCGGGGTGAGTGAGGGGGTTTGGGTGGGGGTGAGTGAGGGGGTTTGGGTGGGGGGGGTGAGGGGTTTGGGTGGGGGTGTATGAGGGGGTTTGTGTGGGGTGCGTGAGGGGGTTTGGGTGTGGGGTGTGTGAGGGGGGTTCTGTGGGGGGGTGAGTGAGGGGGGTTTGGGTGTGGGGTGTGTGAGGGGGTTTGTGTGGAGGGGGTGAGTGAGGGGGTTTGTGTGGGGGGGTGAGTGAGGGGGTTTGTGGGGGGGGTGAGTGAGGGTGTTTGGGGTGTGAGAAGGCGTTTGTCTGGGGGGGTGAGGGGGTTTGGGTGAGGGGGAGAGGGTTTGGGGGGGTGAGTGAGGGGGTTTGTGTGGGGGGGGTGAGTGAGGGGGTTTGGGTGAGGGGGTGAGGGGGTTTGTGTGTGGGCTGAGTGAGGGGGTTTGGGTGGGTGTGGGGTGTGTGAGGGATTTGGGTGAGGGTGTGTGAGTGGGTTTGGGTGGGGGGGGTGTGAGGGGTTTGGGTCGGGGTGAGTGAGGGGGTTTGGGTGGGGGTGAGTGAGGGGGTTTGGGTGGGGGGGGTAAGGGGTTTGGGTGGGGGTGTGTGAGGGGGTTTGGGTGGGGTGCGTGAGGGGGTTTGGGTGTGGGGTGTGTGAGGGGGTTGTGTGGGGGGATGAGTGAGGGGGTTTGGGTGTGGGGTGTGTGAGGGGGTTTGTGTGGGGGGGTGAGTGAGGGGGTTTGGGGTGTGAGAAGGGGTTTGTGTGGGGGGGTTGAGGGGGTTTGGATGGGGTGCGTGAGGGGGTTTGGGTGTGGGGTGTGTGAGGGGGTTTGTGTGGAGGGGGTGAGTGAGGGGGTTTGTGTGGGGGGGAGTGAGGGGGTTTGTGTGGGGGGGTGAGTGAGGGGGTTTGGGGTGTGAGAAGGGGTTTGTGTGGGGGGGTGAGGGGGTTTGGGTGGGGGGGGAGTGGGTTTGGGGGGGGTAAGTGAGGGGGTTTGTGTGGGGGTGGTGAGTGAGGGGGTTTGGGTGGGGGGGTTCAGGGGTTCGGGTGTGGGGTGAGTGAGGGGGTTTGTGTGGGGGGGTTGAGTGAGAGGGTTTGTGTGGGGGGTGAGTTAGGGGGTTTGGGGGGTGAGAAGGGGTTAGTGTGGGGGGGTATGAGGGGGTTTGGGTGGGGGTTGTGAGGGGGTTTGGGTGGAGTGTGTGTGAGGGGGTTTGGGTGTGGGGTAAGTGAGGGGGTTTGTGTGGGGTGGTGAGTGAGGGGGCTTGGGTGTGGGGTGAGTGAGGGGGTTTGTGTGGGGGGGTTGAGTGAGAGGGTTTGTGTGGGGGGGTGTGTTAGGGGGTTTGGGGGGTGAGAAGGGGTTTGTGTGGGGGGGTATGAGGGGGTTTGGGTGGGGGTTGTGAGGGGGTTTGGGTGGAGTGTGTGTGAGGGGGTTTGGGTGTGGGGTAAGTGAGGGGGTTTGTGTGGGGTGGTGAGTGAGGGGGCTTGGGTGTGGGGTGAGTGAGGGGGTTTGTGTGGGGGGGTTGAGTGAGAGGGTTTGTGTGAGGGGTGAGTTAGGGGGTTTGGGGGGGTGAGAAGGGGTTTGTGTGGGGGGTATGAGGGGGTTTGGGTGGGGGTTGTGAGGGGGTTTGGGTGGAGTGTGTGTGAGGGGGTTTGGGTGTGGGGTAAGTGAGGGGGTTTGTGTGGGGGTGTTGAGTGAGAGGGTTTGTGTGGGGGGTGAGTTAGGGGGTTTGGGGGGTGCGAAGGGGTTTGTGTGGGGGGGTATGAGGTGGTTTGGGTGGAGGTTGTGAGGGGGTTTGGGTGGAGTGTGTGTGAGGGGGTTTGGGTGTGGGGTAAGTGAGGGGGTTTGTGTGGGGTGGTGAGTGAGGGGGCTTGGGTGTGGGGTGAGTGAGGGGGTTTGGGGTGTGAGCAGGGGTTTGTGTGAGGGGTTTGTTTGGGGGGGTTTGATTGGGGGGGTTTGTGTGGGGGGTTTGTGTGGGTATGTGTGTGTGTGGGCAGATGCTGGTTAATGTGTCACATCCAGAGCTCTGCCCTCCGGTCCTGCAGCATGAGTGAGGGACGTGATTATGGGATGGCTACTAAAGTGAGACTGCCTGATTAAAGTGGAACATCAGCATTTTAAATGCTCTGTTGACTTCTTGCCATGCAGACTGATTTGCATGCTGCTACTTAGACAGGGTACAAGCCAAACACTTGCTTACGGATTATGAACAACATTCGGTGCTTTCTGGAAAGATGTTGGTCTTTTTTAATTATCGTACTTAACAATCTATCAGTCGCTCTCCTCAAGACCTTCTCAACTCTTGACGACCCACCACACACTGCCTACTATCTCTCCGAGATGGACCACACTCTGCCTTCTATCTCTCCGTGAGCGACCACACTCTGCCTTCTATCTCTCCGGGATGGACCACACTCTGCCTTCTATCTCTCCGAGATGGACCACACTCTGCCTTCTATCTCTCCGGGATGGACCACACTCTGCCTTCTATCTCTCCGGGATGGAATACACTCTGCCTTCTCTCTCTCCGGGATGGACCTCAATCTGCCTTCTCTCTCTCCGGGATGGACCACACTCTGCCTTCTCTCTCTCCGGGATGGACCACTCTCTGCCTTCTATCTCTCCGGGATGGACCACACTCTGCCTTCTATCTCTCTGGAACGGACGACACTCTGCCTTCTATCTCTCCGGGATGGACCACACTCTGCCTTCTATCTCTCCGGGATGGACCACACTCTGCCTTCTATCTCTCCGTGAGCGACTACACTCTGCCTTCTATCTCTCCGGGATGGACCACACTCTGCCTTCTATCTCTCCGTGAGGGACTGCACTCTGCCTTCTATCTCTCCGGGATGGACCACACACTGCCTTCTATTTCTCCCTGAGGGACCACACTCTGCCTTCTATCTCTCCGGGATGGACCACACTCTGCATTCGATCTCTCCGGAATGGACCAAACTCTGCCTTCTTACTCTCCTGGATGGAGCACAGACTGCCTTCTATCTCTCCGGGATGGACCACACTCTGCCTTCGATCTCTCCGGGATGGACCACACTCTGCCTTCTATCTCTCCGGGATGGACCACACTCTGCCTTCTATCTCTCCGGAATGGACCAAACTCTGCCTTCTTACGCTCCTGGATGGAGCACAGACTGCCTTCTATCTCTCCGGGATGGACCTCACTCTGCCTTCTATCTCTCTGAGATGGACCACACTCTGCCTTCTATCTCTCCTGGATGGACCACACTCTGCCTTCTAACTCTACGGGATGGACTTCACTCTGCCTTCTATCTCTCCGAGATGGACCACACTCTGCCTTCTATCTCTCAGGGATGGACAACACTCTGCCTTCTATCTCTCCTGGATGGACCACACGCTGCCTTCTATCTCTCCGGGCTGGACCACACTCTGCCTTCTATCTCTCCGGGATGGACAACACTCTGCCTTCTATCTCTCCGAGATAGACCACACTCTACCTTCTATCTCTCCGGGATGGACCATACTCTGCCTTCTATCTCTCCGGGATGGACCACACTCTGCCTTCTATCTCTCCGGGATGGACCGCAGTCTGCCTTCTATCTCTCTGAGATAGACCACACTCTGCCATCTATCTCTCCTGGATGGACCACACTCTGCTTTCTATCTCTCCGAGATGGACCACACTCTGCCTTCGTCCTCTCCGTGAGGGACCACACTCTGCCTTCTATCTTTCCGGGATAGACTACACTCTGCCTTCTCTCTCTCCGGGATGGACCACACTCTGCCTTCTATCTCTCCGGGATGGACTACAATCTGCCGTCTCTCTCTCCGAGATGGACCACATTCTTCCTTCTATCTCTCCGGAATGGACCACACTTTGCCTTCTATCTCTCCGGGATGGACCACACTCTGCCTTCTATCTCTCCGTGAGGGACTACCCTCTGCCTTCTATCTCTCCGGGATGGACCACAGTCTGCCTTCTATCTCTCCGTGAGGGACTACATTCTGCCATCTATCGCTCCGGGATGGACCACACTCTGCCTTCTATCTCTCCGTGAGGGACCACACTCTGCCTTCTATCTCTTCGTGAGGGACTACACTCTGCCTTCTATCTCTCCGGGATGGACCACACTCTGCCTTCTATCTCTCCGGGATGGACCACACTCTGCCTTCTATCTCTCCGGGATGTTCCACACTCTGCCTTCTATCTCTCCGGGATGGACCACACTCTGCCTTCTATCTCTCCGGGATGGACCACACTCTGCTTTCTATCTCTCCGGGATGTTCCACACTCTGCCTTCTATCTCTCCGAGAGGGACCACACTCTGCCTTCTATCTCTCCGGGATGTTCCACACTCTGCCTTCTATCTCTCCGGGATGTTCCACACTCTGCCTTCTATCTCTCCGAGAGGGACCACACTCTGCCTTCTATCTCTCCGGGATGTTCCACACTCTGCCTTCTATCTCTCCGGGATGTTCCACACTCTGCCTTCTATCTCTCCGGGATGTTCCACACTCTGCCTTCTATCTCTCCGGGATGGACCACACTCTGCCTTCTATCTCTCCGGGATGGACCACACTCTGCCTTCTATCTCTCCGGGATGTTCCACACTCTGCCTTCTATCTCTCCGGGATGTTCCACACTCTGCCTTCTATCTCTCCGGGATGGACCACACTCTGCTTTCTATCTCTCCGGGATGTTCCACACTCTGCCTTCTATCTCTCCGAGAGGGACCACACTCTGCCTTCTATCTCTCCGGGATGTTCCACACTCTGCCTTCTATCTCTCCGGGATGTTCCACACTCTGCCTTCTATCTCTCCGAGAGGGACCACACTCTGCCTTCTATCTCTCCGGGATGTTCCACACTCTGCCTTCTATCTCTCCGTGAGGGACCACACTCTGCCTTCGTCCTTTCCGTGAGGGACTACACTCTGCCTTCTATCTCTCCGGGATGGACCACACTCTGCCTTCTATCTTTCCGGGATATACTACACTCTGCCTTCTCTCTCTCCGGGATGGACCACACTCGGCCTTCTATCTCTCCGGGATGGACTACACTCTGCCGTCTCTCTCTCCAGGATGGACCACACTCTGCCTTCAATCTCTCTGGGATGGACCACACTTTGCCTTCTATCTCTCCGGGATGGAAGACACTCTGCCTTCTATCTCTCCGTGAGGGACTACACTCTGCCTTCTATCTCTCCGTGAGGGACTACACTCTGCCTTCTATCTCTCCGGGATGGACCGCACTCTGCCTTCTATCTCTCCGTGAGGGACTACACTCTGCCTTCTATCGCTCCGGGATGGACCACACTCTGCATTCTATCTCTCCGTGAGGGACCACACTCTGCCTTCTATCTCTCCGTGAGGGACTACACTCTGCCTTCTATCTCTACGGGATGGACCACACTCTGCCTTCTATCTCTCCAGGATGGACCACACTCTGCCTTCTATCTCTCCGGGATGTTCCACACTCTGCCTTCTATCTCTCCGAGGGGGACCACACTCTGCCTTCTATCTCTCCGGGATGGACCACACGCTGCCTTCTAACTCTCCTGGATGGACCACACTCTGTCTTCTATCTTTCCGGGATGGACCACACTCTGCCTTCTATCTCTCCGGGATGGACCACACTCAGCCTTCTATCTCTCTGAGATGGACGACACTCTGCCATCTCTCTCTCCGGGATGGACCACACTTTGCCTTCTATCTCTCCGAGATGGACCATACTCTGCCTTCTATCTCTCCGGGATGGACCACACTTTGCCTTCTATCTCTACGGGGTGGACCACACTCTGCCTTCTATCTCTCCATGAGCGACTACACTCTGCCTTCTATCTCTCCGGGATGGACCACACTCTGCCTTCTATCTCTCCGTGAGGGACTGCACTCTGCCTTCTATTTCTCCGGGATGGACCACACTCTGCCTTCTATCTCTCCGGGATGGACCACACTCTGCCTTCTATCTCTCTGGAACGGACGACACTCTGCCTTCTATCTCTCCGGGATGGACCACACTCTGCCTTCTCTCTCTCCGGGATGGACCACTCTCTGCCTTCTATCTCTCCGGGATGGACCACACTCTGCCTTCTATCTCTCTGGAACGGACGACACTCTGCCTTCTATCTCTCCGGGATGGACCACACTCTGCCATCTATCTCTCCGGGATGGACCACACTCTGCCTTCTATCTCTCCGTGAGCGACTACACTCTGCCTTCTATCTCTCCGGGATGGACCACACTCTGCCTTCTATCTCTCCGTGAGGGACTACACTCTGCCTTCTATCTCTCCGGGACGGACCACACTCTGCCTTCTATCTCTCCGGGATGGACCACACTCTGCATTCGATCTCTCCGGAATGGACCAAACTCTGCCTTCTTACTCTCCTGGATGGAGCACAGACTGCCTTCTATCTCTCCGGGATGGACCACACTCTGCCTTCTATCTTTCCGGGATGGACCACACTCTGCCTTCTCTCTCTCCTGGATGGACCACACTCTGCCTTCTATCTCTCTGAGATGGACCACACTCTGCCTTCTATCTCTCCTGGATGGACCACACTCTGCCTTCTATCTCTCTGAGATGGACCACACTCTGCCTTCTATCTCTCCGGGATGGACCACACTCTGCCATCTATCTTTCCTGGATGGACCACACGCTGCCTTCTATCTCTCCGGGATGGACCACACTCTGCCTTCTATCTCTCCGGGATGGACGACACTCTGCCTTCTATCTCTCCGGGATGGACCACACTCTGCCTTCTATCTCTCTGAGATGGACCACACTCTGCCTTCTATCTCTCCGGGATGGACCACACTCTGCCATCTATCTTTCCTGGATGGACCACACTCTGCCTTCTATCTCTCCGGGATGGACCACACTCTGCCTTCTATCTCCCCTGGATGGACCACACTCTGCCTTCTATCTCTCTGAGATGGACCACACTCTGCCTTCTATCTCTCCTGGATGGACCACACTCTGCCTTCTATCTCTCTGAGATGGACCACACTCTGCCTTCTATCTCTCCGGGATGGACCACACTCTGCCATCTATCTTTCCTGGATGGACCACACGCTGCCTTCTATCTCTCCGGGATGGACCACACTCTGCCTTCTATCTCTCCGGGATGGACGACACTCTGCCTTCTATCTCTCCGGGATGGACCACACTCTGCCTTCTATCTCTCTGAGATGGACCACACTCTGCCATCTATCTTTCCTGGATGGACCACACGCTGCCTTCTATCTCTCCGGGATGGACCACACTCTGGCTTCTATCTCTCCTGGATGGACCACACTCTGCCTTCTATCTCTCCGGGATGGACCACACTCTGCCTTCTCTCTCTCCGGGATGGACCTCAATCTGCCTCCTATCTTTCCGGGATAGACTACACTCTGCCTTCTATCTCTCCGGGATGGACCACACTTGGCTTTCTACCTCTCCGGGATGGACCACACTCTGCCTTCTATCTCTCCGTGAGGGATTACACTCTGCCTTCTATCTCTCCGGGATGGACCACACTCTGCCATCTATCTTTCCGTGAGGACCACACTCTGCCTTCTATCTCTCCGGGATGTTCCATACTCTGCCTTCGTCCTCTCCGTGAGGGACCACACTCTTCCTTCTATCTTTCCGGGATAGACTACACTCTGCCTACTCTCTCTCCGGGATGGACCACACTCTGCCTTCTATCTCTCTGGGATGGACTACACTCTGCCGTCTCTCTCTCCGGGATGGACCACATTCTGCCTTCTATCTCTCCGGGATGGACGATACTTTGCCTTCTATCTCTCCGGGATGGACCACAGTCTGCCTTCTATCTCTCCGTGAGGGACCACACTCTGCCTTCTATCTCTCCGTGAGGGACTACACTCTGCCTTCTATCACTCCGGGATGGACCACACTCTGCCTTCTATCTCTCCGGGATGTTCCATACTCTGCCTTCTATCTCTCCGTGAGGGACCACACTCTGCCTTCTATCTTTCCGGGATGTTCCACACTCTGCCTTCGTCGTTTCCGTGAGGGACCACACTCTGCCTTCTATCTTTCCGGGATAGACTACACTCTGCCTTCTATCTCTCCGGGATGGACCACACTCTGCCATCTATCTCTCCGGGATGGACCACACTCTGCCTTCTATCTCTCCGTGAGCGACTACACTCTGCCTTCTATCTCTCCGGGATGGACCACACTCTGCCTTCTATCTCTCCGTGAGGGACTACACTCTGCCTTCTATCTCTCCGGGACGGACCACACTCTGCCTTCTATCTCTCCGGGATGGACCACACTCTGCATTCGATCTCTCCGGAATGGACCAAACTCTGCCTTCTTACTCTCCTGGATGGAGCACAGACTGCCTTCTATCTCTCCGGGATGGACCACACTCTGCCTTCTATCTTTCCGGGATGGACCACACTCTGCCTTCTATCTCTCCGGGATGGACCACACTCTGCCTTCTATCTTTCCGGGATGGACCACACTCTGCCTTCTATCTCTCCGGGATGGACCACACTCTGCCTTCTATCTTTCCGGGATGGACCACACTCTGCCTTCTCTCTCTCCTGGATGGACCACACTCTGCCTTCTATCTCTCTGAGATGGACCACACTCTGCCTTCTATCTCTCCTGGATGGACCACACTCTGCCTTCTATCTCTCTGAGATGGACCACACTCTGCCTTCTATCTCTCCGGGATGGACCACACTCTGCCATCTATCTTTCCTGGATGGACCACACGCTGCCTTCTATCTCTCCGGGATGGACCACACTCTGCCTTCTATCTCTCCGGGATGGACGACACTCTGCCTTCTATCTCTCCGGGATGGACCACACTCTGCCTTCTATCTCTCTGAGATGGACCACACTCTGCCTTCTATCTCTCCGGGATGGACCACACTCTGCCATCTATCTTTCCTGGATGGACCACACTCTGCCTTCTATCTCTCCGGGATGGACCACACTCTGCCTTCTATCTCCCCTGGATGGACCACACTCTGCCTTCTATCTCTCTGAGATGGACCACACTCTGCCTTCTATCTCTCCGGGATGGACCACACTCTGCCATCTATCTTTCCTGGATGGACCACACGCTGCCTTCTATCTCTCCGGGATGGACCACACTCTGCCTTCTATCTCTCCGGGATGGACGACACTCTGCCTTCTATCTCCCCTGGATGGACCTCACTCTGCCTTCTATCTCTCTGAGATGGACCACACTCTGCCATCTATCTTTCCTGGATGGACCACACGCTGCCTTCTATCTCTCCGGGATGGACCACACTCTGGCTTCTATCTCTCCTGGATGGACCACACTCTGCCTTCTATCTCTCCGGGATGGACCACACTCTGCCTTCTCTCTCTCCGGGATGGACCTCAATCTGCCTCCTATCTTTCCGGGATAGACTACACTCTGCCTTCTATCTCTCCGGGATGGACCACACTTGGCTTTCTACCTCTCCGGGATGGACCACACTCTGCCTTCTATCTCTCCGTGAGGGATTACACTCTGCCTTCTATCTCTCCGGGATGGACCACACTCTGCCATCTATCTTTCCGTGAGGACCACACTCTGCCTTCTATCTCTCCGGGATGTTCCATACTCTGCCTTCGTCCTCTCCGTGAGGGACCACACTCTTCCTTCTATCTTTCCGGGATAGACTACACTCTGCCTACTCTCTCTCCGGGATGGACCACACTCTGCCTTCTATCTCTCTGGGATGGACTACACTCTGCCGTCTCTCTCTCCGGGATGGACCACATTCTGCCTTCTATCTCTCCGGGATGGACGATACTTTGCCTTCTATCTCTCCGGGATGGACCACAGTCTGCCTTCTATCTCTCCGTGAGGGACCACACTCTGCCTTCTATC
This sequence comes from Scyliorhinus torazame, assembly GCF_047496885.1. NCBI lineage: Eukaryota > Metazoa > Chordata > Chondrichthyes > Carcharhiniformes > Scyliorhinidae > Scyliorhinus > Scyliorhinus torazame. The sequence continues at coordinate 26,754,460 of NC_092722.1, forward strand.
TCTCCGTGAGGGACTACACTCTGCCTTCTATCACTCCGGGATGGACAACACTCTGCCTTCTATCTCTCCGGGATGTTCCATACTCTGCCTTCTATCTCTCCGAGAGGGACCTCACTCTGCCTTTTATCTCTCCGTGAGGGACCACACTCTGCCTTCTATCTCTCCGTGAGGGACCACACTCTGCCTTCTATCTCTCCGTGAGGGACTACACTCTGCCTTCTATCACTCCGGGATGGACAACACTCTGCCTTCTATCTCTCCGGGATGTTCCACACTCTGCCTTCTATCTCTCCGTGAGGGACCACACTCTGCCTTCTATCTTTCCGGGATGTTCCACACTCTGCCTTCGTCGTTTCCGTGAGGGACCACACTCTGCCTTCTATCTTTCCGGGATAGACTACACTCTGCTTTCTCTCTCTCCGGGATGGACCACACTCTGCCATCTATCTCTCCGGGATGGACCACACTCTGCCTTCTATCTCTCCGGGATGGACCACACTCTGGCTTCTATCTCTCCTAGATGGACCACACACTGCCTTCTATCTTTCCGGGATGGAATACACTCTGCCTTCTCTCTCTCCGGGATGGACCTCAATCTGCCTCCTATCTTTCCGGGATAGACTACACTCTGCCTTCTATCTCTCCGGGATGGACCACACTTGGCTTTCTACCTCTCCGGGATGGACTACACTCTGCCTTCTATCTCTCCGGGATGGACCACACTCTGCCATCTATCTTTCCGTGAGGGACCACACTCTGCCTTCTATCTTTCCGGGATAGACTACACTCTGCCTACTCTCTCTCCGGGATGGACCACACTCTGCCTTCTATCTCTCTGGGATGGACTACACTCTGCCGTCTCTCTCTCCGGGATGGACCACATTCTGCCTTCTATCTCTCCGGGATGGACGATACTTTGCCTTCTATCTCTCCGTGAGGGACCACAGTCTGCCTTCTATCTCTCCGTGAGGGACCACACTCTGCCTTCTATCTCTCCGGGAGGGACTACACTCTGCCTTCTATCACTCCGGGATGGACCACACTCTGCCTTCTATCTCTCCGAGAGGGACCACACTCTGCCTTCTATCTTTCCGGGATGTTCCACACTGTGCCTTCGTCGTTTCCGTGAGGGACCACACTCTGCCTTCTATCTTTCCGGGATAGACTACACTCTGCCTTCTCTCTCTCCGGGATGGACCACACTCTGCCTTCTATCTCTCCGGGATGGACTACACTCTGCCTTCTATCTCTCCGTGAGCGACTACACTCTGCCTTCTATCTCTCCGGGATGGACCACACTCTGCCTTCTATCTCTCCTGGATGGACCACACTCTGCCTTCTATCTCTCCGAGGTGGACCATACTCTGCCTTCAATCTCTCCGGGATGGACCTCACTCTGCCATCTATCTCTCCGGGATGTACCATACTCTGCCTTCTATCTCTCCGTGAGGGACTACACTCTGCCTTCTATCGCTCCGGGATAGACCTCACTCTGCATTCTATCTCTCCGTGAGGGAACACACTCTGCCTTCTATCTCTCCGTGAGGGACTACACTCTGCCTTCTATCTCTCCGGGATGGACCACACTCTGCCTTCTATCTTTCCGGGATAGACTACACTCTGCCTTCTCTCTCTCCTGGATGGACCACACGCTGCCTTCTATCTCTCCGGGATGGACCACACTCTGCCGTCTCTCTCTCCGGGATGGACCACACTCTGCCTTCTATCTTTCCGGGATAGACCACACGCTGCCTTCTCTCTCTCCTGGATGGACCACACGCTGCCTTCTATCTCTCCGGGATGGACCACACTCTGCCGTCTCTCTCTCCGGGATGGACCACACTCTGCCTTCTATCTCTCAGGGATGGACCACAATCTGCCTTCTATCTCTCCGGGATGGACCACACTTGGCTTTCTACCTCTCCGGGATGGACTACACTCTGCCTTCTATCTCTCCGGGATGGACCACACTCTGCCATCTATCTTTCCGTGAGGGACCACACTCTGCCTTCTATCTTTCCGGGATAGACTACACTCTGCCTACTCTCTCTCCGGGATGGACCACACTCTGCCTTCTATCTCTCTGGGATGGACTACACTCTGCCGTCTCTCTCTCCGGGATGGACCACATTCTGCCTTCTATCTCTCCGGGATGGACGATACTTTGCCTTCTATCTCTCCGTGAGGGACCACAGTCTGCCTTCTATCTCTCCGTGAGGGACCACACTCTGCCTTCTATCTCTCCGGGAGGGACTACACTCTGCCTTCTATCACTCCGGGATGGACCACACTCTGCCTTCTATCTCTCCGAGAGGGACCACACTCTGCCTTCTATCTTTCCGGGATGTTCCACACTGTGCCTTCGTCGTTTCCGTGAGGGACCACACTCTGCCTTCTATCTTTCCGGGATAGACTACACTCTGCCTTCTCTCTCTCCGGGATGGACCACACTCTGCCTTCTATCTCTCCGGGATGGACTACACTCTGCCTTCTATCTCTCCGTGAGCGACTACACTCTGCCTTCTATCTCTCCGGGATGGACCACACTCTGCCTTCTATCTCTCCTGGATGGACCACACTCTGCCTTCTATCTCTCCGAGGTGGACCATACTCTGCCTTCAATCTCTCCGGGATGGACCTCACTCTGCCATCTATCTCTCCGGGATGTACCATACTCTGCCTTCTATCTCTCCGTGAGGGACTACACTCTGCCTTCTATCGCTCCGGGATAGACCTCACTCTGCATTCTATCTCTCCGTGAGGGAACACACTCTGCCTTCTATCTCTCCGTGAGGGACTACACTCTGCCTTCTATCTCTCCGGGATGGACCACACTCTGCCTTCTATCTTTCCGGGATAGACTACACTCTGCCTTCTCTCTCTCCTGGATGGACCACACGCTGCCTTCTATCTCTCCGGGATGGACCACACTCTGCCGTCTCTCTCTCCGGGATGGACCACACTCTGCCTTCTATCTTTCCGGGATAGACCACACGCTGCCTTCTCTCTCTCCTGGATGGACCACACGCTGCCTTCTATCTCTCCGGGATGGACCACACTCTGCCGTCTCTCTCTCCGGGATGGACCACACTCTGCCTTCTATCTCTCAGGGATGGACCACAATCTGCCTTCTATCTCTCCGAGGTGGACCACACTCTGCATTCTATCTCTCCTGGATGGACCACACTTTGCCTTCTATCTCTCTGAGATGGACCACACTCTGCCTTCTATCTCTCCTGGATGGACCACACGCTGCCTTCTATCTTTCCGGGATGGACCACACTCTGCCTTCTATCTCTCCGGGATGGACCACACTCTGCCTTCTATCTCTCCGAGGTGGACCACACTCTGCATTCTATCTCTCCTGGATGGACCACACTTTGCCTTCTATCTCTCCGGGATGGACCACACTCTGCCTTCTATCTCTCCGTGAGGGACTACACTCTGCCTTCTATCTCTCCGAGATGGACCACACTCTGCCGTCTATCTCTCCGGGATGGATGACACTCTGCCTTCTCTCTCTCCGGGATGGACCTCACTCTGCCTTCTATCTCTCTGAGATGGACCACACTCTGCCTTCTATCTCTCCGGGATGGACCACACTCTGCCTTCTCTCTCTCCGGGATGAACCACACTTTGCCTTCTATCTCTCCGGGATGGACCACACTCTGCTTTCTATCTCTCCGTGAGGGACTACACTCTGCCTTCTATCTCTCCGTGAGGGACCACACTCTGCCTTCTATCTCTCCGTGAGGGACCACAGTCTGCCTTCTATCTCTCCGGGATGTTCCACACTCTGCCTTCGTCCTCTCCGTGAGGGACCACACTCTGCCTTCTAACTTTCCGGGATAGAATACACTCTGCCTTCTCTCTCTCCGGGATGGACGACACTCTGCCTTCTATCTTTCAGGGATCGACCTCACTCTGCCTTCTATCTCTCCGGGATGTTCCACACTCTGCCTTCTATCTCTCCGGGATGTTCCACACTCTGCCTTCTATCTCTCCGTGAGGGACCACACTCTGCCTTCTATCTTTCAGGGATCGACCTCACTCTGCCTTCTATCTCTCCGTGAGGGACCACACTCTGCCTTCTATCTTTCAGGGATCGACCACACTCTGCCTTCTATCTCTCCGGGATGTTCCACACTCTGCCTTCGCCCTCTCCGTAAGGGACCACACTCTGCCTTCTATCTTTCCGGGATGGACCACACTCTGCCTTCTATCTCCTCGTGAGGGACTACACTCTGCCTTCTATCTCTCCGGGATGGACCACACTCTGCCTTCGTCCTCTCCGTGACGTACCACACTCTGCCTTCTATCTCTCCGTGAGGGTCCACACTCTGCCTTCTATCTCTCCTGGATGGACCACACTCTGACTTCTACCTCTCCGTGAGGAACTACACTCTGCCTTCTATCTCTCCGGGATGGACCACACTCTGCCTTCTATCTCTCCGTGAGGGACTACACTCTGCCTTCTATCTCTCCGTGAGGGACTACACTCTGCCTTCTATCTCTCCGTGAGGGACCACACTCTGCCTTCTCTCTCTCCGGGATGCACCACATTTTCGATTCAAAAGTGACAGTGATTCGAAACTAACCTGTTGGACTTTAGCTGGTGTAAGACTTCTTACTGCCTCCTGTGTGGACCACATCCTGTCTTCTATCTCTCCGGTATGGACGACTGTGAGTGCGGGGGCAGTGCAGGCATTCCGGGGGGGGGGGGGGGGGCGCACTGTGAGCAAGGGGGGGCATTGCAGGCACCGGGGGCGGGGGGCACTGTGAACGAGGGGGGGCAGTGCAGGCACCGGGGGGGTGGCACTGTGAACGAGGGGGGCAGTGCTGGCAAAGGGGGGGGCACTGTGAGCGAGGGGGGCACTGCTGGCATTGGGGGGGCACAGAGAGCGAGGGGGGCAGTGCAGGCACCGGGGTGGGTGGCACTGTGAACGAGGGGGGCAGTGCAGGCACTGGGGAGGGGCACAGTGAGCGAGGGGGGCAGTGCTGGCACTAGGGGGGGCACTGAGAGCGAGGGGGGCAGTGCTGGCACTGGGGGGGGCACTGTGAGCGAGGGGGGGCAGTGCACGCACCGGGGGGGGGGCACTGTGAGCGAGGGGGGCAGTGCAGGCACCGGGGGGGGGGGCGTCACTGTGAGCGAGGGGGGCAGTGCAGGCACCGGGGGGCGGGGGCACTGTGAGCGAGGGGGGGCCGTGCAGGCACGGGGCGGGGGGGGGCACTGTGAGCGAGGGGGGGCAGTGCAGGCACCGGGGGGAGGGGCACTGTGAGCAAGGGCAGCAGTGCAGGCACCGGGGGGGGCGGGGGCACTGTGAGCGAGGGGGGCAGTGCTGGCACTGGGGGGTGGGGGAGCACTGTGAGCGAGGGGGGCAGTGCAGGCACCGGGGGGGGGCACTGAGAGCGAGGGGGGGCAGAGCAGGCACCGGGGAGGGGGGGCTCTGTGAGCGAGGGGGGCACTGCAGGCACCGGGGGGGGGGCACTGTGAGCAAGGGGGGCAATGCAGGCACCGGGGGGGGGCACTGTGAGCGAGGGGGGGCAGTGCAGGCACCGGAAAGGGGGCACTGTGAGCGAGGGGGGCAGTATAGGCACCGGGGGGCACTGTGAGCGAAGGGGGCTGTGCAGGTACCGAGGGGGGGGGGGGGGGCACTGTGAGCGAGGGGGGCAGTGCAGGCACCGGGGTGGAGGGGGCACTGTGAGCGAGGTTGGGGCAGTGCAGGCACTGGGGGGGGGGGGGGGGGGGTGGGGAGACACTGTGAGCAAGGGGGGGCAGAGCAGGCACCGGGGGGTGGGGGCACTGTGAGCGAGGGGGGGCAGTGCAGGCACCGGGGCGTGGGGTGGGCACTGTGAGCAAGGGGGGGCAGAGCAGGCACCGAGGGGGGGGCACTGTGAGCGATGGGGGGCAGAGCAGACACTGGGGGGGGCACTGTGAGCTTGGGGGGCAGTATAGGCACCGGGGGCGGGGGGCACTGTGAGCGAGGGTGGGCAGTGCAGGCACCGAGGTGGGGGGGGGGGGTGAGGGGTTGGGGGGGGCACTGTGAGCGAGGGGTTGCTGTGCAGGCACTGGGGGGGTGGCACTGTGAGCGAGGGGGGCATTGCAGGCACCGGGGGGGCACTGTGAGCGAGGGAGGGGCAGTGCTGGCACCGGGGCGGGGGGCACTGTGAGCTAAGGGGGCAGTGCAGGCACCGGGGGGGCGGGGGCACTGTGAGCGAGGGGGGCAGTGCTGGCACTGGGGGGGTCACTGAGAGCGAGGGGGCAGTGCAGGCACCGGGGGGGGCACTGTGAGCGAGGGGGGGCAGTGCTGGCTCCGGGGGGGGGGCACTGTGAGCGAGGGGGGCAGTGCAGGCACCAGGGGGGGGCACTGTGAGCGAGGGGGGCAGTGCTGGCTCCGGGGGGTGAGGGGGCGCTGTGAGCGAGAGGGGGCAGAGCAGGCACCGGGGAGCGGGGCACTGTGAGCGAGTGCGGCAGTGCAGGCTCCGGGGGGGGGGGGGCACTGTGAGCGAGGGGGGGCAGAGCAGGCACCGGGGGGTGGGGCACTGTGAGCGAGGGGGGCAGTGCAGGCTCTGGGGGGGGCACTGTGAGCGAGGGGGGGCAGAGCAGGCACCGGGGGGGGGGCACTGTGAGCGAGGGGGGCAGTGCAGGCACCGGGGGGGGCACTGTGAGCGAGGGGGGCAGTATAGGCACCGGGGCGGGCACTGTGAGCGAGGGGGGCAGTGCAGGCACCGGGGGGAAGGGGGGAACACTGTGAGTGAGGGGGGCAGTGCAGGCACCCGGGGTGGGGGGGCACTGTGAGCGAGGGGGGCAGTGCAGGCACCGGGGGTGGGGGGGCACTATGAGCGAGGGGGGCAGTGCAGGCTCCGGGGGGGGGGGGGTGTCATGATATTCAAACACACATCACGACACACACATCATGATAGACAGAGCAACAGACCAATTAGCACACATAACACGACAGCCAATCACAGACAAGAGCAGACACAGTATAAGACAAGAAACACGACACCTCCTGGTGAGTCCATCGGGAGACAGGACAAGGCCAGGACCTCATTAACAAGACACTCATACTGTCACCACGTGCTGAGTACCAAGTCAGATGTGTAAATAACTAATTGGAATAAAACTGCGTTGTATCAATCGCAACCGTGTTGGTTCGTCTGTACCTCAGAGCATCCAACACCACATGGTACCAGTGAGTGAATCGATACCTACCGGCAAATCTGCCATCCTGAGCCATGGACACCCACAACAAACCGCAGCCGTTGCAAGTCGCTGGGAACCTGGGCACCAATTGGAAGCTCTTCAATCAGCGATTCGAACTGTTCATGCGAGCCAACGAAAAACAGGGCGCCTTGGACGAAGCAAAGATTGCCATGCTCCTCACTACCGCAGGTCAGCACGCCATCGATGTATACAACTCCTTGGTGTTCGCGGAAGGCGAGAACAAATCTAAATATGACACGGTCCTCCTCAAGCTCGACAAGCACTTCAACGTTGAGGTCAATGAAAGCTTTGAGAGGTATGTCTTTCAGCAGCGGCTACAAGGTAAGGATGAGCTCTTTCAGTCCTTCCTGACGCACCTCCGCATACTCGCGCAGTCCTGCGGTTACGGCACCACCTCAGAGTCCATGGGACCAGGTCGTTTTTGGCGTTGCCTCCAGTGGCCTATGCCAGCAGCTTCTAAAAATTAAAGGCCTGACCTTAGCATCTGCAGTTGAAGCCTGTGTCCTGCATGAGAATGCGACCAGCCGCTATGCCCAATTTCAGGCGACCGAATTGGCACAGAGGGGGTCCCAAGTGATCGAATCGTCAAGCCAGGCCGCCCACGAGGCCGAACGCATCCAGGCAATCGAGTTTCTCCCGGCCCGAGGCCCGGACGAGGGCGGCCGTTTCGCGCGCCTTTTGAGGCCTCCCGCGTTTGTGCGCGCCAAAACCAACGGCAACATCGAGGGACGTGCTGCGCAGGCGCGCCCGACGCAAGACCGAACTGCGCATGCGCAGTGGCGCAACGAAAGCCATGACATCATGACGTGCGGCAACTGTGGAGCTGCATATTTAAAAGGGCAATGTCCAGCAAAAACCCGACAATGCCTACGCTGTGGCAAGATGGGCCACTACGCTGCCTACTGTCGAGCGGCTCAACCTATTGATCTTCCACATCTCCGACAACCTCGCAGGAACGTGCGGACCATTCAGCCTCCACATCACGACATCCAAACCGACGACACAGTTGACCAAGACGCCTTCCGGGTTGCGGTCATTGATGCGAACTGGGTCAACACCATCAATCCGGCCGATGAATGGAGTGCCACCCTGACGGTCAACCGATCGCCGATCACTTTCCGCCTAGACACTGGCGCCTCTGCCAACCTCATAGCATGGTCAGCATTCTATGCCATGAAGGTCAGACCACCAACCCAGCCATCCCGGCGCAAGATGGTCGACTACAACGGGAACGTTATCCCGGCCATGGGATCCTGCCAGCCCCAGGTGACACACAAAACGCACACGGCCACACTCTCGTTCGAGATAGTTGGCTCATCGAAGGACTCCCTGCTGGGCGCACAGGCATGCAAGGCTCTCCACCTTGTGCAACGAATTCTCTCTCTCTCTCCAGACTTCCCGGATGCAGAGTTCAACGCACAGCTCCAATCGCTCCTCGCCCACAACCAGGAGGCATTCGAAGGCATGGGAACACTGCCATACACATACCGAATTCGCCTCAAACTGGACGCCATCCCGGTCGTTCACGCACCTCGCAGGGTTCTGCGCCACTCAAGCTGCAGCTGCAGGATCTCCAGGACCAAGGGGTCCTATCCAGGGTCACGGAGCCCACGCCATGGGTCAGCTCCATGGTGTGTGTTAAGAAGCCCTCTGGCGAGCTCTGCATCTGTATAGACCCCAAAAACCTCAATAATAACATTATGCGGGAACATTATCCCATACCCAAACGGGAGGAGATCACCAGTGAAATGGCCCAAGCGAAGATATTCACGAAACTGGATGCTTCTAAAGGATTTTGGCAGATCTCGGCATCCGAGGTCTTCCACAGAATCATGGAGCAGATGATGGAAGGCATCGAAGGGGTGCGCGAATATGTGGACGATGTCATCATCTGGTCCACCACGCCGCAGGAGCACATACATCGTCTCCAACGCGTTTTTGCCCGCATACGGGAAAATGGCCTGCGCCTCAACCGAGCCAAGTGCGCCTTTGGCCAGACCGAATTGAAGTTCCTGGGGGACCATATCTCCCGGTCAGGTGTCCATCCGGATGCAGACAAGGTGAGCGCCATCACAGCCATGCCGCAGCCGGCCGACAAGAAGGCTGTCCTACGCTTCCTTGGCATGGTCAACTTCCTAGGGAAATTAATTCCCAACCTTGCCTCCCACACAACGACTCTGCGCCACCTCGTCAAAAAATCTACAGTGTTCCAGTGGCAACACACACACCAGCTGGAATTGGAGGAGCTCAAACGCAAACTCACCACGGCACCAGTGTTGGCGTTCTTCGACACGTCTCGTCCCACCAAAATCTCAACTGATGCCAGCCAATCCGGCATTGGAGCAGTGCTCCTGCAGAGGGATGACACGTCGTCATGGGCCCCGGTTGCCTATGCGTCGCGGGCCATGACCCCCACAGAGCAGCGCTATGCGCAAATCGAAAAAGAATGCCTGGGCTTGCTAACCGGTTTAGACAATTTCCACGATTACGTCTATGGTCTTCCCCGGTTCACGGTCAAAACTGACCACCGCCCCCTGGTCAGCATAATAAACAAGGACCTGAACGAGATGACCCCTCGCCTCCAGCGCATCCTACTTAAACTCAGGAGGTACGACTTCCAACTGGTCTACACTCCAGGGAAGGACCTCATCATGGCGGATGCCCTATCCAGAGCAGTGAGCACGCCACCAGATGCGGAGGGGTTCGTATGTCAGGTCGATGCACAGGTGGCCTTGACAGCGGCAAATCTGCCGGCTGACGACTCCAGTCTGGCCCGTATCCGCCGAGAGACTGCGGCCGACCCCCTTTTACAGCGAGTGATGCGCCACATGACGGGAGGATGGCTCAAAGGGCAGTGCCCGCAGTTCTATAATGTACGAGATGACCTAGCCATCATTGATGGGATCCTTCTGAAGCTGGACCGGATTGTGATTCCGCACAGCATGCGCCAGCTGGTTCTCGATCAAATACACGAAGGCCACTTGGGGGTCGAGAAGTGCAGACGGAGGGCCCGAGAGGCGGTATACTGGCCGGCCATCAGTGACGATATTGCCAACATGGTGATCAACTGTACAACCTGCCAAAGGTTTCAGCCGGCGCAACCTCCTGAGACGCTTCTGCCCCATGAGCTGGTGACGTCCCCCTGGGCGAAGGTGGGTGTCGACCTATTTCACGCGCTTGGCATGGACTATGTCATCATAGTGGACTACTTCTCCAATTACCCAGAAGTCATACGCCTGCACGATCTGACGTCGTCTGCCGTCATCAGGGCCTGCAAAGACACCTTTGCTCGCCACGGCATTCCGATGACTGTCATGTCGGACAATGGGTCCTGTTTTGCCAGCCATGAATGGTCGTCCTTTGCTGCTTCGTATGGCTTCACACACGTGACGTCCAGCCCTCTGCACCCCCAGTCCAATGGAAAGGCGGAGAAGGGCGTTCACATTGCCAAGCGGCTCCTCTGCAAGGCTGCTGCTGCCGGGTCGGACTTCTACCTCGCCCTGCTGGCCTATCGCTCGGCCCCACTAGCCACGGGTCTCTCACCAGCACAGCTGCTGATGGGTCGCGCCCTCAGAACCACTGTGCCTTCCATCCTGGCACCAACAATAGATCATGCTCCGGTACTGCATTGGATGCAACTGCAGCGCGATCGCCAGAAGAGATCGTACGACATATGGGCAACTGATCTTCCCTCCCTGGCCCCTGGAGACAACGTCCGCATTCACCTACCAGACGATGGCTGGTCAGCACCTGCCGAAGTTCTCCGACGCGTGGCTCCCCGCTCGTTCCTGGTACGCATGCCGGATGAATCTGTGCGTAGGCGCAATCGCCAAGCTCTTCACCTACTTCCACGCTCACAACGGGACCCTACACGGACGCCGTGTCCTCCACTGGTTCCTGATAGCGACTTCGTGGAACTGCCATACACCATGCCCCTTCTGTCGCCGCCCGTGGCCAGACTCGCACCTCAGCCGGTGGTTCTCGACCCACCCTTGAGGCGGTCAACCCACCTACTAGACTGGACTTGTGAGACTTCACACGTCAAATTTTAGCAACTACTGTATTGTAACATGTCACTATTTTATCGTTCCAGGCCTCGTTTGATCGGTCCAAATTTCAACGTTCTTCTTCTTTTGTTGTGGTACAACCTCGTTAGCATGTCACACCTGACATCGCCTCTTGTATATAGTTACGCCACATGTACATCCTGTAAATATCACGCACACACACCTTTAGCTGCACTCAGGACACATTTATATTTATAACCACGTAGGCACATAATCTTGTAAAAAAGGGGGGATGTCATGATATTCAAACACACATCACGACACACACATCATGATAGACAGACCAACAGACCAATTAGCACACATAACATGACAGCCAATCACAGACAAGAGCAGACACAGTATAAGACAAGAAACACGACACCTCCTGGTGAGTCCATCGGGAGACAGGACAAGGCCAGGACCTCATTAACAAGACACTCACACAGTCGCCACGTGCTGAGTACCAAGTCAGATGTGTAAATAACTAGTTGGAATAAAACTGCGTTGTACCAATCGCAACCATGTTGGTTCGTCTGTACCTCAGAGCACCCAAAACCACAGGGGGGACACTGTGAGCGAGGGGGGCAGTGCAGGCACCGGGGGGGGGGCACTGTGAGCGAGGGGGGCAGTGCAGGCACCGGGGCGGGGGGGGCACTGTGAGCGAGGGGGGCAGTGCAGGCACCGGGGCTGGGGGGGGGGGCACTGTGAGCAAGGGGGGGGCAGAGCAGGCACCGGGGGGTGGGGCACTGTGAGCGAGGAGGGCAGTGCAGGCACCGGGGGGGGGCACTGTGAGCGAGGGGGGCAGTGCAGGCACCGGGGCGGGGGGGGGGGCACTGTGAGCGAGGGGGGGCACTGCAGGCACCGGGGCGGGGGGGGGGGCACTGTGAGCAAGGGGGGGCAGAGCAGGCACCGGGAGGTGGGGCACTGTGAGCGAGGGGGGGCAGTGCAGGCACCGGGGCAGGGGGGGGCACTGTGAGCAAGGGAGGGCAGAGCAGGCACTGGGGGGGGGGGCACTGTGAGCGAGGGGGGGCACTGCAGGCACCGGGGGTGGGGCACTGTGAGCGAGGGGGGGCAGTGCAGGCACCGGGGCAGGGGGGGGGGCACTGTGAGCAAGGGGGGGCAGAGCAGGCACTGGGGGGGGGGCACTGTGAGCGAGGGGGGGGGCACTGCGAGCGAGGGGGGCAGGGCAGGCACGTGGGGCCAATCTCATAATAATAAAACACATTTCAACGCACTGGGCTAGACACATTGATAGCTCAGGTGGAGACCATTCAGCCCATCACAGGATAGGTGTTTATAGCAGGTTTGCAGTGATTGGTCATGAGGACAGAACAAAGAGAAATGAAGTGAAACATGATTATATAAAATGTACGATCATCCAGTTGAAATGTTGTTTCTCTCCACAGAAGCTGCCTGACCTTTTCAGGGACACCGTGCTCCAATTGTAACAGCCTCCAGCGAACTCTCAGGCAGCGCCTCCAAATGCAAACCCCTCAGTGGGAGCAGGTTCCTCATGCTGTCTTTTTCACCATTCCCCTTAAATCAGTATGTCAGTTTTCCACCCTTCCCCGTCTGGAGCAATCTCTCCCTGCTTTGTCCACACCTCAACTTTCTCTTCTCTAAGAACAACTTCAACTTCTCAAATGTATCATCATAACTGAAATCCCTCATTCAGTTCTTCTGAGTATTTCCAATGTTTTGTGTTTATGTTTTAGGTTGCCAGCATTTTGCGTTTATTACAGTCAGAAGGAGCTTTACTCTGTATCTTACCCCGTGCTGTATAAGTCCTAAGAGTGTTTTATAAGGACAGTGTAGAGGGAGCTTTACACTGTATCAAACCCCATGCTGTACCTGTCCTGGGAGTGCTTGATGGGGACAGTGTAGGGGGAGCTTTACACTGTATCAAACCCCATGCTGCACCTGTCCTGGGAGTGCTTGATGGGGACAGTGTAGAGGGAGCTTTACTCTGTATCTAATCCTGTGCTGTACCTGTCCTGGGAGTGTTTGATGGGGACAGTGTAGAGGGAGCTTTAGTCTGTATCTAACCCTGTGCTTTACTTGTCCTGGGAGTGTTTGATGGGGACAGTGCAGAGGCAGCTTTTCTCTGTGTCTAACCCCGTGCTTTAATTGTCTTGGGAGTGTTTGATGGGGATAGTGTAGAGGGAGCTTTACTCTGTATCTAATCCCGTGCAGTACCTGTCCTGGGAGTGTTTGATGGGGACAGTGTAGAGAGAGCTATACGCTGTATCTAACCCGTGCTGTGCCTGTCCTGGGAGTGTTTGATGGTGACAGTGTAGAGGGAACTTTACTCTGTATCTAACCCCGTGCTGTACCTGTCCTGGGAGTGTTTGATGGGAACAGTGTGGAGGGAGCTTTACTCTGTATCTAACCCCGTGCTGTATCTGTCCTGGGAGTATTTGATGGGGACAGTGTAGAGTGAGCTTTACTCTGTATCTAACCCCGTGCTGTACCTGTCCTGGGAGTGTTTGATGGGAACAGTGTGGAGGGAGCTTTACTCTGTATCTAACCCCGTGCTGTATCTGTCCTGGGAGTATTTGATGGGGACAGTGTAGAGTGAGCTTTACTCTGTATCTAACCCCGTGCTGTACCTGTCCTGGGAGTGTTTGATGGGGACAGTGTAGAGAGAGCTTTACGCTGTATCTAACCCCGTGCTGTACCTGTCCTGGGAGTGTTTAATGGGGACAGTGTAGAGGGAGCTTTACTCTGTATCTAACCCCGTGCTGTACCTGTCCTGGGAGTGTTTGATGGGGACAGTGTAGAGGGAGCTTTACTCTGTATCTAACCCCGTGCTGTACCTGTCCTGGGAGTGTTTAATGGGGACAGTGTAGTGGGAGCTTTACTCTGTATCTAACCCCGTGCTGTACCTGTCCTGGGAGTGTTTGATGGGGACAATGTAGAGGGAGCTTTACTCTGTATCTAACCCCGTGCTGTACCTGTCCTGGGAATGTTTGAAGGGGACAGTGTAGAGGGAGCTTTACTTTGTATCTAACCCCGTGCTGCACCTGTCCTGGGAGTGTTTGATGGGGACAGTGTAGAGGGAGCTTTACGCTGTATCTAACCCCGTGCTGTACCTGTCCTGGGAGTGTTTGATGGGGACAGTGTAGAGAGAGTCTTTACGCTGTTGCTAACCCCGTGCTGTACCTGTCCTGGGAGTGTTTAATGGGGACAGTGTAGAGGGAGCTTTACTCTGTATCTAACCCTGTGCTGTTCCTGTCCTGGGAGTGTTTGATGGGGACAGTGTAGAGGGAGCTTTACTCTGTATCTAACCCCATGCTGTACCTGTCCTGGGAGTGTTTGATGGGGACAGTGTAGAGGGAGCTTTACTCTGTATCTAACTCCGTGCTGTACCTGTCCTGGGGGTGTTTGATGGGGACAGTGTAGAGGCAGCTTTACTCTGTATCTAACCCCATGCTGTACCTGTCCTGGGAGTGTTTGATGGGGACAGTGTAGAGGGAGCTTTACTCTGTATCTAACGCCGTGCTGTACATGTCCTGGGGGTGTTTGATGGGGACAGTGTAGAGAGAGCTTTACTCTGTATCTAACCCCGTGCTGTACCTGTCCTGGGAGTGTTTAATGGGGACAGTATAGAGGGACCGTTACTCTGTATCTAACTCCGTGCTGTACCTGTCCTGGGAGTGTTTAATGGGGACAGTGTAGAGGGAGCTTTACTCTGTATCTAACCCCCTGCTGTACCTGTCCTGGGAGTGTTTGATGGGGACAGTGTAGAGGGAGCTTTACTCTGTATCTAACCCTGTGCTGTACCTGTCCTGGGAGTGTTTGATGGGGACAGTGTAGAGGGAGCTTTGCTCTGTATCTAACCCCGTGCTGTACCTGTCCTGGGAGTGTTTAATGGGGACAGTATATAGGGACCGTTACTCTGTATCTAACTCCGTGCTGTACCTGTCCTGGGAGTGTTTAATGGGGACAGTGTAGAGGGAGCTTTACTCTGTATCTAACCTGTGCTGTATCAGCCCTGGGAGTGTTTGATGGGGACAGTGTAGAGAGAGCTTTACTCTGTATCTAACCCCGTGCTGTCCCTGTCCTGGGAGTGTTTAATGGGGACAGTGTGGAGGGAGCTTTACTCTGTATCTAACACCGTGCTGTCCCTGTCCTGGGAGTGTTTAATGGGGACAGTGTGGAGGGAGCTTTACTCTGTATCTAACCCCGTGCTGTACCTGTCCTGGGAGTGTTTGATGGGGACAGTGTAGAGGGAGCTTTACTCTGTATCTAACTCCGTGCTGTACCTGTCCTGGGAGTGTTTAATGGGAACAATGTAGAGGGAGCTTTACTCTGTATCTAACCCCGTGCTGTCCCTGTCCTGGGAATGTTTGAAGGGGACAGTGTAGAGGGAGCTTTACTTTGTATCTAACCCCGTGCTGCACCTGTCCTGGGAGTGTTTGATGGGGACAGTGTAGAGGGAGCTTTACGCTGTATCTAACCCCGTGCTGTACCTGTCCTGGGAGTGTTTGATGGGGACAGTGTAGAGAGAGTCTTTACGCTGTTGCTAACCCCGTGCTGTACCTGTCCTGGGAGTGTTTAATGGGGACAGTGTAGAGGGAGCTTTACTCTGTATCTAACCCTGTGCTGTTCCTGTCCTGGGAGTGTTTGATGGGGACAGTGTAGAGGGAGCTTTACTCTGTATCTAACCCCATGCTGTACCTGTCCTGGGAGTGTTTGATGGGGACAGTGTAGAGGGAGCTTTACTCTGTATCTAACTCCGTGCTGTACCTGTCCTGGGGGTGTTTGATGGGGACAGTGTAGAGGCAGCTTTACTCTGTATCTAACCCCATGCTGTACCTGTCCTGGGAGTGTTTGATGGGGACAGTGTAGAGGGAGCTTTACTCTGTATCTAACGCCGTGCTGTACATGTCCTGGGAGTGTTTAATGGGGACAGTATATAGGGACCGTTACTCTGTATCTAACTCCGTGCTGTACCTGTCCTGGGAGTGTTTAATGGGGACAGTGTAGAGGGAGCTTTACTCTGTATCTAACCTGTGCTGTATCAGCCCTGGGAGTGTTTGATGGGGACAGTGTAGAGAGAGCTTTACTCTGTATCTAACCCCGTGCTGTCCCTGTCCTGGGAGTGTTTAATGGGGACAGTGTGGAGGGAGCTTTACTCTGTATCTAACACCGTGCTGTCCCTGTCCTGGGAGTGTTTAATGGGGACAGTGTGGAGGGAGCTTTACTCTGTATCTAACCCCGTGCTGTACCTGTCCTGGGAGTGTTTGATGGGGACAGTGTAGAGGGAGCTTTACTTTGTATCTAACTCCGTGCTGTACCTGTCCTGGGAGTGTTTAATGGGGACAGTGTAGAGGGAGCTTTACTCTGTATCTAACCCCGTGCTGTCCCTGTCCTGGGAGTGTTTAATGGGGACAGTGTGGAGGGAGCTTTACTCTGTATCTAACACCGTGCTGTCCCTGTCCTGGGAGTGTTTAATGGGGACAGTGTGGAGGGAGCTTTACTCTGTATCTAACCCCGTGCTGTACCTGTCCTGGGAGTGTTTGATGGGGACAGTGTAGAGGGAGCTTTACTCTGTATCTAACTCCGTGCTGTACCTGTCCTGGGAGTGTTTAATGGGGACAGTGTAGAGGGAGCTTTACTCTGTATCTAACCCCGGGCTGTACCTGTCCTGGGAGTGTTTGATGGGGACAGTGTAGAGGGAGCTTTACTCTGTATCTAACCCCGTGCTGTACATGTCCTGGGAGTGTTTGATGGGGACAGTGTAGAGGGAGCTTTACTCTGTATCTAACCCCGTGCTGTACCTGTCCTGGGAGTGTTTGATGCTGATATCTCTCACCTTTGTGATTGCACAAATCAGCATTCTCTCTGAGCTGAAATCAATGTACATTTGGCAGTCGGTGATGAATTGAAGGCAGCTTCCAGCCCGGGTGGCTGTTACCCAGCTAACGTGCCTGCAGAGGGCAGTGTTTACAACAACATGTTAACGGTGTGGGGAAATAGAGAAACAGACAGCATGACCGATAGTGAGAGAGATACTGAGGGAGGGGACAGATAAAGTGGAAGGAGAGAGGGGACAGAAAAGAGAGAGAGAGAGACACTGAGGGAGGAGGGAACAGATAAAGAGAGAGAGAGAGAGATTGAGGAAGAGAGGGGACAGATAAAGAGAGAGTGAGATATTGAGGGAGAGAGGGACGTATAAAGAGAGAGATCATAGAATTTACAGTGCAGAAAGAGTCCATTTGGCCAATCGAGTCTGCGCCAGTCCTTGGAAAGAGCACCCTACCCAAGCCCACACCTCCACCCTATCCCCAGACAGGGCAATTTATCATGGCCAATCCACCTAACCTGCACATCTTTGGACTGTGGGAGGAAACCAGAGCACCCGGAGAAAACCCACGCACACGGGGAGGATGTGCAGACTCCGCACAGACAGTGACCCAAGCCGGGAATCGAACCTGGGACCCTGGTGCTGTGAAGCAACTGTGCTAACCACTGTGCTACCGTGCCACCCATAGATGAGAGGGCAAATAGAGAGAGAGATACTGAGGGAGAGAGGGTGCAGATAGAGAGCGAGAGAGAGAGAGAGAAAGATACTGAGGGAGAGGGGGACAGATAAAGAGAGTGAGAGAAACGGAGGGAGAGAGGGAACAGATAAAGAGAGAGAACAAAGAACAAAGAAATGTACAGCACAGGAACAGGCCCTTCTGCCCTCCAAGCCCGTGCCGACCATGCTGCCCGACTAAACTACAATCTTCTACACTTCCTGGGTCCGTATCCCTCTATTCCCATCCTATTCATGTATTTGTCAAGATGCCCCTTAAATGTCACTATCGTCCCTGCTTCCACCACCTCCTCCGGTAGCGAGTTCCAGGCACCCACTACCCTTTGTCTAAAAAACTTGCCTCGTACATCTACTCTAAACCTTGCCCCTCTCACCTTAAACCTATGCTCCCTAGTAATTGACCCCTCTACCCCAGGGAAAAGCCTCTGACTATCCACTCTGTCTATGCCCCTCATAATTTTGTAGACCTCTATCAGGTCGCCCCTCAACCTCCGTCGTTCCAGTGAGAACAAACCAAGTTTATTCAACCGCTCCTCATAGCTAATGCCCTCCATACCAGGTAACAGTCTGGTAAATCTCTTCTGCACCCTCTCTAAAGCCTCCACATCCTTCTGGTAGTGTGGCAACCAGAATTGAACACTATACTCCAAGTGTGGCCTAACTAAGGTTCTATACAGCTGCAACATGACTTGCCAATTCTTATACTCAATGCCCCGGCCAATGAAGGCAAGCATGCCGTGTGCCTTCTTGACTACCTTCTCCACCTGTGTTGCCCCTTTCAGTGACCTGTGGACCTGTACTCCTAGATCCCTCTGACTTTCAATACTCTTGAGGGTTCTACCATTCACTGTATATTCCCTACCTGCATTAAACCTTCCAAAATGCATTACCTCACATTTGTCCGGATTAAACTCCATCTGCCATCTCTCCGCCCAAGTCTCCAAACAATCTAAATCCTGCTGTATCCTCTGACAGTCCTCATCGCTATCCGCAATTCCACCAACCTTTGTGTCGTCTGCAAACTTACTAATCAGACCAGTTACATTTTCCTCCAAATCATTTATATATACTACAAACAGCAAAGGTCCCAGCACTGATCCCTGTGGAACACCACTGGTCACAGCCCTCCAATTAGAAAAGCATCCTTCCATTGCTATTCTCTGCCTTCTATGACCTAGCCAGTTCTGTATCCACCTTGCCAGCTCACCCCTGATCCCGTGGGACTTCACCTTTTGTACTAGTCTACCATGAGGGACCTTGTCAAAGGCCTTACTGAAGTCCATATAGACACCATCCACTGCCCTACCTGCATCAATCATCTTTGTGACCTCCTCGAAAAACTCTAACAAGTTAGTGAGACACGACCTCCCCTTCACAAAACCATGCTGCCTCTCACTAATACATCCATTTGCTTCCAAATGGGAGTAGATCCTGTCTCGAAGAATTCTCTCCAGTAATTTCCCTACCACTGAAGTAAGGCTCACCGGCCTGTAGTTCCCTGGATCATCCTTGCTACCCTTCTTAAACAGGAACAACATTGGCTATTCTCCAATCCTCCGGGACATCACCTGAAGACAGTGAGGTTCCAAAGATTTCTGTCAAGGCCTCAGCAATTTCCTCTCCAGCCTCCTTCAGTATTCTGGGGTAGATCCCATCAGGCCCTGGGGACTTATCTACCTTAATATTTTTTAAGACGCCCAACACCTCGTCTTTTTGGACCTCAATGTGACCCAGGCTATCTACACACCCTTCTCCAGACTCAACATCTACCAATTCCTTCTCTTTGGTGAATACTGATGCAAAGTATTCATTTAGTACCTCGCCCATTTCCTCTGGCTCCACACATAGATTCCCTTGCCTATCCTTCAGTGAACCCTTTCCCTGGCTACGCTCTTGCTTTTTATGTACGTGTAAAAAGCCTTGGGATTTTCCTTAACCCTATTTGCCAATTACTTTTCGTGACCCCTTCTAGCCCTCCTGACACCTTGCTTAAGTTCCTTCCTACTTTCCTTATATTCCACACAGGCTTCGTCTGTTCCCAGCCTTTTAGCCCTTACAAATGCCTCCTTTTTCTTTTTGACGAGGCTTACAATATCTCTCGTTATCCAAGGTTCCCGAAAATTGCCGTATTTATCCTTCTTCCTCACAGGAACATGCCGGTCCTGAATTCCTTTCAACTGATACTTGAAAGCCTCCCACATGTCAGATGTTGATTTGCCCTCAAACATCCGCCCCCAATCTAGGTTCTTCAGTTCCCGCCTAATATTGTTATAATTAGCCTTCCCTCAATTTAGCACATTCATCCTAGGACCACTCTTATCCTTGTCCACCAGCACTTTAAAACTTACTGAATTGTGGTCACTGTTCCCAAAATGCTCCCCTACTGAAATTTCTACCACCTGGCCTGGCTCATTCCCCAATACCAGGTCCAGTACCGCCCCTTCCCTAGTTGGACTGTCTACATATTGTTTTATGAAGCCCTCCTGGATGCTCCTTACAAACTCTGCCCCGTCTAAGCCCCTGGCACTAAGTGAGTCCCAGTCAATATTGGGGAAGTTGAAGTCTCCCATCACCACAACCCTGTTGTTTTTACTCTTTTCCAAAATCTGTCTACCTATCTGCTCCTCTATCTCCCGCTGGCTGTTGGGAGGCCTGTAGTAAACCCCCAACATTGTGACTGCACCCTTCTTATTCCTGATCTCTACCCATATAGCCTCACTGCCCTCTGAGGTGTCCTCCCGCAGTGGGGAATGAGCCCGGCCAGGTGGTAGATGTTTCAGTAGGGGAGCATTTCGGTAACAGTGACCACAATTCAGTAAGTTTTAAAGTACTGGTGGACAAGGATAAGAGTGGTCCGAGGATGAATGTGCTAAATTGGGGGAAGGCTAATTATGACAATATTAGGCGGGAACTGAAGAACATAGATTGGGGGCGGATGTTTGAGGGCAAATCAACATCTGACATGTGGGAGGCTTTCAAGTGTCAGTTGAAGGGAATACAGGACAGGCATGTTCCTGTGAGGAAGAAAGATAAATACGGCAATTTTCGGGAACCTTGGATGACGAGTGATATTGTAGGCCTCGTCAAAAAGAAAAAGGAGGCATTTGTCAGGGCTAAAAGGCTGGGAACAGACGAAGCCTGTGTGGCATATAAGGAAAGTAGGAAGGAACTTAAGCAAGGAGTCAGGAGGGCTAGAAGGGGTCATGAAAAGTCATTGGCAAATAGGGTTAAGGAAAATCCCAAGGCTTTTTACACGTACATAAAAAGCAAGAGGGTAGCCAGGGAAAGGGTTGGCCCACTGAAGGATAGGCAAGGGAATCTATGTGTGGAGCCAGAGGAAATGGGCGAGGTACTAAATGAATACTTTGCATCAGTATTCACCAAAGAGAAGGAATTGGTAGATGTTGAGTCTGGAGAAGGGGGTGTAGATAGCCTGGGTCACATTGTGATCCAAAAAGACGAGGTGTTGGGTGTCTTAAAAAATATTAAGGTAGATAAGTCCCCAGGGCCTGATGGGATCTACCCCAGAATACTGAAGGAGGCTGGAGAGGAAATTGCTGAGGCCTTGACAGAAATCTTTGGATCCTCGCTGTCTTCAGGGGATGTCCCGGAGGACTGGAGAATAGCCAATGTTGTTCCTCTGTTTAAGAAGGGTAGCAAGGATAATCCCGGGAACTACAGGCCGGTGAGCCTTACTTCAGTGGTAGGGAAATTACTGGAGAGAATTCTTCGAGACAGGATCTACTCCCATTTGGAAGCAAATGGACGTATTAGTGAGAGGCAGCACGGTTTTGTGAAGGGGAGGTCGTGTCTCACTAACTTGATAGAGTTTTTCGAGGAGGTCACTAAGATGATTGATGCAGGTAGGGCAGTGGATGTTGTCTACATGGACTTCAGTAAGGCCTTTGACAAGGTCCCTCATGGTAGACTAGTACAAAAGGTGAAGTCACACGGGATCAGGGGTGAGCTGGCAAGGTGGATTCAGAACTGGCTAGGCCATAGAAGGCAGAGGGTAGCAATGGAGGGATGCTTTTCTAATTGGAGGGCTGTGACCAGTGGTGTTCCACAGGGATCAGTGCTGGGACCTTTGCTGTTTGTAGTATATATAAATGATTTGGAGGAAAATGTAACTGGTCTGATTAGTAAGTTTGCAGACGACACAAAGGTTGGTGGAATTGCGGATAGCGATGAGGACTGTCTGAGGATACAGCAGGATTTAGATTGTCTGGAGACTTGGGCGGAGAGATGGCAGATGGAGTTTAATCCGGACAAATGTGAGGTAATGCATTTTGGAAGGGCTAATGCAGGTAGGGAATATACAGTGAATGGTAGAACCCTCAAGAGTATTGAAAGTCAAAAAGATCTAGGAGTACAGGTCCACAGGTCATTGAAAGGGGCAACACAGGTGGAGAAGGTAGTCAAGAAGGCATACGGCATGCTTGCCTTCATTGGACGGGGCATTGAGTATAAGAATTGGCAAGTCATGTTGCAGCTGTATAGAACCTTAGTTAGGCCACACTTGGAGTATAGTGTTCAATTCTGGTCGCCACACTACCAGAAGGATGTGGAGGCTTTAGAGAGGGTGCAGAAGAGATTTACCAGAATGTTGCCTGGTATGGAGGGCATAAGCTATGTGGAGCGATTGAATAAACTCGGTTTGTTCTCTCTGGAACGAAGGAGGTTGAGGGGCGACCTGATAGAGGTCTACAAAATTATGAGGGGCATAGACAGAGTGGATAGTCAGAGGCTTTTCCCCAGGGTAGAGGGGTCAATTACTAGGGGGCATAGGTTTAAGGTGAGAGGGGCAAGGTTTAGAGTAGATGTACGAGGCAAGTTTTTTACGCAGAGGGTAGTGGGTGCCTGGAACTCGCTACCGGAGGAGGTAGTGGAAGCAGGGACGATAGGGACATTTAAGGGGCATCTTGACAAATATATGAATAGGATGGGAATAGAAGGATACGGACCCAGGAAGTGTAGAAGATTGTAGTTTAGTCGGGCAGTATGGTCGGCGCGGGCTTGGAGGGCCGAAGGGCCTGTTCCTGTGCTGTACATTTCTTTGTTCTTTGTTCTTTGTAGTACAGCTGTGATATTCTCCCTAACCAGTAGTGCAACTCCGCCACCCCTTTTACATCCCCCTCTATCCCGCCTGAAACATCTAAATCCTGGAATGTTTAGCTACCAATCCTGCCCTTCCCCCAGCCAGGTCTATGTAATGGCAACAACATCATAGTTCCAAGTACTAATCCAAGCTCTAAGTTCATCTGCCTTACCCGTAATACTTCTTACATTAAAACATATGCACTTCAGGCCACCAGACCCGCTGTGTTCAGCAACTTCTCCCTGTCTGCTCTGCCTCAGAGCCACACTGTCCCTATTCCCTAGTTCTCCCTCAATGCTCTCACCTTCTGACCTATTGCTCCCGTGCCCCCCCCCCCCCTGCCATACTAGTTTAATCCCTCCCGTGTGACACTAGCAAACCTCGCGGCCAGGATATTTATGCCTCTCCAGTTTAGATGCAACCCGTCCTTATATAGGTCACACCTGCCCCGG
Source organism: Scyliorhinus torazame (assembly GCF_047496885.1). Taxonomy (NCBI): domain Eukaryota; kingdom Metazoa; phylum Chordata; class Chondrichthyes; order Carcharhiniformes; family Scyliorhinidae; genus Scyliorhinus; species Scyliorhinus torazame. The sequence goes on from NC_092722.1 coordinate 26,777,831, forward strand.
AAGAGCTCCCAGTGGTCCAGATAATGGAAACCCTCCCTCCTACATCAGCTGTTTAGCCACGTGTTTAGCTGCCCTATCTTCCTATTTCTAGCCTCACTGGCACGTGGCACAGGGAGTAATCCCGAGATTACAACCCTAGAGGTCCTGTCTTTTAACTTTCTGCCTAGCTCCCTGAACTCCTGCTGCAGGATCTCATGCCCCTTCCTGCCTATATCGTTGGTACCAATATGTACAACGACCTCTGCCTGTTTGCCCTCCCCCTTCAGGATGCCCTCTACCCGTTCGGAGACATCCTGGACCCTGGCACCAGGGAGGCAACATACCATCCTGGAGTCTCTTTCACATCCACAGAAGCGCCTATCTGTGCCCCTGACTATAGAGTCCCCTATTACTATTGCTCTTCTGCGCTTTGACCCTCCCTTCTGAACATCAGAGCCAGCCGTGGTGCCACTGCTCTGGCTGCTGCTGTTTTCCCCTGATAGACTATCCCCCCCCAACAGTATCCAAAGGGGTATACCTGTTCGAGAGGGGGACAACCACAGGGGATTCCTGCACTGACTGCCTGCCCTTTCTGGTGGTCACCCATTTCTCTGCCTGCACCTTGGGTGTGACCACATTTATATAGCTGCGATCTATGACGCTTTCCGCCACCTGCATGCTCCTAAGTGCATCAAATTGCTGCTCCAACCGAACCATGCGGTCTGTGAGGAGCTCCAGTTGGGTGCGCTTTCTGCAGATGAAGCCATCCGGGACGCTGGAAGCCTCCCGGACCTGCCACATCTCACAGTCAGAGCACTGCACCCCTCTAACTGACATTGTGTCAATTAATTAGTAAATTAAAATTATACGTTTAAAAAAAATTTTTTTTTTTTTTAAGTTACTGTTTAACTATCTGTTTCCTAGCACTAGATTTCTACTATAAATGTGAAAGCTAAATATAGTACTCTCCGATCTCTGGCTTAGATACCCCTCTAAATTATAATTAAGTAATTATGTTTAATTAGTTACAAATGCTTAATTTTTTTAATTTAGTGTAGATTCCCAACCAGCCACTTAGGTCACAGCTTTTCTGTGATGTCACTTCAGTTCCCCCCCCCCCCCCCCCCCCCCCACACACAATTTGAAAAGGTAATAAAAGTAAAAATGAGTAAAAATCACTTACTTACCTTCTTACCTTCTGAGGGTCTTAGATGTTCTCACGTTCTCTCCGACAGAGACTGCTCCTCCTCCTCCTCCTGCGAACGGCTCCCGAAACTAGGCCGCTCTTTTTAAATCTCCGCTCCGACTCGCAGCTCCCGCGCTTTTTAAATCTCCGCTCCGACTCGCAGCTCCCGCGCTTTTTAAATCTCCCGGCTGTCTCTCCTCTCGCGCTGTTTTCAACGTCCCGGCTCTCTCTCCTCCCGTGCTGTTTTCAATGTCCCGGCTCTCTCTCCTCCCGCGCTGTTTTCAATGTCCCGGCTCTCTCTCCTCCCGCGCTTTTTAAATCTCCCGGCTGCCTCTCCTCTTGCGCTGTTTTCAATGTCCCGGCTCTCTCTCCTCCCGCGCTGTTTTCAATGTCCCGGCTCTCTCTCCTCCCGCGCTGTTTTCAATGTCCCGGCTCTCTCTCCTCCCGCGCTGTTTTCAATGTCCCGGCTCTCTCTCCTCCCGCACTTTTTAAATCTCCCGGCTGCCTCTCCTCCCGCGCTGTTTTCAATGTCCCGGCTCTCTCTCCTCCCGTGCTGTTTTCAATGAAATAGAACATAGAACATTACAGCGCAGTACAGGCCCTTCGGCCCTCGATGTTGCACCGACCTGTGAAACCACTCTAAAGCCCATCTACACTATTCCCTTATCGTCCATATGTCTATCCAATGACCATTTGAATGCCCTTAGTGTTGGCGAGTCCACTACTGTTGCAGGCAGGGCATTCCACCCCCTTACTACTCTCTGAATAAAGAACCTACCTCTGACATCTGTCCTATATCTATCTCCCCTCAATTTAAAGCTATGTCCCCTCGTGCCAGACATCACCATCCGAGGAAAAAGGCTCACACTGTCCACCCTATCCAATCCTCTGATCATCTTGTATGCCTCAATTAAGTCACCTCTTAACCTTCTTCTCTCCAACAAAAACAGCCTCAAGTCCCTCAGCCTTTCCTCATAAGATCTTCTCTCCATACCAGGCAACATTCTGGTAAATCTCCTCTGCACCCTTTCCAATGCTTCCACATCCTTCCTATAATGCGGCGACCAGAATTGCACGCAATACTCCAAATGCGGCCGCACCAGCGTTTTGTACAGCTGCAACATGACCTCATGGCTCCGAAACTCAATCCCTCTACCAATAAAAGCTAACACATCATACGCCTTCTTAACAACCCTCTCAACCTGGGTGGCAACTTTCAGGGATCTATGTACATGGACACCGAGATCTATCTGCTCATCCACTCTGCCAAGAATCTTACCATTAGCCCAGTACTCTGTCTTCCTGTTATTCCTTCCAAAATGAATCACCTCACACTTTTCTGCATTAAACTCCATTTGCCACCTTTCAGCCCAGTGCTGCAGCTGATCTATGTCCCTCTGTAACTTGTAACATCCTTCCGCACTGTCCACAACTCCACCGACTTTAGTTTCATCTGCAAATTTACTCACCCATCCTTCTACGCCCTCCTCCAGGTCATTTATAAAAATGACAAACAGCAGTGGCCCCAAAACAGATCCTTGTGGTACACCACTAGTAACTGGACTCCAGTCTGAACATTTCCCATCCACCACCATCCTTTGTCTTTTTCCAGCTAGCCAATTTCTGATCCAATCTGCTAAATCACCCTGAATCCCATGCCTCTGTATTTTCTGCAGTAGCCTACCATGGGGAACCTTATCAAACGCTTTACTGAAATCCATATACACCACATCAACTGCTTTGCCCTCATCCACCTGTTTGGTCACCTTCTCAAAGAACTCAATAAGGTTTGTGAGGCACGACCTACCCTTCACAAAACCGTGTTGACTATCTCTAATCAAATTATTTCTTTCCAGATGATTATACATCCTATCTCTTATAAACCTTTCCAAGATTTTGCCCACAACAGAAGTAAGGCTCACTGGTCTATAGTTACCAGGGTTGTCTCTACTCCCCTTCTTGAACAAGGGAACAACATTTGCTATCCTCCAGTCTTCTGGCACTATTCCTGTAGACAAAGATGACTTAAAGATAAAAGCCAAAGGCTCAGCAATCTCCTCCTTAGCTTCCCAGAGAATCCTGGGATAAATCCCATCCGGCCCAGGGGACTTATCTATTTTCACACTTTCCAGAATTGCTAACACCTCCTCCTTATGAACCTCAAGCCCTTCTAGTCTAGTAGCCTGAATCTCAGTATTCTCCTCGACAACATTGTCTTTTTCCTCTGTGAATACTGACGAAAAATATTCATTCAGCACCTCTCTTATCTCCTCGGACTCCAAGCACAACTTCCCACGACTGTCCTTGACTGGCCCTACTCTTACCCTACTCATTCGTTTATTCCTGACACATGTATAGAAAGCTTTAGGGTTATCTTTGATCCTACCTGCCAAAGACTTCTCATGTTCCTTCCTGGCTCTTCTTAGCTCTCTCTTTAGGTCCTTCCTAGCTAACTTGTAACTCTAGAGCGCCCTAACTGAACCTTCATGTCTCATCTTTACATAAGCCTCCTTCTTCCTCTTGACAAGTGTTTTGACTGCTTTAGTAAACCACGGTTCCCTCGCTCGACCACATCCTCCCTGCCTGACAGGTACATACTTATCAAGGACACGCAGTAGCTGTTCCTTGAACAAGCTCCTCATTTCCATTGTGCCCACCCCCTGCAGTTTTCCTCTCCATCCGATACATCCTAAGTCTTGCCTCATCGCATCATAATTGCCTTTCCCCCAGATATAACTCTTGCCCTGCGGTATATACCTATCCCTTTCCATCACTAAAGTAAACGTAATGGAATTGTGGTCACTATCACCAAAGTGCTCACCTACCTCCAAATCTAACACCTGTCCTGGTTCATTACCCAGTATCAAATCCAATACGGCCTCGCCTCTCATTTGACTATCTACATACTGTGTCAGGAAACCTTCCTGCACACATTGGACAGAAACAGACCCATCTAAAGTACTCGAACTATAGCGTTTCCAGTCAATATTTGGAAAGTTACAGTCCCCCATAACAACTACCCTGTTGCTTTCGCTCCTATCCAGAATCATCTTTGCAATCCTTTCCTCTACATCTCTGGAACTTTTCAGAGGCCTATAGAAAACCCCTAACAGGGTGACCTCTCCTTTCCTGTTTCTAACCTCAGCCCATACTACGTCAGTAGATGAGTCCTCATCAAACGTCCTTTCTGCCACCGTAATACTGTCCTTGACTAACAATGCCACCCCTCCCCCTCTTTTACCACTTTCCCTGAGCTTACTGAAATATCTAAACCCCGGCACCTGCAACAACCATTCCTGTCCCTGCTCTATCCATGTCTCCGAAATGGCCACAACATTGAAGTCCCAGGTACCAACCCATGCCGCAAGTTCACCCACCTTATTCCGGATGCTCCTGACATTGAAGAAGACACACTTTACACCACCTTCCAGCCTGCCGGTACACTCCTGCAACTTTGAAACCTTACTCATGACCTCACTACTCTCAACCTCCTGTATACTGGAGCAACAATTCAGGTTCCCAAGCCCCTGCTGAACTAGTTCAAACCCTCCCGAAAAGCATTAGCAAATTTCCCCCCCAGGATATTGGTACCCCTCTCGTCCAGGTGTAGACCATCCCGTTTGTAGAGGTCCCACCGACCCCAGAATGAGCCCCAATTATACAGAAATCTGAAACCCTCCCTCCTGAACCATCCCTGTAGCCACGTGTTCAACTCCTCTCTCTCCCTATTCCTTGTCTCGCTATCACGTGGCACGGGTAACAACCCAGAGATAATAACTCTGTCCTAGATCTAAGTTTCCACCATAGCTCCCTGAATTCCTGCCTTACATCCCTACCCCTTTTCCTACCTATGTCGTTGGTACCAATGTGGACCACGACTTGGAGCTGCTCCCCCTCCCCCTTAAGGATCCCAAAAATACGATCCGAGACATCACGCACCCTGGCACCTGGGAGGCAACACACCAACCGCGAGTCTCTCTCGTTCCCACAGAATCTCCTATCTATCCCCCTAACTATGGAGTCTCCAATGACTAATGCTCTACTCCTCTCCCCCTTCCCTTCTGAGCAACAGGGACAGACTCTGTGCCAGAGACATGTACCCCATGGCTTACCCCTGGTAAGTCCCCCCCCCCAACAGTATCCAAAGCGGTATACTTGTTACTAAGGGGAACGACCACAGGGGATCCCTGTACTGACTGCTTCCTCCCAGCCCCTCTCACCATCACCCATCTATCTTTATTCTTCGGAGTAACTACATCCCTGAAGCTTCTATCTAAGACCAACTCTGCCTCCCGAATGATCCGAAGTTCATCCAGCTCCAGCTCCAGTTCCCTAACGCAGTTTCTAAGGAGCTGGAGATGAAATCAGCAGGTACACTGACGGCGTCCCTCACCTCAAACATTCTGCAGGAGGAACATTGCACTACCTTCCCTGCCATACCCTCTAGATAAAAAAAGAAAAAGAAAGAAAGAGCTTACCTGTTATTCACTCGCCTTCTCAGCAAGCACTCACTCAGCAACCTCTGCACGATAACACCTGAAGGAAAATAAAAGAAAAACTACTTACCAGTCACCATATGCGGATTTCCCCCACAACAGCCAATCAGCATCTCCGCTCTACTGCCCTCTGCTGGATGCTTGTCTTCACTTGAACAGCTAGGGTCTCTTTTACTCTAACCTTCAGGTTCAGGTGACCACAACGGACGTATGCAAATTTCCCCCGCAACAGCCAATCAGCAACTCCGCTCTGCTGCCCTCTGCTGGATGAGTGAGAGAGGGGGACGGATCAAAAATGAGATACTGAGGGAGAGAGAAGGACAGATAGAGATACTGATGGAGAGAGAAGGACAGATAGAGATACTGAGGGGGACAGATAAAGAGAGAGAGAGACTGAGGGGGAGAGGGGACAGATAAAGAGAGAGGTACTGAGGGAGAGAGGGGGACAGATAGAAAGTGAGATACTGAGGGAGAGAGGAGGACAGATAGAGAGTAAAAGATACGGAGGGAGAGAGGGGACAGAGAGAGAGTGAGATACTGAGGGGGAGAGGAGAACAGATAGAGAGTATAAGATACGGAGGGAGACTGGGGATAGATAGAGAGAGACAGTTACTGAGGGGGGGAGGAGGACAGATAGAGAGTGAGATACTGAGGGAGAGAGGGGGCAGATAGAGAGAGAGAGATACTGAGCGAGAGAGGGGACAGATAGAGATACTGAGGGAGAGAGGGGGACAGATAGAGATACTGAGGGAGAGAGGGGACAGATAGAGAGAGAGATACTGAGGGAGAGAGGGGACAGATAGAGATACTGAGGGAGAGAGGGGACAGATAGAGAGAGAGATACTGAGGGAGAGAGGGGACAGATAGAGATACTGAGGGAGAGAGGGGACAGATAGAGATACTGATGGAGAGAGGGGACAGATAGAGATTGAGATACTGAGGGAGAGAGAAGGACAGATAGAGATTGAGATACTGAGGGAGAGAGGAGGACAGATAGAGATTGAGATACTGAGGGAGAGAGGAGGACAGATAGAGATTGAGATACTGACGGAGAGGGGACAGATAGAGAGTGAGATACGTTCTCTAGCACGTTCTCCTTTGTGATGGCTACCATATTCAACTCTGCCCCCTGACTCTCCTGAATTGTTGGGATATTACTCATGTCTTCTACTGTGAAGACTGACGCAAAGTACTTATTTAGTTCCTCAGCTATTTCTTTGTCTCCCATCACTAGATTACCTGCGTCATTTTGGAGCGGCCCAATGTCTACTTTTGCCTCCCGTTTGTTTTTAATGTATTTAAAGAAACTTTTACTATCATTCCTAACGTTACTGGCTAGCCTACCTTCATATTTGATCCTCTCTTTCCTTATTTCTCTCTTTGTTATCCTCTGTTTGTTTTTGTAGCCTTCCCGATCTTCTGACTTCCCACATTATAGGCTTTCTCTTTTGCTTTGATGCATTCCCTAACTTCCTTTGTCAGCCATGGCTGCCTAATCCCCCCTCTGATAACCTTTCTTTTCTTTGGGATGAACCTCTGTACTGTGTCCTCAATTACCCCAGAAACTCCTGCCATTGCTGTTCTATTGTCTTTCCCACTAGGCTCTGCTCCCAGTCGATTTTCGTCAGTTCCTCCCTCATGCCCCTGTAGTTACCTTTATTTAACTGTAACACCTTTACATCTGATTCTACCTTCTTTCTTTCAAATTGGAGATTGAATTCTACCATATTATGATCACTGCCTCCTAAGTGTTCCCTTACTTTAAGATCTTTAATCAAGTCTGGCTCATTACATAACACTAAGTCCAGAATGGCCTATCCCTCGTGGGCTCCATCACAAGCTGTTCCAAAAAGCCCTCCTGTAAACATTCAATGAATTCCCTTTCCTTGGGTCCACTGGCAGCATTATTTACCCAGTCCACCTGCATATTGAAGTCCCCCATGATCACTGTGACCTTGCCTTTCTGACATGCACTTTCTATTTCATGGTGCATTTTGTGCCCCCGGTCCTGACCACTGTTAGGAGGCCTGTACATAACTCCCATTATGGTTTTTTTTGCCTTTGTGGTTCCTCAACTCTACCCACACAGACTCCACATCATCTGACCCTATGTCGTTTAGTGCTATTGATTTAATTTCATTCCTAATTAACAAGGCAACCCCGCCCCCTCTGCCCACCTCTCTGTCTTTTCGATAGGTTGTGAATCCCTGGATGTTTAAATGCCAGTCCTGAACCCCCTGCAACCACGTCTCTGTGATGCCTACCACATCATACCTGCCAGTCACAATCTGGGCCACAAGCACATCTACCTTGTTCCGTACACTGCGTGCATTTAAATATAGCACCTTTAATTCTCGATTGACCGTCCCTTTTTGTTTTCTTAGTGTGGTGGACCTTGGTTTACAGATAGAGAGTAACATACTGAGGGAGAGAGGGGGACAGATAGAGATACTGAGGGAGAGAGTAGGACAGACCGAGAGTGAGTTACTGAGGGAGAGAGGAGGGACAGATAGAGAGTGAGATACTGAGGGAGAGAGGGGGCAGATAGAGAGAGAGAGATACTGAGGGAGAGAGGGGGGCAGATAGAGATAGTGAGGGAGAGAGGACAGATAGAGAGTGAGATATTGAGGGAGAGAGGGGACAGATAGAGATACTGAGGGAGAGAGGGGACAGATAGAGAGTAAGATACTGAGGGAGAGAGGGGGACAGATAGAGATACTGAGGGAGAGAGGGGACAGATAGAGAGTAAGATACTGAGGGAGAGAGGGGGACAGATAGAGATACTGAGGGAGAGAGGACAGATAGAGAGTGAGATACTGAGGGAGAGAGGGGACAGATAAAGATACTGAGGGGGAGAGGAGGACAGATCATAGAATTTCACAGAATTTACAGTGCAGAAGGAGGCCATTCGGCCCATCGAGTCTGCACCGGCTCTTGGAAAGAGCACCCGTAGGAGGCCCACACCTCTACCCTATCCCCATAACCCCTTGAGATCGAGAGTGAGATACTGCGGGAGAGAGCGGACAGATAGAGAGCGAGATACTGAGGGAGAGGAGGACAGATAGAGAGTAAAAGATACGGAGGGAGAGAGGGGATAGATAGAGAGAGAGATATACTGAAGGAGAGAGGAGACAGATAGAGATACTAAGGGAGAGAGGGGACAGATAGAGATACTAAGGGAGAGAGGGGACAGATAGAGAGAGAGATACTGAGGGAGAGAGGGGACAGATAGAGAGTGAGATACTGAGGGAGAGAGGGGACAGATAGAGAGTGAGATGCTGAGGGAGAGAGGGGACAGACAGAGAGAGAGATACTGAGGGAGAGAGGGGACAGATAGAGATACTGAGGGAGAGAGGGGACAGATAGAGATACTGAGGGAGAGAGGGGACAGATAGAGATACTGAGGGAGAGAGGGGGACAGATAGAGAGTGAGCTACTGAGGGAGAGAGGGGACAGATAGAGATACTGAGGGAGAGAGGGGACAGATAGAGAGTGAGATACTGAGGGAGAGAGGGAACAGATAGAGAGTGAGATACTGAGGGAGAGAGGGGGACAGATAGAGATACTGAGGGAGAGAGGGGGACAGATAGAGATACTGAGGGAGAGAGGGGGACAGATAAAGAGTGAGATACTGAGGGAGAGAGGACAGATAGAGATACTGAGGGAGAGAGGGGATAGATAGAGAGTGAGATACTGAGGGAGAGAGGGGGCAGATAGAGATACTGAGGGAGAGAGGGGACAGATAGAGAGTGAGATACTGAGGGAGAGAGGGAACAGATAGAGAGTGAGATACTGAGGGAGAGAGGGGGACAGATAGAGATACTGAGGGAGAGAGGGGGACAGATAGAGATACTGAGGGAGAGAGGGGGACAGATAGAGAGTGAGATACTGAGGGAGAGAGGGGACAGACAGAGAGTGAGATGCTGAGGGAGAGAGGGGGACAGATAGAGAGAGAGATACTGAGGGAGAGAGGGGGACAGATAGAGAGTGAGATACTGAGGGAGAGAGGGGACAGATAGAGAGTGAGATACTGAGGGAGAGAGGGGGACAGATAGAGATACTGAGGGAGAGAGGGGACAGATAGAGATACTGAGGGAGAGAGGGGGACAGATAGAGAGTGAGATACTGAGGGAGAGAGGGGACAGATAGAGATACTGAGGGAGAGAGGGGACAGATAGAGATACTGAGGGAGAGAGGGGGACAGATAGAGAGAGAGATACTGAGGGAGAGAGGGGGACAGATAGAGATACTGAGGGAGAGAGGGGACAGATAGAGAGAGAGATACTGAGGGAGAGAGGGGACAGATAGAGATACTGAGGGAGAGAGGAGACAGATAGAGATACTGAGGGAGAGAGGGGACAGATAGAGTTACTGAGGGAGAGAGGGGACAGATAGAGATACTGAGGGAGAGAGGGGACAGATAGAGAGAGAGATACTGAGGGAGAGAGGGGACAGATAGAGAGAGAGATACTGAGGGAGAGAGGGGACAGATAGAGATACTGAGGGAGAGAGGGGACAGATAGAGAGAGAGATACTAAGGGAGAGAGGGGACAGATAGAGATACTGAGGGAGAGAGGGGACAGATAGAGATACTGAGGGAGAGAGGGGACAGATAGAGAGAGAGATACTGAGGGAGAGAGGGGGACAGATAGAGTTACTGAGGGAGAGAGGGGACAGATAGAGATACTGAGGGAGAGAGGGGACAGATAGAGAGAGAGATACTGAGGGAGAGAGGGGACAGATAGAGATACTGAGGGAGAGAGGGGGACAGATAGAGATACTGAGGGAGAGAGGGGGGCAGATAGAGATACTGAGGGAGAGAGGGGGACAGATAGAGAGACTGAGGGAGAGAGGACAGATAGAGATACTGAGGGAGAGAGGGGACAGATAGAGATACTGAGGGAGAGAGGGGACAGATAGAGATACTGAGGGAGAGAGGGGGACAGATAGAGAGAGAGATACTGAGGGAGAGAGGGGACAGATAGAGATACTGAGGGAGAGAGGGGGACAGGAAGAGATACTGAGGGAGAGAGGGGGACAGATAGAGAGTGAGATACTGAGGGAGAGAGGGGGACAGGAAGAGATACTGAGGGAGAGAGGGGACAGATAGAGATACTGAGGGAGAGAGGGGACAGATAGAGATACTGAGGGAGAGAGGGGACAGGAAGAGATACTGAGGGAGAGAGGGGACAGGAAGAGATACTGAGGGAGAGAGGGGACAGATAGAGATACTGAGGGAGAGAGGGGGACAGATAGAGATACTGAGGGAGAGAGGGGGACAGATAGAGATACTGAGGGAGAGAGGGGACAGGAAGAGATACTGAGGGAGAGAGGACAGATAGAGATACTGAGGGAGAGAGGGGACAGATAGAGATACTGAGGGAGAGAGGGGGACAGATAGAGATACTGAGGGAGAGAGGGGGACAGATAGAGATACTAAGGGAGAGAGGGGACAGATAGAGATTCTGAGGGAGAGAGGGGACAGATACAGAGTGAGATACTGAGGGAGAGAGGGGACAGATAGAGATACTGAGGGAGAGAGGGGGACAGATAGAGATACTGAGGGAGAGAGGGGACAGATAGAGATAGAGATACTGAGGGAGAGAGGACAGATAGAGATACTGAGGGAGAGAGGGGATAGATAGAGATACTGAGGGAGAGAGGCGACAGATAGAGAGTGAGATACTGAGGGAGAGAGGGGACAGATAGAGATACTGAGGGAGAGAGGGGACAGATAGAGAGAGAGATACTGAGGGAGAGAGGGGACAGATAGAAAGTGAGATACTGAGGGAGAGAGGGGACAGATAGAGATACTGAGGGAGAGAGGGGACAGATAGAGATACTGAGGGAGAGAGGGGACAGATAGAGATACTGAGGGAGAGAGGGGACAGATAGAGATACTGAGGGAGAGAGGGGACAGATAGAGATACTGAGGGAGAGAGGACAGATAGAGATACTGAGGGAGAGAGGGGACAAATAGAGAGTGAGATACTGAGGGAGAGAGGGGACAGATAGAGATACAGAGGGAGAGAGGACAGATAGAGATACTGAGGGAGAGAGGGGACAGATAGAGATACTGAGGGAGAGAGGGGACAGATAGAGATACTGAGGGAGAGAGGACAGATAGAGATACTGAGGGAGAGAGGGGACAGATAGAGATACTGAGGGAGAGAGGGGACAGATAGAGATACTGAGGGAGAGAGGGGACAGATAGAGAGAGAGATACTGAGGGAGAGAGGGGGACAGATAGAGAGAGAGATACTGAGGGAGAGAGGGGACAGATAGAGATACTGAGGGAGAGAGGGGACATATAGAGATACTGAGGGAGAGAGGGGGACAGTTAGAGATACTGAGGGAGAGAGGGGACAGATAGAGATACTGAGGGAGAGAGGGGGACAGATAGAGAGAGAGATACTGAGGGAGAGAGGGGACAGATAGAGATACTGAGGGAGAGAGAGGACAGATAGAGATTCTGAGGGAGAGAGGGGGACAGATAGAGATACTGAGGGAGAGAGGGGACAGATAGAGATACTGAGGGAGAGAGGGGGACAGATAGAGAGAGAGATACTGAGGGAGAGAGGGGACAGATAGAGATACTGAGGGAGAGAGGGGACAGATAGAGATACTGAGGGAGAGAGGGGGACAGATAGAGAGAGAGATACTGAGGGAGAGAGGGGACAGATAGAGATACTGAGGGAGAGAGGGGACAGATAGAGATACTGAGGGAGAGAGGGAACAGATAGAGATACTGAGGGAGAGAGGGGACAGATAGAGAGAGAGATACTGAGGGAGAGAGGGGACAGGTAGAGATACTGAGGGAGAGAGGGGACAGATAGAGATACTGAGGGAGAGAGGGGACAGATAAAGATACTGAGGGGGAGAGGAGGACAGATCATAGAATTTCACAGAATTTACAGTGCAGAAGGAGGCCATTCGGCTCATCGAGTCTGCACCGGCTCTTGGAAAGAGCACCCTTAGGAGGCCCACACCTCCACCCTATCCCCATAACCCCTTGAGATCGAGAGTGAGATACTGCGGGAGAGAGCGGACAGATAGAGAGCGAGATACTGAGGGAGAGGAGGACAGATAGAGAGTAAAAGATACGGAGGGAGAGAGGGGATAGATAGAGAGAGAGATATACTGAAGGAGAGAGGAGACAGATAGAGATACTAAGGGAGAGAGGGGACAGATAGAGATACTAAGGGAGAGAGGGGACAGATAGAGAGAGAGATACTGAGGGAGAGAGGGGACAGATAGAGAGTGAGATACTGAGGGAGAGAGGGGACAGATAGAGAGTGAGATGCTGAGGGAGAGAGGGGACAGACAGATAGAGAGATACTGAGGGAGAGAGGGGACAGATAGAGATACTGAGGGAGAGAGGGGACAGATAGAGATACTGAGGGAGAGAGGGGACAGATAGAGATACTGAGGGAGAGAGGGGGACAGATAGAGAGAGAGCTACTGAGGGAGAGAGGGGACAGATAGAGATACTGAGGGAGAGAGGGGGACAGATAAAGAGTGAGATACTGAGGGAGAGAGGACAGATAGAGATACTGAGGGAGAGAGGGGACAGATAGAGAGTGAGATACTGAGGGAGAGAGGGGGCAGATAGAGATACTGAGGGAGAGAGGGGACAGATAGAGAGTGAGATACTGAGGGAGAGAGGGAACAGATAGAGAGTGAGATACTGAGGGAGAGAGGGGGACAGATAGAGATACTGAGGGAGAGAGGGGGACAGATAGAGATACTGAGGGAGAGAGGGGGACAGATAGAGAGTGAGATACTGAGGGAGAGAGGGGACATACAGAGAGTGAGATGCTGAGGGAGAGAGGGGGACAGATAGAGAGAGAGATACTGAGGGAGAGAGGGGGACAGATAGAGAATGAGACACTGAGGGAGAGAGGGGACAGATAGAGAGTGAGATACTGAGGGAGAGAGGGGGACAGATAGAGATACTGAGGGAGAGAGGGGACAGATAGAGATACTGAGGGAGAGAGGGGGACAGATAGAGAGTGAGATACTGAGGGAGAGACGGGACAGATAGAGATACTGAGGGAGAGAGGGGACAGATAGAGATACTGAGGGAGAGAGGGGGACAGATAGAGAGAGAGATACTGAGGGAGAGAGGGGGACAGATAGAGATACTGAGGGAGAGAGGGGACAGATAGAGAGAGAGATACTGAGGGAGAGAGGGGACAGATAGAGATACTGAGGGAGAGAGGAGACAGATAGAGATACTGAGGGAGAGAGGGGACAGATAGAGTTACTGAGGGAGAGAGGGGACAGATAGAGATACTGAGGGAGAGAGGGGACAGATAGAGAGAGAGATACTGAGGGAGAGAGGGGACAGATAGAGAGAGAGATACTGAGGGAGAGAGGGGACAGATAGAGATACTGAGGGAGAGAGGGGACAGATAGAGAGAGAGATACTGAGGGAGAGAGGGGACAGATAGAGATACTGAGGGAGAGAGGGGACAGATAGAGATACTGAGGGAGAGAGGGGACAGATAGAGGGAGAGATACTGAGGGAGAGAGGGGGACAGATGGAGTTACTGAGGGAGAGGGGGGACAGATAGAGATACTGAGGGAGAGAGGGGACAGATAGAGAGAGAGATACTGAGGGAGAGAGGGGACAGATAGAGATACTGAGGGAGAGAGGGGGACAGATAGAGATACTGAGGGAGAGAGGGGACAGATAGAGAGAGAGATACTGAGGGAGAGAGGGGGACAGATAGAGATACTGAGGGAGAGAGGGGGGCAGATAGAGATACTGAGGGAGAGAGGGGGACAGATAGAGAGACTGAGGGAGAGAGGACAGATAGAGATACTGAGGGAGAGAGGGGACAGATAGAGATACTGAGGGAGAGAGGGGACAGATAGAGATACTGTGGGAGAGAGGGGGACAGATAGAGAGAGAGATACTGAGGGAGAGAGGGGGACAGATAGAGATACTGAGGGAGAGAGGGGACAGATAGAGAGAGAGATACTGAGGGAGAGAGGGGACAGATAGAGATACTGAGGGAGAGAGGAGACAGATAGAGATACTGAGGGAGAGAGGGGACAGATAGAGTTACTGAGGGAGAGAGGGGACAGATAGAGATACTGAGGGAGAGAGGGGACAGATAGAGAGAGAGATACTGAGGGAGAGAGGGGACAGATAGAGAGAGAGATACTGAGGGAGAGAGGGGACAGATAGAGATACTGAGGGAGAGAGGGGACAGATAGAGAGAGAGATACTGAGGGAGAGAGGGGACAGATAGAGATACTGAGGGAGAGAGGGGACAGATAGAGATACTGAGGGAGAGAGGGGACAGATAGAGGGAGAGATACTGAGGGAGAGAGGGGGACAGATGGAGTTACTGAGGGAGAGGGGGGACAGATAGAGATACTGAGGGAGAGAGGGGACAGATAGAGAGAGAGATACTGAGGGAGAGAGGGGACAGATAGAGATACTGAGGGAGAGAGGGGGACAGATAGAGATACTGAGGGAGAGAGGGGACAGATAGAGAGAGAGATACTGAGGGAGAGAGGGGGACAGATAGAGATACTGAGGGAGAGAGGGGGGCAGATAGAGATACTGAGGGAGAGAGGGGGACAGATAGAGAGACTGAGGGAGAGAGGACAGATAGAGATACTGAGGGAGAGAGGGGACAGATAGAGATACTGAGGGAGAGAGGGGACAGATAGAGATACTGTGGGAGAGAGGGGGACAGATAGAGAGAGAGATACTGAGGGAGAGAGGGGACAGATAGAGATACTGAGGGAGAGAGGGGACAGATAGAGAGTGAGATACTGAGGGAGAGAGGGGGACAGGAAGAGATACTGAGGGAGAGAGGGGACAGATAGAGATACTGAGGGAGAGAGGGGACAGATAGAGATACTGAGGGAGAGAGGGGACAGGAAGAGATACTGAGGGAGAGAGGGGACAGGAAGAGATACTGAGGGAGAGAGGGGACAGATAGAGATACTGAGGGAGAGAGGGGGACAGATAGAGATACTGAGGGAGAGAGGGGACAGGAAGAGATACTGAGGGAGAGAGGACAGATAGAGATACTGAGGGAGAGAGGGGACAGATAGAGATACTGAGGGAGAGAGGGGGACAGATAGAGATACTGAGGGAGAGAGGGGGACAGATAGAGATACTAAGGGAGAGAGGGGACAGATAGAGATTCTGAGGGAGAGAGGGGACAGATAGAGAGAGAGAGATACTGAGGGAGAGAGGGGACAGATAGAGATACTGAGGGAGAGAGGGGACAGATAGAGAGTGAGATACTGAGGGAGAGAGGGGACAGATAGAGATACTGAGGGAGAGAGGGGGACAGATAGAGATACTGAGGGAGAGAGGGGACAGATAGAGATAGAGATACTGAGGGAGAGAGGACAGATAGAGATACTGAGGGAGAGAGGGGATAGATAGAGATACTGAGGGAGAGAGGCGACAGATAGAGAGTGAGATACTGAGGGAGAGAGGGGACGGATAGAGATACTGAGGGAGAGAGGGGACAGATAGAGAGAGAGATACTGAGGGAGAGAGGGGACAGATAGAAAGTGAGATACTGAGGGAGAGAGGGGACAGATAGAGATACTGAGGGAGAGAGGGGACAGATAGAGATACTGAGGGAGAGAGGGGACAGTTAGAGATACTGAGGGAGAGAGGGGACAGATAGAGATACTGAGGGAGAGAGGGGACAGATAGAGATACTGAGGGAGAGAGGACAGATAGAGATACTGAGGGAGAGAGGGGACAGATAGAGAGTGAGATACTGAGGGAGAGAGGGGACAGATAGAGATACTGAGGGAGAGAGGACAGATAGAGATACTGAGGGAGAGAGGGGACAGATAGAGATACTGAGGGAGAGAGGGGACAGATAGAGATACTGAGGGAGAGAGGACAGATAGAGATACTGAGGGAGAGAGGGGACAGATAGAGATACTGAGGGAGAGAGGGGACAGATAGAGATACTGAGGGAGAGACGGGACAGATAGAGAGAGAGATACTGAGGGAGAGAGGGGTACAGATAGAGAGAGAGATACTGAGGGAGAGAGGGGACAGATAGAGATACTGAGGGAGAGAGGGGACATACAGAGATACTGAGGGAGAGAGGGGGACAGATAGAGATACTGAGGGAGAGAGGGGACAGATAGAGATACTGAGGGAGAGAGGGGGACAGATAGAGAGAGAGATACTGAGGGAGAGAGGGGACAGATAGAGATACTGAGGGAGAGAGGGGACAGATAGAGATACTGAGGGAGAGAGGGGGACAGATAGAGATACTAAGGGAGAGAGGGGACAGATAGAGATACTGAGGGAGAGAGGGGGACAGATAGAGAGAGAGATACTGAGGGAGAGAGGGGACATATAGAGATGCTGAGGGAGAGAGGGGACAGATAGAGATACTGAGGGAGAGAGGGGGACAGATAGAGAGAGAGATACTGAGGGAGAGAGGGGACAGATAGAGATACTGAGGGAGAGAGGGGACAGATAGAGATACTGAGGGAGAGAGGGAACAGATAGAGAGACTGAGGGAGAGAGGGGACAGATAGAGAGAGAGATACTGAGGGAGAGTGGGGACAGATAGAGATACTGAGGGAAAGAGGGGGACAGATAGAGATACTGAGGGAGAGAGGGGACAGATAGAGATACTGAGGGAGAGAGGGGGACAGATAGAGATACTGAGGGAGAGAGGGGACAGATAGAGAGAGAGATACTGAGGGAGAGAGGGGACAGATAGAGATACTGAGGGAGAGAGGGGGACAGATAGAGAGAGAGATACTGAGGGAGAGAGGGGACAGATAGAGATACTGAGGGAGAGAGGGGACAGATAGAGATACTGAGGGAGAGAGGGGACAGATAGAGAGAGAGATACTGAGGGAGAGAGGGGGACAGATAGAGATACTGAGGGAGAGAGGGGACAGATAGAGATACTGAGGGAGAGAGGGGACAGATAGAGAGAGAGATACTGAGGGAGAGAGGGGACAGATAGAGATACTGAGGGAGAGAGGGGACAGATAGAGATACTGAGGGAGAGAGGGGACAGATAGAGATACTGAGGGAGAGAGGGGGACAGATAGAGATACTGAGGGAGAGAGGGGACAGATAGAGAGTGAGATACTGAGGGAGAGAGGGGACAGATAGAGATACTGAGGGAGAGAGGGGACAGATAGAGAGAGAGATACTGAGGGAGAGAGGGGACAGATAGAGATACTGAGGGAGAGAGGGGACAGATAGAGAGAGAGATACTGAGGGAGAGAGGGGACAGATAGAGATACTGAGGGAGAGAGGGGGCAGATAGAGATACTGAGGGAGAGAGGGGACAGATAGAGATACTGAGGGAGAGAGGGGACAGATAGAGAGAGAGATACTGAGGGAGAGAGGGGGACAGATAGAGATACTGAGGGAGAGAGGGGACAGATAGAGATACTGAGGGAGAGAGGAGACAGACAGAGATACTGAGGGAGAGAGGGGGACAGATAGAGATACTGAGGGAGAGAGGGGACAGATAGAGAGTGAGATACTGAGGGAGAGAGGGGGACAGATAGAGAGAGAGATACTGAGGGAGAGAGGGGACAGATAGAGATAGAGATACTGAGGGAGAGAGGGGACAGATAGAGATACTGAGGGAGAGAGGGGACAGATAGAGAGTGAGATACTGAGGGAGAGAGGGGACAGATAGAGATACTGAGGGAGAGAGGCGACAGATAGAGATACTGAGGGAGAGAGGGGACAGATAGAGAGAGAGATACTGAGGGAGAGAGGGGGACAGATAGAGATACTGAGGGAGAGAGGGGAAAGATAGAGATACTGAGGGAGAGAGGGGACAGATAGAGAGAGAGATACTGAGGGAGAGAGGGGACAGATAGAGATACTGAGGGAGAGAGGGGACAGATAGAGAGAGAGATACTGAGGGAGAGAGGGGACAGATAGAGATACTGAGGGAGAGAGGGGACAGATAGAGATACTGAGGGAGAGAGGGGACAGATAGAGATACTGAGGGAGAGAGGGGACAGATAGACAGTGAGATACTGAGGGAGAGAGGGGACAGATAGAGATACTGAGGGAGAGAGGGGACAGATAGAGATATTGAGGGAGAGAGGGGACAGATAGAGATACTGAGGGAGAGAGGGGACAGATAGAGATACTGAGGGAGAGAGGGGACAGATAGAGAGTGAGATACTGAGGGAGAGAGTGGACAGATAGAGATACTGAGGGAGAGAGGGGACAGATAGAGATACTGAGGGAGAGAGGGGACAGATAGAGATACTGAGGGAGAGAGGGGACAGATAGAGAGAGAGATACTGAGGGAGCGAGGGGACAGATAGAGATACTGAGGGAGAGAGGAGACAGATAGAGAGTGAGATACTGAGGGAGAGAGGGGACAGATAGAGATACTGAGGGAGAGAGGGGACAGATAGAGAGAGAGATACTGAGGGAGAGAGGGGACAGATAGAGAGAGAGATACTGAGGGAGAGAGGGGACAGATAGAGATACTGAGGGAGAGAGGGGACAGATAGAGAGACAGATACTGAGGGAGAGAGGGGACAGATAGAGATACTGAGGGAGAGAGGGGACAGATAGAGATACTGAGGGAGAGAGGGGGACAGATAGAGATACTGAGGGAGAGAGAGGACAGATAGAGAGTGAGATACTGAGGGAGAGAGGGAACAGATAGAGAGAGAGATACTGAGGGAGAGAGGGGACAGATAGAGATACTGAGGGAGAGAGGGGACAGATAGAGATACTGAGGGAGAGAGGGGACAGATAGAGATACTGAGGGAGAGAGGGGGACAGATAGAGAGAGAGATACTGAGGGAGAGAGGGGGACAGATAGAGAGAGAGATACTGAGGGAGAGAGGGGACAGATAGAGATACTGAGGGAGAGAGGGGACAGATAGAGAGAGAGATACTGAGGGAGAGAGGGGGACAGATAGAGATACTGAGGCAGAGAGGGGACAGATAGAGAGAGAGATACTGAGGGCGAGAGGGGACAGATAGAGATACTGAGGGAGAGAGGGGGACAGATAGAGATACTGAGGGAGAGAGGGGACAGATAGAGATACTGAGGGAGAGAGGGGACAGATAGAGAGAGAGATACTGAGGGAGAGAGGGGACAGATAGAGATACTGAGGGAGAGAGGGGGACAGATAGAGATACTGAGGGAGAGAGGGGACAGATAGAGATACTGAGGGAGAGAGGGGACAGATAGAGAGAGAGATACTGAGGGAGAGAGGGGACAGATAGAGATACTGAGGGAGAGAGGGGGACAGATAGAGATACTGAGGGAGAGAGGGGACAGATAGAGAGAGAGATACTGAGGGAGAGAGGGGACAGATAGAGATACTGAGGGAGAGAGGGGGACAGATAGAGATATTGAGGGAGAGAGGGGACAGATAGAGAGGGAGATACTGAGGGAGAGAGGGGACAGATAGAGAGAGAGATACTGAGGGAGAGAGGGGACAGATAGAGAGAGAGATACTGAGGGAGAGAGGGGGACAGATAGAGATACTGAGGGAGAGAGGACAGATAGAGATACTGAGGGAGAGAGGGGGACAGATAGAGATACTGAGGGAGAGAGGGGACAGATAGAGAGAGAGATACTGAGGGAGAGAGGGGACAGATAGAGAGAGAGATACTGAGGGAGAGAGGGGACAGATAGAGATACTGAGGGGGAGAGGGGACAGATAGAGATACTGAGGGAGAGAGGGGACAGATAGAGAGACTGAGGGAGAGAGGGGACAGATAAAGATACTGAGGGAGAGAGGGGACAGATAGAGATACTGAGGGAGAGAGGTTACAGATAGACATACTGAGGGAGAGAGGGGACAGATAGAGATAGAGATACTGAGGGAGAGAGGGGACAGATAGAGAAACTGAGGGAGAGAGGGGACAGATAGAGATACTGAGGGAGAGAGGGGGACAGATAGAGATACTGAGGGAGAGAGGGGACAGATAGAGAGTGAGATACTGAGGGAGAGAGGGGGACAGATAGAGAGTGAGATACTGAGGGAGAGAGGGGACAGATAGAGATACTGAGGGAGAGAGGGGGACAGATAGAGATACTGAGGGAGAGAGGGGGACAGATAGAGAGTGAGATACTGAGGGAGAGAGGGGACAGATAGAGATACTGAGGGAGAGAGGGGACAGATAGAGATACTGAGGGAGAGAGCGGACAGATAGAGAGAGAGATACTGAGGGAGAGAGGGGACAGATAGAGATACTGAGGGAGAGAGGGGACAGATAGAGATACTGAGGGAGAGAGGGGACAGATAGAGAGTGAGATACTGAGGAGAGAGGGGGACAGATAGAGATACTGAGGGAGAGAGGCGACAGATAGAGAGTGAGATACTGAGGGAGAGACTGGACAGATCGAGATACTGAGGGAGAGAGGGGACAGATAGAGAGAGAGATACTGAGGGAGAGAGGGGACAGATAGAGATACTGAGGGAGAGAGGGGACAGATAGAGAGTGAGATACTGAGGGAGAGAGGGGACAGATAGAGATACTGAGGGAGAGAGGGGGACAGATAGAGATACTGAGGGAGAGAGGGGACAGATAGAGATACTGAGGGAGAGAGTGGGACAGATAGAGAGAGAGATACTGAGGGAGAGAGGGGGACAGATAGAGATACTGAGGGAGAGAGGGGGACAGATAGAGAGAGAGATACTGAGGGAGAGAGGGGGACAGATAGAGATACTGAGGGAGAGAGGGGGACAGATAGAGATACTGAGGGAGAGAGGGGACAGATAGAGATACTGAGGGAGAGAGGGGACAGATAGAGATACTGAGGGAGAGAGGGGACAGATAGAGATACTGAGGGAGAGAGGGGACAGATAGAGAGAGAGATACTGAGGGAGAGAGGGGGACAGATAGAGATACTGAGGGAGAGAGGGGACAGATAGAGATACTGAGGGAGAGAGGGGGACAGATAGAGAGAGAGATACTGAGGGAGAGAGGGGACAGATAGAGATACTGAGGGAGAGAGGGGGACAGATAGAGATACTGAGGGAGAGAGGGGACAGAGAGAGATACTGAGGGAGAGAGGAGACAGACAGAGATACTGAGGGAGAGAGGGGACAGATAGAGAGAGAGATACTGAGGGAGAGAGGGGACAGATAGAGATACTGAGGGAGAGAGGGGACAGATAGAGATACTGAGGGAGAGAGGGGACAGATAGAGAGAGAGATACTGAGGGAGAGAGGGGACAGATAGAGAGAGAGATACTGAGAGAGAGAGGGGACAGATAGAGATACTGAGGGAGAGAGGGGACAGATAGAGGTACTGAGGGAGAGAGGGGACAGATAGAGAGAGAGATACTGAGGGAGAGAGGGGATAGATAGAGATACTGAGGGAGAGAGGGGACAGATAGAGATACTGAGGGAGAGAGGGGATAGATAGAGATACTGAGGGAGAGAGGGGACAGATAGAGATACTGAGGGAGAGAGGGGACAGATAGAGAGAGAGATACTGAGGGAGAGAGGGGACAGATAGAGATACTGAGGGAGAGAGGGGACAGATAGAGATACTGAGGGAGAGAGGACAGATAGAGAGTAAGATACTGAGGGAGAGAGGGGACAGATAGAGATACTGAGGGAGAGAGGACAGATAGAGAGTGAGATACTGAGGGAGAGAGGGGACAGATAGAGATACTGAGGGAGAGAGGGGACAGATAGAGAGAGAGATACTGAGGGAGAGAGGGGGACAGATAGAGAGAGAGATACTGAGGGAGAGAGGGGACAGATAGAGATACTGAGGGAGAGAGGGGACAGATAGAGAGAGAGATACTGAGGGAGAGAGGGGGACAGATAGAGAGAGAGATACTGAGGGAGAGAGGGGACAGATAGAGATACTGAGGGAGAGAGGGGGACAGATAGAGATACTGAGGGAGAGAGAGGACAGATAGAGAGTAAGATACTGAGGGAGAGAGGGGACAGATAGAGATACTGAGGGAGAGAGGACAAATAGAGATACTGAGGGAGAGAGGGGACAGATAGAGATACTGAGGGAGAGAGGGGACAGATAGAGAGAGAGATACTGAGGGAGAGAGGGGGACAGATAGAGAGAGAGATACTGAGGGAGAGAGGGGACAGATAGAGATACTGAGGGAGAGAGGGGACAGATAGAGATACTGAGGGAGAGAGGGGGACAGATAGAGATACTGAGGGAGAGAGAGGACAGATAGAGAGTAAGATACTGAGGGAGAGAGGGGACAGATAGAGATACTGAGGGAGAGAGGACAGATAGAGATACTGAGGGAGAGAGGGGGACAGATAGAGATACTGAGGGAGAGAGGGGACAGATAGAGAGTAAGATACTGAGGGAGAGAGGGGACAGATAGAGATACTGAGGGAGAGAGGACAGATAGAGATACTGAGGGAGAGAGGGGGACAGATAGAGAGAGAGAGATACTGAGGGAGAGAGGGGACCGATAGAGATACTGAGGGAGAGAGGGGACAGATAGAGATACTGAGGGAGAGAGGGGGACAGATAGAGAGAGAGATACTGAGGGAGAGAGGGGGACAGATAGAGAGAGAGATACTGAGGGAGAGAGGGGACAGATAGAGATACTGAGGGAGAGAGGGGACAGATAGAGATACTGAGGGAGAGAGGGGACAGATAGAGATACTGAGGGAGAGAGGGGGACAGATAGAGAGAGAGATACTGAGGGAGAGAGGGGGACAGATAGAGATACTGAGGGAGAGAGGGGACAGATAGAGAGAGAGATACTGAGGGAGAGAGGGGACAGATAGAGATACTGAGGGAGAGAGGGGACAGATAGAGATACTGAGTGAGAGAGGGGACAGATAGAGATACTGAGGGAGAGAGGGGGACAGATAGAGATACTGAGGGAGAGAGGGGACAGATAGAGAGTAACATACTGAAGGAGAGAGGGGACAGATAGAGATACTGAGGGAGAGAGGACAGATAGAGATACTGAGGGAGAGAGGGGGACAGATAGAGATACTGAGGGAGAGAGGGGACAGATAGAGAGTAAGATACTGAGGGAGAGAGGGGACAGATAGAGATACTTAGGGAGAGAGAGGACAGATAGAGAGTAAGATACTGAGGGAGAGAGGGGACAGATAGAGATACTGAGGGAGAGAGGACAGATAGAGATACTGAGGGAGAGAGGGGGACAGATAGAGATACTGAGGGAGAGAGGGGACAGATAGAGAGTAACATACTGAGGGAGAGAGGGGACAGATAGAGATACTGAGGGAGAGAGGGGGACAGATAGAGAGAGAGATACTGAGGGAGAGAGGGGACAGATAGAGATACTGAGGGAGAGAGGACAGATAGAGAGAGAGATACTGAGGGAGAGAGGGGACAGATAGAGATACTGAGGGAGAGAGGGGACAGATAGAGATACTGAGGGAGAGAGGGGGACAGATAGAGATACTGAGGGAGAGAGGGGACAGATAGAGATACTGAGGGAGAGAGGGGACAGATAGAGATACCGAAGGAGAGAGGGGGACAGATAGAGATACTGAGGGAGAGAGGGGACAGATAGAGATACTGAGGGAGAGAGGGGAAAGATAGAGATACTGAGGGAGAGAGGGGACATATAGAGCTACTGAGGGAGAGAGGGGGACAGATAGAGATACTGAGGGAGAGAGGGGGACAGATAGAGAGTAAGATACTGAGGGAGAGAGGGGACAGATAGAGATACTGAGGGAGAGAGGACAGATAGAGAGTAAGATACTGAGGGAGAGAGGGGACAGATAGAGATACTGAGGGAGAGAGGACAGATAGAGATACTGAGGGAGAGAGGGGACAGATAGAGATACTGAGGGAGAGAGGGGACAGATAGAGAGAGAGATACTGAGGGAGAGAGGGGACAGATAGAGATACTGAGGGAGAGAGGGGACAGATAGAGATACTGAGGGAGAGAGGACAGATAGAGATACTGAGGGAGAGAGGACAGATAGAGAGTAAGATACTGAGGGAGAGAGGGGACAGATAGAGATACTGAGGGAGAGAGGACAGATAGAGAGTGAGATACTGAGGGAGAGAGGGGACAGATAGAGATCCTGAGGGAGAGAGGGGACAGATAGAGAGAGAGATACTGAGGGAGAGAGGGGACAGATAGAGAGAGAGATACTGAGGGAGACAGGGGACAGATAGAGATACTGAGGGAGTGAGGGGACAGATAGAGATACTGAGGGAGAGAGGGGACAGATAGAGATACTGAGGGAGAGAGGGGGACAGATAGAGATACTGAGGGAGAGAGGGGACAGATAGAGATACTGAGGGAGAGAGGGGGACAGACAGAGAGAGAGATACTGAGGGAGAGAGGGGACAGATAGAGATACTGAGGGAGAGAGGATAGATAGAGAGTAAGATACTGAGGGAGAGAGGGGACAGATAGAGAGAGAGATACTGAGGGAGAGAGGGGACAGATAGAGATAACGAGGGAGAGAGGGGACAGATAGAGATACTGAGGGAGAGAGGGGACAGATAGAGATACTGAGGGAGAGAGGACAGATAGAGATTCTGAGGGAGAGAGGGGACAGATAGAGAGAGAGATACTGAGGGAGAGAGGGGACAGATAGAGATACTGAGGGAGAGAGGGGACAGATAGAGAGTAACATACTGAGGGAGAGAGTGGACAGATAGAGATACTGAGGGAGAGAGGGGGAAAGATAGAGAGAGAGATACTGAGGGAGAGAGGGGACAGATAGAGATACTGAGGGAGAGAGGACAGATAGAGAGAGAGATACTGAGGGAGAGAGGGGGACAGATAGAGATACTGAGGGAGAGAGGGGACAGATAGAGATACTGAGGGAGAGAGGGGGACAGATAGAGATACTGAGGGAGAGAGGGGACAGATAGAGATACTGAGGGAGAGAGGGGACAGATAGAGATACCGAGGGAGAGAGGGGGACAGATAGAGATACTGAGGGAGAGAGGGGACAGATAGAGATACTGAGGGAGAGAGGGGACAGATAGAGATACTGAGGGAGAGAGGGGACATATAGAGATACTGAGGGAGAGAGGGGGACAGATAGAGATACTGAGGGAGAGAGGGGGACAGATAGAGAGTAAGATACTGAGGGAGAGAGGGGACAGATAGAGATACTGAGGGAGAGAGGACAGATAGAGAGTAAGATACTGAGGGAGAGAGGGGACAGATAGAGATACTGAGGGAGAGAGGACAGACAGAGATACTGAGGGAGAGAGGGGACAGATAGAGATACTGAGGGAGAGAGGTTACAGATAGACATACTGAGGGAGAGAGGGGACAGATAGAGATAGAGATACTGAGGGAGAGAGGGGACAGATAGAGATACTGAGGGAGAGAGGGGACAGATAGAGATACTGAGGGAGAGAGGGGGACAGATAGAGATACTGAGGGAGAGAGGGGACAGATAGAGAGTGAGATACTGAGGGAGAGAGGGGGACAGATAGAGAGTGAGATACTGAGGGAGAGAGGGGACAGATAGAGATACTGAGGGAGAGAGGGGGACAGATAGAGATACTGAGGGAGAGAGGGGGACAGATAGAGAGTGAGATACTGAGGGAGAGAGGGGACAGATAGAGATACTGAGGGAGAGAGGGGACAGATAGAGATACTGAGGGAGAGAGGGGACAGATAGAGAGAGAGATACTGAGGGAGAGAGGGGACAGATAGAGATACTGAGGGAGAGAGGGGACAGATAGAGATACTGAGGGAGAGAGGGGACAGATAGAGAGTGAGATACTGAGGAGAGAGGGGGACAGATAGAGATACTGAGGGAGAGAGGGGACAGATAGAGAGTGAGATACTGAGGGAGAGACTGGACAGATAGAGATACTGAGGGAGAGAGGGGACAGATAGAGAGAGAGATACTGAGGGAGAGAGGGGACAGATAGAGATACTGAGGGAGAGAGGGGACAGATAGAGAGTGAGATACTGAGGGAGAGAGGGGACAGATAGAGATACTGAGGGAGAGAGGGGGACAGATAGAGATACTGAGGGAGAGAGGGGACAGATAGAGATACTGAGGGAGAGAGTGGGACAGATAGAGAGAGAGATACTGAGGGAGAGAGGGGGACAGATAGAGATACTGAGGGAGAGAGGGGGACAGATAGAGAGAGAGATACTGAGGGAGAGAGGGGGACAGATAGAGATACTGAGGGAGAGAGGGGGACAGATAGAGATACTGAGGGAGAGAGGGGACAGATAGAGATACTGAGGGAGAGAGGGGACAGATAGAGATACTGAGGGAGAGAGGGGACAGATAGAGATACTGAGGTAGAGAGGGGACAGATAGAGAGAGAGATACTGAGGGAGAGAGGGGGACAGATAGAGATACTGAGGGAGAGAGGGGACAGATAGAGATACTGAGGGAGAGAGGGGGACAGATAGAGAGAGAGATACTGAGGGAGAGAGGGGACAGATAGAGATACTGAGGGAGAGAGGGGGACAGATAGAGATACTGAGGGAGAGAGGGGACAGAGAGAGATACTGAGGGAGAGAGGAGACAGACAGAGATACTGAGGGAGAGAGGGGACAGATAGAGAGAGAGATACTGAGGGAGAGAGGGGACAGATAGAGATACTGAGGGAGAGAGGGGACAGATAGAGATACTGAGGGAGAGAGGGGACAGATAGAGAGAGAGATACTGAGGGAGAGAGGGGACAGATAGAGAGAGAGATACTGAGAGAGAGAGGGGACAGATAGAGATACTGAGGGAGAGAGGGGACAGATAGAGGTACTGAGGGAGAGAGGGGACAGATAGAGAGAGAGATACTGAGGGAGAGAGGGGATAGATAGAGATACTGAGGGAGAGAGGGGACAGATAGAGATACTGAGGGAGAGAGGGGATAGATAGAGATACTGAGGGAGAGAGGGGACAGATAGAGATACTGAGGGAGAGAGGGGACAGATAGAGAGAGAGATACTGAGGGAGAGAGGGGACAGATAGAGATACTGAGGGAGAGAGGGGACAGATAGAGATACTGAGGGAGAGAGGACAGATAGAGAGTAAGATACTGAGGGAGAGAGGGGACAGATAGAGATACTGAGGGAGAGAGGACAGATAGAGAGTGAGATACTGAGGGAGAGAGGGGACAGATAGAGATACTGAGGGAGAGAGGGGACAGATAGAGAGAGAGATACTGAGGGAGAGAGGGGGACAGATAGAGAGAGAGATACTGAGGGAGAGAGGGGACAGATAGAGATACTGAGGGAGAGAGGGGACAGATAGAGAGAGATATACTGAGGGAGAGAGGGGGACAGATAGAGAGAGAGATACTGACGGAGAGAGGGGACAGATAGAGATACTGAGGGAGAGAGGGGGACAGATAGAGATACTGAGGGAGAGAGAGGACAGATAGAGAGTAAGATACTGAGGGAGAGAGGGGACAGATAGAGATACTGAGGGAGAGAGGACAAATAGAGATACTGAGGGAGAGAGGGGACAGATAGAGATACTGAGGGAGAGAGGGGACAGATAGAGAGAGAGATACTGAGGGAGAGAGGGGGACAGATAGAGAGAGAGATACTGAGGGAGAGAGGGGACAGATAGAGATACTGAGGGAGAGAGGGGACAGATAGAGATACTGAGGGAGAGAGGGGGACAGATAGAGATACTGAGAGAGAGCGAGGACAGATAGAGAGTAAGATACTGAGGGAGAGAGGGGACAGATAGAGATACTGAGGGAGAGAGGACAGATAGAGATACTGAGGGAGAGAGGGGGACAGATAGAGATACTGAGGGAGAGAGGGGACAGATAGAGAGTAAGATACTGAGGGAGAGAGGGGACAGATAGAGATACTGAGGGAGAGAGGACAGATAGAGATACTGAGGGAGAGAGGGGGACAGATAGAGAGAGAGAGATACTGAGGGAGAGAGGGGGACAGATAGAGATACTGAGGGAGAGAGGGGACAGATAGAGATACTGAGGGAGAGAGGGGGACAGATAGAGATACTGAGGGAGAGAGGGGACAGATAGAGATACTGAGGGAGAGAGGGGACAGATAGAGATACCGAGGGAGAGAGGGGGACAGATAGAGATACTGAGGGAGAGAGGGGACAGATAGAGATACTGAGGGAGAGAGGGAACAGATAGAGATACTGAGGGAGAGAGGGGACATATAGAGATACTGAGGGAGAGAGGGGGACAGATAGAGATACTGAGGGAGAGAGGGGGACAGATAGAGAGTAAGATACTGAGGGAGAGAGGGGACAGATAGAGATACTGAGGGAGAGAGGACAGATAGAGAGTAAGATACTGAGGGAGAGAGGGGACAGATAGAGATACTGAGGGAGAGAGGACAGACAGAGATACTGAGGGAGAGAGGGGACAGATAGAGATACTGAGGGAGAGAGGTTACAGATAGACATACTGAGGGAGAGAGGGGACAGATAGAGATAGAGATACTGAGGGAGAGAGGGGACAGATAGAGATACTGAGGGAGAGAGGGGACAGATAGAGATACTGAGGGAGAGAGGGGGACAGATAGAGATACTGAGGGAGAGAGGGGACAGATAGAGAGTGAGATACTGAGGGAGAGAGGGGGACAGATAGAGAGTGAGATACTGAGGGAGAGAGGGGACAGATAGAGATACTGAGGGAGAGAGGGGGACAGATAGAGATACTGAGGGAGAGAGGGGGACAGATAGAGAGTGAGATACTGAGGGAGAGAGGGGACAGATAGAGATACTGAGGGAGAGAGGGGACAGATAGAGATACTGAGGGAGAGAGGGGACAGATAGAGAGAGAGATACTGAGGGAGAGAGGGGACAGATAGAGATACTGAGGGAGAGAGGGGACAGATAGAGATACTGAGGGAGAGAGGGGACAGATAGAGAGTGAGATACTGAGGAGAGAGGGGGACAGATAGAGATACTGAGGGAGAGAGGGGACAGATAGAGAGTGAGATACTGAGGGAGAGACTGGACAGATAGAGATACTGAGGGAGAGAGGGGACAGATAGAGAGAGAGATACTGAGGGAGAGAGGGGACAGATAGAGATACTGAGGGAGAGAGGGGACAGATAGAGAGTGAGATACTGAGGGAGAGAGGGGACAGATAGAGATACTGAGGGAGAGAGGGGGACAGATAGAGATACTGAGGGAGAGAGGGGACAGATAGAGATACTGAGGGAGAGAGTGGGACAGATAGAGAGAGAGATACTGAGGGAGAGAGGGGGACAGATAGAGATACTGAGGGAGAGAGGGGGACAGATAGAGAGAGAGATACTGAGGGAGAGAGGGGGACAGATAGAGATACTGAGGGAGAGAGGGGGACAGATAGAGATACTGAGGGAGAGAGGGGACAGATAGAGATACTGAGGGAGAGAGGGGACAGATAGAGATACTGAGGGAGAGAGGGGACAGATAGAGATACTGAGGGAGAGAGGGGACAGATAGAGAGAGAGATACTGAGGGAGAGAGGGGGACAGATAGAGATACTGAGGGAGAGAGGGGACAGATAGAGATACTGAGGGAGAGAGGGGGACAGATAGAGAGAGAGATACTGAGGGAGAGAGGGGACAGATAGAGATACTGAGGGAGAGAGGGGGACAGATAGAGATACTGAGGGAGAGAGGGGACAGAGAGAGATACTGAGGGAGAGAGGAGACAGACAGAGATACTGAGGGAGAGAGGGGACAGATAGAGAGAGAGATACTGAGGGAGAGAGGGGACAGATAGAGATACTGAGGGAGAGAGGGGACAGATAGAGATACTGAGGGAGAGAGGGGACAGATAGAGAGAGAGATACTGAGGGAGAGAGGGGACAGATAGAGAGAGAGATACTGAGAGAGAGAGGGGACAGATAGAGATACTGAGGGAGAGAGGGGACAGATAGAGGTACTGAGGGAGAGAGGGGACAGATAGAGAGAGAGATACTGAGGGAGAGAGGGGATAGATAGAGATACTGAGGGAGAGAGGGGACAGATAGAGATACTGAGGGAGAGAGGGGATAGATAGAGATACTGAGGGAGAGAGGGGACAGATAGAGATACTGAGGGAGAGAGGGGACAGATAGAGAGAGAGATACTGAGGGAGAGAGGGGACAGATAGAGATACTGAGGGAGAGAGGGGACAGATAGAGATACTGAGGGAGAGAGGGACAGATAGAGAGTAAGATACTGAGGGAGAGAGGGGACAGATAGAGATACTGAGGGAGAGAGGACAGATAGAGAGTGAGATACTGAGGGAGAGAGGGGACAGATAGAGATACTGAGGGAGAGAGGGGACAGATAGAGAGAGAGATACTGAGGGAGAGAGGGGGACAGATAGAGAGAGAGATACTGAGGGAGAGAGGGGACAGATAGAGATACTGAGGGAGAGAGGGGACAGATAGAGAGAGAGATACTGAGGGAGAGAGGGGGACAGATAGAGAGAGAGATACTGACGGAGAGAGGGGACAGATAGAGATACTGAGGGAGAGAGGGGGACAGATAGAGATACTGAGGGAGAGAGAGGACAGATAGAGAGTAAGATACTGAGGGAGAGAGGGGACAGATAGAGATACTGAGGGAGAGAGGACAAATAGAGATACTGAGGGAGAGAGGGGACAGATAGAGATACTGAGGGAGAGAGGGGACAGATAGAGAGAGAGATACTGAGGGAGAGAGGGGGACAGATAGAGAGAGAGATACTGAGGGAGAGAGGGGACAGATAGAGATACTGAGGGAGAGAGGGGACAGATAGAGATACTGAGGGAGAGAGGGGGACAGATAGAGATACTGAGGGAGAGAGAGGACAGATAGAGAGTAAGATACTGAGGGAGAGAGGGGACAGATAGAGATACTGAGGGAGAGAGGACAGATAGAGATACTGAGGGAGAGAGGGGGACAGATAGAGATACTGAGGGAGAGAGGGGACAGATAGAGAGTAAGATACTGAGGGAGAGAGGGGACAGATAGAGATACTGAGGGAGAGAGGACAGATAGAGATACTGAGGGAGAGAGGGGGACAGATAGAGAGAGAGAGATACTGAGGGAGAGAGGGGACCGATAGAGATACTGAGGGAGAGAGGGGACAGATAGAGATACTGAGGGAGAGAGGGGGACAGATAGAGAGAGAGATACTGAGGGAGAGAGGGGGACAGATAGAGAGAGAGATACTGAGGGAGAGAGGGGACAGATAGAGATACTGAGGGAGAGAGGGGACAGATAGAGATACTGAGGGAGAGAGGGGACAGATAGAGATACTGAGGGAGAGAGGGGGACAGATAGAGAGAGAGATACTGAGGGAGAGAGGGGGACAGATAGAGATACTGAGGGAGAGAGGGGACAGATAGAGAGAGAGATACTGAGGGAGAGAGGGGACAGATAGAGATACTGAGGGAGAGAGGGGACAGATAGAGATACTGAGTGAGAGAGGGGACAGATAGAGATACTGAGGGAGAGAGGGGGACAGATAGAGATACTGAGGGAGAGAGGGGACAGATAGAGAGTAACATACTGAAGGAGAGAGGGGACAGATAGAGATACTGAGGGAGAGAGGACAGATAGAGATACTGAGGGAGAGAGGGGGACAGATAGAGATACTGAGGGAGAGAGGGGACAGATAGAGAGTAAGATACTGAGGGAGAGAGGGGACAGATAGAGATACTTAGGGAGAGAGAGGACAGATAGAGAGTAAGATACTGAGGGAGAGAGGGGACAGATAGAGATACTGAGGGAGAGAGGACAGATAGAGATACTGAGGGAGAGAGGGGGACAGATAGAGATACTGAGGGAGAGAGGGGACAGATAGAGATACTGAGGGAGAGAGGGGGACAGATAGAGATACTGAGGGAGAGAGGGGACAGATAGAGATACTGAGGGAGAGAGTGGGACAGATAGAGAGAGAGATACTGAGGGAGAGAGGGGGACAGATAGAGATACTGAGGGAGAGAGGGGGACAGATAGAGAGAGAGATACTGAGGGAGAGAGGGGGACAGATAGAGATACTGAGGGAGAGAGGGGGACAGATAGAGATACTGAGGGAGAGAGGGGACAGATAGAGATACTGAGGGAGAGAGGGGACAGATAGAGATACTGAGGGAGAGAGGGGACAGATAGAGATACTGAGGGAGAGAGGGGACAGATAGAGAGAGAGATACTGAGGGAGAGAGGGGGACAGATAGAGATACTGAGGGAGAGAGGGGACAGATAGAGATACTGAGGGAGCAAGGGGGACAGATAGAGAGAGAGATACTGAGGGAGAGAGGGGACAGATAGAGATACTGAGGGAGAGAGGGGGACAGATAGAGATACTGAGGGAGAGAGGGGACAGAGAGAGATACTGAGGGAGAGAGGAGACAGACAGAGATACTGAGGGAGAGAGGGGACAGATAGAGAGAGAGATACTGAGGGAGAGAGGGGACAGATAGAGATACTGAGGGAGAGAGGGGACAGATAGAGATACTGAGGGAGAGAGGGGACAGATAGAGAGAGAGATACTGAGGGAGAGAGGGGACAGATAGAGAGAGAGATACTGAGAGAGAGAGGGGACAGATAGAGATACTGAGGGAGAGAGGGGACAGATAGAGGTACTGAGGGAGAGAGGGGACAGATAGAGAGAGAGATACTGAGGGAGAGAGGGGATAGATAGAGATACTGAGGGAGAGAGGGGACAGATAGAGATACTGAGGGAGAGAGGGGATAGATAGAGATACTGAGGGAGAGAGGGGACAGATAGAGATACTGAGGGAGAGAGGGGACAGATAGAGAGAGAGATACTGAGGGAGAGAGGGGACAGATAGAGATACTGAGGGAGAGAGGGGACAGATAGAGATACTGAGGGAGAGAGGACAGATAGAGAGTAAGATACTGAGGGAGAGAGGGGACAGATAGAGATACTGAGGGAGAGAGGACAGATAGAGAGTGAGATACTGAGGGAGAGAGGGGACAGATAGAGATACTGAGGGAGAGAGGGGACAGATAGAGAGAGAGATACTGAGGGAGAGAGGGGGACAGATAGAGAGAGAGATACTGAGGGAGAGAGGGGACAGATAGAGATACTGAGGGAGAGAGGGGACAGATAGAGAGAGAGATACTGAGGGAGAGAGGGGGACAGATAGAGAGAGAGATACTGACGGAGAGAGGGGACAGATAGAGATACTGAGGGAGAGAGGGGGACAGATAGAGATACTGAGGGAGAGAGAGGACAGATAGAGAGTAAGATACTGAGGGAGAGAGGGGACAGATAGAGATACTGAGGGAGAGAGGACAAATAGAGATACTGAGGGAGAGAGGGGACAGATAGAGATACTGAGGGAGAGAGGGGACAGATAGAGAGAGAGATACTGAGGGAGAGAGGGGGACAGATAGAGAGAGAGATACTGAGGGAGAGAGGGGACAGATAGAGATACTGAGGGAGAGAGGGGACAGATAGAGATACTGAGGGAGAGAGGGGGACAGATAGAGATACTGAGGGAGAGAGAGGACAGATAGAGAGTAAGATACTGAGGGAGAGAGGGGACAGATAGAGATACTGAGGGAGAGAGGACAGATAGAGATACTGAGGGAGAGAGGGGGACAGATAGAGATACTGAGGGAGAGAGGGGACAGATAGAGAGTAAGATACTGAGGGAGAGAGGGGACAGATAGAGATACTGAGGGAGAGAGGACAGATAGAGATACTGAGGGAGAGAGGGGGACAGATAGAGAGAGAGAGATACTGAGGGAGAGAGGGGACCGATAGAGATACTGAGGGAGAGAGGGGACAGATAGAGATACTGAGGGAGAGAGGGGGACAGATAGAGAGAGAGATACTGAGGGAGAGAGGGGGACAGATAGAGAGAGAGATACTGAGGGAGAGAGGGGACAGATAGAGATACTGAGGGAGAGAGGGGACAGATAGAGATACTGAGGGAGAGAGGGGACAGATAGAGATACTGAGGGAGAGAGGGGGACAGATAGAGAGAGAGATACTGAGGGAGAGAGGGGGACAGATAGAGATACTGAGGGAGAGAGGGGACAGATAGAGAGAGAGATACTGAGGGAGAGAGGGGACAGATAGAGATACTGAGGGAGAGAGGGGACAGATAGAGATACTGAGTGAGAGAGGGGACAGATAGAGATACTGAGGGAGAGAGGGGGACAGATAGAGATACTGAGGGAGAGAGGGGACAGATAGAGAGTAACATACTGAAGGAGAGAGGGGACAGATAGAGATACTGAGGGAGAGAGGACAGATAGAGATACTGAGGGAGAGAGGGGGACAGATAGAGATACTGAGGGAGAGAGGGGACAGATAGAGAGTAAGATACTGAGGGAGAGAGGGGACAGATAGAGATACTTAGGGAGAGAGAGGACAGATAGAGAGTAAGATACTGAGGGAGAGAGGGGACAGATAGAGATACTGAGGGAGAGAGGACAGATAGAGATACTGAGGGAGAGAGGGGGACAGATAGAGATACTGAGGGAGAGAGGGGACAGATAGAGAGTAACATACTGAGGGAGAGAGGGGACAGATAGAGATACTGAGGGAGAGAGGGGGACAGATAGAGAGAGAGATACTGAGGGAGAGAGGGGACAGATAGAGATACTGAGGGAGAGAGGACAGATAGAGAGAGAGATACTGAGGGAGAGAGGGGGACAGATAGAGATACTGAGGGAGAGAGGGGACAGATAGAGATACTGAGGGAGAGAGGGGGACAGATAGAGATACTGAGGGAGAGAGGGGACAGATAGAGATACTGAGGGAGAGAGGGGACAGATAGAGATACCGAAGGAGAGAGGGGGACAGATAGAGATACTGAGGGAGAGAGGGGACAGATAGAGATACTGAGGGAGAGAGGGGAAAGATAGAGATACTGAGGGAGAGAGGGGACATATAGAGCTACTGAGGGAGAGAGGGGGACAGATAGAGATACTGAGGGAGAGAGGGGGACAGATAGAGAGTAAGATACTGAGGGAGAGAGGGGACAGATAGAGATACTGAGGGAGAGAGGACAGATAGAGAGTAAGATACTGAGGGAGAGAGGGGACAGATAGAGAGACTGAGGGAGAGAGGACAGATAGAGATACTGAGGGAGAGAGGGGACAGATAGAGATACTGAGGGAGAGAGGGGACAGATAGAGAGAGAGATACTGAGGGAGAGAGGGGACAGATAGAGATACTGAGGGAGAGAGGGGACAGATAGAGATACTGAGGGAGAGAGGACAGATAGAGATACTGAGGGAGAGAGGACAGATAGAGAGTAAGATACTGAGGGAGAGAGGGGACAGATAGAGATACTGAGGGAGAGAGGACAGATAGAGAGTGAGATACTGAGGGAGAGAGGGGACAGATAGAGATCCTGAGGGAGAGAGGGGACAGATAGAGAGAGAGATACTGAGGGAGAGAGGGGACAGATAGAGAGAGAGATACTGAGGGAGACAGGGGACAGATAGAGATACTGAGGGAGAGAGGGGACAGATAGAGATACTGAGGGAGAGAGGACAGATAGAGATACTGAGGGAGAGAGGGGGACAGATAGAGATACTGAGGGAGAGAGGGGACAGATAGAGAGTAAGATACTGAGGGAGAGAGGGGACAGATAGAGATACTGAGGGAGAGAGGACAGATAGAGATACTGAGGGAGAGAGGGGGACAGATAGAGAGAGAGAGATACTGAGGGAGAGAGGGGACCGATAGAGATACTGAGGGAGAGAGGGGACAGATAGAGATACTGAGGGAGAGAGGGGGACAGATAGAGAGAGAGATACTGAGGGAGAGAGGGGGACAGATAGAGAGAGAGATACTGAGGGAGAGAGGGGACAGATAGAGATACTGAGGGAGAGAGGGGACAGATAGAGATACTGAGGGAGAGAGGGGACAGATAGAGATACTGAGGGAGAGAGGGGG
The DNA here is from genome assembly GCF_047496885.1 of Scyliorhinus torazame. NCBI lineage: Eukaryota > Metazoa > Chordata > Chondrichthyes > Carcharhiniformes > Scyliorhinidae > Scyliorhinus > Scyliorhinus torazame. Next base: position 26,814,263 of record NC_092722.1, read on the forward strand.
ACAGATAGAGAGAGAGATACTGAGGGAGAGAGGGGGACAGATAGAGATACTGAGGGAGAGAGGGGACAGATAGAGAGAGAGATACTGAGGGAGAGAGGGGACAGATAGAGATACTGAGGGAGAGAGGGGACAGATAGAGATACTGAGTGAGAGAGGGGACAGATAGAGATACTGAGGGAGAGAGGGGGACAGATAGAGATACTGAGGGAGAGAGGGGACAGATAGAGAGTAACATACTGAAGGAGAGAGGGGACAGATAGAGATACTGAGGGAGAGAGGACAGATAGAGATACTGAGGGAGAGAGGGGGACAGATAGAGATACTGAGGGAGAGAGGGGACAGATAGAGAGTAAGATACTGAGGGAGAGAGGGGACAGATAGAGATACTTAGGGAGAGAGAGGACAGATAGAGAGTAAGATACTGAGGGAGAGAGGGGACAGATAGAGATACTGAGGGAGAGAGGACAGATAGAGATACTGAGGGAGAGAGGGGGACAGATAGAGATACTGAGGGAGAGAGGGGACAGATAGAGAGTAACATACTGAGGGAGAGAGGGGACAGATAGAGATACTGAGGGAGAGAGGGGGACAGATAGAGAGAGAGATACTGAGGGAGAGAGGGGGCAGATAGAGATACTGAGGGAGAGAGGACAGATAGAGAGAGAGATACTGAGGGAGAGAGGGGGACAGATAGAGATACTGAGGGAGAGAGGGGACAGATAGAGATACTGAGGGAGAGAGGGGGACAGATAGAGATACTGAGGGAGAGAGGGGACAGATAGAGATACTGAGGGAGAGAGGGGACAGATAGAGATACCGAAGGAGAGAGGGGGACAGATAGAGATACTGAGGGAGAGAGGGGACAGATAGAGATACTGAGGGAGAGAGGGGAAAGATAGAGATACTGAGGGAGAGAGGGGACATATAGAGCTACTGAGGGAGAGAGGGGGACAGATAGAGATACTGAGGGAGAGAGGGGGACAGATAGAGAGTAAGATACTGAGGGAGAGAGGGGACAGATAGAGATACTGAGGGAGAGAGGACAGATAGAGAGTAAGATACTGAGGGAGAGAGGGGACAGATAGAGATACTGAGGGAGAGAGGACAGATAGAGATACTGAGGGAGAGAGGGGACAGATAGAGATACTGAGGGAGAGAGGGGACAGATAGAGAGAGAGATACTGTGGGAGAGAGGGGACAGATAGAGATACTGAGGGAGAGAGGGGACAGATAGAGATACTGAGGGAGAGAGGACAGATAGAGATACTGAGGGAGAGAGGACAGATAGAGAGTAAGATACTGAGGGAGAGAGGGGACAGATAGAGATACTGAGGGAGAGAGGACAGATAGAGAGTGAGATACTGAGGGAGAGAGGGGACAGATAGAGATCCTGAGGGAGAGAGGGGACAGATAGAGAGAGAGATACTGAGGGAGAGAGGGGACAGATAGAGAGAGAGATACTGAGGGAGACAGGGGACAGATAGAGATACTGAGGGAGAGAGGGGACAGATAGAGATACTGAGGGAGAGAGGACAGATAGAGATACTGAGGGAGAGAGGGGGACAGATAGAGATACTGAGGGAGAGAGGGGACAGATAGAGAGTAAGATACTGAGGGAGAGAGGGGACAGATAGAGATACTGAGGGAGAGAGGGGACAGATAGAGAGTAACATACTGAAGGAGAGAGGGGACAGATAGAGATACTGAGGGAGAGAGGACAGATAGAGATACTGAGGGAGAGAGGGGGACAGATAGAGATACTGAGGGAGAGAGGGGACAGATAGAGAGTAAGATACTGAGGGAGAGAGGGGACAGATAGAGATACTTAGGGAGAGAGAGGACAGATAGAGAGTAAGATACTGAGGGAGAGAGGGGACAGATAGAGATACTGAGGGAGAGAGGACAGATAGAGATACTGAGGGAGAGAGGGGGACAGATAGAGATACTGAGGGAGAGAGGGGACAGATAGAGAGTAACATACTGAGGGAGAGAGGGGACAGATAGAGATACTGAGGGAGAGAGGGGGACAGATAGAGAGAGAGATACTGAGGGAGAGAGGGGACAGATAGAGATACTGAGGGAGAGAGGACAGATAGAGAGAGAGATACTGAGGGAGAGAGGGGGACAGATAGAGATACTGAGGGAGAGAGGGGACAGATAGAGATACTGAGGGAGAGAGGGGGACAGATAGAGATACTGAGGGAGAGAGGGGACAGATAGAGATACTGAGGGAGAGAGGGGACAGATAGAGATACCGAAGGAGAGAGGGGGACAGATAGAGATACTGAGGGAGAGAGGGGACAGATAGAGATACTGAGGGAGAGAGGGGAAAGATAGAGATACTGAGGGAGAGAGGGGACATATAGAGCTACTGAGGGAGAGAGGGGGACAGATAGAGATACTGAGGGAGAGAGGGGGACAGATAGAGAGTAAGATACTGAGGGAGAGAGGGGACAGATAGAGATACTGAGGGAGAGAGGACAGATAGAGAGTAAGATACTGAGGGAGAGAGGGGACAGATAGAGATACTGAGGGAGAGAGGACAGATAGAGATACTGAGGGAGAGAGGGGACAGATAGAGATACTGAGGGAGAGAGGGGACAGATAGAGAGAGAGATACTGAGGGAGAGAGGGGACAGATAGAGATACTGAGGGAGAGAGGGGACAGATAGAGATACTGAGGGAGAGAGGACAGATAGAGATACTGAGGGAGAGAGGACAGATAGAGAGTAAGATACTGAGGGAGAGAGGGGACAGATAGAGATACTGAGGGAGAGAGGACAGATAGAGAGTGAGATACTGAGGGAGAGAGGGGACAGATAGAGATCCTGAGGGAGAGAGGGGACAGATAGAGAGAGAGATACTGAGGGAGAGAGGGGACAGATAGAGAGAGAGATACTGAGGGAGACAGGGGACAGATAGAGATACTGAGGGAGAGAGGGGACAGATAGAGATACTGAGGGAGAGAGGACAGATAGAGATACTGAGGGAGAGAGGGGGACAGATAGAGATACTGAGGGAGAGAGGGGACAGATAGAGAGTAAGATACTGAGGGAGAGAGGGGACAGATAGAGATACTGAGGGAGAGAGGACAGATAGAGATACTGAGGGAGAGAGGGGGACAGATAGAGAGAGAGAGATACTGAGGGAGAGAGGGGACCGATAGAGATACTGAGGGAGAGAGGGGACAGATAGAGATACTGAGGGAGAGAGGGGGACAGATAGAGAGAGAGATACTGAGGGAGAGAGGGGGACAGATAGAGAGAGAGATACTGAGGGAGAGAGGGGACAGATAGAGATACTGAGGGAGAGAGGGGACAGATAGAGATACTGAGGGAGAGAGGGGACAGATAGAGATACTGAGGGAGAGAGGGGGACAGATAGAGAGAGAGATACTGAGGGAGAGAGGGGGACAGATAGAGATACTGAGGGAGAGAGGGGACAGATAGAGAGAGAGATACTGAGGGAGAGAGGGGACAGATAGAGATACTGAGGGAGAGAGGGGACAGATAGAGATACTGAGTGAGAGAGGGGACAGATAGAGATACTGAGGGAGAGAGGGGGACAGATAGAGATACTGAGGGAGAGAGGGGACAGATAGAGAGTAACATACTGAAGGAGAGAGGGGACAGATAGAGATACTGAGGGAGAGAGGACAGATAGAGATACTGAGGGAGAGAGGGGGACAGATAGAGATACTGAGGGAGAGAGGGGACAGATAGAGAGTAAGATACTGAGGGAGAGAGGCGTCAGATAGAGATACTTAGGGAGAGAGAGGACAGATAGAGAGTAAGATACTGAGGGAGAGAGGGGACAGATAGAGATACTGAGGGAGAGAGGACAGATAGAGATACTGAGGGAGAGAGGGGGACAGATAGAGATACTGAGGGAGAGAGGGGACAGATAGAGAGTAACATACTGAGGGAGAGAGGGGACAGATAGAGATACTGAGGGAGAGAGGGGGACAGATAGAGAGAGAGATACTGAGGGAGAGAGGGGACAGATAGAGATACTGAGGGAGAGAGGACAGATAGAGAGAGAGATACTGAGGGAGAGAGGGGGACAGATAGAGATACTGAGGGAGAGAGGGGACAGATAGAGATACTGAGGGAGAGAGGGGGACTGATAGAGATACTGAGGGAGAGAGGGGACAGATAGAGATACTGAGGGAGAGAGGGGACAGATAGAGATACCGAAGGAGAGAGGGGGACAGATAGAGATACTGAGGGAGAGAGGGGTCAGATAGAGATACTGAGGGAGAGAGGGGAAAGATAGAGATACTGAGGGAGAGAGGGGACATATAGAGCTACTGAGGGAGAGAGGGGGACAGATAGAGATACTGAGGGAGAGAGGGGGACAGATAGAGAGTAAGATACTGAGGGAGAGAGGGGACAGATAGAGATACTGAGGGAGAGAGGACAGATAGAGAGTAAGATACTGAGGGAGAGAGGGGACAGATAGAGATACTGAGGGAGAGAGGACAGATAGAGATACTGAGGGAGAGAGGGGACAGATAGAGATACTGAGGGAGAGAGGGGACAGATAGAGAGAGAGATACTGAGGGAGAGAGGGGACAGATAGAGATACTGAGGGAGAGAGGGGACAGATAGAGATACTGAGGGAGAGAGGACAGATAGAGATACTGAGGGAGAGAGGACAGATAGAGAGTAAGATACTGAGGGAGAGAGGGGACAGATAGAGATACTGAGGGAGAGAGGACAGATAGAGAGTGAGATACTGAGGGAGAGAGGGGACAGATATAGATCCTGAGGGAGAGAGGGGACAGATAGAGAGAGAGATACTGAGGGAGAGAGGGGACAGATAGAGAGAGAGATACTGAGGGAGACAGGGGACAGATAGAGATACTGAGGGAGAGAGGGGACAGATAGAGATACTGAGGGAGAGAGGGGACAGATAGAGATACTGAGGGAGAGAGGGGGACAGATAGAGATACTGAGGGAGAGAGGGGACAGATAGAGATACTGAGGGAGAGAGGGGGACAGACAGAGAGAGAGATACTGAGGGAGAGAGGGGACAGATAGAGATACTGAGGGAGAGAGGGGACAGATAGAGATACTGAGTGAGAGAGGGGCCAGATAGAGATACTGAGGGAGAGAGGGGGGCAGATAGAGATACTGAGGGAGAGAGGGGACAGATAGAGAGTAACATACTGAAGGAGAGAGGGGACAGATAGAGATACTGAGGGAGAGAGGACAGATAGAGATACTGAGGGAGAGAGGGGGACAGATAGAGATACTGAGGGAGAGAGGGGACAGATAGAGAGTAAGATACTGAGGGAGAGAGGGGACAGATAGAGATACTTAGGGAGAGAGAGGACAGAGAGAGAGTAAGATACTGAGGGAGAGAGGGGACAGATAGAGATACTGAGGGAGAGAGGACAGATAGAGATACTGAGGGAGAGAGGGGGACAGATAGAGATACTGAGGGAGAGAGGGGACAGATAGAGAGTAACATACTGAGGGAGAGAGGGGACAGATAGAGATACTGAGGGAGAGAGGGGGACAGATAGAGAGAGAGATACTGAGGGAGAGAGGGGACAGATAGAGATACTGAGGGAGAGAGGACAGATAGAGAGAGAGATACTGAGGGAGAGAGGGGGACAGATAGAGATACTGAGGGAGAGAGGGGACAGATAGAGATACTGAGGGAGAGAGGGGGACAGATAGAGATACTGAGGGAGAGAGGGGACAGATAGAGATACTGAGGGAGAGAGGGGACAGATAGAGATACCGAAGGAGAGAGGGGGACAGATAGAGATACTGAGGGAGAGAGGGGTCAGATAGAGATACTGAGGGAGAGAGGGGAAAGATAGAGATACTGAGGGAGAGAGGGGACATATAGAGCTACTGAGGGAGAGAGGGGGACAGATAGAGATACTGAGGGAGAGAGGGGGACAGATAGAGAGTAAGATACTGAGGGAGAGAGGGGACAGATAGAGATACTGAGGGAGAGAGGACAGATAGAGAGTAAGATACTGAGGGAGAGAGGGGACAGATAGAGATACTGAGGGAGAGAGGACAGATAGAGATACTGAGGGAGAGAGGGGACAGATAGAGATACTGAGGGAGAGAGGGGACAGATAGAGAGAGAGATACTGAGGGAGAGAGGGGACAGATAGAGATACTGAGGGAGAGAGGGGACAGATAGAGATACTGAGGGAGAGAGGACAGATAGAGATACTGAGGGAGAGAGGACAGATAGAGAGTAAGATACTGAGGGAGAGAGGGGACAGATAGAGATACTGAGGGAGAGAGGACAGATAGGGAGTGAGATACTGAGGGAGAGAGGGGACAGATATAGATCCTGAGGGAGAGAGGGGACAGATAGAGAGAGAGATACTGAGGGAGAGAGGGGACAGATAGAGAGAGAGATACTGAGGGAGACAGGGGACAGATAGAGATACTGAGGGAGAGAGGGGACAGATAGAGATACTGAGGGAGAGAGGGGACAGATAGAGATACTGAGGGAGAGAGGGGGACAGATAGAGATACTGAGGGAGAGAGGGGACAGATAGAGATACTGAGGGAGAGAGGGGGACAGACAGAGAGAGAGATACTGAGGGAGAGAGGGGACAGATAGAGATACTGAGGGAGAGAGGATAGATAGAGAGTAAGATACTGAGGGAGAGAGGGGACAGATAGAGAGAGAGATACTGAGGGAGAGAGGGGACAGATAGAGATAACGAGGGAGAGAGGGGACAGATAGAGATACTGAGGGAGAGAGGGGACAGATAGAGATACTGAGGGAGAGAGGACAGATAGAGATTCTGAGGGAGAGAGGGGACAGATAGAGAGAGAGATACTGAGGGAGAGAGGGGACAGATAGAGATACTGAGGGAGAGAGGGGACAGATAGAGAGTAACATACTGAGGGAGAGAGTGGACAGATAGAGATACTGAGGGAGAGAGGGGGAAAGATAGAGAGAGAGATACTGAGGGAGAGAGGGGACAGATAGAGATACTGAGGGAGAGAGGACAGATAGAGAGAGAGATACTGAGGGAGAGAGGGGGACAGATAGAGATACTGAGGGAGAGAGGGGACAGATAGAGATACTGAGGGAGAGAGGGGGACAGATAGAGATACTGAGGGAGAGAGGGGACAGATAGAGATACTGAGGGAGAGAGGGGACAGATAGAGATACCGAGGGAGAGAGGGGGACAGATAGAGATACTGAGGGAGAGAGGGGACAGATAGAGATACTGAGGGAGAGAGGGGACAGATAGAGATACTGAGGGAGAGAGGGGACATATAGAGATACTGAGGGAGAGAGGGGGACAGATAGAGATACTGAGGGAGAGAGGGGGACAGATAGAGAGTAAGATACTGAGGGAGAGAGGGGACAGATAGAGATACTGAGGGAGAGAGGACAGATAGAGAGTAAGATACTGAGGGAGAGAGGGGACAGATAGAGATACTGAGGGAGAGAGGACAGACAGAGATACTGAGGGAGAGAGGGGACAGATAGAGATACTGAGGGAGAGAGGTTACAGATAGACATACTGAGGGAGAGAGGGGACAGATAGAGATAGAGATACTGAGGGAGAGAGGGGACAGATAGAGATACTGAGGGAGAGAGGGGACAGATAGAGATACTGAGGGAGAGAGGGGGACAGATAGAGATACTGAGGGAGAGAGGGGACAGATAGAGAGTGAGATACTGAGGGAGAGAGGGGGACAGATAGAGAGTTAGATACTGAGGGAGAGAGGGGACAGATAGAGATACTGAGGGAGAGAGGGGGACAGATAGAGATACTGAGGGAGAGAGGGGGACAGATAGAGATACTGAGGGAGAGAGGGGACAGATAGAGATACTGAGGGAGAGAGGGGACAGATAGAGAGAGAGATACTGAGGGAGAGAGGGGACAGATAGAGATACTGAGGGAGAGAGGGGACAGATAGAGATACTGAGGGAGAGAGGGGACAGATAGAGAGTGAGATACTGAGGAGAGAGGGGGACAGATAGAGAAACTGAGGGAGAGAGGGGACAGATAGAGAGTGAGATACTGAGGGAGAGACTGGACAGATAGAGATACTGAGGGAGAGAGGGGACAGATAGAGAGAGAGATACTGAGGGAGAGAGGGGACAGATGGATATACTGAGGGAGAGAGGGGACAGATAGAGAGTGAGATACTGAGGGAGAGAGGGGACAGATAGAGATACTGAGGGAGAGAGGGGGACAGATAGAGATACTGACGGAGAGAGGGGACAGATAGAGATACTGAGGGAGAGAGTGGGACAGATAGAGAGAGAGATACTGAGGGAGAGAGGGGGACAGATAGAGATACTGAGGGAGAGAGGGGGACAGATAGAGAGAGAGATACTGAGGGAGAGAGGGGGACAGATAGAGATACTGAGGGAGAGAGGGGGACAGATAGAGATACTGAGGGAGAGAGGGGACAGATAGAGATACTGAGGGAGAGAGGGGACAGATAGAGATACTGAGGGAGAGAGGGGACAGATAGAGATACTGAGGGAGAGAGGGGACAGATAGAGAGAGAGATACTGAGGGAGAGAGGGGGACAGATAGAGATACTGAGGGAGAGAGGGGACAGATAGAGATACTGAGGGAGAGAGGGGGACAGATAGAGAGAGAGATACTGAGGGAGAGAGGGGACAGATAGAGATACTGAGGGAGAGAGGGGGACAGATAGAGATACTGAGGGAGAGAGGGGACAGAGAGAGATACTGAGGGAGAGAGGAGACAGACAGAGATACTGAGGGAGAGAGGGGACAGATAGAGAGAGAGATACTGAGGGAGAGAGGGGACAGATAGAGATACTGAGGGAGAGAGGGGACAGATAGAGATACTGAGGGAGAGAGGGGACAGATAGAGAGAGAGATACTGAGGGAGAGAGGGGACAGATAGAGAGAGAGATACTGAGAGAGAGAGGGGACAGATAGAGATACTGAGGGAGAGAGGGGACAGATAGAGGTACTGAGGGAGAGAGGGGACAGATAGAGAGAGAGATACTGAGGGAGAGAGGGGATAGATAGAGATACTGAGGGAGAGAGGGGACAGATAGAGATACTGAGGGAGAGAGGGGATAGATAGAGATACTGAGGGAGAGAGGGGACAGATAGAGATACTGAGGGAGAGAGGGGACAGATAGAGAGAGAGATACTGAGGGAGAGAGGGGACAGATAGAGATACTGAGGGAGAGAGGGGACAGATAGAGATACTGAGGGAGAGAGGACAGATAGAGAGTAAGATACTGAGGGAGAGAGGGGACAGATAGAGATACTGAGGGAGAGAGGACAGATAGAGAGTGAGATACTGAGGGAGAGAGGGGACAGATAGAGATACTGAGGGAGAGAGGGGACAGATAGAGAGAGAGATACTGAGGGAGAGAGGGGGACAGATAGAGAGAGAGATACTGAGGGAGAGAGGGGACAGATAGAGATACTGAGGGAGAGAGGGGACAGATAGAGAGAGAGATACTGAGGGAGAGAGGGGGACAGATAGAGAGAGAGATACTGAGGGAGAGAGGGGACAGATAGAGATACTGAGGGAGAGAGGGGGACAGATAGAGATACTGAGGGAGAGAGAGGACAGATAGAGAGTAAGATACTGAGGGAGAGAGGGGACAGATAGAGATACTGAGGGAGAGAGGACAAATAGAGATACTGAGGGAGAGAGGGGACAGATAGAGATACTGAGGGAGAGAGGGGACAGATAGAGAGAGAGATACTGAGGGAGAGAGGGGGACAGATAGAGAGAGAGATACTGAGGGAGAGAGGGGACAGATAGAGATACTGAGGGAGAGAGGGGACAGATAGAGATACTGAGGGAGAGAGGGGGACAGATAGAGATACTGAGGGAGAGAGAGGACAGATAGAGAGTAAGATACTGAGGGAGAGAGGGGACAGATAGAGATACTGAGGGAGAGAGGACAGATAGAGATACTGAGGGAGAGAGGGGGACAGATAGAGATACTGAGGGAGAGAGGGGACAGATAGAGAGTAAGATACTGAGGGAGAGAGGGGACAGATAGAGATACTGAGGGAGAGAGGACAGATAGAGATACTGAGGGAGAGAGGGGGACAGATAGAGAGAGAGAGATACTGAGGGAGAGAGAGGACCGATAGAGATACTGAGGGAGAGAGGGGACAGATAGAGATACTGAGGGAGAGAGGGGGACAGATAGAGAGAGAGATACTGAGGGAGAGAGGGGGACAGATAGAGAGAGAGATACTGAGGGAGAGAGGGGACAGATAGAGATACTGAGGGAGAGAGGGGACAGATAGAGATACTGAGGGAGAGAGGGGACAGATAGAGATACTGAGGGAGAGAGGGGGACAGATAGAGAGAGAGATACTGAGGGAGAGAGGGGGACGGATAGAGATACTGAGGGAGAGAGGGGACAGATAGAGAGAGAGATACTGAGGGAGAGAGGGGACAGATAGAGATACTGAGGGAGAGAGGGGACAGATAGAGATACTGAGTGAGAGAGGGGACAGATAGAGATACTGAGGGAGAGAGGGGGACAGATAGAGATACTGAGGGAGAGAGGGGACAGATAGAGAGTAACATACTGAAGGAGAGAGGGGACAGATAGAGATACTGAGGGAGAGAGGACAGATAGAGATACTGAGGGAGAGAGGGGGACAGATAGAGATACTGAGGGAGAGAGGGGACAGATAGAGAGTAAGATACTGAGGGAGAGAGGGGACAGATAGAGATACTTAGGGAGAGAGAGGACAGATAGAGAGTAAGATACTGAGGGAGAGAGGGGACAGATAGAGATACTGAGGGAGAGAGGACAGATAGAGATACTGAGGGAGAGAGGGGGACAGATAGAGATACTGAGGGAGAGAGGGGACAGATAGAGAGTAACATACTGAGGGAGAGAGGGGACAGATAGAGATACTGAGGGAGAGAGGGGGACAGATAGAGAGAGAGATACTGAGGGAGAGAGGGGACAGATAGAGATACTGAGGGAGAGAGGACAGATAGAGAGAGAGATACTGAGGGAGAGAGGGGGACAGATAGAGATACTGAGGGAGAGAGGGGACAGATAGAGATACTGAGGGAGAGAGGGGGACAGATAGAGATACTGAGGGAGAGAGGGGACAGATAGAGATACTGAGGGAGAGAGGGGACAGATAGAGAGTGAGATACTGAGGGAGAGACTGGACAGATAGAGATACTGAGGGAGAGAGGGGACAGATAGAGAGAGAGATACTGAGGGAGAGAGGGGACAGATGGATATACTGAGGGAGAGAGGGGACAGATAGAGAGTGAGATACTGAGGGAGAGAGGGGACAGATAGAGATACTGAGGGAGAGAGGGGGACAGATAGAGATACTGACGGAGAGAGGGGACAGATAGAGATACTGAGGGAGAGAGTGGGACAGATAGAGAGAGAGATACTGAGGGAGAGAGGGGGACAGATAGAGATACTGAGGGAGAGAGGGGGACAGATAGAGAGAGAGATACTGAGGGAGAGAGGGGGACAGATAGAGATACTGAGGGAGAGAGGGGGACAGATAGAGATACTGAGGGAGAGAGGGGACAGATAGAGATACTGAGGGAGAGAGGGGACAGATAGAGATACTGAGGGAGAGAGGGGACAGATAGAGATACTGAGGGAGAGAGGGGACAGATAGAGAGAGAGATACTGAGGGAGAGAGGGGGACAGATAGAGATACTGAGGGAGAGAGGGGACAGATAGAGATACTGAGGGAGAGAGGGGGACAGATAGAGAGAGAGATACTGAGGGAGAGAGGGGACAGATAGAGATACTGAGGGAGAGAGGGGGACAGATAGAGATACTGAGGGAGAGAGGGGACAGAGAGAGATACTGAGGGAGAGAGGAGACAGACAGAGATACTGAGGGAGAGAGGGGACAGATAGAGAGAGAGATACTGAGGGAGAGAGGGGACAGATAGAGATACTGAGGGAGAGAGGGGACAGATAGAGATACTGAGGGAGAGAGGGGACAGATAGAGAGAGAGATACTGAGGGAGAGAGGGGACAGATAGAGAGAGAGATACTGAGAGAGAGAGGGGACAGATAGAGATACTGAGGGAGAGAGGGGACAGATAGAGGTACTGAGGGAGAGAGGGGACAGATAGAGAGAGAGATACTGAGGGAGAGAGGGGATAGATAGAGATACTGAGGGAGAGAGGGGACAGATAGAGATACTGAGGGAGAGAGGGGATAGATAGAGATACTGAGGGAGAGAGGGGACAGATAGAGATACTGAGGGAGAGAGGGGACAGATAGAGAGAGAGATACTGAGGGAGAGAGGGGACAGATAGAGATACTGAGGGAGAGAGGGGACAGATAGAGATACTGAGGGAGAGAGGACAGATAGAGAGTAAGATACTGAGGGAGAGAGGGGACAGATAGAGATACTGAGGGAGAGAGGACAGATAGAGAGTGAGATACTGAGGGAGAGAGGGGACAGATAGAGATACTGAGGGAGAGAGGGGACAGATAGAGAGAGAGATACTGAGGGAGAGAGGGGGACAGATAGAGAGAGAGATACTGAGGGAGAGAGGGGACAGATAGAGATACTGAGGGAGAGAGGGGACAGATAGAGAGAGAGATACTGAGGGAGAGAGGGGGACAGATAGAGAGAGAGATACTGAGGGAGAGAGGGGACAGATAGAGATACTGAGGGAGAGAGGGGGACAGATAGAGATACTGAGGGAGAGAGAGGACAGATAGAGAGTAAGATACTGAGGGAGAGAGGGGACAGATAGAGATACTGAGGGAGAGAGGACAAATAGAGATACTGAGGGAGAGAGGGGACAGATAGAGATACTGAGGGAGAGAGGGGACAGATAGAGAGAGAGATACTGAGGGAGAGAGGGGGACAGATAGAGAGAGAGATACTGAGGGAGAGAGGGGACAGATAGAGATACTGAGGGAGAGAGGGGACAGATAGAGATACTGAGGGAGAGAGGGGGACAGATAGAGATACTGAGGGAGAGAGAGGACAGATAGAGAGTAAGATACTGAGGGAGAGAGGGGACAGATAGAGATACTGAGGGAGAGAGGACAGATAGAGATACTGAGGGAGAGAGGGGGACAGATAGAGATACTGAGGGAGAGAGGGGACAGATAGAGAGTAAGATACTGAGGGAGAGAGGGGACAGATAGAGATACTGAGGGAGAGAGGACAGATAGAGATACTGAGGGAGAGAGGGGGACAGATAGAGAGAGAGAGATACTGAGGGAGAGAGAGGACCGATAGAGATACTGAGGGAGAGAGGGGACAGATAGAGATACTGAGGGAGAGAGGGGGACAGATAGAGAGAGAGATACTGAGGGAGAGAGGGGGACAGATAGAGAGAGAGATACTGAGGGAGAGAGGGGACAGATAGAGATACTGAGGGAGAGAGGGGACAGATAGAGATACTGAGGGAGAGAGGGGACAGATAGAGATACTGAGGGAGAGAGGGGGACAGATAGAGAGAGAGATACTGAGGGAGAGAGGGGGACGGATAGAGATACTGAGGGAGAGAGGGGACAGATAGAGAGAGAGATACTGAGGGAGAGAGGGGACAGATAGAGATACTGAGGGAGAGAGGGGACAGATAGAGATACTGAGTGAGAGAGGGGACAGATAGAGATACTGAGGGAGAGAGGGGGACAGATAGAGATACTGAGGGAGAGAGGGGACAGATAGAGAGTAACATACTGAAGGAGAGAGGGGACAGATAGAGATACTGAGGGAGAGAGGACAGATAGAGATACTGAGGGAGAGAGGGGGACAGATAGAGATACTGAGGGAGAGAGGGGACAGATAGAGAGTAAGATACTGAGGGAGAGAGGGGACAGATAGAGATACTTAGGGAGAGAGAGGACAGATAGAGAGTAAGATACTGAGGGAGAGAGGGGACAGATAGAGATACTGAGGGAGAGAGGACAGATAGAGATACTGAGGGAGAGAGGGGGACAGATAGAGATACTGAGGGAGAGAGGGGACAGATAGAGAGTAACATACTGAGGGAGAGAGGGGACAGATAGAGATACTGAGGGAGAGAGGGGGACAGATAGAGAGAGAGATACTGAGGGAGAGAGGGGACAGATAGAGATACTGAGGGAGAGAGGACAGATAGAGAGAGAGATACTGAGGGAGAGAGGGGGACAGATAGAGATACTGAGGGAGAGAGGGGACAGATAGAGATACTGAGGGAGAGAGGGGGACAGATAGAGATACTGAGGGAGAGAGGGGACAGATAGAGATACTGAGGGAGAGAGGGGACAGATAGAGATACCGAAGGAGAGAGGGGGACAGATAGAGATACTGAGGGAGAGAGGGGACAGATAGAGATACTGAGGGAGAGAGGGGAAAGATAGAGATACTGAGGGAGAGAGGGGACATATAGAGCTACTGAGGGAGAGAGGGGGACAGATAGAGATACTGAGGGAGAGAGGGGGACAGATAGAGAGTAAGATACTGAGGGAGAGAGGGGACAGATAGAGATACTGAGGGAGAGAGGACAGATAGAGAGTAAAATACTGAGGGAGAGAGGGGACAGATAGAGATACTGAGGGAGAGAGGACAGATAGAGATACTGAGGGAGAGAGGGGACAGATAGAGATACTGAGGGAGAGAGGGGACAGATAGAGAGAGAGATACTGAGGGAGAGAGGGGACAGATAGAGATACTGAGGGAGAGAGGGGACAGATAGAGATACTGAGGGAGAGAGGACAGATAGAGATACTGAGGGAGAGAGGACAGATAGAGAGTAAGATACTGAGGGAGAGAGGGGACAGATAGAGATACTGAGGGAGAGAGGACAGATAGAGAGTGAGATACTGAGGGAGAGAGGGGACAGATAGAGATCCTGAGGGAGAGAGGGGACAGATAGAGAGAGAGATACTGAGGGAGAGAGGGGACAGATAGAGAGAGAGATACTGAGGGAGACAGGGGACAGATAGAGATACTGAGGGAGAGAGGGGACAGATAGAGATACTGAGGGAGAGAGGGGACAGATAGAGATACTGAGGGAGAGAGGGGGACAAATAGAGATACTGAGGGAGAGAGGGGACAGATAGAGATACTGAGGGAGAGAGGGGGACAGACAGAGAGAGAGATACTGAGGGAGAGAGGGGACAGATAGAGATACTGAGGGAGAGAGGATAGATAGAGAGTAAGATACTGAGGGAGAGAGGGGACAGATAGAGAGAGAGATACTGAGGGAGAGAGGGGACAGATAGAGATAACGAGGGAGAGAGGGGACAGATAGAGATACTGAGGGAGAGAGGGGACAGATAGAGATACTGAGGGAGAGAGGACAGATAGAGATTCTGAGGGAGAGAGGGGACAGATAGAGAGAGAGATACTGAGGGAGAGAGGGGACAGATAGAGATACTGAGGGAGAGAGGGGACAGATAGAGAGTAACATACTGAGGGAGAGAGTGGACAGATAGAGATACTGAGGGAGAGAGGGGGAAAGATAGAGAGAGAGATACTGAGGGAGAGAGGGGACAGATAGAGATACTGAGGGAGAGAGGACAGATAGAGAGAGAGATACTGAGGGAGAGAGGGGGACAGATAGAGATACTGAGGGAGAGAGGGGACAGATAGAGATACTGAGGGAGAGAGGGGGACAGATAGAGATACTGAGGGAGAGAGGGGACAGATAGAGATACTGAGGGAGAGAGGGGACAGATAGAGATACCGAGGGAGAGAGGGGGACAGATAGAGATACTGAGGGAGAGAGGGGACAGATAGAGATACTGAGGGAGAGAGGGGACAGATAGAGATACTGAGGGAGAGAGGGGACATATAGAGATACTGAGGGAGAGAGGGGGATAGATAGAGATACTGAGGGAGAGAGGGGGACAGATAGAGAGTAAGATACTGAGGGAGAGAGGGGACAGATAGAGATACTGAGGGAGAGAGGACAGATAGAGAGTAAGATACTGAGGGAGAGAGCGGACAGATAGAGATACTGAGGGAGAGAGGACAGACAGAGATACTGAGGGAGAGAGGGGACAGATAGAGATACTGAGGGAGAGAGGGGACAGATAGAGAGAGAGATACTGAGGGAGAGAGGGGACAGATAGAGATACTGAGGGAGAGAGGGGACAGATAGAGATACTTAGGGAGAGAGGACAGTTAGAGATACTGAGGGAGAGAGGACAGATAGAGAGTAAGATACTGAGGGAGAGAGGGGACAGATAGAGATACTGAGGGAGAGAGGACAGATAGAGAGTGAGATACTGAGGGAGAGAGGGGACAGATAGAGATACTGAGGGAGAGAGGGGACAGATAGAGAGAGAGATACTGAGGGAGAGAGGGGACAGATAGAGAGAGAGATACTGAGGGAGACAGGGGACAGATAGAGATACTGAGGGAGAGAGGGGACCGATAGAGATACTGAGGGAGAGAGGGGGACAGATAGAGATACTGAGGGAGAGAGGGGACAGATAGAGATACTGAGGGAGAGAGGGGGACAGATAGAGAGAGAGATACTGAGGGAGAGAGGGGACAGATAGAGATACTGAGGGAGAGAGGATAGATAGAGAGTAAGATACTGAGGGAGAGAGGGGACAAATAGAGAGAGAGATACTGAGGGAGAGAGGGGACAGATAGAGATAACGAGGGAGAGAGGGGACAGATAGAGATACTGAGGGAGAGAGGGGACAGATAGAGATACTGAGGGAGAGAGGACAGATAGAGATACTGAGGGAGAGAGGGGACAGATAGAGAGAGAGATACTGAGGGAGAGAGGGGAAAGATAGAGATACTGAGGGAGAGAGGGGACAGATAGAGATACTGAGGGAGAGAGGGGACAGATAGAGAGTAAGATACTGAGGGAGAGAGGGGACAGATAGAGATACTGAGGGAGAGAGGACAGATAGAGAGTGAGATACTGAGCGAGAGAGGGGACAGATAGAGATACTGAGGGAGAGAGGGGACAGATAGAGAGAGAGATACTGAGGGAGAGAGGGGACAGATAGAGAGAGAGATACTGAGGGAGAGAGGGGACAGATAGAGATACTGAGGGAGAGAGGGGACAGATAGAGATACTGAGGGAGAGAGGGGACAGATAGAGAGAGAGATACTGAGGGAGAGAGGGGACAGATAGAGAGAGAGATACTGAGGGAGAGAGGGGACAGGTAGAGAGTGAGATACTGAGGGAGAGAGGGGACAGATAGAGAGAGAGATACTGAGGGAGAGAGGGGACAGATAGAGAGAGAGATACTGAGGGAGAGAGGGGACAGATAGAGATACTGAGGGAGAGAGGGGACAGATAGAGAGAGAGATACTGAGGGAGAGAGGGGACAGATAGAGATACTGAGGGAGAGAGGGGACAGATAGAGATACTGAGGGAGAGAGGGGACAGATAGAGATACTGAGGGAGAGAGGGGACATATAGAGATACTGAGGGAGAGAGGGGGACAGATAGAGATACTGAGGGAGAGAGGGGGACAGATAGAGAGTAAGATACTGAGGGAGAGAGGGGACAGATAGAGATACTGAGGGAGAGAGGACAGATAGAGGGTAAGATACTGAGGGAGAGAGGGGACAGATAGAGATACTGAGGGAGAGAGGACAGATAGAGATACTGAGGGAGAGAGGGGACAGATAGAGATACTGAGGGAGAGAGGGGACAGATAGAGAGAGAGATACTGAGGGAGAGAGGGGACAGATAGAGATACTGAGGGAGAGAGGGGACAGATAGAGATACTGAGGGAGAGAGGACAGAAAGAGATACTGAGGGAGAGAGGACAGATAGAGAGTAAGATACTGAGGTAGAGAGGGGACAGATAGAGATACTGAGGGAGAGAGGACAGATAGAGAGTGAGATACTGAGGGAGAGAGGGGACAGATAGAGATACTGAGGGAGAGAGGGGACAGATAGAGAGCGAGATACTGAGGGAGAGAGGGGACAGATAGAGAGAGAGATACTGAGGGAGACAGGGGACAGATAGAGATACTGAGGGAGAGAGGGGACAGATAGAGATACTGAGGGAGAGAGGGGACAGATAGAGATACTGAGGGAGAGAGGGGGACAGATAGAGATACTGAGGGAGAGAGGGGACAGATAGAGATACTGAGGGAGAGAGGGGGACAGATAGAGAGAGAGATACTGAGGGAGAGAGGGGACAGATAGAGATACTGAGGGAGAGAGGATTGATAGAGAGTAAGATAATGAGGGAGAGAGGGGACAGATAGAGAGAGAGATACTGAGGGAGAGAGGGGACAGATAGAGATAACGAGGGAGAGAGGGGACAGATAGAGATACTGAGGGAGAGAGGGGACAGATAGAGATACTGAGGGAGAGAGGACAGATAGAGATACTGAGGGAGAGAGGGGACAGATAGAGAGAGAGATACTGAGGGAGAGAGGGGACAGATAGAGATACTGAGGGAGAGAGGGGACAGATAGAGAGTAACATACTGAGGGAGAGAGGGGACAGATAGAGATACTGAGGGAGAGAGGGGGAAAGATAGAGAGATACTGAGGGAGAGAGGGGACAGATAGAGATACTGAGGGAGAGAGGACAGATAGAGAGAGAGATACTGAGGGAGAGAGGGGGACAGATAGAGATACTGAGGGAGAGAGGGGACAGATAGAGATACTGAGGGAGAGAGGGGGACAGATAGAGATACTGAGGGAGAGAGGGGACAGATAGAGATACTGAGGGAGAGAGGGGACAGATAGAGATACCGAGGGAGAGAGGGGGACAGATAGAGATACTGAGGGAGAGAGGGGACAGATAGAGATACTGAGGGAGAGAGGGGACAGATCGAGATACTGAGGGAGAGAGGGGACATATAGAGATACTGAGGGAGAGAGGGGGACAGATAGAGATACTGAGGGAGAGAGGGGGACAGATAGAGAGTAAGATACTGAGGGAGAGAGGGGACAGATAGAGATACTGAGGGAGAGAGGACAGATAGAGAGTAAGATACTGAGGGAGAGAGGGGACAGATAGAGATACTGAGGGAGAGAGGACAGACAGAGATACTGAGTGAGAGAGGGGACAGATAGAGATACTGAGGGAGAGAGGGGACAGATAGAGCGAGAGATTCTGAGGGAGAGAGGGGACAGATAGAGATACTGAGGGAGAGAGGGGACAGATAGAGATACTGAGGGAGAGAGGACAGATAGAGATACTGAGGGAGAGAGGACAGATAGAGAGTAAGATACTGAGGGAGAGAGGGGACAGATAGAGATACTGAGGGAGAGAGGACAGATAGAGAGTGAGATACTGAGGGAGAGAGGGGACAGATAGAGATACTGAGGGAGAGAGGGGACAGATAGAGAGAGAGTTACTGAGGGAGAGAGGGGACAGATAGAGAGAGAGATACTGAGGGAGACAGGGGACAGATAGAGATACTGAGGGAGAGAGGGGACCGATAGAGATACTGAGGGAGAGAGGGGGACAGATAGAGATACTGAGGGAGAGAGGGGACAGATAGAGATACTGAGGGAGAGAGGGGGACAGATAGAGAGAGAGATACTGAGGGAGAGAGGGGACAGATAGAGATACTGAGGGAGAGAGGATAGATAGAGAGTAAGATACTGAGGGAGAGAGGGGACAAATAGAGAGAGAGATACTGAGGGAGAGAGGGGACAGATAGAGATAACGAGGGAGAGAGGGGACAGATAGAGATACTGAGGGAGAGAGGGGACAGATAGAGATACTGAGGGAGAGAAGACAGATAGAGGTACTGAGGGAGAGAGGGGACAGATAGAGAGAGAGATACTGAGGGAGAGAGGGGACAGATAGAGATACTGAGGGAGAGAGGGGACAGATAGAGATACTGAGGGAGAGAGGGGACAGATAGAGAGTAAGATACTGAGGGAGAGAGGGGACAGATAGAGATACTGAGGGAGAAAGGACAGATAGAGAGTAAGATACTGAGCGAGAGAGGGGACAGATAGAGATACTGAGGGAGAGAGGGGACAGATAGAGAGAGAGATACTGAGGGAGAGAGGGGACAGATAGAGAGAGAGATACTGAGGGAGAGAGGGGACAGATAGAGATACTGAGGGAGAGAGGGGACAGATAGAGATACTGAGGGAGAGAGGGGACAGATAGAGAGAGAGATACTGAGGGAGAGAGGGGACAGATAGAGAGAGAGATACTGAGGGAGAGAGGGGACAGATAGAGAGTGAGATACTGAGGGAGAGAGGGGACAGATAGAGAGAGAGATACTGAGGGGGAGAGGGGACAGATAGAGAGAGAGATACTGAGGGAGAGAGGGGACAGATAGAGATACTGAGGGAGAGAGGGGACAGATAGAGAGAGAGATACTGAGGGAGAGAGGGGACAGATAGAGATACTGAGGGAGAGAGGGGACAGATAGAGATACTGAGGGAGAGAGGGGACAGATAGAGAGTAAGATACTGAGGGAGAGAGGGGACAGATAGAGATACTGAGGGAGAGAGGACAGATAGAGATACTGAGGGAGAGAGGGGACAGATAGAGAGTAACATACTGAGGGAGAGAGGGGACAGATAGAGATACTGAGGGAGAGAGGGGGACAGATAGAGAGAGAGATACTGAGGGAGAGAGGGGGAAAGATAGAGAGAGAGATACTGAGGGAGAGAGGGGACAGATAGAGATACTGAGGGAGAGAGGACAGATAGAGAGAGAGATACTGAGGGAGAGAGGGGGACAGATAGAGATACTGAGGGAGAGAGGGGACAGATAGAGATACTGAGGGAGAGAGGGGGACAGATAGAGATACTGAGGGAGAGTGGGGACAGATAGAGATACTGAGGGAGAGAGGGGACAGATAGAGATACTGAGGGAGAGAGGGGGACAGATAGAGATACTGAGGGAGAGAGGGGACAGATAGAGATACTGAGGGAGAGAGGGGACAGATAGAGATACTGAGGGAGAGAGGGGACATATAGAGATACTGAGGGAGAGAGGGGGACAGATAGAGATACTAAGGGAGAGAGGGGGACAGATAGAGAGTAAGATACTGAGGGAGAGAGGGGACAGATAGAGATACTGAGGGAGAGAGGACAGATAGAGAGTAAGATACTGAGGGAGAGAGGGGACAGATAGAGATACTGAGGGAGAGAGGACAGATAGAGAGTGAGATACTGAGGGAGAGAGGGGACAGATAGAGATACTGAGGGAGAGAGGGGACAGATAGAGATACTGAGGGAGAGAGGGGACAGATAGAGATACTGAGGGAGAGAGGGGGACAGATAGAGAGAGAGATACTGAGGGAGAGAGGGGGACAGATAGAGATACTGAGGGAGAGAGGGGACAGATAGAGAGAGAGATACTGAGGGAGAGAGGGGACAGATAGATATACTGAGGGAGAGAGGGGACAGATAGAGATACTGAGGGAGAGAGGGGACAGATAGAGATACTGAGGGAGAGAGGGGGACAGATAGAGATACTGAGGGAGAGAGGGGACAGATAGAGAGTAACATACTGAGGGAGAGAGGGGACAGATAGAGATACTGAGGGAGAGAGGACAGATAGAGATACTGAGGGAGAGAGGGGGACAGATAGAGATACTGAGGGAGAGAGGGGGCAGATAGAGAGTAAGATACTGAGGGAGAGAGGGGACAGATAGAGATACTTAGGGAGAGAGAGGACAGATAGAGAGTAAGATACTGAGGGAGAGAGGGGACAGATAGAGATACTGAGGGAGAGAGGACAGATAGAGATACTGAGGGAGAGAGGGGGACAGATAGAGATACTGAGGGAGAGAGGGGACAGATAGAGAGTAACATACTGAGGGAGAGAGGGGTCAGATAGAGATACTGAGGGAGAGAGGGGGACAGATAGAGAGAGAGATACTGAGGGAGAGAGGGGACAGATAGAGATACTGAGGGAGAGAGGACAGATAGAGAGAGAGATACTGAGGGAGAGAGGGGGACAGATAGAGATACTGAGGGAGAGAGGGGACAGATAGAGATACTGAGGGAGAGAGGGGGACAGATAGAGATACTGAGGGAGAGAGGGGACAGATAGAGATACTGAGGGAGAGAGGGGACAGATAGAGATACCGAAGGAGAGAGGGGGACAGATAGAGATACTGAGGGAGAGAGGGGACAGATAGAGATACTGAGGGAGAGAGGGGACAGATAGAGATACTGAGGGAGAGAGGGGACATATAGAGATACTGAGGGAGAGAGGGGGACAGATAGAGATACTGAGGGAGAGAGGGGGACAGATAGAGAGTAAGATACTGAGGGAGAGAGGGGACAGATAGAGATACTGAGGGAGAGAGGACAGATAGAGAGTAAGACACTGAGGGAGAGAGGGGACAGATAGAGATACTGAGGGAGAGAGGACAGATAGAGATACTGAGGGAGAGAGGGGACAGATAGAGATACTGAGGGAGAGAGGGGACAGATAGAGAGAGAGATACTGAGGGAGAGAGGGGACAGATAGAGATACTGAGGGAGAGAGGGGACAGATAGAGATACTGAGGGAGAGAGGGGACAGATAGAGATACTGAGGGAGAGAGGACAGATAGAGATACTGAGGGAGAGAGGGGACAGATAGAGAGAGAGATACTGAGGGAGAGAGGGGACAGATAGAGATACTGAGGGAGAGAGGGGACAGATAGAGATACTGAGGGAGAGAGGGGACAGATAGAGAGTAAGATACTGAGGGAGAGAGGGGACAGATAGAGAGAGAGATACTGAGGGAGAGAGGGGACAGATAGAGATACTGTGGGAGAGAGGGGACAGATAGAGATACTGAGGGAGAGAGGAGACAGATAGAGAGAGAGATACTGAGGGAGAGAGGGGACAGATAGAGAGAGAGATACTGAGGGAGAGAGGGGACAGATAGAGAGTGAGATACTGAGAGAGAGAGGGGACAGATAGAGAGAGAGATACTGAGGGAGAGAGGGGACAGATAGAGAGAGAGATACTGAGGGAGAGAGGGGACAGATAGAGATACTGAGGGAGAGAGGGGACAGATAGAGAGAGAGATACTGAGGGAGAGAGGGGACAGATAGAGATACTGAGGGAGAGAGGGGACAGATAGAGATACTGAGGGAGAGAGGGGACAGATAGAGATACTGAGGGAGAGAGGGGACATATAGAGATACTGAGGGAGAGAGGGGGACAGATAGAGATACTGAGGGAGAGAGGGGGACAGATAGAGAGTAAGATACTGAGGGAGAGAGGGGACAGATAGAGATACTGAGGGAGAGAGGACAGATAGAGAGTAAGATACTGAGGGAGAGAGGGGACAGATAGAGATACTGAGGGAGAGAGGACAGATAGAGATACTGAGGGAGAGAGGGGACATATAGAGATACTGAGGGAGAGAGGGGACAGATAGAGAGAGAGATACTGAGGGAGAGAGGGGACAGATAGAGATACTGAGGGAGAGAGGGGACAGATAGAGATACTGAGGGAGAGAGGACAGATAGAGGTTCTGAGGGAGAGAGGACAGATAGAGAGTAAGATACTGAGGGAGAGAGGGGACAGATAGAGATACTGAGGGAGAGAGGACAGATAGAGAGTGAGATACTGAGGGAGAGAGGGGACAGATAGAGATAATGAGGGAGAGAGGGGACAGATAGAGAGAGAGATACTGAGGGAGAGAGGGGACAGATAGAGAGAGAGATACTGAGGGAGACAGGGGACAGATAGAGATACTGAGGGAGAGAGGGGACAGATAGAGATACTGAGGAAGAGAGGGGACAGATAGAGATACTGAGGGAGAGATGGGACAGATAGAGATACTGAGGGAGAGAGGGGGACAGATAGAGAGAGAGATACTGAGGGAGAGAGGGGACAGATAGAGATACTGAGGGAGAGAGGATAGATAGAGAGTAAGATACTGAGGGAGAGAGGGGACAGATAGAGAGAGTGATACTGAGGGAGAGAGGGGACAGATAGAGATAACGAGGGAGAGAGGGGACTTATAGAGATACTGAGGGAGAGAGGGGACAGATAGAGATACTGAGGGAGAGAGGACAGATAGAGATACTGAGGGAGAGAGGGGACAGATAGAGAGAGAGATACTGAGGGAGAGAGGGGACAGATAGAGATACTGAGGGAGAGAGGGGACAGATAGAGAGTAACATACTGAGGGAGAGAGGGGACAGATAGAGATACTGAGGGAGAGAGGGGGAAAGATAGAGAGAGAGATACTGAGGGAGAGAGGGGACAGATAGAGATACTGAGGGAGAGAGGACAGATAGAGAGAGAGATACTGAGGGAGAGAGGGGGACAGATAGAGATACTGAGGGAGAGAGGGGACAGATAGAGATACTGAGGGAGAGAGGGGGACAGATAGAGATACTGAGGGAGAGAGGGGACAGATAGAGATACTGAGGGAGAGAGG
Organism: Scyliorhinus torazame; assembly: GCF_047496885.1. Taxonomy (NCBI): domain Eukaryota; kingdom Metazoa; phylum Chordata; class Chondrichthyes; order Carcharhiniformes; family Scyliorhinidae; genus Scyliorhinus; species Scyliorhinus torazame. The sequence continues at coordinate 26,838,539 of NC_092722.1, forward strand.
GGACAGATAGAGATACCGAGGGAGAGAGGGGGACAGATAGAGATACTGAGGGAGAGAGGGGACAGATAGAGATACTGAGGGAGAGAGGGGACAGATAGAGATACTGAGGGAGAGAGGGGACATATAGAGATACTGAGGGAGAGAGGGGGACAGATAGAGATACTGAGGGAGAGAGGGGGACAGATAGAGAGTAAGATACTGAGGGAGAGAGGGGACAGATAGAGATACTGAGGGAGAGAGGACAGATAGAGAGTAAGATACTGAGGGAGACAGGGGACAGATAGAGATACTGAGGGAGAGAGGGGACAGATAGAGATACTGAGTGAGAGAGGGGACAGATAGAGATACTGAGGGAGAGAGGGGACAGATAGAGAGAGAGATACTGTGGGAGAGAGGGGACAGATAGAGATACTGAGGGAGAGAGGGGACAGATAGAGATACTGAGGGAGAGAGGACAGATAGAGATACTGAGGGAGAGAGGACAGATAGAGAGTAAGATACTGAGGGAGAGAGGGGACAGATAGAGATACTGAGGGAGAGAGGACAGATAGAGAGTGAGATACTGAGGGAGAGAGGGGACAGATAGAGATACTGAGGGAGAGAGGGGACAGATAGAGAGAGAGATACTGAGGGAGAGAGGGGACAGATAGAGAGAGAGATACTGAGGGAGACAGGGGACAGATAGAGATACTGAGGGAGAGAGGGGACCGATAGAGATACTGCGGGAGAGAGGGGGACAGATAGAGATACTGAGGGAGAGAGGGGACAGATAGAGATACTGAGGGAGAGAGGGGGGACAGATAGAGAGAGAGATACTGAGGGAGAGAGGGGACAGATAGAGATACTGAGGGAGAGAGGATAGATAGAGAGTAAGATACTGAGGGAGAGAGGGGACAAATAGAGAGAGAGATACTGAGGGAGAGAGGGGACAGATAGAGATAACGAGGGAGAGAGGGGACAGATAGAGATACTGAGGGAGAGAGGGGACAGATAGAGATACTGAGGGAGAGAGGACAGATAGAGATACTGAGGGAGAGAGGGGACAGATAGAGAGAGAGATACTGAGGGAGAGAGGGGACAGATAGAGATACTGAGGGAGAGAGGGGACAGATAGAGATACTGAGGGAGAGAGGGGACAGATAGAGAGTAAGATACTGAGGGAGAGAGGGGACAGATAGAGATACTGAGGGAGAGAGGACAGATAGAGAGTGAGATACTGAGCGAGAGAGGGGACAGATAGAGATACTGAGGGAGAGAGGGGACAGATAGAGAGAGAGATACTGAGGGAGAGAGGGGACAGATAGAGAGAGAGATACTGAGGGAGAGAGGGGACAGATAGAGATACTGAGGGAGAGAGGGGACAGATAGAGATACTGAGGGAGAGAGGGGACAGATAGAGAGAGAGATACTGAGGGAGAGAGGGGACAGATAGAGAGAGAGATACTGAGGGAGAGAGGGGACAGATAGAGAGTGAGATACTGAGGGAGAGAGGGGACAGATAGAGAGAGAGATACTGAGGGAGAGAGGGGACAGATAGAGAGAGAGATACTTAGGGAGAGAGGGGACAGATAGAGATACTGAGGGAGAGAGGGGACAGATAGAGAGAGAGATACTGAGGGAGAGAGGGGACAGATAGAGATACTGAGGGAGAGAGGGGACAGATAGAGATACTGAGGGAGAGAGGGGACAGATAGAGAGTAAGATACTGAGGGAGAGAGGGGACAGATAGAGATACTGAGGGAGAGAGGACAGATAGAGATACTGAGGTAGAGAGGGGGACAGATAGAGATACTGAGGGAGAGAGGGGACAGATAGAGAGTAACATACTGAGGGAGAGAGGGGACAGATAGAGATACTGAGGGAGAGAGGGGGACAGATAGAGAGAGAGATACTGAGGGAGAGAGGGGGAAAGATAGAGAGAGAGATACTGAGGGAGAGAGGGGACAGATAGAGATACTGAGGGAGAGAGGACAGATAGAGAGAGAGATACTGAGGGAGAGAAGTGACAGATAGAGAGAGAGATACTGAGGGAGAGAGGGGACAGATAGAGATACTGAGGGAGAGAGGGGACAGATAGAGATACTGAGGGAGAGAGGGGACAGATAGAGAGTAAGATACTGAGGGAGAGAGGGGACAGATAGAGATACTGAGGGAGAGAGGACAGATAGAGAGTGAGATACTGAGCGAGAGAGGGGACAGATAGAGATACTGAGGGAGAGAGGGGACAGATAGAGAGAGAGATACTGAGGGAGAGAGGGGACAGATAGAGAGAGAGATACTGAGGGAGAGAGGGGACAGATAGAGATACTGAGGGAGAGAGGGGACAGATAGAGATACTGAGGGAGAGAGGGGACAGATAGAGAGAGAGATACTGAGGGAGAGAGGGGACAGATAGAGAGAGAGATACTGAGGGAGAGAGGGGACAGATAGAGAGTGAGATACTGAGGGAGAGAGGGGACAGATAGAGAGAGAGATACTGAGGGAGAGAGGGGACAGATAGAGAGAGAGATACTGAGGGAGAGAGGGGACAGATAGAGATACTGAGGGAGAGAGGGGACAGATAGAGAGAGAGATACTGAGGGAGAGAGGGGACAGATAGAGATACTGAGGGAGAGAGGGGACAGATAGAGATACTGAGGGAGAGAGGGGACAGATAGAGATACTGAGGGAGAGAGGGGACATATAGAGATACTGAGGGAGAGAGGGGGACAGATAGAGATACTGAGGGAGAGAGGGGGACAGATAGAGAGTAAGATACTGAGGGAGAGAGGGGACAGATAGAGATACTGAGGGAGAGAGGACAGATAGAGAGTAAGATACTGAGGGAGAGAGGGGACAGATAGAGATACTGAGGGAGAGAGGACAGATAGAGATACTGAGGGAGAGAGGGGACATATAGAGATACTGAGGGAGAGAGGGGACAGATAGAGAGAGAGATACTGAGGGAGAGAGGGGACAGATAGAGATACTGAGGGAGAGAGGGGACAGATAGAGATACTGAGGGAGAGAGGACAGAAAGAGATTCTGAGGGAGAGAGGACAGATAGAGAGTAAGATACTGAGGGAGAGAGGGGACAGATAGAGATACTGAGGGAGAGAGGACAGATAGAGAGTGAGATACTGAGGGAGAGAGGGGACAGATAGAGATAATGAGGGAGAGAGGGGACAGATAGAGAGAGAGATACTGAGGGAGAGAGGGGACAGATAGAGAGAGAGATACTGAGGGAGACAGGGGACAGATAGAGATACTGAGGGAGAGAGGGGACAGATAGAGATACTGAGGAAGAGAGGGGACAGATAGAGATACTGAGGGAGAGATGGGACAGATAGAGATACTGAGGGAGAGAGGGGGACAGATAGAGAGAGAGATACTGAGGGAGAGAGGGGACAGATAGAGATACTGAGGGAGAGAGGATAGATAGAGAGTAAGATACTGAGGGAGAGAGGGGACAGATAGAGAGAGTGATACTGAGGGAGAGAGGGGACAGATAGAGATAACGAGGGAGAGAGGGGACTTATAGAGATACTGAGGGAGAGAGGGGACAGATAGAGATACTGAGGGAGAGAGGACAGATAGAGATACTGAGGGAGAGAGGGGACAGATAGAGAGAGAGATACTGAGGGAGAGAGGGGACAGATAGAGATACTGAGGGAGAGAGGGGACAGATAGAGAGTAACATACTGAGGGAGAGAGGGGACAGATAGAGATACTGAGGGAGAGAGGGGGAAAGATAGAGAGAGAGATACTGAGGGAGAGAGGGGACAGATAGAGATACTGAGGGAGAGAGGACAGATAGAGAGAGAGATACTGAGGGAGAGAGGGGGACAGATAGAGATACTGAGGGAGAGAGGGGACAGATAGAGATACTGAGGGAGAGAGGGGGACAGATAGAGATACTGAGGGAGAGAGGGGACAGATAGAGATACTGAGGGAGAGAGGGGACAGATAGAGATACCGAGGGAGAGAGGGGGACAGATAGAGATACTGAGGGAGAGAGGGGACAGATAGAGATACTGAGGGAGAGAGGGGACAGATAGAGATACTGAGGGAGAGAGGGGACATATAGAGATACTGAGGGAGAGAGGGGGACAGATAGAGATACTGAGGGAGAGAGGGGGACAGATAGAGAGTAAGATACTGAGGGAGAGAGGGGACAGATAGAGATACTGAGGGAGAGAGGACAGATAGAGAGTAAGATACTGAGGGAGACAGGGGACAGATAGAGATACTGAGGGAGAGAGGGGACAGATAGAGATACTGAGTGAGAGAGGGGACAGATAGAGATACTGAGGGAGAGAGGGGACAGATAGAGAGAGAGATACTGTGGGAGAGAGGGGACAGATAGAGATACTGAGGGAGAGAGGGGACAGATAGAGATACTGAGGGAGAGAGGACAGATAGAGATACTGAGGGAGAGAGGACAGATAGAGAGTAAGATACTGAGGGAGAGAGGGGACAGATAGAGATACTGAGGGAGAGAGGACAGATAGAGAGTGAGATACTGAGGGAGAGAGGGGACAGATAGAGATACTGAGGGAGAGAGGGGACAGATAGAGAGAGAGATACTGAGGGAGAGAGGGGACAGATAGAGAGAGAGATACTGAGGGAGACAGGGGACAGATAGAGATACTGAGGGAGAGAGGGGACCGATAGAGATACTGCGGGAGAGAGGGGGACAGATAGAGATACTGAGGGAGAGAGGGGACAGATATAGATACTGAGGGAGAGAGGGGGGACAGATAGAGAGAGAGATACTGAGGGAGAGAGGGGACAGATAGAGATACTGAGGGAGAGAGGATAGATAGAGAGTAAGATACTGAGGGAGAGAGGGGACAAATAGAGAGAGAGATACTGAGGGAGAGAGGGGACAGATAGAGATAACGAGGGAGAGAGGGGACAGATAGAGATACTGAGGGAGAGAGGGGACAGATAGAGATACTGAGGGAGAGAGGACAGATAGAGATACTGAGGGAGAGAGGGGACAGATAGAGAGAGAGATACTGAGGGAGAGAGGGGACAGATAGAGATACTGAGGGAGAGAGGGGACAGATAGAGATACTGAGGGAGAGAGGGGACAGATAGAGAGTAAGATACTGAGGGAGAGAGGGGACAGATAGAGATACTGAGGGAGAGAGGACAGATAGAGAGTGAGATACTGAGCGAGAGAGGGGACAGATAGAGATACTGAGGGAGAGAGGGGACAGATAGAGAGAGAGATACTGAGGGAGAGAGGGGACAGATAGAGAGAGAGATACTGAGGGAGAGAGGGGACAGATAGAGATACTGAGGGAGAGAGGGGACAGATAGAGATACTGAGGGAGAGAGGGGACAGATAGAGAGAGAGATACTGAGGGAGAGAGGGGACAGATAGAGAGAGAGATACTGAGGGAGAGAGGGGACAGATAGAGAGTGAGATACTGAGGGAGAGAGGGGACAGATAGAGAGAGAGATACTGAGGGAGAGAGGGGACAGATAGAGAGAGAGATACTTAGGGAGAGAGGGGACAGATAGAGATACTGAGGGAGAGAGGGGACAGATAGAGAGAGAGATACTGAGGGAGAGAGGGGACAGATAGAGATACTGAGGGAGAGAGGGGACAGATAGAGATACTGAGGGAGAGAGGGGACAGATAGAGAGTAAGATACTGAGGGAGAGAGGGGACAGATAGAGATACTGAGGGAGAGAGGACAGATAGAGATACTGAGGTAGAGAGGGGGACAGATAGAGATACTGAGGGAGAGAGGGGACAGATAGAGAGTAACATACTGAGGGAGAGAGGGGACAGATAGAGATACTGAGGGAGAGAGGGGGACAGATAGAGAGAGAGATACTGAGGGAGAGAGGGGGAAAGATAGAGAGAGAGATACTGAGGGAGAGAGGGGACAGATAGAGATACTGAGGGAGAGAGGACAGATAGAGAGAGAGATACTGAGGGAGAGAGGGGACAGATAGAGAGAGAGATACTGAGGGAGAGAGGGGACAGATAGAGATACTGAGGGAGAGAGGGGACAGATAGAGATACTGAGGGAGAGAGGGGACAGATAGAGAGTAAGATACTGAGGGAGAGAGGGGACAGATAGAGATACTGAGGGAGAGAGGACAGATAGAGAGTGAGATACTGAGCGAGAGAGGGGACAGATAGAGATACTGAGGGAGAGAGGGGACAGATAGAGAGAGAGATACTGAGGGAGAGAGGGGACAGATAGAGAGAGAGATACTGAGGGAGAGAGGGGACAGATAGAGATACTGAGGGAGAGAGGGGACAGATAGAGATACTGAGGGAGAGAGGGGACAGATAGAGAGAGAGATACTGAGGGAGAGAGGGGACAGATAGAGAGAGAGATACTGAGGGAGAGAGGGGACAGATAGAGAGTGAGATACTGAGGGAGAGAGGGGACAGATAGAGAGAGAGATACTGAGGGAGAGAGGGGACAGATAGAGAGAGAGATACTGAGGGAGAGAGGGGACAGATAGAGATACTGAGGGAGAGAGGGGACAGATAGAGAGAGAGATACTGAGGGAGAGAGGGGACAGATAGAGATACTGAGGGAGAGAGGGGACAGATAGAGATACTGAGGGAGAGAGGGGACAGATAGAGAGTAAGATACTGAGGGAGAGAGGGGACAGATAGAGATACTGAGGGAGAGAGGACAGATAGAGATACTGAGGGAGAGAGGGGGACAGATAGAGATACTGAGGGAGAGAGGGGACAGATAGAGAGTAACATACTGAGGGAGAGAGGGGACAGATAGAGATACTGAGGGAGAGAGGGGGACAGATAGAGAGAGAGATACTGAGGGAGAGAGGGGGAAAGATAGAGAGAGAGATACTGAGGGAGAGAGGGGACAGATAGAGATACTGAGGGAGAGAGGACAGATAGAGAGAGAGATACTGAGGGAGAGAGGGGGACAGATAGAGATACTGAGGGAGAGAGGGGACAGATAGAGATACTGAGGGAGAGAGGGGGACAGATAGAGATACTGAGGGAGAGTGGGGACAGATAGAGATACTGAGGGAGAGAGGGGACAGATAGAGATACTGAGGGAGAGAGGGGGACAGATAGAGATACTGAGGGAGAGAGGGGACAGATAGAGATACTGAGGGAGAGAGGGGACAGATAGAGATACTGAGGGAGAGAGGGGACAGATAGAGATACTGAGGGAGAGAGGACAGATAGAGAGTGAGATACTGAGGGAGAGAGGGGACAGATAGAGATACTGAGGGAGAGAGGGGACAGATAGAGAGAGAGATACTGAGGGAGAGAGGGGACAGATAGAGATACTGAGGGAGAGAGGGGACAGATAGAGATACTGAGGGAGAGAGGACAGATAGAGATACTGAGGGAGAGAGGACAGATAGAGAGTAAGATACTGAGGGAGAGAGGGGACAGATAGAGATACTGAGGGAGAGAGGACAGATAGAGAGTGAGATACTGAGGGAGAGAGGGGACAGATAGAGATACTGAGGGAGAGAGGGGACAGATAGAGATACTGAGGGAGAGAGGGGACAGATAGAGATACTGAGGGAGAGAGGGGACAGATAGAGATACTGAGGGAGAGAGGGGGACAGATAGAGATACTGAGGGAGAGAGGGGACAGATAGAGATACTGAGGGAGAGAGGGGGACAGATAGAGAGAGAGATACTGAGGGAGAGAGGGGACAGATAGAGATACTGAGGGAGAGAGGATAGATAGAGAGTAAGATACTGAGGGAGAGAGGGGACAGATAGAGAGAGAGATACTGAGGGAGAGAGGGGACAGATAGAGATACTGAGGGAGAGAGGGGACAGATAGAGATACTGAGGGAGAGAGGGGACAGATAGAGATACTGAGGGAGAGAGGACAGATAGAGATACTGAGGGAGAGAGGGGACAGATAGAGAGAGAGATACTGAGGGAGAGAGGGGACAGATAGAGATACTGAGGGAGAGAGGGGACAGATAGAGATACTGAGGGAGAGAGGGGACAGATAGAGAGTAAGATACTGAGGGAGAGAGGGGACAGATAGAGATACTGAGGGAGAGAGGACAGATAGAGAGTGAGATACTGAGGGAGAGGGGGGACAGATAGAGATACTGAGGGAGAGAGGTGACAGATAGAGAGAGAGATACTGAGGGAGAGAGGGGACAGATAGAGAGAGAGATACTGAGGGAGAGAGGGGACAGATAGAGAGTGAGATACTGAGGGAGAGAGGGGACAGATAGAGAGAGAGATACTGAGGGAGAGAGGGGACAGATAGAGAGAGAGATACTGAGGGAGAGAGGGGACAGATAGAGATACTGAGGGAGAGAGGGGACAGATAGAGATACTGAGGGAGAGAGGGGACAGATAGAGAGAGAGATACTGAGGGAGAGAGGGGACAGATAGAGAGAGAGATACTGAGGGAGAGAGGGGACAGATAGAGATACTGAGGGAGAGAGGACAGATAGAGAGAGAGGTACTGAGGGAGAGAGGGGACAGATAGAGATACTGAGGGAGAGGGGGGACAGATAGAGAGAGAGATACTGAGGGAGAGAGGGGACAGATAGAGATACTGAGGGAGAGAGGACAGATAGAGATACTGAGGGAGAGAGGGGGACAGATAGAGAGAGAGATACTGAGGGAGAGAGGGGACAGATAGAGATACTGAAGGAGAGAGGACAGATAGAGATACTGAGGGAGAGAGGGGGACAGATAGAGATACTGAGGGAGAGAGGGGACAGATAGAGATACTGAGGGAGAGAGGGGGACAGATAGAGATACTGAGGGAGAGAGGGGACAGATAGAGATAGAGATACTGAGGGAGAGAGGTGACAGATAGAGAGAGAGATACTGAGGGAGAGAGGGGACAGATAGAGAGAGAGATACTGAGGGAGAGAGGGGACAGATAGAGAGTGAGATACTGAGGGAGAGAGGGGACAGATAGAGAGAGAGATACTGAGGGAGAGAGGGGACAGATAGAGAGAGAGATACTGAGGGAGAGAGGGGACAGATAGAGATACTGAGGGAGAGAGGGGACAGATAGAGATACTGAGGGAGAGAGGGGACAGATAGAGAGAGAGATACTGAGGGAGAGAGGGGACAGATAGAGAGAGAGATACTGAGGGAGAGAGGGGACAGATAGAGATACTGAGGGAGAGAGGACAGATAGAGAGAGAGGTACTGAGGGAGAGAGGGGACAGATAGAGATACTGAGGGAGAGGGGGGACAGATAGAGAGAGAGATACTGAGGGAGAGAGGGGACAGATAGAGATACTGAGGGAGAGAGGACAGATAGAGATACTGAGGGAGAGAGGGGGACAGATAGAGAGAGAGATACTGAGGGAGAGAGGGGACAGATAGAGATACTGAAGGAGAGAGGACAGATAGAGATACTGAGGGAGAGAGGGGGACAGATAGAGATACTGAGGGAGAGAGGGGACAGATAGAGATACTGAGGGAGAGAGGGGGACAGATAGAGATACTGAGGGAGAGAGGGGACAGATAGAGAGAGAGATACTGAGGGAGAGAGGGGACAGATAGTGAGAGAGATACTGAGGGAGAGAAGGGGACAGATAGAGAGAGAGATACTGAGGGAGAGAGGGGACAGATAGAGATACTGAGGGTGAGAGGACAGATAGAGATACTGAGGGAGAGAGGGGGACAGATAGAGAGAGAGATACTGAGGGAGAGAGGGGACAGATAGAGATACTGAAGGAGAGAGGGGGACAGATAGAGATACTGAGGGAGAGAGGGGACAGATAGAGATACTGAGGGAGAGAGGGGGACAGATAGAGATACTGAGGGAGAGAGGGGTCAGATAGAGAGAGAGATACTGAGGGAGAGAGGGGACAGATAGAGATACTGAGGGAGAGAGGGGACAGATAGAGAGAGAGATACTGAGGGAGAGAGGGGACAGATAGAGATACTGAGGGAGAGAGGGGGACAGATAGAGATACTGAGGGAGAGAGGACAGATAGAGAGTAAGATACTGAGGGAGAGAGGGGAACAGATAGAGATACTGAGGGAGAGAGGGGACAGATAGAGATACTGAGGGAGAGAGGTGGACAGATAGAGATACTGAGGGAGAGAGGGGACAGATAGAGAGTAAGGTACTGAGGGAGAGAGGGGACAAATAGAGATACTGAAGGAGAGAGGGGGACAGATAGAGATACTGAGGGAGAGAGGGGACAGATAGAGATACTGAGGGAGAGAGGGGGACAGATAGAGATACTGAGGGAGAGAGGGGGACAGATAGAGAGAGAGATACTGAGGGAGAGAGGGGACAGATAGAGATACTGAGGGAGAGAGGGGACAGATAGAGAGAGAGATACTGAGGGAGAGAGGGGACAGATAGAGAGTAAGATACTGAGGGAGAGAGGGGACAGATAGAGATACTGAGGGAGAGAGGGGGACAGATAGAGAGAGAGATACTGAGGGAGAGAGGGGACAGATAGAGATACTGAGGGAGAGAGGGGACAGATAGAGAGTAAGATCCTGAGGGAGAGAGGGGACAGATAGAGATACTGAGGGAGAGAGGGGGACAGATAGAGAGAGAGATACTGAGGGAGAGAGGGGGACAGATAGAGAGAGAGATACTGAGGGAGAGAGGGGACAGATAGAGATACTGAGGGAGAGAGGGGACAGATAGAGAGAGAGATACTGAAGGAGAGAGGGGGACAGATATAGATACTGAGGGAGAGAGGGGACAGATAGAGAGAGAGATACTGAGGGAGAGAGGGGACAGATAGAGATACTGAGGGAGAGAGGGGGACAGATAGAGATACTGAGGGAGAGAGGACAGATAGAGAGTAAGATACTGAGGGAGAGAGGGGGACAGATAGAGAGAGAGATACTGAGGGAGAGAGGGGACAGATAGAGATACTGAGGGAGAGAGGGGGACAGATAGAGATACTGAGAGAGAGAGGTCAGATCGAGAGAGAGATACTGAGGGAGAGAGGGGACAGATAGAGATACTGAGGGAGAGAGGGGACAGATAGAGAGAGAGATACTGAGGGAGAGAGGGGGACAGATAGAGATACTGAGGGAGAGAGGACAGATAGAGAGTAAGATACTGAGGGAGAGAGGGGACAGATAGAGATACTGAGGGAGAGAGGACAGATAAAGAGTAAGATACTGAGGGAGAGAGGGGACAGATCGAGAGAGAGATACTGAGGGAGAGAGGGGACAGATAGAGATACTGAGGGAGAGAGGAGGACAGATAGAGAGAGAGATACTGAGGGAGAGAGGACAGATAGAGAGAGAGATACTGAGGGAGAGAGGGGACAGATCGAGAGAGAGATACTGAGGGAGAGAGGGGACAGATAGAGATACTAAGGGAGAGAGGGGACAGACAGTGAGTGAGATACTGAGGGAGAGAGGACAGATAGAGAGTGAGATACTGAGGGAGAGAGGGGGACACATAGAGATACTGAGGGAGAGAGGACAGATAGAGAGTAAGATACTGAGGGAGAGAGGGGACAGATAGAGATACTGAGGGAGAGAGGACAGATAAAGAGTAAGATACTGAGGGAGAGAGGGGACAGATCGAGAGAGAGATACTGAGGGAGAGAGGGGACAGATAGAGATACTGAGGGAGAGAGGAGGACAGATAGAGAGAGCGATACTGAGGGAGAGAGGACAGATAGAGAGAGAGATACTGAGGGAGAGAGGGGACAGATAGAGAGTGAGATACTGAGGGAGAGAGGGGACAGATAGAGATACTGAGGGAGAGAGGGGACAGATAGAGATACTGAGGGTTACTGTATCCGCCTCGCCTCCCTCTGTATCCGCCTCGCCTCCCTCTGTATCCGCCTCGCCTCCCTCTGTATCTGCCACGCCTCCCTCTGTATCTGCCTCACCTCCCTCTCTATCTTCCTCACCTCCCTCTGTATCCGCCTCACCTCCCTCTGTATCCGCCCCACCTCCCTCTGCATCCACCTCGCCTCCCTCTGTATCTGCCTCACCTCCCCTGTATCTGCCTCACCTCCCTCTGTATCCACCTCCCCTCCCTCTGTATCTGCCTCACCTCCCCCTGTATCTGCCTCACCTCCCTCTGTATCCGCCTCGCCTCCCTCTGAATCTGCCTCACCTCCCTCTGCATCCACCTCGCCTCCCTCTGTGTCCGCCTCGCCTTCCTCTGTATCCGCCTCACCTCCCTCTGTATCCGCCTCGCCTCCCTCTGTATCCGCCTCACCTCCCTCTGATTCTGCCTCACCTCCCTCTGTACCTGCCTCGCCTCCCTCTGTATCTGCCTCGCCTCCCTCTGTATCCGCCTTGCCTCCCTCCGTATCTGCCTCACCTCCCTCTGTATCTGCCTCGCCTCCCTCTGCATCCACCTTGCCTCCCTCTGTATCTGCCTCGCCTCCCTCTGTATCCACCTCACCTCCCTCTGTATCCGCCTCACCTCCCTCTGTATCTGCCTCACCTCCCTCTGTATCCGCCTCGCCTCCCTCTGTAACTGCCTTGCCTCCCCCTGTATCTGCCTCGCCTCCCTCTGTATCCGCCTCACCTCCCTCTGTATCTGCCTCGCCTCCCTCTGTATCTGCCACGCCTCCCTCTGTATCCGCCTCACCTCCCTCTGTATCTGCCTGGCCTGCCTCTGTATCCACCTCGCCTCCCACTGTATCCGCCTCACATCCCTCTGTATCCACCTCGCCTCCCTCTGTATCTGCCTCGCCTCCCTCTGTATCCGCCTCACCTCCTTTTGTTTGGGCCTTGCCTCCCTCTGTATCCACCTCGCCTCCCTCTGTATCCACCTCACCTCCCTCTGTATCCGCCTCACCTCCCTCTGTATCTACCTCACCTCCCTCAATATCCGCCTCACCTCCCTCTGTACCACCTCACCTCCCTCTGTATCCGCCTCGCCTCCCTCTGTATCTACCTTGCCTCCCTGAATATCCGCCTCACCTCCCTCTGTATCCGCCTCGCCCCCCTCTGTATCTGCCTCACCTCCCTCTGTATCCACCTCACCTCCCTCTGTATCCACCTCACCTCCCTCTGTATCTGCCTCACCTCCCTCTGTATCCGCCTCACCTCCCTCTGTATCCGCCTCGCCTCCCTCTGTATCCACCTCGCCTCCCTCAATATCCGCCTCACCTCCCTCTGTATCCACCTCGCCTCCCTCAATATCCGCCTCACCTCCCTCTGTATCCGCCTCACCTCCCTCTGCATCCACCTCGCCTCCCTCTGTATCCACCTCGCCTCCCTCTGTATCCGCCTCGCCTCCCTCTGTATCCGCCTCGCCTCCCTCAATATCCGCCTCACCTCCCTCTGTATCCACCTTGCCTCTCTATCTCTCTAACTCTTTGTCTCTCTTTTCTCTGTCTGTCGTCTCTATCTGTCTGTGCCTGTCTCTTTCTTTGTCTCTCTCTCTCGTTGTTTATGCCCCTTTATGTCTGCCTCTGTTTCAGTCTAGCTGTTTTCCTAACTCTCTCTCTCTCTCTGTGTTTTTTTAAAATCTCTTTGTCTACACCTTAAAAACTCATTAGTTTTTTTTTTATTTTCGGAGAGATTTGATTCTTCGATCAGGACCAGGAGCCCCTATTAGTCTCTGATCTGAAATTTATTTCTGTAGTGCGGCCGCCGGCCTCTTCTTGAACGTACGCAGTCAGACGCGGTGATTTTCTGCTATTTACACTCACAGTGGGAGAGGGGCCACATCTAAATCTCCTCATTTATTTTTTGTTGTACGTCTGCAGATGCGAGCAGCTTAGCCAGCTGCTGTTATTCCCACAAACTGTGCAGTGGGCGCTCAGTTGGCGCTGGTGTCATGGCTGAATCGATACACCAACATCTTGCATTTATATAGCACCCGAGACATAGTCGGCTGTCCCAATGGGCAGTCACAAACACCACATAAGGAGATATTGGGGCAGATAATGAAAAACTTGGTCAAGGAGGTAATTTTAAAGAAGGTTTTAAATGCGGGGAGAGAGGTGGTGAGGGTGAGGGAGGAACATTCCCGAGTTGGAGGCCCAGCCAGCTGAAGGCACGGCCTGCAATTGTGGGAGGAAGGAAAATGGGGATGGGCCTGAGGGCAGAATTAGAGGAGAGGGGATCTCGGAGAGTTGCAGGGCTGGAGGAGGCCACTGAGGTAGGGAGGGATGAGGTCATGGAGGGATTTGCCAATCGAGGATAAGACTTTTGATTTCAAGGGGTTGTCTGGCTGGGAGCCAATGTAGATCAGTGATTGCAGGGGTGATGCTGGAATAGTAATGTGTGCCCAATGTGGACATGGCCACTAGGCCAGCATTTGTTGCCCATCCCTAATTGCCCTTGAGGCGGTGATGATGACTTGCCTTCTTGAATCGTTGCACTCCATGTGGAGTAGGTACATTCACTGTGCTGTTAGGGAGGGAGTTCCATTTTTGTGACCCAGCGACAGTGAAGGAACGGAGATATATTTCCAGGTCAGTATGGTGAGTGACCTGGAAGTGAAGTTCTAGGTGGTGGTGTTCCCCTGTATCTCCTGCATTTGCCTTTCTAGGTGGTAGCGGTTGATGATTTGGAAGGTTTTGTAAAAGGAACCTTGATGAGTTGCTGCAGTGCATCTTGTAGATGGTGCAAGGGAATATTTAAGGTGGTGGATGGGGTACCGATCAAACAGAATGCTTTGTACCGGAAGGAGCTTCCTGAGTGTTGATGGAGCTGCACTTACTCTGGCAGGTGGAGAGAATTCCATCACACTCCAGACTTATCCCTTGTCGATGTTGCACAGGAATTTGGGAGTCAGGGGGTGAGTTACTTGCCACATGATTTCCTAGCTCTGACTTGCTCCTGTACCCACATGGTGCATGTGTCTGGTCCACTTAGATTTCTGGTCAGTGGTAACCCCCCCCACCCAGGTTGTTGATGGTGGGGCTCACTGGTGGCAATGCCACTGAATGTCAAGCAAAGGTTGTTAGACTGTCTTGTTTGTGATGGTCATTGCCTGGCATTTGTGTGGTTACTTTCCTGAATTGAAAAGCTGCCCAGGCCTTCCTGCATGCAGGCATGGACTGCTTCAGTATCTGAGCAATCGCGAATGGTGCTGAAGATTGTTCGCTGATGGCTGCGCATCGCCACTTCTGACCTTACGATGGAGGCAGGTCAACAACACCAACACCAGATCCATTCTCGTATCGCCCTCTCTGTATTGGACATAACTAATGTCATTGTTTCTCCGGCACCCAAATGTATATGTACCTCCCCAGTCCCCCCCCGCACCACCCCCCGTCCGTCCCCCCCCGCCCCACACGCCCATAAACAGGTGCCTACTTATGTGTTAAAAATATTGCTACCTGTACAGAGTGGCTGTTGTTGAGCTAGTGCACAATATCGTGCCAGTTTTGTTTTTAGTTTTCTTCTCTTCCTTGTATATATATATATATATATTTAATTCTGTGTACATAACTGTAAATATACTTTGTTCAAAAACCCCATAAAAAAACATTTATTAAAAAAATGATGGAGGCGGGCCATTGGTAACACAGCTGAAGGTGGTTGGGCCTAGGACATACCCTGAGGATCTCCTGCAGTGATGTCCTGGAACTAAGTTGATTGATCTCCAACCTCCACAACCATCTCCCTTTGTGCCGGGTATGACTCCAGCCGGCAGAAAGAATCCCCTCCAATTTCCATTGACTCCAGTTTTTCTGGGGCACCTTGATGTCACACTCAGGCACATGCTGCCTGGATACTAAGAGCAGTCACTCTCACCTCAGGAATTTGGCTCTTTTGCCCATTTTAATCCTCCGACAGTATAATGCTCCCTCAAAACAGATCCTCTGACAGTGCAGCACTCCCTCAGTACTGATCCTCTGACAGTGCAGCACTCTCTCAGTACTGATCCCCTGACAGTGCTGCACTCCCTCAGTACTGACCCTCTGACAGAGCGGCACTCCCTCAGTACTGACCCACTGAGAGTGCTGCACTCCCTCAGTACTGATCCTCTGACAGTGCAGCGCTCCCTCAGTACTGACCCTCTGACAGTGCAGCAGACCCTCAGTACTGACCCTCTGACAGTGTAGCATTCCCTCAGTACTGACACTCTGACAGCGCTGCACTCCCTCAGTACTGACCCTCTGACAGCGCTGCACTCCCTCAGTACTGACCCTCTGACAGTGCAGCGCTCCCTCAGTACTGACCCTCTGACAGTGCAGCAGACCCTCAGTACTGACCCTCTGACAGTGCAGCATTCCCTCAGTACTGACACTCTGACAGCGCTGCACTCCCTCAGTACTGACCCTCTGACAGCGCTGCACTCCCTCAGTACTGACCCTCTGACAGCGCTGCACTCCCTCAGTACTGACCCCCTGACAGTGCGGCACTCCCTCAGTACTGATCCTTCGACAATGCGGCGCTCCCTCAGTAGAGACCGTATGTACTTAAAGGTGTTGTCCTCTGAGTCATGGCAGACAATCGTTCAAAGGAAGTAAGGTGGCAGGGCAGCACGGTGGCGCAGTGGGTTAGCACTGCTGCCTCACGGTGCCGAGGTCCTAGGTTCGATCCCGGCTCTGGGTCACTGTCTGTGTGGAGTTTTCACATTCTCCCCGTGCTTGCATCGGTTTTGCCCCCACAACCCAAAGATGTGCACGGTAGGTGGATTGGCCACGCTAAATTGCCCCTTAATTGGATAAAATAATTGGGTACCCCCAATTTAAAAAAAAAAAACATTTTTAAAAAAAGGGCAGTAAGGTGTTAACGATGCAAGCAGTGCAGGGGAGGCAGCAACTTGTGAATGATGAATGTGACTTTCAAATTTAGTGAAGTTCCTTTCTGGTTAATGAGCAGATGTGCTGAGCCGGATTGTAAAGTGGGAGAAGTGAGAGGGGGAATGACCTCGGAGGTTCCTGCAGGTGTTCTCTGATGGGCAATATGTCCTGTGTTCACACACTGCTGAGGGTTGACGATGAATTACTGGGGAATGTGTGTGCAGAATGTTGCTAATCCCATTGAATGAAGAGTTTAATTTGGTGTGCAATGGAGCTGCGATGTGACAGAGCTGGTCCTGGGTGGCTCAGTGTCGATGGAGTATGCCGATCAGTGTCTGACAGCTTTAATCATGCTGATTAGTTGAATGCCGCCTATTAATTTACACTAATCATAACATGGATAGGAAACGCTTTTACCAGCTGTGAAATGCCAGGCAGCGGAAATTAAACTAAAATAAGCTTCAGGCCGTCAGGGTTTCCATTCGAAACTTTCTGCCTTTGCTCTCCTATCCACCTGATTGTGTTCTTCAGCTCGCTGTCTGTCTCTTGCTCTCCTTTGCAAACTCTCACTATCAATCTCTCTATCCATCATTCTCTCTCTGTCAAAATCACATTCTTTCTTTCCCTTGCTGTTTTTCCTCTCTGTCTATCTCTTGGTCTGTCTGTCTCTCTCTCTCTCTCTCGCTCGCTCTGTCCCTCTCTGTCTCTTTCTATTTTTCTCTCTATCTGCCCCTCTGTCTGTCTCTCTCACTTGCTCTCTGTCCCTCTCTGTCTCTTTCTATTTCTCTCTCTATCTGCCCCTCTGTCTGTCTCTCTCACTTGCTCTCTGTCCCTCTCTGTCTCTTTCTATTTCTCTCTCTATCTGCCCCTCTGTCTGTCTCTCTCACTTGCTCTCTGTCCCTCTCTGTCTCTTTCTATTTTTCTTTCTGTCTGCCCCTCTGTCTGTCTCTCTCACTTGCTCTCTGTCCCTCTCTGTCTCTTTCTATTTCTCTCTCTATCTGCCCCTCTGTCTGTCTCTCTCACTTGCTCTCCGTCCCTCTCTGTCTCTTTCTATTTCTCTCTCTATCTGCCGCTCTGTCTGTCTCTCTCACTTGCTCTCTGTCCCTCTCTGTCTCTTTCTATTTTTCTCTCTATCTGCCCCTCTGTTTGTCTTTCTCACTTGCTCTCTGTCCCTCTCTGTCTCTTTCTATTTCTCTCTCTATCTGCCCCTCTGTCTGTCTCTCTCACTTGCTCTCTGTCCCTCTCTGTCTCTTTCTATTTTTCTCTCTATCTGCCTCTCTGTCTGTCTCTCTCACTTGCTCTCTGTCCCTCTCTGTCTCTTTCTATTTTTCTCTCTATCTGCCTTTCTGTCTCTCTGTGTCTCTCTGCCTCTCTGCCCCGTCCCCATTTCTCTGTCTACCTCTCTCGCTCTCTGTCCCTGTCACTGTCACTCTATCTTTCCCTGTCCTTTTCTCTCTTCCATTTCACTCTGTCTCATTGTCTCCATCCCGCTCTGTCTCTCTGTACGGCTGCTCCTGTCTCTCTCCAGCTCTCTAATCTCTGCAGCCGACTCCTCTCTTTCCTGTCTGTGTGAGTTTTTAAAAATTAATTTTCACGGGATATAGGCGTCGCCTGCTCGTCCAGCATTTATTGTTCATCCCTAGTTGCCCTTGAGAAGGTGGTGGTGAGCAGCCTTCTTGAACCTGAGGTGCAGGTACACCCACTGTGCTGTTAGCGAAGGAGTTCCAGGTGAAGGAACAGCGATATATTTCCATGTCAGGGTGCTGAATGACTTGGAGGGGAACCTCCAGGTGGTGGGGTTCCCAGGTATCTGCTGCCCTTGTCCTTCTAGATGGTAGTGGTCATGGGTTTGGAAGGTGCAGTCTAAGAAGCCTTGGTGAGTTACTGCAGTGCATCTTGTAGATGGTACACACGGCTGCCACTGTGCATCGGTGGTGGAGGGAGTGAATGTTTGTGGAAGGGGCAGCAATCAAGCGGGGCTGCTTAGTCCTGGGTGGGTTTTTAGAGCTGCACTCATCCAGGCAAGTGGAGAGTATTCCTTCACACTCCTGACTTGTGCCTTGTAGATGGTGGACAGACTTTGGGTGGGGGGGGGGCTCAGGAGGTGAGTTACTCCCCGCAGGATTCCTAGACTCTGACCTGCTCTTGTAGCCACAGTATTAATGTGGCTAGTCCAGTTCAGTTTCTGATCAATGGTAACCCCCAGGATGCTGATCATGGGGGTTCAGAGATGGTAATGTCACTGAATGTCAAGAGGCGATGGTTAGATCCTCTCCTTTGGACAGATATGAGGAGACATTTCTTCACACGAAGAGTGGTGAGCCTGTGAAATTCATTAGCACAGGAAGTAGTTGATGCTAAAACTTTGAATATGACGCGACTAGATTTGGCACGTGGGGAGATTGGGATCAAAGGCTATGGGGAGAAAGCAGGATTAGGCCATTGAGTTGGATGATCAGCCATGATCGTGATGAATGGTGGAGCAGGCTCGAAGGGCGAAAAGGCCTCCTCCTGCTCCTATCTTCTATGTATGTATTTATCTATGAGGGAGATGGTCATTGCCTGGCACTTGAGTGGCACAAATATTATTTGTCACTTGTCAGCCCAAGCTTGAATATTGTCCAGTTCTTGATGTATTTGAACATGAATTGCTTCAGTATCTGAGGAGTTGCGAATGGCGCTGAACATTGTGTAGTCAACGAACATCCCTACTTCTGACCTTATGATAGAAGGGAGGTCATTGATGAAGCAGCTAAAGATGGTTGGGCCTAGGACACGACCCTGAGGAACTCCTGCAGTGATGTCCGGGAACTGAGATGATTGACCTCCCACCACCACAACCATCTTCCTTTGTGCCGGATATGACTCCAACCAGCGGAGCGTTTTCCCCCTGATTCCCATTGACTCCAGTTTAGCAAAGACTCCTTGATGCCAAACTCCATTAAATGCTGCCTTGATGTCAAGGGCAGTCTCTCTCACCTCACCTCTGGCATTCAGTTCTTTTGTCCATGTTTGAACCCAGGCTGTAAAGAGGTCAGGAGCTGAGTGACCCTGGCAGAACCCAAACTGAGTGTTTGTGAGCAGGTTATTGCCGGGTAATTGCCGCTTGATAGCACTGTTAATGACTCCTTCCACCTTCCACCAATTAGCTGATGATGGAGAGCAGGTTGATAGGGCAGTAATTGGCTGGGTTGGGTTTGTCCTGTTTCTTGTCTACAGGACACACCTGGGCAATTTTCTACATTGCCGGATAGATGCCAGTGTTGTAGCTGTCCTGGAACAGCTTGGCTAGGGGTGTGGCAAGTTCTGGAGCACAAGTCTTCAGTACTATTGCTGGAATATTGTCAGGGCCCATAGGCTTTGCAGAATCCAGTGCCTCCAGCCGTTTCTTGATATCACGTGGAACGAATCGTATTGGCTGAAGACTGACATCTGTGATGCTGGGGACCACCAGAGGAGGCCCAGATTGAGCATCCACTCGGCACATCTGGCTGAAGATTGTTGCGAATGCCTCAGCCATGTTTTTTGCACATATGTGCTGGGTTCCTCCATCATTGAGGATGGGGATATTTGTGGAGCCTCCTCCAGTGAGTTGTTTAATAGTCATCACCATTCACGGCTGGATGTGGCAGGACTGCAGAGCTTGGATTTGATGTGTTGGTTGTGGAATCACTTAGCTCTGTCTATTACTTGCTGCTCATGCTGTTTGGCACACAAGTAGTCCTGTGTTGGAGCTTTATCAGGTCAACCTCATTTTTCAGTATGCCTGGTGTTGCTCCTGGCACGCTCTCCTGCATTCTTCATTGAACCAAGGTCGATTCCCTGGCTTGGTGGTAATAGTAGAGTGTGGGATATTCCCGGCCATGAGGTTGTAGATTGTGATTGAATACAATTCTGCTGATGGCCCACAGTGCCTCACAGATGCCCAGTCTTGAGTTGCTAGATCTGTTCAAAGTCCATCCCATTTAGCACGGTGGTAGTGCCACACAACATGATGGAGGGTATCCTCAATGTGAAGACGGGACCACCTGCTACTGTCCCAGTCTCGGAGCTATGTCCATTAGGGACCGGTCAGCTCAGTCTGTGGTGCTGCTACTGAGTTATTCTTGGCGATGGACATTGAAGACCCCACCCAGAGTACATTCTTGCCACCCTCAGTGCTTCCTCCAAGTGGTGTTCAACATGGAGGAGTACGGATTCATCAGCTGACGGTGGCTGGTACGTGGTAATCAGCAGGAGGTTTCCTTGCCCATGTTTAACCTGAAGCCACGAGACTTCATGTGGTCCAGAGTCAATGTTGAGGACTCCGAGGTCAACTCCCTCCCTCTGCTGGGTCTGTCCTGCGGTGAGACAGGACATATCCAGGGATGGGGATCGTGGTGTCTGGGGAATTGTCGGTAAGCTATGGTTGTGTGAGCATGACTATGTCAGGCTGTTGCTTGACTAGTCTGTGAGACAGCTCTCCCAGTTTTAGGTTAGGAGAGGCCTCCAGATGTTAGTAAGGACATTGCATGGTCGACAGGACTGGGTTTGCCAATGTTGTTTCCGGTGCCTAGGTCGATGCTGGGTGATCTGTCTGGTTTCATTCCTTTGCATTTTCTTTGTAGCGGTTTGAATACGACTGAATTGCTCGCTCGGCCATTTCACAGGGCATTGAAGAGTCAACCACATTGCTTTGGGTCGGGATTCCCTTCCCTCAAAGACAGAAGTGAACCCGATGGGTTTTTATTACAATCAACAGTGGTTTCATGGCCAGCATTCGATGGATTCCTGGGTCGGAGAATCTCCAGGGGCTGGCGTGAATCTCGCCCCTGCTGTGTCCCGAATTCTCCGCCACCAGAGAATCGGCGAGGGCGGAAATCGCGCCGCGCCGGTCGGCGGGCTCCCCCCCTGGTGATTCTCCGGCCCGCGATGGGCCGAAGTCCCGCCGCTGTCAACCCTCGCCAGTCGCCGTGGATTGAACCACCTACCTGACCGGTGGGACAAGGCGGCGCGGGCAGGCTCCGGGGCCCACCGATCGGCGGGCGGGCCTGTGCCGTGGGGGCACTCCTTTTCTTCCGCCTTCGCCATGGTCTTCACTGTGGCAGAGGCGGAAGACACCCCCTCCACTGCGCATGCGCGGGGATGCCGTGAGCGGCCGCTGACGCTCCCGTGCATGCGTCGCCCGGCGAAGACCTTTCGGCCCCAGCTGGCATGGCACCAAAGGCCTTTCCCGCCAGCCGGTGGAGCGGAAACCACTCCGGCGCGGGCCTAGCCCCTCAAGGTGAGGGCTTGGCCCCTAAAGGTGCGGAGACTTCCACACCTTTGGGGCGGCCCGACGCCGGAGTGGTCCCCGCCACTCCCTCCCGCCGGGACCCCCGCCCCGCTGGGTAGGGGAGAACCCCGCCCCTGATGTTTTCATTAAGTTTCAAAAAAACATTCCACCATCTGCTGTGATGAGATTGTAACCAGTGTCACCAGAGTCACTCTGGGTCTACCACACTGCCACTGCCTCCCCTCTGTGCGTGGCTCTCTCTATCTATCTGTCTGTCACTCTCTCCTAATCTCTCTTTGATCCTTGGTGTGTCTGTTGCAGCCTGTGTTGAACAGTGGGGTGAAATCTCCGCCGGCAGGATTGCCCGTTCTAGCGGCAGCGCACCCTGCCCGCGGGTTTCCCGGCAGCGTGGGGAGGCTCCAATTGGAAATCCCGTTGGCCAGCGGTGGGGAGAAAGAATCCCGCTGCCAGGGACGGGGAGAGACCCGCGGCTGAGGAGGCGGAGTATTCACTCCAGTGAGTGCTACTCGGTTCCGCCTCCACTCTCCAACTCGACCTGCGCAAGGTGCAGGCTTAGCAGCTCGGTGCTAAGGCCCCAGTGATAATTGTCGGTCTGTGGCTGGATTAGTTATTCAGCGTCACCCAGGGGAACAAACATTCCAATTACACTCGGCACCTGAAGAGAGGGAGAGGGAGAGAGTGATATAGACAGGTGGGCACTGACGGACTGGCACAAAGACACAATTATAACGAGAAACACACACACAGCGAGAGAGAGGCTAAATATTCTTTGTTCCCAGGGTATTAGTGATGTATAATTCCGGACAGGAAATGTTCTTCGCCAGCGACCCAGGTTCTATTCTGTGTTACATTAGGGCAGAGGTGGTTTCGATGTTTGTTCCAATTTAAAAGCCTGAATTTCCTTGAACTGTTTGAGTTACCCACAATTCCCCCATCGAGTCTCCACTGACCTGTCTGAGCCTGTTTGAGGCTGAGAGTTTCCTGGCTTTGCGTGGCTCCTGCAGTGTGCGTGAGGTGGGGGCACAAAGGGGCAGAGTGGAGTCACAGAGCAATGGGGGGGGGGGGTGGGGGGGGGGAGGTTGGAGGCAGAGAGGGAGTGGAGAAGGGGTGAATTGAAGGGGATGGAGAATACAGAGGGACGGGCAAAGAGTTAGGGAAGAGAGAGCGAGAGGATAAGGGAGAGAGAGGGGGAAGGAGTGGGGGTATTGAGGAGAGAGGTGGGGAAGGTGGAGGAGGAAGGGGAAAGAGAAGAAACATGGGGATAGAAACGGCAGGGAGGGAGAGAAGAGTAGGGGAAGGAGAAGGGAGAAAGAGAGAGAAGGGAAAGGAGAGAAGAGAAGGGGGAAGAAGAGGAAAAGGGGAAGGAGAGAGGACAAGGGAATAGAGGAGGGCTAGCGTGGAGGACTGATTACATTGAGGAGCTGGTGCATAATTGGTGACGGAGGGAGAGGTTAGTCATCCTGACTGGCGAGGCAGTAGAAGCAGCTTGATGAGCAGGGTAGAACATTGTGTCTGTCATCGTATGAATTAATCAGTCAGAGCAACAAAGCTTGTCCTTAAACAGGCGTCAGATTCATTTGTACAGTTTGATTGGAGCCTTGATTAAATTAGAAGTCGACACAAATAAAATAAACAGATGGAGGTGAGCGGTGAGGGGATAAAAACAGGCTGACAGCTAGCTTGGTGAAGCATCAAGTGTACAGAATCACTCCCACTGTATCACCAATTCATTCTCTTCACTATTACAGCCTCCTGCCCTCACCCCACCACCATCACTGACGCATAGGCCAAAGGCCCATCCACTGTAGCAGTGGACAGACTGCCAAACTGGACGACCAACTAACCTCCAGCATGATTCCAAACATTTCCTGACATAGGAAGAGTTAAGCAGAGAGCAATGCTCGCTCTGCATGGAAGCATCGAACAGTCCAGATGGCAGGAGAGGAGGGGGAGCTCAACCCCAGTGAGAGTCAGCACCTTCAGGAGAGGAGGGGGAGCTGAACTCCAGTGAGAGTCAGCATCTTCATTGAGAGGAGGGGAGCTGAACCCCAGTGAGAGTCAGCACCTTCAGGAGAGGAGGGGGAGCTGAACCCCAGTGAGAGTCAGCACCTTCAGGGAGAGGAGGGGGAGCTGAAACCCAGTGAGAGTCAGCACCTTCAGGAGAGGAGGGGGAGCTGAACTCCAGTGAGAGTCAGCACATTCAGGGAGAGGAGGGGAGCTGAACCCCAGTGAGAGTCAGCACCTTCAGGGAGAGGAGGGGGAGCTGAACCCCAGTGAGAGTCAGCACCTTCAGGAGAGGAGGGGGAGCTGAACCCCAGTGAGAGTCAGCACCTTCAGGGGAGTAGGGGGAGCTGAACCCCAGTGAGAGTCAGCACCTTCAGGGAGAGGAGGGGAGCTGAACCCCAGTGAGAGTCAGCACCTTCAGGGAGAGGAGGGGGAGCAGAACCCCAGTGAGAGTCAGCACCTTCAGGAGAGGAGGGGGAGCTGAACCCCAGTGAGAGTCAGCACCTTCAGGAGAGGAGGGGGAGCTGATCCCCAGTGAGAGTCAGCACCTTCAGGAGAGGCGGAGGAGCTGATCCCCAGTGAGAGTCAGCACCTTCAGGAGGGGAGGGGGAGCTGAACCCCAGTGAGAGTCAGCAGCTTCAGGACAGGAGGAGGAGCTGAACCCCAGTGAGAGTCAGCACCTTCAGGGAGAGGAGGAGAGCTGAACCCCAGTGAGAGTCAGCACCTTCAGGGAGAGGAGGGGGAGCTGTACCCCAGTGAGAGTCAGCACCTTCAGGGAGAGGAGGGGGAGCTGAACTCCAGTGAGAGTCAGCGCCTTCAGGATAGGAGGGGGAGCTGAACCCCAGTGAGAGTCAGCACCTTCAGGGAGAGGAGGGGAGCTGAACCCCAGTGAGAGTCAGCACCTTCAGGAGAGGAGGGGGAGCTGAACCCCAGTGAGAGTCAGCGCCTTCAGGAGAGGAGGGGGAGCTGAACCCCAGTGAGAGTCAGCACCTTCAGGAGGGGAGGGGGAGCTGAACCCCAGTGAGATTCAGCAGCTTCATGAGAGGAGGAGGAGCTGAACACCAGTGAGAGTCAGCACCTTCAGGAGAGGAGGGGGAGCTGAACCCCAGTGAGAGTCAGCACCTTCAGGAGGGGAGAGGGAGCTGAACCCCAGTGAGGGTCAGCACCTTCAGGAGAGGAGGGGGAGCTGAACCCCAGTGAGAGTCAGCACCTTCAGGAGGGGAGAGGGAGCTGAACCCCAGTGAGAGTCAGCACCTTCAGGAGGGGAGGGGGAGCTGAACCCCAGTGAGAGTCAGCACCTTCAGGAGAGGAGGGGGAGCTGAACCCCAGTGAGAGTCAGCACCTTCAGGGGAGTAGGGGAGCTGAACCCCAGTGAGAGCACCTTCAGGGAGAGGAGGGGGAGCTGAACCCCAGTGAGAGTCAGCACCTTCAGGGAGAGGAGGGGATGCTGAACCCCAGTGAGAGTCAGCACCTTCAGGAGAGGAGGGGGAGCTGAACCCTAGTGAGAGTCAGCACCTTCAGGAGAGGAGGGGGAGCTGAACCCCTGTGAGAGTCAGCACCTTCAGGAGAGGAGGGGGAGCTGAACCCCAGTGAGAGTCAGCACCTTCAGGAGAGGAGGGGGAGCTGAACCCCAGTGAGAGTCAGCACCTTCAGAAGAGGAAGTGGAGCTGAACCCCAGTGAGAGTCAGCACCTTCAGGGGAGTAGGGGAGCTGAACCCCAGTGAGAGTCAGCACCTTCAGGGAGAGGAGGGGGAGCTGAACCCCAGTGAGAGTCAGCACCATCGGGAGAGGAGGGGGAGCTGAACCCCAGCGAGAGTCAGCACCTTCAGTGAGAGGAGGGGGAGCTGAACCCCAGTGAGAGTCAGCACCTTCAGGGAGAGGAGGGGATGCTGAACCCCAGTGAGAGTCAGCACCTTCAGGAGAGGAGGGGGAGCTGAACCCCAGTGAGAGTCAGCACCTTCAGGAGAGAGGGGAGCTGGACCCCAGTGAGAGTCAGCACCTTCAGAAGAGGAAGTGGAGCAGAACCCCAGTGAGAGTCAGCACCTTCAGGGGAGTAGGGGGAGCTGAACCCCAGTGAAAGTCAGCACCTTCAGGGAGAGGAGGGGGAGCTGAACCCCAGTGAGAGTCAGCACCATCGGGAGAGGAGGGGGAGCTGAACCCCAGCGAGAGTCAGCACCTTCAGTGAGAGGAGGGGGAGCTGAACCCCAGTGAGAGTCAGCACCTTCAGGGAGAGGAGGGGATGCTGAACCCCAGTGAGAGTCAGCACCATCGGGAGAGGAGGGGGAGCTGAACCCCAGCGAGAGTCAGCACCTTCAGTGAGAGGAGGGGGAGCTGAACCCCAGTGAGAGTCAGCACCTTCAGGGAGAGGAGGGGATGCTGAACCCCAGTGAGAGTCAGCACCTTCAGGAGAGGAGGGGGAGCTGAACCCCAGTGAGAGTCAGCACCTTCAGGAGAGGAGGGGAGCTGGACCCCAGTGAGAGTCAGCACCTTCAGAAGAGGAAGTGGAGCTGAACCCCAGTGAGAGTCAGCACCTTCAGGGGAGTAGGGGGAGCTGAACCCCAGTGAAAGTCAGCACCTTCAGGGAGAGGAGGGGAGATGAACCCCAGTGAGAGTCAGCACCTTCAGGGAGAGGAGGGGATGCTGAACCCCAGTGAGAGTCAGCACCTTCAGGAGAGGAGGGTGGGCTGAACCCCAGTGAGAGTCAGCACCTTCAGCAGAGGAGGGGGAGCTGAACCCCAGTGAGAATCAGCACCTTCAGGAGAGGAGGGGGTGCTGAACCCCAGTGAGAGTCAGCGCCTTCAGGAGAGGAGGGGGAGCTGAACCCCAGTGAGAGTCAGCACCTTCAGGAGGGGAGGGGGAGCTGAACCCCAGTGAGATTCAGCAGCTTCATGAGAGGAGGAGGAGCTGAACACCAGTGAGAGTCAGCACCTTCAGGAGAGGAGGGGGAGCTGAACCCCAGTGAGAGTCAGCACCTTCAGGAGGGGAGAGGGAGCTGAACCCCAGTGAGGGTCAGCACCTTCAGGAGAGGAGGGGGAGCTGAACCCCAGTGAGAGTCAGCACCTTCAGGAGGGGAGGGGGAGCTGAACCCCAGTGAGAGTCAGCACCTTCAGGAGAGGAGGGGGAGCTGAACCCCAGTGAGAGTCAGCACCTTCAGGGGAGTAGGGGAGCTGAACCCCAGTGAGAGCACCTTCAGGGAGAGGAGGGGGAGCTGAACCCCAGTGAGAGTCAGCACCTTCAGGGAGAGGAGGGGATGCTGAACCCCAGTGAGAGTCAGCACCTTCAGGAGAGGAGGGGGAGCTGAACCCTAGTGAGAGTCAGCACCTTCAGGAGAGGAGGGGGAGCTGAACCCCTGTGAGAGTCAGCACCTTCAGGAGAGGAGGGGGAGCTGAACCCCAGTGAGAGTCAGCACCTTCAGGAGAGGAGGGGGAGCTGAACCCCAGTGAGAGTCAGCACCTTCAGAAGAGGAAGTGGAGCTGAACCCCAGTGAGAGTCAGCACCTTCAGGGGAGTAGGGGAGCTGAACCCCAGCGAGAGTCAGCACCTTCAGGGAGAGGAGGGGGAGCTGAACCCCAGTGAGAGTCAGCACCATCGGGAGAGGAGGGGGAGCTGAACCCCAGCGAGAGTCAGCACCTTCAGTGAGAGGAGGGGGAGCTGAACCCCAGTGAGAGTCAGCACCTTCAGGGAGAGGAGGGGATGCTGAACCCCAGTGAGAGTCAGCACCTTCAGGAGAGGAGGGGGAGCTGAACCCCAGTGAGAGTCAGCACCTTCAGGAGAGAGGGGAGCTGGACCCCAGTGAGAGTCAGCACCTTCAGAAGAGGAAGTGGAGCAGAACCCCAGTGAGAGTCAGCACCTTCAGGGGAGTAGGGGGAGCTGAACCCCAGTGAAAGTCAGCACCTTCAGGGAGAGGAGGGGGAGCTGAACCCCAGTGAGAGTCAGCACCATCGGGAGAGGAGGGGGAGCTGAACCCCAGCGAGAGTCAGCACCTTCAGTGAGAGGAGGGGGAGCTGAACCCCAGTGAGAGTCAGCACCTTCAGGGAGAGGAGGGGATGCTGAACCCCAGTGAGAGTCAGCACCATCGGGAGAGGAGGGGGAGCTGAACCCCAGCGAGAGTCAGCACCTTCAGTGAGAGGAGGGGGAGCTGAACCCCAGTGAGAGTCAGCACCTTCAGGGAGAGGAGGGGATGCTGAACCCCAGTGAGAGTCAGCACCTTCAGGAGAGGAGGGGGAGCTGAACCCCAGTGAGAGTCAGCACCTTCAGGAGAGGAGGGGAGCTGGACCCCAGTGAGAGTCAGCACCTTCAGAAGAGGAAGTGGAGCTGAACCCCAGTGAGAGTCAGCACCTTCAGGGGAGTAGGGGGAGCTGAACCCCAGTGAAAGTCAGCACCTTCAGGGAGAGGAGGGGAGATGAACCCCAGTGAGAGTCAGCACCTTCAGGGAGAGGAGGGGATGCTGAACCCCAGTGAGAGTCAGCACCTTCAGGAGAGGAGGGTGGGCTGAACCCCAGTGAGAGTCAGCACCTTCAGCAGAGGAGGGGGAGCTGAACCCCAGTGAGAATCAGCACCTTCAGGAGAGGAGGGGGTGCTGAACCCCAGTGAGAGTCAGCACCTTCAGAAGAGGAGGGGGAGCAGAACCCCAGTGAGAGTCAGCACCTTCAGGGAGAGGAGGGGGAGCTGAACCCCAGTGAGAGTCAGCAACTTCAGGGAGAGGAGGGGATGCTGAACCCCAGTGCGAGTCAGCACCTTCAGGAGAGGAGGGGGAGCTGAACCCCAGTGAGAGTCAGCACCTTCAGGAGAGGAGGGGGAGCTGAACCCCAGTGAGAGTCAGCACCTTCAGGGAGAGGATGGGGAGCTGAACCCCAGTGAGAGTCAGCACCTTTGTCGAATTTCCTGAACACTCGCATTCCAACATGAATGGCACTGTTTGGTTGAGGGGGTGAAGGGGGGGGGGGTCCGTCGATCGTATTGAACTTGCAGAGTTAATCCATTTTGTCTCAAAGAGTGAATAGTTTAAGAGGAAAGTGATTCTACTCACATTCTCCAATTGCTCTTAGGCTGCAGAAGCTCAATTTTCAGCTAATATTAAGGTCGTGACAGCATGCTATGAGGGCCTGGTACGACATAATAGCGAAAGAATTGTAAATATTGGGTCTAGTGAATGCAGCATGAGGAGCTGATGGGTTCCATTGGCTGCTCCTGGCTTTGCTCGGCTGTGCTGAGCAATCATTTTTCATACTCCACTGTGTCACATTAGATTTTCGGAGGTGCAGTGTGTCAGGTACACAGCATTAGTAACACTTTAAGCTGTAATGAACCCATTCATTTATCCTCCACACTTCTTATGAATACATAAACAGCTCCTCGACTGTGACAGACAAACTCTGAGAGGGAAGGTGTCCACAGGCTTTCCAGCACGACATTATTTTTCCCAGTGACCCAGGGAGGCACCGGCTGCAAAGGAACGATCATCTTTAGCCGAATCATTTAACACTTTCAGTGCTTGTGTTGTTCGGTCCAGCCTTTGAATCTGCAAATAAACAAGGGTGGGTCAGATTTAAGCAGCTCTTTTACTGGAGAAGGGACAAATGGAGGGGGAATTCCACAGTTTAGGGCTGAGACTGCCAATCGGGAAGTGGTGAAAATCAGGAAGCACATAAGTTGAGGCAGAATTTTACGCACCCCCCCCCCAAGGCGGGCTGTGAAGCGGCCTGGGGAGTGTAAAATTGAATGGACAGGATTCCCCCTGGGGTCCCACCCATCCCGACCGAGATGCAATTTCATGCTTGGGCGGGCAGGGCCTCAGCGCGAAACACGCCGCTTCACCTATTAAGGCCTTTAAGTGGCCTTTTCCCCCCCAGCGCCAATGTTAACACAAGTGGGTGCGGGTAGGGGGAGAAACAAGACGTTTCTTTATCTCGGGTGGGGGCACTCACTCTGAAGGCACCCGCAGAGTTGGGGCACCCTGGGCGGGATTCTCCACTCCCACGCCGAAGTGGCCGCGCCGCCGTGAACGCCGTCGAGGTTCACGACGGCGCGGAACGGCCCCGGTCCCGACCGATTCACGCCCTGACAATGGGCCAGTATCGGGGCCGCGTCATCTACACGCGCCAGGCCTTGTCGCCCGCGTAAAAGCGGCGCCGCAGAGATGACGCGGCCGGCGCCGCATAACGGGCGTCACCCGCGCATGCGTGGTTGTCGTCCTCTCTAAATCCGCCCCGCAAGAAGATGGGAGACAATCTTGCGGGGCCGCAGAAGGAAGGAGGTGCTCCTTCAGAGAGGATGGCCCGACGATCGGTGGGCACCGATCGAGGGCCACCCCACATTCCAGGTGAAGCCCGGTGCAGGATCCCCCTCGCCCCCCTACAGGCCGCCCCCCCCCCCAGCGCTAACGCACCGCACACGACTGCAGCGACCAGGTGTGGACGGCGCCGGGGGGAACCCACCGTTTTGACCTGGCCGCTCGGCCCATCCGGGCCTGAGAATAGCGGGGGTGCCGGAGAATCACCACTTTGGGTGTCTCCGGCGATTCTCCGGCCTGCGAAACTCGACCGGGCCGTTCCCGAAGGGTTTATGGGATGTAATGTGTGTTTAAGAGACTATGGGGTATAATGGGTGTGCGAGGGTTTATGGGGTGTAATGTGTGTTCAAGAGAGTATGGGGTATAATGGGCGTGCGAGGGTTTATGGGGTGTAATGTGTGTTCAAGAGAGTATGGGGTATAATGGGCGTGCGAGGGTTTATGGGGTGTAATGTGTGTTTAAGAGACTATGGGGTATAATGGGCGTGCGAGGGTTTATGGGGTGTAATGTGTGTTTAAGAGAGTATGGGGTATAATGAGTGTGCGAGGGTTTATGGGGTGTAATGTGTGTTCAAGAGAGTATGGGGTATAATGGGCGTGCGAGGGTTTATGGGGTGTAATGTGTGTTTACGAGAGTATGGGGTATAATGGGCGTGCGAGGGTTTATGGGGTGTAATGTGTGTTTAAGAGGGTATGGGATATAATGTGTGTGTGAGGGTTTATGGGGTGTAATGTGTATTTAAGAGAGTATGGGGTATAATGGGCGTGCGAGGGTTTATGGGGTGTAATGTGTGTTTAAGAGAGTATGGGGTATAATGGGCGTGCGAGGGTTTATGGGGTGTAATGATTGTTTAAGAGAGCATGGGGTATAATGGGTGTGCGAGGGTTTATGGGGTGTAATGTGTATTTAAGAGGGTATGGGGTATAATGGGTGTGTGAGGGTTAATGGGGTGTAATGTGTGTTCAAGAGAGTATGGGGTATAATGGGCGTGCGAGGGTTTATGGGGTGTAATGTGTGTTCAAGACAGTATGGGGTATAATGGGCGTGCGAGGGTTTATGTGGTGTAATGTGTGTTTAAGAGGGTATGGGATATAATGTGTGTGTGAGGGTTTATGGGGTGTAATGTGCGTTTAAGAGGGTATGGGGTATAATGTGTGTGTGAGGGTTTATGGGGTGTAATGATTGTTTAAGAGAGCATGGGGTATAATGGGTGTGCGAGGGTTTATGGGGTGTAATGTGTATTTAAGAGACTATGGGGTGTAATGGGTGTGCGAGGGTTTATGGGACGTAATGTGTGTTTAACAGTATGGCGTATAATGGGTGTCCGATGGTTTATGGGATGTAATGTGTGTTTAACAGAGCATGGGGTATAATGGGTGTGCGAGGGTTTATGGGGTGTAATGTGTGTTTAAGAGAGTATGGGGTATAAACGGGTGTGCGAGGGTTTATGGGGTGTAATGTGTGTTTCAGAGAGTATGGGGTATAATGGGCGTGCGAGGGTTTATGGGGTGTAATGTGTGTTTAAGAGAGTATGGGGTATAATGAGTGTGTGAGGGTTTATGGGGTGTAATGTGTGTTTACGAGAGTATGGGGTATAATGAGTGTGTGAGGGTTTATGGGGTGTAATGTGTGTTTACGAGAGTATGGGGTATAATGGGTGTGCGAGGGTTTATGGGATGTAATGTGTGTTTTAGAGAGTATGGGGTATAACGGGTGTGCGAGGGTTTATGGGGTGTAATGTGTGTTTAAGAGAGTATGGGGTGTAATGGGTGTGCGAGGGTTTATGGGGTGTAATGTGTGTTTAAGAGAGTATGGGGTATAATGGGTGTGCGAGGTTTATGGGGTGTAATGTGTGTTTAAGAGAGTGTGGGGTATAACGGGTGTGCGAGGGTTTATGGGGTGTAATGTGTGTTTAAGAGAGTATGGGGTGTAATGGGTGTGCGAGGGTTTATGGGATGTAATGTGTGTTTAAGAGAGTATGGGGTGTAATGGGTGTGCGAGGGTTTATGGGATGTAATGTGTGTTTAAGAGAGTATGGGGTATAATGAGTGTGCGAGGGTTTATGGGGCGTAATGTGTGTTTAAGAGAGTATGGGGTATAATGAGTGTGTAAGGGTTTATGGGGTGTAATGTGTGTTTAAGAGAGTATGGGGTATAATGTGTGTGTGAGGGTTTATGGGGTGTAATGTGTGTTTAAGAGACTATGGGGTATAATGGGTGTGCGAGGGTTTATGGGATGTAATGTGTGTTTAAGAGAGTATGGGGTATAATGGGTGTCCGATGGTTTATGGGATGTAATGTGTGTTTAACAGAGCATGGGGTATAATGGGTGTGCGAGGGTTTATGGGGTGTAATGTGTGTTTAAGAGAGTGTGGGGTATAATGGGTGTGCAAGGGTTTATGGGGTGTAATGTGTGTTTAAGAGGGTATGGGATATAATGTGTGTGTGAGGGTTTATGGGGTGTAATGTGTGTTTAAGAGGGTATGGGGTATAATGTGTGTGTGAGGGTTTATGGGGTGTAATGATTGTTTAAGAGAGCATGGGGTATAATGGGTGTGCGAGGGTTTATGGGGTGTAATGTGTATTTAAGAGACTATGGGGTGTAATGGGTGTGCGAGGGTTTATGGGACGTAATGTGTGTTTAACAGTATGGCGTATAATGGGTGTCCGATGGTTTATGGGATGTAATGTGTGTTTAAGAGAGTGTGGGGTATAATGGGTGTGCAAGGGTTTATGGGGTGTAATGTGTGTTTAAGAGAGTATGGGGTTTAACGGGTGTGCAAGGGTTTATGGGGTGTAATGTGTGTTTAAGAGAGTATGGGGTATAATGAGTGTGCGAGGGTTTATTGGGTGTAATGTGTATTGAAGAGACTATGGGGTATAATGGGTGTGCGAGAGTTTATGGGGTTAAATGTGTGTTTAACAGAGTATGGGGTACAATGGGTGTGTGAGGGTTAATGGGGTGTAATGTGTGTTTAAGAGAGTATGGGGTATAATGGGTGTGTGAGGGTTAATGGGGTGTAATGTGTGTTTAAGAGAGTATGGGGTATAATGGGTGTGTGAGGGTTAATGGGGTGTAATGTGTGTTTCAGAGAGTATGGGGTACAATGGGTGTGTGAGGGTTAATGGGGTGTAATGTGTGTTTAAGAGAGTATGGGGTATAATGGGTGTGTGAGGGTTAATGGGGTGTAATGTGTGTTTAAGAGAGTATGGGGTATAAACGGGTGTGCGAGGGTTTATGGGGTGTAATGTGTGTTTTAGAGAGTATGGGGTATAATGGGCGTGCGAGGGTTTATGGGGTGTAATGTGTGTTTACGAGAGTATGGGGTATAATGAGTGTGTGAGGGTTTATGGGGTGTAATGTGTGTTTACGAGAGTATGGGGTATAATGGGTGTGCGAGGGTTTATGGGATGTAATGTGTGTTTTAGAGAGTATGCGGTATAACGGGTGTGCGAGGGTTTATGGGGTGTAATGTGTGTTTAAGAGAGTATGGGGTGTAATGGGTGTGCGAGGGTTTATGGGGTGTAATGTGTGTTTAAGAGACTATGGGGTATAACGGGTGTGCGAGGGTTTATGGGGTGTAATGTGTGTTTAAGAGAGTATGGGGTGTAATGGGTGTGCGAGGGTTTATGGGATGTAATGTGTGTTTAAGAGAGTATGGGGTGTAATGGGTGTGCGAGGGTTTATGGGATGTAATGTGTGTTTAAGAGAGTATGGGGTATAATGAGTGTGCGAGGGTTTATGGGGTGTAATGTGTGTTTAAGAGAGTATGGGGTATAATGAGTGTGCAAGGGTTTATGGGGTGTAATGTGTGTTTAAGAGAGTATGGGGTATAATGTGTGTGTGAGGGTTTATGGGGTGTAATGTGTGTTTAAGAGACTATGGGGTATAATGGGTGTGCGAGGGTTTATGGGATGTAATGTGTGTTTAAGAGAGTATGGGGTATAATGGGTGTGCGAGGGTTTATGGGGTGTAATGTGTGTTTAAGAGAGTATGGGGTATAACGGGTGTGCGAGGGTTTATGGGGTGTAATGTGTGTTTAAGAGAGTATGGGGTACAATGGGTGTGCGAGGGTTTATGGGGTGTAATGTGTGTTTAAGAGACTATGGGGTGTAATGGGTGTGCGAGGGTTTATGGGATGTAATGTGTGTTTAAGAGAGTATGGGGTATAACGGGTGTGCGAGGGTTTATGTGGTGTAATGTGTTTTTAAGAGAGTATGGGGTGTAATGGGTGTGCGAGGGTTTATGGGATGTAATGTGTGTTTAAGAGAGTATGGGGTATAATGAGTGTGCGAGGGTTTATGGGGCGTAATGTGTGTTTAAGAGAGTATGGGGTATAATGAGTGTGCAAGGGTTTATGGGGTGTAATGTGTGTTTAAGAGAGTATGGGGTATAATGTGTGTGTGAGGGTTTATGGGGTGTAATGTGTGTTTAAGAGACTATGGGGTATAATGGGTGTGCGAGGGTTTATGGGATGTAATGTGTGTTTAAGAGAGTATGGGGTATAATGGGTGTCCGATGGTTTATGGGATGTAATGTGTGTTTAACAGAGCATGGGGTATAATGGGTGTGCGAGGGTTTATGGGGTGTAATGTGTGTTTAAGAGAGTGTGGGGTATAATGGGTGTGCAAGGGTTTATGGGGTGTAATGTGTGTTTAAGAGAGTATGGGGTTTAACGGGTGTGCAAGGGTTTATGGGGTGTAATGTGTGTTTAAGAGAGTATGGGGTATAATGAGTGTGCGAGGGTTTATTGGGTGTAATGTGTATTGAAGAGACTATGGGGTATAATGGGTGTGCGAGGGTTTATGGGGTGTAATGTGTGTTTAAGAGGGTATGGGATATAATGTGTGTGTGAGGGTTTATGGGGTGTAATGTGTGTTTAAGAGGGTATGGGGTATAATGTGTGTGTGAGGGTTTATGGGGTGTAATGATTGTTTAAGAGAGCATGGGGTATAATGGGTGTGCGAGGGTTTATGGGGTGTAATGTGTATTTAAGAGACTATGGGGTGTAATGGGTGTGCGAGGGTTTATGGGACGTAATGTGTGTTTAACAGTATGGCGTATAATGGGTGTCCGATGGTTTATGGGATGTAATGTGTGTTTAACAGAGCATGGGGTATAATGGGTGTGCGAGGGTTTATGGGGTGTAATGTGTGTTTAAGAGAGTGTGGGGTATAATGGGTGTGCAAGGGTTTATGGGGTGTAATGTGTGTTTAAGAGAGTATGGGGTATAATGAGTGTGCGAGGGTTTATTGGGTGTAATGTGTATTGAAGAGACTATGGGATATAATGGGTGTGCGAGGGTTTATGGGGTGTAATGTGTGTTTAAGAGGGTATGGGATATAATGTGTGTGTGAGGGTTTATGGGGTGTAATGTGTGTTTAAGAGGGTATGGGGTATAATGTGTGTGTGAGGGTTTATGGGGTGTAATGATTGTTTAAGAGACCATGGGGTATAATGGGTGTGCGAGGGTTTATGGGGTGTAATGTGTATTTAAGAGACTATGGGGTGTAATGGGTGTGCGAGGGTTTATGGGACGTAATGTGTGTTTAACAGTATGGCGTATAATGGGTGTCCGATGGTTTATGGGATGTAATGTGTGTTTAACAGAGCATGGGGTATAATGGGTGTGCGAGGGTTTATGGGGTGTAATGTGTGTTTAAGAGAGTGTGGGGTATAATGGGTGTGCAAGGGTTTATGGGGTGTAATGTGTGTTTAAGAGAGTATGGGGTTTAACGGGTGTGCAAGGGTTTATGGGGTGTAATGTGTGTTTAAGAGAGTATGGGGTATAATGAGTGTGCGAGGGTTTATTGGGTGTAATGTGTATTGAAGAGACTATGGGGTATAATGGGTGTGCGAGGGTTTATGGGGTTAAATGTGTGTTTAACAGAGTATGGGGTACAATGGGTGTGTGAGGGTTAATGGGGTGTAATGTGTGTTTAAGAGAGTATGGGGTATAATGGGTGTGTGAGGGTTAATGGGGTGTAATGTGTGTTTAAGAGAGTATGGGGTATAATGGGTGTGTGAGGGTTAATGGGGTGTAATGTGTGTTTCAGAGAGTATGGGGTACAATGGGTGTGTGAGGGTTAATGGGGTGTAATGTGTGTTTAAGAGAGTATGGGGTATAATGGGTGTGTGAGGGTTAATGGGGTGTAATGTGTGTTTAAGAGAGTATGGGGTATAAACGGGTGTGCGAGGGTTTATGGGGTGTAATGTGTGTTTTAGAGAGTATGGGGTATAATGTGCGTGCGAGGGTTTATGGGGTGTAATGTGTGTTTACGAGAGTATGGGGTATAATGAGTGTGTGAGGGTTTATGGGGTGTAATGTGTGTTTACGAGAGTATGGGGTATAATGGGTGTGCGAGGGTTTATGGGATGTAATGTGTGTTTTAGAGAGTATGCGGTATAACGGGTGTGCGAGGGTTTATGGGGTGTAATGTGTGTTTAAGAGAGTATGGGGTGTAATGGGTGTGCGAGGGTTTATGGGGTGTAATGTGTGTTTAAGAGACTATGGGGTATAACGGGTGTGCGAGGGTTTATGGGGTGTAATGTGTGTTTAAGAGAGTATGGGGTGTAATGGGTGTGCGAGGGTTTATGGGATGTAATGTGTGTTTAAGAGAGTATGGGGTGTAATGGGTGTGCGAGGGTTTATGGGATGTAATGTGTGTTTAAGAGAGTATGGGGTATAATGAGTGTGCGAGGGTTTATGGGGTGTAATGTGTGTTTAAGAGAGTATGGGGTATAATGAGTGAGCAAGGGTTTATGGGGTGTAATGTGTGTTTAAGAGAGTATGGGGTATAATGTGTGTGTGAGGGTTTATGGGGTGTAATGTGTGTTTAAGAGACTATGGGGTATAATGGGTGTGCGAGGGTTTATGGGATGTAATGTGTGTTTAAGAGAGTATGGGGTATAATGGGTGTGCGAGGGTTTATGGGGTGTAATGTGTGTTTAAGAGAGTATGGGGTATAACGGGTGTGCGAGGGTTTATGGGGTGTAATGTGTGTTTAAGAGAGTATGGGGTACAATGGGTGTGCGAGGGTTTATGGGGTGTAATGTGTGTTTAAGAGACTATGGGGTGCAATGGGTGTGCGAGGGTTTATGGGATGTAATGTGTGTTTAAGAGAGTATGGGGTATAACGGGTGTGCGAGGGTTTATGTGGTGTAATGTGTTTTTAAGAGAGTATGGGGTGTAATGGGTGTGCGAGGGTTTATGGGATGTAATGTGTGTTTTAGAGAGTATGGGGTATAATGAGTGTGCGAGGGTTTATGGGGCGTAATGTGTGTTTAAGAGAGTATGGGGTATAATGAGTGTGCAAGGGTTTATGGGGTGTAATGTGTGTTTAAGAGAGTATGGGGTATAATGTGTGTGTGAGGGTTTATGGGGTGTAATGTGTGTTTAAGAGACTATGGGGTATAATGGGTGTGCGAGGGTTTATGGGATGTAATGTGTGTTTAAGAGAGTATGGGGTATAATGGGTGTCCGATGGTTTATGGGATGTAATGTGTGTTTAACAGAGCATGGGGTATAATGGGTGTG
Source organism: Scyliorhinus torazame (assembly GCF_047496885.1). NCBI lineage: Eukaryota > Metazoa > Chordata > Chondrichthyes > Carcharhiniformes > Scyliorhinidae > Scyliorhinus > Scyliorhinus torazame. The sequence continues at coordinate 26,876,296 of NC_092722.1, forward strand.
CGAGGGTTTATGGGGTGTAATGTGTGTTTAAGAGAGTGTGGGGTATAATGGGTGTGCAAGGGTTTATGGGGTGTAATGTGTGTTTAAGAGAGTATGGGGTTTAACGGGTGTGCAAGGGTTTATGGGGTGTAATGTGTGTTTAAGAGAGTATGGGGTATAATGAGTGTGCGAGGGTTTATTGGGTGTAATGTGTATTGAAGAGACTATGGGGTATAATGGGTGTGCGAGGGTTTATGGGGTTAAATGTGTGTTTAACAGAGTATGGGGTACAATGGGTGTGTGAGGGTTAATGGGGTGTAATGTGTGTTTAAGAGAGTATGGGGTATAATGGGTGTGTGAGGGTTAATGGGGTGTAATGTGTGTTTAAGAGAGTATGGGGTATAATGGGTGTGTGAGGGTTAATGGGGTGTAATGTGTGTTTCAGAGAGTATGGGGTACAATGGGTGTGTGAGGGTTAATGGGGTGTAATGTGTGTTTAAGAGAGTATGGGGTATAATGGGTGTGTGAGGGTTAATGGGGTGTAATGTGTGTTTAAGAGAGTATGGGGTATAAACGGGTGTGCGAGGGTTTATGGGGTGTAATGTGTGTTTTAGAGAGTATGGGGTATAATGGGCGTGCGAGGGTTTATGGGGTGTAATGTGTGTTTACGAGAGTATGGGGTATAATGAGTGTGTGAGGGTTTATGGGGTGTAATGTGTGTTTACGAGAGTATGGGGGAAAATGGGTGTGCGAGGGTTTATGGGATGTAATGTGTGTTTTAGAGAGTATGCGGTATAACGGGTGTGCGAGGGTTTATGGGGTGTAATGTGTGTTTAAGAGAGTATGGGGTGTAATGGGTGTGCGAGGGTTTATGGGGTGTAATGTGTGTTTAAGAGACTATGGGGTATAACGGGTGTGCGAGGGTTTATGGGGTGTAATGTGTGTTTAAGAGAGTATGGGGTGTAATGGGTGTGCGAGGGTTTATGGGATGTAATGTGTGTTTAAGAGAGTATGGGGTGTAATGGGTGTGCGAGGGTTTATGGGATGTAATGTGTGTTTAAGAGAGTATGGGGTATAATGAGTGTGCGAGGGTTTATGGGGTGTAATGTGTGTTTAAGAGAGTATGGGGTATAATGAGTGTGCAAGGGTTTATGGGGTGTAATGTGTGTTTAAGAGAGTATGGGGTATAATGTGTGTGTGAGGGTTTATGGGGTGTAATGTGTGTTTAAGAGACTATGGGGTATAATGGGTGTGCGAGGGTTTATGGGATGTAATGTGTGTTTAAGAGAGTATGGGGTATAATGGGTGTGCGAGGGTTTATGGGGTGTAATGTGTGTTTAAGAGAGTATGGGGTATAACGGGTGTGCGAGGGTTTATGGGGTGTAATGTGTGTTTAAGAGAGTATGGGGTACAATGGGTGTGCGAGGGTTTATGGGGTGTAATGTGTGTTTAAGAGACTATGGGGTGTAATGGGTGTGCGAGGGTTTATGGGATGTAATGTGTGTTTAAGAGAGTATGGGGTATAACGGGTGTGCGAGGGTTTATGTGGTGTAATGTGTTTTTAAGAGAGTATGGGGTGTAATGGGTGTGCGAGGGTTTATGGGATGTAATGTGTGTTTAAGAGAGTATGGGGTATAATGAGTGTGCGAGGGTTTATGGGGCGTAATGTGTGTTTAAGAGAGTATGGGGTATAATGAGTGTGCAAGGGTTTATGGGGTGTAATGTGTGTTTAAGAGAGTATGGGGTATAATGTGTGTGTGAGGGTTTATGGGGTGTAATGTGTGTTTAAGAGACTATGGGGTATAATGGGTGTGCGAGGATTTATGGGATGTAATGTGTGTTTAAGAGAGTATGGGGTATAATGGGTGTCCGATGGTTTATGGGATGTAATGTGTGTTTAACAGAGCATGGGGTATAATGGGTGTGCGAGGGTTTATGGGGTGTAATGTGTGTTTAAGAGAGTGTGGGGTATAATGGGTGTGCAAGGGTTTATGGGGTGTAATGTGTGTTTAAGAGAGTATGGGGTTTAACGGGTGTGCAAGGGTTTATGGGGTGTAATGTGTGTTTAAGAGAGTATGGGGTATAATGAGTGTGCGAGGGTTTATTGGGTGTAATGTGTATTGAAGAGACTATGGGGTATAATGGGTGTGCGAGGGTTTATGGGGTGTAATGTGTGTTTAAGAGGGTATGGGATATAATGTGTGTGTGAGGGTTTATGGGGTGTAATGTGTGTTTAAGAGGGTATGGGGTATAATGTGTGTGTGAGGGTTTATGGGGTGTAATGATTGTTTAAGAGAGCATGGGGTATAATGGGTGTGCGAGGGTTTATGGGGTGTAATGTGTATTTAAGAGACTATGGGGTGTAATGGGTGTGCGAGGGTTTATGGGACGTAATGTGTGTTTAACAGTATGGCGTATAATGGGTGTCCGATGGTTTATGGGATGTAATGTGTGTTTAACAGAGCATGGGGTATAATGGGTGTGCGAGGGTTTATGGGGTGTAATGTGTGTTTAAGAGAGTGTGGGGTATAATGGGTGTGCAAGGGTTTATGGGGTGTAATGTGTGTTTAAGAGAGTATGGGGTTTAACGGGTGTGCAAGGGTTTATGGGGTGTAATGTGTGTTTAAGAGAGTATGGGGTATAATGAGTGTGCGAGGGTTTATTGGGTGTAATGTGTATTGAAGAGACTATGGGGTATAATGGGTGTGCGAGGGTTTATGGGGTTAAATGTGTGTTTAACAGAGTATGGGGTACAATGGGTGTGTGAGGGTTAATGGGGTGTAATGTGTGTTTAAGAGAGTATGGGGTATAATGGGTGTGTGAGGGTTAATGGGGTGTAATGTGTGTTTAAGAGAGTATGGGGTATAATGGGTGTGTGAGGGTTAATGGGGTGTAATGTGTGTTTAAGAGAGTATGGGGTACAATGGGTGTGTGAGGGTTAATGGGGTGTAATGTGTGTTTAAGAGAGTATGGGGTATAATGGGTGTGTGAGGGTTAATGGGGTGTAATGTGTGTTTAAGAGAGTATGGGGTATAAACGGGTGTGCGAGGGTTTATGGGGTGTAATGTGTGTTTAAGAGAGTGTGGGGTATAATGGGTGTGCAAGGGTTTATGGGGTGTAATGTGTGTTTAAGAGAGTATGGGGTTTAACGGGTGTGCAAGGGTTTATGGGGTGTAATGTGTGTTTAAGAGAGTATGGGGTATAATGAGTGTGCGAGGGTTTATTGGGTGTAATGTGTATTGAAGAGACTATGGGGTATAATGGGTGTGCGAGGGTTTATGGGTTTAAATGTGTGTTTAACAGAGTATGGGGTACAATGGGTGTGTGAGGGTTAATGGGGTGTAATGTGTGTTTAAGAGAGTATGGGGTATAATGGGTGTGTGAGGGTTAATGGGGTGTAATGTGTGTTTAAGAGAGTATGGGGTATAATGGGTGTGTGAGGGTTAATGGGGTGTAATGTGTGTTTCAGAGAGTATGGGGTACAATGGGTGTGTGAGGGTTAATGGGGTGTAATGTGTGTTTAAGAGAGTATGGGGTATAATGGGTGTGTGAGGGTTAATGGGGTGTAATGTGTGTTTAAGAGAGTATGGGGTATAATGGGTGTGCGAGGGTTTATGGGGTTAAATGTGTGTTTAACAGAGTATGGGGTACAATGGGTGTGTGAGGGTTAATGGGGTGTAATGTGTGTTTAAGAGAGTATGGGGTATAATGGGTGTGTGAGGGTTAATGGGGTGTAATGTGTGTTTAAGAGAGTATAGGGTATAATGGGTGTGTGAGGGTTAATGGGGTGTAATGTGTGTTTCAGAGAGTATGGGGTACAATGGGTGTGTGAGGGTTAATGGGGTGTAATGTGTGTTTAAGAGAGTATGGGGTATAATGGGTGTGTGAGGGTTAATGGGGTGTAATGTGTGTTTAAGAGAGTATGGGGTATAAACGGGTGTGCGAGGGTTTATGGGGTGTAATGTGTGTTTTAGAGAGTATGGGGTACAATGGGTGTGTGAGGGTTAATGGGGTGTAATGTGTGTTTAAGAGAGTATGGGGTATAATGGGTGTGTGAGGGTTAATGGGGTGTAATGTGTGTTTAAGAGAGTATGGGGTATAATGGGTGTGTGAGGGTTAATGGGGTGTAATGTGTGTTTCAGAGAGTATGGGGTACAATGGGTGTGTGAGGGTTAATGGGGTGTAATGTGTGTTTAAGAGAGTATGGGGTATAATGGGTGTGTGAGGGTTAATGGGGTGTAATGTGTGTTTAAGAGAGTATGGGGTATAAACGGGTGTGCGAGGGTTTATGGGGTGTAATGTGTGTTTTAGAGAGTATGGGGTATAATGGGCGTGCGAGGGTTTATGGGGTGTAATGTGTGTTTACGAGAGTATGGGGTATAATGAGTGTGTGAGGGTTTATGGGGTGTAATGTGTGTTTACAAGAGTATGGGGTATAATGGGTGTGCGAGGGTTTATGGGATGTAATGTGTGTTTTAGAGAGTATGCGGTATAACGGGTGTGCGAGGGTTTATGGGGTGTAATGTGTGTTTAAGAGAGTATGGGGTGTAATGGGTGTGCGAGGGTTTATGGGGTGTAATGTGTGTTTAAGAGACTATGGGGTATAACGGGTGTGCGAGGGTTTATGGGGTGTAATGTGTGTTTAAGAGAGTATGGGGTGTAATGGGTGTGCGAGGGTTTATGGGATGTAATGTGTGTTTAAGAGAGTATGGGGTGTAATGGGTGTGCGAGGGTTTATGGGATGTAATGTGTGTTTAAGAGAGTATGGGGTATAATGAGTGTGCAAGGGTTTATGGGGTGTAATGTGTGTTTAAGAGAGTATGGGGTATAATGAGTGTGCAAGGGTTTATGGGGTGTAATGTGTGTTTAAGAGAGTATGGGGTATAATGTGTGTGTGAGGGTTTATGGGGTGTAATGTGTGTTTAAGAGACTATGGGGTATAATGGGTGTGCGAGGGTTTATGGGATGTAATGTGTGTTTAAGAGAGTATGGGGTATAATGGGTGTGCGAGGGTTTATGGGGTGTAATGTGTGTTTAAGAGAGTATGGGGTATAACGGGTGTGCGAGGGTTTATGGGGTGTAATGTGTGTTTAAGAGAGTATGGGGTACAATGGGTGTGCGAGGGTTTATGGGGTGTAATGTGTGTTTAAGAGACTATGGGGTGTAATGGGTGTGCGAGGGTTTATGGGATGTAATGTGTGTTTAAGAGAGTATGGGGTATAACGGGTGTGCGAGGGTTTATGTGGTGTAATGTGTTTTTAAGAGAGTATGGGGTGTAATGGGTGTGCGAGGGTTTATGGGATGTAATGTGTGTTTAAGAGAGTATGGGGTATAATGAGTGTGCGAGGGTTTATGGGGCGTAATGTGTGTTTAAGAGAGTATGGGGTATAATGAGTGTGCAAGGGTTTATGGGGTGTAATGTGTGTTTAAGAGAGTATGGGGTATAATGTGTGTGTGAGGGTTTATGGGGTGTAATGTGTGTTTAAGAGACTATGGGGTATAATGGGTGTGCGAGGGTTTATGGGATGTAATGTGTGTTTAAGAGAGTATGGGGTATAATGGGTGTCCGATGGTTTATGGGATGTAATGTGTGTTTAACAGAGCATGGGGTATAATGGGTGTGCGAGGGTTTATGAGGTGTAATGTGTGTTTAAGAGAGTGTGGGGTATAATGGGTGTGCAAGGGTTTATGGGGTGTAATGTGTGTTTAAGAGAGTATGGGGTTTAACGGGTGTGCAAGGGTTTATGGGGTGTAATGTGTGTTTAAGAGAGTATGGGGTATAATGAGTGTGCGAGGGTTTATTGGGTGTAATGTGTATTGAAGAGACTATGGGGTATAATGGGTGTGCGAGGGTTTATGGGGTGTAATGTGTGTTTAATAGGGTATGGGATATAATGTGTGTGTGAGGGTTTATGGGGTGTAATGTGTGTTTAAGAGGGTATGGGGTATAATGTGTGTGTGAGGGTTTATGGGGTGTAATGATTGTTTAAGAGAGCATGGGGTATAATGGGTGTGCGAGGGTTTATGGGGTGTAATGTGTATTTAAGAGACTATGGGGTGTAATGGGTGTGCGAGGGTTTATGGGACGTAATGTGTGTTTAACAGTATGGCGTATAATGGGTGTCCGATGGTTTATGGGATGTAATGTGTGTTTAACAGAGCATGGGGTATAATGGGTGTGCGAGGGTTTATGGGGTGTAATGTGTGTTTAAGAGAGTGTGGGGTATAATGGGTGTGCAAGGGTTTATGGGGTGTAATGTGTGTTTAAGAGAGTATGGGGTTTAACGGGTGTGCAAGGGTTTATGGGGTGTAATGTGTGTTTAAGAGAGTATGGGGTATAATGAGTGTGCGAGGGTTTATTGGGTGTAATGTGTATTGAAGAGACTATGGGGTATAATGGGTGTGCGAGGGTTTATGGGGTTAAATGTGTGTTTAACAGAGTATGGGGTACAATGGGTGTGTGAGGGTTAATGGGGTGTAATGTGTGTTTAAGAGAGTATGGGGTATAATGGGTGTGTGAGGGTTAATGGGGTGTAATGTGTGTTTAAGAGAGTATGGGGTATAATGGGTGTGTGAGGGTTAATGGGGTGTAATGTGTGTTTAAGAGAGTATGGGGTACAATGGGTGTGTGAGGGTTAATGGGGTGTAATGTGTGTTTAAGAGAGTATGGGGTATAATGGGTGTGTGAGGGTTAATGGGGTGTAATGTGTGTTTAAGAGAGTATGGGGTATAAACGGGTGTGCGAGGGTTTATGGGGTGTAATGTGTGTTTAAGAGAGTGTGGGGTATAATGGGTGTGCAAGGGTTTATGGGGTGTAATGTGTGTTTAAGAGAGTATGGGGTTTAACGGGTGTGCAAGGGTTTATGGGGTGTAATGTGTGTTTAAGAGAGTATGGGGTATAATGAGTGTGCGAGGGTTTATTGGGTGTAATGTGTATTGAAGAGACTATGGGGTATAATGGGTGTGCGAGGGTTTATGGGGTTAAATGTGTGTTTAACAGAGTATGGGGTACAATGGGTGTGTGAGGGTTAATGGGGTGTAATGTGTGTTTAAGAGAGTATGGGGTATAATGGGTGTGTGAGGGTTAATGGGGTGTAATGTGTGTTTAAGAGAGTATGGGGTATAATGGGTGTGTGAGGGTTAATGGGGTGTAATGTGTGTTTCAGAGAGTATGGGGTACAATGGGTGTGTGAGGGTTAATGGGGTGTAATGTGTGTTTAAGAGAGTATGGGGTATAATGGGTGTGTGAGGGTTAATGGGGTGTAATGTGTGTTTAAGAGAGTATGGGGTATAAACGGGTGTGCGAGGGTTTATGGGGTGTAATGTGTGTTTTAGAGAGTATGGGGTATAATGGGCGTGCGAGGGTTTATGGGGTGTAATGTGTGTTTACGAGAGTATGGGGTATAATGAGTGTGTGAGGGTTTATGGGGTGTAATGTGTGTTTACGAGAGTATGGGGTATAATGGGTGTGCGAGGGTTTATGGGATGTAATGTGTGTTTTAGAGAGTATGGGGTATAATGGGTGTGCGAGGGTTTATGGGGTGTAATGTGTGTTTAAGAGAGTATGGGGTGTAATGGGTGTGCGAGGGTTTATGGGGTGTAATGTGTGTTTAAGAGACTATGGGGTATAACGGGTGTGCGAGGGTTTATGGGGTGTAATGTGTGTTTAAGAGAGTATGGGGTGTAATGGGTGTGCGAGGGTTTATGGGATGTAATGTGTGTTTAAGAGAGTATGGGGTGTAATGGGTGTGCGAGGGTTTATGGGATGTAATGTGTGTTTAAGAGAGTATGGGGTATAATGAGTGTGCGAGGGTTTATGGGGTGTAATGTGTGTTTAAGAGAGTATGGGGTATAATGAGTGTGCAAGGCTTTATGGGGTGTAATGTGTGTTTAAGAGAGTATGGGGTATAATGTGTGTGTGAGGGTTTATGGGGTGTAATGTGTGTTTAAGAGACTATGGGGTATAATGGGTGTGCGAGGGTTTATGGGATGTAATGTGTGTTTAAGAGAGTATGGGGTATAATGGGTGTGCGAGGGTTTATGGGGTGTAATGTGTGTTTAAGAGAGTATGGGGTATAACGGGTGTGCGAGGGTTTATGGGGTGTAATGTGTGTTTAAGAGAGTATGGGGTACAATGGGTGTGCGAGGGTTTATGGGGTGTAATGTGTGTTTAAGAGACTATGGGGTGTAATGGGTGTGCGAGGGTTTATGGGATGTAATGTGTGTTTAAGAGAGTATGGGGTATAATGTGTGTGTGAGGGTTTATGGGGTGTAATGATTGTTTAAGAGAGCATGGGGTATAATGGGTGTGCGAGGGTTTATGGGGTGTAATGTGTATTTAAGAGACTATGGGGTGTAATGGGTGTGCGAGGGTTTATGGGACGTAATGTGTGTTTAACAGTATGGCGTATAATGGGTGTCCGATGGTTTATGGGATGTAATGTGTGTTTAACAGAGCATGGGGTATAATGGGTGTGCGAGGGTTTATGGGGTGTAATGTGTGTTTAAGAGAGTGTGGGGTATAATGGGTGTGCAAGGGTTTATGGGGTGTAATGTGTGTTTAAGAGAGTATGGGGTTTAACGGGTGTGCAAGGGTTTATGGGGTGTAATGTGTGTTTAAGAGAGTATGGGGTATAATGAGTGTGCGAGGGTTTATTGGGTGTAATGTGTATTGAAGAGACTATGGGGTATAATGGGTGTGCGAGGGTTTATGGGGTTAAATGTGTGTTTAACAGAGTATGGGGTACAATGGGTGTGTGAGGGTTAATGGGGTGTAATGTGTGTTTAAGAGAGTATGGGGTATAATGGGTGTGTGAGGGTTAATGGGGTGTAATGTGTGTTTAAGAGAGTATGGGGTATAATGGGTGTGTGAGGGTTAATGGGGTGTAATGTGTGTTTAAGAGAGTATGGGGTACAATGGGTGTGTGAGGGTTAATGGGGTGTAATGTGTGTTTAAGAGAGTATGGGGTATAATGGGTGTGTGAGGGTTAATGGGGTGTAATGTGTGTTTAAGAGAGTATGGGGTATAAACGGGTGTGCGAGGGTTTATGGGGTGTAATGTGTGTTTAAGAGAGTGTGGGGTATAATGGGTGTGCAAGGGTTTATGGGGTGTAATGTGTGTTTAAGAGAGTATGGGGTTTAACGGGTGTGCAAGGGTTTATGGGGTGTAATGTGTGTTTAAGAGAGTATGGGGTATAATGAGTGTGCGAGGGTTTATTGGGTGTAATGTGTATTGAAGAGACTATGGGGTATAATGGGTGTGCGAGGGTTTATGGGGTTAAATGTGTGTTTAACAGAGTATGGGGTACAATGGGTGTGTGAGGGTTAATGGGGTGTAATGTGTGTTTAAGAGAGTATGGGGTGTAATGGGTGTGTGAGGGTTAATGGGGTGTAATGTGTGTTTAAGAGAGTATGGGGTATAATGGGTGTGTGAGGGTTAATGGGGTGTAATGTGTGTTTCAGAGAGTATGGGGTACAATGGGTGTGTGAGGGTTAATGGGGTGTAATGTGTGTTTAAGAGAGTATGGGGTATAATGGGTGTGTGAGGGTTAATGGGGTGTAATGTGTGTTTAAGAGAGTATGGGGTATAAACGGGTGTGCGAGGGTTTATGGGGTGTAATGTGTGTTTTAGAGAGTATGGGGTATAATGGGCGTGCGAGGGTTTATGGGGTGTAATGTGTGTTTACGAGAGTATGGGGTATAATGAGTGTGTGAGGGTTTATGGGGTGTAATGTGTGTTTACGAGAGTATGGGGTATAATGGGTGTGCGAGGGTTTATGGGATGTAATGTGTGTTTTAGAGAGTATGGGGTATAACGGGTGTGCGAGGGTTTATGGGGTGTAATGTGTGTTTAAGAGAGTATGGGGTGTAATGGGTGTGCGAGGGTTTATGGGGTGTAATGTGTGTTTAAGAGACTATGGGGTATAACGGGTGTGCGAGGGTTTATGGGGTGTAATGTGTGTTTAAGAGAGTATGGGGTGTAATGGGTGTGCAAGGGTTTATGGGATGTAATGTGTGTTTAAGAGAGTATGGGGTGTAATGGGTGTGCGAGGGTTTATGGGATGTAATGTGTGTTTAAGAGAGTATGGGGTATAATGAGTGTGCGAGGGTTTATGGGGTGTAATGTGTGTTTAAGAGAGTATGGGGTATAATGAGTGTGCAAGGCTTTATGGGGTGTAATGTGTGTTTAAGAGAGTATGGGGTATAATGTGTGTGTGAGGGTTTATGGGGTGTAATGTGTGTTTAAGAGACTATGGGGTATAATGGGTGTGCGAGGGTTTATGGGATGTAATGTGTGTTTAAGAGAGTATGGGGTATAATGGGTGTGCGAGGGTTTATGGGGTGTAATGTGTGTTTAAGAGAGTATGGGGTATAACGGGTGTGCGAGGGTTTATGGGGTGTAATGTGTGTTTAAGAGAGTATGGGGTACAATGGGTGTGCGAGGGTTTATGGGGTGTAATGTGTGTTTAAGAGACTATGGGGTGTAATGGGTGTGCGAGGGTTTATGGGATGTAATGTGTGTTTAAGAGAGTATGGGGTATAACGGGTGTGCGAGGGTTTATGTGGTGTAATGTGTTTTTAAGAGAGTATGGGGTGTAATGGGTGTGCGAGGGTTTATGGGATGTAATGTGTGTTTAAGAGAGTATGGGGTATAATGAGTGTGCGAGGGTTTATGTGGCGTAATGTGTGTTTAAGAGAGTATGGGGTATAATGAGTGTGCAAGGGTTTATGTGGTGTAATGTGTGTTTAAGAGAGTATGGGGTATAATGTGTGTGTGAGGGTTTATGGGGTGTAATGTGTGTTTAAGAGACTATGGGGTATATTGGGTGTGCGAGGGTTTATGGGATGTAATGTGTGTTTAAGAGAGTATGGGGTATAATGGGTGTCCGATGGTTTATGGGATGTAATGTGTGTTTAACAGAGCATGGGGTATAATGGGTGTGCGAGGGTTTATGGGGTGTAATGTGTGTTTAAGAGAGTGTGGGGTATAATGGGTGTGCAAGGGTTTATGGGGTGTAATGTGTGTTTAAGAGAGTATGGGGTTTAACGGGTGTGCAAGGGTTTATGGGGTGTAATGTGTGTTTAAGAGAGTATGGGGTATAATGAGTGTGCGAGGGTTTATTGGGTGTAATGTGTATTGAAGAGACTATGGGGTATAATGGGTGTGCGAGGGTTTATGGGGTGTAATGTGTGTTTAAGAGGGTATGGGATATAATGTGTGTGTGAGGGTTTATGGGGTGTAATGTGTGTTTAAGAGGGTATGGGGTATAATGTGTGTGTGAGGGTTTATGGGGTGTAATGATTGTTTAAGAGAGCATGGGGTATAATGGGTGTGCGAGGGTTTATGGGGTGTAATGTGTATTCAAGAGACTATGGGGTGTAATGGGTGTGCGAGGGTTTATGGGACGTAATGTGTGTTTAACAGTATGGCGTATAATGGGTGTCCGATGGTTTATGGGATGTAATGTGTGTTTAACAGAGCATGGGGTATAATGGGTGTGCGAGGGTTTATGGGGTGTAATGTGTGTTTAAGAGAGTGTGGGGTATAATGGGTGTGCAAGGGTTTATGGGGTGTAATGTGTGTTTAAGAGAGTATGGGGTTTAACGGGTGTGCAAGGGTTTATGGGGTGTAATGTGTGTTTAAGAGAGTATGGGGTATAATGAGTGTGCGAGGGTTTATTGGGTGTAATGTGTATTGAAGAGACTATGGGGTATAATGGGTGTGCGAGGGTTTATGGGGTTAAATGTGTGTTTAACAGAGTATGGGGTACAATGGGTGTGTGAGGGTTAATGGGGTGTAATGTGTGTTTAAGAGAGTATGGGGTATAATGGGTGTGTGAGGGTTAATGGGGTGTAATGTGTGTTTAAGAGAGTATGGGGTATAATGGGTGTGTGAGGGTTAATGGGGTGTAATGTGTGTTTAAGAGAGTATGGGGTACAATGGGTGTGTGAGGGTTAATGGAGTGTAATGTGTGTTTAAGAGAGTATGGGGTATAATGGGTGTGTGAGGGTTAATGGGGTGTAATGTGTGTTTAAGAGAGTATGGGGTATAAACGGGTGTGCGAGGGTTTATGGGGTGTAATGTGTGTTTTAGAGAGTATGGGGTATAATGGGCGTGCGAGGGTTTATGGGGTGTAATGTGTGTTTACGAGAGTATGGGGTATAATGAGTGTGTGAGGGTTTATGGGGTGTAATGTGTGTTTACGAGAGTATGGGGTATAATGGGTGTGCGAGGGTTTATGGGATGTAATGTGTGTTTTAGAGAGTATGGGGTATAACGGGTGTGCGAGGGTTTATGGGGTGTAATGTGTGTTTAAGAGAGTATGGGGTGTAATGGGTGTGCGAGGGTTTATGGGGTGTAATGTGTGTTTAAGAGACTATGGGGTATAACGGGTGTGCGAGGGTTTATGGGGTGTAATGTGTGTTTAAGAGAGTATGGGGTGTAATGGGTGTGCGAGGGTTTATGGGATGTAATGTGTGTTTAAGAGAGTATGGGGTGTAATGGGTGTGCGAGGGTTTATGGGATGTAATGTGTGTTTAAGAGAGTATGGGGTATAATGAGTGTGCGAGGGTTTATGGGGTGTAATGTGTGTTTAAGAGAGTATGGGGTATAATGAGTGTGCAAGGGTTTATGGGGTGTAATGTGTGTTTAAGAGAGTATGGGGTATAATGGGTGTGCGAGGGTTTATGGGGTGTAATGTGTGTTTAAGAGAGTATGGGGTATAACGGGTGTGCGAGGGTTTATGGGGTGTACTGTGTGTTTAAGAGAGTATGGGGTACAATGGGTGTGCGATGGTTTATGGGGTGTAATGTGTGTTTAAGAGACTATGGGGTGTAATGGGTGTGCGAGGGTTTATGGGATGTAATGTGTGTTTAAGAGAGTATGGGGTATAACGGGTGTGCGAGGGTTTATGTGGTGTAATGTGTTTTTAAGAGAGTGTGGGGCATAATGGGTGTGCGAGGGTTTATGGGGTGTAATGTGTGTTTAAGAGAGTATGGGGTATAATGGGTATGTGAGGGTTTTTGGGGTGTAATGTGTGTTTCAGAGAGTATGGGGTATAATGAGTGTGTGAGGGTTTATGGGGTGTAATGTGTGTTTAAGAGAGTATTGGGTATAATAGGTGTGCGAGGGTTTATGGGATGTAATGTGTGTTTCAGAGAGTATGGGGTATAATGGGTGTGCGAGGGTTTATGGGATGTAATGTGTGTTTAAGAGAGTATGGGGTATAATGGGTGTGCGAGGGTTTATGGGGTGTAATGTGTGTTTAAGAGAGTATGGGGTATAATGGGTGTGCGAGGGTTTATGGGGTGTAATGTGTGTTTAAGAGAGTATGGGGTATAATGTGTGTGTGAGGGTTTATGGGGTGTAATGTGTGTTTAAGAGACTATGGGGTATAACGGGTGTGCGAGGGTTTATGGGGTGTAATGTGTGTTTAAGAGAGTATGGGGTATAATGAGTGTGTGAGGGTTTATGGGATGTAATGTGTGTTTTAGAGAGTATGGGGTATAATGTGTGTGCGAGGGTTTATGGGGTGTAATGTGTGTTTAAGAGAGTATGGGGTATAATGAGTGTGCAAGGGTTTATGGGATGTAATGTGTGTTTAAGAGAGTATGGGGTATAATGAGTGTGCGAGGGTTTATGGGGTGTAATGTGTGCTTAAGAGAGTGTGGGGCATAATGGGTGTGCGAGGGTTTATGGGGTGTAATGTGTGTTTAAGAGACTATGGGGTATATTGAGTGTGCGAGGGTTTATGGGGTGTAATGTGTGTTTAAGAGAGTATGGGATATAATGAGTGTGCAGGGGTGTACCAGATTAATGAGTGTGCGATGGTGTACGGGGTATAACCAGTATGCGAGGTTGTATGGGGTATAATCACTGATGTATAGTGAGGCTGTACTGGGTGTAATGTATGTGAGAGTCGTTGGGATATAATCAATGTACAAAGGTGTATGGGGTTTAATGAGTGTGCGAGTGTGAATGGGGACAATGCATGTGACAGGGTACGAGAGTGTACGGGGTATAATGAGTGTGTGAGGGTGTACGGGGTATAAAGAGTGTGTGAGGGTGTACGGGGTATAATGAGTGTGCGAGGGTGTACGGGGTATAATGAGTGTGCGAGGGTGTACAGGGTATAATGATTGTGTGAGGGTGTACGGGGTATAATGAGTATGCGAGGGTTTACGGGGTATAATGAGTGTGCAAGGGTGTACGGGGTATAATGAGTGTGCGAGGGTGTATGTGGTATAATGAGTGTGTGGGGGTGTACGGGGTATAATGAGTGTGCGAGGGTGTATGTGGTATAATGAGTGTGCGAGGGTGTACGGGGTATAATGAGTGTGCGAGGGTGTACGGTGTATAATAAGTGTGTGAGGGTGTACGGGGTATAATGAGTGTGTGAGGGTGTACGGGGTATAATGAGTTTGCGAGGGTGTATGGGGTATAATTGTGTGTGAGGGTGTACGGGTTTTAATGTGTGTGCGAGGGTGTACGGGGTATAATGAGTGTGCAAGGTGTATGGGGTATAATGATTGTGCGAGGGTGTATGGGGTATAATGAGTGTGCGAGGGTGTACGGGGTATAATGAGTGTGTGAGGGTGTACGGGGTATAATGAGTGTGCGAGGGTGTACGGGGTATAATGAGTGTGCGAGGGTGTATGGGGTATAATGATTGTGCGAGGGTGTATGGGGTATAATGACTATGTGAGGGTGTACGGGGTATAATGGTTGTGTGAGGGAGTATGGGGTATAATTATTGTGCGAGGGTGTACGCGGTATAATGAGTGTGTGAGGGTGTACGGGGTATAATGTGTGTGTGAGGGTGTACGGGGTATAATGAGTGTGTGAGGGAGTATGGGGTATAATGATTGTGTGAGGATGTACGGGGTATAATGAGTGTGCGAGGGTGTACGGGGTATAATGAGTGTGCGAGGGTGTATGGGGTATAATGATTGTGCGTGGGTGTATGGGGTATAATCAGTGTGTGAGGGTGTACGGGGTATAATGGTTGTGTGAGGGTGTACGGGGTATAATGAGTGTTGTGAGGGTGTGCGGGGTATAATGAGTGTGTGAGGGTGTACGGGGTATAATGATTCTTCGAGGGTGTACGGGGTATAATGAGTGTGTGAGGGTGTTCGGGGTATAATGGTTGTGTGAGGGTGTACGGGGTGTAATGAGTTTGCGAGGGTGTACGGTGTATAATGAGTGTGTGATGGTGTATGGGGTATAATGAGTGTGTGGGGGTGTACGGGGTATAATGAGTGTGTGAGGGTGTGCGGGGTATAATGGTTGTGTGAGGGTGTACGGGGTATAATGAGTGTGCGAGGGTGTACGGGGTATAATGAGTGTGCGAGGGTGTACGTGTATAATGAGTGTGCGAGGGTGTACGGGGTATAATGATTGTGCGAGGGTGTACGGGTATAATGAGCGTGCGAGGGTGTACAGGGTATAATGAGAGTGCGAGGGTGTACGGGGTATAATGAGTGTGTGAGGGTGTACGGGTTATAATGAGTGTGTGAGGGTGTACGGGGTATAATGAGTGTGTGAGGGTGTACGGGGTATAATGAGTGTGTGAGGGTGTACGGGGTATAATGAGTGTGCGAGGGTGTACGGGGTTTAATGTGTGTGTGAGGGTGTATGGGGTATAATGAGTGTGCAAGGGTGTATGGGGTATAATGAGTGTACGAGGGTGTACGGGGTATAATGAGTGTGCGAGGGTGTATGTGGTATAATGGTTGTGCGAGGGTGTACGGGGTATAATGAGTGTGTGAGGGTGTACGGGTATAATGAGTGTGCGAGGGTGTATGTGGTATAATGGTTGTGCGAGTGTCTACGGGGTATATTGGGTGTGCGAGTGTGTACGGGGTATAATGAGTGTGCGAGGGTGTACGGGGTATAATGAGTGTGTGAGGGTGTACGGGGTATAATGAGTGTGTGAGGGTGTACGGGGTATAATGGTTGTGTGAGGGTGTACGGGGTATAATGCGTGTGCGAGGGTGTGGGAGGTATAATGAGTGTGCGAGTGTGTACAGAGTATAATGAGTGTGTGAGGGTGTACGGGGTATAATGAGTGTGCGAGGGTGTACGGGGTATAATGAGTGTGTGAGGGTGTATGGGGTATAATGAGTGTGCGAGGGTGTATGTGGTATAATGAGTGTGCGAGGGTGTACGGGGTATAATGAGTGTGCGAGGGTGCATGTGGTATAATGAGTGTGCGAGGGTGTACGGGGTATAATGAGTGTGCAAGGGTGTACGAGGTATAATGAGTGTGCGAGGGTGTACGGGGTATAATGAGTGTGTGAGGGTGTACGGGGTGTAATGAGTGTGCGAGGATGTATGGGGTATAATGACTGTGTGAGGGTGTATGGGGTATAATGAGTGTGCGAGGGTGTACGGGGTATAATGAGTGTGCGAGGGTGTACAGGGTGTAATGAGTGTGCGAGGATGTATGGGGTATAATGACTGTGTGAGGGTGTATGGGGTATAATGAGTGTGCGAGGGTGTACGTGGTATAATGAGTGTGCGAGGGTGTACGGGGTATCATGAGTGTGCGAGGGTGTACGCGGTATAATGAGTGTGCGACGGTGTACGGGGTATAATGAGTGTGCGAGGATGTATGGGGTATAATGAGTGTGTGAGGGTGTACGGGGTATAATGAGGGTGCGAGGGTGTACGGGGTATAATGAGTGTGCGAGGGTGTACGGGGTATAATGAGTGTCCGAGGGTGTACGGGGTATAATGAGTGTCTGAGGGTGTACGGTGCATAATGAGTGTGCGAGTGTGTATGGGGTATAATGAGTGTGCGAGGGTGTACGGGGTATAATGAGTGTGCGAGGGTGTATGTGGTATAATGGTTGTGCGAGGGTTTATGGGGTATAATGAGTGTGCGAGGGTGTGCGGGGTATAATGAGTGTGTGTGGGTGTAAGGGGTATAATGAGTGTGCGAGGGTGTATGGGGTATAATGAGTGTGTGAGGGTGTACGGGGTATAATGTGTGTGCGACGGTGTACGGGATATAATGAGTGTGTGAGGGTGTACGGGGTATAATGAGTGTGCGAGCGTGTACGGGGTATAATGAGTGTGTGAGGGTGTACGGGGTATAATGAGCGTGCGAGGGTGTACGGAGTATAATGATTGTGCGAGGGTGTACGGGATATAATGAGCGTGTGAGGGTGTACGGGGTATAATGAGTGTGAGGGTTTACGGGGTATAATGAGTGTGTGAGGGTGTACGGGGTATCATGAGTGTGTGAGGGTGTACGGAGTATAATGTGTGTGCGAGGGAGTATGGGGTATAATGAGTGTGTGCGGGTGTATGGGGTATAATGAGTGTGCGAGGGTGTATGGGGTATAATGAGTGTGCGAGGGTGTACAGGGTATAAAGAGTGTGTGAGGGTGTCCGGGGTATAATGAGTGTGCGAGGGTGTGCGGGGAAAATGAGTCTGTGAGGGTGTATGGGGTATAATGAGTGTGCGAGGGTGTATGGGGTATAATGAGTGTGTGAGGGTGTACGGGGTATAATGAGTGTGCGATGGTGTACGGGGTATAATGAGTGTGTGAGGGTGTACGGGGTATAATGAGTGTGTGAGGGTGTACGGGGTATAATGAGTGTGCAAGGGTGTATGGGGTATAATGAGTGTGTGAGGGTGTACGGGGTATAATGAGTGTGCGAGGGTGTACGGGGTATAATGGGTGTGTGAGGGTGTACGGGGTATAATGAGTGTGTGAGGGTGTGCGGGGTCTAATGAGTGTGAGGGTGTGTGGGGTATAATGAGTGTGAGGGTGTACGGGGTATAATGAGTGTGTGAGGGTGTACGGGGTATAATGAGCGTGTGAGGGTGTACGGGGTATAATGAGTGTGTGAGGGTGTACGGGGTATAATGAGTGTGCGAGGGTGTACGGGGTATAATGATTGTGCGAGGGTGTGCGGGGTATAATGAGTGTGCGAGGGTGTACGGGGTATAATGAGTGTGCGAGGGTGTGCGGGGTATAATGAGTGTGCGAGGGTGTACGGGGTATAATGAGTGTGTGAGGGTGTACGGGGTATAATGAGTGTGTGAGGGTGTACGGGGCATAATGAGTGTGTGAGGGTGTACGGGGTATAATGAGTGTGTGAGGGTGTACGGGGTATAATGAGTGTGTGAGTGTGTACGGGGTATAATGAGTGTGTGAGGGTGTACGGGGTATAATGAGTGTGCGAGGGTTTACGGGGTATAATGAGTGTGTGAGGGTGTACGGGGTATAATGAGTGTGCGAGGGTGTACGGGGTTTAATGTGTGTGTGAGGGTGTATGGGGTATAATGAGTGTGCGAGGGTGTATGGGGTATAATGAGTGTGCGAGGGTGTACGGGGTATAATGAGTGTGCGAGGGTGTATGTGGTATAATGGTTGTGCGAGGGTGTACGGGGTATAATGAGTGTATGAGGGTGTACGGGTATAATGAGTGTGCGAGGGTGTATGGGGTATAATGAGTGTGCGAGGGTGTATGGGGTATAATGAGCGTGCGAGTGTGTACGGAGTATAATGATTGTGCGAGGGTGTACGGGATATAATGAGTGTGTGAGGGTGTACGGGGTATAATGAGTGTGTGAGGGTGTACGGGGTATAATGAGTGTGTGAGGGTGTACGGGGTATAATGAGTCTGTGAGGGTGTACGGGGTATAATGAGTCTGTGAGGGTGTACGGGGTATAATGAGTGCGTGAGGGTGTGCGGGGTATAATGAGTGTGAGGGTGTGCGGGGTATAATGAGTGTGAGGGTGTACGGGGTATACTGATTGTGCGAGGGTGTACGGGGTATAATGAGTGTGTGAGGGTGTACGGGGTATAATGAGTGTGTGAGGGTGTACGGGGTATAATGAGTGTGTGAGGGTGTACGGGGTATAATGAGCGTGTGAGAGTGTATGGGGTATAATGAGTGTGTGAGGGTGTACGGGGTATAATGAGTGTGTGAGTGTGTACGGGGTATAATGAGTGTGCGAGGGTGTAGGGGGTATAATGAGTGTGCGAGGGTGTACGGTGTATAATGAGTGTGTGAGGGTGTACAGGGTATAATGAGCGTGTGAGGGTGTACGGGGTATAATGAGTGTGTGAGGGTGTACGGGGTATAATGAGTGTGTGAGGGTGTACGGGGTATAATGATTGTGTGAGGGTGTACGGAGTATAATGAGTGTGCGAGGGTGTATGGGGTATAATGAGTGTGTGCGGGTGTATGGGGTATAATGAGTGTGCGAGGGTGTACGGGGTATAATGAGTGTGTGAGGGTGAACGGGGTATAATGAGTGTGTGAGGGTGTACGGGGTATAATGAGTGTGCGAGAGTGTACGGGGTATAATGAGTGTGTGAGGGTGTACGGGGTATAATGATTGTGTGAGGGTGTACGGGGTTTATTGATTGTGCAAGGGTGTACGAGGTATAATGAGTGTGCGAGGGTGTACGGGGTATAATGATTGTGTGAGGGTGTACGGGGTTTACTGATTGTGCGGGGTTGTACGCGGTATAATGAGTGTGCGAGGGTGTACGGGGTATAATGAGTGTGCGAGGGTGTATGTGGTATAATGAGTGTGCGACGGTGTACGGGGTATAATGAGTGTGCGAGGGTGTACGGGGTATAATGAGTGTGCGAGGATGTATGGGGTATAATGACTGTGTGAGGGTGTACGGGGTATATTGAGTGTGCGAGGGTGTACGGGGTTTAATGAGTGTGTGAGGGTGTACGGGGTATAATGAGTGTGTAAGGGTGTACGGGGTATAATGAGTGTGCGATGGTGTACGGGGTATAATGAGTGTGTGAGGGTGTACTGGGTATAATGAGTGTGCGAGGGTGTACGGGGTATAATGAGTGTGTGAGGGTGCACGGGGTATAATGAGTGTGTGAGGGTGTACGGGGTTTACTGATTGTGCAAGGGTGTACAGGGTATAATGAGTGTGCGAGGGTGTACGGGGTTTAATGATTGTGTGAGTGTGTACGGGGTATAATGAGTGTGCGAGGGTGCACGGGGTATAATGAGTGTGCGAGGGTGTACGGGGTATAACGAGTGTGCGAGGGTGTACGGGGTATAATGAGTGTGTGAGGGTGTACGGGGTATAATGAGTGTGCGATGGAGTACGGGGTATAATGAGTGTGTGAGGGTGTACGGGGTACAATGAGTGTGCGAGGGTGTACGGGGAATAATGATTGTGCGAGGGTGTACGGGGTATAATGAGCGTGCGAGGGTGTACGGGGTATAATGAGTGTGCGAGGGTGTACGCGGTATAATGAGTGTGTGAGGGTGTACGGCGTATAATGAGTGTGTGAGGGCGTACGGGTTATAATGAGTGTGTGAGGGTGTATGGGGTATAATGAGTGTGCGAGGGTGTACGGGGTATAATTAGTGTGTGAGGGTGTATGGGGTATAATGAGTGTGCGAGGGTGTACGGGGTTTAATGTGTGTGTGAGGGTGTATGGGGTATAATGAGTGTGCGAGGGTGTATGGGGTATAATGAGTGTGCGAGGGTGTACGGGGTATAATGAGTGTGCGAGGGTGTATGTGGTATAATGGTTGTGCGGGGGTGTACGGGGTATAATGAGTGTATGAGGGTGTATGGGTATAATGAGTGTGCGAGGGTGTACGGGGTATAATGAGTGTGCGAGGGTGTATGTGGTATAATGGTTGTGCGAGAGTGTACGGGTTATATTGGGTGTGCGAGTGTGTACGGGGTATAATGAGTGTGCGAGGGTGTACGGGGTATAATGAGTGTGTGAGGGTGCACGGAGTATAATGAGTGTGCGAGGGTGTATGGGGTATAATGAGTGTGTGCGGGTGTATGAGGTATAATGAGTGTGCAAGGGTGTACGGGGTATAATGAGTGTGCGAGGGTGTACGGGGTATAATGAGTGTGTGAGGGTGTACGGGGTACAATGAGTTTGCGAGGGTGTACGGGGTATAATGAGTGTGTGAGGGTGTACGGGGTATAATGAGTGTGCGAGGGTGTACGGGGTATAATGAGTGTGTGAGGGTGTACGGGGTATAATGAGTGTGCGAGGGTGTATGGGGTATAATGAGCGTGCGAGGGTGTACGGAGTATAATGGTTGTGTGAGGGTGTACGGGGTATAATGAGTGTGTGAGGGTGTACGGGGTATAATGAGTGCATGAGGGTGTGCGGGGTATAATGAGTGTGAGGGTGTGCGTGGTTTAATGAGTGTGAGGGTGTACGCGGTATACTGATTGTGCGAGGGTGTACGGGGTATAATGAGTGTGTGAGGGTGTACGGGGTATAATGAGTATGTGAGGGTGTACGGGGTATAATGAGTGTGCGAGGGTGTACGGGGTATAATGAGTGTGCGAGGGTGTACGGGGTATAATGAGTGTGCGAGGCTGTATGGGGTATAATGAGTGTGTGAGGGTGTACGGGGTATAATGAGTGTGCGAGGGTGTACGGGGTATAATGAGTGTGCGAGGCTGTACGGGGTATAATGAGTGTGTGAGGGTGTACGGGGTATAATGAGTGTGCGAGGGTGTACGGGGTATAATGAGTGTGTGAGGGTGTACGGGGTATAATGAGTTTGCGAGGGTGTACGGGGTATAATGAGTGTGTGAGGGTGTACGGGGTATAATGAGTGTGCGAGGGTGTACGGGGTATAATGAGTGTGTGAGGGTGTACGGGGTATAATGAGTGTGCGAGGGTGTATGGGGTATAATGAGCGTGCGAGGGTGTATGGAGTATAATGGTTGTGTGAGGGTGTACGGGGTATAATGAGTGTGTGAGGGTGTACGGGGTATAATGAGTGCATGAGGGTGTGCGGGGTATAATGAGTGTGAGGGTGTGCGGGGTATAATGAGTGTGAGGGTGTACGGGGTATAATGAGCGTGTGAGAGTGTATGGGGTATAATGAGTGTGTGAGGGTGTACGGGGTATAATGAGTGTGTGAGTGTGTACGGGGTATAATGAGTGTGTGAGGGTGTACGGGGCATAATGAGTGTGCGAGGGTGTACGGGGTATAATGAGTGTGCGAGGGTGTACGGTGTATAATGAGTGTGTGAGGGTGTACGGGGTATAATGAGCGTGTGAGGGTGTACGGGGTATAATGAGTGTGTGAGGGAGTACGGGGTATAATGAGTGTGTGAGGGTGTATGGGGTATAATGAGTGTGTGAGGGTGTACGGAGTATAATGAGTGTGCGAGGGTGTATGGGGTATAATGAGTGTGTGCGGGTGTATGGGTATAATGAGTGTGCGAGGGTGTACGGGGTATAATGAGTGTGCGAGGGTGAACGGGGTATAATGAGTGTGTGAGGGTGTACGGGGTATAATGAGTGTGCGAGAGTGTACGGGGTATAATGAGTGTGTGAGGGTGTACGGGGTATAATGATTGTGTGAGGGTGTACGCGGTATAATGAGTGTGCGAGGGTGTACGGGGTATAATGAGTGTGCGAGGGTGTATGTGGTATAATGAGTGTGCGACGTGTACGGGGTATAATGAGTGTGCAAGGGTGTACGGGGTATAATGAGTGTGCGAGGATGTATGGGGTATAATGACTGTGTGAGGGTGTACGGGGTATAATGAGTGTGCGAGGGTGTACGGGGTTTAATGAGTGTGTGAGGGTGTACGGGGTATAATGAGTGTGTAAGGGTGTACGGGGTATAATGAGTGTGCGATGGTGTACGGGGTATAATGAGTGTGTGAGGGTGTACGGGGTATAATGAGTGTGCGAGGGTGTACGGGGTATAATGAGTGTGTGAGGGTGCACGGTGTATAATGAGTGTGTGAGGGTGTACGGGGTTTACTGATTGTGCAAGGGTGTACGGGGTATAATGAGTGTGCGAGGGTGTACGGGGTTTAATGATTGTGTGAGTGTGAACGGGGTATAATGAGTGTGCGAGGGTGTACGGGGTATAATGAGTGTGCGAGGGTGTACGGGGTATAATGAGTGTGCGAGGGTGTACGGGGTATAATGAGTGTGTGAGGGTGTACGGGGTATAATGAGTGTGCGATGGTGTACGGGGTATAATGAGTGTGTGAGGGTGTACGGGGTATAATGAGTATGTGAGGGTGTACGGGGTATAATGAGTGTGCGAGGGTGTACGGGGAATAATGATTGTGCGAGGGTGTACGGGGTATAATGAGCGTGCGAGGGTGTACGGGGTATAATGAGTGTGCGAGGGTGTACGCGGTATAATGAGTGTGTGAGGGTGTACGGGGTATAATGAGTGTGTGAGGCTGTACGGGTTATAATGAGTGTGTGAGGGTGTACGGGGTATAATGAGTGTGCGAGGGTGTACGGGGTATAATGAGTGTGTGAGGGTGTACGGGGTATAATGAGTGTGCGAGGGTGTACGGGGTTTAATGTGTGTGTGAGGGTGTATGGGGTATAATGAGTGTGCGAGGGTGTATGGGGTATAATGAGTGTGCGAGGGTGTACGGGGTATAATGAGTGTGCGAGGGTGTATGTGGTATAATGGTTGAGCGAGGGTGTACGGGGTATAATGAGTGTATGAGGGTGTACGGGTATAATGAGTGTGCGAGGGTGTACGGGGTATAATGAGTGTGCGAGGGTGTATGGGGTATAATGAGCGTGCGAGGGTGTACGGAGTATAATGATTGTGCGAGCGTGTACGGGATATAATGAGTGTGTGAGGGTGTACGGGGTATAATGAGTGTGTGAGGGTGTACGGGGTATAATGAGTGTGTGAGGGTTTACGGGGTATAATGAGTGCGTGAGGGTGTGCGGGGTATAATGAGTGTGAGGGTGTGCGGGGTATAATGAGTGTGAGGGTGTACGGGGTATACTGATTGTGCGAGGGTGTACGGGGTATAATGAGTGTGTGAGGGTGTACGGGGTATAATGAGTGTGTGAGGGTGTACGGGGTATAATGAGTGTGTGAGGGTGTACGGGGTATAATGAGTCTGTGAGGGTGTACGGGGTATAATGAGTCTGTGAGGGTGTACGGGGTATAATGAGTGCGTGAGGGTGTGCGGGGTATAATGAGTGTGAGGGTGTGCGGGGTATAATGAGTGTGAGGGTGTACGGGGTATACTGATTGTGCGAGGGTGTACGGGGTATAACGAGTGTGTGAGGGTGTACGGGGTATAATGAGTGTGTGAGGGTGTACGGGGTATAATGAGTGTGTGAGGGTGTACGGGGTATAATGAGCGTGTGAGAGTGTATGGGGTATAATGAGTGTGTGAGGGTGTACGGGGTATAATGAGTGTGTGAGTGTGTACGGGGTATAATGAGTGTGCGAGGGTGTAGGGGGTATAATGAGTGTGCGAGGGTGTACGGTGTATAATGAGTGTGTGAGGGTGTACAGGGTATAATGAGCGTGTGAGGGTGTACGGGGTATAATGAGTGTGTGAGGGTGTACGGGGTATAATGAGTGTGTGAGGGTGTACGGGGTATAATGATTGTGTGAGGGTGTACGGAGTATAATGAGTGTGCGAGGGTGTATGGGGTATAATGAGTGTGTGCGGGTGTATGGGGTATAATGAGTGTGCGAGGGTGTACGGGGTATAATGAGTGTGTGAGGGTGAACGGGGTATAATGAGTGTGTGAGGGTGTACGGGGTATAATGAGTGTGCGAGAGTGTACGGGGTATAATGAGTGTGTGAGGGTGTACGGGGTATAATGATTGTGTGAGCGTGTACGGGGTTTATTGATTGTGCAAGGGTGTACGAGGTATAATGAGTGTGCGAGGGTGTACGGGGTATAATGATTGTGTGAGGGTGTACGGGGTTTACTGATTGTGCGGGGTTGTACGCGGTATAATGAGTGTGCGAGGGTGTACGGGGTATAATGAGTGTGCGAGGGTGTATGTGGTATAATGAGTGTGCGACGGTGTACGGGGTATAATGAGTGTGCGAGGGTGTACGGGGTATAATGAGTGTGCGAGGATGTATGGGGTATAATGACTGTGTGAGGGTGTACGGGGTATATTGAGTGTGCGAGGGTGTACGGGGTTTAATGAGTGTGTGAGGGTGTACGGGGTATAATGAGTGTGTAAGGGTGTACGGGGTATAATGAGTGTGCGATGGTGTACGGGGTATAATGAGTGTGTGAGGGTGTACTGGGTATAATGAGTGTGCGAGGGTGTACGGGGTATAATGAGTGTGTGAGGGTGCACGGGGTATAATGAGTGTGTGAGGGTGTACGGGGTTTACTGATTGTGCAAGGGTGTACAGGGTATAATGAGTGTGCGAGGGTGTACGGGGTTTAATGATTGTGTGAGTGTGTACGGGGTATAATGAGTGTGCGAGGGTGCACGGGGTATAATGAGTGTGCGAGGGTGTACGGGGTATAACGAGTGTGCGAGGGTGTACGGGGTATAATGAGTGTGTGAGGGTGTACGGGGTATAATGAGTGTGCGATGGAGTACGGGGTATAATGAGTGTGTGAGGGTGTACGGGGTACAATGAGTGTGCGAGGGTGTACGGGGAATAATGATTGTGCGAGGGTGTACGGGGTATAATGAGCGTGCGAGGGTGTACGGGGTATAATGAGTGTGCGAGGGTGTACGCGGTATAATGAGTGTGTGAGGGTGTACGGCGTATAATGAGTGTGTGAGGGCGTACGGGTTATAATGAGTGTGTGAGGGTGTATGGGGTATAATGAGTGTGCGAGGGTGTACGGGGTATAATTAGTGTGTGAGGGTGTATGGGGTATAATGAGTGTGCGAGGGTGTACGGGGTTTAATGTGTGTGTGAGGGTGTATGGGGTATAATGAGTGTGCGAGGGTGTATGGGGTATAATGAGTGTGCGAGGGTGTACGGGGTATAATGAGTGTGCGAGGGTGTATGTGGTATAATGGTTGTGCGGGGGTGTACGGGGTATAATGAGTGTATGAGGGTGTATGGGTATAATGAGTGTGCGAGTGTGTACGGGGTATAATGAGTGTGCGAGGGTGTATGTGGTATAATGGTTGTGCGAGAGTGTACGGGGTATATTGGGTGTGCGAGTGTGTACGGGGTATAATGAGTGTGCGAGGGTGTACGGGGTATAATGAGTGTGTGAGGGTGCACGGAGTATAATGAGTGTGCGAGGGTGTATGGGGTATAATGAGTGTGTGCGGGTGTATGGGGTATAATGAGTGTGCAAGGGTGTACGGGGTATAATGAGTGTGCGAGGGTGTACGGGGTATAATGAGTGTGTGAGGGTGTACGGGGTACAATGAGTTTGCGAGGGTGTACGGGGTATAATGAGTGTGTGAGGGTGTACGGGGTATAATGAGTGTGCGAGGGTGTACGGGGTATAATGAGTGTGTGAGGGTGTACGGGGTATAATGAGTGTGCGAGGGTGTATGGGGTATAATGAGCGTGCGAGGGTGTACGGAGTATAATGGTTGTGTGAGGGTGTACGGGGTATAATGAGTGTGTGAGGGTGTACGGGGTATAATGAGTGCATGAGGGTGTGCGGGGTATAATGAGTGTGAGGGTGTGCGGGGTATAATGAGTGTGAGGGTGTACGCGGTATACTGATTGTGCGAGGGTGTACGGGGTATAATGAGTGTGTGAGGGTGTACGGGGTATAATGAGTATGTGAGGGTGTACGGGGTATAATGAGTGTGCGAGGGTGTACGGGGTATAATGAGTGTGCGAGGGTGTACGGGGTATAATGAGTGTGCGAGGCTGTATGGGGTATAATGAGTGTGTGAGGGTGTACGGGGTATAATGAGTGTGCGAGGGTGTACGGGGTATAATGAGTGTGCGAGGCTGTACGGGGTATAATGAGTGTGTGAGGGTGTACGGGGTATAATGAGTGTGCGAGGGTGTACGGGGTATAATGAGTGTGTGAGGGTGTACGGGGTATAATGAGTTTGCGAGGGTGTACGGGGTATAATGAGTGTGTGAGGGTGTACGGGGTATAATGAGTGTGCGAGGGTGTACGGGGTATAATGAGTGTGTGAGGGTGTACGGGGTATAATGAGTGTGCGAGGGTGTATGGGGTATAATGAGCGTGCGAGGGTGTATGGAGTATAATGGTTGTGTGAGGGTGTACGGGGTATAATGAGTGTGTGAGGGTGTACGGGGTATAATGAGTGCATGAGGGTGTGCGGGGTATAATGAGTGTGAGGGTGTGCGGGGTATAATGAGTGTGAGGGTGTACGGGGTATAATGAGCGTGTGAGAGTGTATGGGGTATAATGAGTGTGTGAGGGTGTACGGGGTATAATGAGTGTGTGAGTGTGTACGGGGTATAATGAGTGTGTGAGGGTGTACGGGGCATAATGAGTGTGCGAGGGTGTACGGGGTATAATGAGTGTGCGAGGGTGTACGGTGTATAATGAGTGTGTGAGGGTGTACGGGGTATAATGAGCGTGTGAGGGTGTACGGGGTATAATGAGTGTGTGAGGGAGTACGGGGTATAATGAGTGTGTGAGGGTGTATGGGGTATAATGAGTGTGTGAGGGTGTACGGAGTATAATGAGTGTGCGAGGGTGTATGGGGTATAATGAGTGTGTGCGGGTGTATGGGTATAATGAGTGTGCGAGGGTGTACGGGGTATAATGAGTGTGCGAGGGTGAACGGGGTATAATGAGTGTGTGAGGGTGTACGGGGTATAATGAGTGTGCGAGAGTGTACGGGGTATAATGAGTGTGTGAGGGTGTACGGGGTATAATGATTGTGTGAGGGTGTACGCGGTATAATGAGTGTGCGAGGGTGTACGGGGTATAATGAGTGTGCGAGGGTGTATGTGGTATAATGAGTGTGCGACGTGTACGGGGTATAATGAGTGTGCAAGGGTGTACGGGGTATAATGAGTGTGCGAGGATGTATGGGGTATAATGACTGTGTGAGGGTGTACGGGGTATAATGAGTGTGCGAGGGTGTACGGGGTTTAATGAGTGTGTGAGGGTGTACGGGGTATAATGAGTGTGTAAGGGTGTACGGGGTATAATGAGTGTGCGATGGTGTACGGGGTATAATGAGTGTGTGAGGGTGTACGGGGTATAATGAGTGTGCGAGGGTGTACGGGGTATAATGAGTGTGTGAGGGTGCACGGTGTATAATGAGTGTGTGAGGGTGTACGGGGTTTACTGATTGTGCAAGGGTGTACGGGGTATAATGAGTGTGCGAGGGTGTACGGGGTTTAATGATTGTGTGAGTGTGAACGGGGTATAATGAGTGTGCGAGGGTGTACGGGGTATAATGAGTGTGCGAGGGTGTACGGGGTATAATGAGTGTGCGAGGGTGTACGGGGTATAATGAGTGTGTGAGGGTGTACGGGGTATAATGAGTGTGCGATGGTGTACGGGGTATAATGAGTGTGTGAGGGTGTACGGGGTATAATGAGTATGTGAGGGTGTACGGGGTATAATGAGTGTGCGAGGGTGTACGGGGAATAATGATTGTGCGAGGGTGTACGGGGTATAATGAGCGTGCGAGGGTGTACGGGGTATAATGAGTGTGCGAGGGTGTACGCGGTATAATGAGTGTGTGAGGGTGTACGGGGTATAATGAGTGTGTGAGGCTGTACGGGTTATAATGAGTGTGTGAGGGTGTACGGGGTATAATGAGTGTGCGAGGGTGTACGGGGTATAATGAGTGTGTGAGGGTGTACGGGGTATAATGAGTGTGCGAGGGTGTACGGGGTTTAATGTGTGTGTGAGGGTGTATGGGGTATAATGAGTGTGCGAGGGTGTATGGGGTATAATGAGTGTGCGAGGGTGTACGGGGTATAATGAGTGTGCGAGGGTGTATGTGGTATAATGGTTGAGCGAGGGTGTACGGGGTATAATGAGTGTGCGAGGGTGTATGGGGTATAATGAGCGTGCGAGGGTGTACGGAGTATAATGATTGTGCGAGCGTGTACGGGATATAATGAGTGTGTGAGGGTGTACGGGGTATAATGAGTGTGTGAGGGTGTACGGGGTATAATGAGTGTGTGAGGGTTTACGGGGTATAATGAGTGCGTGAGGGTGTGCGGGGTATAATGAGTGTGAGGGTGTGCGGGGTATAATGAGTGTGAGGGTGTACGGGGTATACTGATTGTGCGAGGGTGTACGGGGTATAATGAGTGTGTGAGGGTGTACGGGGTATAATGAGTGTGTGAGGGTGTACGGGGTATAATGAGTGTGTGAGGGTGTACGGGGTATAATGAGTGTGTGAGGGTGTACGGGGTATAATGAGTGTGCGAGGGTTTACGGGGTATAATGAGTGTGCAAGGGTGTACGGGGTATAATGAGTGTGCGAGGGTGTATGTGGTATAATGAGTGTGCGAGGGTGTACGGGGTATAATGAGTGTGCGAGGGTTTACGGGGTATAATGAGTGTGCAAGGGTGTACGGGGTATAATGAGTGTGCGAGGGTGTATGTGGTATAATGAGTGTGCGAGGGTGTACGGGGTATAATGAGTGTGCGAGGGTGTATGTGGTATAATGAGTGTGCGCGGGTGTACGGGGTATAATGAGTGTGCAAGGGTGTACGGGGTATAATGTGTGTGTGAGGGTGTGCGGGGTATAATGAGTGTGTGAGGGTGTACGGGGTGTAATGCGTGTGCGAGGATGTATGGGGTATAATGACTGTCAGGGTGTATGGGGTATAATGAGTGTGCGAGGGTGTACGGGGTATAATGAGTGTGCGAGGGGGTACGGGGTATAATGAGTGTGCGAGGGGGTACGGGGTATAATGAGTGTGCGAGGGTGTACGGGGTATAATGAGTGTGCGAGGGTGTACGCGGTATAATGAGTGTGCGACGGTGTACGGGGTATAATGAGTGTGTGAGGATGTATGGGGTATAATGAGTGTGCGAGGGTGTACGGGATATAATGAGTGTGCGAGGGTGTACGGGGTATAATGAGTGTGTGAGGGTGTACGGGGTATAATGAGTGTGCGAGGGTGTACGGGGTATAATGAGCGTCTGAGGGTGTACGGGGTATAATGAGTGTGTGAGGGTGTACGGGGTATAATGATTGCGCGAGGGTATACGGGTATAATGAGTGTGCAAGGGTTTACGGGGTATAATGAGTGTGCAAGGGTGTACGGGGTATAATGAGTGTGCGAGGGTGTATGTGGTATAATGAGTGTGCAAGGGTGTACGGGGTATAATGAGTGTGCGAGGGTGTGCGGGGTATAATGAGTGTGTGAGAGTGTAAGGGGTATAATGAGTGTGCGAGGGTGTATGGGGTATAAGGAGTGTGTGAGGGTGTACGGGGTGTAATGAGTGTGCGAGGCTGTACGGGATATAATGAGTGTGTGAGGGTGTACGGGGTATAATGAGTGTGCGAGGGTGTACGGGGTATAATGAGAGTGTGAGGGTGTACGGGGTATAATGAGCGTGCGAGGGTGTACGGAGTATAATGATTGTGCGAGGGTGTACGGGATATAATGAGCGTGTAAGGGTGTACGGGGTATAATGAGTGTGAGGGTGTACGGGGTATAATGAGTGTGTGAGGGAGT
The DNA here is from genome assembly GCF_047496885.1 of Scyliorhinus torazame. Lineage (NCBI taxonomy): Eukaryota > Metazoa > Chordata > Chondrichthyes > Carcharhiniformes > Scyliorhinidae > Scyliorhinus > Scyliorhinus torazame. Next base: position 26,906,640 of record NC_092722.1, read on the forward strand.
ATGGGGTATAATGAGTGTGTGCGGGTGTATAGGGTATAATGAGTGTGCGAGGGTGTATGGGGTATAATGATTGTGCGAGGGTGTACGGGGTATAATGAGTGTGCGAGGGTGTACGGGGTATAATGAGTGTGAGGGTGTGCGGGGTATAATGAGTGTGAGGGTGTACGGGGTATAATGAGTGTGTGAGTGTGTACGGGGTATAATGAGTGTGTGAGGGTGTACGGAGTATAATGAGTGTGCGAGGATGTATGGGGTATCATGAGTGTGTGAGGGTGTACGGGGTATAATGAGTGTGCGAGGGAGTACGGGGTATAATGAGTGTGCGAGGGTGTACGGGGTATAATGAGTGTGTGAGGCTGTACGGGGTATAATGAGTGTGTGAGGGTGTACGGAGTATAATGAGTGTGCGAGGGTGTACGGGGTATAATGAATGTGTGAGGGTGTACGGGGTATATTGAGTGTGCGAGGGTGTATGGTGTATAATGAGTTTGCGAGGGTGTACGGGGTACAATGAGTGTGTGAGGGTGTACGGGGTATAATGAGTGTGTGAGGGTGTACGGGGTATAATGAGTGAGTGAGTGCGTACGGGGTATAATGAGTGTGTGAGGGTGTACGGGGTATAATGAGTGTGTGAGGGTGTACGGGGTATAATGAGTGTGTGAGGGTGTACGGGGTATAATGAGTGTGCGAGGGTGTACGGGGTATAATGAGTGTGTGAGGGTGTACGGGGTATAATGAGTGTGTGAGGGTGTACGGGGTATAATGAGTGTGTGAGTGCGTACGGGGTATAATGAGTGTGTGAGGGTGTACGGGGTATAATGAGTGTGTGAGGGTGTACGGAGTATAATGAGTGTGCGAGGGTGTACGGGGTATAATGAGTGTGTGATGGTGTACGGGGTATAATGAGTGTGCGAGGGTGTACGGGGTATAATGAGTGTGCGAGGGTGTACGGGGTATAATGAGTGTGTGAGGGTGTACGGGGTATAATGAGTGTGTGAGGGTGTACGGGGTATAATGAGTGTGTGAGGGTGTACGGGGTATAATGAGTGTTGTGAGGGTGTACGGGGTATAATGAGTGTGTGAGGGTGTACGGGGTATAATGAGTGTGTGAGGTTGTACGGGGTATAATGAGTGTGTGAGGGTGTACGGGGTATAATGAGTGTGTGAGGGTGTATGGGGTATAATGAGTGTGTGAGTGTGTACGGGGTATAATGAGTGTGCGAGGGTGTACGGGGTATAATGAGTGTGCGAGGGTGTACGGTGTATAATGAGTGTGCGAGGGAGTACGGGGTATAATGAGTGTGTGCGGGTGTATGGGGTATAATGAGTGTGCGAGGGTGTATGGGGTATAATGAGTGTGCGAGGGTGTACGGGGTATAATGAGGGTGTGAGGGTGTCCGGGGTATAATGAGTGTGCGAGGGTGTGCGGGGTATAATGAGTGTGTGAGGGTGTATGGGGTATAATGAGTGTGCGAGGGTGTATGGGGTATAATGAGTGTGTGAGGGTGTACGGGGTATAATGAGTGTGCGAGGGTGTACGGGGTATAATGAGTGTGTGAGGGTGTACGGGGTATAATGAGTGTGCGAGGGTGTACGGGGTATAATGAGTGTGCGAGGGTGTACGGGGTATAATGAGTGTGCGAGGGTGTACGGGGTATAATGAGTGTGCGAGGGTGTACGGGGTATAATGAGTGTGTGAGGGTGTACGGGGTATAATGAGTGTGCGAGGGTGTACGGGGTATAATGAGTGTGTGAGTGTGTACGGGGTATAATGAGTGTGCGAGGGTGTACGGGGTATAATGAGTGTGTGAGGGTGTACGGTGTATAATGAGTGTGCGAGGGTGTATGGGGTATAATGAGCGTGCGAGGGTGTACGGAGTATAATGATTGTGCGAGGGTGTATGGGATATAATGAGTGTGTGAGGGTGTACGGGGTATAATGAGTGTGTGAGGGTGTACGGGGTATAATGAGTGTGTCAGGGTGTACGGGGTATAATGAGTGTGTGAGGGTGTGCGGGGTATAATGAGTGTGAGGGTGTGCGGGGTATAATGAGTGTGAGGGTGTACGGGGTATAATGAGTGTGTGAGTGTGTACGGGGTATAATGAGTGTGTGAGGGTGTACGGAGTATAATGAGTGTGCGAGGATGTATGGGGTATCATGAGTGTGTGAGGGTGTACGGGGTATAATGAGTGTGCGAGGGAGTACGGGGTATAATGAGTGTGCGAGGGTGTACGGGGTATAATGAGTGTGTGAGGGTGTACGGGGTATAATGAGTGTGTGAGGGTGTACGGAGTATAATGAGTGTGCGAGGGTGTACGGGGTATAATGAATGTGTGAGGGTGTACGGGGTATAATGAGTGTGCGAGGGTGTATGGTGTATAATGAGTTTGCGAGGGTGTACGGGGTACAATGAGTGTGTGAGGGTGTACGGGGTATAATGAGTGTGTGAGGGTGTACGGGGTATAATGAGTGAGTGAGTGCGTACGGGGTATAATGAGTGTGTGAGGGTGTACGGGGTATAATGAGTGTGTGAGGGTGTACGGGGTATAATGAGTGTGTGAGGGTGTACGGGGTATAATGAGTGTGCGAGGGTGTACGGGGTATAATGAGTGTGTGAGGGTGTACGGGGTATAATGAGTGTGTGAGGGTGTACGGGGTATAATGAGTGTGTGAGTGCGTACGGGGTATAATGAGTGTGCGAGGGTGTACGGGGTATAATGAGTGTGTGAGGGTGTACGGGGTATAATGAGTGTGTGAGGGTGTACGGAGTATAATGAGTGTGCGAGGGTGTACGGGGTATAATGAGTGTGTGAGGGTGTACGGGGTATAATGAGTGTGCGAGGGTGTACGGGGTATAATGAGTGTGCGAGGGTGTACGGGGTATAATGAGTGTGTGAGGGTGTACGGGGTATAATGAGTGTGTGAGGGTGTACGGGGTATAATGAGTGTGTGAGGGTGTACGGGGTATAATGAGTGTTGTGAGGGTGTACGGGGTATAATGAGTGTGTGAGGGTGTACGGGGTATAATGAGTGTGTGAGGTTGTACGGGGTATAATGAGTGTGTGAGGGTGTACGGGGTATAATGAGTGTGTGAGGGTGTATGGGGTATAATGAGTGTGTGAGTGTGTACGGGGTATAATGAGTGTGCGAGGGTGTACGGGGTATAATGAGTGTGCGAGGGTGTACGGTGTATAATGAGTGTGTGAGGGTGTACGGGGTATAATGAGCGTGTGAGGGTGTACGGGGTATAATGCGTGTGTGAGGGTGTACGGGGTATAATGAGTCTGTGAGGGTGTGCGGGGTATAATGAGTGTGTGAGGGTGTACGGAGTATAATGAGTGTGCGAGTGTGTATGGGGTATAATGAGTGTGTGCGGGTGTATGGGGTATAATGAGTGTGCGAGGGTGTACGGGGTATAATGAGTGTGCGAGGGTGTACGGGGTATAATGAGCGTGTGAGGGTGTACGGGGTATAATGAGCGTGTGAGGGTGTACGGGGTATAATGAGTGTGCGAGGGTGTACGGGGTATAATGAGTGTGTGAGGTTGTACGGGGTATAATGAGTGTGCGAGGGTGTACGGGGTATAATGAGTGTGTGAGGGTGTACGGGGTATAATGAGTGTGCGAGGGTGTATGGGGTATAATGAGCGTGCGAGGGTGTACGGAGTATAATGATTGTGCGAGGGTGTACGGGATATAATGAGTGTGTGAGGGTGTATGGGGTATAATGAGTGTGAGGGTGTGCGGGGTATAATGAGTGTGAGGGTGTACGGGGTATAATGAGTGTGTGAGGGTGTACGGGGTATAATGAGTGTGCGAGGGTGTACGGGGTATAATGAGCGTGTGAGGGTGTGTGGGGTATAATGAGTGTGTGAGGGTGTACGGGGTATAATGAGTGTGCAAGGGTGTACGGGGTATAATGAGTGTGCGAGGGTGTACGGTGTATAATGAGTGTGTGCGGGTGTATGGGGTATAATGAGTGTGCGAGGGTGTACGGGGTATAATGAGTGTGCGAGGGTGTACGGAGTATAATGAGTGTGTGAGGGTGTACGGGGTATAATGAGTGTGCGAGAGTGTACGGGGTATAATGAGTGTGTGAGGGTGTACGGGGTTTACTGATTGTGCGAGGGTGTACGGGGTATAATGAGTGTGCGAGGGTGTACAGGGTATAATGAGTGTGTGAGGGTGTACGGGGCATAATGAGTGTGTGAGGGTGTATGGGGTATAATGAGTGTGCGAGAGTGTACGGGGTATAATGAGTGTGTGAGGGTGTACGGGGTATAATGATTGTGTGAGGGTGTACGGGGTTTACTGATTGTGCAAGGGTGTACGAGGTATAATGAGTGTGCGAGGGTGTACGGGGTATAATGAGCGTGTGAGGGTGTACGGGGTATAATGCGTGTGTGAGGGTGTACGGGGTATAATGAGTCTGTGAGGGTGTGCGGGGTATAATGAGTGTGTGAGGGTGTACGGAGTATAATGAGTGTGCGAGTGTGTATGGGGTATAATGAGTGTGTGCGGGTGTATGGGGTATAATGAGTGTGCGAGGGTGTACGGGGTATAATGAGTGTGCGAGGGTGTACGGGGTATAATGAGCGTGTGAGGGTGTACGGGGTATAATGAGCGTGTGAGGGTGTACGGGGTATAATGAGTGTGCGAGGGTGTACGGGGTATAATGAGTGTGTGAGGTTGTACGGGGTATAATGAGTGTGCGAGGGTGTACGGGGTATAATGAGTGTGTGAGGGTGTACGGGGTATAATGAGTGTGCGAGGGTGTATGGGGTATAATGAGCGTGCGAGGGTGTACGGAGTATAATGATTGTGCGAGGGTGTACGGGATATAATGAGTGTGTGAGGGTGTATGGGGTATAATGAGTGTGAGGGTGTGCGGGGTATAATGAGTGTGAGGGTGTACGGGGTATAATGAGTGTGTGAGGGTGTACGGGGTATAATGAGTGTGCGAGGGTGTACGGGGTATAATGAGCGTGTGAGGGTGTGTGGGGTATAATGAGTGTGTGAGGGTGTACGGGGTATAATGAGTGTGCAAGGGTGTACGGGGTATAATGAGTGTGCGAGGGTGTACGGTGTATAATGAGTGTGTGCGGGTGTATGGGGTATAATGAGTGTGCGAGGGTGTACGGGGTATAATGAGTGTGCGAGGGTGTACGGAGTATAATGAGTGTGTGAGGGTGTACGGGGTATAATGAGTGTGCGAGAGTGTACGGGGTATAATGAGTGTGTGAGGGTGTACGGGGTTTACTGATTGTGCGAGGGTGTACGGGGTATAATGAGTGTGCGAGGGTGTACAGGGTATAATGAGTGTGTGAGGGTGTACGGGGCATAATGAGTGTGTGAGGGTGTATGGGGTATAATGAGTGTGCGAGAGTGTACGGGGTATAATGAGTGTGTGAGGGTGTACGGGGTATAATGATTGTGTGAGGGTGTACGGGGTTTACTGATTGTGCAAGGGTGTACGAGGTATAATGAGTGTGCGAGGGTGTACGTGGTATAATGATTGTGTGAGGGTGTACGGGGTTTACTGATTGTGCCAGGGTGTACCGGGTATAATGAGTGTGTGAGGGTGTACAGGGTATAATGAGTGTGCGAGGGTGTATGTGGTATAATGTGTGTGCGAGGGTGTACGGGGTATAATGATTGTGCGAGGGTGTACGGGGTATAATGAGTGTGCGAGGATGTATGGGGTATAATGACTGTGTGAGGGTGTACGGGGTATAATGAGTGTGCGAGGGTGTACGGGGTTTAATGAGTGTGTGAGGGTGTACGGGGTATAATGAGTGTGTGAGGGTGTACGGGGTATAATGAGTGTGCGATGGTGTACGGGGTATAATGAGTGTGTGAGGGTGTACGGGGTGTAATGAGTGTGCGACGGTGTACGGGGTATAATGAGTGTGTGAGGGTGCACTGGGTATAATGAGTGTGTGAGGGTGTACGGTGTTTACTAATTGTGCAAGGGTGTACGGGGTATAATGAGTGTGCGAGGGTGTACGGGGTTTAATGATTGTGTGAGTGTGTATGGGGTATAATGAGTGTGCGAGGGTGTACGGGGTATAATGAGTGTGCGAGGGTGTACGGGGTATAAAGAGTGTGCGAGGGTGTACGGGGTATAATGAGTGTGTGAGGGTGTACGGGGTATAATGAGTGTGCGATGGTGTACGGGGTATAATGAGTGTGCGAGGGTGTACGGGGTATAATGAGTGTGCGAGGGTGCACGGGGTATAATGAGTGTGTGAGGGTGTACGGGGTATAATGAGTGTGTGAGGGTGTACGGGGTTTACTGATTGTGCAAGGGTGTACGAGGTATAATGAATGTGCGAGGGTGTACGGGGTTTAATGAGTGTGTGAGGGTGTACGGGGTATAATGAGTGTGCGAGGGTGTACGGGGTATAATGAGTGTGCGAGGGTGTACGGGGTATAATGATTGTGCGAGGGTGTACGGGGTTTAATGAGTGTGTGAGGGTGTACGGGGTATAATGATTGTGTGAGGGTGTACGGGGTTTACTGATTGTGCGAGGGTGTACGGGGTATAATAAGTGTGCGAGTGTGCACGGGGTATAATGAGTGTGTGAGGGTGTACGGGGTATAATGATTGTGTGAGGGTGTACGGGGTATAATGAGTGTGCGAGTGTGTACGGGGTATAATGAGTGTGCGAGGGTGTACGTGGTAGAATGAGTGTGCGAGGGTTTACGGGGTATAATGAGTGTGTGAGGGTGTACGGGGTATAATGAGTGTGTGAGGGTGTACGGAGTATAATGAGTGTGTGAGGGTGTACGGGGTAGAATGAGTGTGCGAGGGTGTACGGGGTATAATGAGTGTGCGAGGTGCAAAGCGTGCCTGTTGGTACACAGTCAGACCTCACAAACAGATAATGAGTCACTGATGTGTTTTTGTGGCGTTGGTAGAGGCAGAAAGATCGGTCGCGCCTTCTGGCTCTTTTCGAATACCTCTTCAGAGTGAGCCGACAAGGCTTTGATTCAGTGTCTCATTAGAAAGATACCAGCTCGGCCAGTACAGCACTCAACAACAATTTATATTCATCAGCACACTTAATGTAATGGAACCCCCTTTCACAGGAGCATTTTCATAGATTATCATAGAATTTACAGTGCAGAAGGAGGCCATTCGGCCCATCGAGTCTGCACCGGCTCTTGGAAAGAGCACCCTATCCAAGGTCAACACCTCCACCCATCCCCATAACCCAGTAACCCCACCCAACACTAAGGGCAATTTTGGACACTAAGGGGCAATTTATCATGGCCAATCCACCTAACCATCTTTGGACTGTGGGAGGAAACCGGAGCACCCGGAGGAAACCCACGCACACACGGGGAGGAAGTGCAGACTCCGCACAGACAGAGACCCAAGCCGGAATCGAACCTGGGACCCTGGAGCTGTGAAGCAATTGTGCTATCCACAATGCTACCGTGCTGCCCATGTTTTGAAACAAAACATGACACCGAGCCACATAGGGTGGTCATAGGTCAGGTGACCAATGTTTTTTTCGAGTATGCTAAAGGAGGAAAGTATAGTTTTGAGAGTCAGAGAGGGAATTCCAGAGTTTGGGACCGAGGCAGCTGAAGACAGCCAATGGTGGAGCGATTAGAATCAGGTATACACAAGAGGCGAGAATTAGAGGAGCCCAGATATCTCAGAGGTTTGTGAGGCTGGAGGAGATGACAGAGATCGGGAGGGGAAAGGCCACGGAGGGATTTGAAATCAAGATGTTGCTGGACCGGGAGCCAATGTAGCTCAATGAGCACATGGGTGAGAGCTGAGCAAACAGGACCTGCCGTGGGTTAAGACACGGATTCTAAGTTTAGGTGGTGGTAGAACATGGGAGAGCAGCCAGGAGAGAGTGTTGGAATAGTTGAATCTGGAGGTAACGAAGGCCTGAATAGGGGTCTCCCTCGGCATTGTGCAGGAATATCAGTTTTGATTCATGTCCACAAGGCTCTGGAAGGGGACTTGTAGACACAGTCTCCCACCCACTGAGTCACAACTATAAGAACATCATCCCCGGCCTAGCTATAGCTTTAATTTTCAGGTTATGCTGCCTTGTTCTGGAGTACCCGCCGACGGGCAGGCCATTTCTCTCCATCTATCCCCTCGACCCCTTTAATCGCGTTAAACACTCGGAGGGAGAGAGGTTAAAAATAAATACAAGCTTAGATATCAAAATCAAGGAGAAGATGGTAAAAAGAGTAATGGGGTAGGATCTCAAGCTGATTCGTTCCCGTGAGATATAAGCAGCAGCTTTTTAAGTATAGGACTGGTAATTTAGTTTAAAATTTTCTTTACTTTAATCTCTCCAGATTTTCATTGCTCTCCACCCCCCCCCCCCCTCCCCCTCTTGACTACGAATCCCCCTCAGAAGGTAAGTGATACTCGGCTGATTATATTTAAAAGCAATCGCCAAAATCAAAAATATTTGAAAATGTATTTCATGGTAATAATGTCATATTTTATGGTGTGATAAAGGTACTGAGACACAAGCTGGATGCCTTAATTTGTATAGAAATTGTAATCATTTGTTCAACCCAAGGTGAAAATTGCATTTTTTAATTTAAATTGTATCTTCCATGATAGGCTATTATCTAGTAAAATTGTCTCCTTGTTCTGGACCCATACAGTGAATTCACGGCTGTTAAGGTGTCGCTTATATTCATAAAAGGTTGCATTGCGTGCGTGTGTTTTTTAAAAGCTGCCCTTTTTTCGTAGAAAATTGTACAAAGAAGAGAAGAAGTCATTTAAATGTTTTCTTCTTGTTAATTAGTCAGGGTTTAGGGAGACTGAGCACACAATATTCAGGCGGCAGAATTTCTTTTTATCTCCTCTCACTCTGAGTTTCTCTCTTTTTCGCGGTTTGTGGAAATCAAGCTGGATTTTAACCCTTAGCCACCAAACCTTTACCGGGCGGGGTTTTTTTTTTGTGTGTGTGGTTTCGGAAATGTTTCGGTGAGAACCCCACATGACACCGCTACCCGCCTCTGAGATATCCTGTGAGTGCGGCCTATAGAAACAGGCTTCAGTGTTAATGCGGTAATTATAATGGAATTGGTATTCTCATTTGATTAGGGTGTTGCCGTGACAACACGAGGTAAAACATGATGTTACCATGGAAAATTACTGTCGACGGCAACGAAAGTAGAATTACCACAATGAGAAATGAGGCCTTGACTCAGGGCCATGTAAAGCGCAGCAAAGGGCTCCGTAATTATATGAAGGCCTTAGACCCGGGTACCTCAAGACCAATTGCTACAGCCAATTATGGGGTCAATTAATGCACATAGTACACCACATGAATAAGATCGGAGTGAATTGGAGTAAAAAGAAAGACCTGTATTTACACGGGACCTTTCAATCCAGGGAGGCAAACGCCCTGCTCTTTTGTAGTTGTGTCCGAGATGATGTTACATCCACCTGAGAGGGAAGACACCCGGTCTTGGTTTATCTGAAGAGTCGGATTCGATTCCCGGCTTGGGTCACTGTCTGTGTGGAGTCTGCACGTTCTCCCCGTGTCTGCATGGGTTTCCTCCGGGTACTCCGGTTTCCTCCCACAAATCCCGAAAGACGTGGGGCGTGGGCGTCATTCTCCGACCCCCCGCCGGGTCGGAGAATGGCCGTAGGCCGCCGTGAATCCCGCCCCCGCCGAAGTCTCCGGTACCGGAGATTGGGCGGGGGCGGGAATCGGGCCGCGCCGGTTGGCGGGACCCCCCGCTGGATTCTCCGGCCCGGATGGGCCAAAGTCCCACCCAGAAATTGCCTGTCCCGCCGGCGTAAATCAAACCTGGTATTTACCGGCGGGACCAGGCGGCGTGGGCGGGCTCCGGGGGGGGGGGGCGCGGGGCGATCTGACCCCGGGGGGTGCCCCCAAGGTGGCCTGGCCCGCGATCGGGGCCCACCGATCCGCGGGCGGGCCTGTGCCGTGGGGGCACTCTTTCCCTTCCGCCTCCGCTACGGCCTCCACCATGGCGGAGGCGGAAGAGACTCTCCCCACTGCGCATGCGCGGGAAACTGACAGCGCCTGCTGACGCTCCCGCGCATGCGCCGGGAAACTGTCAGCGGCCGCTGACGCTCCCGCGCATGCGCCGCATTTCCGCGCCAGTGGCGGGGCAACAAACGCCATTTCCGCCAGCTGGCGGGGCGGAAATCCCTCCGGCGTCCCTCAATGTTGGGGCTAGGCCGCCAAAGATGTGGAGCATTCCGCACCTTTGGGCCGACGTGATGCCCGTCTGATTGGCGCCGTGTTTGGCGCCAGTCGGCGGACATCGCGCCGTTGGGGGAGAATTTCGCCCGTGATGTTCGGTGAATTCTGAATTCTCCCTCCTTGTACCCGAACAGGCAATTAGGGGGTTTTCACAGTAGCTTCATTGCAGTGTCACTGTAAGCCTACTTGTGACACTAATAAAGATTATTATTATTGTACTGCACTAGGAGCGTCCAGCTGGACTCTGTGTTCAAAGGCATGAAATTCTGTGGACAGTCGCTCACTTCCTGACTCCCCAAAGCCACCTGCAAGGCACAAGTCAGGAGTGTGATGAGTGCAGCTCCAAAGACACTCAAGCAGTTCGACACCATCCAGGACAAAGCAGCCCGCTTGATTGACACCCCATCCACTACCCTAAATGTAGCCTCCCTCCACCACTGACGCACAGTGGCAGCCTTTTGTACATTGTACAAGATGCACAGCAGCAACTCACCAAGACTTCTTCCAACAGCACCTTCCAAACCCACGATCGATCCCACCTGGAAGGACAAGGACGGCAGCAGATAGCTGGGAACCCCACCACCTGCAAGTTCCCATCCAAGCCACTCACCACCCTGACTTGGAAATATGTCGCCGTTGCTTCACTGTCGCTGGGCCGGAATGCTGGAACTCCCTCCCTAACAGCACAGTGGATGTACCCAGCGGTTCAAGTAGGCACCTGGCCACCATCAGGGGCAATTAGAGATGGGCAATAAATATTGGCTCAGCCAGCGACACCATATCGTGTGAATGAATTTTTTAAAAAGCCACTGGTGTGAGAGTTTAGAATCACCAAACCGGCAGGAGTCTCCAGGAAAGGTAGGTTTATTTTCAGGACACAGCTGTGAGCAATTGACGGGAAGAACATTCTGTGGGACATTGAACAGGAAATGGTGTTTTCCTGATTTACTTTGTGTCCTTTCCTTTGTTTGTTATAAAAATATTGGCGATGGTGAGAAAAATGGCTGTTCAACTGGGAGGGAGTTGGAGGTTACGTGATGACCCCTGAAGGAGGGCGTCCAATCAGAATTTATAATGCTAGGTTTGAACTCTCAACCTTCAGTCAGACTCAGAAGGAAGAATGGTACCAATAATCTAAACACCCGGCCCACTGTCCCGACACACTGACTAAACAACTAACATTTTGATATTAAAGGTCTGTAGCTTGTAGGAGGAGGGAAGGGAACATTAGGGACAGGAGGATCGAGCCTCCCCTGCAATGGCTGATCTGTATCTCAACTCCATTTACCTACGGTTGCTTCATATAGGAACATTTGCACTTGGGGAGCCAGAACGGTCAGCACTGCTGCCTCACAGTTCGATTCCGGCCTTGGGTCACTGCGTGTGCGGAGTCTGCACGTCCTCCCCGTGTGTGCGTGGGTTTCCTCCGGGTGCTCCGGTTTCCTCCCACAGTCCAAAGATGTGCAGGTTAGGTGGGTTGGCCCTGATAAATTGCCCCTTAGTGTCCAAAGTGGGGTTACAAGGATAGGACAGGGGAGTGGGCCTAAACAAGGTGCTCTTTCGGAGGGTCGGTGCAGATTCGATGGGCCAAATGGCCTCCTTCTGCACTGTCGGGATTCCATCCCCTCACCCAACAAAAATCTATTGATCTCAGTTTTAAAAACATCCAATTGATGGTTAGCCTCCAGCCTTCCTGGAGTAGAGTTCCAGATTTCTGCTAAACTTTGAAAAGCGAGGGAGAGTCGGTTTATTGTAGTCCAGGGTACAGATTGGTTCGAGCAGGAGAGAAGATGCGAATGAGTCATTAAGCAGGATTCTCCTCTTCATGGGAATGGTGACAAAATGGAGCCCACCTCGCTGACTCTTGGGTCAGGGGTTACGGTGGGTTCCCATTGGCAAGAAGGAGCCTGCAGTTGCCACTGAAGAACAGCAGGGAGTGCTGTAGCCCCAGAAGGGAGAACGGGGGGTCCTTTTAAAGGGGTAAATAAAACCTCCTCCAGGAAAGCATTGGTTTCAGGCCTCAGACCAAGGGAGGTTTCCTGTTTACAATGCTGCCGACACATCATGACCAGAGTGAACCTTAGCCCCAGGTGACTAGAACTACTCACCAAGGGCCAGTTCACCAGTGAATGCAGGGGATTAAATGTATCTGTTTCCGTTTGTAATCCAATGCTCTCCAGCTGTATTCCAGGATTTGATTAAATCCTGATTAATACGAGCATGACATCGCTGGGATAGGGTTAGCGAATGGCTGATAATCACAATCAAATCTTTTTCCTTTGCTGAAGGATGCATATCCCGCCGGCCCACATGTTTTGCATTTCCTTCACCAATGTTCTGGAGCTCACTTCCCTCCTCTTTAAAATCCACCCCTCCCAGATCCTTGTGAAACCTATTAACTTCATAATCGTTCCCTGTCCACACTGCCTGATGTCATCGCTGCACTTTCTAATATCCACAGGAACTGTACCATTATTGATTGAATAAAAACACACACAATGTCCGGCTAGTCATCCTCATTGCTCTTTGTGGAATCTTGCTGTGCAAAATTGGCCGTAGGATTTTCCCGCTTTGCAACTCTGACTGCATGCTTAAAAGTACTTCATTGACTGAGAAATGCTTTGGTATGCCCAGAGGGTGTGAAAAGCACGGGACATATGTAATTCTTCTTTTCCTTGATGCATGTTACTGCGAGCATTGTGTGTGGAGTTGGAGGCCCAGAGCAGGCCTCGCTGATCACGGCCTACCAGCACCATTCTGTCTACGTCTCCTCCCCTGGCTGCCCCTCGTTCATGTTCCTTCTCTCAGATTTTCTTTAAGGCCTTAGATGTAGGACCAACTCGATTACACCCAGAGGAAAGGGTTCACCATCACCTAGGCCGATAATATCTCGGAACAACTCTGCTCGGGTTCGTAAGTAACTTTCAGCGATCAGTAACCTTTCCTCTTTGCACCTTGACCCTCAACACTTGCCCTCTGACCTCTACACAAGATCCAGCTATTACCTTGGGGCAGACCGTTTAGATCTAAGATTCGCCTATGGACTTAACCCTTGAAGACCAGTCCACAAATTTAATTGAACACACTTGTCATTTGCTGGTTTCCCATGTTCCCACCCTTGTGCACCTCTGAGGGTCACTCCAGTTAGCCTTGCAAACTCACCACTCCGTTGTGGGTTAAATTACTTCTGCTCCCTCCCTGCCCCCATTTGAAGCCTCTACACATAAGATTTCAGTTTCCTCTCCTGTTTTAATCACAGGAAAGGCCTGTGAGATATCTTCCAAAGACTCTTCAGATCTTATGCCCCCCACCCCCACTACACCATTTTAATTGTCTGTTTTCCTTTAAGTTTCACTGACTTCCGCCGAACCAAATCTACGCATAGAACTGGCCTGAATGGCCTTCTTCTGTGCTCACCCATAATATCTTTCTATTATTTGAACTATAAGTGTTGGGTCAGATGGAATTTGCATTCTGATGTGAATTGAACCCGTTCTTAGTTCTTAGGAGTGTAGAGAAGAGGCAGCACGGCTCCCAGTTAGGCTCACTGCACTCTGGCCCATCCAGTATCGATCCTCACTTTGAACAGTGCCTCCAAGTGGCTGTTAGCATGTGACAACAGCACACCTGGCAAGCCACTTCAACCAGCAGGTCAAACCAGGTAAGAATCGCTCTTGGCAATGTAGAGACATGTCGACCCAGCATGCACATCTCCAGAAGTGCAGCATTCCCTCAATACCGCACCAAAGTGTCAGCTTGGATTTCAGTCTTTGCATTTGAACCTAAAACCTTCTGATTTAGAAGCCAGAGTTTAAACAAGCTGACATTCCTATTGCAGCTTGACTGGTGCTTTCAAACTTCCAGCTTCAAGTCAGAAAGCACTTGGCTTTCTTTCTCAATTTGAACATTTCAATGTGAGAAATGTGATGGTTAAAGAATCACTGGAACATCTGTCATCCCCACATCAACCACATAAATAATCAGCTCACATTCATCGCTGTGCCAGGGATGAGTTTCTGTATTGACTGTTTTATTGAACATTAATAGACCACATCACACAACAAAAATGACTGAGGCGGCAATTTAATTGGAGTTCATTTGGTTTATCTAAAGAATAACAGCTACCCGTGACTGAGTTACCAGGTGGAATCATGTCAGAGGTCGTTCAGTGAACTTTCACTTGACTTCTTGTTGGCAATTTGAACCCTGGTGTGCGATGTCCATCACCTGTCAGTCAGTTGTTGGCTGAATGTGTTTCTGGTGATGAACATTCTTATCGTATTCAGAGACTGACAGTGTGTCAGTCACTTACTCGTGGCTCACCGCCTTGTTTGAACTCGAGCTGAGCCTCAAACTAGACGTCCACCCAGTCGACAGATTGGTCATTTCACAATGTGCTGTTTCACACTCAGCTTTTCCGCACATCCTGCAAATCCTATCCAGCTCGAGACCAACCCCAGGTAATGCCCTGGCCACAACAAGGTCCTGCCCACACAGAGCCTAAACCAGAGAGCAATCCCCACACTATCCACCAGCTTGTATCAAACCAACTCCATAACCAGCTCCAAAATACCCAACCTTATAATATCTACCCCCAGAATGACTGACAACACAATATCCACCTCATAATACCCACAAATCCATCATCCACAAAATCCTCCACCCCCACGATATCTACCCCCACAAAATCCACCCCCACAAATATCCACCCCCACGATATCTACCCCCACAAAATCCACCCCCACAAAATCCACCCCCGCAAAATCCACCCCCACAAATATCCACCCCCGCAAACATCCACCCCCACAATTATCCACCCCCACAATTATCCACCCCCACAAACATCCACCCCCACAAAATCCACCCCCACAAACATCCACCCCCGCAAAATCCACCCCCACAAACATCCACCCCCACAAACATCCACCCCCACAATTATCCACCCCCACAATTATCCACCCCCACAAATATCCATCCCCACAAATATCCACCCCCACAATTATCCACCCCCACAATTATCCACCCCTACAAATATCCACCCCCACAAATATCCACCCCCACAAATATCCACCCCCACAAATATCCACCCCCACAAATATCCACCCCCACAAATATCCACCCCCACAATTATCCACCCGCACAAACATCCAGCCCCACAAAATCCACCCCCACAATTATCCACCCGCACAATTATCCACCCGCACAAATATCCACCCCCACAAATATCCACCCCCCAAATATCCACCCCCCCAAATATCCACCCCCCCAAATATCCACCCCCCCAAATATCCACCCCCCCAAATATCCACCCCCACAAATATCCACCCCCACAAATATCCACCCCCACAATTATCCACCCCCGCAATTATCCACCCCCGCAATTATCCACCCCCGCAAATATCCACCCCCACAAATATCCACCCCTACAAATATCCACCCAACAAATATCCACCCCCACAAATATCCACCCCCACAAATATCCACCCCACAAATATCCACCCCCACAAATATCCACCCCCACAAATATCCACCCCCACAAATATCCACCCCACAAATATCCACCCGCACAAATATCCACCCCCACAAATATCCACCCCCACAAATATCCACCCCCACAAATATCCACCCCCACAAATATCCACCCCCACAAATATCCACCCCCACAAATATCCACCCCAAAAATATCCACCCCACAAATATCCACCCCCACAAATATCCACCCCCACAAATATCCAACCCCACAAATATCCACCCCCACAAATATCCACCCCACAAATATCCACCCGCACAAATATCCACCCCACAAATATCCCACAAATATCCACCACCACAAATATCCACCCCCGCAATTATCCACCCCCACAAATATCCACCCCCACAAATATCCACCCCCACAAATATCCACCCCCACAAATATCCACCCCCGCAATTATCCACCCCCACAAAATCCACCCCCACGATACCCACCCTCACAAATATCCACCCCCACAAACATCCACCCCCACAAACATCCACCCCCGCAAAATCACCCCCACAATTATCCACCCCCACAAATATCCACCCCCACAAATATCCACCCCCACGATATCCACCCTCACAAATATCCACCCCCACAAATATCCACCCCCACAAACATCCACCCCCGCAAAATCCACCCTCACAATTATCCACCCCCACAATTATCCACCCGCACAAATATCCACCCCCACAAATATCCACCCCCACAAATATCCACCCCCACAAATATCCACCCCCACAAATATCCACCCCCACAAATATCCACACCCACAAATATCCACACCCACAAATATCCACCTCCACAAACATCCATCCCCGCAAAATCCACCCCCACAAACATCCACCCCCAAAATTATCCACCCCCAAAATTATCCAGCCCCACAATTATCCACCCCCACAAATATCCACCCCCACAAATATCCACCCCCACAAATATCCACCCCCACAATTATCCACCCCCACAAATATCCACCCCCACGATATCCACCCTCACAAATATCCACCCCCACAAACATCCACCCCCGCAAAATCACCCCCACAATTATCCACCCCCACAATTATCCACCCCCGCAATTATCCACCTCCGCAAATATCCACCCCCACAAATATCCACCCCCACAATATCCACCCCCACGATATCCACCCTCACAAATATCCACCCCCACAAACATCCACCACCGCAAAATCCACCCCCACAATTATCCACCCCCACAATTATCCACCCCAACAAATATCCACCCCCACAAATATCCACCCCCACAAATATCCACCCCCGCAAATATCCACCCCCGCAATTATCCACCCCCACAAAATCCACCCCCACGATATCCACCCTCACAAATATCCACCCCCACAAACATCCACCCCCACAAACATCCACCCCCGCAAAATCCACCCCCACAATTATCCACCCCCACAATTATCCACCCCCGCAAATATCCACCCCCGCAAATATCCACCCCCACAAATATCCACCCCCACAAATATCCACCCCCACAAATATCCACCCCCACGATATCCACCCTCACAAATATCCACCCCCACAAATATCCACCCCCACAAATATCCACCCCCACAAACATCCACCCCCACAAACATCCACCCCCGCAAAATCACCCCCACAATTATCCACCCCCACAATTATCCACCCCTGCAAATATCCACCCCCACAAATATCCACCCCCACAAATATCCACCCCCACGATATCCACCCTCACAAATATCCACCCCCACAAATATCCACCCCCACAAACATACACCCCCGCAAAATCCACCCCCACAATTATCCACCCGCACAAATATCCACCCCCACAAATATCCACCCCCACAAATATCCACCCCCACAAATATCCACCCCCACAAATATCCACCTCCACAAACATCCACCCCCGCAAAATCCACCCCCACAAACATCCACCCCCACAATTATCCACCCCCACAATTATCCACCCCCACAATTATCCACCCCCACAATTATCCACCCCCACAATTATCCACCCCCACAATTATCCACCCCCACTAATATCCACCCCCACAAATATCCACCCCCACAAATATCCACCCCCACAAATATCCACCCCACAAATATCCACCCCCACAAATATCCACCCCCACAAATATCCACCCCCACAAATATCCACCCCCACAAACATCCACCCCCACAAACATCCACCCCCGCAAAATCACCCCCACAATTATCCACCCCCACAATTATCCACCCCCGCAAATATCCACCCCCACAAATATCCACCCCCACGATATCCACCCTCACAAATATCCACCCCCACAAATATCCACCCCCACAAACATCCACCCCCGCAAAATCCACCCCGACAATTATCCACCCGCACAAATATCCACCCCCACAAATATCCACCCCCACAAATATCCACCCCCACAAATATCCACCCCCACAAATATCCACCCCCACAAATATCCACCCCCACAAATATCTACCCCCACAAATATCCACCCCCACAAATATCCACGCCCACAAATATCCACCTCCACAAACATCCACCCCCGCAAAATCCACCCCCACAAACATCCACGCCCACAATTATTCACGCCCACAAATATCCACCCCCACAATTATCCACCCCCACTAATATCCACCACCACAAATATCCACCCCCACAAATATCCACCCCCACAAATATCCACCCCACAAATATCCACCCCACAAATATCCACCCCCACGATATCCACCCTCACAAATATCCACCCCCACAAATATCCACCCCCACA
The DNA here is from genome assembly GCF_047496885.1 of Scyliorhinus torazame. Taxonomy (NCBI): domain Eukaryota; kingdom Metazoa; phylum Chordata; class Chondrichthyes; order Carcharhiniformes; family Scyliorhinidae; genus Scyliorhinus; species Scyliorhinus torazame. The sequence goes on from NC_092722.1 coordinate 26,925,132, forward strand.
AACATCCACCCCCGCAAAATCCACCCTCACAATTATCCACCCCCACAATTATCCACCCGCACAAATATCCACCCCCACAAATATCCACCCCCACAAATATCCACCCCCACAAATATCCACCCCCACAAATATCCACACCCACAAATATCCACACCCACAAATATCCACCTCCACAAACATCCATCCCCGCAAAATCCACCCCCACAAACATCCACCCCCAAAATTATCCACCCCCAAAATTATCCAGCCCCACAATTATCCACCCCCACAAATATCCACCCCCACAAATATCCACCCCCACAAATATCCACCCCCACAATTATCCACCCCCACAAATATCCACCCCCACGATATCCACCCTCACAAATATCCACCCCCACAAACATCCACCCCCGCAAAATCACCCCCACAATTATCCACCCCCACAATTATCCACCCCCGCAATTATCCACCTCCGCAAATATCCACCCCCACAAATATCCACCCCCACAAATATCCACCCCCACGATATCCACCCTCACAAATATCCACCCCCACAAACATCCACCACCGCAAAATCCACCCCCACAATTATCCACCCCCACAATTATCCACCCCAACAAATATCCACCCCCACAAATATCCACCCCCACAAATATCCACCCCCGCAAATATCCACCCCCGCAATTATCCACCCCCACAAAATCCACCCCCACGATATCCACCCTCACAAATATCCACCCCCACAAACATCCACCCCCACAAACATCCACCCCCGCAAAATCCACCCCCACAATTATCCACCCCCACAATTATCCACCCCCGCAAATATCCACCCCCGCAAATATCCACCCCCACAAATATCCACCCCCACAAATATCCACCCCCACAAATATCCACCCCCACGATATCCACCCTCACAATATCCACCCCCACAAATATCCACCCCCACAAATATCCACCCCCACAAACATCCACCCCCACAAACATCCACCCCCGCAAAATCACCCCCACAATTATCCACCCCCACAATTATCCACCCCTGCAAATATCCACCCCCACAAATATCCACCCCCACAAATATCCACCCCCACGATATCCACCCTCACAAATATCCACCCCCACAAATATCCACCCCCACAAACATACACCCCCGCAAAATCCACCCCCACAATTATCCACCCGCACAAATATCCACCCCCACAAATATCCACCCCCACAAATATCCACCCCCACAAATATCCACCCCCACAAATATCCACCTCCACAAACATCCACCCCCGCAAAATCCACCCCCACAAACATCCACCCCCACAATTATCCACCCCCACAATTATCCACCCCCACAATTATCCACCCCCACTAATATCCACCCCCACTAATATCCACCCCCACAAATATCCACCCCCACAAATATCCACCCCACAAATATCCACCCCCACAAATATCCACCCCCACAAATATCCACCCCCACAAATATCCACCCCCACAAACATCCACCCCCACAAACATCCACCCCCGCAAAATCACCCCCACAATTATCCACCCCCACAATTATCCACCCCCGCAAATATCCACCCCCACAAATATCCACCCCCACGATATCCACCCTCACAAATATCCACCCCCACAAATATCCACCCCCACAAACATCCACCCCCGCAAAATCCACCCCGACAATTATCCACCCGCACAAATATCCACCCCCACAAATATCCACCCCCACAAATATCCACCCCCACAAATATCCACCCCCACAAATATCCACCCCCACAAATATCCACCCCCACAAATATCTACCCCCACAAATATCCACCCCCACAAATATCCACGCCCACAAATATCCACCTCCACAAACATCCACCCCCGCAAAATCCACCCCCACAAACATCCACGCCCACAATTATTCACGCCCACAAATATCCACCCCCACAATTATCCACCCCCACTAATATCCACCACCACAAATATCCACCCCCACAAATATCCACCCCCACAAATATCCACCCCACAAATATCCACCCCACAAATATCCACCCCCACAAATATCCACCCCCACAAATATCCACCCCCACAAATATCCACCCCCACAAATATCTACCCCCACAAATATCCACCCCACAAATATCCTCCCCCACAAATATCCACCCCCACAAATATCCCCCCCACAAATATCCACCCCCACAAATATCAACCCCCACAAATATCCACCCCCACAAATATCCACCGCACAAATATCCACCCCCACAAATATCCACCCCCACAAATATCCACCCCCACAAATATCCACCCCACAAATATCCACCCCCACAAATATTCACCCCCACAAATATCCACCCCCACAAATATCCACCCCCACAAATATCCACCCCCACAAATATCCACTCCCACAATTATACACCCCCACAATTATACACCCCCACAAAATCCACCCCCATGATATCCACCCTCACAAATATCCACCCCCGCACAATCCACCCCCACAAACATCCACCCCCACAAATATCCACCCCCACAATTATCCAGCCCCACAATTATCCAGCCCCACAATTATCCACCCCCACAAACATCCACCCCCGCAAAATCACCCCCACAATTATCCACCCCCACAATTAACCACCCCCGCAAATATCCACCCCCGCAAATATCCACCCCCACGATATCCACCCTCACAAATATCCACCCCCACAAATATCCACCCCCACAAACATCCACCCCCGCAAAATCCACCCCCACAATTATCCACCCGCACAAATATCCACCCCCACAAATATCCACCCCCACAAATATCCACCCCCACAAATATCCACACCCACAAATATCCACCCCCACAAATATCCACGCCCACAAATATCCACCTCCACAAACATCCACCCCCACAAATATCCACTCCCACAATTATACACCCCCACAATTATACACCCCCACAAAATCCACCCCCATGATATCCACCCTCACAAATATCCACCCCCGCACAATCCACCCCCACAAACATCCACCCCCACAATTATCCACCCCCACAATTATCCAGCCCCACAATTATCCAGCCCCACAATTATCCACCCCCACAAACATCCACCCCCGCAAAATCACCCCCACAATTATCCACCCCCACAATTATCCACCCCCGCAAATATCCACCCCCACAAATATCCACCCCCACGATATCCACCCTCACAAATATCCACCCCCACAAATATCCACCCCCACAAACATCCACCCCCGCAAAATCCACCCCCAAAATTATCCACCCGCACAAATATCCACCCCCACAAATATCCACCCCCACAAATATCCACCCCCACAAATATCCACCCCCACAAATATCCACCCCCACAAATATCCACCCCCACAAATATCCACCCCCACTAATATCCACCCCCACAATTATCCACCCCCGCAAATATCCACCCCCGCAAATATCCACCCCCGCAAATATCCACCCCCACAAATATCCACCCCCACAAATATCCACCCCCACGATATCCACCCTCACAAATATCCACCCCCACAAATATCCACCCTCACAAATATCCACCCCCACAAACATCCACCCCCACAAACATCCACCCCCGCAAAATCACCCCCACAATTATCCACCCCCGCAATTATCCACCCTCACAAATATCCACCCCCACAAATATCCACCCCCACGATATCCACCCTCACAAATATCCACCCCCACAAATATCCACCCCCACAAACATCCACCCCCGCAAAATCCACCCCGACAATTATCCACCCGCGCAAATATCCACCCCCACAAATATCCACCCCCACAAATATCCACCCCCACAAATATCCATCCCCACAAATATCCACCCCCACAAATATCCACCCCCACATATATCCACGCCCACAAATATCCACCTCCACAAACATCCACCCCCGCAAAATCCACCCCCACAAACATCCACCCCCACAAACATCCACCCCCACAATTATCCACCCCCACAAATATCCACCCCCACAATTATCCACCCCCACTAATATCCACCCCCACAAATATCCACCCCCACAAATATCCACCCCCACAAATAACCACCCCCACAAATATCCACCCCCACAAATATCCACCCCCACAAATATCCACCCCCACAAATATCCACCCCACAAATATCCTCCCCCACAAATATCCACCCCCACAAATATCCCCCCCACAAATATCCACCCCCACAAATATCCACCCCCACAAATATCCACCCCCACAAATATCCACCGCACAAATATCCACCCCCACAAATATCCACCCCCACAAATATCCACCCCCACAAATATCCACCCCACAAATATCCACCCCCACAAATATCCACCCCCACAAATATCCACCCCCACAAATATCCACCCCCACAAATATCCACTCCCACAATTATACACCCCCACAATTATACACCCCCACAAAATCCACCCCCATGATATCCACCCTCACAAATATCCACCCCCGCACAATCCACCCCCACAAACATCCACCCCCACAATTATCCAGCCCCACAATTATCCAGCCCCACAATTATCCACCCCCACAAACATCCACCCCCGCAAAATCACCCCCACAATTATCCAACCCCACAATTATCCACCCCCGCAAATATCCACCCCCACAAATATCCACCCCCACGATATCCACCCTCACAAATATCCACCCCCACAAATATCCACCCCCACAAACATCCACCCCCGCAAAATCCACCCCCACAATTATCCACCCGCACAAATATCCACCCCCACAAATATCCACCCCCACAAATATCCACCCCCACAAATATCCAGCCCCACAAATATCCACCCCCACAAATATCCACCCCCACAAATATCCACGCCCACAAATATCCACCTCCACAAACATCCACCCTCACAAATATCCACTCCCACAATTATACACCCCCACAATTATACACCCCCACAAAATCCACCCCCATGATATCCACCCTCACAAATATCCACCCCCGCACAATCCACCCCCACAAACATCCACCCCCACAAATATCCACCCCCACAATTATCCAGCCCCACAATTATCCAGCCCCACAATTATCCACCCCCACAAACATCCACCCCCGCAAAATCACCCCCACAATTATCCACTCCCACAATTATCCACCCCCGCAAATATCCACCCCCACAAATATCCACCCCCACGATATCCACCCTCACAAATATCCACCCCCACAAATATCCACCCCCACAAACATCCACCCCCGCAAAATCCTCCACCACAATCATCCACCCGCACAAATATCCACCCCCACAAATATCCACCCCCACAAATATCCACCCCCACAAATATCCACCCCCACTAATATCCACCCCCACAAATATCCACCCCCACAAATATCCACCCCCACAAATATCCACCCCCACAAATATCCACCCCCACAAATATCCACCCCCACAAATATCCACCCCGCAAAATCCACCCCCACAATTATCCACCCGCACAAATATCCACCCCCACAAATATCCACCCCCACAAATATCCACCCCCACAAATATCCACCCCCACAAATATCCACCCCCACAAATATCCACCCCCACAAATATCCACCCCCACAAATATCCACCCTCACAAATATCCACCCCCACAAATATCCACCCCCACAAACATCCACCCCCGCAAAATCCACCGCCACAATTATCCACCCCCACAAATATCCACCCCCACAAATATCCACCCCCACAAATATCCACCCCCACAAATATCCACCCCCACAAATATCCACCCCCACAAATATCCACCCCACAAATATCCACCTCCACAAACATCCACCCCCACAAATATCCACTCCCACAATTATACACCCCCACAATTATACACCCCCACAAAATCCACCCCCATGATATCCACCCTCACAAATATCCACCCCCGCACAATCCACCCCCACAAACATCCACCCCCACAAATATCCACCCCCACAATTATCCAGCCCCACAATTATCCAGCCCCACAATTATCCAGCCCCACAATTATCCAGCCCCACAATTATCCACCCCCACAAACATCCACCCCCGCAAAATCACCCCCACAATTATCCACCCCCACAATTATCCACCCCCGCAAATATCCACCCCCACAAATATCCACCCCCACGATATCCACCCTCACAAATATCCACCCCCACAAATATCCACCCCCACAAACATCCACCCCCGCAAAATCCACCCCCACAATTATCCACCCGCACAAATATCCACCCCCACAAATATCCACCCCCACAAATATCCACCCCCACAAATATCCACCCCCACAAATATCCACCCCCACAAATATCCACGCCCACAAATATCCACCTCCACAAACATCCACCCCCGCAAAATCCACCCCCACAAACATCCACCCCCACAATTATCCACCCCCACAAATATCCACCCCCACAATTATCCACCCCCACTAATATCCACCCCCACAAATATCCACCCGCACAAACATCCACCCCCACAAATATCCACCCCACAAATATCCACCCCCACAAATATCCACCCCCACAAATATCCACCCCCACAAATATCCACCCCCACAAATATCCACCCCACAAATATCCTCCCCCACATATATCCACCCCCACAAATATCCACCCCCACAAATATCCACCCCCACAAATATCCACCCCCACAAATATCCACCCCCACAAATATCCACCCCCACAAATATCCACCCCAACAAATATCCACCCCCACAAATATCCACCCCCACAAATATCCACTCCCACAATTATACACCCCCACAATTATACACCCCCACAAAATCCACCCCCATGATATCCACCCTCACAAATATCCACCCCCGCACAATCCACCCCCACAAACATCCACCCCCACAAATATCCACCCCCACAATTATCCAGCCCCACAATTGTCCATCCCCACAATTATCCAGCCCCACAATTATACACCCCCACAAAATCCACCCCCACGATATCCACCCCCACGATATCCACCCCCACAAACATCCACCCGCACTAATATCCACCCCCACTAATATCCACCCCCACTAATATCCACCCCCACGATATCCACCCCCACAAACATCCACCCCCACTAATATCCACCCCCACTAATATCCACCCCACTAATATCCACCCCCACTAATATCCACCCCCACTAATATCCACCCCTGTAAATATCTACCCCTGCAAATATCCACCCCACTAATATCCACCCCCACAAAACCCACTCCACAGTTATCCACACCTCCAATATCCATTCCCACAGATCGCCACATCTCCAATATCCATCCCACAAATATCAACCACCACAAATATCTGCTCCCACAAATACTGGGGGCTTGCAAGAAAAGTACAGCAATAATAATGGGTGATTTTAATATGCACATGGACTGGAGGCAGAGTTCATTGAATATATTAGACATTGTTTCCTGGAACAGTATGTGTGGACCAACCAGGGGCGATTTGATATTCTGTAATGAGGAGGGATTAATTCAAGGATCTCAGTTAAGGATCCACTCGGGAGTAATGAGCATAATCTGGTAGAATTCAAGATTCAGTTTGGGGTGAGAAAGTGGATTCCCACACTAGTGTTCTGGAATTAAACAAAGGAAATTACACGGGCATGAGGACAGATTTGGCCCAAATAGACTGGGCAGGAAGGCTGAAAGGTAGGACAGCTGTTGTTTAAGGAGATACTCAATTCCTCACAGCTAAAATATTTCCCAGTGAGGAAGAAAGATGGTCAGAAGGGTAAAAAAAAACCTCCATGGCTAAACAAAGATGTCAAGGACATTCTAAAGACAAAATCTAAGTTATATCATACTGCAAAGGCCAGTGGCAGGCTGGAAGGCTTGGAAATGTTCCAAAATAAACAAGGGGATGCTTAAAAAGTAATAAAAAGAGCTAAGTAAATTATGAAAAAAAACTAGCGCAGAATCTCAAAAAGAATAGCAAAAGCTTCTACAGGTACATAAAAGGCAAGAGAGTTGCTGAGGTGAATGTTGGCCCCTTGGAAGATGAAAGTGGTGAGTTAATAGTGGGAAACACAAAAATGGCAGAGAATGTGAATCGAGACTCTGCCTCAGTTTTCACAGTGGAGGACACTAGTACCATTCCTCTCGGAATGGGCAATTCACAGTTAATAGAAAGGGTGGGTGTCTGTGCGGAGTCTGCACGTTCTCCCCGTGTCTGCGCGGGTTTCCTCCGGGTGCTCCGGTTTCGGCCCACAGTCCAGAGACGTGCAGGTTAGGTGGATTGGCCACGCTAAATTGCCCCTTAGAGTCCAAAAAGGTTAGGTGGAGTTACGGGGTTAGGGTGGAGGTGTGCCTTAAGTAGGGTGCTCTTTCCAGTACATCTGGACTTCTGGAAGGTGTTTGATAAGGTGCCACACAGAAGGTTAATTCACAAGGTGAGATGTCATGGGATTTGGGGTAACTTATTGGGATAGAAGACTGGCTGACAGGAGACAGAGTCGGGTTAAATGGGTCTTTTTCTGGATGGTAAGATGTAACTAATGGGGTGCAATAGGGTTCAGTCCTTGGGCCCCAGCTATATACAATCTGTATTAACGACTTGGGCACAGGATAGAAGGTTCCATAGCCAAATTCGCAGATGATACAAAAATAGATGGGACAGTAAGTTGCAATGAGGAAATAAGAACCGTACAAATGGATATAGATAGCTTAGGAGAATGGGCCAAAATGTGGCAGGTGGAGTTTAACATGGATAAGTGTAAGGTCATGCATTTTGGTTGAAAAAATGGGAAGGCAACGTATTATCTAAATGGGGACAGACTTTGGGCTGCTCCGTCTGGGGTCCTCGTTCATGAGTCTCAGAAACCTAGCGGCAGGTGCAGCAGGTTAGAAGGAAAGCGAATGGAATGTTGGCATTTATAGCAAAAGGGAAGGAGGTGTTGAGTTTAAAGGGAAGGAAGTGTTGTTGTAACTATACAAGGCATTGGTAAGACTGCACCGGGAGTATTGTGCACAGTTTTGGTCCCCATATTTGAGGAAAGATGTAGTGGCATTGGAGGCAGTTCCGAGGAAGTCCATTAGATTGATTCCAGAGACGAGGTGTTTGTTGTATGAGGAGAGATTGAAATGAAATGAAATGAAAATCGCTTATTGTCACAAGTAGGCTTCAAATGAATTTAATGTGAAAAGCCCCTAGTCGCCGAACAGTTTAGGCCTTCACGCTCTAGAGTTTAGAAGAATGAGAGGAGATCAAATTGAAATATACAAAATGCTAAAAGTTTTGGATGAAGTAGACGTGGAGCAGATGCTCCCTCTTGTGGGGCATTCTAAAACGAGAGGCCATAGTCTTGGAATAAGAGGTAGCAAATTTGAAACAGATTTGAGGAGAAACTACTTCTCGCAAAGAGTTGTGAATCTGTGGAATTCACTACCCAGAGTGCGGACAGTGAGTAGATTTAAGGAGTTGGATAGATTTTTAATTGGTAATGGGTTGAAGGGTTATGGAGAGCAGGCAGGACAGTGGAGTTGAGGCCAGGATGGGATCAGCCATGATCACATTGAAGGTGTTTAGGCTCAGGAGGCTACATTGCCGACTCCCGCCCCTGGGTCATCTGTTCTAGGGAGGTGATGCTCTGGCTGATTTTGCAATTCAGCTCTCAGTCTGTAGCATTGTAGGTAAGATGAGGAACATATCAGCCATGATAGAATGGCGGAGCAGACTCGATGGGCCAAATGGCCTCATTCTTTTTTTGAATAACTTTAGAGTACCCAATTATTTTTTTCCATTTAAGGTGCAATTTAGAGTGACCAATTCACCTACGGTGCACATCCTTTTGGGTTGTGGGGGTGGTACTAACACAGACACGGGGAGAATGTTCAAACTCCACACGGACAGTGACCCGGGGCCGGGATCGAACCTGGGTCTGCCACACCGTGAGGCAGCAGTGCTAACCACTGTGCCACCGTGTCGCCTTTCAAATGGCCTCATTCTGCTCCTATATCTTATGAACTTGTATGCACCCCCCCCCACAAATATGCACCCTCACAAATATCCACTCCCACAATATGCACCCCATAATATTCACCCCACAATAAACACCCCCACAATAAACACCCCCACAATATTCATTCCACAATATCCACCCCCGCAAGATGTACCACACTATATGCACCTGATAATATCCACCCTGACAATATCACTGATGCGCAATCAATTACTCTCGAGACAAGGTGAGTCATAACTAATAGGCTTTAATCTGCTAGAACTGTTCCCCAGCAGCTTCGATACAGAAAGTGAAGGCTGCTGGGATGGCATTGGTTCTTATACTCCGCCTCTCAGGGCGGAGCTATGTACATCAGCCAATGGTAGACTCCTGGGTCTAGCCAATGGTCATCCACCTCTCAGGTACCGCAATACCTGGTATTACCACATTCACCCCCTGTTAAAAAAGAGCCCGGCGGGGTGATGGCCAGCGTTACTGTCGCCTTTCGCATGGTAGGACCAGGTATGGAGGCGCCGTGATGTCGAGGGTAATAGCAAAGTGTTCATGGTGCAGCAATCAGTCGATCGGGTGGCCTGGTCGTCCTTCTGGAGCGTCTGGGCTTCGGCGGTGATCCTGATGAGGGCCCCGGCGGATGCGACTCCGGGAACGTGGTGTTGTCCTCCCAGGCAGCTTTGTCACCCCTAGGCAGCGCTGTTGGGGTGAAAAGTGGGCGGGGGGGTGCCTGTAGGGGGCGTTGGTGCTTGTTCGGGCCTAGGCAGGGGCGGCGGGAGTACTGACCCTCCGGTCAGGTGCTGCAGGGAGGGTGGGGGTGGGGGCACTGGTGCGGGTGCGCGTGGGGCTCCGGCGGGCGGCAGGTCCCGAAGAGAGACCGTGTCTTGTCGGCCGTCAGGGAACGCTACATAGGCGTACTGGGGGTTGGCGTGCAGCAGGTGGACCCTCTCGACCAACGGGTCCGACTTGTGCGCCCTCACAGGTCTCCGAAGCAGGATGGGTCTGGGTGTCGCTAGCCAGGTTGGGAGCGAGGTCCCAGAGGAGGGCATCCTGGGGAAAACAAGGAGACATTCATGAGGTGTCTGGTTCGTGGTTGTACAGAGCAGTGACCGAATGGCGTGGAGGGCCACCGGGAGGACTTCCTGCCAGCGGGAGACTGGGAGATTCCTAGACCGTAGGGCCAGCAGGACAGTCTTCCAGACCGTTCCGTTCTCCCTCTCTACCTGCCCGTTTCCCCGGGGGTTGTAACTGGTCGTCCTGCTCGAGGCGATGTCCTTGCTGAGCAGGAATTGACGCAGTTCGTCACTCATAAAGGAGGACCCCCTATCACTGTGAATGTATGCGGGGAAACCGAACAGTGTAAAGATCCCCTGGAGGGCCTTGATGACGGTGGTTGTGGTCATGTCTGGGCAGGGAATGGCGACTGGGAACCGGGAGTGTTCATCAATCACGTTCAGGAAGTACGTGTTGCGGTCGGTGGAGGGGAGGGGGCCTTTGAAATCTATGCTGAGGCGTTCAAAGGGACGGGAAGCCTTTATCAGATGCGCTCTCTCTGGGCGGGAGAAGTGCGGTTTGCACTCCATGCAGATTTGGCAGTCCCTGGTGACTGTCCTGACCTCCTCGATGGAGTAGGGCAGGTTGCGGGCTTTGATAAAATGAAAGAAACGAGTGGCCCCCGGGTGGCAGGGATCCTCGTGGAGGGATCGGAGGCGGTCCACTTGTGCGGTGGCACAAGTGCCGCGGGACAGGGCATCAGGAGGCTCGTTCAGCTTCCCGGGATGGTACAAGATCTCGTAATTGTAGGTGGAGAGTTCTATCATCCACCGCAAGATCTTGTCGTTCTTAATCTTGCCCCGCTGTGCATTATCGAACATGAAGGCAACCGACCGTTGGTCCGTGAGGAGAGTGAATCTCCTGCCGGCCAGGTAATGCCTCCAGTGTCGCACAGCTTCTACTATGGCCTGGGCCTCCTTTTCGACTGAAGAGTGGCGAATTTCGGAAGCATGGAGGGTGCAGGAGAAGAAGGTCACGGGTCTGCCCACTTGGTTGAGGGTGGCGGCCAGAGCTACGTCAGACGCGTCGCTCTCGGCCTGGAAGGGGAGGGACGCGTCGATGGCGCGCATCGTGGCTTTTGCGATGTCTGCTTTGATGCGGCAGAAGGCCTGGCGGGCCTCCGTCGACAGGGGGAGGGTTGTGGACTGGATCAGGGGTCGAGCCTTGTCTGCGTAATTAGGGACCCACTGTGCATAATAACTGAAGAACCCGAGGCAGCGCTTTAGGGCCTTGGGGCAGTGAGGGAGGGGGAACTCCATGAGGGGGCGCATGTGTTCAGGGTCGGTGCCTATGACTCCACTTCGCACTACGTAGCCTAGGATGGCTAGACGGTCGGTGCTAAACACGCATATATCCTTATTGTAGGTTAGATTAAGGATATTCGCAGTCTGGAGAAATTTTCGGAGGTTGGTGTCGTGGTCCTGCTGGTCATGGCCGCAGATGGTGACGTTATCCAGATACGGGAATGTTGCGCGTAAGCCGTTCCGGTCAACCATTCGGTCCATCTCACGTTGGAAGACCGAGACCCCGTTCGTGACACCGAAGGGAACCCTTAAATAGTGCTGGAGCCGCCCTTCTGCTTCGAAGGCAGTGTACTGGCGGTCACCATGACGGAGGGGTAGCTGGTGGTAGGCGGACTTAAGATCCACCGTGGAGAAAACCTTGTATTGCGCAATCCTGTTCACCAGGTCGGCTATACGGGGGAGAGGATACGCGTCCAGCTGCGTAAACCGGTTGATGGTCTGGCTATAGTCGATGACCATCCTATGTTTCTCCCCGGTCTTTACCACCACTACTTGAGCCCTCCAGGGGCTGTTGCTCGCTTCGATGACCCCTTCCTTCAGCAGCCTTTGGACCTCGGACCTGATAAAGGTCCGGTCCTGGGCACTGTACCGTCTGCTCCTGGTGGCGACGGGTTTGCAATCCGGGGTGAGGTTCGCAAACCGGGAAGACGGGTCGACCTAAAGGGTCGCGAGGCCGCAGACAGTAAGGGGGGTATAGGGCCGCCAAATTTAAAAGTCAGGCTTTGCAGATGGCACTGGAAATCCAGCCCAAGGAGGGTGGCTGCACAGAGGTGCGGCAGAACGTACAGGCGGAAATTGTGGAATTCCCTGCCTTGGACAGTGAGGTTCGCTAGGCAGAACCCCTTTATCTCCACTGCGTGTGACCCGGAGGACAGGGAGAGCCGTTGGCTTACGGGATGGGTGACAAGAGAACAGCGCCTTACCGTGTCGGGGTGAACAAAGCTTTCCGTGCTCCCAGAGTCGATCAAGCACGACGTCACGTGGCCATTGATGGAGATCGTCGTTGTAGCTTTCGCAAGCGTCCGGGGCCGACTCTGGTCCAGAGTCACCGAGGCCAGCTGCAGCAATGGAGAGTTCTGGTCGGGCAGCGCGGAGTCGGCTGTGCTGGGGGCCTGGGGCCCCATCCAAGATGGCGTCAGCCATGGGTCACACATGGAGTCCGGGGATGAAGAAGATGGCGGCGGCGAGGGACAAAATGGCGGCGTCCACCCGTCTAGCGTGGTGGCCGGGGGGGGAAATGGCCACGCCCGTGGGTCGCACGCGGCCTGAGGATAGGGGGGTGGCGGTGGGCGCTGGACGGCCGGGGCCTGAAAAGGGGGCTGCCGATAGTCGCTGGAGACCGCGGCCACGGCGCGGGCCTGGCAGACCCCGACATAGTGGCCCTTCTTGCCGCACCCTTTGCAGGTGGCGGTGCGGGCCGGGCAGCATGGGTGGGGATGATTCGCCTGCCCGCAGAAGAAACAGCGTTGTCCGGCGGCGGTAACGGGGCGTCTCGCCGCGCAGGCTTGCGGGGTCAGAGGGAAGGTCTGTTGGGCTGCCGCAACGGGGTGCCACGCAGCCCAGGGGGCCGCCGCGCGTCCGGGAGCAAAAGCCAGTGCGTTGTTATACACAACGTCCATGGACCCCGCCAGAGCCCGTGCCTCAGTAAGTCCCAGAGTGTCCATTTCTAGGAGCCTTCGGCGGATATCGGGGGAAGTCATACCTGCCACGAAAGCATCCCTGATCAAAGGTTCCGTGTGCTTGTTCCCCGAAACTGGCGGGCAGCTACAGTTTCGGCCCAGCACCAGCAGCGCCCGGTAGAAGTCTTCCAGCGTTTCTTCGGGGCTTTGCCTCCTAGTCGCCAGCAGGTGACGGGCGTAGACCTGGTTCACAGGGCGGATATAATGTCCTTCTAGCAGCTCGATTACTGCAGCATAATTCTCCGCCTCCTCGATCAGAGGGTAGATCCCTGGGCTGACCCATGAGCATAGAAGGTGCATCTTTTGTCTTTCTGTGGGGGTGTCGGCAGCCGTGTCGAGGTAGCCCTTAAAACACGCCAGCCAATGTTTGAAGATAGCAGCAGAGTTGTCCGCGTGGGGTCTGAGCTGAAGGCACTCCGGTTTGATACGGAGATCCATCCTTTCAACTGAAGTTGTAGCAGATTAAATTGATGCGCAATCAATTACTCTCGAGACAAGGTGAGTCATAACTAATAGGCTTTAATCTGCTAGAACTGTACCCCAGCAGCTTCCATACAGAAAGTGAAGGCTGCTGGGACGGCATCGGTTCTTATACTCCGCCTCTCAGGGCGGAGCTATGTACTTCAACCAATGGTAGACTCCTGGGTCTAGCCAATGGTCATCCACCTCTCAGGTACCGCAATACCTGGTATTACCACAATCACCCACACAATATCGAGCACCAAAATATTCACCCCCACAATATCAACCCCAACAATATCCCCTCCCACAATATCCAACCCCACAATACCAACTCCACCCCCCGCACAGCCTCCCCCCCGTACAGTCCATTCCCCGCACAGTACTCCCCCCGCACATTCCCCCCCCGCACAGTCCCCCCTCCCGCACAGTCCACCCCGCGCACAGCCTCCCCCCCGTACAGTCCATTCCCCGCACAGTACTCCCCCCGCACATTCCCCCCCCCGCACAGTCCCCCCTCCCGCACAGTCCACCACCCGCACAGTCCCCCCCCCGCACAGTCCCCCACCCCGCACAGTCGTCCCCCCGCACATTCCCCCCGCCGGACAGTCCACCCCCCCGCACAGCCTCCCCCCCGTACAGTCCATTCCCCGCACAGTACTCCCCCCGCACAGTCCCCCCCCCGCACAGTCCCCCACCCCGCACAGTCCACCCCCCACACAGTCCACTCCCCGCACAGTCCACCCCCGCATAGTACCCCCCCCCCGCACAGTACCCCACCCCGCACAGTCGTCCCCCCGCACATTCCCCCCCCCCCCGGACAGTCCACCCCCGCTCAGTCCCCCTCCCGCACAGTCCACGCCCCTCACAGTCCACTCCCCGCACAGTCCACCCCCCCGCACAGTCCCGCCCGCACAGTCCCCCCCCTCACAGTACCCCACCCGCACAGTCCACCCCCCCCCGCACAGTCCACCCCCACACAATCCCCCCGCACAGTCCCCCCCCCCGCACAATCCCCCCCAGCACAATCCCCCCCCCGCACAGTCGCCCCCCTCGCAAAGTCCCCCCCGTCCCCCCCGCACAGTCGACCCCCCCCGCAACACAGGCCCACCCCCGGACAGTCCCCCCCCGCACAGTCCACACCCTACACAGTCCACTCCCCGCACAGTCCACTCCCCGCACAGTCCACCCCCCGCACAGTCCACACCCTACACAGTCCACTCCCCGCACAGTCCACTCCCCGCACAGTCCACCCCTCGCACAGTCCCCCCCCGCACAGTCCCCCCCCACGCACAGTCCCCCCCCCCCGCACAGTCCCCCCCCCCGCACAGTCCCCCCCGCACAGTCCCCCCCCCGCACAGTCCCCCCCCCGCACAGTCCCCCCCCCGCACAGTCCCCCCCCCGCACAGTCCCCCCCCCCGCACAGTCCCCCCCCCGCACAGTCCACTCCCCGCACAGTCCACCCCTCGCACAGTCCCCCCCCCCGCACAGTCCCCCCCCCCGCACAGTCCCCCCCCCGCACAGTCCCCCCCCGCACAGTCCCCCCCCCCGCACAGTCCACCCCTCGCACAGTCCCCCCCCGCACAGTCCACCCCCCGCACAGTCCCCCCCGCACAGTCCCCCCCCGCACAGTTCCCCCCCCCGCACAGTCCCCCCCCCCGCACAGTCCCCCCTCCTGCACAGTCCCCCTCCCCCGCACAGTAAACCCCCCGCACAGTTCACCCTCCCCCGCACAGTCCCTCCCCGGCACACTCCCACCGCCCCGCACAGTCCACACCCCCTCACAGTCCACTCCACGCACAGTCCACCCCCCGCAGAGTCCCCCCCCCGCACAGTCCCCCCCCCGCAAAGACCCCCCGCACAGTTCACCCCCCCGCACAGTAAACCGCCCGCAGAGTCCACCCAGCCCACACAATCGTCCCCCCGCACAGTCCACCCCCCCGCACAGTCCCCCCACCGCACAGTCCCCCCCCGCACCGTCCCCCCCCGCACAGTCCCCCCACCGCACCGTCCCCCCCGCACCGTCCCCCCCCCGCACCGTCCCCCCACCGCACCGTCCCCCCCCGCACCGTCCCCCCCCCGCACCGTCCCCCCCCGCACAGTCCCCCCACCGCACCGTCCCCCCCCGCACAGTCCCCCCCCGCACCGTCCCCCCCCGCACCGTCCCCCCCCGCACAGTCCCCCCACCGCACCGTCCCCCCCCGCACAGTCCCCCCCCGCACCGTCCCCCCCCGCACCGTCCCCCCCCAGCACAGTCCACCCCCTCGCACAGTCCACCCCCGCACAATCCCCCCCCCGCACAATCCCCCCCCCGCACAATCCCCCCCCCACACAGTCACCCCCACCCGCACAGTCCCCCCCCGTCCCCCCCGCACAGTCCACCCCCCCGCCGCACAGGCCCCCCCCACCCCGCACAGTCCCCCCCCCCGCACAGTCCCCCCCCCGCACAGTCCACTCCCCGCACAGTCCACCCCTCGCACAGTCCCCCCCCCCGCACAGTCCCCCCCCCGCACAGTCCCCCCCCCGCACAGTCCCCCCCCGCACAGTCCCCCCCCCCGCACAGTCCACCCCTCGCACAGTCCCCCCCCGCACAGTCCACCCCCCGCACAGTCCCCCCCCGCACAGTCCCCCCCGCACAGTCCCCCCCCGCACAGTCCCCCCCCCGCACAGTCCCCCCCCCCGCACAGTCCCCCCTCCTGCACAGTCCCCCTCCCCCGCACAGTAAACCCCCCGCACAGTTCACCCTCCCCCGCACAGTCCCTCCCCGGCACACTCCCACCGCCCCGCACAGTCCACACCCCCTCACAGTCCACTCCACGCACAGTCCACCCCCCGCAGAGTCCCCCCCCCGCACAGTCCCCCCCCCGCAAAGACCCCCCGCACAGTTCACCCCCCCGCACAGTAAACCGCCCGCAGAGTCCACCCAGCCCACACAATCGTCCCCCCGCACAGTCCACCCCCCCGCACAGTCCCCCCACCGCACAGTCCCCCCCCCGCACCGTCCCCCCCCGCACAGTCCCCCCACCGCACCGTCCCCCCCGCACCGTCCCCCCCCGCACCGTCCCCCCACCGCACCGTCCCCCCCCGCACAGTCCCCCCCCGCACCGTCCCCCCCCCGCACCGTCCCCCCCCGCACAGTCCCCCCACCGCACCGTCCCCCCCCGCACAGTCCCCCCCCGCACCGTCCCCCCCCGCACCGTCCCCCCCCGCACAGTCCCCCCACCGCACCGTCCCCCCCCGCACAGTCCCCCCCCGCACCGTCCCCCCCCGCACCGTCCCCCCCCAGCACAGTCCACCCCCTCGCACAGTCCACCCCCGCACAATCCCCCCCCGCACAATCCCCCCCCCGCACAATCCCCCCCCGCACAGTCACCCCCACCCGCACAGTCCCCCCCCGTCCCCCCCGCACAGTCCACCCCCCCGCCGCACAGGCCCCCCCCACCCCGCACAGTCCACACCCTGCACAGTCCACTCCCCGCACAGTCCCCCCCTCGCACAGTCCCACAGTCCCCCCCCGCACAGTCCCCCCCCCGCACAGTCCCCCCCCGCACAGTCCCCCCCCGCACCGTCCCCCCCCGCACCGTCGCCCCCCGCACCGTCCCCCCACCGCACCGTCCCCCCCCGCACAGTCCCCCCCCGCACCGTCCCCCCCCAGCACAGTCCACCCCCTCGCACAGTCCACCCCCGCACAATCCCCCCCCCGCACAATCCCCCCCCCGCACAATCCCCCCCCCGCACAATCCCCCCCCCGCACAATCCCCCCCCGCACAGTCACCCCCACCCGCACAGTCCCCCCCCGTCCCCCCCGCACAGTCCACCCCCCCGCCGCACAGGCCCCCCCCACCCCGCACAGTCCACACCCTGCACAGTCCACTCCCCGCACAGTCCCCCCCTCGCACAGTCCCACAGTCCCCCCCCGCACAGTCCCCCCCCCCGCACAGTCCCCCCCCCCGCACAGTCCCCCGCCGCACAGTCCCCCCCCTCGCACAGTCCCACAGTCCCCCCCCGCACAGTCCCCCCCCGCACAGTCCCCCCCCCGCACAGTCCCCCGCCGCACAGCCCCCCCCCTCGCACAGTCCCACAGTCCCCCCCCCGCACAGTCCCCCCCCCCGCACAGTCCCCCCCCCCGCACAGTCCCCCGCCGCACAGTCCCCCCCCCCCCGCACAGTCCCCTCGCACCCGCACAGTCCCCCCCCCCGCACAGTCCCCCCCCCCGCACATTCCCCCCCCCGCACAGTAAACCCCCCGCAGAGTTCCCCCCCCACCGCACAGTCCCTCCCCGGCACACTCCCACCCCCCCGCACAGTCCATCCCCCGCACAGTCCACCCCCCGCACAGTCCACCCCCCCGCACAGTAAACCCCCCGCGCAGTCCACCCCCCCGCACAGCCCAACCCCCCCCCGCATAGTTCCCCCCCCCGCACAGTCCCTACCCGGCACACTCCCACCCCCCCGCACAGTCCGCACAGTACACCCCTCCGCACAGTCCCCCCCGCACTGTCCACCCCCCGCACAGTCCACCACCCCACACAGTCCCACAGTCCCCCCCCGCACTGTCCACCCCCCGCACTGTCCACCCCCCGCACAGTCCACCACCCCGCACAGTCCCACAGGCCCCCCCCCGCACAGTCCCCCCCCCCCGCACAGTCTCCCCCCCCCGCACAGTCCCCCGCCGCACAGTCCCCCCCCCCCCCCGCACAGTCCCCTCGCACCCGCACAGTCCCCCCCCCCCGCACAGTCCCCCCCCCGCACAGTCCCCCCCCCCGCACAGTCTCCCCCCCCCCGCACAGTCCCCCCGCCGCACAGTCCCCCCCCCCCCCCCGTACAGTCCCCTCGCACCCGCACAGTCCCCCCCCCCCCCGCACAGTCCCCCCCCCCGCATAGTCCCCCCCCCCCCGCACAGTAAACCCCCCGCAGAGTTCCCCCCCCACCGCACAGTCCCTCCCCGGCACACTCCCACCCCCCCGCACAGTCCATCCCCCGCACAGTCCACCCCCCCCGCACAGTTCCCCCCCCCCCGCACAGTACACCCCTCCGCACAGTCCCCCCCGCACTGTCCCCCCCCCGCACAGTCCACCCCCCCGCACAGTCCACCACCCCCGCACAGTCCACCCCCCGCACAGTTCCCCCCCCCCCGCACTGTCCACCCCCCGCACAGTCCACCACCCCCGCACAGTCCCCCCCCCCGCACAGTCCACCACCCCCGCACAGTCCCCCCCCCGCACAGTCCACCACCCCCGCACAGTCCACCCCCGCACAATCCCCCCCGCACAGTCCACCCCCCCCGCACAGTCCACCCCCCCGCACAGTCCACCACCCCCGCACAGTCCACCCCCCGCACAGTTCCCCCCCCCCCGCACTGTCCACCCCCCGCACAGTCCACCACCCCCGCACAGTCCCCCCCCCGCACAGTCCACCACCCCCGCACAGTCCCCCCCCCGCACAGTCCACCACCCCCGCACAGTCCACCCCCGCACAATCCCCCCCGCACAGTCCACCCCCCCGCACAGTCCACCCCCCCGCACAGTCCCCCCCCCGCACAGTCCCCCACCCTGCACAGTCGTCCCCCTGCACAGTCCCCCCCCCCGGACAGTCCACCCCCGCTCAGTCCCCCCCCCCCGCACAGTCCCCCCCACACAGTCCCCCCCCCCGCACAATCCCCCCCACACAGTCCCCCCCCCCGCACAATCCCCCCCAGCACAATCCCCCCCCGCACAGTCCCCCCCCGTCCCA
The DNA here is from genome assembly GCF_047496885.1 of Scyliorhinus torazame. NCBI lineage: Eukaryota > Metazoa > Chordata > Chondrichthyes > Carcharhiniformes > Scyliorhinidae > Scyliorhinus > Scyliorhinus torazame. The sequence goes on from NC_092722.1 coordinate 26,945,250, forward strand.
CCCGCACAGTCCAACCCCCCGCCGCACAGGCCCCCCCCCGGACATTCCCCCCCCCACACAGTCCACTCCCCGCACAGTCCACTCCCCGCACAGACCACCCCTCGCACAGTCCCACAGTCCCCCCCCTGCACAGTCCCCCCCCCGCACTGTCCCCCCCCCGCACGGTCCCCCCCCCCCGCACAGTCCCCCCCCCCCCGCACAGTCCCCCCCCCGCACAGTAAACCCCCCGCACAGTTCACCCTCCCCCACACAGTCCCCCCCCCCCCGCACAGTCCCTCCCCGGCACCCTCCCACCCCCCCGCACAGTCCATCCCCCGCATAGACCCCCCCCCGCACAGTCCACTCCCCGCACTGTCCACCCCCCGCACAGTCCACTCCCCGCACTGACCACCCCCCGCACAGTCCCTCCTCGCACAGTCCACGCCCCCGCACAGTAAACCACCCGCAGAGTCCACCCACCCCACACAATCGTCCCCCCGCACAGTCCCCCCCCCGCACAGTCCACCCCCCGCACAGTCCACCCCCCGCACAGTCCACCCCCCCCACACAATCGTCCCCCCGCACAGTCCACCCCCCCGCATTGTCCCCCCCCCCCCCCCGCACAGTCCCTACCCGGCAAACTCCCACAGTCCCACCCCCCCGCACAGTCCATCCCCCCGCACAGTCCACCCCCCGCACAGTCGTCCCCCCCCGCACCGTCCCCCCCCCGCACAGTCCCCCCCCCGCACAGTACCCCCCCCCCGCACAGTCCACTCCCCGCACAGTCCCCCCCCGCACAGTCCACCCCCCCCGCACAATCCACCCCCCCGCATAGATCCCCCCCCGCACAGTCCCTCCCCGGCACACTCCCACCCCTCCGCACAGTCCATCCCCTGCACAGTCCACCCCCCCGCACAGTTCCCCCCCCGTACTGTCCACACCCCGCACATTCCCCCCCCCGCACAGTCCCCCCTGCACAGTCTACCCCCGCACAGTCCACCCCCCCCGCACAGTCCACCCCCCCGCACACTCCCCCCCCCGCACAGTCCACCCCCCGCACAGTCCCCCCCCCCGCACAGTCCACCCCTCGCACAGTCCCCCACCGCACAGTCCACCCCCCGCACAGTCCCCCCCCGCACAGTCCCCCCCGCACAGTCCCCCCCCCGCACAGTCCCCCCCCCCCGCACAGTCCCCCCCCCCGCACAGTCCCCCCTCCTGCACAGTCCCCCTCCCCCGCACAGTAAAACCCCCGCACAGTTCACCCTCCCCCGCACAGTCCCTCCCCGGCACACTCCCACCGCCCCGCACAGTCCACACCCCCCTCACAGTCCACTCCACGCACAGTCCACCCCCCGCAGAGTCCCCCCCCCGCACAGTCCCCCCCCCGCAAAGACCCCCCGCACAGCTCACCCCCCCGCACAGTAAACCGCCCGCAGAGTCCACCCAGCCCACACAATCGTCCCCCCGCACAGTCCACCCCCCCGCACAGTCCCCCCACCGCACAGTCCCCCCCGCACCGTCCCCCCCCGCACCGTCCCCCCACCGCACCGTCCCCCCCCGCACCGTCCCCCCCCGCACCGTCCCCCCACCGCACCGTCCCCCCACCGCACCGTCCCCCCCCGCACAGTCCCCCCCCGCACCGTCCCCCCCCGCACCGTCCCCCCCCGCACCGTCCCCCCCCGCACCGTCCCCCCCCCGCACCGTCCCCCCCCCGCACAGTCCCCCCACCGCACCGTCCACTCCCCGCACAGTCCACTCCCCGCACAGACCACCCCTCGCACAGTCCCACAGTCCCCCCCCTGCACAGTCCCCCCCCGCACTGTCCCCCCCCCGCACGGTCCCCCCCCCCCCGCACAGTCCCCCCCCCGCACAGTAAACCCCCCGCACAGTTCACCCTCCACCACACAGTCCCCCCCCCCGCACAGTCCCCCCCCCGCACAGTAAACCCCCCGCACAGTTCACCCTCCCCCACACAGTCCCCCCCCCCCGCACAGTCCACCCTCCTGCATAGTTCAGCCCCCCCGCACAGTCCCTCCCCGGCACCCTCCCACCCCCCCGCACAGTCCATCCCCCGCATAGACCCCCCCCCGCACAGTCCACTCCCCGCACTGTCCACCCCCCGCACAGTCCCTCCTCGCACAGTCCACGCCCCCGCACAGTAAACCACCCGCAGAGTCCACCCACCCCACACAATCGTCCCCCCGCACAGTCCCCCCCCCGCACAGTCCACCCCCCGCACAGTCCACCCCCCCGCACAGTAAGCCCCCCGCACAGTCCACCCCCCCCACACAGTCCATCCCCCGCACAGTCCACCCCCCCCCACACAATCGTCCCCCCGCACAGTCCACCCCCCCGCATTGTTCCCCCCCCCCCCCCGCACAGTCCCTACCCGGCAAACTCCCACAGTCCCACCCCCCCGCACAGTCCATCCCCCCGCACAGTCCACCCCCCGCACAGTCGTCGTCCCCCGCACAGTACCCCCCCCCGCACAGTCCACTCCCCGCACAGTCCCCCCCCGCACAGTCCACCCCCCCGCACAATCCACCCCCCCGCATAGATCCCCCCCCGCACAGTCCCTCCCCGGCACACTCCCACCCCTCCGCACAGTCCATCCCCTGCACAGTCCACCCCCCGCACAGTTCCCCCCCCGTACTGTCCACACCCCGCACATTCCCCCCCCCGCACAGTCCCCCCTGCACAGTCTACCCCCCGCACAGTCCATCCCCCCCGCACAGTCCACCCCCCCGCACACTCCCCCCCCCCGCACAGTCCACCCCCCGCACAGTCCCCCCCCCCGCACAGTCCACCCCTCGCACAGTCCCCCCCCGCACAGTCCACCCCCCGCACAGTCCCCCCCCGCACAGTCCCCCCCGCACAGTTCCCCCCCGCACAGTCCCCCCCCGCACAGTCCCCCCCCCGCACAGTCCCCCCCCCCGCACAGTCCCCCTCCTGCACAGTCCCCCTCCCCCGCACAGTAAAACCCCGCACAGTTCACCCTCCCCCGCACAGTCCCTCCCCGGCACACTCCCACCGCCCCGCACAGTCCACACCCCCTCACAGTCCACTCCACGCACAGTCCACACCCCGCAGAGTCCCCCCCCCGCACAGTCCCCCCCCCGCAAAGACCCCCCGCACAGCTCACCCCCCGCACAGTAAACCGCCCGCAGAGTCCACCCAGCCCACACAATCGTCCCCCCGCACAGTCCACCCCCCCGCACAGTCCCCCCACCGCACAGTCCCCCCACCGCACAGTCCCCCCCCGCACCGTCCCCCCCCGCACAGTCCCCCCACCGCACCGTCCCCCCACCGCACCGTCCCCCCCCGCACCGTCCCCCCACCGCACCGTCCCCCCCCGCACCGTCCCCCCCCGCACCGTCCCCCCCGCACCGTCCCCCCCCCGCACCGTCCCCCCCCGCACCGTCCCCCCCCGCACCGTCCCCCCCCGCACAGTCCCCCCACCGCACCGTCCCCCCCCCGCACAGTCCCCCCCACCGCACCGTCCCCCCCGCACAGTCCCCCCCCGCACCGTCCCCCCCGCACAGTCCCCCCACCGCACCGTCCCCCCCCGCACAGTCCCCCCCCGCACCGTCCCCCCCCAGCACAGTCCACCCCCTCGCACAGTCCACCCCCGCACAATCCCCCCCCCGCACAATCCCCCCCCCGCACAATCCCCCCCCGCACAGTCACCCCCACCCGCACAGTCCCCCCCGTCCCCCCCGCACAGTCCACCCCCCCGCCGCACAGGCCCCCCCCACCCCGCACAGTCCACACCCTGCACAGTCCACTCCCCGCACAGTCCCCCCCTCGCACAGTCCCACAGTCCCCCCCCGCACAGTCCCCCCTCGCACAGTCCCCCCCCGCACAGTCCCCCCCCGCACCGTCCCCCCCCGCACCGTCCTCCCCCGCACCGTCCCCCACCGCACCGTCCCCCCCCGCACAGTCCCCCCCCGCACCGTCCCCCCCCGCACCGTCCCCCCCCAGCACAGTCCACCCCCTCGCACAGTCCACCCCCGCACAATCCCCCCCCCGCACAATCCCCCCCCGCACAATCCCCCCCCCGCACAATCCCCCCCGCACAGTCACCCCCACCCGCACAGTCTCCCCCGTCCCCCCCGCACAGTCCACCCCCCCGCCGCACAGGCCCCCCCCACCCCGCACAGTCCACACCCTGCACAGTCCACTCCCCGCACAGTCCCCCCCTCGCACAGTCCCACAGTCCCCCCCCGCACAGTCCCCCCCCCGCACAGTCCCCCCCCCGCACAGTCCCCCCCCCGCACAGTCCCCCCCCGCACAGTCCCCCGCCGCACAGTCCCCCCCCTCGCACAGTCCCACAGTCCCCCCCCGCACAGTCCCCCCCCCGCACAGTCCCCCGCCGCACAGTCCCCCCCCTCGCACAGTCCCACAGTTCCCCCCCCCCGCACAGTCCCCCCCCCGCACAGTCCCCCGCCGCACAGCCCCCCCCCCCCGCACAGTCCCCTCGCACCCGCACAGTCCCCCCCCCCGCACAGTCCCCCCCCCCGCACAGTAAACCCCCCCGCAGAGTTCCCCCCCCACCGCACAGTCCCTCCCCGGCACACTCCCACCCCCCCGCACAGTCCATCCCCGCACAGTCCACCCCCCGCACAGTTCCCCCCCCCGCACAGTCCCCCACCCGCATAGTCCCCCCCTGCACAGTCCCCCCCCCTGCACAGTCCACCCCCCCGCACAGTCCACCCCCCCGCACAGTAAACCCCCGCACAGCCCAACCCCCCCCCGCATAGTTCCCCCCCCCGCACAGTCCGCACAGTACACCCCTCCGCACAGTCCCCCCCGCACTGTCCACCCCCGCACAGTCCACCACCCCGCACAGTCCCACAGTCCCCCCCCGCACAGTCCCCCCCCCCCGCACAGTCTCCCCCCCCCCCGCACAGTCCCCCCCCCCGCACAGTCCCCCCCCCCCCCGCACAGTCCCCTCGCACCCGCACAGTCCCCCCCCCCCGCACAGTCCCCCCCCCCCGCACAGTACCCTCGCACCCGCACAGTCCCCCCCCCGCACAGTCCCCCCCCCCGCACAGTAAACCCCCCGCAGAGTTCCCCCCCACCGCACAGTCCCTCCCCGGCACACTCCCACCCCCCCGCACAGTCCATCCCCCGCACAGTCCACCCCCCGCACAGTTCCCCCCCCCCCGCACAGTACACCCCTCCGCACAGTCCCCCCTGCACTGTCCACCCCCCGCACAGTCCACCACCCCCGCACAGTCCACCCCCCGCACAGTTCCCCCCCCCCCGCACTGTCCACCCCCCCGCACAGTCCCCCCCCCCGCACAGTCCCCCACCCTGCACAGTCCCCCACCCTGCACAGTCGTCCCCCTGCACAGTCCCCCCCCCCGGACAGTCCACCCCCGCTCAGTCCCCCCCCCCGCACAGTCCACCCCCGCACAATCCCCCCCGCACAGTCCACCCCCCCGCACAGTCCCCCCCCCCCGCACAGTCCACCCCCCCGCACAGTCCCCCCCCCCGCACATTCCCCCACCCTGCACAGTCGTCCCACTGCACAGTCCCCCCCCCCGGACAGTCCACCCCCGCTCAGTCCCCCCCCCCCGCACAGTCCACCCCCGCACAATCCCCCCACACAGTCCCCCCCCCCCGCACAATCCCCCCCACACAGTCCCCCCCCCGCACAATCCCCCCCAGCACAATCCCCCCCCGCACAGTCCCCCCCCGTCCCACCCGCACAGTCCAACCCCCGCCGCACAGGCCCCCCCCCGGACATTCCCCCCCCACACAGTCCACACCCTGCACAGTCCACTCCCCGCACAGTCCACTCCCCGCACAGACCACCCCTCGCACAGTCCCACAGACCCCCCCTGCACAGTCCCCCCCCCGCACTGTCCCCCCCCCGCACGGTCCCCCCCCCCCGCACAGTCCCCCCCCCGCACAGTAAACCCCCCGCACAGTTCACCCTCCCCCACACAGTCCCCCCCCCCGCACAGTCCCCCCCCCCGCACAGTCCCCCCCCCGCACAGTAAACCCCCCGCACAGTTCACCCTCCCCCACACAGTCCCCCCCCCCCCGCACAGTCCACCCTCCTGCATAGTTCAGCCCCCCCGCACAGTCCCTCCCCGGCACCCTCCCACCCCCCGCACAGTCCATCCCCCGCATAGACCCCCCCCCGCACAGTCCACTCCCCGCACTGTCCACCCCCCGCACAGTCCCTCCTCGCACAGTCCACGCCCCCGCACAGTAAACCACCCGCAGAGTCCACCCACCCCACACAATCGTCCCCCCGCACAGTCCCCCCCCCGCACAGTCCACCCCCGCACAGTCCACCCCCCCGCACAGTAAGCCCTCCGCACAGTCCCCCCCCCACACAGTCCATCCCCCGCACAGTCCACCCCCCCCACACAATCGTCCCCCGCACAGTCCACCCCCCCGCATTGTTCCCCCCCCCCCGCACAGTCCCTACCCGGCAAACTCCCACAGTCCCACCCCCCCGCACAGTCCATCCCCCCGCACAGTCCACCCCCCGCACAGTCGTCCCCCCCCGCACCGTCCCCCCCCCGCACAGTCCCCCCCCCCGCACAGTCCCTCCCCGCACAGTCCACTCCCGCACAGTAAACCACCCGCAGAGTCCACCCACCCCACACAGTCCACCCACCCCACACAGTCCACCCCCCGCACAGTACCCCCCCCCGCACAGTCCACCCCCCCGCACAGTCCACCCCCCCGCACAGTCCACCCCCCCGCACAGACCACCCCCCCGCACAGTCCCCCCCCGCACAGTCCACCCCCCCGCACAGTCCACCCCCCCCGCACAGTCCCCCCCCGCACAGTCCCCCCCCCGCACAGTACCCCCCCCCGCACAGTCCACTCCCCGCACAGTCCCCCCCCGCACAGTCCACCCCCCCGCACAATCCACCCCCCGCATAGATCCCCCCCCGCACAGTCCATCCCCTGCACAGTCCACCCCCCCGCACAGTTCCCCCCCGTACTGTCCACACCCCGCACATTCCCCCCCCGCACAGTCCCCCCTGCACAGTCTACCCCCCGCACAGTCCACCCCCCCCGCACAGTCCACCCCCCCGCACCACTCCCCCCCCCCGCACAGTCCACCCCCCGCACAGTCCACCCCCCCGCACACTCCCCCCCCCGCACAGTCCACCCCCCGCACAGTCCACCCCCCGCACAGTCCACCCCCCGCACAGTCCACCCCCCGCACAGTCCCCCCCCCCGCACAGTCGACCCCCCCCGCACAGTCCCCCCCCCCCCGCACAGTCCCCCCCCCGCACAGACCCCCCCCCCCGCACAGTCTCCACCCTCCGAACAGTTCCCACCCCCGCACAGTCCACCCCCTGCACTGTCCACCCCCCCGCACAGTGCCCCCCCCGCACAGTCTACCCCCCGCACAGTTTCCCCCCCCCCCCCCCCCCCCTCCCTATCGACAGGGGAAAGGCTGTGGATTGGATCAGGGGACGGGCCTTGTCCGCATAGTTGGGGACCCACTGGTCATAGTAAGAGAAAAACCCTAGGCAGTGCTTCAGGCCTTGGAGCAGTGAGGGAGGGGGAACTCCATAAGGTGGCGCATGACGTTCAGGGTCGGGGCCTATAACTCCATTTTGCACTACGTAGCCGAGAATGGCTCAGCGGTCAGTGCTAAACACGCATTTATCCTTGTTATATGTAAGGTTAAGGATCTTCACGGTCGGGAGGAATTTTTGGAGGTTGGTGTCGTGGTCCTGCTCGTCGTGGCCGCAGATGGTGACGTTATCGAGATACGGGAATGTTGCCCGTAAACCGTACCGGTCAACCATTCGGTCCATCTCGTGCTGGAAGACCGAGACCCCGTTGGTGACACCGAATGGAACCCTTAAGAAGTGATAGAGCCGCCCGTCTGCCTTGAAGACAGTGTATATGCGGTCACCAGTACAGATGGGGAGCTGGTGGTAGGCGGACTTAAGATCCACCGTGGGGAAGACCTTGTAATGCGCGATCCTGTTTACCAGGTCGGATATGCGGGGGAGAGGGTACGCGTCCAGCTGCGCAAACCTGTTGATGGTCTGACTGTAGTCGATGACCATCCCATGTTTCTCCCCGGTCTTTACCACCACCACTTGAGCTCTCCAGGGACTGTTGCTAGCTTCAATGACTCCTTCCCTCAGTAGCCTTTGGACCTCTGACCTAATAAAGATCTGGGGCGAGATTCTCCGACCCCCCGCCGGGATGGAGAATCGCCGGGGGCTGGCGTGAATCCCGCCCCCGCCGGTTGCCGAAGTCTCCGGCACCGGAGATTCGGCGGGGGCGGGAATCGCGCCGCGCCGGTTGGCGGGCCCCCCCGCGCGATTCTCCGGCCCGGATGGGCCGAAGTCCCGCCGCTAAAATGCCTGTCCCGCCGGCGTAAATTAAACCACCTACCTTACCGGCGGGACAAGGCGGCGCGGGCGGGCTCCGATGTCCGGGGGGGGCGCGGGGCGATCTGGCCCCGGGGGGTGCCCCCACGGTGGCCTGGCCCGCGATCGGGGCCCACCGATCCGCGGGCGGGCCTGTGCCTGGGGGGCACTCTTTCCCTTCCGCCTCCGCCACGGTCTCCACCATGGCGGAGGCGGAAGAGACTCCCTCCACTGCGCATGCGTGGGAAACTGTCGGCGACCGCTGACGCTCCCGCGCATGCGCCGCCCGGAGATGTCATTTCCGCGCCAGCTGCCGGAGCACCAAAGGCCTTTTCCGCCAGCTGGCGGGGCGGAAATCCGTCCGGTGCGGGCCTAGCCCCTTAAGGTTGGGGCTCGACCCCCAAAGATGCGGAGCATTCCGCACCTTTGGGGCGGCGCGATGCCCGTCTGATTTACGCCATTTTGGCCGCCAGTCGGCGGACATCGCGCCGTTTCCGGAGAATTTCGCCCCTGATCCTGGGCACTGTACCGTCTGCTCCTGGTGGCGACGGGTTTGCAATCCGGGGTGAAGTTCACAAACAGGGAAGGCGGGGCGACCTTGAGGGTCGCGAGACCGCACACAGTGAGGGGGGGGGGGGGGGGGGTGGTTTAGGGCCACCGAATTTGAAAGTTAGACTTTGGAGATTACACTGTAAGTCTAAACCTAGGAGTGTGGCCGCGCAGAGGTGGGGAAGGACGTAGAGCCGGTAATTTTTAAACTCCCTTCCCTGGACTGTGAGGTTTGCTACACAAAACCCTTTTATCTCTCCTGAGTGGGAACCGGAGGCCAGGGAGATTTTTTGATTAAAGCGGTGGACGAGGAGAAATCATTAAATTATTTAATTGATGCACGATCAATGACCACTAAAGCGAGGTTGTAGTCCAACTGAAGGCTTTAATAAGCTCGATGTTTCCCCCAGCAGCTCAGGTACAGAATGAGGGCTGCTGGGGCGGCACGGGATCTTATACCCCGCCTAGCAGGGCGGAGCTACCATACAGCTTGACCAATAGGAAACATACAATATCTACCAATGGTGTTCCAGCATGACCAGGTACCGTAATACCTCTACACAGACTACCACAGAGGTTATGCTGGAACTGTACAAAATGTTGGTTAGGCCACAGTTAGAGTATTGCGTGTAGTTCTGGAATCCACATTATAGGAGGAATGTGATAGCACTGGAAAGGATGCAGAGGAAATTTTTATTTAAAATTTTTTTTTAAGAGTACCCAATTAATTTTTTCCAATTAAGGGGCAATTTAGCGTGGCCAATCCACCTACTCTGCACATCTTTGGGTTGTGGGGGCGAAACCCACGCAAACACGGGGAGAATGTGCAAACTCGGACAGTGACTCAGAGCCGGGATCGAACCTGGGACCTCGGCACTGTGAGGCTGCAGTGCTAACCACTGCGGCACCGTGCTGCCCTGTGCAGAGGAGACTAACCAGGATATTGCCTGGGCTAGAACGTTTTAGTTATGAAGGGAGATTGGATAGGCTGGGGTTGTTTTCCGAGGAGCAGAGGAGACTGAGGGGAGACAAGATTTAGATCAGACAAAATTATGAGAGGCACAGAGGAGACAGGAAAAAATGTTTCCTCTTGGTGGCGGGATCAATGACTGGGGCATAGTTGTAAGATTTAGGAGGTTTAGACGGGATGTTTAAAAAACGTTTTCACCCAGAGGGTGGTGGGTGTCTGGAACTCGCTGCCTGAAAGGGTGGTGGAGCCAGAGATCCTCATAACATTTAAGAAGTATTCAGATGTGCAGTTGTGATGCTAAGTCATACAAGAAGGCTATGAGCCAAGTGCTGGAAAATGGGATTAGAATAATTAGGAGGTTGTTTTTGACCGGCGCAGATGTGTGGGGCTGAAGGGCCTTTTGTGCACTGTGGGCCTGTACGGCAATATCCACCCCCAGCATCCTGTACGGCAATATCCACCCCCAGCAATCTCCCTCCCCACAATAACTGCTCCCACAATATCCACCCCCACAACATCCACCCCCACAACATCCACCCCCACAACATCCACCCCCACAACATCCACCCCCACAACATCCACCCGCACAATATCCACCCCCACAATATCCACCCGCACAACATCCACCCCCACAACATCCACCCCCACAACATCCACCCCCACAACATCCACCCGCACAATATCCACCCGCACAATATCCACCCCCACAACATCCACCCCCACAACATCCACCCCCACAACATCCACCCCCACAACATCCACCCCCACAACATCCACCCGCACAATATCCACCCGCACAATATCCACCCCCACAACATCCACCCCCACAACATCCACCCCCACAATATCCACCCCCACAATATCCACCCCCACAACATCCACCCCCACAATATCCACCCCCACAATATCCACCCGCACAACATCCACCCCCACAACATCCACCCCCACAACATCCACCCCCACAACATCCACCCCCACAACATCCACCCGCACAATATCCACCCGCACAATATCCACCCCCACAACATCCACCCCCACAACATCCACCCCCACAACATCCACCCCCACAACATCCACCCCCACAACATCCACCCGCACAATATCCACCCCCACAACATCCACCCCCACAATATCCACCCCCACAACATCCACCCCCACAACATCCACCCCCACAATATCCACCCCCACAATATCCACCCCCACAACATCCACCCCCACAACATCCACCCCCACAACATCCACCCCCACAATATCCACCCCCACAATATCCACCCCCACAACATCCACCCCCACAACATCCACCCCCACAATATCCACCCCCACAATATCCACCCCCACAACATCCACCCCCACAACATCCACCCGCACAATATCCACCCCCACAACATCCACCCCCACAACATCCACCCGCACAACATCCACCCCCACAATATCCACCCCCACAATATCCACCCCCACAACATCCACCCCCACAACATCCACCCGCACAATATCCACCCCCACAATATCCACCCCCACAACATCCACCCCCACAACATCCACCCGCACAATATCCACCCCCACAACATCCACCCCCACAACATCCACCCCCACAATATCCACCCCCACAATATCCACCCCCACAACATCCACCCCCACAACATCCACCCGCACAATATCCACCCCCACAATATCCACCCCCACAACATCCACCCCCACAACATCCACCCGCACAACATCCACCCCCACAATATCCAATTCCACTCCACCTACACATTTACAGTCCTATTGTTTTCCACAATAATCTTATTTATCTGTAGTGGAAACAGTTGGGGGAAATGCGAGTGGTGAATCTCCCCTGCTCCTGTTTGGAGTTTAGCTTCATTTGGTGTTACTATGGCTTAACTTTGTTGGCCGCATATTTTGTCTGCACCACTCCATTGTTGGAATGGGATTACCTATTCTAATTCCATTCCGATTTAGCCATTTGTAGCCAGGGAATCCCCAGCATTGACTCTCTCCATCCAGTTACCTCTGCCATCTCTGTGTTCTATCCATGCCCCCCCCCCCCCCCCTCTTATTTCTCATTTGTACCTTGGATGAAGAAAAACACGCCAGGTTCTATGCATATATACATGCTGATGTCTACCAGTTCTATCTCACCGCCACCTCTCCACTGTTCCCATGCTCTCTTGGAGGTTATACATTGCACAATCCATAAACATGAGCTAATCCAATATTCTGCTGTGTATCCTCACTCTCACCAGACCCCGTCCAGCCAGCATCTCTACATGAATACTCGGTCTATGGCTCATTTTTAAAATTCTCACTTTTAACTTCAAATCCCTTCTTTACCTCTCCTCCCTCCCTATCTTTCTCTCTCCCTACAACCCTCCTGGATCTCTGCGCGCCTCCTCTTCCGCATTCCTGATTTTCATGGTTCCAGCATTGTTGCCTGTGCGTTCAGTTAGCCGGGCCCTGAGTTTGCACGATTGCCTCTCTAAATCTATCTGCCTCTCTCTCCTCCTGCGAGATGCCTCCGGTGTTTGTTTGCCGCCTCGAATATCTCCTTCTGTGGTTTGGTGTTTTTGTGTGATAACACTGCTGTGAGACACCTTGTAATGTTTAACAACACCAAAGGCGCTGTACAGATGTAAGTTCTTGTTGTTGTAGCAGCTGTCTGAGAGGCTTGAGGTGATGCTGACTGGACATGGGGTCAATTGACAATCAGAAGGCCTCATTTCTGTGCACTAAGTGTGTGACAGAGCAATTGTTGTGTGTTGGATTTAAATGTCCACTTCCATGTGAGATTCCCCACCGCCACCCTTTTCCTTTCCCTTCTGTTGGTACAGAGGCGAGGGTATCTGGTCTCTCCAGCGCAAAGTTTAGTGCTTGCAACATTTGTTTTTTAATACAACTGTGTTGTGAACTGTATCCTCCCTCCCCCCCCCCCCCCCCCCCCCATACGTTGGTACTGAGGGGAGGGTACCCTGTTTCTTCAACACAAAATTAGTGTTCGTACCGTTTGGTCTTGTATATATTTTTTACTGTTTTAATAAAAAGATATGGAGGTTTCTGCTTGTGCAGTGGCTTAAGTAACCAGCAGGGGTCAGTGGGGAGCTCTGGTCAATCACACACACGGTAAGAACAGGATGACCTTCCAGTTTAATTGCTGCACCAATTGCTTTATGGTAGGCGCAGGATTGCTTCCGTCCCCTGAGTCAGCAGGTTCCCTTTACAGACAACGAGCGTCGGAGCAAAATGTTCCGGTCATCTGAGGTGCTTGGCAGCCTTTTCCCTTCCTCCCTGTCCAGCCTCTCCAATTTTACCTTCCCTTTCTCCCCCTTGCTCCGTCAGTCTTTTTCGGTGTTAACAATCTCGCCTCTGAGTCAGAGGGTTCTGAGACTCCAGCACAAAATCTAAGCCAATACGTCCAGTGCAGTACTGAGGGGGTGCTGCACTGTACTGAGGGAGTGCTGCGCTGTACTGAGGGAGGGCTGCACTGTACTGAGGGAGTGCTGCGCTGTACTGAGGGAGTGCTGCACTGTACTGAGGGAGTGCTGCACTGTACTGAGGGAGTGCTGCGCTGTACTGAGGGAGGGCTGCGCTGTACTGAGGGAGTGCTGCACTGTACTGAGGGAGTGCTGCGCTGTACTGAGGGAGTGCTGCACTGTACTGAGGGAGTGCTGCACTGTACTGAGGGGTGCTGCACTGTACTGAGGGAGTGCTGCACTGTACTGAGGGAGGGCTGCACTGTACTGAGGGGGTGCTGCACTGTACTGAGGGGGTGCTGCACTGTACTGAGGGAGGGCTGCACTGTACTGAGGGGGTGCTGCACTGTACTGAGGGAGGGCTGCACTGTACTGAGGGAGGGCTGCACTGTACTGAGGGAGTGCTGCACTGTACTGAGGGAGTGCTGCACTGTACTGAGGGAGGGCTGCACTGTACTGAGGGAGTGCTGCACTGTACTGAGGGAGTGCTGCGCTGTACTGAGGGAGTGCTGCACTGTACTGAGGGAGTGCTGCGCTGTACTGAGGGGGTGCTGCGCTGTACTGAGGGGGTGCTGCACTGTACTGAGGGAGGGCTGCACTGTACTGAGGGAGGGCTGCACTGTACTGAGGGAGTGCTGCACTGTACTGAGGGGGTGCTGCACTGTACTGAGGGAGGGCTGCACTGTACTGAGGGGGTGCTGCACTGTACTGAGGGAGGGCTGCACTGTACTGAGGGAGGGCTGCACTGTACTGAGGGGGTGCTGCACTGTACTGAGGGGGTGCTGCACTGTACTGAGGGAGTGCTGCACTGTACTGAGGGAGTGCTGCACTGTACTGAGGGAGTGCTGCACTGTACTGAGGGAGTGCTGCGCTGTACTGAGGGAGTGCTGCGCTGTACTGAGGGAGTGCTGCACTGTACTGAGGGGGTGCTGCACTGTACTGAGGGAGTGCTGCACTGTACTGAGGGAGTGCTGCACTGTACTGAGGGAGTGCTGCACTGTACTGAGGGGGTGCTGCACTGTACTGAGGGAGTGCTGCACTGTACTGAGGGAGGGCTGCACTGTACTGAGGGAGGGCTGCACTGTACTGAGGGAGGGCTGCACTGTACTGAGGGGGTGCTGCACTGTACTGAGGGAGTGCTGCACTGTACTGAGGGGGTGCTGCACTGTACTGAGGGAGTGCTGCGCTGTACTGAGGGAGTGCTGCGCTGTACTGAGGGAGTGCTGCGCTGTACTGAGGGGGTGCTGCGCTGTACTGAGGGAGTGCTGCGCTGTACTGAGGGAGGGCTGCACTGCACTGAGGGAGGGCTGCACTGTACTGAGGGAGTGCTGCACTGTACTGAGTGAGTGCTGCACTGTACTGAGGGAGGGCTGCACTGTACTGAGGGAGTGCTGCACTGTACTGAGGGAGTGCTGCACTGTACTGAGGGAGTGCTGCACTGTACTGAGGGAGTGCTGCACTGTACTGAGGGAGTGCTGCACTGTACTGAGGGAGTGCTGCACTGTACTGAGGGAGTGCTGCACTGTACTGAGGGAGTGCTGCACTGTACTGAGGGAGTGCTGCACTGTACTGAGGGGGTGCTGCACTGTACTGAGGGAGGGCTGCACTGTACTGAGGGAGGGCTGCACTGTACTGAGGGGGTGCTGCACTGTACTGAGGGAGTGCTGCACTGTACTGAGGGGGTGCTGCACTGTACTGTGGGAGTGCTGCACTGTACTGAGGGAGTGCTGCACTGTACTGAGGGGGTGCTGCACTGTACTGAGGGAGTGCTGCACTGTACTGAGGGGTTGCTGCACTGTACTGAGGGAGTGCTGCACTGTACTGAGGGAGTGCTGCACTGTACTGAGGGAGTGCTGCACTGTACTGAGGGGGTGCTGCACTGTACTGAGGGGGTGCTGCACTGTACTGAGGGAGTGCTGCACTGTACTGAGGGAGTGCTGCACTGTACTGAGGGAGGGCTGCACTGTACTGAGGGGGTGCTGCACTGTACTGAGGGGTTGCTGCTCTGTACTGAGGGAGTGCTGCACTGTACTGAGGGGGTGCTGCACTGTACTGAGGGGGTGCTGCTCTGTACTGAGGGAGTGCTGCACTGTACTGAGTGAGTGCTGCACTGTACTGAGGGAGTGCTGCACTGTACTGAGGGAGGGCTGCACTGTACTGAGGGGGTGCTGCACTGTACTGAGGGAGTGCTGCACTGTACTGAGGGAGGGCTGCACTGTACTGAGGGGGTGCTGCACTGTACTGAGGGAATGCTGCACTGTACTGAGGGGGTGCTGCGCTGTACTGAGGGGGTGCTGCACTGTACTGAGGGAGTGCTGCACTGTACTGAGGGGGTGCTGCACTGTACTGAGGGGGTGCTGCACTGTACTGAGGGAATGCTGCACTGTACTGAGGGGGTGCTGCGCTGTACTGAGGGGGTGCTGCACTGTACTGAGGGAATGCTGCACTGTACTGAGGGGGTGCTGCACTGTACTGAGGGGGTGCTGCACTGTACTGAGGGAATGCTGCACTGTACTGAGGGGGTGCTGCACTGTACTGAGGGAGTGCTGCACTGTACTGAGGGAATGCTGCACTGTACTGAGGGGGTGCTGCACTGTACTGAGGGAGTGCTGCACTGTACTGAGGGAGTGCTGCACTGTACTGAGGGAGTGCTGCACTGTACTGAGGGGGTGCTGCACTGTACTGAGGGAGTGCTGCACTGTACTGAGGGAGTGCTGCACTGTACTGAGGGGGTGCTGCACTGTACTGAGGGAGTGCTGCACTGTACTGAGGGGTTGCTGCACTGTACTGAGGGAGTGCTGCACTGTACTGAGGGAGTGCTGCACTGTACTGAGTGAGTGCTGCACTGTACTGAGGGAGTGCTGCACTGTACTGAGGGGGTGCTGCACTGTACTGAGGGGGTGCTGCACTGTACTGAGGGAGGGCTGCACTGTACTGAGGGGGTGCTGCACTGTACTGAGGGAGGGCTGCACTGTACTGAGGGAGTGCTGCACTGTACTGAGGGGGTGCTGCACTGTACTGAGGGAGTGCTGCACTGTACTGAGGGAGGGCTGCACTGTACTGAGGGGGTGCTGCACTGTACTGAGGGGTTGCTGCTCTGTACTGAGGGAGTGCTGCACTGTACTGAGGGAGTGCTGCACTGTACTGAGGGAGTGCTGCACTGTACTGAGGGGGTGCTGCTCTGTACTGAGGGAGTGCTGCACTGTACTGAGTGAGTGCTGCACTGTACTGAGGGAGTGCTGCACTGTACTGAGGGGGTGCTGCACTGTACTGAGGGAGGGCTGCACTGTACTGAGGGGGTGCTGCACTGTACTGAGGGGGTGCTGCGCTGTACTGAGTGGTTGCTGCTCTGTACTGAGGGAGTGCTGCACTGTACTGAGGGAGTGCTGCACTGTACTGAGGGAGTGCTGCGCTGTACTGAGGGAGTGCTGCACTGTACTGAGGGGGTGCTGCACTGTACTGAGTGAGTGCTGCACTGTACTGAGGGGGTGCTGCACTGTACTGAGGGAATGCTGCACTGTACTGAGGGGGTGCTGCACTGTACTGAGGGAGTGCTGCACTGTACTGAGGGGGTGCTGCACTGTACTGAGGGAGTGCTGCACTGTACTGAGGGGGTGCTGCACTGTACTGAGGGGGTGCTGCACTGTACTGAGGGGTGCTGCACTGTACTGAGGGAGTGCTGCACTGTACTGAGGGAGTGCTGCGCTGTACTGAGGGAGTGCTGCACTGTACTGAGGGAGTGCTGCACTGTACTGAGGGAGTGCTGCACTGTACTGAGGGGGTGCTGCACTGTACTGAGTGAGTGCTGCACTGTACTGAGGGGGTGCTGCACTGTACTGAGTGAGTGCTGCACTGTACTGAGGGGGTGCTGCACTGTACTGAGGGAGTGCTGCACTGTACTGAGGGGTTGCTGCACTGTACTGAGGGAGTGCTGCACTGTACTGAGGGAGTGCTGCACTGTACTGAGGGAGTGCTGCACTGTACTGAGGGAGTGCTGCACTGTACTGAGGGGGTGCTGCACTGTACTGAGGGAGGGCTGCGCTGTACTGAGGGAGTGCTGCACTGTACTGAGTGAGTGCTGCACTGTACTGAGGGGGTGCTGCACTGTACTGAGGGAGTGCTGCACTGTCCTGAGGGGGTGCTGCACTGTACTGAGTGAGTGCTGCACTGTACTGAGGGAGTGCTGCACTGTACTGAGGGAGTGCTGCGCTGTACTGAGGGAGTGCTGCGCTGTACTGAGGGAGTGCTGCACTGTACTGAGGGAGGGCTGCACTGTACTGAGGGGGTGCTGCACTGTACTGAGGGGTTGCTGCACTGTACTGAGGGAGTGCTGCACTGTACTGAGGGGTGCTGCACTGTTGGCGGTGGTACCATGTTTTTGGTTGAACTGAGGCGCTCTCAGGTGGATGTGCAAGATCCCAGGGCACCGTTTTTAAAAAAGATCAGGAAAATTCTCCCGCTGTCCTGGGCAATATTTATCCCTCAAGCAATGTTGCTGAAACAGATTATCTTGCCGTCATTGCTATTGTGGGATATTGCTGTGCACAAATTATTTGCCATATTTCCTACAACAGTTCTTCATTGGCTGTAAAATGTTTTGATACAGCCTGAGGTCATGAAAGGTGCTATGTAAATGCAAGTCTTCATTCAGTTTTATTCCTCTGTCCAGCTAACTCCTTCCTCCTCCCTCAGCATTCTTTTCTTCCTATGATCCAGTGGCCTAAAAACCAAGAGTCCTTTCACCTTTTTACTGTTTCCTGATTTCTCTGCCATTCTCTCCTCGAGCCTGGAGCCCCACCCTGTCGTTTGCAATAAACTCAAACCCTCGGTCTCATGAGGCTCAGCGACTGACCACTGCTTCCTTTCTCTGGCCTCGTAACCTTGCACCTTCATTTTTGCTCCCAAGCACCGTGACAGACAGAGGGAGGGTGTCTGATTCTGCGTTGGGGATGGACAGTTACACACATACTCCTGGAGCTGGCTAGTTTCAGTTAACCTTTAATGAGATAACAATTATAGCAGGTTACAAAGCCAGACATCTACTGACTGTATGTAAATGCGAGTACAGGTTCCTATCTACTCTATAATTAACAACATAGCAGAATAAATTATGCAGTGGTTTTATATACACACATGCTGAATCAAATTATAAGAAACACGCACAGAAGCTTAGAGACGGGGGTCAGGGAAGGGAGTGGGAGGGTCTGTTAATGGTGCAAGGATGAACTAGCTGGGCATTTAATGGAATTATAAGGTGCCTTTGAGTGAAAGATTGAGGCCTAGAAGACAACTCCCAGAGCTTAAGTCTTTAGATATTTGACATTTATATTATACAGTGCAACCTTGATTTTCATCAGGCATAGCAAGGGCTATTTCCTGGCTGAATCCTCCGCCATGCCCAGGTTTACCCGATGACGGGCTGCATTAGGGTTTGTCAATCCCCCAGATTAGTCCCGGAGGCTTCAGGAATTAAAGCTCAACCTCCAGCACACACCTTCGAGCAGCTCGGGAGGAACACAAATCAGAGGGGCATGAAACACAAGTTGTGTGTGTTTTATTCATTTTCTCTTGTTTATTTGTTCTACAGATATGGGAGACCAGGAACTGGGCGAGGTGGCTGGGTGCAGATCAGGCGATCAAATCCCCAGGGTATATGTTCTGTTTGGTCATTTGTGTGTCAGTCCTTTACGTCCCTCCTTTGAGCCCCAATTCAGCCACAGAATAGGCGATGTTCGAGTTCCAGTCAATGCTGAGGTGGCTGACCTCATCCCAGAGGGAGGAGAATAGGAACTGGAGGGGGGCCATTTAACCCCTCCACGGTTCCACCACCATCATCCAATAAGTGGGTGAGGGCGATCCAATGTGTCCTTTATATATAAACGTTGGAGATAGGAGCAGGAGATGCCTAACGGGCCTATTCAGCCTGCTCCGCCATTTCATGTCTTAGTGATAGAAACTGGGTGGCATGGACAAGCTGGGCCGAAGGGCCTGTTTCCATGCTGGAAACATCTATGATGATAACCAGATTCATTTATATCGGGGTGGGGGGGGTAATAATGTTTCTATTTCTTGGGTCGTTTTCATAGATCATAGAATTTACAGTACAAAGAGTCCATTCGGCCCATCGAGTCTGCATCGGCTCTTGGAAAGAGCACCCTACCCAAGGTCCACACCTCCACCCTATCCCCATAACCCAGTAACCCCACCCAACACCAAGGGCAATTTATCATGGCCAATCCACCTAACCTGCACATCTTTGGACTGTGGGGGGAAACCGGAGCACCCGGAGGAAACCCACGCAGACACGGGGAGAACGTGCAGACTCCGCACAGACAGTGACCCAAGCCGGAATCGAACCTGGGACCCTGGAGCTGTGAAGCAATTGTGCTATCCACAATGCTACCGTGCTGCCCGTTAGTCAACTTGGGAATTTGAATTGGCGGAGGTACCTGTAACCATGTTCCAGAGCCCACAACTTAATAACTCTCTTCCAGAATGGGAGCATGAGGGATTCAGAAACCCTGAGGCTGGGAGTGGGGGAATGAATGAACCGGGATGTTCTCTCTCCAGTTCTCTGGCCTGTGTAACTCCCCACACTCTTTGGGTGGCGTCTGAATGTTGGGCAGCGATATCCCTCGACATCAATACTCTGCTCAATGTTGGCAAGGAAGAGTGGGCAGAGGTTACACAGCCTCCAGCCTTGGAAGAGAAGAGCAAAAGCGAGAAAGCATTGCATTCCTGTTGCAAAGCTGCCCGGTCCGATCATTGCTCTGCATTTCCTGTGCGCTAAACTGGCCCAGCAGAGGGCAGCATCTGCCAAGAAGCACCAAATTATTCCATTAAATACAGCCAAACGGAATTGGGGGTTTTAAAAAATTCTTGTGGTGATTCTACAATACAAGTTACAGCAGAGATGGGGTGGGGAGGAGACAGGGAGAGGAAAGAGTTATTCAGTCTCTAACATGCCAGCAACGTCTATAGAATATTGGTAAAGTTCTTTGAAAGTTTTTTTTAATACAGTAAATGCACGGAACCCAACATCCTACGACAAAAGATAAAAATCCTTCCTCATTTCAACACCTGAAGAAATGGAAAAAGATAAACTGAGAGTTTTTCGGAGTTATAGTGTACTTGGTGTGGTCCCCAGAAGACTGGGTGGATCCATTGTGACTGAATGCAAGGAGAATGGAAGAATGTGACCTTGGATCATCGGTGTGGGAGAGAGAGAGGAGGGAGTTTGAGTGAGAACAGGGCTGTGTGTTTGGTGTGAAATGTCTTCATTCCATTGGAGCACAGTGTGTGGCCATTCTATCTGCCAGCGTTCAGACTGCCCCTCCCTCTTGCTCAAGTTCAAAGTCCTCCCGCGACTGGCCCACGCTCCTGGTGTGCGGAATGGGGACAAGAAAAGCCCTCCTCCGGAGTTCGTTCATTGAAGCAAATTGTTCTCAGAGCTGCCAGCTCAGTCCTTGCCAGCTCTCCTGGACTAAAAGTCACAGCCAAGAAATACCAGGAGCATTTCAATCTGGGACCAGGAATGTTGAAACAGAGATCAAACAACAGACCCAGGATCCAGATTTAAACAGTGTGAGTGACTGTCGGCCACTTAACAGTGGACACACTCTCAAAAATTACATAGACGTCTTTTCAAAACAAATACACAGGCAATCAGTGCCAGTTTGCGGAGACCATTCACATTTATAGAAGCCTTGTAGTTCAGTGTTGAAATGTGTAGTCCCACTGTCCAATAACTGGCACTTCGCATCAAGAAATTAACATTTGTTTGATAAAAACAGATTTACTTCCCCTTTCAAGCCCTCAGAAACAAATTCATCTTGCTTTGTCCCTGGTATTTTACCTATCACAGGCCCAGAGATTCCTGTAAAAGTAGGTGCTTTTAATCCCCCATCTCTTTATTCTCACACTTCTTCCCAAAGGACGCAGCTCTCCTTTTTAAAAATAAAATAAAAATCAGTTTAAGCTTGTGCCTGGTCTCTTTTTTAATCGTTGCTGAGAGACGGAGAGTGGGGGATTTTGAAGAGAAAGTTCTCTGCTTCTCCTGTCTTCAGGTACAGGCTGTCGCACGTTTTGAGGTTGAGCTGCTGAGGATTTCTATTGGTGAGAAGTGAGTCAGTCCAGATGTTCCGAGTATTCTGGACTGTAATGGAACCTTTTCTCATTGCGATTGCAGAGGTTTAACCAGCAGGTACAGCCACTATGCCCAATCCACTTCCCATGTCTATGTTGGTCCTCTTTTATTACTGCTTGTGCCCAGATGTGGGAGGTGGGGGTGGGGGGGGGGGGGGGGGGAGGTTGGGAGGTGGGCACAGGGTCTCCACAGCATCAGTCTTTCATGGGCAAAGCAGGAATGACATTTCAATAAAAAATAATACACTCTTACAAGCCATCGAAGGAACTATACAATTTTACAGGGCAATTCTAAACCATTAGTATCTGGCTCAAGGTGAGGGCAGCCTGGATGAGGAAATACGTGGTGTATGATACATCTGGAGGTACAGGGGAGGGCACAGGATGTTCCAGAGCGGAGGCTGAGCTCGCCTCCAGACTTGCCCCACGATGGCTCAGCCCCAGTTTTAGCTGTTTGGCGGAACATGCAGGCAAACGTTTCTCTCTCTCTCTCTCTCTCTTGTTTTGTTGCTTTTTTTTTTTTTGTTGCTCTGTGAGGTTGCGCTGCCTTGGGACGTCCTCAATAAGCTTGTCCAGTTTCAACCTGCAGCAAGCCCAGGACGGCAGAGTGCTCACTCAACTTCATCCGCCTCTGTGTGGACAGGCTCACATTCTTGGTCAAGTAGTCGACTGCGCCTGAGAGACAAAATAACACAAAATCCAACAGGATAAACAACACAGGCCATGGATCGGTCACCCTCTCCTTTCATTGGTAGCCATAGAACCACAGAAACCTTACAGTGCAGGAGGCCATTCAGCCCATTGAGTCTGCACTGACCCTCTGAAAGAGCACTGCACCCAGGCCCAAACACTGCCCTATCCCCGTAACCCCACTCAACTTCCACATCCCTGGACACCAAGGGGCAATTTAGCATGGCCATTCCACCTAACCTGTACATCTTTGGACTGTGGGAGGAACCGGAGCACCTGGAGGAAACCCACGCACACACGGGGAGAACATGCAAACTCCACACAGAGTCACCTGAGGTGGGCATTGAACCCGGGTCCTTGGTGCTGTGAAGCAGCAGTGCTAACCACTGTGCCACCCTTCCCTGTCCCCTTCAGCAACAACAACCGACATTCATATAGCACTTTTAACATAATTAAACAATCCAAAGATGCATCATTCAGGGGAACATTTGGCACTGTGCCACGTAAGTACATATTAGGACTGGTGTCCAGGTAAATTTAAGGAATTTATTAAAGGAGAGAGGGGGCACAAGATTCCAGAGCCTAGTACTGTTTTTAAAATAAATTTAGAATACCCAATTCATTTTTTCCAATTAAGGGGCCATTTAGTATGGCCAATCCACCTACCCTGCACATCTTTGGGTTGTGGGGGCGAAACCCTCGCAAACACGGGGAGAATGTGCAAACTCCACCCGGACAGTGACCCGGGGCCGGGATCGAACCTGGGACCTCGGCGCCGTGAGACTGCAGTGCTAACCACTGAGCCACCGTGCTGCCCCAGAGCCTCGTACTGTTGAAGGCACAGCCAAAACACCGGGGCAAAGAAAGTGAGGACTGGACAAGAAGCTAGAATTGGAGGGATGCGGAGAAACCGGAGGGTTGCGAGGCTGGAGGTGGTTACAAAGCAATGAAGGGGAGGTTTCTCGCTCACCCCTTCCTCTCGGGGCCTATTTGTGAATGAAGTGCCGGCAGGCTGTCCGTGGAGGCAGCAGCCATCCTATCCTCACCAATCGGGGACACACTAGAAGGTGATCAGGAGCAGCTAGTTGGTCTGACCCAAGGGGGCACTAAGACCAAGTGTAAAATCCCAAATATTGTTGCTGCTGAGATTAGCAAGCTCCCCATGGGCTGGACTGAACCACACCAGGTCAAGTCACTGGGGGAGGCACTAACAAGCCAAAGAACAATATAAGTCACTCTTGGCCTCAGGAGATTCAAAGTCATAGACCACTCGTACTATCGCTGCTGTCTCAATTCAGCATTAACGTTTTAGTTTGGTAACAAAAATACATAATAAAACAACAAATAAAGACATTTCTCCTTCCCCATAACATTCAAAGGGTTAATTTTTGGGACTGGAACTTAGAGCTGTGACAAAGTTTAGGAGTGCAGGCATAAGCATCAAGGCCTAGCCGTCAGGCTTCAGATACAGTGACACAGTTTTGTATTTGGATATGCTCTCTTGATTCATGTGGGATAATCTATGCTTTCTGTTCATTACCTCTCCATTTACTCTGCCAATAACTGTTCTGTGTGAGCTGGCACACCAGACAATCACTCCTAATAAATAAACAACATTTTCAGCATGAAGCTCTCGTCATCTCTCTGCCCCAAAGGGGGGAGCAGTGTTCGATGGAAAGCCTTATTACCGAGCTGTCATTTCCATTTAAATTCACTTCATGGTCTCGCACAAAAGTCTTTGATATTCCTTGGCACCAGTCTGGAGATGGGGGATTGACTAATTAATACACTGAGCATGCTCGGTATAACCAGGGAGCGGACCATGGAAGGGCAACGGTTCAGGGCTCCCAGCAGGCCTTTCTTCCCAGTGAACGTTACCCAAGCCCAAAATTATTCAAACGGTCAGCGAAGAATTTGTGCTTCAAGCATCTTCATATCATGCATGGTTGGTGTGATATTGGAGTGTCTGGGTTCAGTCTGTGGTTTTGGGGTGTCTGGGTTCAGTCTGGTTTTGGGATGTCTGGTTTCAGTCTGTGGTTTTGGGGTGTCTGGGTTCAGTCTGGTTTTGGGGTGTCTGAGTTCAGTCTGTGGTTTTGGGGTGCCTGGGTTCAGTCTGGTTTTGGGGTGCCTGGGTTCAGTCTGGTTTTGGGGTGTCTGGGTTCAGTCTGGTTTTGTGGTGTCTGGGTTCAGTCTGTGGTTTTGGGGTGTCTGGGTTCAGTCTGTGGTTTTGGGGTGTCTGGGTTCAGTCTGGTTTTGGGATGTCTGGGTTCAGTCTGGTTTTGGGGTGTCTGGATTCAGTCTGGTTTTGGGGTGTCTGGGTTCAGTCTGGTTTTGGGATGTATGGGTTCAGTCTGGTTTTGGGGTGTCTGGGTTCAGTCTGTGGTTTTGGGGTGTCTGGATTCAGTCTGGTTTTGGGGTGTCTGGGTTCAGTCTGTGGTTTTGATGTGTCTGGGTTCAGTCTGGTTTTGGGGTGTCTGGGTTCAGTCTGTGGTTTTGGGATGTCTGGGTTCAGTCTGTGGTTTTGGGGTGTCTGGGTTCAGTCTGTGGTTTTGGGGTGTCTGGGTTCAGTCTGTGGTTTTGGGGTGTCTGGGTTCAGTCTGGTTTTGGGGTGTCTGGATTCAGTCTGGTTTGGGGTGTCTGGGTTCAGTCTGTGGTTTTGGGGGTGTCTGGGTTCAGTCTGTGGTTTTGGGGTGTCTGGGTTCAGTCTGGTTTTGGGGTGTCTGGGTTCAGTCTGGTTTTGGGGTGCCTGGGTTCAGACTGGTTTTGGGGTGTCTGGGTTCAGTCTGGTTTTGGGGTGTCTGGGTTCAGTCTGTGGTTTTGGGGTGTCTGGATCTTCAGGCTGGTTTGGGGTGTCTGGGTTCAGTCTGGTTTTGGGGTGTCTGGGTTTAGTCTTGTTTTGGGGTGTCTGGGTTCGGTCTGTGGTCTCCCTCCCTTCCTTCCTTCCTCGGTCTCAGGTGCCCCGCAAATGAGCTCTTCCAGGAATCCTCGAGGTGAGAATGCGGAGGTCGTTGTGAGATTCTAGCATGCTCGTACTGGTCCAGATATAAGAGAGAAGGTGGGGGTCAAAACTCACTGGTCTCATGTAGCCCACAGGAAGGATTGTGTTGCTGTCAAAGGGTATGAGTGGATATTGGAAGTGGGAGAACATGCAGAGATGAACCATTCCTAATGAGGATCCTTGCAGCAAGTGATTTGGGAGATCCCTGGCTACCGATCAGCTCTGTGCTAAGATAGCAGACTGAGGATTGTTGGTAAAAGAATCGCCTGTGGTGTAGGAAGATTAATTTTATTTTAAGGAGTTGATACGATCTTGAATGTGTTCCCTGAATGTGTGGCAGAAGCAGATTCAATAGTAATTTTAAAATGAAAACGGGATTAGTACCTGAACAAGACGAATATGCAGGAATAGGGGCATGGAGTGGAACAAAATGGATAACTCACCAAGAGATAGCACAGGTAGGATGGATGAAAATAGGGCAGCATGATGGCGCAGTGGACAATGCTGCCTCACGGTGCCTGAGGACCCAAGTTCGATGCCGGGTCACTGTCTGTGTGGAGTTTGCACATTCTCCCAGTGTCTTAGTGGGTCTCACCCCCACAACCCAAAGATGTGCAGGGTAGGTGGATTGGCCTCGCTAAATTGCCCCTTAATTGGAAAAAATGAATTGGGTACTCTAAATTATTATTTTTTTAAAGATTGGATGAAAAGGCCTCCTTTGTGACTATCATTTTGTAGGTTGCATCAGGAGACAGGTAGCAAAGAGGTTTGATCTTTGATCTTCCTCAGGAAGACTCAGTTTGTCACTGTCTAATTGAATGACTTGGATGAAAGAATAAAGCGTTGTATAGGCAGGTTTGCAGGAGGCACTGGATTCAGAACACTGAAGTTGTGTGACTGGCAGAAGGAAGTTACAGACAAACTAAGTGAATGGCAAAACTGTGATAGTTGGATAAAATATTTGTGTTTCTGAGGTTATCTTTGGGTCTCCAAAGAGGAGTCTCAGTGGAGGAGTAGAGAGATTTGGGCGTCCCTGTGCTCAAATCACTAATAGTGAGTAGAGAGGTATAAAAATTAATCAAAATGTTTGTTGATCTACTTCTACAGGGGCTGGAATACAAAGGGGAGAATATTATCCATGTTACATAGAGCCTCGTCTGCTGTGCTGTGTCCAGCTGAGAGCCTCTGGAAGGATTTGTTGGTCTTGGAGATACTGCTGCCCCTGATTCACCAGGATAGAGGGTTAAATAACGGGGCCAGGTTGCACAAAGCTGGGTCGTAATCCCTTGGATTTCTGGGTGGATTTCTGGAGGGTTGAAGGAGGATCAAATCAGAATGTTATAACGAAGAAAGGAATTGATAAGGTAGACAGGAGGGAAACTATTTCCCCTGCTGGGGGAGCAAAGGGAACACAATCGTAACATTCAAGCCCGGTTGTTCCAGACTAAAAGGCAGTGCATCCTGGGGTGGGGGGGGGGGGGGGGGGGGGGCGAAGAGTGTGTGTAGCTGGCAGCTTGAGGGAAGAGGGAGGGAACTAAAACCTTCACAAAGAGGTTACAGGCTTCAGCACCACTTTGGGTTCCCAATAAATCTAACAAGAGCTTTCTTCCTGGAGGGTGAGATGAGGTTTGTGAGCCTGGGAGAAGTTCTTGATTGCGCAGCAAACTCTGGGGCAATCTCTCCAGCCTGATCCTGTAGTGCGTGTTGACATAGAGGCCTGGAGGGGCAGGTACAAAATATCTTTCTAAAATGGCAGGACGAGTCGATACAATTCTGCAAAAAGGCCAAAGGGATCCTGAATTTTATAAATAGAGGCACAGAGTATGAAAGCAAGGAAGGTATGCTAACGCTGCTAGACCCCAGCTGAAATATTATAAGGTAAGACTTAGGAGCAGAAATAGGCCATTCAGCCCATCGCGTCTGCTCCGCCATTCAATGAGGTCACAACTGATCTCATAATCCTCAACTAGACTTTCGCGCCTTCTCCCCACAACCCTCGATTCCCTTACTGATTTGGTGCTTTTGGCAGTTCAGGGCACCACAATTTAGGATGAAGGCCTTTGAAAAAGTGCAGAGGAGACTTCCAAAATGCTCCAAGAGCTGAGAGGTTTAGTTGTGTAAAGCAAGGAGGGAAGCTGGAAATGTTCTCTTCAGAGTGCCGAGGGTTAAGGTGAGATTTAACGCAGGTCTTCACAACGGTGAAGCATCTTTTTCGAGTGAATAAGGAGGTGCTTCCACTGATACGAGAAGGGTGGGTAACCAGAGGACCAAGATTGAAGCGGGGGTGATGAGGAAGATTTATTTCTCGTACGTCATGCTGTGAACGAGATTGAAAACAGATTCAAAAGTTTCCAGAGGAAATTGGAAAGGTAGTTGAAGGGGAAAAGTTGCAGTGCGGCAGTAAAAGAGCAGTGGAGTGAAAATAATTGGATAGCTTTTTTTTCAAAGAGCCAGCAGAGGTAGAATGGGCTGAATGGGCTCCTCCTGCACTGCCTGGTTCTATGATGCCGCTGAAGGAAGTCAGTAAATGAGCTGAGATGATTCAGGCCGCGCACACAGGGTGTGACTGACACCATCGCCCCGGGGCACTCGTTATTGGCAATATACGATGGCAGTATTTATTCAAGATTTATATCAACTACACATGTCCATCCACATCCAGAGGCAAGTGTGGGGAGGTCAGAGGTTGCTACGCGCACTCGGGGAAAGGGAAAGCTGCTATTGATCCAGCCAGCTTCTGCAGAAGGTTTCAATTTAACGGCAGGAGCTAAAGACATTAGGAGCGGCTGCAGACACAGAGCGTGGAAAATGGGAGCTGGGGTCGGGAAGGACAGGGGAGCGAGGACGGAGTGGGTGGGGTGGGGGGGAAGAACCTCCGAACCCATTGAGTACAAGCAGCAAGCTGTGATTAGGTTAACATGCGAGTAAAAACAGCAATTGGCCAGTGCATTCCCATTCCTGGCTCTGTGACCGCTTCACCTTCCGAACTTTAACATCAACTTGCTGTCGGATTGCTGTCGGATTGTAAACTTGCTGCCTGTAAAATTCAGTCAGCAACAATCCCACCTGAAGGAGCTTTGAATGAAATGCAAACTTTTCATCTTTCATTGAATGTTCAGCTTTGTACCTGGAGCTTGTACACTCTGCTTTAACTCTCTCACACAAAGCTGAAAACAAACCACTTTTAAAAGTTCCTCACTGTAACTTTCCATAATTATAAATATAAACAATCTGATATAACACACACCCCTCACTGTAACGCTCTGATATAACATACATCCCTCACTGTAATACTCTGATATAATACACACGCCTCACTGTAACACTCTGATATAACACACACCCCTCACTGTAACACTCTGATATAACACACACCCCTCACTGTAACACTCTGATATAACACACACCCCTCACTGTAACACTCTGATATAACACACACCCCTCACTGTAACGCTCTGATATAACACACACGCCTCACTGTAACGCTCTGATATAACACATCCCTCACTGAAACGCTCTGATATAACACATCCCTCACTGTAACGCTCTGATATAACACACACCCCTCACTGTAACACTCTGATATAACACACACCCCTCACTGTAACGCTCTGATATAACATACATCCCTCACTGTAATACTCTGATATAATACACACGCCTCACTGTAACACTCTGATATAACACACACCTCTCACTGTAACACTCTGATATAACACACACCCCTCACTGTAACGCTCTGATATAACACATCCCTCACTGTAACGCTCTGATATAACACATCCCTCACTGTAACGCTCTGATATAACACACACCCCTCACTGTAACACTCTGATATAACACACACCCCTCACTGTAACGCTCTGATATAACACACCCCTCACTGTAACGCTCTGATATAAGACATCCCTCACTGTAATACTCTGATATAATACACACGCCTCACTGTAACACTCTGATATAACACACACCCCTCACTGTAACACTCTGATATAACACACACCCCTCACTGTAACACTCTGATATAACACACACCCCTCACTGTAACGCTCTGATATAACACACACGCCTCACTGTAACGCTCTGATATAACACATCCCTCACTGTAACGCTCTGATATAACACATCCCTCACTGTAACGCTCTGATATAACACACACCCCTCACTGTAACACTCTGATATAACACATCCCTCACTGTAATACTCTGATATAATACACACGCCTCACTGTAACACTTTGATATAACACACACCCCTCACTGTAACACTCTGATATAACACACACCCCTCACTGTAACGCTCTGATATAACACATCCCTCACTGTAACGCTCTGATATAATACACACCCCTCACTGTAACACTCTGATATAACACACACCCCTCACTGTAACGCTCTGATATAACACATCCCTCACTGTAACACTCTGATATAATACACACCCCTCACTGTAACACTCTGATATAACACACACCCCTCACTGTAACGCTCTGATATAACACATCCCTCACTGTAACGCTCTGATATAATACACACCCCTCACTGTAACGCTCTGATATAACACATCCCTCACTGTAACGCTCTGATATAACACATCCCTCACTGTAATGCTCTGATATAATACACACCCCTCACTGTAACACTCTGATATAACACACACCCCTCACTGTAACACTCTGATATAACACACACCCCTCACTGTAACACTCTGATATAACACACACCCCTCACTGTAACGCTCTGATATAATACACACCCCTCACATGTAACGCTCTGATATAACACATCCCTCACTATAACACTCTGATATAACACACACCCCTCACTGTAACACTCTGATATAACACATCCCTCACTGTAACGCTCTGATATAACACATCCCTCACTGTAACACTCTGATATAACACACACCCCTCACTGTAACGCTCTGATATAACACATCCCTCACTGTAACACTCTGATATAACACATCTCTCACTGTAACGCTCTGATATAACACACACCCCTCACTGTAACGCTCTGATATAACACATCCCTCACTGTAACACTCTGATATAACACACACCCCTCACTGTAACACTCTGATATAATACACATCCCTCACTGTAACGCTCTGATATAACACATCCCTCACTGTAACACTCTGATATAACACACACACCTCACTGTCACACTCTGATATAACACATACCTCACTGTAACACTCTGATATAACACACATCCCTCACTGTAATACTCTGATATAACACACCCCTCACTGTAACACTCTGATATAACACATCCCTCACTGTAACACTCTGATATAATACACACCCCTCACTAACACTCTGATATAACACATCCCTCACTGTAACACTCTGATATAACACATCCCTCACTGTAACACTCTGATATAATACACACCCCTCACTAACACTCTGATATAACACATCCCTCACTGTAACACTCTGATATAACACAGACCCCTCACTAACACTCTGATATAACACACACCCCTCACTGTAACACTCTGATATAACACACACCCCTCACTGTAACACTCTGATATAACACACACCCCTCACTGTAACACTCTGATATAACACAAACCCCTCAGTGGAACAGGATTGTTCTGACAAGCTGTTATTAACATGCTATTGATGGCACTGTGTGTGTTTGATCAGTCTGGATGTGTTGAGGTTATACTGAAGTTGACTGGCAGGTTTCTGGCCCTGCTCGCTTTTGGATTCACAGAGCTTTCCGAATTTTGAACTATTTTTCTGTGGCAGAAGGAGGTGCTGAATGGCACAGGAGCGTGCCAGTGAGGAAATGGAAGTTTCACAGTTTGGTGCCCAGCCTTCTGTTCAACCTGTTTTTTCTGATTCCTGCTGCCTATCTGGATACTGTTACCCATGGGTATTTCAGCCGACAGGACTTGCCTCTTGTTTAAGGCTGGACTGGGTTTGTTGACGGGATGTTCACCAGCTAAAACTGGCTTGTACCTCTCCCATTCTGTACACCTGATGTGTCGCAGGGGTGGGAGCTTTTCCTTCCTCTCTAACCCACGGCCATGGAGTTATGCTGTTGTTCCCCTGGTGTACTCCTTTGGACTGACTGAGTGGCTGCACAGAATCAGGATAAAGCCTGCCCCCTACCCTGTGCTGTGACATAAGGAGCACCCTTGCCCACCCCATTCCCCTATTGCTGCTCTGCTTGACAGAGTGCAGTTCCAGCAGGTGATGCTTACTCTGTCCATACTGGGCGTACTGGTAGCCGGGGACAGGGTCCATGCTGTATCCAGATGTGCTGTAGGCGGGCGTGCAGTAGGACTGCGAGCTGGGTAGGCTCTCCACGCCCTTGATGGAGTCGCTTCGCTGACTGCAGCTGGCGGAGAGCGGGTTCGAGGTGTCCAGGCTCCCGTGCAGTGGGGAGATGGAGAAGTCGTGCTGTGGCTGAGGGGGGACTGCTCCCGGGTTACTCAGGATGCTCATCACCTGTGGAAGAGAGAGAGAGAGACAGAGAGGAGAGGTTAATAGAGAGATTGTCGATTCTAGCTCATGCTGGAGAGAGGGGAGGGTGGGAAGGGTGATAGGAGAGGGAGAGGGGAGGAAGAGAGGGCTGAAGGGCATGGGACATTGGGAAGATCGGGGCGAGTGGGAGGGTGGGGGAGGGCGAGGTGGAGAGGGGTGTGGATTAAGTGGGGGAAGGGACGGAGGGGAGGGGTAAGAGGGGGAGGGGAGAGGGTTTTCAGGCATAGACTATTTGGATGAGGATATTCCAGTTGGGGCTGGCTCACGAATCCATACTCCGAGGACTGACTTGTGCAGAGTGGACTGTGACGCTCCCTGGGCAAGTGGACAGTTCAATATCCCAAACATGTCAGGGTCAGGCAGTGAGAGTGGGAAATGGGATGGCCATGGCCGAGGTGAGCGGCATCCTGATCTTCACAGAGCGGGGTGGGGGGAGAGCGGGGTGGGGGAGTGGGATGTGGGGGGGGGGGAGAGTGTGGGGTTTAGGGGAGAGTGGGTGGGGGAGAGCGGGTGAGGGGAGAGCGGGGGTGGGGGAGAGCGGGGTGGGGGGAGAGCGGGGTGGGGGGAGAGCGGGGTGGGGGGAGAGCGGGGTGGGGGGGAGAGCGGGGTGGGGGGAGAGCGGGGTGGGGGGAGAGCGGGGTGGGGGAGAGCGGGGTGGGGGGAGCGGGGTGGGGGAGAGCGGGGTGGGGGAGAGCGGGGGTGGGGGGAGAGCGGGGTGGGGGGAGAGCGGGGTGGGGGGAGAGCGGGGTGGGGAGAGAGCGGGGGTGGGGAGAGAGCGGGGTGGGGAGAGAGCGGGGTGGGGAGAGAGCGGGGTGGGGGGAGAGCGGGGTGGGGGGGAGAGCGGGGTGGGGGAGAGCGGGGTGGGGGGAGAGCGGGGTGGGGGAGAGCGGGGTGGGGGGGAGAGCGGGGTGGGGGGAGAGCGGGGTGGGGGAGAGCGAGGTGGTGGAGAGCGAGGTGGTGGAGAGCGGGGGTGGGGGGAGAGCGGGGTGGGGGGAGAGCGGGGTGGGGGGAGAGCGGGGTGGGGGGGAGAGCGGGGTGGGGAGAGAGCGGGGGTGGGGGGAGCGGGGTGGGGGGAGAGCGGGGTGGGGGGAGAGCGGGGTGGGGAGAGGCGGGGTGGGGAGAGCGGGGTGGGGGAGAGCGAGGTGGTGGAGAGCGGGGTGGGGGGAGAGCGGGGGTGGGGGGAGAGCGGGGTGGGGGGAGAGCGGGGTGGGGGGAGAGCGGGGTGGGGGGAGAGCGGGGTGGGGAGAGAGCGGGGTGGGGGGAGCGGGGTGGGGGGAGCGGGGTGGGGGGAGAGCGGGGTGGGGAGAGAGCGGGGTGGGGGGAGAGCGGGGTGGGGAGAGAGCGGGGTGGGGGGAGCGGGGGTGGGGGGGAGCGGGGTGGGGGGAGCGGGGTGGGGGGAGAGCGGGGTGGGGAGAGAGCGGGGTGGGCAGAGAGCGGGGTGGGGAGGAGAGCGGGGAGAGAGCGGGGTGGGGGGAGAGAGCGGTGTGAGGGGGCTGGTGTGGTGAGAGGATGTGTGGGGGGAAAGGGTGGGGGGAGAGAGAGTGGTTGGGGAGAGAGTGGGTGGGGGAGAGTGGGGTGGGGGGGAGAGTGGGGATTAGGGGAGAGTGCGTGGGGGAGAGCGGGTGAGGGGAGAGCGGGGTGGTGTGGTGAGGGGGTGAGTGGGGGGAAAGGGTAGTGGGGAGAGTGGGTGGGGGGAGAGTAGGGTGCGGGGGGGAGTGTGTGGTGTAGGGGAGAACGGGGGTGGTGTGGTGAGGGTGGGTATGGGGGAAAAGGTGGTGGGAGGGAGAGGGGTGAAGGGGAGAACAGTTGGGGGAGAGTGGGTGAGTGGGAAAGGGGGGTGTTGGGGAGAGGGGGTGGGTGGGGGAAAGGGGGGTGGGTGAGGGGAGAGGGTGGTGGGGGAGGGGTTGGGGGAGAGCGGGTGAGGGGAGAACGGGGTGGTGTGGTGAGGGTGGGTATGGGGGAAAAGGGTGGTGGGAGGGAGAGGGGTGAAGGGGAGAGCAGTTGGAGGAGAGTGGGTGAGGGGGCGAGTGGGTGAGGGGGGTGAGGGGGGTGTTGGGGACAGGGGGTGGGTGGGGGAAAGGGGGGTGGGTGGGGGGAGAGGGTGGTGGGTGGGGGGGAGGGGGTGTAGGGGAGAGCAGGTGGGGGGGGACAGTGGTGTGGCGGGGAGAGGGGGTGTTGGGGAGAGGGGGGTGGGTGGGGAGAGGGGGTGTTGGGAGAGGGGGGTGGGTGGGGGAGGGGGTGTAGGGGAGAGTGGGTGGGGGGTAGAATGGTGTGGCGGGAAGGGGGGGGGGTATAGTGGAGAGCGGGTAGGGGAGAGTGGCTGGGGGGGAGAGGGGGTGTTAGGGAGAGGGGTGGGGGGAGTGTACCGGGTGGGGGAGGGGGGGAGCGGGGGTGTAGGGGAGAGCGGGTGGGGAGGAAGAGTGGTGTGGCGGGGGAGAGGGGGTGTAGCAGAGAGCAGGTGGGGGAGACTGGCTGGGGGGAGAGTGGGGGAGAGGGGTTGTAGGGGCGAGGGAGTGGGGGGAGAGCGGGTGGGGGGTGAGCGGGGTGAGGGGTGGTAGCGTGCTTTGGGGAATAACAAGCACTGACATTAAACTATGATGGTAATCTACGTTCAGCTTTGCTGCAATTGGATTCATTGATACACACATGGGGATTGACTGATACACACATGGGGAATGACTGATACACACATGGGGATTCACTGATACACACGTGGGGATTCACTGATACACACGTGGGGATTCACTGATACACACGTGGTGATTCACTGATACACACGTGGTGATTCACTGACGCACACATGGTGACTCACTGATGCACACATGGGGATTCACTGATACACACATGGTGACTCACTGATACACACATGGTGACTCACTTACACACATGGTGACTCACTGGTACACACATGGGGATTCACTGATACACACATGGTGACTCACTGATGCACACATGGTGACTCACTGGTACACACATGGGGATTCACTGATACACACATGGTGACTCACTGATACACACATGGTGACTCACTGATACACACATGGGGATTCACTGATACACACATGGTGACTCACTGGTACACACATGGGGATTCACTGATACACACATGGGGATTCACTGATACACACATGGGGATTCACTGATACACACATGGGGATTCACTGATACACACGTGGTGATTCACTGATGCACACATGGTGACTCACTGGTACACACATGGGGATTCACTGATACACACATGGGATTCACTGATACACACGTGGCGATTCACTGATACACACGTTGGGATTCACGTATACACACGTGGTGATTCACTGATACACACATGGTGACTCACTGATACACACATGGTGACTCACTGATACACACATGGGGATTCACTGATACACACATGGGGATTCACTGATACACACATGGGGATTCACTGATACACACATGGGGATTCACTGATACACACGTGGTGATTCACTGATGCACACATGGTGACTCACTGGTACACACATGGGGATTCACTGATACACACATGGGGATTCACTGATACACACGTGGCGATTCACTGATACACACGTTGGGATTCACGTATACACACGTGGTGATTCACTGATACACACACGGGGATTCACTGATACACACATGGGGATTCACTGATACGCACATGGTGATTCACTGATACACACATGGGGATTCACTGATACACACATGGGGATTCACTGATACACACATGGTGACTCACTGATACACACATGGGGATTCACTGATACACACATGGGGATTCACTGATACACACATGGTGACTCACTGATACACACATGGGGATTCACTGATACGCACATGGTGATTCACTGATACGCACATGGTGATTCACTGATACACACATGGGGATTCACTGATACACACATGGTGATTCACTGATACACACATGGGGATTCACTGATACGCACATGGTGATTCACTGATACACACATGGTGACTCACTGATACACACACGGGGATTCACTGATACACACATGGTGATTCACTGATACACACATGGTGACTCACTGATACACACATGGGGATTCACTGATACGCACATGGTGATTCACTGATACACACATGGTGATTCACTGATACGCACATGGTGATTCACTGATACACACATGGTGATTCACTGATACACACATGGGGATTCACTGATACGCACATGGTGATTCACTGATACACACATGGGGATTCACTGATACACACATGGTGACTCACTGATACACACATGGTGACTCACTGATACACACATGGGGATTCACTGATACACACATGGTGATTCACTGATACACACATGGGGATTCACTGATACGCACATGGTGATTCACTGATACGCACATGGTGATTCACTGATACACACATGGGGATTCACTGATACGCACATGGTGATTCACTGATACACACATGGTGATTCACTGATACACACGTGGTGATTCACTGATACACACGTGGTGATTCACTGTACACACATGGTGACTCACTGATACACACATGGGGATTCACTGATACACACATGGGGATTCACTGATATACACATGGGGATTCACTGATACACACATGGGGATTCACTGATACACACCGATCCTCATGGTGGCAATGTCAACAGACGCAGCACAAAACGAGGCAACTTTACATCACAACAGAAGTAAATGATTGCATTAAATACAGACAATACATGGCAAGGCAAGGAATCTTAAAGGAACTATGTTGGTCACGGTTAACTCCTCTCCCTTTCCCATTGGGAATGTGTGAAGCAAGGCCGATGGTTCTGAATAAAAGTAAGAGAAGTGTGCAACATCTGTAAAGATTTATGTGATCAGGGAATGGGGATGGGGGGGAGGGGGGTGGGGGGCGGTGGGTCCCCGGAGCTGCTTGTCAATCACACACTCTGACAGCACTCCTCAGAAACAGGCTGCAGTGATTACCGCAGGTACTTCAACTTGCTTCGCTCACTGATCAAGGTTCTCCTCGGAGAACTTTCTACAGAGTGGATGTTGGCTCCTCCGTGGGCTGGGGAGGATGGTGTTTGAGATAAGTCCAGGAAGTACGGATAAACACAGCGTCTCACTGAAAGATACGCTAAGCACCCTCAGGGCATCTCGCACTTTCCCTGCAAGATAGTCATTTTTTGAGAGAGAAAAAAGTAATTAATTCTGGCAACTTCAGAGCCAACAGCCTCAGGGAGTGCTAATCCCACAGGGACCATTACTTAACCCACACAAACAACAAGCTATCTGTTCCACTTACATGTGCTAACTGCTTACTGCTAAAGAGGGAGTTTCACTGTCAGCACCCCTTTTAAAGAGACAGTCGGCGACAGGAGGTTTGGGGACAGGAGTTACCAAAAGATGGAAGTGGATAAACATCTGTGGAAATACAGTGCTGGGAAAGAGGTTAATCCAGCTCCCTCACAATATTACTGTGTAACTCACCCCCCAGCAACTTGAGGACATAAATCCTCAGCACCTTCAGGAGAGGAGGGGGAGCTGAACCCCAGTGAGAGTCAGCACCTTCAGGAGAGGAGGGGAGCTGAACCCCAGTGAGAGTCAGCACCTTCAGGGAGAGGAGGAGGAGCTGAACCCCAGTGAGAGTCAGCGCTTTCAGGAGAGGAGGGGGAGCTGAACCCCAGTGAGAGTCAGCACCTTCAGGAGAGGAGGGGAGCTGAACCCCAGTGAGAGTCAGCACCTTCAGGAGAGGAGGGGGAGCTGAACCCAGTGAGAGTCAGCACCTTCAGGAGAGGAGGGGGAGCTGGACCCCAGTGAGAGTCAGCACCTTCAGGAGAGGAGGGGAGCTGAACCCCAGTGAGAGTCAGCACCTTCAGGGAGAGGAGGAGGAGCTGAACCCCAGTGAGAGTCAGCACCTTCAGGGAGAGGAGGGGGAGCTGAACCCCAGTGAGAGTCAGCACCTTCAGGAGAGAAGGAGGAGCTGGACCCCAGTGAGAGTCAGCACCTTCAGGAGAGGAGGGGAGCTGAACCCCAGTGAGAGTCAGCACCTTCAGGGAGAGGAGGGGAGCTGACCCCAGTGAGAGTCAGCACCTTCAGGAGAGGAGGGGGAGCTGAATCCCAGTGAGAGTCAGCACCGTCCGGAGAGGAGGGGGAGCCGGACCTCAGTGAGAGTCAGCACCGTCCGGAGAGGAAGAGGGAGGCGAAAGGGGTAATTCAGGTTAAACTATTTTTCAATCTATTACCGTTACCGAAATATTCCCTCAGTTTGAAAACTGACACCCAGACAAAAATGCCAGAAGAAAGTATCCCTTTAACCCATCAGTAATCCAGTTTTTATTCACTCATTATTTGTATCGGATTCTCATGGAAATCAGCCTGCTGTTCTCAGGATAAAATTCCAGAGCCTCTTTTTGTAATGTTATTAAAACATTGCTTATAATGCAAGCTGTGAATGGTTGGTGTGAGGGATCACTTCACCACTCAGCAATGTGTCAAGGGCCTACAAACCTAGCTTCTCTCATTCCCACCCAGATACACTTTCACTCCTTGGCAGGGCCGTGGGATTTATGAAGCCAACGGGGCCAGATTCAAGCGGCTATCACACACTACTTTCCATCGAAGATTTCCACTAGTTAGCTTTAGAACACTGCTGGATGAATTGGCATTCTCCTCATTTAAAGGGGCAATGTTTATTGACAATATGTTGGTTATCTTAGAACATAGAACATACATTGCAGAAGGAGGCCATTCGGCCCATCAAGTCTGCACCGACCCACTTAAGCTCTCACTTCCACCCTATTCCCGTAACCCAATAACCCCTCCTACCCTTTTTGGTCACTAAGGGCAATTTATCATGGCCAATCCACCTAACCTGCACGTCTTTGGACTGTGGGAGGAAACCGGAGCACCCGGAGGAAACCCACGCAGACACTGGGAAAACGTGCAGGCTCCGCACAGACAGTGACCCAATCCGGGAATCGAACCTGGGACCCTGGAGCTGTGAAGCCACAGTGCTATCCACTTGTGCTACCGTGCTGCCAATCATCTTGTGTTTAAAGTCATAAGGGGGAAAAGGGGGTCTCAGTTTATTTGTTCGCACAATGTCACCTGCAGCGATGTTTTTTCTATAAAAATGTTTTTAATTGGGTTTTTGCAGCGATGCTTTTTGACATGATTTGACTGGCAGCTTGGCTCAGTCAGAGTATTGTGGGCTCGAACGCCACAATCCAGTGCAATAGTGCATGATCTCTACTCTGAGGGAGCAGCAGTACTGAGAGAACACTATAGTGTCTGAAGGAGAGTATCGAGTGAACTCTGTGCTGCCGGAAAGGCAGTAATGAGGGAAATCTGCACCATTGGAAGGTTAGTACTGAGGGAAATCTGCACCATTGGAGGGTTAGTACTGAGGGAAATCTGCACTGGTGGAGGGTTAGTACTGAGGGAAGTCTGCACCATTGGAGGGTTAGTACTGAGGGAAATCTGCACTGGTGGAGGGTTAGTACTGAGGGAAGTCTGCACCATTGGAGGGTTAGTACTGAGGGAAATCTGCACCATTGGAGGGTTAGTACTGAGGGAAATCTGCACCATTGGAGGGTTAGTACTGAGGGAAATCTGCACCATTGGAGGGTTAGTACTGAGGGAAATCTGCACTGGTGGAGGGTTAGTACTGAGGGAAATCTGCACCATTGGAGGGATAGTACTGAGGGAAATCTGCACTGGTGGATGGTTAGTACCGAGGGAAATCTGCACTGTTGGAGGGTTAGTACTGAGGGAAATCTGCACCATTGGAGGGTTAGTATTGAGGGAAATCTGCACTGTTGGAGTGTTAGTACTGAGGGAAATCTGCACTGTTGGAGGGTTAGTACTGAGGGCCATCTGCACTGTTGGAGGGTTAGTACTGAGGGAAATCTGCATTGTTGGAGGGTTAGTACCGAGGGAAATCTGCACTGGTGGAGGGTTAGTACTGAGGGAAATCTGCACCATTGAAGGGTTAGTACTGTGGGAAATCTGCACTGTTGGAGGGTTAGTACTGAGGGAAATCTGCACCATTGAAGGGTTAGTACTGAGGGAAATCTGCACCATTGGAGGGTTAATACTGAGGGACATCTGCACTGTTGGAGGGTTAGTACTGAGGGAAATCTGCACTGTTGGAGGGTTAGTACTGAGGGAAATCTGCACTGTTGGAGGGTTAGTACTGAGGGACATCTGCACTGGTGGAGGGTTAGTACTGAGGGACATCTGCACTGTTGGAGGGTTAGTACCGAGGGAAATCTGCACTGTTGGAGGGTTAGTACTGAGGGAAATCTGCACTGTTGGAGGGTTAGTACTGAGGGACATCTGCACTGTTGGAGGGTTAGTACCGAGGGAAATCTGCACTGGTGGAGAGTTAGTACTGAGGGACATCTGCACTGTTGGAGGGTTAGTACCGAGGGAAATCTGCACTGTTGGAGGGTTAGTACTGAGGGAAATCTGCACTGTTGGAGGGTTAGTACTGAGGGACATCTGCACTGTTGGAGGGTTAGTACCGAGGGAAATCTGCACTGTTGGAGGGTTAGTACTGAGGGAAATCTGTACTGTTGGAGGGTTAGTACTGAGGGAAATCTGCACTGTTGGAAGGTTAGTACTGAGGGACATCTGTACTGTTGGAGTGTTAGTACTGAGGGAAATCTGCACCATTGGAGGGTTAGTATTGAGGGAAATCTGCACTGTTGGAGTGTTAGTACTGAGGGAAATCTGCACTGTTGGAGGGTTAGTACTGAGGGCCATCTGCACTGTTGGAGGGTTAGTACTGAGGGAAATCTGCATTGTTGGAGGGTTAGTACCGAGGGAAATTTGCACTGGTGGAGGGTTAGTACTGAGGGAAATCTGCACTTTGGAGGGTTAGTATGAGGGAAATCTGCACCATTGAAGGGTTAGTACTGTGGGAAATCTGCACTGTTGGAGGGTTAGTACTGAGGGAAATCTGCACCATTGGAGGGAGAGTACTGAGGGAAATCTGCACTGGTGGATGGTTAGTACCGAGGGAAATCTGCACTTTGGAGGGTTAGTACTGAGGGAAATCTGCACCATTGGAGGGTTAGTATTGAGGGAAATCTGCACTGTTGGAGGGTTAGTACTGAGGGAAATCTGCACCATTGAAGGGTTAGTACTGAGGGACATCTGCACTGTTGGAGGGTTAGTACTGAGGGAAATCTGCATTGTTGGAGGGTTAGTACCGAGGGAAATCTGCACTGGTGGAGGGTTAGTACTGAGGGACATCTGCACTGTTGGAGGGTTAGTACCGAGGGAAATCTGCACTGTTGGAGGGTTAGTACTGAGGGAAATCTGCACTGTTGGAGGGTTAGTACTGAGGGAAATCTGTACTGTTGGAAGGTTAGTACTGAGGGACATCTGCACTTTTGAAGTGGTAATAATGAGGGAAATCTGTACTGTTGGAGGATTAGTACTGAGGGAAATCTGCGCTGTTGGAGGGTTAGTACTGAGGGACATCTGCACTGGTGGAGAGTTAGTACTGAGGGAAATCTGCAGCATTAGAGGGTTAGTACTGAGGGAAATCTGCACTGTTGAAGTGGTAATAATGAGGGAAGTCTGCACTGTTGTAGGGTTAGCACTGAGGGAAATCTGAACTATCGGAGGAGTAGTAATGAGGCAGTGCTGTGTGTTGCACCGTCTGAGGAGCAGTCCTAAGGGAAGTCTGAAATACCTGAGGGAAAGTACTGAGTGGGATCTGCAGTGTCAGTCAGGCAGTACTAATGAACTGCTGCACCTTTGAAAGGGCAGTACTAAGGGAGATATAATACCAGTGACTGCTTGTCCTACATCGTTCCCTGTGCTGAGACACATTGCAGCTCAGTGAATTTGTGGAACAGGTTGTTTGAATGCGTTGAGGCATGGGTATCAGCTTGTTAATTTGGCCACAAGCTTTAGGCAGTAATGGTTAAACAAACTGAAACTCAATTGTGAATGACTTTCTGGATCAAAAGGACTACATGTTTCTTTCCCCTCTACCCGCCACGCTGCCACTCTTGCAGTGGTGCTACTGCCAACAAAATTCTCCATCTCAAATCCAAACTTTTACTTGCCAACCATGGCTCGGTGACTAGCTCCCGTGCCTCTAAATCAGAAGATTGTGGGTTCAAGCGCCATTTAGCATATATTCCAGGTTGACACTCCCAGTGCAGTACAGTAAGTAGTGAGAGAGTGCTACTCTATCAGTCTTTTGGATGCAATGTTAAACTGAGGCCCTGTTTACACTCTAAGATGGACTTATTCAAAGTAGAGCAATGGGAGTTCCCTGAAGTATCCTTTTTAATACGTATCCCTCAACCAACAGTATCCCAAAATTGATAGATTTTGTTAGCACATTGCTGTTTGTGGGACCTCAATATGCGTAACAATATATTGCAACAATCACCTCACTTCAGAACAAACTTCATTGATTGTAAACCGCTTTGGGGCATTCTGAGGTTGTGAAAGGTGCTATAAAAATGCAAGATTCCATTGGTTTGAGGGCATGAATAGATAAAGACGTTTAAGATGGTAAGGGGACAAATAATTGCTAAACTAATCAAATTTAACCCCTGTTCTGGATGGATCACAACTGTGGAGCAGGAGCTAGGGAGGCAATAACAGAGGCACTATTACAGGCACATTAAAAATCACTGGAAAACAGAATAGTGGCAGAGTATTGGCAGACAACAAATGTGTTTTCTGTACATAAAAAGGGAGCTCGAACAAGCCCAGGGAACTATAGACCAATTCACCTAATACCAGAGGTAGGAAACATAATCGAATCTTTGATTAATTATGTAATAGAAAACAAATAACACAGATATAATTAAGATGTAAATTAGGTAAACACATTGGGAGGGAAACGAATTGAAGGATATGTTGATGAGACTGGGTGGGAGGGCCGAGGCTCATGTTGAGCATAAACACTAATGAAGACCAAGTGGATGATTTCAAAGCTGTACTTTTGAATCCTTGGTAAGTGCAGCGTGGCAATGCTACATACTAACTCCAATTATCATGCAAAAGATGATTGGTAAAACATTTGCTTTGGGAAGAAAATGAAACACCATTTTTAATGAGAAACCGAACAAAATATTACATAGAACATAGAACATAGAACAATACAGCGCAGTACAGGCCCTTCGGCCCACGATGTTGCACCGAAACAAAAGCCATCTAACCTACACTATGCCATTGTCATCCATATGTTTATCCAATAAACTTTTAAATGCCCTCAATGTTGGCGAGTTCACTACTGTAGCAGGTAGGGCATTCCACGGCCTCACTACTCTTTGCGTAAAGAACCTACCTCTGACCTCTGTCCTATATCTATTACCCCTCAGTTTAAAGTTATGTCCCCTCGTGCCAGCCATATCCATCCGCGGGAGAAGGCTCTCACTGTCCACCCTATCCAACCCCCTGATCATTTTGTATGCCTCTATTAAGTCTCCTCTTAACCTTCTTCTCTCCAACGAAAACAACCTCAAGTCCATCAGCCTTTCCTCATAAGATTTTCCCTCCATACCAGGCAACATCCTGGTAAATCTCCTCTGCACCCGCTCCAAAGCCTCCACGTCCTTCCTATAATGCGGTGACCAGAACTGTACGCAATACTCCAAATGCGGCCGTACCAGAGTTCTGTACAGCTGCAACATGACCTCCCGACTCCGGAACTCAATCCCTCTACCAATAAAGGCCAACACTCCATAGGCCTTCTTCACAACCCTATCAACCTGGGTGGCAACTTTCAGGGATCTATGTACATGGACACCTAGATCCCTCTGCTCATCCACACTTTCAAGAACTTTACCATTAGCCAAATATTCCGCATTCCTGTTATTCCTTCCAAAGTGAATCACCTCTCACTTCTCTACATTAAACTCCATTTGCCACCTCTCAGCCCAGCTCTGCAGCTTATCTATATCCCTCTGTAACCTGCTACATCCTTCCACACAATATTGTCAATTTGGCCTCAGAAACAGTGGGCTGAGGAGGGGAAGAGTTTATCAGGGGTTCCCACGCTGCCCAGTGACCCTGCTGGAAGGTGTGTGCTTGTATGTGTGTGCAGATGAGGGTAGGATTGAGTTCAGCTGCATTACCTCTCACAGCTGAACACCCCAATAACGTGCAGGGTGGTTTTCTGAGCTGGCAGTTCTGGGGGTTAGAATACGGACCAACCCCAGAATGCAAACACCAAAAATTCCCAACTTAGAATGTCTGCTTGGGCGTGTTAGGGGAGGGGGTTTGGGAGGG
This sequence comes from Scyliorhinus torazame, assembly GCF_047496885.1. Taxonomy (NCBI): domain Eukaryota; kingdom Metazoa; phylum Chordata; class Chondrichthyes; order Carcharhiniformes; family Scyliorhinidae; genus Scyliorhinus; species Scyliorhinus torazame. Next base: position 26,989,155 of record NC_092722.1, read on the forward strand.
GGGGTAGTGGGGGGGGGGTAGTGGGGGGGGGCAGTGGGGGGGGCAGTGGGGGGGGTAGTGGGGGGGGAAGTTGGGGGGGGTAGTGGGGGGGGGGTAGTGGGGGGGGGGTAGTGGGGGGGTAGTGGGGGGGGTAGTGGGGGGGAGGAGGGTAGTGGGGGGGAGGAGGGTAGTGGGGGGGAGGAGGGTAGTGGGGGGGAGGAGGGTAGTGGGGGGGAGGAGGGTAGTGGGGGGAGGAGGGTAGTGGGGGGGTAGTGGGGGGGGGGAAGGAGGGTAGTGGGGGGGTTTGGGAGGAGGGTAGGGGGTTTGGGAGGAGGGTAGGGGGGTTTGGGAGGAGGGTGGGGGGGTTTGGGAGGAGGGTAGGGGGGTTTGGGAGGAGGGTAGGGGGGGTTTGGGAGGAGGGTAGGGGGGGTTTGGGAGGAGGGTAGGGGGGGTTTGGGAGGAGGGTGGGGGGGTTGGGAGGAGGGTAGGAGGAGGGTAGGGGGGGTTTGGGAAGAGGGTGGGGGGGTTTGGGAGGAGGGTGGGGGAGGGTTTGGGAGGAGGGTAGGGGGAGGGTTTGGGAGGAGGGTAGGGGGGGTTTGGGAGGAGGGTAGGGGGGGTTGGGAGGAGGGTAGGGGGGGTTTGGGAGGAGGGTAGTGGGAGGGTTGGGAGGGGATTGTGAGGGGTTTGGGAGGAGGGTAGTGGGGGTGTTTGGGAGGAGGGTAGTGGGGGGGTTTGGGAGGAGGGTAGTGGGAGGGGTTTGGGAGGAGGGTAGGGGAGGGTTTGGGAGGAGGGTGGGGGGGGTTTGGGAGGAGGGTAGGGGAGGTTTGGGACGAGGGTAGTGGGGGGTTTGGGAGGAGGGTAGTGGGAGGGTTGGGAGGGGATTGTGGGGGTTGGGAGGGGGTAGTGGGGATTGGAAGGGAGTTGGGTGGGAGGCGGCATCATGGAATTTACAGTGCAGAAGGAGGCCATTCAGCCTATCGAATCTCCCCCTGCCCTTGGAAAGAACACCCCATTTTAGCCCATGTTTCCACCCTATCCCCACTACCCAGTAACCCCACCCAACATTTTTGGATATAAGTGCAATTTAGCGTGGCCAATCCACCTAACCTGCACATCTTTGGACTATGGGAGGAAACCGGAGCACCCAGAGGAAATCCACGCAGACACGGGGAGAACATGCAGACTCCGCACAGACAGTCACCCAAGCCAGGAATCGAACCTGGGACCCTGGCACTGTGAAGCCACTGTGCTACCGTACGGGGGTAGTGGGGGTTGGGAGGGGGTAGCAGGAGGGGAGACACAGGCCATAAGATAATTAAGTGGACTGTCAGCAAGAGTTAAGAAATGGGGTTTGGGGTGAGAGGAACAAAGATCTGTTTAAAACATTTCCAATTAAGGGGCAATTTAGCGTGGCCAATCCAACTACCCTGCACATCTTTGGGTTGTGGGGTTGAAACCCACGCAAACACGGGGAGAATGTGCAAACTCCACACGGACAGTGACCCAGAGCTAGGATCGAACCTGGGACCTCAGCGCCGTGAGGCAGCAGTGCTAACCACTGTGCCACCCTGTTGTCCTTCAGAGGAACCAAGCTGATTATGGAAAGAAAAAAGAGATGCTGTTTAAAAACACTGAACTAACAATGACTGGAAGGTGCCTTTATTTTCTCATTGCGCTGCAGGACAATTACTTTAAGATACTCTGAATGACAATGAAATCTGTTCTCACTCCATCTGTGAGTGGTAATAAAAGAGATTTTTTTTGCTTTGTATTCGAAGGAGTCCCGAGCAATTGCTGACTGCTGTGCGGTGTGAAAAACTGGGAACTGTTGGCAAATGATTTCGATTAAGGTTTAAAGTTCTCTGTGTTTTCTCTGTCTCTCTCCACACTCAGTATTAGAAGTGCGCTGTAACCCCCGCCGGGCACAAGTAATAGGCTACACCGAGTGACTTATTGGATCCAAACGAGGTTTCTCGAGATCTTTCAGGTCTCCTCCGCGGTTTCAATGAAAAGTGAAAGAGAGTCAAAGTACAAAGAGTGACAGGGGCAGTCAGCCTTGCCTGAGGCGACACTGTTTGCAGCACTGATAGACCAAGTTTCAGAACCCTGCCCTCCACTCCATCAGTCAGCCCCTGTAATCTATATCGAGCGGAGAAGGCGGGTGTGCGGGGAATCAGAGAGCAAGAGGCTCAAGACACCAGTTCCAAAAGCAGATCTCGCTGTTTTCAACTCTTTTCCTTTAAAGTACTGTTTCTGAAAGATAGCAAGGTCGAGAAAAGAGATGGGGGGGGCGGGGGGAGGGGGCGTTTAATTTAAACCGGGGGAAAACAATTAGAAGATGGGACGAAATAAGGCATGAAGTGAATACTGTTCACAGAGAGTTAATTCACTCGTCAGTTTACAGCGGAATTGTAACCGGGCCTAATAGCAATTAAATGAATACTGTGTCCCAAACATGCAGCAGCAATAAATGGCTGCCTCAGTGAGTGACAAATGCAACTAATTTCATGTAACTGAATCCCTTCACTTGCATATTTCAGGTTGCTGATGGATGTTGAAATCTTAAAATGTTATTTAGCCCTTTGCCAGATCACATTGAGCGAGCACAAACCATCAACTCTCTCTCCGACTGGGTGACAGTGAGCTAGCACCCACTGACCAGCCCCTCTCCCACAGGGTGACACTGAGCTTGCACCCACTGACCAGCCCCTCTCCCACTGGGTGACACTGAGCTTGCACCCACTGACCAGCCCCTCTCCCACTGGGTGACACTGAGCTAGCACCCACTCTCCAACTTCTCTCCCACTGGGTGACACTGAGCTAGCACCCACTCTCCAACTTCTCTCCCACTGGGTGACACTGAGCTAGCACCCACTCTCCAACTTCTCTCCCACTGGGTGACACTGAGCTAGCACCCACTGACCAGCCCCTCTCCCACAGGGTGACACTGAGCTAGCACCCACTGACCAGCCCCTCTCTCACTGGGTGACACTGAGCTAGCACCCACTGACCAGCCCCTCTCCCACAGGGTGACACTGAGCTAGCACCCACTGACCAGCCCCTCTCCCACTGGGTGACACTGAGCTAGCACCCACTGACCAGCCCCTCTCCCACAGGGTGACACTGAGCTAGCACCCACTCTCCAACTTCTCTCCCACTGGGTGACAGTGAGCTAGCACCCACTGACCAACCCCTCTCCCACTGGGTGACACTGAGCTAGCACCCACTGACCAGCCCCTCTCCCACAGGGTGACACTGAGCTAGCACCCACTGACCAGCCCCTCTCCCACAGGGTGACACTGAGCTAGCACCCACTCTCCAACTTCTCTCCCACAGGGTGACACTGAGCTTGCACCCACTGACCAGCCCCTCTCTCACTGGGTGACACTGAGCTAGCACCCACTGACCAGCCCCTCTCTCACTGGGTGACACTGAGCTAGCACCCACTGACCAGCCCCTCTCCCACTGGGTGACACTGAGCTAGCACCCACTGACCAGCCCCTCTCCCACAGGGTGACACTGAGCTAGCACCCACTCTCCAACTTCTCTCCCACTGGGTGACACTGAGCTAGCACCCACTGACCAGCCCCTCTCCCACAGGGTGACACTGAGCTAGCACCCACTGACCAGCCCCTCTCCCACTGGGTGACACTGAGCTAGCACCCACTGACCAGCCCCTCTCCCACAGGGTGACACTGAGCTAGCACCCACTCTCCAACTTCAATCCCACTGGGTGACACTGTGCTGGCACCCACTGTTCAGGGGAAGCCCTCTGAAGCTGATTGGGCACATCTAGTGCTGACTGTGCAGGTAATCTGCTTGAGTGAAGCTATACCCCAGGTCATTTTAATAAGGACTGGGGGACACCGAGTAAAAAGCAAGAACTTTGTATTTACAGTTACTTTCTATCCAACTCCCGATAGATCCTTCCCGGGTCTCTCCGTGGTCGGTGTGTTCCTGGCCGACCTGTTATACAATGCTGAATGGAGTTCCTCCGCCTCTCATGGGGGAGCTCGTCCTCCGCGGGAACCCCGGGAAGAAATCATTCCCATCCCGGACGACCCGTGCGGGATGTGACAGCCACCATACTGGGGCAAGAGTGAGCACAGTGATGGTGGTGAAGCGCATACTCCCGATGCAAAACACTGGGTGACAATTTCACATGAAGTATCGCCTTATCAAAAACAAATTAAAGAAAGAAATTTAAGTAAATGAACAGAAGGAACCGCATGCAGTTAAATCCATGTTAAAAGGAAAAATAACAGGAGGGAAGGTGGTGTTACACTGCAGGGACTGGGAGGAAGGCACTGTACATTTTTCAGCCAAAAAAAAGAGGAAATTCATTAGAAAAACAAATTGAGCTTCAAAAAAATTATGAGCGCAATTATGGGGATTTTCATGCCTCGTTCAATCTGTTGTAATTAATAGATGTGGACTGGACAGTGTTTGTGACTGAGCTGAGCTGGCTGCTGTCTGGCAGAGAGCAGATGACAGAGATGATTTTCTATCTAGTCTCCGTGTCGCGGGACTAATTGGCTGCAGTGAGTTAATGAAAAGTGAAAAGCTCCAACACAGTGGATGCGAAGGAGGGGGGCGAAGGAGGGGGGAGGGGGGCGAAGGAGGGGGGAGGGGGGCGAAGGAGGGGGGAGGGGGGCGAAGGAGGGGGGAGGGGGGCGAAGGAGGGGGGAGGGGGGCGAAGGAGGGGGGAGGGGGGCGAAGGAGGGGGGCGAAGGAGGGGGGAGGGGGGCGAAGGAGGGGGGAGGGGGGCGAAGGAGGGGGGAGGGGGGCGAAGGAGGGGGGAGGGGGCGAAGGAGGGGGGAGGGGGTGAAGGAGGGGGGAGGGGGGTGAAGGAGGGGGGAGGGGGGTGAAGGAGGGGGGAGGGGGGCGAAGGGGGGGGGTGGGGGGGCGAGGGAGGGGGGTGCGAAGGAGGGGGGGCGAGGGAGGGGGCGAGGGAGGGGGCGAGGGAGGGGGGCGAGGGAGGGGGCGAGGGAGGGGGGCGAGGGAGGGGGGCGGGGGAGGGGGCGGGGGAGGGGGGCGAGAGAGGGGGAGGGGGCGAAGGAGGGGGGAGGGGGGCGAAGGAGGGGGGAGGGGGGCGAAGGAGGGGGGAGGGGGCGAAGGAGGGGGGAGGGGGTGAAGGAGGGGGGAGGGGGGTGAAGGAGGGGGAGGGGGGCGAAGGAGGGGGAGGGGGGCGAAGGAGGGGGAGGGGGTGAAGGAGGGGGAGGGGGGCGAAGGAGGGGGAGGGGGGCGAAGGAGGGGGAGGGGGGCGAAGGAGGGGGAGGGGGGCGAAGGGGGGGAGGGGGCGAAGGAGGGGGAGGGGGGCGAAGGAGGGGGAGGGGGGCGAAGGAGGGGGGAGGGGGGCGAAGGAGGGGGGTGGGGGGGCGAAGGGGGGGGGTGGGGGGGCGAGGGAGGGGGGTGCGAAGGAGGGGGGGCGAGGGAGGGGGCGAGGGAGGGGGCGAGGGAGGGGGGCGAGGGAGGGGGCGAGGGAGGGGGGCGAGGGAGGGGGGCGGGGGAGGGGGCGGGGGAGGGGGGCGAGAGAGGGGGAGGGGGCGAAGGAGGGGGGAGGGGGGCGAAGGAGGGGGGAGGGGGGCAAAGGAGGGGGGAGGGGGGTGAAGGAAGGGGGAGGGGGACGAAGGAGGGGGGAGGGGGGTGAAGGAGGGGGGAGGGGGGTGAAGGAGGGGGGTGGGGGGCGAGGGAGGGGGGCGAAGGAGGGGGGCGAGGGAGGGGGCGAGGGAGGGGGATGAGGGAGGGGGGGCGAGGGAGGGGGGGCGAGGGAGGGGGGCGTGGGAGGGGGGCGAGGGAGGCGGCGGGGAGGGGGCGGGGGAGGGGGGGCGAGAGAGGGGGAGGGGGGCGAGAGAGGGGGAGGGGGGCGAGGGAGGGGGGGGGGTGAGGGAGGGGGAGGGGGGCGAGGGAGGGGGGAGGGGGGTGAGGGAGGGGGAGGGGGGGCGAGGGAGGGGGAGGGGGCGAGGGGGGCGAGGGAGGGGGGAGGGAGGGGGAGGGGGGTGAGGGAGAGGGGAGGGGGTGAGGGAGAGGGAGGGGGGCGAGGTAGGGGGAGGGGGGCGAGGGAGGGGGGAGGGGGGGCGAGGGAGGGGGAGGGGGGGCGAGGGAGGGGGGAGGGGGGGCGAGGGAGGGGGGCGAGGGAGGGGGGAGGGGGGGCGAGGGAGGGGGCGAGGGAGGGGGCGAAGGAGGGGGCGAAGGAGGGGGGAGGGGGGCGAAGGAGGGGGGAGTGGGGCGAAGGAGGGGAGGGGGGCGAAGGAGGGGGAGGGGGGTGAAGGAGGGGGGAGGGGGGCGAAGGAGGGGGGCGAGGGAGGGGGCGAGGGAGGGGGGCGAGGGAGGGGGCGAGGGAGGCGGCGGGGGAGGGGGCGGGGGAGGGGGGCGAGAGAGGGGGGAGGGGGCGAGGGAGAGGGGAGGGGGAGGGGGGAGGGGGGTGAGAGAGGGGGGAGGGGGTGAGGGAGGGGGCGAGGGAGGGGGAGGGGGAGGGGGGCGAGGGAGGGGGAGGGGGGAGGGAGGGGGAGGGGGGCGACGGAGAGGGGAGGGGGCGAGGGAGGGGGGTGAGGGAGGGGGGAGGTGGTCGAGGGAGGGGGGTGAAGGAGGGGGAGGGGGCGAAGGAGGGGGGAGGGGGGCGAAGGAGGGGGGAGGGGGGCGAAGGAGGGGGGCAAAGGAGGGGGAGGGGGGCGAAGGAGGGGGGAAGGGGGCGAAGGAGGGGGGAGGGGGGCGAAGGAGGGGGGTGAAGGAGGGGGGAGGGGGGCGAAGGAGGGGGAGGGGGGCGAAGGAGGGGGGCGAAGGAGGGGGGAGGGGGGCGAAGGAGGGGGAGGGGGCGAAGGAGGGGGAGGGGGCGAAGGAGGGGGAGGGGGGTGAAGGAGGGGGGCGAAGGAGGGGGGAGGGGGGCGAAGGAGGGGGGCGATGGATGGGGGCGAAGGAGGGGGGTGGGGGCGAGGGAGGGGGCGAAGGAGGGGGGCGAGGGAGGGGGCGAGGGAGGGGGCGAGGGAGGGGGGCGAGGGAGGGGGGCGAGGGAGGGGGCGAGGGTGGCGAAGGAGGGGGAGGGGGGCGAAGGGGGGGAGGGGGGCGAAGGATGGGGGAGGGGGGGCGAAGGAGGGGGAGGGGGCGAAGGAGGGGGAGGGGGGCGAAGGAGGGGGGCGAAGGAGGGGGGAGGGGGGCGAAGGAGGGGGGCGAAGGATGGGGGTGAAGGAGGGGGGTGGGGGGCGAGGGAGGGGGCGAAGGAGGGGGGCGAGGGAGGGGGCAAGGGAGGGGGCGAGGGAGGGGGGCGAGGGAGGGGGCGAGGGAGGTGGCGGGGAGGGGCGGGGGAGGGGGGGAGGGGGTCGAGGGAGGGGGGCGAGGAAGGGGGAGGGGCGGGGAGGGGGGAGGGGGTCAAGGGAGGGGGCGAGGAAGGGGGAGGGGGGCGAGGGAGGGGGAGGGGGGCGAGGGAGGGGGAGGGGGGCGAGGGAGGGGGAGGGGGGCGAGGGAGGGGGAGGGAGCGAGGGAGGGGGAGGGGGCGAGGGAGGGGGAGGGGGGCGAGGGAGGGGGAGGGGGCGAGGGAGGGGGAGGGGGGCGAGGGAGGGGGAGGGGGGTGAGGGAGGGGGAGGGGGAGGTGGGCGAGGGAGGGGGAGGGGGGCGAGGGAGAGGGGAGGGGGGCGAAGGAGGGGGGTGGGGGGCGATGGAGGGGGGGGCGAAGGAGGGGGGGCGAGGGGGGCGAGGGAAGGGGCGAGGGAGGGGGGGCGAGGGAGGGGGGCGGGGAGGGGGCGGGGGAGGGGGGCGAGAGAGGGTGGCGAAGGAGGGGGGAGGGGGGCAAAGGAGGGGGGAGGGGGGTGAAGGAAGGGGGAAGGGGACGAAGGAGGGGGGAGGGGGGTGAAGGAGGGGGGAGGGGGGTGAAGGAGGGGGGTGGGGGGCGAGGGAGGGGGGCGAAGGAGGGGGGCGAGGGAGGGGGGCGAAGGAGGGGGGCGAGGGAGGGGGCGAGGGAGGGGGACGAGGGAGGGGGACGAGGGAGGGGGGCGAGGGAGGGGGGCGAGGGAGGGGGGCGAGGGAGGCGGCGGGGAGGGGGCGGGGAGGGGGGGCGAGAGTGGGGGAGGGGGCGAGGGAGGGGGGAGGGGGGTGAGGGAGGGGGAGGGGAGCGAGGGAGGGGGGAGGGGGGCGAGGGAGGGGAGGGGGGCGAGGGAGGGGGAGGGGGGCGAGGGAGGGGGAGGGGGGCGAGGGAGGGGGAGGGAGCGAGGGAGGGAGGGGGGAGGGGGGGGAGGGAGGGGGGAGGGGGGTGAGGGAGAGGGGAGGGGGCGAGGGAGGGGGAGGGGGGCGAGGGAGGGGGAGGGGGGTGAGGGAGGGGGAGGGGGAGGTGGGCGAGGGAGGGGGAGGGGGGCGAGGGAGGGGGCGAAGGAGGGGGGAGGGGGGCGAAGGAGGGGGGAGGGGGGCGAAGGAGGGGGGAGTGGGGCGAAGGAGGGGGAGGGGGGCGAAGGAGGGGGGAGGGGGGCGAAGGAGGGGGAGGGGGGCGAAGGAGGGGGGCGAGGGAAGGGGGCGAGGGAGGCGGCGGGGGAGGGGGCGGGGGAGGGGGCGAGAGAGGGGGGAGGGGGCGAGGGAGGGGGGAGGGGGTGGGGGAGGGGGGCGAGAGAGGGGGGAGGGGGCGAGGGAGGGGGCGAGGGAGGGGGGAGGGGGGCGAGGGAGGGGGGAGGGGGGCGAGGGAGGGGAGGGGGGCGAGGGAGGGGGAGGGGGCGAGGGAGGGGGGAGGGGGCGATGGAGAGGGGAGGGGGGCGAGGGAGGGGGGTGAGGGAGGGGGGAGGGGGTCGAGGGAGGGGGGGTGAAGGAGGGGGAGGGGGGCGAAGGAGAGGGAAGGGGGGCAAAGGAGGGGGGAGGGGGCGAAGGAGGGGGGAGGGGGGCGAAGGAGGGGGGAGGGGGGCGAAGGAGGGGGGCAAAGGAGGGGGAGGGGGGCGAAGGAGGGGGGGAAGGGGGCGAAGGAGGGGGGAGGGGGGCGAAGGAGGGGGGAGGGGGGCGAAGGAGGGGGAGGGGGCAAAGGGGGGAGGGGGGCGAAGGATGGGGGAGGGGGGCGAAGGAGGGGGAGGGGGGCGAAGGAAGGGGGAGGGGGGCGAAGGAGGGGGAGGGGGGCGAAGGAGGGGGGAGGGGGGAGAAGGAGGGGGGAGGGGGGGCGAAGGAGGGGGAGGGGGGCGAAGGGGGGAGGGGGGCGAAGGATGGGGGAGGGGGCGAAGGAGGGGGAGGGGGCGAAGGAGGGGGGAGGGGGGCGAAGGAGGGGGGCGAAGGAGGGGGGAGGGGGGCGAAGGAGGGGGGCGAAGGATGGGGGCGAAGGAGGGGGGGCGGGGGGCGAGGGAGGGGGCGAAGGAGGGGGCGAGGGAGGGGGCAAGGGAGGGGGCGAGGGAGGGGGGCGAGGGAGGGGGCGAGGGAGGCGGCGGGGAGGGGGGAGGGGGTCGAGGGAGGGGGGCGAGGAAGGGGGGAGGGAGGCGAGGGAGGGGGAGGGGGCGAGGGAGGGGGGCGAGGGAGGGGGAGGGGGGCGAGGGAGGGGGAGGGGGGTGAGGGAGGGGGAGGTGGGCGAGGGAGGGGGAGGGGGGCGAGGGAGAGGGGAGGGGGCGAGGGAGGGGGGAGGGGGGTGAGGGGGGAGGGGGGGCGAGGGAGGGGGCAAAGGAGGGGGAGGGGGGCGAAGGAGGGGGGAGGGGGGCGAAGGAGGGGGAGGGGGCGAAGGGGGGGGAGGGGGGCGAAGGAGGGGGGAGGGGGGCGAAGGAGGGGGAGGAGGGCGAAGGAGGGGGTAGGGGGGCGAAGGAGGGGGGAGGGGGGCGAAGGAGGGGGAGGGGGGCGAAGGAGGGGGAGGGCGGCGAAGGAGGGGGAGGGGGGGCGAAGGAGGGGGGAGGGGGGCGAAGGAGGGGGGAGGGGGGCGAAGGAGGGGGAGGGGGGCGAAGGAGGGGGGAGGTGGGCGAAGGAGGGGGGAGGGGGGCAAAGGAGGGGGGCGAAGGAGGGGGAGGGGGGGCGAAGGAGGGGGAGGGGGGCGAAGGAAGGGGGAGGGGGGCGAAGGAGGGGGAGGGGGCGAAGGAGGGGGGAGGGGGGCGAAGGAGGGGGGAGGGGGGGCGAAGGAGGGGGAGGGTGGCGAAGGGGGGGAGGGGGGCGAAGGATGGGGGAGGGGGGCGAAGGAGGGGGAGGGGGCGAAGGAGGGGGGAGGGGGGCGAAGGAGGGGGGCGAAGGAGGGGGGAGGGGGGCGAAGGAGGGGGGCGAAGGATGGGGGCGAAGGAGGGGGGCGGGGGACGAGGGAGGGGGCGAAGGAGGGGGCGAGGGAGGGGGCAAGGGAGGGGGCGAGGGAGGGGGGCGAGGGAGGGGGCGAGGGAGGCGGCGGGGGAGGGGCGGGGGAGGGGGGAGGGGGTCGAGGGAGGGGGGCGAGGAAGGGGGGAGGGGGGCGAGGGAGGGGGATGGGGCGAGGGAGGGGGAGGGGGGCGAGGGAGGGGGAGGGGGGCGAGGGAGGGGGAGGGGGGTGAGGGAGGGGGAGGTGGGCGAGGGAGGGGGAGGGGGGCGAGGGAGAGGGGAGGGGGGCGAGGGAGGGGGAGGGGGGTGAGGGGATAGGGGGGGCGAGGGAGGGGGCAAAGGAGGGGGAGGGGGGCGAAGGAGGGGGGCGAAGGAGGGGGAGGGGGCGAAGGAGGGGGGAGGGGGGCGAAGGAGGGGGAGGGGGGCGAAGGAGGGGGGAGGAGGGCGAAGGAGGGGGTAGGGGGGCGAAGGAGGGGGGAGGGGGGCGAAGGAGGGGGAGGGGGGCGAAGGAGGGGGAGGGCGGCGAAGGAGGGGGAGGGGGGCGAAGGAGGGGGGAGGGGGGCCAAGGAGGGGGGAGGGGGGCGAAGGAGGGGGAGGGGGGCGAAGGAGGGGGGAGGTGGGCGAAGGAGGGGGGAGGGGGGCAAAGGAGGGGGGCGAAGGAGGGGGGAGGGGGGGCGAAGGAGGGGGGAGGGGGGCAAAGGAGGGGGGAGGGGGGTGAAGGAGGGGGGTGAAGGAGAGGGGAGGGGGGCGAAGGAAGGGGGAGGGGGGCGAAGGAGGGGGGAGGGGGGCGAAGGAGGGGGGAGGGGGGCGAAGGAGGGGGAGGGGGGCGAAGGAGGGGGAGGGGGGCGAAGGAGGGGGGAGGGGGGCGAAGGAGGGGGGAGGTGGGCGAAGAAGGGGGGAGGTGGGCGAAGGAGGGGGAGGTGGGCGAAGGAGGGGGAGGTGGGCGAAGGAGGGGGGAGGTGGGCGAAGGAGGGGGAGGTGGGCGAAGGAGGGGGAGGTGGGCGAAGGAGGGGGGAGGTGGGCGAAGGAGGGGGGAGGTGGGCGAAGGAGGGGGGAGGTGGGCGAAGGAGGGGGGAGGTGGGCGAAGGAGGGGGGAGGTGGGCGTAGGAGGGGGAGGTGGGCGAAGGAGGGGGGAGATGGGCGAAGGAGGGGGGAGGTGGGCGAAGGAGGGGGAGGTGGGCGAAGGAGGAGGGAGGTGGGCGAAGGAGGGGGGAGGTGGGCGAAGGAGGGGGGAGGTGGGCGAAGGAGGGGGGCGAAGGAGGGGGGAGGGGGGCGAAGGAGGGGGGAGGTGGGCGAAGGAGGGGGGAGATGGGCGAAGGAGGGGGAGGTGGGCGAAGGAGGGGGGAGGTGGGCGAAGGAAAGGGAGGTGGGCGAAGGAGGGGGAGGTGGGCGAAGGAGGGGGGAGGTGGGCGATGAGGGGGAGGTGGGCGAAGGAGGGGGGAGGTGGGCGAAGGAGGGGGGAGGTGGGTGAAGGAGGGGGGAGGTGGGCGAAGGAGGGGGAGGTGGGCAAAGGAGGGGGGAGGTGGGCGAAGGAGGGGGAGGTGGGCGATGGAGGGGGGAGGTGGGCGAAGGAGGGGCGAGGTGGGCGAAGGAGGGGGGAGGTGGGCGAAGGAGGGGGGAGGTGGGCGAAGGAGGGGGGAGGTGGGCGAAGGAGTGGGGAGGTGGGTGAAGGAGGGGGGAGGTGGGTGAAGGAGGGGGAGGTGCATGAAGGAGGGGGAGGTGGGTGAAGGAGGGGGGAGGAGGGTGAAAGAGGGGGAGGAGGGTGAAGGAGGTGAAGGACGGGGAGGTGGGGGAAGAGGGGGGAGGAGGTGAAGGGGGGGGAGGAGGTGAAGGAGGGGGAGGTGGGGGAAGAGGGGGGAGGAGGGTGAAGGAGGGGGAGGTGGAGGAAGAGGGGGGAGGAGGGTGAAGGAGGGTGGAGTCGTGGGGACCCAGTGCGCGAGCTGGAGGCAACCCTGCTGTGGCCGTTTCTGGAAGCCCCCGATGGGATGACTGCCATTGGAATTCCTGACCCTTTGGAGGTGAAGTTCCCACCTCCAGGAGCTGCCAGTGCAGAGGGCTGGAGCCAGTCACCAGGGTAAAGCCGGCACCCTGCCCAAGTGGCCTGCTCCTCCCCAGTGGTGGTGGGATGAGCCCTTAAAAGTGACCCATAATGAATCACTTAAGGGCCCTGATTGATTGGCCTAAGGGTGGGGAGGTCGCTCTAAACACGAACTTAATATGGGGTGGGAATTAAATTCCATCCACTTGCCCAAGAGCCAAACCCTCAATCTCCTGGTGATCAAAACCCTCACTCACCTGAGGTATGTTCCTTACAAAAACCAGATCCTAGTCTCTACTCTTTGGTGAGGCTGACCTTCCTCTTCAACTTTACATTTTCCTCACTGTCGAACTTAAAACTCATCGCGATGTTTTGCATTCCGAGTCAGAACTTCCTCCTACAATGCACAGCTTTAAAAAAAAAACCACACGTGGTCTCAGCGCTCCTCGCCTGACCTTGTGCTTTCTTCAATGGTGGTGCCCTTGTCTGGATTAAGCAGTCTCATTGCCGCGGAACGCTCCAAGTAGTTGGACCGTCCCGTACCACCTGTCCTACGTGGAAAAGTTTTTGAAGGAAAACACCTTTGACCACAAGGCAATGAAGCAGTGGTCAGCACGTAATGTCCTCGAGGCCCTCAGGGAAAAGGAGACCGTGGAGGACGTTGGATGGTTCCCTGAGCAGACTGCCAGAGTCATCTGGCAGAAAGCCTCATCACCAGAACTTTCAAACAAGCACCAAGACCTAGCTTGGCTGGTGGTGAGAAGGGCCCTCCCTGTCAGATTCTTCATGCACACCCGAAGGCTCTGCGCCAATGCACGCTGCCCACGGAGTGGCTGTGGGGGAAATGAGACGGTCACACACCTCCTTGTGGAATGTGCCTTTGCAAAGAAGGTCTGGAGAGAGATGCAGTGGTATTTGTCAAGGTTTATCCCAAACAGATCTGTGACACAGGACTCTGTGCTCTATGGACTGTTTCCAGGGACACACACCGAGACAAATATCAACTGCTGCTGGAAGGTCATCAACTCGGTAAAAGACGCTCTTTGGTCTGCCCGAAACTTGCTGATCTTCCAGTGCAAAGAATTGTCCTCGACCGACTGTTGCAGACTGGCACATTCCAAGGTCCAGGACTACGTGCTGAGGGGCGCACTCAAGCTTGGGGCAGCTGCCGCCAAGGCGCAATGGGGAAAGACCACTGTGTAAAGTCTTTCCAGTAAATGTACACCGAGGGGCGGGTAACAGTGTAAAGACCCTCGGTCTGGGCAACCAACACTCCAATGTACAAAAACAAACATGGCACTGTAAATATTTAAGAAGGAATTGTAATGTAAAGAGTGATATGTGTATGACAATATCAAAATTGAATGAAAGTCAAGGCAATGTGTAACCCTGCCGGAAATGTACAGTCAAGACAATTTGAAATGTTTCTGTAATGCTTATGATAAATTTTGATGAATAAAGTATATTTTTTGGTTAAAAAAAAAGCAGTCAAGTGAGGGCGGTTTTTGCACCATGTTCCAGCAGTGTGCGATGGGCGAGCGGGAAGCCAACAGTCTCCCGCTACGAGGGGACGTTGAGCTGAAATTTCACCCTCCAGTTTAACCTCTCCTTCAAGCACCAAACAAGAAACTATTCCGAAGTAGATGGAGAACATCACTTTCAGCAATCCCTGCTGAGGCTCTTGCACAGAAGAAGGCCACCGGGAATTCAAATATGTTTCAAGCACTGTGGCGAACGTTTCAATGACGAGAGGTTCCTGCGACACAACAACAACAACTTGCAACAACATAGAGCCTTTAACTTGGGAAATGCACTAAGGCACTTCAAAGGAGCATCAAACTTGACCGTGAGACCCCACAGTAAAGAAATATTAGGACGGGTGGCTAAAGCTCGGCCAAAGAGGGAGGCTTTACAGAGCATCTGAATAGAGGGGCAGGGAGGATTGGGAAGGGAATTCCAGAGGTTTGGGTTCAGGCACTGCTGCAATGACTGAGCGATGGGCAAGAGGCCAGAAATGGAGAACGCAAGGTCCGGAGAGTGTTGTCGAGCTGGAGGAGGTGGAAGCAAGGGAACGGTGAGGCCATTAAGTTGCAATAAGTTGTAGTTTCTGCCTCCCTTCGGTTTTCACACTGAAATGAAAGCTTGCTGTGTTGAGTGCCATGAGCCTTCGCTCAATATGGAAAGTGCAGAAAACTATTTGACCATGGTGGGAATCATACCTGTAATCAGACAAGAGTTCATAGAATTTACAGGCCATTCGTCCCATCGAGTCTGCACCCGATTTAAGTTTACTGCTGATCAGTGGCTGATGCGCTGCCTTTCTAACTCGGGGCTCATGAGGATCTGCCTTAAACCCTGGGATAACTCAGACAGCCCAAGGATCGCATTTGGGGCCCTTACGCACCAACCAGTCATTTGATTAGTTATGAAAATTATTTAAATACTTAACAGGATTATATACAGAGATATGTAGCTTATATATATATATCGAAAGACAAAAAAGAAATGTACGGACTCTGAAGGCTGGGCTATACGCTGGGAGTTTGCTAGAAACCTGTCAATCAAAGAGATACAAGCATTTGAACTTTGGGCAGGAGGAGGCCACTTGCCCCTCCAGTCTGCTCCACCACTTGATAAGATCATGGCTGATCTGATTAAGGCCTAACTCCACTTTCCTGTCTACCTTGCTGATTGACTCCCAGGTCAGTCAAGGATCTATCTAACCCAGCCTTGAAAATATTCACTGACCCTTCCACCACTGCTCTCTGCAGAAGAGACCCACGACCCTCGGAGAAAAAATGTCTCCCCATCTCTGTCTTAAATGCCAATTTTTTTAACGGTGCCCCCTAGTTCTGGTCTCTCCCACAATGGGAAACATCCGCTCAGCAGCCACCCTGTCAATATTCCTCAGGATCGAAGATCACCTCTCAATCTTCTGAACTCCAGTGGGTACAGGCCCAGCCTTTCGACATAAGATAACCCCGCCCTCATCCCAGAAATCAGTCGAGTGAACTTTCTCTGAATTGCTTTTACTGCAATTGTATCCTTTCTTAAGTAGATCAAAACAGTATTCCAGATGTGGGCCAGAATTCACCAGGCATTCGCCTATCCAGCTGGCAGTGCATCCCCACCCACCAGTGTCCCAGCTCATGGGGTAGCTTCACTGGGAAATTCCATTAACACGTGGCAGGAGTATAGAATCCCATCACCAGCGAACGGCACGCCGCTAAGCAACACACGGCTGGGAGACCGGAGACTCCAGCCCGTGGTCTTCCAATCGCCCTATATAGTTGCAAAACTTTTGGACGCCCTAAGCAGGGTTAATTTCTCCTCATGATGTGCCAGGCTCAGTCTAATACAGTTTAAGGTGGTACACCGGGCACACATGGCGGCGAGGATGAGCGGCGGAGTAGAAGATAGATGTGCGAGGTGTGCAGGAAGCCCCACAAACCATGTCCACCTGTTCTGGGCATGCCCAAAACTTGGAGGATTCTGGCAGGCATTTGCCAAGGCAATGTCCAAGGTGCTCGGTACGCTCGGTATGCTCGGTGGGGCCGAGTCCAGAGATAACGATCTTTGGAGTGTCAGAAGACCCGGGAATTCAGGGAGTGAAAGAGGCCGACGTTTTGGCCTTTGTCTCCCTGGTAGCCCGGAGACGGATCCTTTTAATGTGGAGGGACTCAAAACCTCCGAGTGTGGAGACTTGGGTCAGTGACATGGATGGGTTTCTCAAGCTGGAGAAAATAAAGTTTGCCTCAAAGGGGTCAATGCTGGGGATCTCTCGGAGGTGGCAGCCGTTCGCCGACTTTCTCAGGAAAATTAAAATGTCAGCAGCAGCATTCTGAAGGGGGGGGGGGGGGCCTTCCTAATCACTTGCTGCATCTGCATGCTAACATTTTGTGATTCATGTACCAGAACACCCAGATTGCTGTGTTCCCCAGATTTAGAATCTTTCTTCACATAAATAATATGCTGCTTTTGTATTCTTCCTGCCAAAATGTTCACATTTTCCCACATTATACACCATCTGCCATTTTTTTGCCCACTCACTTAACTGATCTAAATTCTTTGCAGACTCTTTATGTCCCCCTCACAACTTGCTTTCCTACCTACCGCGTGTCATCAACAAACTTAGGAACCAAGTTATTTATATGTATTGTAAATAGTTGAAGCATCAGCACTGATCCCTGTGACACTCCACTGGTTGCAGCTTGTCAGCCCCAAAATGACCCATTTATCCCTATTCTCTGTTTACTGGTAGCCAACCAATCCTCTACCACATTCTGATATATTCCCACCTATACCATGAGCTCTTATTTTCTGTAGTTACCTTTGATGTACCTTATCAATGCCTTTTGGAAATACAAGTACACCACATCTACAGGTTCCCCTTTATCCATATTAATTCCTCAAAGAACTCTAATAAATTAGTCAAATGTGATTTTTCTTTCACAAAACCGTGTTGACTCTGCCTGATTGCATTGAGATTTTCTAAATGCCATGCTATAATCTCCACAATAATAAATTCTAGTACTTTCCCTATGACAGATGTTCGGCTAACTAGCCTGTAGACTTCTGATTTCTGTCTCCTCTCTTTCTTGAACAGAGGAATCATGTTTGCTATTTTCCAATCTGATGGGACCTTTGGAAAGGGAATTTTGGAAAATTAAAACCAGTGCATCTACTATCTCCCAGCCACTTCTTTTAGGACACTAGGATGAAGATTTACCATATTTCCTTCCCTGACCATTATGAATTTTCAGAGGATCAATCTGAGTGGGACACCTCCATCACATGCTTACGGTGAGAAACAAGATCAACTTTGGGGTCCACTGTCTACAGGCATGCCAGAGATGGATGCTTAAAGGGGCAGTGCCACCTGCTATGCACATCTTGTTTGCCCTGAAAAATCTGGATACATGCCTGTTGATGGGCTCTTTAAACTTACCATTAAAAGATGGCCAATAACAACAACTTGCATTTTATGTAGCACCTTTGATGTAGCAAAACATCGCAGGCACTTCACAGGCATGTTATCAGGGAGGTGGTTACTGAGATGGGGAGGGGGAGGTTACTGAGATAGGGAGGGGGGCATTACTGAAATAGGGAGAGGGGCATTACTGAGATAGGGAGGGGGGGAGGTTACCAAGATAGGGAAGGGGGGAGGTCATTCAGATAGGGAGGGCGGAGGTTACTGAGATAGGGAGGGGGAGGTTACTGAGATAGGGAGGGGGAGGTTACTGAGATAAGGAGGGGGAGGTTACTGAGTTAGGGAGGGGGGGAGGTTACCGAGATAGGGAGGGGGCGGTTACTGAGATAGGGGGGGAGGAGGTTACTGAGATAGGGGGGGGGGAGGTTACTGAGATAGGGGGGGAGGAGGTTACTGAGATGGGGAGGAGGAGGAGGTTACTGAATGGGGAGGAGGGGGGAGGTTACCGAGATTAGGAGGGGGGGAAGTTACTGAGATGGGAGGAGGTTACTGAGATAGGGAGGGGGGAGGTTACTGAGATAGGGAGGGAGGAGGTTACTGAGATAGGGAGGGAGGAGGTTACTGAGATAGGGAGGAGGGAGGTTACTGAGATGAGGGGGGAGGTTACTGAGATTAGGAGGGGGGAGGTTACTGAGATGGGGGGGAGGGTACTGAGATGGGAGGAGGTTATTGAGATAGTGAGGGGGAGGTTACTGAGATAGGGAGGGAGGAGGTTACTGAGATAGGGAGGGAGGAGGTTACTGAGATGGGGGGGAGGGGGGGAGGTTACCGAGATTAGGAGGGGGGAGGTTACTGAGATAGGGAGGGGGAGGTTACTGAGATAGGGAGGGGGGAGGTTACCGAGATAGGGAGGGGGGAGGTTACCGAGATAGGGAGGGGGGAGGTTACCGAGATCGGGAAGCGGGAGGAGGTTACTGAGATAGGGAGGGGGGAGGGCGTTACTGAGATAGGGGGGGAGGTTACTGAGATAGGGGGGAGAGGAGGTTACCGAAATAGGGAGGGGGGAGGTTACCGAGATAGGGAGGGGGGAGGTTACTGAGATAGGGGTCGGAGGTTACTGAGATAGAGAGGGGGGAGGGCGTTACTAAGATAGGGGGGGAGGAGGTTACTGAGATAGGGATGGGGGGAGGTTACTGAGACAGGGAGGGGGGAGGTTACCGAGATAGGGAGGGGGGAGGTTACCGAGATAGGGAGGGTGGGGAGGTCACTCAGATAGGGAGGGGGGAGGTTACTGAGATGGGGAGGGGGAGGTTACTGAGATAAGGGAGGGGGAGGTCACTGAGATAGGGAGGGAGAGGTTACCGAGATAGGGAGGGGGAGGTTACCGAGATAGGGAGGGGGGAGGTTACCGAGATAGGGGTCGGAGGTTACTGAGTTAGGGAGGGGGGAGGAGGTTACTGAGATAGGGAGGGGGGAGGGCGTTACTGAGATAGGGGGGAGGTTACCGAGATAGGGGGGGAGGTTACTGAGATAGGGGGGGAGGAGGTTACTGAGATAGGGGGGGAGGTTACTGAGATAGGGGGGGAGGAGGTTACTGAGATAGGGGGGGAGGAGGTTACTGAGATAGGGGGGGAGGAGGTTACTGAGATAGTGGGGGAGGAGGTTACTGAGATAGGGGGGGAGGTTACTGAGATAGGGGGGGAGGAGGTTACTGAGATAGGGGGGGAGGAGGTTACTGAGATAGTGGGGGAGGAGGTTACTGAGATAGGGGGGGAGGAGGTTACTGAGATAGGGGGGGAGGAGGTTACTGAGATAGGGAGGGGGGAGGTTGCTGAGATGGGGAGGTGGAGGAGGTTACTGAGATGGGGGGGGGGGAGGAAGTTACCGAGATTAGGAGGGGGGGAGGTTTCTGAGATAGGGAGGGAGGAGTTTACTGAGATAGTGAGGGGGAGGTTACTGAGATAAGGAGGGAGGAGGTTACTGAGATGGGGGGGAGGAGGTTACTGCGATCAGGAGGGGGGGGGGGGGTTACCAGGATAGGGAGGGGGGGAGGTCACTGAGATAGGGAGGGGGAGGTTACTGAGATAGGGAGGGGGGAGGTTACCGAGGTAGGGAGGGGGGAGGTTACCGAGGTAGGGAGGGGGGGAGGTTACCGAGGTAGGGAGGGGGAGGTTACCGAGGTAGGGAGGGAGGGGGGGGAGGTCACTCAGATAGGGAGGGGGGAGGTTACTGAGATGGGGAGGGGGAGGTTACTGAGATAAGGGAGGGGGAGGTTACTGAGATAAGGAAGGGGGAGGTCACTGAGATAGGGAGGGAGAGGTTACCGAGATAGGGAGGGGGAGGTTACCGAGATAGGGAGGGGGGAGGTTACCGAGATAGGGGTCGGAGGTTACTGAGTTAGGGAGGGGGAGGAGGTTACTGAGATAGGGAGGGGGGAGGGCGTTACTGAGATAGGGGGGGAGGGCGTTACTGAGATAGGGGAGGAGGTTACTGAGATAGGGGGGAGGAGGTTACTGAGATAGGGAGGGGGGAGGTTACTGAGATGGGGAGGGGGGAGGTTACTGAGATGGGGAGGCGGAGGAGGTGACTGAGATGGGGGGGGGAGGAGGTTACTGAGATAGGGGGGAGGAGGTTACTGAGATAGGGGGGGAGGAGGTTACTGAGATAGGGAGGGGGAGGAGGTGACTGAGATGGGGAGGCGGAGGAGGTGACTGAGATGGGGGGGGGAGGAGGTTACCGAGATTAGGAGGGGGGGAGGTTTCTGAGATAGGGAGGGAGGAGTTTACTGAGATAGTGAGGGGGAGGTTACTGAGATAAGGAGGGAGGAGGTTACTGAGACAGGGAGGGGGAAGGTTACTGAGATGGGGGGGAGGAGGTTACTGCGATCAGGAGGGGGGGGGTTACCAGGATAGGGAGGGGAGGAGGTCACTGAGATAGGGAGGGGGAGGTTACTGAGATAGGGAGGGGGGAGGTTACCGAGGTAGGGAGGGGGGGAGGTTACCGAGGTAGGGAGGGGGGGAGGCTACCGAGGTAGGGAGGGGGAGGTAACTGAGACGGGAGGGGGAGGTTACTGAGACAGGGAGGGGGGAGGTTACTGAGACAGGGAGGGGGGAGGTTACCGAGATAGGGACGGGGGAGGTTACCGAGATAGGGACGGGGGAGGTTACCGAGATAGTGGTCGGAGATTACTGAGATATGGGGGGGAGGTTACTGAGATAGGGGGGGAAGAGGTTACTGAGATAGGGAGGGGGGAGGTTACTGAGATGGGGAGGAAGAGAAGGTTACTGAGATGGGGGAGGGGGGGAGGTTACCGAGATTAGGAGGGGGGAGGTTACTGAGATAGGGAGAGAGGAGGTCACTGAGATAGTGAGGGGTAGGTTACTAAGATAGGGAGGGAGGAGGTTACTGAGATAGTGAGGGGGAGGGTACTGAGATGGGGGCGAGGAGGTTACTGAGATGGGGGGGGAGGTTACCGAGATTAGGAGGGGGGGAGGTTACTGAGGTGGGCGGGAGGTTACTGAGATGGGGGGGAGGTTACTGAGATAGGGAGGGAGGAGGTTACTGAGATTGGGGGGAGGGGGGGAGGTTACTGAGATTAGGAGGGGGGAGGTTACTGAGATGGGGGGGAGGTTACTGAGATAGGGAGGGGGGAGGTTACTGAGATAGGAAGGGGGGAGGTTTCTGAGATAGGGAGGGGGGAGGTTACCGAGATAGGGAGGGTGGAGGTTACCGAGATAGGGAAGGGGGAGGAGGTTACCGAGATAGGGAGGGGGGAGGGCGTTACTGAGATGGGGGGGGAGGAGGTTGCTGAGATAGGGAGAGGGGAGGTCACTGAGATGGGGAGGAGGAGGAGGTTTCTGAGATGGGGGGGAGGGGGGAGGTTACCGAGATTAGGAGGGGGGGGAGGTTACTGAGATGGGGGGGAGGTTACTGAGATAGGGAGGGAGGAGGTTACTGAGATAGTGAGGGGGAGGTTACTGAGATAGGGAGGGAAGAGGTTACTGAGATGGAGGGTGAGGGGGGGAGGTTACCGAGATTAGGAGGGGGGGGGAGGTTACTGAGATGGGGAGGGGGGAGGTTACTGAGATGGGGAGGGGGGAGGTTACTGAGATGGGAGGGAGGAGGTTACTGCGATTAGGGGGGGGGAGGGTACTGAGACAGGGAGGGGAGAGGTTACTGAGATGGGGGGGAGGTTACTGCGATCAGGAGGGGGGGGAGGTTACTGAGTTGGGGAGGGGGGAGGTTACTGAGATAGGGAGGGGGGAGGTTACTGCGATCAGGAGGAGGGGGAGGTTACTGAGTTGGGGAGGGGGGAGGTTACTGAGATAGGGAGGGGGAGGTTACTGAGATGGGGGGAGGAGGTTACTGAGATCGGGAGGGGGAGGATACTGAGATAGTGAGGGGGAGGTTTCGGAATTAGGGAGGGGAGGAGGTAACTGAGATAGTGAGGGAGGTAGTTATTGAGATAAGAAAGGGAGGAGGTTACCGAGATAGTGCTGGCGGACATTACAGAGATAGGGAGGGAGGAGGTTAGTGAGAGAGGATGGAGGTGGTTACAGAGGGGCGGGAGGGGGGAGCGCGGTTACAGAGATAGGTAGGGAGGCGGTTACAGAAATGGGCATCACCATCATGGATAGTGCAACAGCCACTACAGAAGTTCTAATGTTTTTGTTAGCCATGGACCCTCTCAGTCAAGAATGAGACTCAGGGATAATGGGGCCTATTTACCTGGGGGCAGGTTGAGGGGCCTAGTCTTTGATCAAAAGCTACATTATGCTCCACCATTTTGGTGGAGATTGATGTGAATGGAAGACAAGAGTTGTCTTGTGTTTAAAGAGTGGAAGATGCATCGAGAATACTGGTGCTGTGAAAGAGATTAGGGTCTCCAAGGACATCAGCCTATCTTGGTGACAGTATGGACCATGGGGGAATCACTCAATACTGTGTTTCAGCACGAGGGTCACAAGTGTGGGCACTGAATAACATTGAGGCACCATAAGCACAGAGTAAGTTTACACAATATACCAAGAATATGGAAACTCATGGATTCTCCAGTTGTATTTCCAGTTTCGGAGCTCTTGATCCAAACACCATCAATCAGCCCAGATACAGAACACACAAATGATACCAGCCCTTGAACATTGTTGTGATTCTAGTTATATTGCTGTGATATTATTATTATTGTTTGATACAGTAATTTCTCTCTATGTGGTCTGTATGGGTCCACGCATGTATGGAACGCTCGGTCCAAAACTTGCATCAAATTATTCCACAAACTGGCTTGAGTTTTTAGATGGAACTGCAAAGTGACAGCAAAATAAATGTGTTTTATATATCGCACCATCCAATACTCCTCAGTCTTGTGGTGCAGTGGGTCGCATCCCTACCTCTGAGCCAGTGTAGCTTTGGGTTTGGGACCAACTCCAGGACTTGAGGGTGAAGGAAAAGAAAAGTGCGTCCAAAACATGGCCAAACGGGTTGAATATCAACTCAAAAATCCTCCAAATACACTACAATGGCAGGTGGTAAGAGCAGGAGAGATTCCTGATCGGTGATGTGATGGGAGTTGTAACTCCTCCCATCGCTATCCACAATGAAATGAAATGAAATGAAAATCGCTTATTGTCACAAGTAGGCTTCAAATGAAGTTACTGTGAAAAGCCCCTAGTCGCCACATTCCAGCGCCTGTTCGGGGAGGCTGTTACGGGAATTGAACCGTGCTGCTGGCCTGCCTTGGTCTGCTTTCAAAGCCAGCGATTTAGCCGTATGGGTGTAAAAGTGTATGTGCCACAACTTGGACTCTCTGAGGGCACGGTAATACCCCACCAATGCCACCCCCACTTCTCGTCCCATAACATTCAGCTGCTTGAATGCTTCACTCTATATAACACACCCCTCAATATAATGCTCTCCTTTTAGTAAAACACTTTTCCATGTAACACAGCACCCTCATCCATGCCTTTGTTACCTCTAAACCTGATTATTCCAATGCATTCCTGTCTGCCTTCCCATCTCCTATCATCACAAAACTCTGCTCTCTATGTCCCAACTCACACTGTCCCGTTCACCCATCACCCCTGTGCTCCCTGACCCACGTTGGTACCCACTAAAGCAATGCCTCGATTTTAAAATTCTCATCCTTATAATCAAACTCCTTCATGGTCTTGGCGACTTGCTCTATCTCTACATTCCTCTAGCTCTAAGACCCTCTACGATATCTTCACTCTTCCATAATAATAATTTTTATTGTCACAAATAGGCTTACATCAACACTGCAATGAAGTTACTGTGAAAATCCACTAGTCGCCACATTCTGGCGCCTGTTTGGGTACACTGGGGGAGAATTCAGAATGTCCAAATTACCTAACAGCACGTCATTCGAGGCATGTGGGAGGAAACCGGAGCACTCAGAGGAAACCCGCGCAGACACGGGGGGAACGTGCAGACACCGCACAGACTGACCCAAGCCGGGAATCGAACCCGGGACCCTGGCGCTGTGAAGCAACAGTGCTAACCACTGTGCGACCGTGCCTCATGCACATTGCTGATTTTAATCGTGCCAGGATTGGGGATAGTCAAGGTCTAAAGCGCTAGAATTCCTTCCCAAAACCTCTCCACCCCTTTCTTCTCCTTAGCAATGCTCCCTAAAGCTTTCCACTTGGACCAAGTTCTTCGTCATCTGTCCTGATATCTCCTTGTGTCTCAGTGTTAGTTTCTGTTGAAATGATTCCGGAGAAATGCTTGCGGATGATCTCCTACATGATAGGTGCTATATAAATGCAAGTTATTGTTGTTTATATTCCTGTTTCTCATTCTAATTCCACTGATTGCAATGGGCACTGGATCAAACAGTCCAGCTTTATTTGAATTCACAGTGAAAATCAGCCCTGAATTGTGGAAGATTAGTCCCTCGTGAGTTCAGGTCCTGTGATCAATATCCCAAAGTTAAGTCTGATCCGGGAGCATTACAGAGCTGGATGTGGTCCACAGTGTGTTAGGCTAACCACTCTATATAAATCTGAACAGATAGAGCACAGCCCCTGGGTGTACATACAGTGTCTGAAAAAATAATAGCTCGTTGTAGATTTGACTGTAGTGTCTCTCGCTGGGTTTACGTTGAGAGAGAGAGAGAGAGAGAGTGAGAGAAAACTGCTGAACATTATCTCTGACTCTGGGGTGTGATTGTGTACCCGGGAGAATCAGAGCACACAGCAGCTGTTTCTAAAAGACTTTCTATTCATGTTTATGATCCAATAATGACAAAGGGAAGCTGATGTATTAATTAAAATACTGTATGTGTTACTATACTGATAATACCGACACCAGCCACCCTAAGGGCTAGTGAAGCGAATGCTCCATTCAGTGAGGTACTGAGGCAAAAAGACCAGCAAGATCCCAGGTTTGAGGTCAAGCTCATGCCGTGTGTCACGACTGGCTGGGGAGTTGAGATTCTCTAACTTGTTCCAGCTCACCCTGAATAGGAAATCGGCTGGGACAACAGCTACTGATCACTGTCCAGTAATTCTTGTTGTGTTGTCTGTGTTAGGGGATGTTGGAGAAAGACAGCATGGGCACTGATGCTGCCACCACATTCCCCAATGTGCCTGATTGGATTGGATTTGTTTATTGTCACGTGTACCGAGGTACAGTGAAAAGTATTTTTCTGCGAGCAGCTCAACAGATCATTAAGTACAGGGAAAGAAAAGGGAATAAAAGAAAATACATAAACAAGGGACACAATGAAACTACATAAGCACTGGCATCGGATGACGCATACAGGGTGTAGTGTTAATGAGGTCAGTCCATAAGAGGGTCATTTAGGAGTCTGGTGACAGTGGGGAAGAAGCTGTTTTTGAGTCTGTTCGTGCGTGTTCTCAGACTTCTGTATCTCCTGCCCGATGGAAGAAGTTGGAAGAGTGAGTAAGCCGGGTGGGAGGGGTCTTTGATTATGCTGCCTGCTTTCCCCAGACAGCGGGAGGTGTAGATGGAGTCAATGGATGGGAGGCAGGTTCGTGTGATGGACTGGGTGGTGTTCACGACTCTCTGAAGTTTCTTGTGGTCCTGGGCCGAGCAGTTGCCATACCAGGCTGTGATGCAGCCTGATAGGATGCTTTCTATGGTGCATCTGTAAAAGTTGGTAAGGGTTAATGCAGACATGCCGAATTTCCTTAGTTTCCTGAGGAAGTATAGGCGCTGTTGTTTTTTTGGTGGTAGCGTCGACGTGGGTGGACCAGGACAGATTTTTGGAGATGTGCACCCCTAGGAATTTGAAACTGCTAACCATCTCCACCTCGGCCCCCTTGATGCTGACAGGGGTGTACAATACTTTGCTTCCTGAAGTCAATGACCAGCTCTTTAGTTTTGCTGCCATTGAGGGAGAGATTGTTGTCGCTACACCACTCCACTAGGTTCTCTATCTCCCTCCTGTATTCTGACTCGTCGTTATTCAAGATCCGGCCCACTATGGTCGTATCGTCAGCAAACTTGTAGAGAGAGTTGGAACCAAATTTTGCCACGCAGTCGTGTGTGACTTGAACGCCTCACACCTGACTTTCAGGAGGGAGTCAATCTCACGATTGAGCCATGGTTTCCGGTTGGGGAACGCACGTACTGCTTTCTTTGGCACAGAGTCATACACACATTTGCTGATGAAGTCTGTGACGGTGGTGGCACACTCATTTAAGTTGGTCGCTGAGTTCCTAAACATGGGCCAGTCCACTGTCTCTGAGCAGTGACGTAAGAGCTCTTCTGTTTCCTCGGACCAACACCTTCAGGAGAGGAGGAGGAGCTGAACCCCAGTGAGAGTCAGCACCTTCAGGAGAGGAGGGGGAGCTGAACCCCAGTGAGAGTCAGCACCTTCAGGAGAGGAGGGGGAGCTGGACCCCAGTGAGAGTCAGCACCTTCAGGAGAGGAGGGGGAGCTGAACCCCAGTGAGAGTCAGCACCTTCAGGGAGAGGAGGGGGAGCTGAACCCCAGTGAGAGTCAGCACCTTCAGGAGAGGAGGGGGAGCTGGACCCCAGTGAGAGTCAGCACCTTCAGGAGAGGAGGGGAGCTGAACCCGTGAGAGTCAGCACCTTCAGGGAGAGGAGGGAGAGCTGAATCCCAGTGAGAGTCAGCACCTTCAGGAGAGGAGGGGGAGCTGAACCCCAGTGAGAGTCAGCACCTTCAGGGAGAGGAGGGGGAGCTGAACCCCAATGAGAGTCAGCACCTTCAGGAGAGGAGGGGGAGCTGAACCCCAGTGAGAGTCAGCACCTTCAGGAGAGGAGGGGGAGCTGAACCCCAGTGAGAGTCAGCACCTTCAGGAGAGGAGGGGGAGCTGAACCCCAGTGAGAGTCAGCACCTTCAGGGAGAGGAGGGGGAGCTGAACCCCAGTGAGAGTCAGCACCTTCAGCAAATCCAATGACACACATGCCTGTGCATTTGGATAGAATATTCGCAGGCACCAAGAGGTGGTGCAAGGTCCCAGCAGATACTGGGCATTGTCTGATGAGCTTAATGTTGTCACAGGTGTCACAATACATCAGCAATCCGTTTTACACTTCTCATTGGAAACTGAAGTGGGTGGATAGTGAAACTCGCTGTCACTTTGTGATGACAATTTTGAGGCGATACCTGAGCAGTAATAATTTCCTTCTCCCTGTGACACATACATGGCATCGTCACAATCTGAAACACTCCCACATTCTGGTGTGAACATGCTTCCAAGTTTACAAACATGATAATGATTAGAACAGCTGCTCTCTGTTACAAACTGGGACTGATTAATGAGAGGTTAATATTGCACGTTAAAGTGTCATTTCAAAAAACCTTTGACACAAATGTATGCTGAAAATCTGTCAGTCCCCGAGTTCAGAGTAAACAAGTACACTGAACCTTTTCCACGCAGTTTGCTGGAGCTAAGCAGGGATTGAAAGTGCCGGGCTGAACAATGACAACACAGGTTTGTTCTCAATCGGTGCTGCAGCTGGAAGAGAAAGCTTCGAGCAGCTTCTGAGTGGCAAGCGTTTGCAGCAAGAACAGCGGGGACGAGGCAAAGTGAGAAATGTCAAAGCAAATTGCTGTTGACAGAGTTAATAACTGCACCTTACAGACATAATTACATGTAAATAACTAGTGAAATAGCCTCAGCTGGAGTCTGAACGAACACGAGCAGTCACTTGGAGCCGTCACCAGCTGAGAACTCGGAGTGGTCACATTTAACCCTGAGAGTGCTGGCTGTGAGTGGCCACTGGGCTTAACCCTGAGAGTGCTGACTGTGAGAGGGCACTGGGCTTAACCCTGAGAGTGCCGACTGTGAGTGGACAGTGGATTTAACCCTGAGAGTGCTGACTGTGAGTGGACACTGGGCTTAACCCTGAGAGTGCTGACTGTGAGAGGGCACTGGGCTTAACCCTGAGAGTGCCGACTGTGAGTGGACAGTGGATTTAACCCTGAGAGTGTTGACTGTGAGTGGACACTGGGTTTAACCTGAGAGTGTTGACTGTGAGTGGACACTGGGTTTAACCCTGAGAGTGTTGACTGTGAGTGGACGCTGGATTTAACCCTGAGAGTGTTGACTGTGAGTGGACACTGGGTTTAACCCTGAGAGTGCTGGCTGTGAGTGGACACTGGGTTTAACCCTGAGAGTGCTGACTGTGACTGGACACTGGGTTTAACCCTGAGAGTGCTGACTGTGAGTGGACACTGGGTTTAACCCTGAGAGTGTTGACTGTGAGTGGACACTGGGTTTATCCCTGAGAGTGCTGGCTGTGAGTGGACACTGGATTTAACCCTGAGAGTGTTGACTGTGACCGGAGACTGGATTTAACGCTGAGAGTGCTGACTGTGAGTGGACACTGGATTGAAGCCTGAGAGCGTTCACTGTGACGGTACACTGGATATAACCCTGAGGGTGCTGACTGTGACGGGACACTTGGTTTAACCCTGAGAATGTTGACTGTGAGTGGACACTGGGCTTAACCCTGAGAGTGCTGAACTGAGTGGACACTGGGCTTAACCCTGAGAGTGTTGACTGTGAGTCTACACCGGGTTTAACCCTGCGAGTGCTGACTGTGAGAGGACACTGGGTTTAACTCTGAGAGTGCTGACTGTGAGTCGACACTGGGTTTAACCCTGAGAGTGCTGACTGTGAGAGGACACTGGGTTTAACCCTGAGAGTGCTGACTGTGAGTGGACACTGGATTTAACCCTGAAAGTGCTGACTGTGACTGGACACTGGGCTTAACCCTGAGTGTGCTGACTGTGACCGGACACTGGGTTTAACCCTGAGAGTGTTGACTGTGAGTGGACACTGGGTTTAACCCTGAGAGTGCTGACTGTGACCGGACACTGGGTTTAACCCTGAGAGTTCTGGCTGTGAGTGGACACTGGATTTAGCCCTGACAGTGCTGACAGAGACCGGACACTGGATTTAATCCTGAGAGTGCTGACTGTGAGTGGACACTGGATTTAACCCTGAGATTGTTCACTGTGACCGGACACTGGATTTAACCCTGAGGGTGCTGACTGTGCGTCGACACTGGGCTTAACCCTGAGAGTGCTGACTGTGACCGGATGCTTGGTTTAACCCTGAGAGTGTTGACTGTGACCGGACACTGGGTTTAACCCTGAGAGTGCTGACTGTGAGTGGACACTCGCCTTAACCCTGAGAGTGCTGAATGTGAGTGGACACTGGGCTTAACCCTGAGAGTGCTGACTGTGAGTGGACATTTGTTTTAACCCTGAGAGTGTTGACTGTGAGTGGACACTGGGTTTAACCCTGAGAGTGCTGACGATGAGTCGACACTGGGTTTAACCCTGAGAGTGTTGACTGTGAGTGGACACTGGGCTTAACCGTAAGAGTGCTGAATGTGAATGGACACTGGGCTTAACCCTGAGGGTGCTGACTGTGAGTCGACACTGGGCTTAACCCTGAGAGTGTTGACTGTGGTGGACACTGGGCTTAACCCTGAGAGTGTTGACTGTGACCGGACACTGTGCATAAGCCTGAGAGTGCTTACTGTGAGTGGACACGGGGTTTAACCCTGAGAGTGTTGATTGTGAGTGGACACTGGATTTAACCCTGAGAGTGTTGACTGTGACCGGAGACTGGATTTAACGCTGAGAGTGCTGACTGTGAGTGGACACTGGGTTTAACCCTGAGAGTGTTGACTGTGAGTGGACACTGGGCTTAACCGTAAGAGTGCTGAATGTGAATGGACACTGGGCTTAACCCTGAGGGTGCTGACTGTGAGTCGACACTGGGCTTAACCCTGAGAGTGTTGACTGTGACCGGACACTGGGCTTAACCCTGAGAGTGTTGACTGTGACCGGACACTGTGCATAAGCCTGAGAGTGCTTACTGTGAGTGGACACGGGGTTTAACCCTGAGAGTGCTGACTGTGAGTGGACACTGGGTTTAACCCTGAGAGTGCTGGCTGTGAGTGGACACTGGGCTTAACCCTGAGAGTGTTGACTGTGACCGGACACTGGATTTAACCCTGAGAGTGCTGACTGTGAGTGGACACTGGGTTTAACCCTGAGAGTGATGACTGTGAGTGGACACTGGGTTTAACCCTGAGAGTGCTGGCTGTGAGTGGACACTGGGCTTAACCTGAGAGTGTTGACTGTGAGTGGACACTGGATTTAACCCTGACAGTGTTGACTGTGACCGAACACTGGATTTAATCCTGAGAGTGTTGACTGTGAGTGGACACTGGGTTTAACCCTGAGAGTGTTGACTGTGATCGGACTCTGGTCTTAACCCTGAGAGTGTTGACTGTGACTGGACACTGGGTTTAACCCTGAGAGTGCTGACTGTGAGTGGACACTGGATTTAACCCTGAGAGTGCCGACTGTGAATGGACACTGGGCTTAACCCTGAGAGTGTTGACTGTGAGTGGACACTGGGTTTATCCCTGAGAGTGCTGGCTGTGAGTGGACACTGGGTTTAAACCTGAGAGTGCTGACTGTGACCGGACACTGGGTTTAACCCTGAGAGTGCTGGCTGTGAGTGGACACTGGACTTAACCCTGAGAGTGCTGACTGTGGGTGGACACTGGATTTAACCCTCACAGTGTTGACTGTGACCGGACACTGGATTTAACCCTGAGAGTGCTGACTGTGAGTGGACACTGGATTTAACCCTGAGAGTGCTGACTGTGAATGGACACTGGGCTTAACCCTGAGGGTGCTGACTGTGAGTGGACACTGGGTTTAACCCTGAGAGTGTTCACTGTGACCGGACACTGGGCTTAACCCTGAGAGTGTTGACTGTGAGACTACACTGGGTTTAACCCTGAGAGTGCTGACTGAGAGGACACTGGGCACTGGGCTTAACCCTGAGAGTGTTGACTGTGATCGGGCTCTGGTCTTAACTATGAGAGTGTTGACTGTGACTGGACACTGGGTTTAACCCTGAGAGTGCTGACTGTGAGTGGACACTGGATTTAACCCTGAGAGTGCCGACTGTGAATGGACACTGGGCTTAACCCTGAGAGTGTTGACTGTGAGTGGACACTGGGTTTAACCCTGAGAGTGCTGGCTGTGAGTGGACACTGGGTTTAACCCTGAGAGTGCTGACTGTGACTGGACACTGGGTTTAACCCTGAGAGTGCTGACTGTGAGTGGACACTGGGTTTAACTCTGAGAGTGTTGACTGTGAGTGGACACTGGGTTTATCCCTGAGAGTGCTGGCTGTGAGTGGACACTGGATTTAACCCTGAGAGTGTTGACTGTGACCGGAGACTGGATTTAACGCTGAGAGTGCTGACTGTGAGTGGACACTGGATTGAACCCTGAGAGCGTTCACTGTGACGGTACACTGGATTTAACCCTGAGGGTGCTGACTGTGACGGGACACTTGGTTTAACCCTGAGAATGTTGACTGTGAGTGGACACTGGGCTTAACCCTGAGAGTGCTGAACTGAGTGGACACTGGGCTTAACCCTGAGAGTGTTGACTGTGAGTCTACACCGGGTTTAACCCTGCGAGTGCTGACTGTGAGAGGACACTGGGTTTAACTCTGAGAGTGCTGACTGTGAGTCGACACTGGGTTTAACCCTGAGAGTGCTGACTGTGAGAGGACACTGGGTTTAACCCTGAGAGTGCTGACTGTGAGTGGACACTGGATTTAACCCTGAAAGTGCTGACTGTGACTGGACACTGGGCTTAACCCTGAGTGTGCTGACTGTGACCGGACACTGGGTTTAACCCTGAGAGTGTTGACTGTGAGTGGACACTGGGTTTAACCCTGAGAGTGCTGACTGTGACCGGACACTGGGTTTAACCCTGAGAGTTCTGGCTGTAAGTGGACACTGGATTTAACCCTGACAGTGCTGACTGCGACCGGACACTGGATTTAATCCTGAGAGTGCTGACTGTGAGTGGACACTGGATTTAACCCTGAGATTGTTCACTGTGACCGGACACTGGATTTAACCCTGAGGGTGCTGACTGTGCGTCGACACTGGGCTTAACCCTGAGAGTGCTGACTGTGACCGGACGCTTGGTTTAACCCTGAGAGTGTTGACTGTGACCGGACACTGGGTTTAACCCTGAGAGTGCTGACTGTGAGTGGACACTCGCCTTAACCCTGAGAGTGCTGAATGTGAGTGGACACTGGGCTTAACCCTGAGAGTGCTGACTGTGAGTGGACATTTGTTTTAACCCTGAGAGTGTTGACTGTGAATGGACACTGGGCTTAACCCTGAGGGTGCTGACTGTGAGTCGACACTGGGCTTAACCCTGAGAGTGTTGACTGTGGTGGACACTGGGCTTAACCCTGAGAGTGTTGACTGTGACCGGACACTGTGCATAAGCCTGAGAGTGCTTACTGTGAGTGGACACGGGGTTTAACCCTGAGAGTGCTGATTGTGAGTGGACACTGGGTTTAACCCTGAGAGTGCTGACTGTGACCGGACACTGGGTCTAACCCTGAGAGTACTGGCTGTGAGTGGACAGTGGATTTAACCCTGAGAGTGCTGACTGTGACCGGACACTGGGTCTAACCCTGAGAGTGTTGACTGTGACCGGACACTGGGCTTAAACCTGAGAGTGTTGACTGTGAGTGGACACTGGGTTTAACCCTGAGAGTGCTGACTGTGAGTGGACGCTGGGCTTAACCTGAGAGTGCTGACTGTGAGTGGACACTGGGCTTAACCCTGAGAGTGCTGGCTGTGACTGGAGACTGGGTTTAACCCTGAGAGTGCTGACTGTGAGTGGACACTGGATTTAACCCTGACAGTGTTGACTGTGACCAGACAATAGATTTAACCCTGAGTGTGCTGACTGTGAGTGGACACTGGGTTTAACCCTGAGAGTGCTGACTGTGACCGGACTTTACATAGAATTTACAGTGCAGAAGGAGGCCATTGGCCCATCGAGTCTGCACCGGCTCTTGGAAAGAGCACCCTAACCAAGGTCAACACCATCCACCCTATCCCCATAACCCAGTAACCCCACCCAACACTAAGGGCAATTTTGGACACTAAGGGCAATTTATCATGGCCAATCCACCTAACCTGCACATCTTTGGACTGTGGGAGGAAACCGGAGCACCCGGAGGAAACCCACACACACACGGGGAGGATGTGCAGGCTCCGCACAGACAGTGACCCAAGCCGGAATCAAACCTGGGACCCTGGAGCTGTGAAGCAATTGTGCTATCCACAATGCTACCGTGCTGCCCTAACACTGGGTTTAACCCTGAACGTGCTGGCTGTGAGTGGACACTGGATTTAACCCTGAGAGTGCTGACTGTGGGCGGACACTGGATTTAACCCTGGGAGTGTTGACTGTGACCGGACACTGGATTTAACCCTAAGAGTGCTGACTGTGAGTGGAGACTGCGCTTAACCGAGAGTGCTGACTGTGACTGGAGACTGGGTTTAACCCTGAGAGTGCTGACTGTGAGTGGACACTGGGCTTAACCCTGAGAGTGTTGACTGTGACCGGACACTGGGTTTAACCCTCAGAGTGTTGACTGTGACCGGACACTGGGTTTACCCCTGAGAGTGCTGACTGTGAGTGGACACTGGGTTTAACCCTAAGAGTGCTGACTGTGAGTGGACACTGGGTTTAACACTGAGAGTGCCGACTGTGAGTGGACACTGGATTTAACACTGAGAGTGTTGACTGTGACGGGACACTGGGCTTAACCCTGAGAGTGCTGATTGTGAGTGGACACTGGGTTTAACCCTGAGAGTGCTGACTGTGAGTGGACACTGGATTTAACCCTGAGAGTGTTGACTGCGAGTGAACACTGGCTTTAAAACTGAGAGTGCTGACTGTGAGCGGACACTAGGCTTAACCCTGAGAGTGCTGACTGTGACCGGACACTGGGTTTAACCCTGAGAGTGTTGACTGTGAGTGGACACTGGGTTTAACCCTGAGAGTGCTGACTGTGACTGGGCACTGGGTTTATCCCTGAGAGTGCTGGCTTTGAGTGGACACTGGATAGGCGCTTCTGTGGACGTGAAAGAGACTCCAGGATGGTATGTTGCCTCCCTGGTGCCAGGGTCCAGGATGTCTCCGAACGGGTAGAAGGCATCCTGAAGGGGGAGGGCAAACAGGCAGAGGTCGTTGTACATATTGGTACTAACGACATAGGCAGGAAGGGGCATGAGGTCCTGCAGCAGGAGTTCAGGGAGCTCGGCAGAAAGTTAAAAGACAGGACCTTGAGGGTTGTAATCTCGGGATTACTCCCTGTGCCACGTGCCAGTGAGGCTAGAAATAGGAAGATAGAGCAGCTAAACACGTGGCTAAACAGCTGGTGTAGGAGGGAGGGTTTCCATTATCTGGACCACTGGGAGCTCTTCCGGGGCAGGTGTGACCTGTATAAGAAGGACGGGTTGCATCTAAACCGGAGAGGCATAAATATCCTGGCCGCGAGGCTTGCTAGTGTCACACGGGAGGGTTTAAACTAGTATGGCAGGGGGGTGGGCACGGGAGCAATAGGTCAGAAGGTGAGAGCATTGAGGGAGAACTAGGGAATAGGGGCAGTGTGGCTCTGAGGCAGAGCAGACAGGGAGAAGTTGCTGAACACAGCGGGTCTGGTGGCCTGAAGTGCATATGTTTTAATGCAAGGAGCATTACGGGTAAGGCAGATGAACTTAGAGCTTGGATTAGTACTTGGAACTATGATGGTGTTGCCATTACAGAGACCTGGTTGAGGGAAGGGCAGGATTGGCAGCTAAACGTTCCAGGATTTAGATGTTTCAGGCGGGATAGAGGGGGATGTAAAAGGGGTGGCGGAGTTGCACTACTGGTTAGGGAGGATATCACAGCTGTACGACGGGAGGACACCTCAGATGGCAGTGAGGCTATATGGGTAGAGATCAGGAATAAGAAGGGTGCAGTCACAATGTTCGGGGTATACTACAGGCCTCCCAACAGCCAGCGGGAGATAGAGGAGCAGATAGGTAGACAGATTTTGGAAAAGAGTAAAAACAACAGGGTTGTGGTGATGGGAGACTTCAACTTCCCCAATATTGACTGGGACTCACTTAGTGCCAGGGGCTTAGACGGGGCGGAGTTTGTAAGGAGCATCCAGGAGGGCTTCTTAAAACAATATGTAGACAGTCCAACTAGGGAAGGGGCGGTACTGGACCTGGTATTGGGGAATGAGCCCGGCCAGGTGGTAGATGTTTCAGTAGGGGAGCATTTCGGTAACAGTGACCACAATTCAGTAAGTTTTAAAGTACTGGTGGACAAGGATAAGAGTGGTCCGAGGATGAATGTGCTAAATTGGGGGAAGGCTAATTATAACAATATTAGGCGGGAACTGAAGAACATAGATTGGGGGCGGATGTTTGAGGGCAAATCAACATCTGACATGTGGGAGGCTTTCAAGTGGCAGTTGAAAGGAATACAGGACCGGCATGTTCCTGTGAGGAAGAAAGATAAATACGGCAATTTTCGGGAACCTTGGATGACGAGTGATATTGTAGGCCTCGTCAAAAAGAAAAAGGAGGCATTTGTCAGGGCTAAAAGGCTGGGAACAGACGAAGCCTGCGTGGAATATAAGGAAAGTAGGAAGGAACTTAAGCAAGGAGTCAGGAGGGCTAGAAGGGGTCACGAAAAGTCGTTGGCAAATAGGGTTAAGGAAAATCCCAAGGCTTTTTACACGTACATAAAAAGCAAGAGGGTAGCCAGAGAAAGGGTTGGCACACTGAAGGATAGGCAAGGGAATCTATGTGTGGAGCCAGAGGAAATGGGCGAGGTACTAAATGAATACTTTGCCTCAGTATTCACCAAAGAGAAGGAATTGGTAGATGTTGAGTCTGGAGAAGGGGGTGTAGATAGCCTGGGTCACATTGTGATCCAAAAAGACGAGATGTTGGGTGTCTTAAAAAATATTAAGGTAGATAAGTCCCCAGGGCCTGATGGGATCTACCCCAGAATACTGAAGGAGGCTGGAGAGGAAATTGCTGAGGCCTTGACAGAAATCTTTGGATCCTCGCTGTCTTCAGGGCATGTCCCGGAGGACTGGAGAATAGCCAATGTTGTTCCTCTGTTTAAGAAGGGTAGCAAGGATAATCCCGGGAACTACAGGCCGGTGAGCCTTACTTCAGTGGTAGGGAAATTACTGGAGAGAATTCTTCGAGACAGGATCTACTCCCATTTGGAAGCAAATGGACGTATTAGTGAGAGGCAGCACGGTTTTGTGAAGGGGAGGTCGTGTCTCACTAACTTGATAGAGTTTTTCGAGGAGGTCACTAAGATGATTGATGCAGGTAGGGCAGTAGATGTTGTCGATATGGACTTCAGTAAGGCCTTTGACAAGGTCCCTCATGGTAGACTATTACAAAAGGTGAAGTCACACGGGATCAGGGGTGAGCTGGCAAGGTGGATACAGAACTGGCTAGGCCATAGAAGGCAGAGAGTAGCAATGGAGGGATGCTTTTCTAATTGGAGGGCTGTGACCAGTGGTGTTCCACAGGGATCAGTGCTGGGACCTTTGCTCTTTGTAGTATATATAAATGATTTGGAGGAAAATGTAACTGGTCTGATTAGTAAGTTTGCAGACGACACAAAGGTTGGTGGAATTGCGGATAGCGATGAGGACTGTCGGAGGATACAGCAGGATTTAGATTGTCTGGAGACTTGGGCGGAGAGATGGCAGATGGAGTTTAATCCGGACAAATGTGAGGTAATGCATTTTGGAAGGTCTAATGCAGGTAGGGAATATACAGTGAATGGTAGAACCCTCAAGAGTATTGAAAGCCAAAGAGATCTAGGAATACAGGTCCACAGGTCATTGAAAGGGGCAACACAGGTGGAGAAGGTAGTCAAGAAGGCATACGGCATGCTTGCCTTCATTGGCCGGGGCATTGAGTATAAGAATTGGCAAGTCATGTTGCAGCTGTATAGAACGTTAGTTAGGCCACACTTGGAGTATAGTGTTCAATTCTGGTCGCCACACTACCAGAAGGATGTGGAGGCTTTAGAGAGGGTGCAGAAGAGATTTACCAGAATGTTGCCTGGTATGGCGGGCATTAGCTATGAGGAGCGGTTGAATAAACTCGGTTTGTTCTCACTGGAACGAAGGAGGTTGAGGGGAGACCTGATAGAGGTATACAAAATTATGAGGGGCATAGACAGAGTGGATAGTCAGACGCTTTTCCCCAGGGTAGAGGGGTCAATTACTAGGGGGCACAGGTTAAAGGTGAGAGGGGCAAGGTTTAGAGTAGATGTACGAGGCAAGTTTTTTACGCAGAGGGTAGTGGGTGCCTGGAACTCGCTACCGGAGGAGGTAGTGGAAGCAGGGACGATAGGGACATTTAAGGGGCATCTTGACAAATATATGAATAGGATGGGAATAGAAGGATACGGACCCAGGAAGTGTAGAAGATTGTAGTTTAGTTGGGCAGCATGGTCGGCACGGGGTTGGAGGACCGAAGGGCCTGTTCCTGTGCTGTACATTTCTTTGTTCTTTGTTCTTTAACGCTGAGAGTGTTGACTGTGACCGGAGACTGGATTTAACCCTGAGAGTGCTGACTGTGAGTGGACACTGGATTGAACCCTGAGACCGTTCACGGTGACGGGACACTGGATTTAACCCTGAGGGTGCTGACTGTGACGGGACACTTGGTTTAACCCTGAGAGTGTTGACTGTGAGTGGATACTGGATTTAACCCTGAGAGTGCTGACTGTGAGTGGACACTGGGTTTCACCCTGAGAGTGTTGACTGTGAGTGGACACTGGGTTTAACCCTGAGAGTGTTGACTGTGAGTGGACACTGGGCTTAACCCTGAGAGTGCTGACTGTGAGTGGACACTGGGTTTAACCCTGAGAGTGCCGACTGTGACCGGACACTGGATTTAACCATGAGCGTGCTGACTGTGAGTGGACACTGGGCTTAACCCTGAGAGTGTTGACTGTGACCAGACAATGGGCTTAACCCTGAGCGTGCTGACTGTGACCGGACACTGGGTTTAACCCTGAGAGTGTTGACTGTGAGTGGACACTGGGTTTAACCCTGAGAGTGCTGACTGTGACTGGACACTGGGTTTATCCCTGAGAGTGCTGGCTGTGAGTGGACACTGGATTTAACCCTGAGAGTGCCGACTGTGAATGGACACTGGGCTTAACCCTGAGAGTGTTGACTGTGAGTGGACACTGGGTTTAACCCTGAGAGTGCTGGCTGTGAGTGGACACTGGGTTTAACCCTGAGAGTGCTGACTGTGACTGGACACTGGGTTTAACCCTGAGAGTGCTGACTGTGAGTGGACACTGGGTTTAACCCTGAGAGTGTTGACTGTGAGTGGACACTGGGTTTATCCCTGAGAGTGCTGGCTGTGAGTGGACACTGGATTTAACCCTGAGAGTGTTGACTGTGAGTGGACACTGGGTTTAACCCTGAGAGTGTTGACTGTGAGTGGACACTGGGTTTAACCCTGAGAGTGCTGGCTGTGAGTGGACACTGGGTTTAACCCTGAGAGTGCTGACTGTGACTGGACACTGGGTTTAACCCTGAGAGTGCTGACTGTGAGTGGACACTGGGTTTAACCCTGAGAGTGTTGACTGTGAGTGGACACTGGGTTTATCCCTGAGAGTGCTGGCTGTGAGTGGACACTGGGTTTAACCCTGAGAGTGCTGACTGTGACTGGACACTGGGTTTAACCCTGAGAGTGCTGACTGTGAGTGGACACTGGGTTTAACCCTGAGAGTGTTGACTGTGAGTGGACACTGGGTTTATCCCTGAGAGTGCTGGCTGTGAGTGGACACTGGATTTAACCCTGAGAGTGTTGACTGTGACCGGAGACTGGATTTAACCCTGAGAGTGCTGACTGTGAGTGGACACTGGATTGAAGCCTGAGAGCGTTCACTGTGACGGTACACTGGATTTAACCCTGAGGGTGCTGACTGTGACGGGACACTTGGTTTAACCCTGAGAATGTTGACTGTGAGTGGACACTGGGCTTAACCCTGAGAGTGCTGAACTGAGTGGACACTGGGCTTAACCCTGAGAGTGTTGACTGTGAGTCTACACCGGGTTTAACCCTGCGAGTGCTGACTGTGAGAGGACACTGGGTTTAACTCTGAGAGTGCTGACTGTGAGTCGACACTGGGTTTAACCCTGAGAGTGCTGACTGTGAGAGGACACTGGGTTTAACCCTGAGAGTGCTGACTGTGAGTGGACACTGGATTTAACCCTGAAAGTGCTGACTGTGACTGGACACTGGGCTTAACCCTGAGTGTGCTGACTGTGACCGGACACTGGGTTTAACCCTGAGAGTGTTGACTGTGAGTGGACACTGGGTTTAACCCTGAGAGTGCTGACTGTGACCGGACACTGGGTTTAACCCTGAGAGTTCTGGCTGTGAGTGGACACTGGATTTAGCCCTGACAGTGCTGACAGAGACCGGACACTGGATTTAATCCTGAGAGTGCTGACTGTGAGTGGACACTGGATTTAACCCTGAGATTGTTCACTGTGACCGGACACTGGATTTAACCCTGAGGGTGCTGACTGTGCGTCGACACTGGGCTTAACCCTGAGAGTGCTGACTGTGACCGGATGCTTGGTTTAACCCTGAGAGTGTTGACTGTGACCGGACACTGGGTTTAACCCTGAGAGTGCTGACTGTGAGTGGACACTCGCCTTAACCCTGAGAGTGCTGAATGTGAGTGGACACTGGGCTTAACCCTGAGAGTGCTGACTGTGAGTGGACATTTGTTTTAACCCTGAGAGTGTTGACTGTGAGTGGACACTGGGTTTAACCCTGAGAGTGCTGACGATGAGTCGACACTGGG
This sequence comes from Scyliorhinus torazame, assembly GCF_047496885.1. Taxonomy (NCBI): domain Eukaryota; kingdom Metazoa; phylum Chordata; class Chondrichthyes; order Carcharhiniformes; family Scyliorhinidae; genus Scyliorhinus; species Scyliorhinus torazame. The sequence goes on from NC_092722.1 coordinate 27,028,559, forward strand.
TTTAACCCTGAGAGTGTTGACTGTGAGTGGACACTGGGCTTAACCGTAAGAGTGCTGAATGTGAATGGACACTGGGCTTAACCCTGAGGGTGCTGACTGTGAGTCGACACTGGGCTTAACCCTGAGAGTGTTGACTGTGGTGGACACTGGGCTTAACCCTGAGAGTGTTGACTGTGACCGGACACTGTGCATAAGCCTGAGAGTGCTTACTGTGAGTGGACACGGGGTTTAACCCTGAGAGTGTTGATTGTGAGTGGACACTGGATTTAACCCTGAGAGTGTTGACTGTGACCGGAGACTGGATTTAACGCTGAGAGTGCTGACTGTGAGTGGACACTGGGTTTAACCCTGAGAGTGTTGACTGTGAGTGGACACTGGGCTTAACCGTAAGAGTGCTGAATGTGAATGGACACTGGGCTTAACCCTGAGGGTGCTGACTGTGAGTCGACACTGGGCTTAACCCTGAGAGTGTTGACTGTGACCGGACACTGGGCTTAACCCTGAGAGTGTTGACTGTGACCGGACACTGTGCATAAGCCTGAGAGTGCTTACTGTGAGTGGACACGGGGTTTAACCCTGAGAGTGCTGACTGTGAGTGGACACTGGGTTTAACCCTGAGAGTGCTGGCTGTGAGTGGACACTGGGCTTAACCCTGAGAGTGTTGACTGTGACCGGACACTGGATTTAACCCTGAGAGTGCTGACTGTGAGTGGACACTGGGTTTAACCCTGAGAGTGATGACTGTGAGTGGACACTGGGTTTAACCCTGAGAGTGCTGGCTGTGAGTGGACACTGGGCTTAACCTGAGAGTGTTGACTGTGAGTGGACACTGGATTTAACCCTGACAGTGTTGACTGTGACCGAACACTGGATTTAACCCTGAGAGTGTTGACTGTGAGTGGACACTGGGTTTAACCCTGAGAGTGTTGACTGTGATCGGACTCTGGTCTTAACCCTGAGAGTGTTGACTGTGACTGGACACTGGGTTTAACCCTGAGAGTGCTGACTGTGAGTGGACACTGGATTTAACCCTGAGAGTGCCGACTGTGAATGGACACTGGGCTTAACCCTGAGAGTGTTGACTGTGAGTGGACACTGGGTTTATCCCTGAGAGTGCTGGCTGTGAGTGGACACTGGGTTTAAACCTGAGAGTGCTGACTGTGACCGGACACTGGGTTTAACCCTGAGAGTGCTGGCTGTGAGTGGACACTGGACTTAACCCTGAGAGTGCTGACTGTGGGTGGACACTGGATTTAACCCTCACAGTGTTGACTGTGACCGGACACTGGATTTAACCCTGAGAGTGCTGACTGTGAGTGGACACTGGATTTAACCCTGAGAGTGCTGACTGTGAATGGACACTGGGCTTAACCCTGAGGGTGCTGACTGTGAGTGGACACTCGCCTTAACCCTGAGAGTGCTGACTGTGAGTGGACACTGCGCTTAACCGAGAGTGCTGACTGTGACTGGACACTAGGCTTAACCCTGAGAGTGCTGACTGTGAGTGGGCACTGGGCTTAACCCTGAGAGTGTTGATTGTGACCGGGCACTGGGTTTAACCCTGAGAGTGCTGACTGTGAGTGGACACTGGGTTTAAGCCTAAGAGTGCTGGCTGTGACTGGACACTGGGTTTAACACTGAGAGTGCTGACTGTGACTGGACACAGGGTTTAACCCTGAGAGTACTGATTGTGAGTGGACACAGGATTTAACCCTGAGAGTGCTGACTGTGAGTGGACACTGGGTTTAACCCTGAGAGTACTGAGTGTGAGAGGAAACTGGGTTTAACCCTGAGAGTGCTGACTGTGAGTAGACACTGGGCTTAACCCTGAGAGTGCTGACTCTGAGTGGACACTGGGCTTAACCCTGAGCGTGTTGACTGTGACTGGACACTGGGTTTAACCCTGAGAGTGCTGACTGTGAGGGGACACTGGGTTTAACCCTGAGAGTGCTGACTGTGAGTGGACACTGGGTACCACCCTGAGAGTGTTGACTGTGAGTGGACACTGGGCTTAACCCTGAGAGTGTTGAATGTGACCGGACACTGGGCTTAACCCGGAGAGTGCTAACTGTGACCGGACACTGGATTTAACCCTGAGAATGTTGACTATGATCGGACACTGGGTTTAACCCTGAGAGTGTTGACTGTGAGTGGACACTGGGTTTAACCCTGAGAGTGCTGACTGTGAGTGGACACTGGGTTTATCACTGAGAGTGCTGACTGTGAGTGGACACTGGGTTTATCACTGAGAGTGCTGACTGTGAGTGGACACTGGGTTTAACCCTGAGAGTGTTGACTGTGACCGGACACTGGGCTTAACCCTGAGAGTGTTGACTGTGACCAGTCACTGGGCTTAATCCTGAGAGTGTTGACTGTGACCGGACACTGGGTTTAACCCTGAGAGTGTTGACTGTGAGTGGACACTAGGCTTAACCCTGAGAGTGCAGACTGTGACCGGACACTGGGTTTAACCCTGAGAGTGTTGACTGTGAGTGGACAATGGGTTTAACCCTGACAGTGCTGACTGTGCGTGGACACTGGATTGAACCCTGAGAATGCTGACTGTGAGTGGACACTGGACTTAACCCTGAGAGTGCAGACTGTGACCGGACACTGGGTTTAACCCTGAGAGTGTTGACTGTGAGTGGACAATGGGTTTAACCCTGAGAGTGTTGACTGTGAGTGGTCACTGGACATAACCCTGAGAGTGTTGACTGTGACCGGAGACTGGATTTAACCCTGAGAATGCTGACTGTGAGTGGACACTGGGTTTATCCCTGAGAGTGTTGACTGTGAGTGGTCACTGGACATAACCCTGAGAGTGTTGACTGTGACCGGAGACTGGATTTAACCCTGAGAGTGCTGACTGTGAGTGGACACTGGGTTTATCCCTGAGAGTGTTGACTGTGAGTGGACACTGGGTTTAACCCTGAGAGTGCTGACTGTGACTGGACACTGGGTTTATCCCTGAGAGTGCTGGCTGTGAGTGGACACTGGATTTTACCCTGAGAGTGTTGACTGTGACCGGAGACTGGATTGAACCCTGAGAATGCTGACTGTGAGTGGACACTGGATTTAACCCTGAGAGTGTTGACTGTGAGTGGACAATGGGTTTAACCCTGAGAGTGTTGACTGTGACCGGAGACTGGATTTAACCCTGAGAGTGCTGACTGTGAGTGGACACTGGGTTTATCCCTGAGAGTGTTGACTGTGAGTGGACACTGGGTTTAACCCTGAGAGTGCTGACTGTGACTGGACACTGGGTTTATCCCTGAGAGTGCTGGCTGTGAGTGGACACTGGATTTTACCCTGAGAGTGTTGACTGTGACCGGAGACTGGATTTAACCCTGAGAGTGTGACTGTGAGTGGACACTGGGCTTAACCCTGAGAGTGCTGGCTGTGAGTGGACACTGGGTACCACCCTGAGAGTGTTGACTGTGAGTGGACACTGGGCTTAACCCTGAGAGTGCTGACTGTGACTGGACACTGGGTACCACCCTGAGAGTGTTGACTGTGAGTGGACACTGGGCTTAACCCTGAGAGTGCTGACTGTGACTGGACACTGGGTACCACCCTGAGAGTGTTGACTGTGAGTGGACACTGGGCTTAACCCTGAGAGTGCTGACTGTGACTGGACACTGGGTACCACCCTGAGAGTGTTGACTGTGAGTGGACACTGGGCTTAACCCTGAGAGTGTTGACTGTGACCAGTCACTGGGCTTAACCCTGAGAGTTCTGACTGTGACCAGTCACTGGGCTTAATCCTGAGAGTGTTGACTGTGAGTGGACACTGGGCTTAACCCTGAAAGTGCTGACTGTCACCGGACACTGGGTTTAACCCTGAGAGTGCCGACTGTGAGTGGACACTGGGTTTAACCCTGAGAGTGTTCACTTTGAGTGGACACTGGATTTAACCCTGAAAGTGCTGACTGACCGGACACTGGGTTTAACCCTGAGAGTGCTGACTGTGACTGGACACTGGGTATAACCCTGAGAGTGCTGACTGTGAGTGGACACTGGATTTAACCATGAGCGTGCTGACTGTGACCGGACACTGGGCTTAACCCTGAGCGTGCTGACTGTGACCGGACACTGGGTTTAACCCTGAGAGTGCTGACTGTGAGTGGACACTGGGCTTAACACTGAGAGTGTTGACTGTGACCGGACACTGGATTTAACCCTGAGAGTGCTGACTGTGACCGGACACTGGGCTTAACCCTGAGCGTGCTGACTGTGACCGGACACTGGGTTTAACCCTGAGAGTGCTGACTGTGAGTGGACACTGGGTTTAACCCTGAGAGTGCTGACTGTGAGTGGACACTGGGTTTAACCCTGAGAGTGCCGACTGTGACCGGACACTGGATTTAACCATGAGCGTGCTGACTGTGAGTGGACACTGGACTTAACCCTGAGAGTGTTGACTGTGACCGGACAATGGGCTTAACCCTGAGCGTGCTGACTGTGACCGGACACTGGGTTTAACCCTGAGAGTGCTGACTGTGAGTGGACACTGGGTTTAACCCTGAGAGTGCTGACTGTGACTGGACACTGGGTTTATCCCTGAGAGTGCTGGCTGTGAGTGGTCACTGGATTTAACCCTGAAAGTGCTGACTGACCGGACACTGGGTTTAACCCTGAGAGTGCTGACTGTGACTGGACACTGGGTATAACCCTGAGAGTGCTGACTGTGACCGGACACTGGGTTTAACCCGGACAGTGTTGACTGTGAGTGGACACTGGGTTTAACCCTGAGAGTGTTGACTGTAACCGGACACTGGATTTAACCCTGAGTGTTGACTATGATCGGACACTGGGTTTAACCCTGAGAGTGCTGACTGTGAGTGGACACTGGGCTTAACCCTGAGAATGCTGACTGTGAGTGGACACTGGGTTTAACCCTGAGAGTGCTGACTGTGAGTGGACACTGAGTTTAACCCTGAGAGTCTTGACTGTGACCGGACACTGGTCTTAACCCTGAGACTGCTGACTGTGAGTGGACACTGGCCTTAACCCTGCGAGTGCTGACTGTGAGTGGACACTGCGCTTAACCGAGAGTGCCGACTGTGACTGTACACTAGGCTTAACCCTAAGAGTGCTGACTGTGAGTGGACACTGGGCTTAACCCTGAGAGTGTTGACTGTGATCGGACACTGGTCTTAACCCTGAGAGTGCTGACTGTGAGTGGACACTGGGTTTAACCCTAAGAATGCTGACTGTGAGTGGACACTAGGCTTTACCCTGAGAGTGTTGACTGTGATCGGACACTGGTCTTAACCCTGACAGTGTTGACTGTGAGTGGACACTGAATTTAAACCTGAGAGTGCTGACAGTGAGTGGATACTGGGTTTAACCCTGAGAGTGTTGACTGTGAGTGGACATTGGGTTGAACCCTGAGAGTGCTGACTGTGAGTGGACACTGGATTTAACCCTGAGAGTGCTGACTGTGAATGGACACTGGGCTTAACACTGAGAGTGCAGACTGTGACCGGACACTGGATTTAACCATGAGCGTGCTGACTGTGAGTGGACACTGGACTTAACCCTGAGAGTGTTGACTGTGACCGGACAATGGGCTTAACCCTGAGCGTGCTGACTGTGACCGGACACTGGGTTTAACCCTGAGAGTGCTGACTGTGAGTGGACACTGGGTTTAACCCTGAGAGTGCCGACTGTGAGTGGACACTGGGTTTAACCCTGAGAGTGTTCACTTTGAGTGGACACTGGGTTTAACCCTGACAATGCTGACTGTGACCGGAGACTGGATTTAACCCTGAGAGTGTTGACTGTGAGTGGACACTGGATTTAACCATGAGCGTGCTGACTGTGACCGGACACTGGGCTTAACCCTGAGCGTGCTGACTGTGACCGGACACTGGGTTTAACCCTGAGAGTGCTGACTGTGAGTGGACACTGGGTTTAACCCTGAGAGTGCTGACTGTGACCGGACACTGGGTTTAACCCTGAGAGTGTTGACTGTGACCGGACACTGGATTTAACCCTGAGAGTGCTGACTGTGACCGGACACTGGGCTTAACCCTGAGCGTGCTGACTGTGACCGGACACTGGGTTTAACCCTGAGAGTGCTGACTGTGAGTGGACACTGGGTTTAACCCTGAGAGTGCTGACTGTGAGTGGACACTGGGTTTAACCCTGAGAGTGCCGACTGTGACCGGACACTGGATTTAACCATGAGCGTGCTGACTGTGAGTGGACACTGGACTTAACCCTGAGAGTGTTGACTGTGACCGGACAATGGGCTTAACCCTGAGCGTGCTGACTGTGACCGGACACTGGGTTTAACCCTGAGAGTGCTGACTGTGAGTGGACACTGGGTTTAACCCTGAGAGTGCTGACTGTGACTGGACACTGGGTTTATCCCTGAGAGTGCTGGCTGTGAGTGGTCACTGGATTTAACCCTGAAAGTGCTGACTGACCGGACACTGGGTTTAACCCTGAGAGTGCTGACTGTGACTGGACACTGGGTATAACCCTGAGAGTGCTGACTGTGACCGGACACTGGGTTTAACCCGGACAGTGTTGACTGTGAGTGGACACTGGGTTTAACCCTGAGAGTGTTGACTGTAACCGGACACTGGATTTAACCCTGAGTGTTGACTATGATCGGACACTGGGTTTAACCCTGAGAGTGCTGACTGTGAGTGGACACTGGGCTTAACCCTGAGAATGCTGACTGTGAGTGGACACTGGGTTTAACCCTGAGAGTGCTGACTGTGAGTGGACACTGAGTTTAACCCTGAGAGTCTTGACTGTGACCGGACACTGGTCTTAACCCTGAGACTGCTGACTGTGAGTGGACACTGGCCTTAACCCTGCGAGTGCTGACTGTGAGTGGACACTGCGCTTAACCGAGAGTGCCGACTGTGACTGTACACTAGGCTTAACCCTAAGAGTGCTGACTGTGAGTGGACACTGGGCTTAACCCTGAGAGTGTTGACTGTGATCGGACACTGGTCTTAACCCTGAGAGTGCTGACTGTGAGTGGACACTGGGTTTAACCCTAAGAATGCTGACTGTGAGTGGACACTAGGCTTTACCCTGAGAGTGTTGACTGTGATCGGACACTGGTCTTAACCCTGACAGTGTTGACTGTGAGTGGACACTGAATTTAAACCTGAGAGTGCTGACAGTGAGTGGATACTGGGTTTAACCCTGAGAGTGTTGACTGTGAGTGGACATTGGGTTGAACCCTGAGAGTGCTGACTGTGAGTGGACACTGGATTTAACCCTGAGAGTGCTGACTGTGAATGGACACTGGGCTTAACACTGAGAGTGCAGACTGTGACCGGACACTGGATTTAACCATGAGCGTGCTGACTGTGAGTGGACACTGGACTTAACCCTGAGAGTGTTGACTGTGACCGGACAATGGGCTTAACCCTGAGCGTGCTGACTGTGACCGGACACTGGGTTTAACCCTGAGAGTGCTGACTGTGAGTGGACACTGGGTTTAACCCTGAGAGTGCTGACTGTGACTGGACACTGGGTTTATCCCTGAGAGTGCTGGCTGTGAGTGGTCACTGGATTTAACCCTGAAAGTGCTGACTGACCGGACACTGGGTTTAACCCTGAGAGTGCTGACTGTGACTGGACACTGGGTATAACCCTGAGAGTGCTGACTGTGACCGGACACTGGGTTTAACCCGGACAGTGTTGACTGTGAGTGGACACTGGGTTTAACCCTGAGAGTGTTGACTGTAACCGGACACTGGATTTAACCCTGAGTGTTGACTATGATCGGACACTGGGTTTAACCCTGAGAGTGCTGACTGTGAGTGGACACTGGGCTTAACCCTGAGAATGCTGACTGTGAGTGGACACTGGGTTTAACCCTGAGAGTGCTGACTGTGAGTGGACACTGAGTTTAACCCTGAGAGTCTTGACTGTGACCGGACACTGGTCTTAACCCTGAGACTGCTGACTGTGAGTGGACACTGGCCTTAACCCTGCGAGTGCTGACTGTGAGTGGACACTGCGCTTAACCGAGAGTGCCGACTGTGACTGTACACTAGGCTTAACCCTAAGAGTGCTGACTGTGAGTGGACACTGGGCTTAACCCTGAGAGTGTTGACTGTGATCGGACACTGGTCTTAACCCTGAGAGTGCTGACTGTGAGTGGACACTGGGTTTAACCCTAAGAATGCTGACTGTGAGTGGACACTAGGCTTTACCCTGAGAGTGTTGACTGTGATCGGACACTGGTCTTAACCCTGACAGTGTTGACTGTGAGTGGACACTGAATTTAAACCTGAGAGTGCTGACAGTGAGTGGATACTGGGTTTAACCCTGAGAGTGTTGACTGTGAGTGGACATTGGGTTGAACCCTGAGAGTGCTGACTGTGAGTGGACACTGGATTTAACCCTGAGAGTGCTGACTGTGAATGGACACTGGGCTTAACACTGAGAGTGCAGACTGTGACCGGACACTGGGTTTAACCCTGAGAGTGTTGACTGTGAGTGGACACTGGGTTTAACCCTGAGAGTGCCGACTGTGAGTGGACATTGGGTTTAACCCTGAGAGTGCTGACTGTGAGTGGACACTGGATTTAACCCTGAGTGTGCTGACTGTGAATGGACACTGGGCTTAACACTGAGAGTGCAGACTGTGACCGGACACTGGGTTTATCCCTGAGAGTGTTGACTGTGAGTGAACACTGGGTTTAACCCTGAGAGTGCTGACTGTGACTGGACACTGGGTTTATCCCTGAGAGTGCTGGCTGTGAGTGGACACTGGATTTTACCCTGAGAGTGTTGACTGTGACCGGAGACTGGATTTAACCCTGAGAGTGTGACTGTGAGTGGACACTGGGCTTAACCCTGAGAGTGCTGACTGTGACTGGACACTGGGTACCACCCTGAGAGTGTTGACTGTGAGTGGACACTGGGCTTAACCTGAGAGTGTTGAATGTGAGTGGACACTGGGCTTAACCCTGAGAGTGCTGACTGCGAGTGGACACTGGGTTTAACCCTGAGAGTGCTGACTGTGAGTGGACACTGGGCTTAACCCTGAGAGTGCTGACTGTGAGTGGACACTGGGCTTAACCCTGAGAGTGTTGACTGTGACCAGTCACTGGGCTTAACCCTGAGAGTGTTGACTGTGACCAGTCACTGGGCTTAACCCTGAGAGTTCTGACTGTGACCAGTCACTGGGCTTAATCCTGAGAGTGTTGACTGTGAGTGGACACTGGGCTTAACCCTGAAAGTGCTGACAGTGAGTGGACACTGGGTTTAACCCTGAGAGTGCCGACTGTGAGTGGACACTGGGTTTAACCCTGAGAGTGTTCACTTTGAGTGGACACTGGGTTTAACCCTGACAATGCTGACTGTGACCGGAGACTGGATTTAACCCTGAGAGTGTTGACTGTGAGTGGACACTGGATTTAACCATGAGCGTGCTGACTGTGACCGGACACTGGGCTTAACCCTGAGCGTGCTGACTGTGACCGGACACTGGGTTTAACCCTGAGAGTGCTGACTGTGAGTGGACACTGGGTTTAACCCTGAGAGTGCTAACTGTGACCGGACACTGGGTTTAACCCTGAGAGTGTTGACTGTGAGTGGACACTGGACTTAACCCTGAGAGTGTTGACTGTGACCGGACACTGGATTTAACCCTGAGAGTGCTGACTGTGACCGGACACTGGGCTTAACCCTGAGCGTGCTGACTGTGACCGGACACTGGGTTTAACCCTGAGAGTGCTGTCTGTGAGTGGACACTGGGTTTAACCCTGAGAGTGCTGACTGTGACCAGACACTGGGTTTAACCCTGAGAGTGTTGACTGTGAGTGGACACTGGGTTTAACCCTGAGAGTGCCGACTGTGACCGGACACTGGATTTAACCCTGAGAGTGTTGACTGTGAGTGGACACTGGATTTAACCATGAGCGTGCTGACTGTGACCGGACACTGGGCTTAACCCTGAGCGTGCTGACTGTGACCGGACACTGGGTTTAACCCTGAGAGTGCTGACTGTGAGTGGACACTGGGTTTAACCCTGAGAGTGCTAACTGTGACCGGACACTGGGTTTAACCCTGAGAGTGTTGACTGTGAGTGGACACTGGACTTAACCCTGAGAGTGTTGACTGTGACCGGACACTGGATTTAACCCTGAGAGTGCTGACTGTGACCGGACACTGGGCTTAACCCTGAGCGTGCTGACTGTGACCGGACACTGGGTTTAACCCTGAGAGTGCTGTCTGTGAGTGGACACTGGGTTTAACCCTGAGAGTGCTGACTGTGACCAGACACTGGGTTTAACCCTGAGAGTGTTGACTGTGAGTGGACACTGGGTTTAACCCTGAGAGTGCCGACTGTGACCGGACACTGGATTTAACCATGAGCGTGCTGACTGTGAGTGGACACTGGACTTAACCCTGAGAGTGTTGACTGTGACCGGACAATGGGCTTAACCCTGAGCGTGCTGACTGTGACCGGACACTGGGTTTAACCCTGAGAGTGCTGACTGTGAGTGGACACTGGGTTTAACCCTGAGAGTGCTGACTGTGACTGGACACTGGGTTTATCCCTGAGAGTGCTGGCTGTGAGTGGACACTGGATTTAACCCTGAAAGTGCTGACTGACCGGACACTGGGTTTAACCCTGAGAGTGCTGACTGTGACTGGACACTGGGTATAACCCTGAGAGTGCTGACTGTGACCGGACACTGGGTTTAACCCGGACAGTGTTGACTGTGAGTGGACACTGGGTTTAAACCTGAGAGTGCTGACTGTGACCGGACACTGGATTTAACCCTGAGTGTTGACTATGATCGGACACTGGGTTTAACCCTGAGAGTGCTGACTGTGAGTGGACACTGGGCTTAACCCTGAGAATGCTGACTGTGAGTGGACACTGGGTTTAACCCTGAGAGTGCTGACTGTGAGTGGACACTGAGTTTAACCCTGAGAGTCTTGACTGTGACCGGACACTGGTCTTAACCCCGAGAGTGTTGACTGTGAGTGGACACTTGCCTTAACCCTGCGAGTGCTGACTGTGAGTGGACACTGCGCTTAACCGAGAGTGCTGACTGTGACTGTACACTAGGCTTAACCCTAAGAGTTATTGACTGTGATCGGACACTGGTCTTAACCCTGAGAGTGCTGACTGTGAGTGGACACTGGGTTTAACCCTAAGAGTGCTGACTGTGAGTGGACACTAGGCTTTACCCTGAGAGTGTTGACTGTGATCGGACACTGGTCTTAACCCTGACAGTGTTGACTGTGAGTGGACACTGAATTTAAACCTGAGAGTGCTGACAGTGAGTGAATACTGGGTTTAACCTTGAGAGTGTTGACTGTGAGCGGACACTGTGTTTAACCCTGAGAGTGCCGACTGTGAGTGGACATTGGGTTTAACCCTGAGAGTGCTGACTGTGAGTGGACACTGGATTTAACCCTGGGAGTGCTGACTGTGAATGGACACTGGGCTTAACACTGAGAGTGCAGACTGTGACCGGACACTGGATTTAACGCTGAGAGTGTTGACTGTGAGTGGACACTGGGTTTAACCCTGAGAGTGCTGACTGTGAGTGGACACTGGGTTTATCCCTGAGAGTGCAGGCTGTGAGTGGACACTGGATTTTACCCTGAGAGTGTTGACTGTGACCGGAGACTGGATTTAACCCTGAGAGTGCTGACTGTGAGTGGACACTGGATAGAAGCCTGAGAGCGTTCACTGGGACGGGACACTGGATTTAACCCTGAGGCTGCTGACTGTGACGGGACACTTGGTTTAACCCTTAGAGTGTTGACTGTGACCGGACACTGGGTTTAACCCTGAGACTGCTACTGTGACCGGACACTGGGTTTAACCCTGAGAGTGCTGACTGTGAGTGGACACTGGGCACCACCCTGAGAGTGTTGACTGTGAGTGGACACTGGGCTTAATCCTGAGAGTGTTGAAGGTGACCCGACACTGGGCTTAACCCTGAGAGTGTTGACTGTGAGTGGACACTGGGCTTAACCCTGAGAGTGCTGACTGTGACCGGACACTGGATTTAACCCTGAGAGTGTTGACTATGATCGGACACTGGGTTTAACCCTGAGAGTGCTGACTGTGAGTGGACACTGGGCTTAACCCTGAGAGTGCTGACTTTGAGTGGACACTGGGTTTATCACTGAGAGTGCTGACTGTGAGTGGACACTGGGTTTAACCCTGAGAGTGTTGACTGTGAGCGTACACTGGGCTTAACCCTGAGAGTGTTGATTGTGACCAGTCACTGGGCTTAATCCTGAGAGTGTTGACTGTGAGTGGACACTGGGCTTAACCCTCAAAGTGCTGACTGTGAGTGGACACTGGGTTTAACCCTGAGAGTGCTGACTGTGAGTGGACACTGGGCTTAACCCTGAGAGTGCTGACAGTGAGTGGACACTGGGTTTCACCCTGAGAGTGCTAACTGTGAGTGGACACTGGGTTTAACACTGAGAGTGCTGGCTGTGAGTGGACACTGGATTTAACCCTGAAAGTGCTGACTGTGACCGGACACTGGGTTTAACCCGGAGAGTGTTGACTGTGAGTGGACACTGGGCTGAAACCTGAGAGTGCTGACTGTGACCGGACACTGGATTTAACCCTGAGAGTGCTGACTGTGAGTGGACACTGGGATTAACCCTGAGAGTCTTGACTGTGACCGGACACTGGCCTTAACCCTGAGAGTGCTGACTGTGAGTGGACACTGCGCTTAACCGAGAGTGCTGACTGTGACTGGACACTAGGCTTAACCTTGAGAGTGCTGACTGTGAGTGCACACTGGGCTTAACCCTGAGAGTGTTGACTGTGACCGGACACTGGGTTTAACCCTGAGAGTGCTGACTGTGAGTGGACACTGGGTTTAACCCTAAGAGTGCTGGCTGTGAGTGGACACTGGGTTTAACCCTGAGAGTGCTGACTGTGAGTGGACACTGGGTTTAACACTGAGAGTGCAGGATGTGAGTGGACACTGGATTTAACCCGGAAAGTGCTGACTGACCGGACACTGGGTTTAACCCTGAGAGTGCTGACTGTGACCGGACACTTGGTATAACCCTGAGAGTGCTGACTGTGACCGGACACTGGGTTTAACCCGGGAGTGTTGACTGTGAGTGGACACTGGCCTTAAACCTGAGAGTGCTGACTGTGACCGGACACTGGATTTAACCCTGAGAGTGCTGACTGTGAGTGGACACTGGGATTAACCCTGAGAGTCTTGACTGTGACCGGACACTGGCCTTAACCCTGAGAGTGCTGACTGTGAGTGGACACTGCGCTTAACCGAGAGTGCTGACTGTGAGTGGACACTGGGTTTAACCCTGAGAGTGCTGACTGTGACTGGACACTGGGTTTATCCCTGAGAGTGCTGGCTGTGAGTGGACTGGATTTAACCCTGAAAGTGCTGACTGACCGGACACTGGGTTTAACCCTGAGAGTGCTGACTGTGACTGGACACTGGGTATAACCCTGAGAGTGCTGACTGTGACCGGACACTGGGTTTAACCCGGACAGTGTTGACTGTGAGTGGACACTGGGTTTAAACCTGAGAGTGCTGACTGTGACCGGACACTGGATTTAACCCTGAGTGTTGACTATGATCGGACACTGGGTTTAACCCTGAGAGTGCTGACTGTGAGTGGACACTGGGCTTAACCCTGAGAATGCTGACTGTGAGTGGACACTGGGTTTAACCCTGAGAGTGCTGACTGTGAGTGGACACTGAGTTTAACCCTGAGAGTCTTGACTGTGACCGGACACTGGTCTTAACCCTGAGAGTGCTGACTGTGAGTGGACACTGGCCTTAACCCTGCGAGTGCTGACTGGGAGTGGACACTGCGCTTAACCGAGAGTGCTGACTGTGACTGTACACTAGGCTTAACCCTAAGAGTGCTGACTGTGAGTGGACACTGGGCTTAACCCTGAGAGTGTTGACTGTGATCGGACAGTGGTCTTAACCCTGAGAGTGCTGACTGTGAGTGGACACTGGGTTTAACCCTAAGAGTGCTGACTGTGAGTGGACACTAGGCTTTACCCTGAGAGTGTTGACTGTGATCGGACACTGGTCTTAACCCTGACAGTGTTGACTGTGAGTGGACACTGAATTTAAACCTGAGAGTGCTGACAGTGAGTGAATACTGGGTTTAACCCTGAGAGTGTTGACTGTGACCGGACACTGTGTTTAACCCTGAGAGTGCCGACTGTGAGTGGACATTGGGTTTAACCCTGAGAGTGCTGACTGTGAGTGGACACTGGATTTAACCCTGAGAGTGCTGACTGTGAATGGACACTGGGCTTAACACTGAGAGTGCAGACTGTGACCGGACACTGGGTTTAACCCTGAGAGTGTTGACTGTGAGTGGACACTGGGTTTAACCCTGAGAGTGCTGACTGTGACTGGACACTGGGTTTATCCCTGAGAGTGCAGGCTGTGAGTGGACACTGGATTTTACCCTGAGAGCGTTCACTGGGACGGGACACTGGATTTAACCCTGAGGGTGCTGACTGTGACGGGACACTTGGTTTAACCCTTAGAGTGTTGACTGTGACCGGACACTGGGTTTAACCCTGAGACTGCTACTGTGACCGGACACTGGGTTTAACCCTGAGAGTGCTGACTGTGAGTGGACACTGGGTACCACCCTGACAGTGTTGACTGTGAGTGGACACTGGGCTTAATCCTGAGAGTGTTGAAGGTGACCCGACACTGGGCTTAACCCTGAGAGTGTTGACTGTGAGTGGACACTGGGCTTAACCCTGAGAGTGCTGACTGTGACCGGACTCTGGATTTAACCCTGAGAGTGTTGACTATGATCGGACACTGGGTTTAACCCTGAGAGTGCTGACTGTGAGTGGACACTGGGCTTAACCCTGAGAGTGCTGACTGTGAGTGGACACTGGGTTTATCACTGAGAGTGCTGACTGTGAGTGGACACTGGGTTTAACCCTGAGAGTGTTGACTGTGAGCGTACACTGGGCTTAACCCTGAGAGTGTTGACTGTGACCAGTCACTGGGCTTAATCCTGAGAGTGTTGACTGTGAGTGGACACTGGGCTTAACCCTGAAAGTGCTGACTGTGAGTGGACACTGGGTTTAACCCTGAGAGTGCTGACTGTGAGTGGACACTGGGCTTAACCCTGAGAGTGCTGACTGTGAGTGGACACTGGGTTTCACCCTGAGAGTGCTAACTGTGAGTGGACACTGGGTTTAACACTGAGAGTGCTGGCTGTGAGTGGACACTGGATTTAACCCTGAAAGTGCTGACTGACCGGACACTGGGTTTAACCCTGAGAGTGCTGACTGTGACCGGACACTGGGTATAACCATGAGAGTGCTGACTGTGACCGGACACTGGGTTTAACCCGGAGAGTGTTGACTGTGAGTGGACACTGGGCTGAAACCTGAGAGTGCTGACTGTGACCGGACACTGGATTTAACCCTGAGAGTGCTGACTGTGAGTGGACACTGGGATGAACCCTGAGAGTCTTGACTGTGAGTGCACACTGGGCTTAACCCTGAGAGTGTTGACTGTGACCGGACACTGGGTTTAACCCTGAGAGTGCTGACTGTGAGTGGACACTGGGTTTAACCCTAAGAGTGCTGGCTGTGAGTGGACACTGGGTTTAACCCTAAGAGTGCTGACTGTGAGTGGACACTGCGCTTAACCGAGAGTGCTGACTGTGACTGGACACTAGGCTTAACCTTGAGAGTGCTGACTGTGAGTGCACACTGGGCTTAACCCTGAGAGTGTTGACTGTGACCGGACACTGGGTTTAACCCTGAGAGTGCTGACTGTGAGTGGACACTGGGTTTAACCCTAAGAGTGCTGGCTGTGAGTGGACACTGGGTTTAACCCTGAGAGTGCTGACTGTGAGTGGACACTGGGTTTAACCCTGAGAGTGCTGACTGTGAGTGGACACTGGGTTTAACACTGAGAGTGCAGGCTGTTAGTGGACACTGGATTTAACCCGGAAAGTGCTGACTGACCGGACACTGGGTTTAACCCTGAGAGTGCTGACTGTGAGTGGACACTGGGTTTAACCCTAAGAGTGCTGGCTGTGAGTGGACACTGGGTTTAACCCTGAGAGTGCTGACTGTGAGTGGACACTGGGTTTAACCCTGAGAGTGCTGACTGTGAGTGGACACTGGGTTTAACACTGAGAGTGCAGGCTGTGAGTGGACACAGGATTTAACCCGGAAAGTGCTGACTGACCGGACACTGGGTTTAACCCTGAGAGTGCTGACTGTGACCGGACACTTGGTATAACCCTGAGAGTGCTGACTGTGACTGGACACTGGGTTTAACCCGGGAGTGTTGACTGTGAGTGGACACTGGCCTTAAACCTGAGAGTGCTGACTGTGACCGGACACTGGATTTAACCCTGAGAGTGCTGACTGTGAGTGGACACTGGGATTAACCCTGAGAGTCTTGACTGTGACCGGACACTGGCGTTAACCCTGAGAGTGCTGACTGTGAGTGGACACTGCGCTTAACCGAGAGTGCTGACTGTGAGTGGACACTGGTTTTAACCCTGAGAGTGCTGACTGTGACTGGACACTGGGTTTATCCCTGAGAGTGCTGGCTGTTAGTGGACACTGGATTGAACCCTGAAAGTGCTGACTGACCGGACACTGGGTTTAACCCTGAGAGTGCTGACTGTGACTGGACACTGGTTATAACCCTGAGAGTGCTGACTGTGACCGGACACTGGGTTTAACCCGGACAGTGTTGACTGTGAGTGGACACTGGGTTTAAACCTGAGAGTGCTGACTGTGACCGGACACTGGATTTAACCCTGAGTGTTGACTATGATCGGACACTGGGTTTAAACCTGAGAGTGCTGACTGTGAGTGGACACTGGGCTTAACCCTGAGAATGCTGACTGTGAGTGGACACTGGGTTTAACCCTGAGAGTGCTGACTGTGAGTGGACACTGAGTTTAACCCTGAGAGTCTTGACTGTGACCGGACACTGGTCTTAACCCTGAGAGTGCTGACTGTGAGTGGACACTGGCCTTAACCCTGCGAGTGCTGACTGTGAGTGGACACTGCGCTTAACCGAGAGTGCTGACTGTGACTGTACACTAGGCTTAACCCTAAGAGTGCTGACTGTGAGTGGACACTGGGCTTAACCCTGAGAGTGTTGACTGTGATCGGACACTGGTCTTAACCCTGAGAGTGCTGACTGTGAGTGGACACTGGGTTTAACCCTAAGAGTGCTGACTGTGAGTGGACACTAGGCTTTACCCTGAGAGTGTTGACTGTGATCGGACACTGGTCTTAACCCTGACAGTGTTGACTGTGAGTGGACACTGAATTTAAACCTGAGAGTGCTGACAGTGAGTGAATACTGGGTTTAACCCTGAGAGTGTTGACTGTGACCGGACACTGTGTTTAACCCTGAGAGTGCCGACTGTGAGTGGACATTGGGTTTAACCCTGAGAGTGCTGACTGTGAGTGGACACTGGATTTAACCCTGAGAGTGCTGACTGTGAATGGACACTGGGTTTAACCCTGAGAGTGCTGACTGTGACTGGACACTGGGTTTATCCCTGAGAGTGCAGGCTGTGAGTGGACACTGGATTTTACCCTGAGAGTGTTGACTGTGACCGGAGACTGGATTTAACCCTGAGAGTGCTGACTGTGAGTGGACACTGGATAGAAGCCTGAGAGCGTTCACTGGGACGGGACACTGGATTTAACCCTGAGGGTGCTGACTGTGACGGGACACTTGGTTTAACCCTTAGAGTGTTGACTGTGACCGGACACTGGGTACCACCCTGAGAGTGTTGACTGTGAGTGGACACTGGGCTTAATCCTGAGAGTGTTGAAGGTGACCCAACACTGGATTTAACCCTGAGAGTGTTGACTATGATCGGACACTGGGTTTAACCCTGAGAGTGCTGACTGTGAGTGGACACTGGGCTTAACCCTGCGAGTGCTGACTGTGAGTGGACACTGGGTTTATCACTGAGAGTGCTGACTGTGAGTGGACACTGGGTTTAACCCTGAGAGTGTTGACTGTGAGCGTACACTGGGCTTAACCCTGAGAGTGTTGACTGTGACCAGTCACTGGGCTTAATCCTGAGAGTGTTGACTGTGAGTGGACACTGGGCTTAACCCTGAAAGTGCTGACTGTGAGTGGACACTGGGTTTAACCCTGAGAGTGCTGACTGTGAGTGGACACTGGGCTTAACCCTGAGAGTGCTGACTGTGAGTGGACACTGGGTTTCACCCTGAGAGTGCTAACTGTGAGTGGACACTGGGTTTAACACTGAGAGTGCTGGCTGTGAGTGGACACTGGATTTAACCCTGAAAGTGCTGACTGACCGGACACTGGGTTTAACCCTGAGAGTGCTGACTGTGACCGGACACTGGGTATAACCCTGAGAGTGCTGACTGTGACCGGACACTGGGTTTAACCCGGAGAGTGTTGACTGTGAGTGGACACTGGGCTGAAACCTGAGAGTGCTGACTGTGACCGGACACTGGATTTAACCCTGAGAGTGCTGACTGTGAGTGGACACTGGGATTAACCCTGAGAGTCTTGACTGTGACCGGACACTGGCCTTAACCCTGAGAGTGCTGACTGTGAGTGGACACTGCGCTTAACCGAGAGTGCTGACTGTGACTGGACACTAGGCTTAACCTTGAGAGTGCTGACTGTGAGTGCACACTGGGCTTAACCCTGAGAGTGTTGACTGTGACCGGACACTGGGTTTAACCCTGAGAGTGCTGACTGTGAGTGGACACTGGGTTTAACCCTAAGAGTGCTGGCTGTGAGTGGACACTGGGTTTAACCCTGAGAGTGCTGACTGTGAGTGGACACTGGGTTTAACCCTGAGAGTGCTGACTGTGAGTGGACACTGGGTTTAACACTGAGAGTGCAGGCTGTGAGTGGACACTGGATTTAACCCGGAAAGTGCTGACTGACCGGACACTGGGTTTAACCCTGAGAGTGCTGACTGTGACCGGACACTTGGTATAACCCTGAGAGTGCTGACTGTGACCGGACACTGGGTTTAACCCGGGAGTGTTGACTGTGAGTGGACACTGGCCTTAAACCTGAGAGTGCTGACTGTGACCGGACACTGGATTTAACCCTGAGAGTGCTGACTGTGAGTGGACACTGGGATTAACCCTGGGAGTCTTGACTGTGACCGGACACTGGCATTAACCCTGAGAGTGCTGACTGTGAGTGGACACTGCGCTTAACCGAGAGTGCTGACTGTGACTGGACACTAGGCTTAACCCTGAGAGTGCTGACTGTGGGTGGACACTTGCCTTAACCCTGAGAGTGCTGACTGTGAGTGGACACTGGGTTTAACCCTGAGAGTGCTGACTGTGAGAGAACACTGGGTTTAACCCTGAGAGTGTTGACTGTGAGTAGACACTGGGCTTAACCCTGAGAGTGCTGACTCTGAGTGGACACTGGGCTTAACCCTGAGCGTGTTGACTGTGACTGGACACTGGGTTTAACCCTGAGAGTGCTGACTGTAAGTGGACACTGGGTTTAACCCTGACATTGCTGGCTGTGAGTGGACACTGGGTTTACCCCTGAGAGTGTTGACTGTGACCGGACAATGGGCTTAAACCTGACAGTGCTGACTCTGAGTGGACACTGGGCTTAACCCTGAGAGTGTTGACTGTGAGTGGACACAGGGTTTAACCCTGAGATTGCTGACTGTGAGTGGACACTGGGTTTAACACTGAGAGTGCTGGCTGTGACCGGACACTGTGTTTAACCCTGAGAGTGCCGACTGTGAGTGGACATTGGGTTTAACCCTGAGAGTGCTGACTGTGAGTGGACACTGGATTTAACCCTGAGAGTGCTGACTGTGAATGGACACTGGGCTTAACACTGAGAGTGCAGACTGTGACCGGACACTGGGTTTAACCCTGAGAGTGTTGACTGTGAGTGGACACTGGGTTTAACCCTGAGAGTGCTGACTGTGACTGGACACTGGGTTTATCCCTGAGAGTGCAGGCTGTGAGTGGACACTGGATTTTACCCTGAGAGTGTTGACTGTGACCGGAGACTGGATTTAACCCTGAGAGTGCTGACTGTGAGTGGACACTGGATAGAAGCCTGAGAGCGTTCACTGGGACGGGACACTGGATTTAACCCTGAGGGTGCTGACTGTGACGGGACACTTGGTTTAACCCTTAGAGTGTTGACTGTGACCGGACACTGGGTACCACCCTGAGAGTGTTGACTGTGAGTGGACACTGGGCTTAATCCTGAGAGTGTTGAAGGTGACCCGACACTGGATTTAACCCTGAGAGTGTTGACTATGATCGGACACTGGGTTTAACCCTGAGAGTGCTGACTGTGAGTGGACACTGGGCTTAACCCTGAGAGTGCTGACTGTGAGTGGACACTGGGTTTATCACTGAGAGTGCTGACTGTGAGTGGACACTGGGTTTAACCCTGAGAGTGTTGACTGTGAGCGTACACTGGGCTTAACCCTGAGAGTGTTGACTGTGACCAGTCACTGGGCTTAATCCTGAGAGTGTTGACTGTGAGTGGACACTGGGCTTAACCCTGAAAGTGCTGACTGTGAGTGGACACTGGGTTTAACCCTGAGAGTGCTGACTGTGAGTGGACACTGGGCTTAACCATGAGAGTGCTGACTGTGAGTGGACACTGGGTTTCACCCTGAGAGTGCTAACTGTGAGTGGACACTGGGTTTAACACTGAGAGTGCTGGCTGTGAGTGGACACTGGATTTAACCCTGAAAGTACTGACTGACCGGACACTGGGTTTAACCCTGAGAGTGCTGACTGTGACCGGACACTGGGTATAACCGTGAGAGTGCTGACTGTGACCGGACACTGGGTTTAACCCTGAGCGTGTTGACTGTGACTGGACACTGGGTTTAACCCTGAGAGTGCTGACTGTAAGTGGACACTGGGTTTAACCCTGACATTGCTGGCTGTGAGTGGACACTGGGTTTACCCCTGAGAGTGTTGACTGTGACCGGACAATGGGCTTAAACCTGACAGTGCTGACTCTGAGTGGAGACTGGGCTTAACCCTGAGAGTGTTGACTGTGAGTGGACACAGGGTTTAACCCTGAGATTGCTGACTGTGAGTGGACACTTGTCTTTACCCTTAGAGTGTTGACTGTGACCGGACACTGGGCTTAACCCTGGGAGTGTTGACTGTGAGTGGACACTGGATTTAACCCTGAGAGTGCTGACTGTGACTGGACACTGGGTTTAACCCTGAGAGTGTAGACGGTGACCGGACACTGGGTTTAACCCTAAGAGTGCTGACTGTGAGGGGACACTGGATTTAACCCTGAGAGTGCTGACTGTGAGGGGACACTGGGTTTAACCCTGAGAGTGTTGACTGTGATCGGACATTGAGGTTAAAACTGAGAGTGCTGACTATGAGTGGACAATAGGCTTAACCCTGAGAGTGTTGACTGTGATCGGACACTGGTCTTAACCCTGACAGTGTTGACTGTGAGTGGACACTGGATTTAACCCTGAGACTGCTGACAGTGAGTGGATACTGGGTTTAACCCTGAGAGTGTTGACTGTGACCGGACACTGTGTTTAACCCTGAGAGTGCTGACTGTGAGTGGACATTGGGTTTAACCCTGAGAGTGCTGACTGTGAGTGGACACTGGATTTAACCGTGAGAGTGCTGACTGTGAATGGACACTGGGTTTATCCCTGAGAGTGCTGGCTGTGAGTGGACACTGGATTTATCCTGAGAGTGTTGACTGTGACCGGAGACTGGATTTAACCCTGAGAGTGCTGACTGTGAGTGGACACTGGATAGAAGCCTGAGAGCGTTCACAGTGACGGGACACTGGATTTAACCCTGAGGGTGCTGACTGTGACGGGACACTTGGTTTAACCCTGAGAGTGTTGACTGTGACCGGACACTGGGTTTAACCCTGAGAGTGCTGACTGGGAGTGGACACTGGGTACCACCCTGAGAGTGTTGACTGTGAGTGGACACTGGGTACCACCCTGAGAGTGTTGACTGTGAGTGGACACTGGGCTTAACCCTGAGAGTGTTGACTGTGAGTGGACACTGGGCTTAACCCTGAGAGTGCTGACTGTGACCGGACACTGGATTTAACCCTGAGAGTGTTGACTATGATCGGACTCTGGGTTTAACCCTGAGAGTGCTGAATGTGAGTGGACACTGGGCTAAACCCTGAGAGTGCTGACTGTGAGTGGACACTGGGTTTAACACTGAGAGTGCTGACTGTGAGTGGACACTGGGTTTAACCCTGAGAGTGTTGACTGTGAGCGGACACTGGGCTTAATCCTGAGAGTGCTGACGGTGAGTGGACACTGGGCCTAACCCTGAGAGTGCTGACTGTGAGTGGACACTGGGTTTCACCCTGAGAGTGCTGACTGTGAGTGGACACTGGGTTTAACACTGAGAGTGCCGACTGTGACCGGACACTGGATTTAACCCTGAGAGTGCTGACTGTGACCGGACACTGGGTTTAACCCTGAGAGTGTTGACTGTGAGTGGACACTGGGCTTAACCCTGAGAGTGCTGACTGTGACCGGACACTGGGTTTAACACTGAGTGTGCTGCCTGTGAGTGGACACTGGGTTTAACCCTGAGAGTGTTGACTGTGAGTGGACACTGGGCTTAACCCTGAGAGTGCTGACTGTGACCGGACACTGGGTTTAACACTGAGAGTGCTGACTGTGAGTGGACACTGGGTTTAACCCTGAGAATGTTGACTGTGAGCGGACACTGGGCTTAACCCTGAGAGTGTTGACTGTGACCGGTCACTGGGCTTAATCCTGAGAGTGTTGACTGTGATCGGACACTGGTCTTAACCCTGACAGTGTTGACTGTGAGTGGACACTGGATTTAACCCTGAGAGTGCTGACAGTGAGTGGACACGGGGTTTAACCCTGAGAGTGTTGACTGTGAGCGGACACTGGGATTAACCCTGAGAGTGTTGACTGTGACCGGACACTGGGCTTAACCCTGAGAGTGCTGACTATGAGTGGACACTGGGCTTAACCCTGAGAGTGTTGACTGTGATCGGACACTGGTCTTAACCCTGACAGTGTTGACTGTGAGTGGACACTGGATTTAACCCTGAGAGTGCTGACAGTGAGTGGATACTGGGTTTAACCCTGAGAGTGTTGACTGTGACCGGACACTGTGTTTAACCCTGAGAGTGCTGACTGTGAGTGGACATTGGGTTTAACCCTGAGAGTGCTGACTGTGAGTGGACACTGGGTTTAACCCTGAGAGTGCTGACTGTGAATGGACACTGGGCATAACCCTGAGAGTGCAGACTGTGACCGGACACTGTGTTTAACCCTGAGAGTGTTGACTGTGAGTGGACACTGGGTTTAACCCTGAGAGTGCTGACTGTGACTGGACACTGGGTTTATCCCTGAGAGTGCTGACTGTGAGTGGACACTGGATTTATCCTGAGAGTGTTGACTGTGACCGGAGACTGGATTTAACCCTGAGAGTGCTGACTGTGAGTGGACACTGGATAGAAGCCTGAGAGCGTTCACAGTGACGGGACACTGGATTTAACCCTGAGGGTGCTGACTGTAACGGGACACTTGGTTTAACCCTGAGAGTGTTGACTGTGACCGGACACTGGGTTTAACCCTGAGACTGCTACTGTGACCGGACACTGGGTTTAACCCTGAGAGTGCTGACTGGGAGTGGACACTGGGTACCACCCTGAGAGTGTTGACTGTGAGTGGACACTGGGCTTAACCCTGAGAGTGTTGACTGTGAGTGGACACTGGGCTTAACCCTGAGAGTGTTGACTGTGAGTGGACACTGGGCTTAATCCTGAGAGTGCTGACTGTGACCGGACACTGGATTTAACCCTGAGAGTGTTGACTATGATCGGACACTGGGTTTAACCCTGAGAGTGCTGACTGTGAGTGGACACTGGGCTAAACCTTGAGAGTGCTGACTGTGAGTGGACACTGGGTTTAACACTGAGAGTGCTGACTGTGAGTGGACACTGGGTTTAACCCTGAGAGTGTTGACTGTGAGCGGACACTGGGCTTAACCCTGAGAGTGTTGACTGTGACCGGTCACTGGGCTTAATCCTGAGAGTGTTGACTGTGAGTGGACACTGGGCTTAACCCTGAGAGTGCTGACTGTGAGTGGACACTGGGTTTAACCCTGAGAGTGCTGACTGTGAGTGGACACTGGGCCTAACCCTGAGAGTGCTCACCGTGAGTGGACACTGGGTTTCACCCTGAGAGTGCTGACTGTGAGTGGACACTGGGTTTAACACTGAGAGTGCCGACTGTGACCGGACACTGGATTTAACCCTGAGAGTGCTGACTGTGAGTGGACACTGGGTTTAACCCTGAGAGTGCTGACTGTGACCGGACACTGGGTTTAACCCTGAGAGTGTTGACTGTGAGTGGACACTGGGCTTAACCCTGAGAGTGCTGACTGTGACCGGACACTGGGTTTAACCCTGAGAGTGTTGACTGTGACCGGACACTGGGCTTAACCCTGAGAGTGTTGACTGTGACCGGACAGTGGGCTTAACCATGAGAGTGTTGACTATGAGTGGGCACTGGGCTTAACCCTGAGAGTGCTGACTGTGAGGAGACACTGGGTTTAACCCTGAGAGTGCTGACTGTGAGTGGACACTGGGTTTAACCCTGAGAGTGTTGACTGTGAGCGGACACTGGGCTTAACCCTGAGAGTGTTGAATGTGACCGGACACTGGGTTTAACCCTGAGAGTGTTGACTGTGAGTGGACACTGGGCTTAACGCAGAGAGTGCTGACTGTGAGTGGACACTGGGCTTAACCCTGAAAGTGCTGACTGTGAGTGGACACTGGGTTTAACCCTGAGAGTGCTGACTGTGAGTGGACACTGGGCTTAACCCTGAGAGTGCTGACTGTGAGTGGACACTGGGTTTCACCCTGAGAGTGCTGACTTTGAGTGGACACTGGGTTTAACACTGAGAGTGCTGGCTGTGAGTGGACACTGGATTTAACCCTGAAAGTGCTGACTGACAGGACACTGGGTTTAACCCTGAGAGTGCTGACTGTGACCGGACACTGGGTATAACCCTGAGAGTGCTGACTGTGACCGGACACTGGGTTTAACCCGGAGAGTGTTGACTGTGAGTGGACACTGGGCTTAAACCTGAGAGTGCTGACTGTGACCGGACACTGGATTTAACCCTGAGAGTGCTGACTGTGAGTGGACACTGGGTTTAACCCTGAGAGTCTTGACTGTGACCGGACACTGGCCTTAACCCTGAGAGTGCTGACTGTGAGTGGACACTGCGCTTAACCGAGAGTGTTGACTGTGACTGGACACTAGGCTTAACCCTGAGAGTGCTGACTGTGAGTGCACGCTGGGCTTAACCCTGAGAGTGTTGACTGTGACCGGACACTGGGTTTAACCCTGAGAGTGCTGACTGTGAGTGGACACTGGGTTTAACCCTAAGAGTGCTGACTGTGAGTGGACACTGGGTTTAACAGAGAGTGCTGACTGTGAGTGGACACTGGATTTAACACTGAGAGTGCTGACTGTGACCGGACACAGGGTTTAACCCTGAGAGTGCTGATTGTGAGTAGACACTGGATTTAACCCTGAGAGTGTTGACTGTGACCGGACACTGGGTTTAACCCTGAGAGTGCTGACTGTGAGTGGACACTTGCCTTAACCCTGAGAGTGCTGACTGTGAGTGGACACTGGGTTTAACCCTGAGAGTGCTGACTGTGAGAGGACACTGGGTTTAACCCTGAGAGTGTTGAATGTGAGTAGACACTGGGCTGAACCCTGAGGGTGCTGACTCTGAGTGGACACTGGGCTTAACCCTGAGCGTGTTGACCGTGACTGGACACTGGGTTTAACCCTGAAAGTGCTGACTGTGACCGGACAATGGGCTTAAACCTGAGAGTGCTGACTCTGAGTGGACTCTGGGCTTAACCCTGAGAGTGCTGACTGTGAGTGGACACTGGATTTAACCCTGAGAGTGTTGACTGTGAGGGGACACTGGGCTTAACCCTGAGAGTGTTGACTGTGACCGGACACTGTGTTTAACCCTGAGAGTACTGACTGTGTGTGGACATTGGGTTTAACCCTGAGAGTGCTGACTGTGAGTGGACAGTGGATTTAACCCTGAGAGTGCTGACTGTGAATGGACACTGGGCTTAACCCTGAGAGTGCAGTCTGTGACCGGACACTGGGTTTAACCCTGAGAGTGTTGACTGTGAGTGGACACTGGGTTTAACACTGAGAGTGCTGACTGTGACAGGACACTGGGTTTATCCCTGAGAGTGCTGGCTGTGAGTGGACACTGGATTTAACCCTGAGAGTGTTGATTGTGACCGGAGACTGGATTTAACCCTGAAAGTGCTGACTGTGAGTGGACACTGGATTTAACCCTGAGAATGTTGACTGTGACGAGACACTGGATTTAACGCTGAGGGTGTTGACTGTGACCGGACACTGGGTTTAACCCTGAGACTGCTACTGTGACCGGACACTGGGTTTAACCCTGAGAGTGCTGACTGTGAGTGGACACTGGGTACCACCCTGAGAGTGTTGACTGTGAGTGGACACTGGGTACCACCCTGAGAGTGTTGACTGTGAGTGGACACTGGGCTTAACCCTGAGAGTGTTGAATGTGACCGGACACTGGGCTTAACCCTGAGAGTGTTGACTGTGAGTGGACGCTGTGCTTAACCCTGAGAGTGCTGACTGTGACCGGACACTGGATTTAACCCTGAGAGTGTTGAAAATGATCGGACACTGGGTTTAACCCTGAGAGTGCTGACTGTGAGTGGACACCCGCCTTAACCCTGAGAGTGCTGACTGTGAGTGGACACTGGGTTTAACCCTGAGAGTGCTGACTGTGAGAGGACACTGGGTTTAACCCTGAGAGTGTTGACTGTGAGTAGGCACTGGGCTTAACCCTGGGAGTGCTGACTGTGAGTGGACACTGGGCTTCACCCTGAGAGTGTTGACTGTGACTGGACACTGGGTTTAACCCTGAGAGTGCCGACTGTGAGTGGACACTGGGTACCACGCTGAGACTGTTGACTGTGAGTGGACACTGGGCTTAACCCTGAGAGTGCTGACAGTGAGTGGATACTGGGTTTAACCCTGAGAGTGTTGACTGTGACCGGACACTGTGTTTAACCCTGAGAGTGCTGACTGTGAGTGGACATTGGGTTTAACCCTGAGAGTGCTGACTGTGAGTGGACACTGGATTTAACCCTGAGAGTGCTGACTGTGAATGGACACTGGGCTTAACCCTGAGAGTGCAGACTGTGACCGGACACTGGGTTTAACCCTGAGAGTGTTGACTGTGAGTGGACACTGGGTTTTACCCTGAGAGTGCTGACTGTGACTGGACACTGGGTTTATCCCTGAGAGTGCTGGCTGTGAGTGGACACTGGATTTAACCCTGAGTGTGTTGACTGTGACCGGAGACTGGATTTAACCCTGAGAGTGCTGACTGTGAGTGGACACTGGATAGAAGCCTGAGAGCTTTCAATGTGACGGGACACTGGATTTAACCCTGAGGGTGCTGACTGTGACGGGACACTTGGTTTAACCCTGAGAGTGTTGACTGTGACCGGACACTGGGTTTAACCCTGAGACTGCTACTGTGACCGGAAACTGGGTTTAACCCTGAGAGTGCTGACTGTGAGTGGACACTGGGCTTAACCCTGAGAGTGCTGACTGTGACCGGACACTGGATTTAACCCTGAGAGTGTTGACTGTGATCGGACTCTGGGTTTAACCCTGAGAGTGCTGACTATGAGTGGACACTGGGCTTAACCCTGAGAGTGCTGACTGTGAATGGACACTGGGTTTAACACTGAGAGTGCTGACTGTGAGTGGACACTGGGTTTAAACCTGAGAGTGTTGACTGTGAGTGGACACTGGATTTAACACTGAGAGTGCTGACTGTGACCGGACACAGGGTTTAACCCTGAGAGTGCTGACTGTGAGTAGACACTGGATTTAACCCTGAGAGTGTTGACTGTGACCGGACACTGGGTTTAACCCTGAGAGTGCTGACTGTGAGTGGACACTGGGTTTCACCCTGAGAGTGCTGACTGTGAGTGGACACTGGGTTTAACACTGAGAGTGCCGACTGTGACCGGACACTGGATTTAGCACTGAGAGTGCCGACTGTGACCAGACACTGGATTTAACCCTGACAGTGTTGACTGTGACCGGACAGTGGATTTAACCCTGAGAGTGCTAACTGTGAGTGGACACTGGATTGAACCCTGAGAGCGTTCACTGTGACGGGACACTGGATTTAACCCTGAGGGTGCTGACTGTGACGGGACACTTGGTTTAACTCTGAGAGTGTTGACTGTGAGGGGACACTGGGCTTAACCCTGAGAGTGTTGACTGTGACCGGACACTGTGTTTAACCCTGAGAGTGCTGACTGTGTGTGGACATTGGGTTTAACCCTGAGAGTGCTGACTGTGAGTGGACAGTGGATTTAACCCTGAGAGTGCTGACTGTGAATGGACACTGGGCTTAACCCTGAGAGTGCAGTCTGTGACCGGACACTGGGTTTAACCCTGAGAGTGTTGACTGTGAGTGGACACTGGGTTTAACACTGAGAGTGCTGACTGTGACAGGACACTGGGTTTATCCCTGAGAGTGCTGGCTGTGAGTGGACACTGGATTTAACCCTGAGAGTGTTGATTGTGACCGGAGACTGGATTTAACCCTGAAAGTGCTGACTGTGAGTGGACACTGGATTTAACCTTGAGAATGTTGACTGTGACGAGACACTGGATTTAACGCTGAGGGTGTTGACTGTGACCGGACACTGGGTTTAACCCTGAGACTGCTACTGTGACCGGAAACTGGGTTTAACCCTGAGAGTGCTGACTGTGAGTGGACACTGGGTACCACCCTGAGAGTGTTGACTGTGAGTGGACACTGGGTACCACCCTGAGAGTGTTGACTGTGAGTGGACACTGGGCTTAACCCTGAGAGTGTTGAATGTGACCGGACACTGGGCTTAACCCTGAGAGTGTTGACTGTGAGTGGACGCTGTGCTTAACCCTGAGAGTGCTGACTGTGACCGGACACTGGATTTAACCCTGAGAGTGTTGAAAATGATCGGACACTGGGTTTAACCCTGAGAGTGCTGACTGTGAGTGGACACCCGCCTTAACCCTGAGAGTGCTGACTGTGAGTGGACACTGGGTTTAACCCTGAGAGTGCTGACTGTGAGAGGACACTGGGTTTAACCCTGAGAGTGTTGACTGTGAGTAGGCACTGGGCTTAACCCTGGGAGTGCTGACTCTGAGTGGACACTGGGCTTCACCCTGAGAGTGTTGACTGTGACTGGACACTGGGTTTAACCCTGAGAGTGCTGGCTGTGAGTGGACACTGGGTACCACGCTGAGACTGTTGACTGTGAGTGGACACTGGGCTTAACCCTGAGAGTGCTGACAGTGAGTGGATACTGGGTTTAACCCTGAGAGTGTTGACTGTGACCGGACACTGTGTTTAACCCTGAGAGTGCTGACTGTGAGTGGACATTGGGTTTAACCCTGAGAGTGCTGACTGTGAGTGGACACTGGATTTAACCCTGAGAGTGCTGACTGTGAATGGACACTGGGCTTAACCCTGAGAGTGCAGACTGTGACCGGACACTGGGTTTAACCCTGAGAGTGTTGACTGTGAGTGGACACTGGGTTTTACCCTGAGAGTGCTGACTGTGACTGGACACTGGGTTTATCCCTGAGAGTGCTGGCTGTGAGTGGACACTGGATTTAACCCTGAGAGTGTTGACTGTGACCGGAGACTGGATTTAACCCTGAGAGTGCTGACTGTGAGTGGACACTGGATAGAAGCCTGAGAGCTTTCAATGTGACGGGACACTGGATTTAACCCTGAGGGTGCTGACTGTGACGGGACACTTGGTTTAACCCTGAGAGTGTTGACTGTGACCGGACACTGGGTTTAACCCTGAGACTGCTACTGTGACCGGAAACTGGGTTTAACCCTGAGAGTGCTGACTGTGAGTGGACCCTGGGCTTAACCCTGAGAGTGCTGACTGTGACCGGACACTGGATTTAACCCTGAGAGTGTTGACTATGATCGGACTCTGGGTTTAACCCTGAGAGTGCTGACTATGAGTGGACACTGGGCTTAACCCTGAGAGTGCTGACTGTGAATGGACACTGGGTTTAACACTGAGAGTGCTGACTGTGAGTGGACACTGGGTTTAAACCTGAGAGTGTTGACTGTGAGTGGACACTGGATTTAACACTGAGAGTGCTGACTGTGACCGGACACAGGGTTTAACCCTGAGAGTGCTGACTGTGAGTAGACACTGGATTTAACCCTGAGAGTGTTGACTGTGACCGGACACTGGGTTTAACCCTGAGAGTGCTGACTGTGAGTGGACACTGGGTTTCACCCTGAGAGTGCTGACTGTGAGTGGACACTGGGTTTAACACTGAGAGTGCCGACTGTGACCGGACACTGGATTTAGCACTGAGAGTGCCGACTGTGACCAGACACTGGATTTAACCCTGACAGTGTTGACTGTGACCGGACAGTGGATTTAACCCTGAGAGTGCTAACTGTGAGTGGACACTGGATTGAACCCTGAGAGCGTTCACTGTGACGGGACACTGGATTTAACCCTGAGGGTGCTGACTGTGACGGGACACTTGGTTTAACTCTGAGAGTGTTGACTGTGAGTGGATACTGGGTTTAACCCTGAGAGTGGTTACTGTGAGTGGACACTGGGTTTATCCCTGAGAGTGCTGGCTGTGAGAGGACACTGGATTTAACCCTGAGAGTGTTGACTGTGACCGGAGAATGGATTTAACCCTGAGAGTGCTGACTGTGAGTGGACACTGGATATAAGCCTGAGAGCGTTCACTGTGACGGGACACTGGATTTAACGCTGAGGGTGTTGACTGTGACCGGACACTGGGTTTAACCCTGAGACTGCTACTGTGACCGGACACTGGGTTTAATTCTGAGAGTGCTGACTGTGAGTGGACACTGGGTACCACCCTGAGAGTGTTGACTGTGAGTGGACACTGGGCTTAACCCTGAGAGTGTTGAATGTGACCGGACACTGGGCTTAACCCTGAGAGTGTTGACTGTGAGTGGACACTGTGCTTAACCCTGAGAGTGCTGACTGTGACCGGACACTGGATTTAAGCCTGAGAGTGTTGACTATGATCGGACACTGGGTTTAACCCTGAGAGTGCTGACTGTGAGTGGACACTGGGCTTAACCCTGAGAGTGCTGACTGTGAGTGGACACTGGGTTTAACACTGAGAGTGCTGACTGTGAGTGGACACTGGGTTTAACCCTGAGAGTGCTGACTGTGAGTGGACACTGGGCTTAACCCTGAGAGTGCCGACTGTGACCGGACACTGGATTTAACCCTGAGAGTGCTGACTGTGACCGGACACTGGGTTTAATCCTGAGAGTGCTGACTGTGAGTGGACACTGGATTTAACCCTGAGAGTGTTGACTGTGACCGGACACTGGGTTTAACCCTGAGAGTGCTGACTGTGAGTGGACACTCGCCTTAACCCTGAGAGTGCTGACTGTGAGTGGACACTGGGTTTAACCCTGAGAGTGCTGACTGTGAGAGGACACTGGGTTTAACCCTGAGAGTGTTGACTGTGAGTAGGCACTGGGCTTAACCCTGGGACTGCTGACTCTGAGTGGACACTGGGCTTCACCCTGAGAGTGTTGACTGTGACTGGACACTGGGTTTAACCCTGAGAGTGCTGACTGTGAGTGGACACTCGCCTTAACCCTGAGAGTGCTGACTGTGAGTGGACACTGGATACCACGCTGAGAGTGTTGACTGTGAGTGGACACTGGGCTTAACCCTGAGAGTGCTGACAGTGAGTGGACATTGGGTTGAACCCTGAGAGTGCTGACTGTGAGTGGACACTGGATTTATCCCTGAGAGTGCTGACTGTGAATGGACACTGGGCTTAACCCTGAGAGTGCAGACTGTGACCGGACACTGGGTTTAACCCTGAGAGTGATGACTGTGAGTGGAGACTGGGTTTTACCCTGAGAGTGCTGACTGTGACTGGACACTGGGTTTATCCCTGAGAGTGCTGGCTGTGAGTGGACACTGGATTTAACACTGAGAGTGTTGACTGTGACCGGACACTGGATTTAACCCTGAGAGTGCTGACAGTGACCGGACACTGGGTTTAACCCTGAGAGTGTTGACTGTGAGTGGACACTGGGCTTAACCCTGAGAGTGCTGACTGTGACCGGACACTGGGTTTAACCCTGAGAGTGTTGACTGTGACCGGACACTGGGCTTAACCCTGAGAGTGTTGACTGTGACCGGACAGTGTGCTTAACCAGGAGAGTTTTGACTATGAGTCGGCACTGGGCTTAACCCTGAGAGTGCTGACTGTGAGTGGACACTGGGTTTAACCCTGAGAGTGCTGACTGTGAATGGACACTGGGTTTAACCCTGAGAGTGTTGACTGTGAGCGGACACTGGGCTTAACCCTGAGAGTGTTGACTGTGAGCGGACACTGGGCTTAACCCTGAGAGTGCTGACTTGTGAGTGGACACTGGGCTTAACCCTGAGAGTGTTGAATGTGAGTGGACACTGGGCTTAACCCTGAGAGTGCTGACTTGTGAGTGGACACTGGGCTTAACCCTGAGAGTGCTGACTGTGAGTGGACACTGGGTTTAACACTGAGAGTGCCGACTGTGACCGGACACTGGATTTAACACTGAGAGTGCCGACTGTGACCGGACACTGGATAGAAGCCTGAGAGCTTTCAATGTGACGGGACACTGGATTTAACCCTGAGGGTGCTGACTGTGACGGGACACTTGGTTTAACCCTGAGAGTGTTGACTGTGACCGGACACTGGGTTTAACCCTGAGACTGCTACTGTGACCGGAAACTGGGTTTAACCCTGAGAGTGCTGACTGTGAGTGGACACTGGGCTTAACCCTGAGAGTGCTGACTGTGACCGGACACTGGATTTAACCCTGAGAGTGTTGACTATGATCGGACTCTGGGTTTAACCCTGAGAGTGCTGACTATGAGTGGACACTGGGCTTAACCCTGAGAGTGCTGACTGTGAATGGACACTGGGTTTAACACTGAGAGTGCTGACTGTGAGTGGACACTGGGTTTAAACCTGAGAGTGTTGACTGTGAGTGGACACTGGATTTAACACTGAGAGTGCTGACTGTGACCGGACACAGGGTTTAACCCTGAGAGTGCTGACTGTGAGTAGACACTGGATTTAACCCTGAGAGTGTTGACTGTGACCGGACACTGGGTTTAACCCTGAGAGTGCTGACTGTGAGTGGACACTGGGTTTCACCCTGAGAGTGCTGACTGTGAGTGGACACTGGGTTTAACACTGAGAGTGCCGACTGTGACCGGACACTGGATTTAGCACTGAGAGTGCCGACTGTGACCAGACACTGGATTTAACCCTGACAGTGTTGACTGTGACCGGACAGTGGATTTAACCCTGAGAGTGCTAACTGTGAGTGGACACTGGATTGAACCCTGAGAGCGTTCACTGTGACGGGACACTGGATTTAACCCTGAGGGTGCTGACTGTGACGGGACACTTGGTTTAACTCTGAGAGTGTTGACTGTGAGTGGATACTGGGTTTAACCCTGAGAGTGGTTACTGTGAGTGGACACTGGGTTTATCCCTGAGAGTGCTGGCTGTGAGAGGACTCTGGATTTAACCCTGAGAGTGTTGACTGTGACCGGAGAATGGATTTAACCCTGAGAGTGCTGACTGTGAGTGGACACTGGATATAAGCCTGAGAGCGTTCACTGTGACGGGACACTGGATTTAACGCTGAGGGTGTTGACTGTGACCGGACACTGGGTTTAACCCTGAGACTGCTACTGTGACCGGACACTGGGTTTAATTCTGAGAGTGCTGACTGTGAGTGGACACTGGGTACCACCCTGAGAGTGTTGACTGTGAGTGGACACTGGGCTTAACCCTGAGAGTGTTGAATGTGACCGGACACTGGGCTTAACCCTGAGAGTGTTGACTGTGAGTGGACACTGTGCTTAACCCTGAGAGTGCTGACTGTGACCGGACACTGGATTTAACCCTGAGAGTGTTGACTATGATCGGACACTGGGTTTAACCCTGAGAGTGCTGACTGTGAGTGGACACTGGGCTTAACCCTGAGAGTGCTGACTGTGAGTGGACACTGGGTTTAACACTGAGAGTGCTGACTGTGAGTGGACACTGGGTTTAACCCTGAGAGTGCTGACTGTGAGTGGACACTGGGCTTAACCCTGAGAGTGCCGACTGTGACCGGACACTGGATTTAACCCTGAGAGTGCTGACTGTGACCGGACACTGGGTTTAATCCTGAGAGTGCTGACTGTGAGTGGACACTGGATTTAACCCTGAGAGTGTTGACTGTGACCGGACACTGGGTTTAACCCTGAGAGTGCTGACTGTGAGTGGACACTCGCCTTAACCCTGAGAGTGCTGACTGTGAGTGGACACTGGGTTTAACCCTGAGAGTGCTGACTGTGAGAGGACACTGGGTTTAACCCTGAGAGTGTTGACTGTGAGTAGGCACTGGGCTTAACCCTGGGACTGCTGACTCTGAGTGGACACTGGGCTTCACCCTGAGAGTGTTGACTGTGACTGGACACTGGGTTTAAACCTGAGAGTGCTGACTGTGAGTGGACACTCGCCTTAACCCTGAGAGTGCTGACTGTGAGTGGACACTGGATACCACGCTGAGAGTGTTGACTGTGACCGGACAGTGTGCTTAACCAGGAGAGTTTTGACTATGAGTCGGCACTGGGCTTAACCCTGAGAGTGCTGACTGTGAGTGGACACTGGGTTTAACCCTGAGAGTGCTGACTGTGAATGGACACTGGGTTTAACCCTGAGAGTGTTGACTGTGAGCGGACACTGGGCTTAACCCTGAGAGTGTTGACTGTGAGCGGACACTGGGCTTAACCCTGAGAGTGCTGACTTGTGAGTGGACACTGGGCTTAACCCTGAGAGTGTTGAATGTGAGTGGACACTGGGCTTAACCCTGAGAGTGCTGACTTGTGAGTGGACACTGGGCTTAACCCTGAGAGTGCTGACTGTGAGTGGACACTGGGTTTAACACTGAGAGTGCCGACTGTGACCGGACACTGGATTTAACACTGAGAGTGCCGACTGTGACCGGACACTGGATAGAAGCCTGAGAGCTTTCAATGTGACGGGACACTGGATTTAACCCTGAGGGTGCTGACTGTGACGGGACACTTGGTTTAACCCTGAGAGTGTTGACTGTGACCGGACACTGGGTTTAACCCTGAGACTGCTACTGTGACCGGAAACTGGGTTTAACCCTGAGAGTGCTGACTGTGAGTGGACACTGGGCTTAACCCTGAGAGTGCTGACTGTGACCGGACACTGGATTTAACCCTGAGAGTGTTGACTATGATCGGACTCTGGGTTTAACCCTGAGAGTGCTGACTATGAGTGGACACTGGGCTTAACCCTGAGAGTGCTGACTGTGAATGGACACTGGGTTTAACACTGAGAGTGCTGACTGTGAGTGGACACTGGGTTTAAACCTGAGAGTGTTGACTGTGAGTGGACACTGGATTTAACACTGAGAGTGCTGACTGTGACCGGACACAGGGTTTAACCCTGAGAGTGCTGACTGTGAGTAGACACTGGATTTAACCCTGAGAGTGTTGACTGTGACCGGACACTGGGTTTAACCCTGAGAGTGCTGACTGTGAGTGGACACTGGGTTTCACCCTGAGAGTGCTGACTGTGAGTGGACACTGGGTTTAACACTGAGAGTGCCGACTGTGACCGGACACTGGATTTAGCACTGAGAGTGCCGACTGTGACCAGACACTGGATTTAACCCTGACAGTGTTGACTGTGACCGGACAGTGGATTTAACCCTGAGAGTGCTAACTGTGAGTGGACACTGGATTGAACCCTGAGAGCGTTCACTGTGACGGGACACTGGATTTAACCCTGAGGGTGCTGACTGTGACGGGACACTTGGTTTAACTCTGAGAGTGTTGACTGTGAGTGGATACTGGGTTTAACCCTGAGAGTGGTTACTGTGAGTGGACACTGGGTTTATCCCTGAGAGTGCTGGCTGTGAGAGGACACTGGATTTAACCCTGAGAGTGTTGACTGTGACCGGAGAATGGATTTAACCCTGAGAGTGCTGACTGTGAGTGGACACTGGATATAAGCCTGAGAGCGTTCACTGTGACGGGACACTGGATTTAACGCTGAGGGTGTTGACTGTGACCGGACACTGGGTTTAACCCTGAGACTGCTACTGTGACCGGACACTGGGTTTAATTCTGAGAGTGCTGACTGTGAGTGGACACTGGGTACCACCCTGAGAGTGTTGACTGTGAGTGGACACTGGGCTTAACCCTGAGAGTGTTGAATGTGACCGGACACTGGGCTTAACCCTGAGAGTGTTGACTGTGAGTGGACACTGTGCTTAACCCTGAGAGTGCTGACTGTGACCGGACACTGGATTTAACCCTGAGAGTGTTGACTATGATCGGACACTGGGTTTAACCCTGAGAGTGCTGACTGTGAGTGGACACTGGGCTTAACCCTGAGAGTGCTGACTGTGAGTGGACACTGGGTTTAACACTGAGAGTGCTGACTGTGAGTGGACACTGGGTTTAACCCTGAGAGTGCTGACTGTGAGTGGACACTGGGCTTAACCCTGAGAGTGCCGACTGTGACCGGACACTGGATTTAACCCTGAGAGTGCTGACTGTGACCGGACACTGGGTTTAATCCTGAGAGTGCTGACTGTGAGTGGACACTGGATTTAACCCTGAGAGTGTTGACTGTGACCGGACACTGGGTTTAACCCTGAGAGTGCTGACTGTGAGTGGACACTCGCCTTAACCCTGAGAGTGCTGACTGTGAGTGGACACTGGGTTTAACCCTGAGAGTGCTGACTGTGAGAGGACACTGGGTTTAACCCTGAGAGTGTTGACTGTGAGTAGGCACTGGGCTTAACCCTGGGACTGCTGACTCTGAGTGGACACTGGGCTTCACCCTGAGAGTGTTGACTGTGACTGGACACTGGGTTTAAACCTGAGAGTGCTGACTGTGAGTGGACACTCGCCTTAACCCTGAGAGTGCTGACTGTGAGTGGACACTGGATACCACGCTGAGAGTGTTGACTGTGAGTGGACACTGGGCTTAACCCTGAGAGTGCTGACAGTGAGTGGACATTGGGTTGAACCCTGAGAGTGCTGACTGTGAGTGGACACTGGATTTAACCCTGAGAGTGCTGACTGTGAATGGACACTGGGCTTAACCCTGAGAGTGCAGACTGTGACCGGACACTGGGTTTAACCCTGAGAGTGATGACTGTGAGTGGAGACTGGGTTTTACCCTGAGAGTGCTGACTGTGACTGGACACTGGGTTTATCCCTGAGAGTGCTGGCTGTGAGTGGACACTGGATTTAACACTGAGAGTGTTGACTGTGACCGGACACTGGATTTAACCCTGAGAGTGCTGACAGTGACCGGACACTGGGTTTAACCCTGAGAGTGTTGACTGTGAGTGGACACTGGGCTTAACCCTGAGAGTGCTGACTGTGACCGGACACTGGGTTTAACCCTGAGAGTGTTGACTGTGACCGGACACTGGGCTTAACCCTGAGAGTGTTGACTGTGACCGGACAGTGTGCTTAACCAGGAGAGTTTTGACTATGAGTCGGCACTGGGCTTAACCCTGAGAGTGCTGACTGTGAGTGGACACTGGGTTTAACCCTGAGAGTGCTGACTGTGAATGGACACTGGGTTTAACCCTGAGAGTGTTGACTGTGAGCGGACACTGGGCTTAACCCTGAGAGTGTTGACTGTGAGCGGACACTGGGCTTAACCCTGAGAGTGCTGACTTGTGAGTGGACACTGGGCTTAACCCTGAGAGTGTTGAATGTGAGTGGACACTGGGCTTAACCCTGAGAGTGCTGACTTGTGAGTGGACACTGGGCTTAACCCTGAGAGTGCTGACTGTGAGTGGACACTGGGTTTAACACTGAGAGTGCCGACTGTGACCGGACACTGGATTTAACACTGAGAGTGCCGACTGTGACCGGACACTGGATTTAACCCTGACAGTGTTGACTGTGACCGGACAGTGGATTTAACCCTGAGAGTGCTAACTGTGAGTGGACACTGGATTGAACCCTGAGAGCGTTCACTGTGACGGGACACTGGATTTAACCCTGAGGGTGCTGACTGTGACGGGACACTTGGTTTAACCCTGAGAGTGTAGACTGTGAGTGGATACTGGGTTTAACCCTGAGAGTGGTTACTGTGAGTGGACACTGGGTTTATCCCTGAGAGTGCTGGCTGTGAGTGGACACTGGATTTAACCCTGATAGTGTTGACTGTGACCTGACACTGGATTTAACCCTGAGAGTGCTGACTGTGAGTGGACACTGGATTTAACCGTGAGAGCGTTCACTGTGACGGGACACTGGATTTAACCCTGAAAGTGCTGACTGTGACCGGACACATGGTTTAACTCTGAGAGTGTTGACTGACCGGACACTGGGTTTAACCCTGAGAGTGCTGACTGTGACCGGACACTGGGCTTAACCCTGAGAGCGTTGACTGAGAGTGGACACTGGGGTTAACCCTGAGAGTGTTGACTGTGAGCGGACACTGGGCTTAACCCTGAGAGTGTTGACTGTGACCGGACACTGGATTTAACCCTGAGAGTGCTAACTGTGACCGGACACTGGGTTTAACCCTGAGAGTGTTGACTGTGAGTGGACACTGGGTTTAACCCTGAGATTGCTGACTGTGAGTGGACACTTGTCTTTACCCTTAGAGTGTTGGCTGTGACCGGACACTGGGCTTAACCCTGGGAGTGTTGACTGTGAGTGGACACTGGATTTAACCCTGAGAGTGCTGACTGTGACCGGACACTGGGTTTAACCCTGTGAGTGTTGACGGTGACCGGACACTGGGTTTAACCCTAAGGGTGCTGACTGTGAGTGGACACTGGATTTAACCCTGAGAGTGCTGACTGTGACCGGACACTGGGTTTAACCCTGTGAGTGTTGACGGTGACCGGACACTGGGTTTAACCCTAAGGGTGCTGACTGTGAGTGGACACTGGGCTTAACCCCGAGAGTGCTGACTGTGAGTGGACACTGGGTTTAACACTGAGAGTGCTGACTGTGAGTGGACACTGGGTTTAACCCTGAGAGTG
This sequence comes from Scyliorhinus torazame, assembly GCF_047496885.1. NCBI lineage: Eukaryota > Metazoa > Chordata > Chondrichthyes > Carcharhiniformes > Scyliorhinidae > Scyliorhinus > Scyliorhinus torazame. The sequence goes on from NC_092722.1 coordinate 27,067,776, forward strand.
CTGACTGTGAGTGGACACTGGGCTTAACCCTGAGAGTGCCGACTGTGACCGGACACTGGATTTAACCCTGAGAGTGCTGACTGAGACCGGACACTGGGTTTAACCCTGAGAGTGCTGACTGTGAGTGGACACTGGATTTAACCCGAGAGTGTTGACTGTGACCGGACACTGGGTTTACCCCTGAGAGTGCTGACTGTGAGTGGACACTGGGCTTAACCCTGAAAGTGCTGACTGTGAGTGGACACTGGGTTTAACCCTGAGAGTGCTGACTGTGACCGGACACTGGATTTAACCCTGAGGGTGCTGACTGTGACGGGACACTTGGTTTAACCCTGAGAGTGTTGACTGTGACCGGACACTGGGTTTAACCCTGAGAGTGCTGACTGTGAGTGGACACTGGGCTTAACCCTGAGAGTGCTGACTGTGACCGGACACTGGATTTAACCCTGAGGGTGTTGACTATGATCGGACACTGGGTTTTACCCTGAGAGTGCTGACTGTGAGTGGACACTGGGCTTAACCCTGAGAGTGCCGACTGTGAGTGGACACTGGGTTTAACACTGAGAGTGCTGACTGTGAGTGGACACTGGGTTTAACCCTGAGTGTGTTGACTGTGAGCGGACACTGGGCTTAACCCTGAGAGTGTTGACTGTGACCGGACACTGGGCTTAACCCTGAGAGTGTTGAATGTGAGTGGACACTGGGCTTAACCCTGAGAGTGCTGACTTGTGAGTGGACACTGGGCTTAACCCTGAGAGTGCTGACTGTGAGTGGACACTGGGTTTAACACTGAGAGTGCCGACTGTGACCGGACACTGGATTTAACACTGAGAGTGCCGACTGTGACCGGACACTGGATTTAACCCTGACAGTGTTGACTGTGACCGGACACTGGATTTAACCCTGAGAGTGCTGACTGTGACCGGACACTGGGTTTAACCCTGAGAGTGTTGACTGTGAGTGGACACTGGGTTTAACCCTGAGAGTGTTGACGGTGACCGGACACTGGGTTTAACCCTAAGGGTGCTGACTGTGAGTGGACACTGGGTTTAACACTGAGAGTGTTGACTGTGAGTGGACACTGGATTTAACCCTGAGAGTGCGGACTGTGAGGGGACACTGGGTTTAACCCTGAGAGTGTTGACTGTGACCGGACATTGGGGTTAAAACTGAGAGTGCTGACTGTGAGTGGACACTAGGCTTAACCCTGACAGTGTTGACTGTGAGTGGACACTAGGCTTAACCCTGAGAGTGTTGACTGTGATTGGACACTGGTCTTAACCCTGACAGTGTTGACAGTGAGTGGATACTGGGTTTAACCCTGAGAGTGTTGACTGTGACCAGACCCTGTGTTTAACCCTGAGAGTGCTGACTGTGAGTGGACATTGGGTTTAACCCTGAGAGTGCTGACTGTGAGTGGACACTGGATTTAACCCTGAGAGTGCTGACTGTGACCGGACACTGGATTTAACCCTGAGAGTGTTGACTGTGAGTGGACACTGGGTTTAACCCTGAGAGTGCTGGCTGTGAGTGGACACTGGATTTAACCCTGAGAGTGTTGACTGTGACCGGAGACTGGATTTAACCCTGAGAGTGTTGACTGTGACCGGAGACTGGATTTAACCCTGAGAGTGCTGACTGTGACCGGACACTGGATAGAGGCCTGAGAGCGTTCACTGTGACGGGACACTGGATTTAACCCTGAGGGTGCTGTCTGTGACGGGACACTTGGTTTAACCCTGAGAGTGTTGACTGTGACCGGACACTGGGTTTAACCCTGAGACTGCTACTGTGACCGGACACTGGGTTTAACCCTGAGAGTGCTGACTGTGAGTGGACACTGGGTACCACGCTGAGAGTGTTGACTGTGAGTGGACACTGGGCTTAACCCTGAGAGTGTTGAATGTGACCGGACACTGGGTTTAACCCTGAGAGTGTTGACTGTGAGTGGACACTGGGCTTAACCCTGAGAGTGCAGACTGTGACCGGACACTGGGTTTAACACTGAGAGTGCTGACTGTGACTGGACACTGGGTTTATCCCTGAGAGTGTTGACTGTGAGTGGATACTGGGTTTAACCCTGAGAGTGCTGACTGTGAGTGGACACTGGATTTAACCCTGAGAGTGCTGACTGTGAGTGGACACTGGATAGAAGCCTGAGAGCTTTCACTGTGACGGGACACTGGATTTAACCCTGAGGGTGCTGACTGTGACGGGACACTTGGTTTAACCCTGAGAGTGTTGACTGTGACCGGACACTGGGTTTAACCCTGAGACTGCTACTGTGACCGGACACTGGGTTTAACCCTGAGAGTGCTGACTGTGAGTGGACACTGGGTTTAACACTGAGAGTGCTGACTGTGAGTGGACACTGGGTTTAACCCTGAGAGTGTTGACTGTGAGCGGACACTGGGTTTAACCCTGAGAGTGCTGACTGTGAGTGGACACTGGGCTTAACCCTGAAAGTGCTGACTGTGAGTGGACACTGGGTTTAACCCTGAGAGTGCTGACTGTGAGTGGACACTGGGCTTAATCCTGAGAGTGCTGACTGTGAGTGGACACTGGGTTTCACCCTGAGAGTGCTGACTGTGAGTGGACACTGGGTTTAACACTGAGAGTGCCGACTGTGACCGGACACTGGATTTAACCCTGAGAGTGCTGACTGTGACCGGACACTGGGTTTAACCCTGAGAGTGATGACTGTGAGTGGAGACTGGGTTTAACCCTGAGATTGCTGACTGTGACTGGACACTGGGTTTATCCCTGAGAGTGCTGACTGTGAGTGGACACTGGATAGAGGCCTGAGAGCGTTCACTGTGACGGGACACTGGATTTAACCCTGAGGGTGCTGTCTGTGACGGGACACTTGGTTTAACCCTGAGAGTGTTGACTGAGAGTGGATACTGGGTTTAACACTGAGAGTGCCGACTGTGACCGGACACTGGATTTAACACTGAGAGTGCCGACTGTGACCGGACACTGGATTTAACCCTGACAGTGTTGACTGTGACCGGACACTAGATTTAACCCTGAGAGTGCTGACTGTGAGTGGACACTGGATTGAACCCTGAGAGCGTTCACTGTGACGGGACACTGGATTTAACCCTGAGGGTGCTGACTGTGACGGGACACTTGGTTTAACCCTGAGAGTGTTGACTGAGAGTGGATACTGGGTTTAACCCTGAGAGTGGTTACTGTGACTGGACACTGGGTTTAACCCTGAGAGTGCTGACTGTGAGTGGACACTGGGTACCACGCTGAGAGTGTTGACTGTGAGTGGACACTGGGCTTAACCCTGAGAGTGTTGAATGTGACCGGACACTGGGTTTAACCCTGAGAGTGTTGACTGTGAGTGGACACTGGGCTTAACCCTGAGAGTGCAGACTGTGACCGGACACTGGGTTTAACACTGAGAGTGCTGACTGTGACTGGACACTGGGTTTATCCCTGAGAGTGTTGACTGTGAGTGGACACTGGATTTAACCCTGAGAGTGTTGACTGTGACCGGAGACTGGATTTAACCCTGAGAATGCTGACTGTGAGTGGACACTGGATAGAAGCCTGAGAGCTTTCACTGTGACGGGACACTGGATTTAACCCTGAGGGTGCTGACTGTGACGGGACACTTGGTTTAACCCTGAGAGTGTTCACTGTGACCGGACACTGGGTTTAACCCTGAGACTGCTACTGTGACCGGACACTGGGTTTAACCCTGAGAGTGCTGACTGTGAGTGGACACTGGGCTTAACCCTGAGAGTGCTGACTGTGACCGGACACTGGATTTAACCCTGAGGGTGTTGACTATGATCGGACACTGGGTTTTACCCTGAGAGTGCTGACTGTGAGTGGACACTGGGCTTAACCCTGAGAGTGCCGACTGTGAGTGGACACTGGGTTTAACACTGAGAGTGCTGACTGTGAGTGGACACTGGGTTTAACCCTGAGTGTGTTGACTGTGAGCGGACACTGGGCTTAACCCTGAGAGTGTTGACTGTGACCGGACACTGGGCTTAACCCTGAGAGTGTTGAATGTGAGTGGACACTGGGCTTAACCCTGAGAGTGCTGACTTGTGAGTGGACACTGGGCTTAACCCTGAGAGTGCTGACTGTGAGTGGACACTGGGTTTAACACTGAGAGTGCCGACTGTGACCGGACACTGGATTTAACACTGAGAGTGCCGACTGTGACCGGACACTGGATTTAACCCTGACAGTGTTGACTGTGACCGGACACTGGATTTAACCCTGAGAGTGCTGACTGTGACCGGACACTGGGTTTAACCCTGAGAGTGTTGACTGTGAGTGGACACTGGGTTTAACCCTGAGAGTGTTGACGGTGACCGGACACTGGGTTTAACCCTAAGGGTGCTGACTGTGAGTGGACACTGGGTTTAACACTGAGAGTGTTGACTGTGAGTGGACACTGGATTTAACCCTGAGAGTGCGGACTGTGAGGGGACACTGGGTTTAACCCTGAGAGTGTTGACTGTGACCGGACATTGGGGTTAAAACTGAGAGTGCTGACTGTGAGTGGACACTAGGCTTAACCCTGACAGTGTTGACTGTGAGTGGACACTAGGCTTAACCCTGAGAGTGTTGACTGTGATTGGACACTGGTCTTAACCCTGACAGTGTTGACAGTGAGTGGATACTGGGTTTAACCCTGAGAGTGTTGACTGTGACCAGACCCTGTGTTTAACCCTGAGAGTGCTGACTGTGAGTGGACATTGGGTTTAACCCTGAGAGTGCTGACTGTGAGTGGACACTGGATTTAACCCTGAGAGTGCTGACTGTGACCGGACACTGGATTTAACCCTGAGAGTGTTGACTGTGAGTGGACACTGGGTTTAACCCTGAGAGTGCTGGCTGTGAGTGGACACTGGATTTAACCCTGAGAGTGTTGACTGTGACCGGAGACTGGATTTAACCCTGAGAGTGTTGACTGTGACCGGAGACTGGATTTAACCCTGAGAGTGCTGACTGTGAGTGGACACTGGATAGAGGCCTGAGAGCGTTCACTGTGACGGGACACTGGATTTAACCCTGAGGGTGCTGTCTGTGACGGGACACTTGGTTTAACCCTGAGAGTGTTGACTGTGACCGGACACTGGGTTTAACCCTGAGACTGCTACTGTGACCGGACACTGGGTTTAACCCTGAGAGTGCTGACTGTGAGTGGACACTGGGTACCACGCTGAGAGTGTTGACTGTGAGTGGACACTGGGCTTAACCCTGAGAGTGTTGAATGTGACCGGACACTGGGTTTAACCCTGAGAGTGTTGACTGTGAGTGGACACTGGGCTTAACCCTGAGAGTGCAGACTGTGACCGGACACTGGGTTTAACACTGAGAGTGCTGACTGTGACTGGACACTGGGTTTATCCCTGAGAGTGTTGACTGTGAGTGGACACTGGATTTAACCCTGAGAGTGTTGACTGTGACCGGAGACTGGATTTAACCCTGAGAGTGCTGACTGTGAGTGGACACTGGATAGAAGCCTGAGAGCTTTCACTGTGACGGGACACTGGATTTAACCCTGAGGGTGCTGACTGTGACGGGACACTTGGTTTAACCCTGAGAGTGTTGACTGTGACCGGACACTGGGTTTAACCCTGAGACTGCTACTGTGACCGGACACTGGGTTTAACCCTGAGAGTGCTGACTGTGAGTGGACACTGGGTTTAACACTGAGAGTGCTGACTGTGAGTGGACACTGGGTTTAACCCTGAGAGTGTTGACTGTGAGCGGACACTGGGTTTAACCCTGAGAGTGCTGACTGTGAGTGGACACTGGGCTTAACCCTGAAAGTGCTGACTGTGAGTGGACACTGGGTTTAACCCTGAGAGTGCTGACTGTGAGTGGACACTGGGCTTAATCCTGAGAGTGCTGACTGTGAGTGGACACTGGGTTTCACCCTGAGAGTGCTGACTGTGAGTGGACACTGGGTTTAACACTGAGAGTGCCGACTGTGACCGGACACTGGATTTAACCCTGAGAGTGCTGACTGTGACCGGACACTAGGTTTAACCCTGAGAGTGATGACTGTGAGTGGAGACTGGGTTTAACCCTGAGATTGCTGACTGTGACTGGACACTGGGTTTATCCCTGAGAGTGCTGACTGTGAGTGGACACTGGATAGAGGCCTGAGAGCGTTCACTGTGACGGGACACTGGATTTAACCCTGAGGGTGCTGTCTGTGACGGGACACTTGGTTTAACCCTGAGAGTGTTGACTGAGAGTGGATACTGGGTTTAACACTGAGAGTGCCGACTGTGACCGGACACTGGATTTAACACTGAGAGTGCCGACTGTGACCGGACACTGGATTTAACCCTGACAGTGTTGACTGTGACCGGACACTGGATTTAACCCTGAGAGTGCTGACTGTGAGTGGACACTGGATTGAACCCTGAGAGCGTTCACTGTGACGGGACACTGGATTTAACCCTGAGGGTGCTGACTGTGACGGGACACTTGGTTTAACCCTGAGAGTGTTGACTGAGAGTGGATACTGGGTTTAACCCTGAGAGTGGTTACTGTGACTGGACACTGGGTTTAACCCTGAGAGTGCTGACTGTGAGTGGACACTGGGTACCACGCTGAGAGTGTTGACTGTGAGTGGACACTGGGCTTAACCCTGAGAGTGTTGAATGTGACCGGACACTGGGTTTAACCCTGAGAGTGTTGACTGTGAGTGGACACTGGGCTTAACCCTGAGAGTGCAGACTGTGACCGGACACTGGGTTTAACACTGAGAGTGCTGACTGTGACTGGACACTGGGTTTATCCCTGAGAGTGTTGACTGTGAGTGGACACTGGATTTAACCCTGAGAGTGTTGACTGTGACCGGAGACTGGATTTAACCCTGAGAATGCTGACTGTGAGTGGACACTGGATAGAAGCCTGAGAGCTTTCACTGTGACGGGACACTGGATTTAACCCTGAGGGTGCTGACTGTGACGGGACACTTGGTTTAACCCTGAGAGTGTTCACTGTGACCGGACACTGGGTTTAACCCTGAGACTGCTACTGTGACCGGACACTGGGTTTAACCCTGAGAGTGCTGACTGTGAGTGGACACTGGGTTTAACACTGAGAGTGCTGACTGTGAGTGGACACTGGGTTTAACCCTGAGAGTGTTGACTGTGAGCGGACACTGGGTTTAACCCTGAGAGTGCTGACTGTGAGTGGACACTGGGCTTAACCCTGAAAGTGCTGACTGTGAGTGGACACTGGGTTTAACCCTGAGAGTGCTGACTGTGAGTGGACACTGGGCTTAACCCTGAGAGTGCTGACTGTGAGTGGACACTGGGTTTCACCCTGAGAGTGCTGACTGTGAGTGGACACTGGGTTTAACACTGAGAGTGCCGACTGTGACCGGACACTGGATTTAACCCTGAGAGTGCTGACTGTGACCGGACACTGGGTTTAACCCTGAGAGTGATGACTGTGAGTGGAGACTGGGTTTAACCCTGAGAGTGCTGACTGTGACTGGACACTGGGTTTATCCCTGAGAGTGCTGGCTGTGAGTGGACACTGGATTTAACACTGAGAGTGTTGACTGTGACCGGACACTAGATTTAACCCTGAGAGTGCTGACTGTGACTGGACACTGGGTTTAACCCTGAGAGTGTTGACTGTGAGTGGACACTGGGCTTAACCCTGAGAGTGCTGACTGTGACCGGACACTGGGTTTAACCCTGAGAGTGTTGACTGTGAGTGGACACTGGGCTTAACCCTGAGAGTGTTGACTGTGATCGGACACTGGTCTTAACCCTGACAGTGTTGACTGTGAGTGGACACTGGATTTAACCCTGAGAGTGCTGACAGTGAGTGGATACTGGGTTTAACCCTGAGAGTGTTGACTGTGACCGGACACTGTGTTTAACCCTGAGAGTGCTGACTGTGAGTGGACATTGGGTTTAACGCTGAGAGTGCTGACTGTGAGTGGACACTGCATTTAACCCTGAGAGTGCTGACTGTGAATGGACACTGGTCTTAACCCTGAGAGTGCAGACTGTGACCGGACACTGGGTTTAACCCTGAGAGTGTTGACTGTGACTGGACACTGGGTTTATCCCTGAGAGTGCTGGCTGTGAGTGGAGACTGGATTTAACACTGAGAGTGCTGACTGTGAATGGACACTGGTCTTAACCCTGAGAGTGCAGACTGTGACCGGACACTGGGTTTAACCCTGAGAGTGCTGACTGTGACTGGACACTGGGTTTATCCCTGAGAGTGCTGGCTGTGAGTGGACACTGGATTTAGCCCTGAGAGTGTTGACTGTGACCGGAGACTGGATTTAACCCTGAGAGTGCTGACTGTGAGTGGACACTAGATAGAAGCCTGAGAGCGTTCACTGTGACGGGACACTGGAGTTAACCCTGAGGGTGCTGACTGTGACGGGACACTTGGTTTAACCCTGAGAGTGTTGACTGTGACCGGACACTGGGTATAACCCTGAGACTGCTACTGTGACCGGACACTGGGTTTAACCCTGAGAGTGCTGACTGTGAGTGGACACTGGGTTCCACCCTGAGAGTGTTGACTGTGAGTGGACACTGGGTTTAACCCTGAGAGTGTTGACTGTGAGTGGACACTGGGCTTAACCCTGAGAGTGCTGACTGTGACCGGACACTGGATTTAACCCTGAGAGTGTTGACTATGATCGGACACTGGGTTTAACCCTGAGAGTGCTGACTGTGAGTGGACACTGGGCTTAACCCTGAGAGTGCTGACTGTGAGTGGACACTGGGTTTAACACTGAGAGTGCTGACTGTGAGTGGACACTAGGTTTAACCCTGAGAGTGTTGACTGTGAGCGGACACTGGGTTTAACCCTGAGAGTGCTGACTGTGAGTGGACACTGGGCTTAACCCTGAAAGTGCTGACTGTGAGTGGACACTGGGTTTAACCCTGAGAGTGCTGACTGTGAGTGGACACTGGGCTTAACCCTGAGAGTGCTGACTGTGAGTGGACACTGGGTTTCACCCTGAGAGTGCTGACTGTGAGTGGACACTGGGTTTAACACTGAGAGTGCCGACTATGACCGGACACTGGATTTAACCCTGAGAGTGCTGACTATGACCGGACACTGGGTTTAACCCTGAGAGTGATGACTGTGAGTGGACACTGGGTTTAACCCTGAGAGTGCTGACTGTGACTGGACACTGGGTTTATCCCTGAGAGTGCTGGCTGTGAGTGGACACTGGATTTAACACTGAGAGTGTTGACTGTGACCGGAAACTGGATTTAACCCTGAGAGTGCTGACTGTGAGTGGACACTGGGTTTAACCCTGAGAGTGCTGACTGTGAGGGGACACTGGGTTTAACCCTGAGAGTGTTGACGGTGACCGGACACTGGGTTTAACCCTAAGAGTGCTGACTGTGAGTGGACACTGGGTTTAACCCTAAGAGTGCTGACTGTGAGTGGACACTGGGTTTAACCCTAAGAGTGCTGACTGTGAGGGGACACTGGGTTTAACCCTGAGAGTGCCGACTGTGACCGGACATTGGGGTTAAAACTGAGAGTGCTGACTGTGAGTGGACACGAGGCTTAACCCTGAGAGTGTTGACTGTGATCGGACACTGGTCTTAACCCTGACAGTGTTGACTGTGAGTGGACACTGCATTTAACCCTGAAAGTGCTGACTGTGAGGGGACACTGGGTTTAACCCTGAGAGTGTTGACTGTGACCGGACACTGTGTTTAACCCTGAGAGTGCTGACTGTGAGTGGACATTGGGTTTAACGCTGAGAGTGCTGACTGTGAGTGGACACTGGATTTAACCCTGAGAGTGCTGACTGTGAATGGACACTGGGCTTAACCCTGAGAGTGCAGACTGTGACCGGACACTGGGTTTAACCCTGAGAGTGTTGACTGTGAGTGGACACTGGGTTTAACCCTGAGAGTGCTGACTGTGACTGGACACTGGGTTTATCCCTGAGAGTGCTGGCTGTGAGTGGACACTGGATTTAGCCCTGAGTGTGTTGACTGTGACCGGAGACTGGATTTAACCCTGAGAGTGCTGACTGTGAGTGGACACTAGATAGAAGCCTGAGAGCGTTCACTGTGACGGGACACTGGAGTTAACCCTGAGGGTGCTGACTGTGACGGGACACTTGGTTTAACCCTGAGAGTGTTGACTGTGACCGGACACTGGGTATAACCCTGAGAGTGCTGACTGTGAGTGGACACTGGGTTCCACCCTGAGAGTGTTGACTGTGAGTGGACACTGGGTTTAACCCTGAGAGTGTTGACGGTGACCGGACACTGGGTTTAACCCTAAGGGTGCTGACTGTGAGTGGACACTGGGTTTAACACTGAGAGTGTTGACTGTGAGTGGACACTGGATTTAACCCTGAGAGTGCGGACTGTGAGGGGACACTGGGTTTAACCCTGAGAGTGTTGACTGTGACCGGACATTGGGGTTAAAACTGAGAGTGCTGACTGTGAGTGGACACTAGGCTTAACCCTGACAGTGTTGACTGTGAGTGGACACTAGGCTTAACCCTGAGAGTGTTGACTGTGATTGGACACTGGTCTTAACCCTGACAGTGTTGACAGTGAGTGGATACTGGGTTTAACCCTGAGAGTGTTGACTGTGACCAGACCCTGTGTTTAACCCTGAGAGTGCTGACTGTGAGTGGACATTGGGTTTAACCCTGAGAGTGCTGACTGTGAGTGGACACTGGATTTAACCCTGAGAGTGCTGACTGTGACCGGACACTGGATTTAACCCTGAGAGTGTTGACTGTGAGTGGACACTGGGTTTAACCCTGAGAGTGCTGGCTGTGAGTGGACACTGGATTTAACCCTGAGAGTGTTGACTGTGACCGGAGACTGGATTTAACCCTGAGAGTGTTGACTGTGACCGGAGACTGGATTTAACCCTGAGAGTGCTGACTGTGAGTGGACACTGGATAGAGGCCTGAGAGCGTTCACTGTGACGGGACACTGGATTTAACCCTGAGGGTGCTGTGTGTGACGGGACACTTGGTTTAACCCTGAGAGTGTTGACTGTGACCGGACACTGGGTTTAACCCTGAGACTGCTACTGTGACCGGACACTGGGTTTAACCCTGAGAGTGCTGACTGTGAGTGGACACTGGGTACCACGCTGAGAGTGTTGACTGTGAGTGGACACTGGGCTTAACCCTGAGAGTGTTGAATGTGACCGGACACTGGGTTTAACCCTGAGAGTGTTGACTGTGAGAGGACACTGGGCTTAACCCTGAGAGTGCAGACTGTGACCGGACACTGGGTTTAACACTGAGAGTGCTGACTGTGACTGGACACTGGGTTTATCCCTGAGAGTGTTGACTGTGAGTGGACACTGGATTTAACCCTGAGAGTGTTGACTGTGACCGGAGACTGGATTTAACCCTGAGAGTGCTGACTGTGAGTGGACACTGGATAGAAGCCTGAGAGCTTTCACTGTGACGGGACACTGGATTTAACCCTGAGGGTGCTGACTGTGACGGGACACTTGGTTTAACCCTGAGAGTGTTGACTGTGACCGGACACTGGGTTTAACCCTGAGACTGCTACTGTGACCGGACACTGGGTTTAACCCTGAGAGTGCTGACTGTGAGTGGACACTGGGTTTAACACTGAGAGTGCTGACTGTGAGTGGACACTGGGTTTAACCCTGAGAGTGTTGACTGTGAGCGGACACTGGGTTTAACCCTGAGAGTGCTGACTGTGAGTGGACACTGGGCTTAACCCTGAAAGTGCTGACTGTGAGTGGACACTGGGTTTAACCCTGAGAGTGCTGACTGTGAGTGGACACTGGGCTTAATCCTGAGAGTGCTGACTGTGAGTGGACACTGGGTTTCACCCTGAGAGTGCTGACTGTGAGTGGACACTGGGTTTAACACTGAGAGTGCCGACTGTGACCGGACACTGGATTTAACCCTGAGAGTGCTGACTGTGACCGGACACTGGGTTTAACCCTGAGAGTGATGACTGTGAGTGGAGACTGGGTTTAACCCTGAGATTGCTGACTGTGACTGGACACTGGGTTTATCCCTGAGAGTGCTGACTGTGAGTGGACACTGGATAGAGGCCTGAGAGCGTTCACTGTGACGGGACACTGGATTTAACCCTGAGGGTGCTGTCTGTGACGGGACACTTGGTTTAACCCTGAGAGTGTTGACTGAGAGTGGATACTGGGTTTAACACTGAGAGTGCCGACTGTGACCGGACACTGGATTTAACACTGAGAGTGCCGACTGTGACCGGACACTGGATTTAACCCTGACAGTGTTGACTGTGACCGGACACTGGATTTAACCCTGAGAGTGCTGACTGTGAGTGGACACTGGATTGAACCCTGAGAGCGTTCACTGTGACGGGACACTGGATTTAACCCTGAGGGTGCTGACTGTGACGGGACACTTGGTTTAACCCTGAGAGTGTTGACTGAGAGTGGATACTGGGTTTAACCCTGAGAGTGGTTACTGTGACTGGACACTGGGTTTAACCCTGAGAGTGCTGACTGTGAGTGGACACTGGGTACCACGCTGAGAGTGTTGACTGTGAGTGGACACTGGGCTTAACCCTGAGAGTGTTGAATGTGACCGGACACTGGGTTTAACCCTGAGAGTGTTGACTGTGAGTGGACACTGGGCTTAACCCTGAGAGTGCAGACTGTGACCGGACACTGGGTTTAACACTGAGAGTGCTGACTGTGACTGGACACTGGGTTTATCCCTGAGAGTGTTGACTGTGAGTGGACACTGGATTTAACCCTGAGAGTGTTGACTGTGACCGGAGACTGGATTTAACCCTGAGAATGCTGACTGTGAGTGGACACTGGATAGAAGCCTGAGAGCTTTCACTGTGACGGGACACTGGATTTAACCCTGAGGGTGCTGACTGTGACGGGACACTTGGTTTAACCCTGAGAGTGTTCACTGTGACCGGACACTGGGTTTAACCCTGAGACTGCTACTGTGACCGGACACTGGGTTTAACCCTGAGAGTGCTGACTGTGAGTGGACACTGGGTTTAACACTGAGAGTGCTGACTGTGAGTGGACACTGGGTTTAACCCTGAGAGTGTTGACTGTGAGCGGACACTGGGTTTAACCCTGAGAGTGCTGACTGTGAGTGGACACTGGGCTTAACCCTGAAAGTGCTGACTGTGAGTGGACACTGGGTTTAACCCTGAGAGTGCTGACTGTGAGTGGACACTGGGCTTAACCCTGAGAGTGCTGACTGTGAGTGGACACTGGGTTTCACCCTGAGAGTGCTGACTGTGAGTGGACACTGGGTTTAACACTGAGAGTGCCGACTGTGACCGGACACTGGATTTAACCCTGAGAGTGCTGACTGTGACCGGACACTGGGTTTAACCCTGAGAGTGATGACTGTGAGTGGAGACTGGGTTTAACCCTGAGAGTGCTGACTGTGACTGGACACTGGGTTTATCCCTGAGAGTGCTGGCTGTGAGTGGACACTGGATTTAACACTGAGAGTGTTGACTGTGACCGGACACTAGATTTAACCCTGAGAGTGCTGACTGTGACTGGACACTGGGTTTAACCCTGAGAGTGTTGACTGTGAGTGGACACTGGGCTTAACCCTGAGAGTGCTGACTGTGACCGGACACTGGGTTTAACCCTGAGAGTGTTGACTGTGAGTGGACACTGGGCTTAACCCTGAGAGTGTTGACTGTGATCGGACACTGGTCTTAACCCTGACAGTGTTGACTGTGAGTGGACACTGGATTTAACCCTGAGAGTGCTGACAGTGAGTGGATACTGGGTTTAACCCTGAGAGTGTTGACTGTGACCGGACACTGTGTTTAACCCTGAGAGTGCTGACTGTGAGTGGACATTGGGTTTAACGCTGAGAGTGCTGACTGTGAGTGGACACTGCATTTAACCCTGAGAGTGCTGACTGTGAATGGACACTGGTCTTAACCCTGAGAGTGCAGACTGTGACCGGACACTGGGTTTAACCCTGAGAGTGTTGACTGTGACTGGACACTGGGTTTATCCCTGAGAGTGCTGGCTGTGAGTGGAGACTGGATTTAACACTGAGAGTGCTGACTGTGAATGGACACTGGTCTTAACCCTGAGAGTGCAGACTGTGACCGGACACTGGGTTTAACCCTGAGAGTGCTGACTGTGACTGGACACTGGGTTTATCCCTGAGAGTGCTGGCTGTGAGTGGACACTGGATTTAGCCCTGAGAGTGTTGACTGTGACCGGAGACTGGATTTAACCCTGAGAGTGCTGACTGTGAGTGGACACTAGATAGAAGCCTGAGAGCGTTCACTGTGACGGGACACTGGAGTTAACCCTGAGGGTGCTGACTGTGACGGGACACTTGGTTTAACCCTGAGAGTGTTGACTGTGACCGGACACTGGGTATAACCCTGAGACTGCTACTGTGACCGGACACTGGGTTTAACCCTGAGAGTGCTGACTGTGAGTGGACACTGGGTTCCACCCTGAGAGTGTTGACTGTGAGTGGACACTGGGTTTAACCCTGAGAGTGTTGACTGTGAGTGGACACTGGGCTTAACCCTGAGAGTGCTGACTGTGACCGGACACTGGATTTAACCCTGAGAGTGTTGACTATGATCGGACACTGGGTTTAACCCTGAGAGTGCTGACTGTGAGTGGACACTGGGCTTAACCCTGAGAGTGCTGACTGTGAGTGGACACTGGGTTTAACACTGAGAGTGCTGACTGTGAGTGGACACTAGGTTTAACCCTGAGAGTGTTGACTGTGAGCGGACACTGGGTTTAACCCTGAGAGTGCTGACTGTGAGTGGACACTGGGCTTAACCCTGAAAGTGCTGACTGTGAGTGGACACTGGGTTTAACCCTGAGAGTGCTGACTGTGAGTGGACACTGGGCTTAACCCTGAGAGTGCTGACTGTGAGTGGACACTGGGTTTCACCCTGAGAGTGCTGACTGTGAGTGGACACTGGGTTTAACACTGAGAGTGCCGACTATGACCGGACACTGGATTTAACCCTGAGAGTGCTGACTGTGACCGGACACTGGGTTTAACCCTGAGAGTGATGACTGTGAGTGGACACTGGGTTTAACCCTGAGAGTGCTGACTGTGACTGGACACTGGGTTTATCCCTGAGAGTGCTGGCTGTGAGTGGACACTGGATTTAACACTGAGAGTGTTGACTGTGACCGGAAACTGGATTTAACCCTGAGAGTGCTGACTGTGAGTGGACACTGGGTTTAACCCTGAGAGTGCTGACTGTGAGGGGACACTGGGTTTAACCCTGAGAGTGTTGACGGTGACCGGACACTGGGTTTAACCCTAAGAGTGCTGACTGTGAGTGGACACTGGGTTTAACCCTAAGAGTGCTGACTGTGAGTGGACACTGGGTTTAACCCTAAGAGTGCTGACTGTGAGGGGACACTGGGTTTAACCCTAAGAGTGCTGACTGTGAGGGGACACTGGGTTTAACCCTGAGAGTGCCGACTGTGACCGGACATTGGGGTTAAAACTGAGAGTGCTGACTGTGAGTGGACACGAGGCTTAACCCTGAGAGTGTTGACTGTGATCGGACACTGGTCTTAACCCTGACAGTGTTGACTGTGAGTGGACACTGCATTTAACCCTGAAAGTGCTGACTGTGAGGGGACACTGGGTTTAACCCTGAGAGTGTTGACTGTGACCGGACACTGTGTTTAACCCTGAGAGTGCTGACTGTGAGTGGACATTGGGTTTAACGCTGAGAGTGCTGACTGTGAGTGGACACTGGATTTAACCCTGAGAGTGCTGACTGTGAATGGACACTGGGCTTAACCCTGAGAGTGCAGACTGTGACCGGACACTGGGTTTAACCCTGAGAGTGTTGACTGTGAGTGGACACTGGGTTTAACCCTGAGAGTGCTGACTGTGACTGGACACTGGGTTTATCCCTGAGAGTGCTGGCTGTGAGTGGACACTGGATTTAGCCCTGAGTGTGTTGACTGTGACCGGAGACTGGATTTAACCCTGAGAGTGCTGACTGTGAGTGGACACTAGATAGAAGCCTGAGAGCGTTCACTGTGACGGGACACTGGAGTTAACCCTGAGGGTGCTGACTGTGACGGGACACTTGGTTTAACCCTGAGAGTGTTGACTGTGACCGGACACTGGGTATAACCCTGAGAGTGCTGACTGTGAGTGGACACTGGGTTCCACCCTGAGAGTGTTGACTGTGAGTGGACACTGGGCTTAACCCTGAGAGTGTTGACTGTGACCGGACACTGGGTTTAACCCTGAGAGTGCTGACTGTGACCGGACACTGGGCTTAACCCTGAGAGTGCTGACTGTGACCGGACACTGGATTTAACCCTGAGAGTGTTGACTATGATCGGACACTGGGTTTAACCCTGAGAGTGCTGACTGTGAGTGGACACTGGGCTTAACCCTGAGAGTGCTGACGTGAGTGGACACTGGGTTCCACCCTGAGAGTGTTGACTGTGAGTGGACACTGGGCTTAACCCTGAGAGTGTTGACTGTGAGTGGACACTGGGCTTAACCCTGAGAGTGCTGACTGTGACCGGACACTGGATTTAACCCGGAGAGTGTTGACTATGATCGGACACTGGGTTTAACCCTGAGAGTGCTGACTGTGAGTGGACACTGGGCTTAACCCTGAGAGTGCTGACTGTGAGTGGACACTGGGTTTAACACTGAGAGTGCTGACTGTGAGTGGACACTAGGTTTAACCCTGAGAGTGTTGACTGTGAGTGGACACTGGGTTTAACCCTGAGAGTGCTGACTGTGAGTGGGCACTGGGCTTAACCCTGAAAGTGCTGACTGTGAGTGGACACTGGGTTTAACCCTGAGAGTGCTGACTGTGACCGGACACTGGGTTTAACCCTGAGAGTGTTGACTGAGAGTGGACACTGGGCTTAACCCTGAGAGTGCTGACTGTGACCGGACACTGGGTTTAACCCTGAGAGTGTTGACTGTGACCGGACACTGGGCTTAACCCTGAGAGTGTTGACTGTGACCGGACAGTGGGCTTAACCATGAGAGTGTTGACTATGAGTGGGAACTGGGCTTAACCCTGAGAGTGCTGACTGTGAGTGGACACTGGATTTAACCCTGAGAGTGCTGACTGTGAGTGGACAGTGGGTTTAACCCTGAGACTGTTGACTGTGAGCCGACACTGGGCTTAACCCTGAGAGTGCTGACTTGTGAGTGGACACTGGGCTTAACCCTGAGAGTGCTGACTGTGTGTGGACACTGGGTTTAACCCTGAGCGTGCTGACTGTGAGTGGACACTGGGTTTAACACTGAGAGTGCCGATTGTGACCGGACACTGGATTTAACCCTGACAATGTTGACTGTGACCGGACACTGGATTTAACCCTGAGAGTGCTGACTGTGAGTGGACACTGGATTGAACCCTGAGAGCGTTCACTGTGACGGGACA
The DNA here is from genome assembly GCF_047496885.1 of Scyliorhinus torazame. Classification (NCBI taxonomy): domain Eukaryota; kingdom Metazoa; phylum Chordata; class Chondrichthyes; order Carcharhiniformes; family Scyliorhinidae; genus Scyliorhinus; species Scyliorhinus torazame. The sequence continues at coordinate 27,085,187 of NC_092722.1, forward strand.
CTGGATTTAACCCTGAGGGTGCTGACTGTGACGGGACACTTGGTTTAACCCTGAGAGTGTTGACTGTGACTGGACACTGGGTTTATCCCTGAGAGTGCTGGCTGTGAGTGAACACTGGGTTTAACCCTAAGAGTGTTGACTGTGACCGGACACTGGGCTTAACCCTGAGAGTGCTGACTGTGAGTGGACACTGGGTTTAACCGTGAGAGTGTTGACTGTGAGTGGACACTGGGCTTAACCCTGAGAGTGCTGACTTTGAGTGGGAACTGGGTTTCACGCTGAGAGTCCTGACTCTGAGAGGACACTGGGTTTAACACTGAGAGTGCCGACTGTGACCGGACACTGGATTGAACCCTGAGAGCGTTCACTGTGACGGGACACTGGATTTAACCCTGAGGGTGCTGACTGTGACGGGACACTTGGTTTAACCCTGAGAGTGTTGACTATGAGTGGATACTGGATTTAACCCTGAGAGTGCTGAATGTGACCGGACACTGGGTTTCACCCTGAGAGTGCTGACTGTGACTGGACACTGGGTTTAACCCTGAGAGTGTAGACTGTGAGTGGACACTGGGTTTAACCCTGAGCGTGTTGACTGTGACTGGACACTGGGTTTAGCCCTGAGAGTGCTGACTGAAAGTGGACACTGGGTTTAACCCTGACATTGCTGGCTGTGAGTGGACACTGGGTTTAACCCTGAGAGTGTTGACTGTGACCGGACAATGGGCTTAACCCTGAGAGTGTTGACTGTGAGTGGACACAGGGTTTAACCCTGAGATTGCTGACTGTGAGAGGACACTTGTCTTTACCCTTAGAGTGTTGACTGTGACCGGACACTGGGTTTAACCCTGAGAGTGTTGACTGTGACCGGACACTGGGTATAACCCTGAGAGTGCTGACTGTGAGTGGACACTGGGTTCCACCCTGAGAGTGTTGACTGTGAGTGGACACTGGGCTTAACCCTGAGAGTGTTGACTGTGAGCCGACACTGGGCTTAACCCTGAGAGTGCTGACTTGTGAGTGGACACTGGGCTTAACCCTGAGAGTGCTGACTGTGTGTGGACACTGGGTTTAACCCTGAGCGTGCTGACTGTGAGTGGACACAGGGTTTAACACTGAGAGTGCTGACTGTGAGTGGACACTGGGTTCCACCCTGAGAGTGTTGACTGTGAGTGGACACTGGGCTTAACCCTGAGAGTGTTGACTATGAGTGGACACTGGGCTTAACCCTGAGAGTGCTGACTGTGACCGGACACTGGATTTAACCCTGAGAGTGTTGACTATGATCGGACACTGGGTTTAACCCTGAGAGTGCTGACTGTGAGTGGCCACTGGGCTTAACCCTGAGAGTGCTGACTGTGAGTGGACACTGGATTTAACACTGAGAGTGCTGACTGTGAGTGGACACTAGGTTTAACCCTGAGAGTGTTGACTGTGAGTGGACACTGGGTTTAACCCTGAGAGTGCTGACTGTGAGTGGACACTGGGCTTAACCCTGAAAGTGCTGACTGTGAGTGGACACTGGGTTTAACCCTGAGAGTGCTGACTGTGAGTGGACACTGGGCTTAACCCTGAGAGTGCTGACTGTGAGTGGACACTGGGTTTCACCCTGAGAGTGCTGACTGTGAGTGGACACTGGGTTTAACACTGAGAGTGCCGACTATGACCGGACACTGGATTTAACCCTGAGAGTGCTGACTGTGACCGGACACTGGGTTTAACCCTGAGAGTGATGACTGTGAGTGGACACTGGGTTTAACCCTGAGAGTGCTGACTGTGACTGGACACTGGGTTTATCCCTGAGAGTGCTGGCTGTGAGTGGACACTGGATTTAAAACTGAGAGTGTTGACTGTGACCGGACACTGGATTTAACCCTGAGAGTGCTGACTGTGACCGGACACTGGGTTTAACCCTGAGAGTGCTGACTGTGAGTGGACACTGGGTTTCACCGTGAGAGTGCTGACTGCGAGTGGACACTGGGTTTAACACTGAGAGTGCTGACTGTGAGTGGACACTGGGTTTAACCCTGAGAGTGCTGACTGTGAGTGGACACTGGGTTTAATCTTGAGAATGCTGACTGTGAGTGGACACTGGGCTTAACCCTGAGAGTGCTGACTGTGAGTGGACACTGGGTTTCACCCTGAGAGTGCTGACTGTGAGTGGACACTGGGTTTAACACTGAGAGTGCCGACTATGACCGGACACTGGATTTAACCCTGAGAGTGCTGACTGTGACCGGACACTGGGTTTAACCCTGAGAGTGATGACTGTGAGTGGACACTGGGTTTAACCCTGAGAGTGCTGACTGTGACTGGACACTGGGTTTATCCCTGAGAGTGCTGGCTGTGAGTGGACACTGGATTTAAAACTGAGAGTGTTGACTGTGACCGGACACTGGATTTAACCCTGAGAGTGCTGACTGTGACCGGACACTGGGTTTAACCCTGAGAGTGCTGACTGTGAGTGGACACTGGGTTTCACCGTGAGAGTGCTGACTGCGAGTGGACACTGGGTTTAACACTGAGAGTGCTGACTGTGAGTGGACACTGGGTTTAACCCTGAGAGTGCTGACTGTGAGTGGACACTGGGTTTAATCTTGAGAATGCTGACTGTGAGTGGACACTGGGCTTAACCCTGAGAGTGCTGACTGTGAGTGGACACTGGGTTTCACCGTGAGAGTGCTGACTGTGAGTGGACACTGGGTTTAACACTGAGAGTGCTGACTGTGAGTGGACACTGGGTTTAACACTGAGAGTGTTGACTGTGACCGGACACTGGATTTAACCCTGAGAGTGCTGACTGTGACCGGACACTGGATTTAACCCTGAGAGTGCTGACTGTGACCGGACACTGGGTTTAACCCTGAGAGTGTTGACTGTGAGTGGACACTGGGCTTAACCCTGAGAGTGCTGATTGTGACCGGACACTGGGTTTAACCCTGAGAGTGTTGACTGTGACCGGACACTGGGCTTAACCCTGAGAGTGTTGACTGTGACCGGACAGTGGGCTTAACCATGAGAGTGTTGACTATGAGTGGGAACTGGGCTTAACCCTGAGAGTGTTGACTGTGAGCCGACACTGGGCTTAACCCTGAGAGTGCTGACTTGTGAGTGGACACTGGGCTTAACCCTGAGAGTGCTGACTGTGTGTGGACACTGGGTTTAACCCTGAGCGTGCTGACTGTGAGTGGACACTGGGTTTAACACTGAGAGTGCTGACTGTGAGTGGACACTGGGTTCCACCCTGAGAGTGTTGACTGTGAGTGGACACTGGGCTTAACCCTGAGAGTGTTGACTATGAGTGGACACTGGGCTTAACCCTGAGAGTGCTACTGTGACCGGACACTGGATTTAACCCTGAGAGTGTTGACTATGATCGGACACTGGGTTTAACCCTGAGAGTGCTGACTGTGAGTGGCCACTGGGCTTAACCCTGAGAGTGCTGACTGTGAGTGGACACTGGGTTTAACACTGAGAGTGCTGACTGTGAGTGGACACTAGGTTTAACCCTGAGAGTGTTGACTGTGAGTGGACACTGGGTTTAACCCTGAGAGTGCTGACTGTGAGTGGACACTGGGCTTAACCCTGAAAGTGCTGACTGTGAGTGGACACTGGGTTTAACCCTGAGAGTGCTGACTGTGAGTGGACACTGGGCTTAACCCTGAGAGTGCTGACTGTGAGTGGACACTGGGTTTCACCCTGAGAGTGCTGACTGTGAGTGGACACTGGGTTTAACACTGAGAGTGCCGACTATGACCGGACACTGGATTTAACCCTGAGAGTGCTGACTGTGACCGGACACTGGGTTTAACCCTGAGAGTGATGACTGTGAGTGGACACTGGGTTTAACCCTGAGAGTGCTGACTGTGACTGGACACTGGGTTTATCCCTGAGAGTGCTGGCTGTGAGTGGACACTGGATTTAAAACTGAGAGTGTTGACTGTGACCGGACACTGGATTTAACCCTGAGAGTGCTGACTGTGACCGGACACTGGGTTTAACCCTGAGAGTGCTGACTGTGAGTGGACACTGGGTTTCACCGTGAGAGTGCTGACTGCGAGTGGACACTGGGTTTAACACTGAGAGTGCTGACTGTGAGTGGACACTGGGTTTAACCCTGAGAGTGCTGACTGTGAGTGGACACTGGGTTTAATCTTGAGAATGCTGACTGTGAGTGGACACTGGGCTTAACCCTGAGAGTGCTGACTGTGAGTGGACACTGGGTTTCACCGTGAGAGTGCTGACTGTGAGTGGACACTGGGTTTAACACTGAGAGTGCTGACTGTGAGTGGACACTGGGTTTAACACTGAGAGTGTTGACTGTGACCGGACACTGGATTTAACCCTGAGAGTGCTGACTGTGACCGGACACTGGATTTAACCCTGAGAGTGCTGACTGTGACCGGACACTGGGTTTAACCCTGAGAGTGTTGACTGTGAGTGGACACTGGGCTTAACCCTGAGAGTGCTGATTGTGACCGGACACTGGGTTTAACCCTGAGAGTGTTGACTGTGACCGGACACTGGGCTTAACCCTGAGAGTGTTGACTGTGACCGGACAGTGGGCTTAACCATGAGAGTGTTGACTATGAGTGGGAACTGGGCTTAACCCTGAGAGTGCTGACTGTGAGTGGACACTGGGTTTAACCCTGAGAGTGCTGACTGTGAGTGGACAGTGGGTTTAACCCTGAGAGTGTTGACTGTGAGTCGACACTGGGCTTAACCCTGAGAGTGCTGACTTGTGAGTGGACACTGGGCTTAACCCTGAGAGTGCTGACTGTGTGTGGACACTGGGTTTAACCCTGAGCGTGCTGACTGTGAGTGGACACTGGGTTTAACACTGAGAGTGCCGACTGTGACCGGACACTGGATTTAACCCTGACAATGTTGACTGTGACCGGACGCTGGATTTAACCCTGAGAGTGCTGACTGTGAGTGGACACTGGATTGAACCCTGAGAGCGTTCACTGTGACCGGACACTGGGCTTAACCCTGAGAGTGCTGACTGTGAGTGGACACTGGATTTAACCCTGAGGGTGCTGACTGTGACGGGACACTTGGTTTAACCCTGAGAGTGTTGACTGTGACTGGACACTGGGTTTATCCCTGAGAGTGCTGGCTGTGAGTGAACACTGGGTATAACCCTGAGAGTGTTGACTGTGACCGGACACTGGGCTTAACCCTGAGAGTGCTGACTGTGAGTGGACACTGGGTTTAACCGTGAGAGTGTTGACTGTGAGTGGACACTGGGCTTAACCCTGAGAGTGCTGACTTTGAGTGGGAACTGGGTTTCACGCTGAGAGTCCTGACTCTGAGAGGACACTGGGTTTAACACTGAGAGTGCAGACTGTGACCGGACACTGGATTGAACCCTGAGAGCGTTCACTGTGACGGGACACTGGATTTAACCCTGAGGGTGCTGACTGTGACGGGACACTTGGTTTAACCCTGAGAGTGTTGACTATGAGTGGATACTGGATTTAACCCTGAGAGTGCTGAATGTGACCGGACACTGGGTTTCACCCTGAGAGTGCTGACTGTGACTGGACACTGGGTTTAACCCTGAGAGTGTAGACTGTGAGTGGACACTGGGTTTAACCCTGAGCGTGTTGACTGTGACTGGACACTGGGTTTAGCCCTGAGGGTGCTGACTGAAAGTGGACACTGGGTTTAACCCTGACATTGCTGGCTGTGAGTGGACACTGGGTTTAACCCTGAGAGTGTTGACTGTGACCGGACAATGGGCTTAACCCTGAGAGTGTTGACTGTGAGTGGACACAGGGTTTAACCCTGAGATTGCTGACTGTGAGAGGACACTTGTCTTTACCCTTAGAGTGTTGACTGTGACCGGACACTGGGTTTAACCCTAAGAGTGCTGACTGTGAGTGGACACTGGGTTTAACCCTGAGAGTGCTGACTGTGAGGGGACACTGGGTTTAACCCTGAGAGTGTTGACTGTGACCGGACACTGGGTTTAACCCTAAGAGTGCTGACTGTGAGTGGACACTGGGTTTAACCCTAAGAGTGCTGACTGTGAGGGGACACTGGGATTAACCCTAAGAGTGCTGACTGTGAGGGGACACTGGGTTTAACCCTGAGAGTGCCGACTGTGACCGGACATTGGGGTTAAAACTGAGAGTGCTGACTGTGAGTGGACACGAGGCTTAACCCTGAGAGTGTTGACTGTGATCGGACACTGGTCTTAACCCTGACAGTGTTGACTGTGAGTGGACACTGGATTTAACCCTGAGAGTGCTGACAGTGAGTGGATACTGGGTTTAACCCTGAGAGTGCTGACTGTGAGTGGACACTGGGTTTATCCCTGAGAGTGCTGACTGTGAGTGGACACTGGATTTAACCCTGAGAGTGCTGACTGTGAATGGACACTGGTCTTAACCCTGAGAGTGCAGACTGTGACCGGACACTGGGTTTAACCCTGATAGTGCTGACTGTGACTGGACACTGGGTTTATCCCTGAGAGTGCTGGCTGTGAGTGGACACTGGATTTAGCCCTGAGAGTGTTGACTGTGACCGGAGACTGGATTTAACCCTGAGAGTGCTGACTGTGAGTGGACACTAGATAGAAGCCTGAGAGCGTTCACTGTGACGGGACACTGGAGTTAACCCTGAGGGTGCTGACTGTGACGGGACACTTGGTTTAACCCTGAGAGTGTTGACTGTGACCGGACACTGGGTATAACCCTGAGACTGCTACTGTGACCGGACACTGGGTTTAACCCTGAGAGTGCTGACTGTGAGTGGACACTGGGTTCCACCCTGAGAGTGTTGACTGTGAGTGGACACTGGGTTTAACCCTGAGAGTGTTGACTGTGAGTGGACACTGGGCTTAACCCTGAGAGTGCTGACTGTGACCAGACACTGGATTTAACCCTGAGAGTGTTGACTATGATCGGACACTGGGTTTAACCCTGAGAGTGCTGACTGTGAGTGGACACTGGGCTTAACCCTGAGAGTGCTGACTGTGAGTGGACACTGGGTTTAACACTGAGAGTGCTGACTGTGAGTGGACACTAGGTTTAACCCTGAGAGTGTTGACTGTGAGCGGACACTGGGTTTAACCCTGAGAGTGCTGACTGTGAGTGGACACTGGGCTTAACCCTGAAAGTGCTGACTGTGAGTGGACACTGGGTTTAACCCTGAGAGTGCTGACTGTGAGTGGACACTGGGCTTAACCCTGAGAGTGCTGACTGTGAGTGGACACTGGGTTTCACCCTGAGAGTGCTGACTGTGAGTGGACACTGGGTTTAACACTGAGAGTGCCGACTATGACCGGACACTGGATTTAACCCTGAGAGTGCTGACTGTGACCGGACACTGGGTTTAACCCTGAGAGTGATGACTGTGAGTGGACACTGGGTTTAACCCTGAGAGTGCTGACTGTGACTGGACACTGGGTTTATCCCTGAGAGTGCTGGCTGTGAGTGGACACTGGATTTAACACTGAGAGTGTTGACTGTGACCGGACACTGGATTTAACCCTGAGAGTGCTGACTGTGAGTGGACACTGGGTTTAACCCTGAGAGTGCTGACTGTGAGGGGACACTGGGTTTAACCCTGAGAGTGTTGACGGTGACCGGACACTGGGTTTAACCCTAAGAGTGCTGACTGTGAGTGGACACTGGGTTTAACCCTAAGAGTGCTGACTGTGAGTGGACACTGGGTTTAACCCTAAGAGTGCTGACTGTGAGGGGACACTGGGTTTAACCCTAAGAGTGCTGACTGTGAGGGGACACTGGGTTTAACCCTGAGAGTGCCGACTGTGACCGGACATTGGGGTTAAAACTGAGAGTGCTGACTGTGAGTGGACACGAGGCTTAACCCTGAGAGTGTTGACTGTGATCGGACACTGGTCTTAACCCTGACAGTGTTGACTGTGAGTGGACACTGCATTTAACCCTGAAAGTGCTGACTGTGAGGGGACACTGGGTTTAACCCTGAGAGTGTTGACTGTGACCGGACACTGTGTTTAACCCTGAGAGTGCTGACTGTGAGTGGTCATTGGGTTTAACGCTGAGAGTGCTGACTGTGAGTGGACACTGGATTTAACCCTGAGAGTGCTGACTGTGAATGGACACTGGGCTTAACCCTGAGAGTGCAGACTGTGACCGGACACTGGGTTTAACCCTGAGAGTGTTGACTGTGAGTGGACACTGGGTTTAACCCTGAGAGTGCTGACTGTGACTGGACACTGGGTTTATCCCTGAGAGTGCTGGCTGTGAGTGGACACTGGATTTAGCCCTGAGAGTGTTGACTGTGACCGGAGACTGGATTTAACCCTGAGAGTGCTGACTGTGAGTGGACACTAGATAGAAGCCTGAGAGCGTTCACTGTGACGGGACACTGGAGTTAACCCTGAGGGTGCTGACTGTGACGGGACACTTGGTTTAACCCTGAGAGTGTTGACTGTGACCGGACACTGGGTATAACCCTGAGAGTGCTGACTGTGAGTGGACACTGGGCTTAACCCTGAGAGTGTTGACTGTGAGTGGACACTGGGTTCCAGCCTGAGAGTGTTGACTGTGAGTGGACACTGGGCTTAACCCTGAGAGTGTTGACTGTGAGTGGACACTGGGCTTAACCCTGAGACTGCTGACTGTGACCGGACACTGGATTTAACCCTGAGAGTGTTGACTATGATCGGACACTGGGTTTAACCCTGAGAGTGCTGACTGTGAGTGGACACTGGGCTTAACCCTGAGAGTGCTGACTGTGAGTGGACACTGGGTTCCACCCTGAGAGTGTTGACTGTGAGTGGACACTGGGCTTAACCCTGAGAGTGTTGACTGTGAGTGGACACTGGGCTTAACCCTGAGAGTGCTGACTGTGACCGGACACTGGATTTAACCCTGAGAGTGTTGACTATGATCGGACACTGGGTTTAACCCTGAGAGTGCTGACAGTGAGTGGACACTGGGCTTAACCCTGAGAGTGCTGACTGTGAGTGGACACTGGGTTTAACACTGAGAGTGCTGACTGTGAGTGGACACTAGGTTTAACCCTGAGAGTGTTGACTGTGAGTGGACACTGGGTTTAACCCTGAGAGTGCTGACTGTGAGTGGACACTGGGCTTAACCCTGAAAGTGCTGACTGTGAGTGGACACTGGGTTTAACCCTGAGAGTGCTGACTGTGAGTGGACACTGGGCTTAACCCTGAGAGTGCTGACTGTGAGTGGACACTGGGTTTCACCCTGAGAGTGCTGACTGTGAGTGGACACTGGGTTTAACACTGAGAGTGCCGACTGTGACCGGACACTGGGTTTAACCCTGAGAGTGATGACTGTGAGTGGACACTGGGTTTAACCCTGAGAGTGCTGACTGTGACTGGACACTGGGTTTATCCCTGAGAGTGCTGGCTGTGAGTGGACACTGGATTTAAAACTGAGAGTGTTGACTGTGACCGGACACTGGATTTAACCCTGAGAGTGCTGACTGTGACCGGACACTGGGTTTAACCCTGAGAGTGCTGACTGTGACTGGACACTGGGTTTATCCCTGAGAGTGCTGGCTGTGAGTGGACACTGGATTTAACACTGAGAGTGTTGACTGTGACCGGACACTGGATTTAACCCTGAGAGTGCTGACTGTGACCGGACACTGGGTTTAACCCTGAGAGTGTTGACTGTGACCGGACACTGGGCTTAACCCTGAGAGTGTTGACTGTGACCGGACAGTGTGCTTAACCATGAGAGTGTTGACTATGAGTGGGCGCTGGGCTTAGCCCTGAGAGTGCTGACTGTGAGTGGACACTGGGTTCAACACTGAGAGTGCTGACTGTGACTGGACACTGGGTTTATCCCTGAGAGTGTTGACTGTGAGCGGACACTGGGTTTAACCCTGAGAGTGTTGACGGTGACCGGACACTGGGTTTAACCCTAAGAGTGCTGACTGTGAGTGGACACTGGGTTTAACACTGAGAATGCTGACTGTGAGTGGACACTGGATTTAACCCTGAGAGTGCTGACCGTGAGGGGACACTGGGTTTAACCCTGAGAGTGTTGACTGTGACCGGACATTGGGGTTAAAACTGAGAGTGTTGACTGTGAGTGGACACTAGGCTTAACCCTGAGAGTGTTGACTGTGATCGGACACTGGATTTAACCCTGAGAGTGCTGACAGTGAGTGGATACTGGGTTTAACCCTAAGAGTGTTGACTGTGACCTGACACTGTGTTTAACCCTGAGAGTGCTGACTGTGAGTGGACATTGGGTTTAACCCTGAGAGTGCCTACTGTGAGTTGACACTGGATTTAACCCTGAGAGTGCTGACTGTGAATGGACACTGGGCTTAACCCTGAGAGTGCAGACTGTGACCGGACACTTGGTTTAACCCTGAGAGTGTTGACTGTGAGTGGACACTGGGTTTATCCCTGAGAGTGCTGGCTGTGAGTGGACACTGGATTTAACCCAGAGAGTGTTGACTGTGACCGGAGACTGGATTTAACCCTGAGAGTGCTGACTGTGAGTGGACACTGGATAGAAGCCTGAGAGCGTTCACTGTGACGGGACACTGGATTTAACCCTGAGAGTGTTGACTGTGACCGGACACTGGGTTTAACCCTGAGACTGCTGACTGTGAGTGGACACTGGGTTCCACCCTGAGAGTGTTGACTGTGAGTGGACACTGGGCTTAACCCTGAGAGTGTTGAATGTGACCGGACACTGGGCTTAACCCTGAGAGTGTTGACTGTGAGTGGACACTGGGCTTAACCCTGAGAGTGCTGACTGTGACCGGACACTGGATTTAACCCTGAGAGTGTTGACTATGATCGGACACTGGGTTTAACCCTGCGAGTGCTGACTGTGAGTGGACACTGGGCTTAACCCTGAGAGTGCTGACTGTGAGTGGACACTGGGTTTAACACTGAGAGTGCTGACTGTGAGTGGACACTGGGTTTAACCCTGAGAGTGTTGACTGTGAGCGGACACTGGGTTTAACCCTGAGAGTGCTGACTGTGAGTGGACACTGGGCTTAACCCTGAAGGTGCTGACAGTGAGTGGACACTGGATTTAACCCTGATAGTGCTGACTGTGACCGGACACTGGGTTTAACGCTGAGAGTGCCGACTATGACCGGGCACTGGATTTAACCCTGAGACTGCTGACTGTGATGGGACACATGGTTTAACCCTGAGAGTGTTGACTGTGAGTGGATACTGGATTTAACCCTGAGAGTGCTGAATGTGACCGGACACTGGGTTTCACCCTGAGAGTGCTGACTGTGACCGGACACTGGGTTTAACCCTGAGAGTGTAGACTGTGATTGGACACTGGGTTTAACCCTGAGAGTGTTGAATGTGACCGGACACTGGGCTTAACCCTGAGAGTGTTGACTGTGAGTGGACACTGGGCTTAACCCTGAGAGTGCTGACTGTGACCGGACACTGGATTTAACCCTGAGAGTGTTGACTATGATCGGACACTGGGTTTAACCCTGAGAGTGTTGACTGTGAGTGGACACTGGGCTTAACCCTGAGAGTGCTGACTGTGAGTGGACACTGGATTTAACCCTGAGAGTGCTGACTGTGACTGGACACTGGATTTAACCCTGAGAGTGCTGACTGTGAGTGGACACTGGATTTAACCGTGAGAGTGCTGACTGTGACCGGACATATGGTTTAACCCTGAGAGTGTTGACTGACCGGACACTGGGTTTCACCCTGAGAATGCTGACTGTGACCGGACACTGGGCTTAACCCTGAGAGCGTTGACTGTGAGTGGACACTGGGTTTAACCCTGAGAGTGCCTACTGTGAGTTGACACTGGATTTAACCCTGAGAGTGCTGACTGTGAATGGACACTGGGCTTAACCCTGAGAGTGCAGACTGTGACCGGACACTTGGTTTAACCCTGAGAGTGTTGACTGTGAGTGGACACTGGGTTTATCCCTGAGAGTGCTGGCTGTGAGTGGACACTGGATTTAACCCAGAGAGTGTTGACTGTGACCGGAGACTGGATTTAACCCTGAGAGTGCTGACTGTGAGTGGACACTGGATAGAAGCCTGAGAGCGTTCACTGTGACGGGACACTGGATTTAACCCTGAGAGTGTTGACTGTGACCGGACACTGGGTTTAACCCTGAGACTGCTGACTGTGAGTGGACACTGGGTTCCACCCTGAGAGTGTTGACTGTGAGTGGACACTGGGCTTAACCCTGAGAGTGTTGAATGTGACCGGACACTGGGCTTAACCCTGAGAGTGTTGACTGTGAGTGGACACTGGGCTTAACCCTGAGAGTGCTGACTGTGACCGGACACTGGATTTAACCCTGAGAGTGTTGACTATGATCGGACACTGGGTTTAACCCTGCGAGTGCTGACTGTGAGTGGACACTGGGCTTAACCCTGAGAGTGCTGACTGTGAGTGGACACTGGGTTTAACACTGAGAGTGCTGACTGTGAGTGGACACTGGGTTTAACCCTGAGAGTGTTGACTGTGAGCGGACACTGGGTTTAACCCTGAGAGTGCTGACTGTGAGTGGACACTGGGCTTAACCCTGAAGGTGCTGACAGTGAGTGGACACTGGATTTAACCCTGATAGTGCTGACTGTGACCGGACACTGGGTTTAACGCTGAGAGTGCCGACTATGACCGGGCACTGGATTTAACCCTGAGACTGCTGACTGTGATGGGACACATGGTTTAACCCTGAGAGTGTTGACTGTGAGTGGATACTGGATTTAACCCTGAGAGTGCTGAATGTGACCGGACACTGGGTTTCACCCTGAGAGTGCTGACTGTGACCGGACACTGGGTTTAACCCTGAGAGTGTAGACTGTGATTGGACACTGGGTTTAACCCTGAGAGTGTTGAATGTGACCGGACACTGGGCTTAACCCTGAGAGTGTTGACTGTGAGTGGACACTGGGCTTAACCCTGAGAGTGCTGACTGTGACCGGACACTGGATTTAACCCTGAGAGTGTTGACTATGATCGGACACTGGGTTTAACCCTGAGAGTGTTGACTGTGAGTGGACACTGGGCTTAACCCTGAGAGTGCTGACTGTGAGTGGACACTGGATTTAACCCTGAGAGTGCTGACTGTGACTGGACACTGGATTTAACCCTGAGAGTGCTGACTGTGAGTGGACACTGGATTTAACCGTGAGAATGCTGACTGTGACCGGACATATGGTTTAACCCTGAGAGTGTTGACTGACCGGACACTGGGTTTCACCCTGAGAATGCTGACTGTGACCGGACACTGGGCTTAACCCTGAGAGCGTTGACTGTGAGTGGACACTGGGTTTAACCCTGAGAGTGTTGACTGTGAGCGGGCACTGGGCTTAACCCTGAGAGTGTTGACTGTGACCGGACACTGGGCTTAACCCTGAGAGTGTTGACTGTGAGTGGACACTGGGCTTAACCCTGAAAGTGCTGACTGTGAGTGGACACTGGGCTTAACCCTGAGAGTGCCGACTGTGAGAGGACACTGCGTTTAACACTGAGAGTGCCGACTGTGACCGGACACTGGATTTAACCCTGAGAGTGCTGACTGTGACCGGACACTGGGTTTAACCCTGAGAGTGTTGACTGTGAGTGGACACAGGGTTTATCCCTGAGAGTGCTGTCTGTGAGTGGACAGTGGATTTAACACTGAGAGTGTTGACTGTGACCGGACACTGGATTTAACCCTGAGAGTGCTGACTGTGACCGGACACTGGATTTAACCCTGAGAGTGCTGACTGTGACCGGACACTGGGTTTAACCCTGAGAGTGTTGACTGTGACCGGACACTGGGCTTAACCCTGAGAGTGTTGACTGTGACCCGACAGTGTGCTTAACCATGAGAGTGTTGACTATGAGTGGACACTGGGTTTAACCCTGAGAGTGCTGACAGTGAGTGAACACTGGGTTTAACCCTGAGAGTGCTGACTGTGAGTGGACACTGGGTTTAACCCTGAGAGTGCTGACTGTGAGTGGACACTGGATTTAACCGTGAGAGTGCTGACTGTGAGTGGACACTGGATTTAACCCTGAGAGCGTTGACTGTGAGTGGACACTGGGTTTAACCCTGAGAGTGTTGACTGTGAGCGGGCACTGGGCTTAACCCTGAGAGTGTTGACTGTGTGTGGACACTGGGCTTAACCCTGAAAGTGCTGACTGTGACCGGACACTGGGTTTCACCCTGAGAGTGCTGACTGTGAGAGGACACTGCGTTTAACACTGAGAGTGCCGACTGTGACCGGACACTGGATTTAACCCTGAGAGTGCTGACTGTGACCGGACACTGGGTTTCACCCTGAGAGTGTTGACTGTGAGTGGACACAGGGTTTATCCCTGAGAGTGCTGAATGTGAGTGGACACTGGGCTTAACCCTGAGAGTGCTGACTGTGACCGGACACTGGGTTTAACCCTGAGAGTGTTGACTGTGACCGGACACTGGGCTTAACCCTGAGAGTGTTGACTGTGAGTGGACACTGGATTTAACACTGAGAGTGCTGACTGTGACCGGACACTGGGTTTAACCCTGAGAGTGTTGACTGTGACCGGACACTGGATTTAACCCTGAGAGTGCTGACTGTGACCGGACACTGGGCTTAACCCTGAGAGTGTTGACTGTGAGTGGACACTGGGCTTAACCCTGAGAGTGCTGACTGTGACCGGACACTGGGTTTAACCCTGAGAGTGTTGACTGTGACCGGACACTGGGCTTAACCCTGAGAGTGTTGACTGTGACCGGACAGTGTGCTTAACCATGAGAGTGTTGACTATGAGTGGGCACTGGGCTTAACCCTGAGAGTGCTGACTGTGAGTGGACACTGGGTTTAACCCTGAGAGTGCTGACTGTGAGTGGACACTGGGTTTAACCCTGAGAGTGTTGACTGTGAGCGGACACTGGGCTGAACCCTGAGAGTGTTGACTGTGACCGGACACTGGGCTTAACCCTGAGAGTGTTGACTGTGACCGGACAGTGTGCTTAACCATGAGAGTGTTGACTATGAGTGGGCACTGGGCTTAACCCTGAGAGTGCTGACTGTGAGTGGACACTGGGTTTAACCCTGAGAGTGCTGACTGTGAGTGGACACTGGGTTTAACCCTGAGAGTGCTGACTGTGAGTGGACACTGGGTTTAACCCTGAGAGTGCTGACTGTGAGTGGACACTGGGCTTAACCCTGAGAGTGCTGACTTGTGAGTGGACACTGGGCTTAACCCTGAGAGTGCTGACTGTGAGTGGACACTGGGTTTAAAACTGAGAGTGCCGACTGTGACCGGACACTGGATTTAACACTGAGAGTGCCGACTGTGACCGGACACTGGATTTAACCCTGACAGTGTTGACTGTGACCGGACACTGGATTTAACCCTGAGAGTGCTGACTGTGAGTGGACACTGGATTGAACCCTGAGAGCGTTCACTGTGACGGGACACTGGATTTAACCCTGAGGGTGCTGACTGTGACGGGACACTTGGGTTAACCCTGAGAGTGTTGACTGTGAGTGGATACTGGGTTTAACCCTGAGAGTGGTTACTGTGACTGGACACTGGGTTTATCCCTGAGAGTGCTGACTGTGAGTGGACACTGGATTTAACCCTGAGAGTGGTTACTGTGACTGGACACTGGGTTTATCCCTGAGGGTGCTGGCTGTGAGTGGACACTGGATTTAACCCTGAGAGTGTTGACTGTGACCGGACACTGGATTTAACCCTGAGAGTGCTGACTGTGAGTGGACACTGGATTTAACCGTGAGAGCGTTCACTGTGACGGGACACTGGATTTAACCCTGAAAGTGCTGACTGTGACCGGACACATGGTTTAACTCTGAGAGTGTTGACTGACCGGACACAGGGTTTAACCCTGAGAGTGCTGACTGTGACCGGACACTGGGCTTAACCCTGAGAGCGTTGACTGTGAGTGGACACTGGGTTTAACCCTGAGAGTGCTGACTGTGAGTGGACACTGGGCTTAACCCTGAGAGTTCTGACTGTGAGTGGACACTGGGTTTAACCGTGAGAGTGCTGACTGTGAGTGGACACTGGGCTTAACACTGAGAGTGCTGACTGTGAGTGGGCACTGGATTTAACCCTGAGAGTGTTGAGTTTGACCGGACACTGGATTTAACCCTGAGAGTGCTGATTGTGAGTGGACACTGGATTTAACCGTCAGAGCGTTCACTGTGACGGGACACTGGATTTAACCCTGAGAGTGCTGACTGTGACCGGACACTGGGTTTAACCCTGAGAGTGTTGACTGTGACCGGACACTGGGCTTAACCCTGAGAGTGTTGACTGTGACCGGACAGTGTGCTTAACCATGAGAGTGTTGACTATGAGTGGACACTGGGTTTAACCCTGAGAGTGCTGACAGTGAGTGAACACTGGGTTTAACCCTGAGAGTGCTGACTGTGAGTGGACACTGGGTTTAACCCTGAGAGTGCTGACTGTGAGTGGACACTGGATTTAACCGTGAGAGTGCTGACTGTGAGTGGACACTGGATTTAACCCTGAGAGCGTTGACTGTGAGTGGACACTGGGTTTAACCCTGAGAGTGTTGACTGTGAGCGGGCACTGGGCTTAACCCTGAGAGTGTTGACTGTGTGTGGACACTGGGCTTAACCCTGAAAGTGCTGACTGTGACCGGACACTGGGTTTCACCCTGAGAGTGCTGACTGTGAGAGGACACTGCGTTTAACACTGAGAGTGCCGACTGTGACCGGACACTGGATTTAACCCTGAGAGTGCTGACTGTGACCGGACACTGGGTTTCACCCTGAGAGTGTTGACTGTGAGTGGACACAGGGTTTATCCCTGAGAGTGCTGAATGTGAGTGGACACTGGGCTTAACCCTGAGAGTGCTGACTGTGACCGGACACTGGGTTTAACCCTGAGAGTGTTGACTGTGACCGGACACTGGGCTTAACCCTGAGAGTGTTGACTGTGAGTGGACACTGGATTTAACACTGAGAGTGCTGACTGTGACCGGACACTGGGTTTAACCCTGAGAGTGTTGACTGTGACCGGACACTGGATTTAACCCTGAGAGTGCTGACTGTGACCGGACACTGGGCTTAACCCTGAGAGTGTTGACTGTGAGTGGACACTGGGCTTAACCCTGAGAGTGCTGACTGTGACCGGACACTGGGTTTAACCCTGAGAGTGTTGACTGTGACCGGACACTGGGCTTAACCCTGAGAGTGTTGACTGTGACCGGACAGTGTGCTTAACCATGAGAGTGTTGACTATGAGTGGGCACTGGGCTTAACCCTGAGAGTGCTGACTGTGAGTGGACACTGGGTTTAACCCTGAGAGTGCTGACTGTGAGTGGACACTGGGTTTAACCCTGAGAGTGTTGACTGTGAGCGGACACTGGGCTGAACCCTGAGAGTGTTGACTGTGACCGGACACTGGGCTTAACCCTGAGAGTGTTGACTGTGACCGGACAGTGTGCTTAACCATGAGAGTGTTGACTATGAGTGGGCACTGGGCTTAACCCTGAGAGTGCTGACTGTGAGTGGACACTGGGTTTAACCCTGAGAGTGCTGACTGTGAGTGGACACTGGGTTTAACCCTGAGAGTGCTGACTGTGAGTGGACACTGGGTTTAACCCTGAGAGTGCTGACTGTGAGTGGACACTGGGCTTAACCCTGAGAGTGCTGACTTGTGAGTGGACACTGGGCTTAACCCTGAGAGTGCTGACTGTGAGTGGACACTGGGTTTAAAACTGAGAGTGCCGACTGTGACCGGACACTGGATTTAACACTGAGAGTGCCGACTGTGACCGGACACTGGATTTAACCCTGACAGTGTTGACTGTGACCGGACACTGGATTTAACCCTGAGAGTGCTGACTGTGAGTGGACACTGGATTGAACCCTGAGAGCGTTCACTGTGACGGGACACTGGATTTAACCCTGAGGGTGCTGACTGTGACGGGACACTTGGGTTAACCCTGAGAGTGTTGACTGTGAGTGGATACTGGGTTTAACCCTGAGAGTGGTTACTGTGACTGGACACTGGGTTTATCCCTGAGAGTGCTGACTGTGAGTGGACACTGGATTTAACCCTGAGAGTGGTTACTGTGACTGGACACTGGGTTTATCCCTGAGGGTGCTGGCTGTGAGTGGACACTGGATTTAACCCTGAGAGTGTTGACTGTGACCGGACACTGGATTTAACCCTGAGAGTGCTGACTGTGAGTGGACACTGGATTTAACCGTGAGAGCGTTCACTGTGACGGGACACTGGATTTAACCCTGAAAGTGCTGACTGTGACCGGACACATGGTTTAACTCTGAGAGTGTTGACTGACCGGACACAGGGTTTAACCCTGAGAGTGCTGACTGTGACCGGACACTGGGCTTAACCCTGAGAGCGTTGACTGTGAGTGGACACTGGGTTTAACCCTGAGAGTGCTGACTGTGAGTGGACACTGGGCTTAACCCTGAGAGTTCTGACTGTGAGTGGACACTGGGTTTAACCGTGAGAGTGCTGACTGTGAGTGGACACTGGGCTTAACACTGAGAGTGCTGACTGTGAGTGGGCACTGGATTTAACCCTGAGAGTGTTGAGTTTGACCGGACACTGGATTTAACCCTGAGAGTGC
The DNA here is from genome assembly GCF_047496885.1 of Scyliorhinus torazame. NCBI lineage: Eukaryota > Metazoa > Chordata > Chondrichthyes > Carcharhiniformes > Scyliorhinidae > Scyliorhinus > Scyliorhinus torazame. The sequence goes on from NC_092722.1 coordinate 27,103,748, forward strand.
TGATTGTGAGTGGACACTGGATTTAACCGTCAGAGCGTTCACTGTGACGGGACACTGGATTTAACCCTGAGAGTGCTGACTGTGAGTGGACACTGGGCTTAACCCTGAAATTGCTGACTGTGAGTGGACACTGGGCTTAACCCTGAGAGTGCTGACTGTGAGTGGACACTGTGTTTCACCCTGAGAGTGCCGACTGTGACCGGACACTGGATTTAACCCTGAGAGTGCTGACTGTGAGTGGACACTGGGTTTAACCGTGAGAGTGCTGACTGTGACCGGACACTGGGTTTAACACTGAGAGTGCCGACTGTGACCGGACACTGGATTTAACCCTGACAGTGTTGACTATGACCGGACACTGGATTTTACCCTGAGAGTGCTGACTGTGAGTGGACACTGGATTGAACCCTGAGAGCGTTCACTGTAACGGGACACTGGATTTAACCCTGAGGGTGCTGACTGTGACGGGGCACATGGTTTAACCCTGAGAGTGTTGACTGTGAGTGGATACTGCATTTAACCCTGAGAGTGCTGAATGTGACCGGACACTGGGTTTCACCCTGAGAGTGCTGACCGTGACCGGACACTGCGTTTAACCCTGAGAGTGTAGACTGTGAGTGGACACTGGGTTTAACCCTGAGAGTGTTGACTGTGAGTGGACACTGGGCTTAACCCTGAGAGTGTTGAATGTGACCGGACACTGGGCTTAACCCTGAGAGTGTTGACTGTGAGTGGACACTGGGCTTAACCCTGAGAGTGCTGACTGTGACCGGACACTGGATTTAACCCTGAGAGTGCTGACTGCGGGTGGACACTGGGTTTAACACTGAGATTGCTGACTGTGACCAGACACTGGATTTAACCCTGAGAGTGCTGACTGTGACTGGACACTGGACTTAACCCTGAGAGTGCTGACTGTGAGTGGACACTGGATTTAACCGTGAGAGCGTTCACTGTGACGGGACACTGGATTTAACCCTGAGAGTGCTGACTGTGACCGGACACTGGGCTTAACACTGAGAGCGTTGACTGTGAGTGGACACTGGGTTTAACCCTGAGAGTGTTGACTGTGAGCGGGCACTGGGCTTAACCCTGAGAGTGTTGACTGTGACCGGACACTGGGCTTAAGCTGAGAGTGTTGACTGTGAGTGGACACTGGGCTTAACCCTGAAAGTGCTGACTGTGAGTGGACACTGGGTTTAACCCTGAGAGTGCTGACTGTGAGTGGACACTGGGCTTAACCCTGAAAGTGCTGACTGTGTGTGGACACTGGGTTTCACCCTGAGAGTGCTGACTGTGAGAGGACACTGGGTTTAACACTGAGAGTGCCGACTGTGACCGGACACTGGATTTCAACCTGAGAGTGATGACTGTGACCGGACACTGAGTTTAACCCTGAGAGTGTTGACTGTGAGTGGACACTGGGTTTAACCCTGAAAGTGCTGACTGTGACTGGACACTGGATTTAACCCTGAGAGTGTTGACTGTGACCGGACACTGGATTTAACCCTGAGACTGCTGACTGTGAGTGGACACTGGATTTAACCGTGAGAGCGTTCACTGTGACGGGACACTGGATTTAACCCTGAGAGTGCTGACTGTGACCGGACACATGGTTGAACCCTGAGAGTGTTGACTGACCGGACACTGGGTTTAACCCTGAGAGTGCTGACTGTGACCGGACACTGGGCATAACCCTGAGAGTGCTGACTGTGAGTGGACACTGGGCTTAACCCTGAAATTGCTGACTCTGAGTGGACACTGGGTTTAACCCTGAGAGTGCTGACTGTGAGTGGACACTGGGCTTAACCCTGAGAGTGCTGACTGTGAGTGGACACTGGGTTTCACCCTGAGAGTGCTGACTGTGAGTGGACACTGGGTTTAACACTGAGAGTGCCGACCCTGACCGGACACTGGATTTAACCCTGAGAGTGCTGACTGTGACCGGACACTGGGTTTAACCCTGAGAGTGTTGACTGTGAGTGGACACTGGGTTTAACCCTGAGAGTGCTTACTGTGACTGGACACTGGGTTTATCCCTGAGAGTGCTGGCTGTGAGTGGACACTGGATTTAACCCTGAGAGTGTTGACTGTGACCGGACACTGGATTTAACCCTGAGAGTGCTGACTGTGACCGGACACATGGTTTAAACCTGAGAGTGTTGACTGACCGGACACTGGGTTTAAACCTAAGAGTGCTGACTGTGACCGGACACTGGGCTTACCCTTGAGAGCGTTGACTGTGAGTGGACACTGGGGTTAACCCTGAGAGTGTTGACTGTGAGCGGACACTGTGCTTAAACCTGAGAGTGTTGACTGTGACCGGACACTGGGCTTAACCCTGAGAGTGTTGACTGTGAGTGGACACTGGGCTTAACCCTGAAAGTGCTGACTGTGAGTGGACACTGGGTTTAACCCTGAGAGTGCTGACTGTTAGTGGACACTGGGTTTCACCCTGAGAGTGCTGACTGTGAGTGGACACTGGGTTTAACCCTGAGAGTGTTGACTGTGAGTGGACACTGGTTTAACCGTGAGAGTGCTGACTGTGACGGAACATTGGATTTAACCCTGAGAGTGCTGACTGTGAGTGGACACTGGATTTAACCGTGAGAGCGTTCACTGTGACGGGACACTGGATTTAACCCTGAGAGTGCTGACTGTTAGTGGACACTGGGCTTAACCCTGAGAGTGCTGACTGTGAGTGGACACTGGGCTTAACCCTCAGAGTGCTGACTGTGACCTGATACTGGGTTTAACCCTGAGAGTGTTGACTGTGAGTGGACACTGGGCTTAACCCTGAGAGTGCTGGCTGTGAGTGGACACTGGATTTAACCGTGAGAGCGTTCACTGTGACGGGACACTGGGATTAACCCTGAGAGTGCTGACTGTGACCGGACACATGGTTTAACCCAGAGAGTGTTGACTGACCGGACACTGGGTTTAACCCTGAGAGTGCAGACTGTGACCGGAGACTGGGTATAACCGTGAGAGTGCTGACTGTGAGTGGACACTGGATTTAAACCTGAGAGTGCTGACTGTGAGTGGACACTGGATTTAAACCTGAGAGTGCTGACTGTGAGCGTACACTGCGTTTAACCCTGAGAGTGTTGACTGTGACCGGACACTGGGCTTAACCCTGAGAGTGCTGACTGTGAGTGGACACTGGGCTTAACCCTGAGAGTGTTGACTGCGAGTGGACACTAGGCTTAACCTTGAGAGTGTTGACTGTGATCGGACACTGGGCTTAACCCGGAGAGTGTTGACTGTGAGTGGACACTGTATTTAACCCTTAGAGTGCTGACAGTGAGTGGACACTGGGTTTAACCCTGAGAGTGCTGACTGTGACTGGATTCTGGGCTTAACCCTGAGAGTGCTGACTGTGACCGGACACTGGGTTTAACCCTGAGAGTGCTGACTGTGACTGGACACTGGGTTTATCCCTGAGAGTGCTGGCTGTGAGTGGACAGTGGATTTAACCCTGAGAGTGTTGACTGTGACCGGAGACTGGATTTAACCCTGAGAGTGCTGACTGTGAGTGGACACTGGATTTAATCCTGAGAGCATTCACTGTGACGGGACACTGGATTTAACCCTGAGGGTGCTGACTGTGACCGGACACTTGGTTTAACGCTGAGTGTGTTGACTGTGAGTGGATACTGGATTTAACCCTGAGAGTGCTGACTGTGAGTGGATACTGGATTTAACCCTGAGAGTGCTGACTGTGACCGGACACTGGGTTTAACCCTGAGAGTGCTGACTGTGACCGAACACTGGGTTTAGCCCTGAGAGTGCTGGCTGTGAGTGGACACTGGATTTAACCCTGAGAGTGCTGACTGTGAGTGGACACTGGATTTAACCCTGACAGTGTTGACTGTGACCGGACACTGGATTTAAGATGGAGAGTGCTGACTGTGAGTGGACACTGGGTTTAACCCTGAGAGTTCTGACTGTGACCGCACACTGGGTTTAACCCTGAGCGTGCTGTCTGTGAGTGGACACTGGATTTAACCCTGAGAGTGCTGACTGTGGGTGGACACTGGATTTAACCCTGACAGTGTTGAATGTGACCGGACACTGGATTTAACCCTGAGAGTGCTTACTGTGAATGGACACTGGGCTTAACCCTGAGAGTGTTGACTGTGAATGGACACTGGGCTTAACCCTGAGAGTGTTGACTGTGACCGGACACTGTGCTTAACCCTGAGAGTGCTGACTGTGAGTGGACACCGGGTTTAACCCTGAGAGTGCTGACTGTGAGTGGACATTGGTTTTAACCCTGAGAGTGCTGAATGTGAGTGGACACTGGGTTTAACCCTGAGAGTGTTGACTGTGACCGGACACTGGGTTTAACCCTGAGAGTGCTGACTGTGAGTGGACATTGGGTTTAACCCTGAGAGTGCTGACTGTGAGTGGACACTGGATTTAACCCTGAGAGTGCTGACTGTCACTGGACACTGGGCTTAACCCTGAGAGTGCTGACTGTGACCGGAGACTGGGTTTAACCCTGAGGGTGCTGACTGTGAGTGGACACTGGATACCACCCTGAGAGTGTTGACTATGAGTGGACACTGGGCTTAACCCTGAGAGTGTTGACTGTGAGTGGACACTGGGCTTAACCCTGAGAGTGCTGACTGTGACCGGACACTGGATTTAGCCCTGAGAGTGTTGACTATGATCGGACACTGGGTTTAACCCTGAGAGTGTTGACTGTGACTGGACACTGGGTTTAACCCTGAGAGTGCTGACTGTGAGTGGACATTGGGTTTAACCCTGAGAGTGCTGACTGTGAGTGGACACTGGATTTAACCCTGAGAGTGCTGACTGTGACCGGAGACTGGATTTAACTCTGAGAGTGCTGACTGTGAGTGAACACTGGATTTAATCCTGAGAGCGTTCACTGTGACGGGACACTGGATTTAACCCTCAGGGTGCTGACTGTGACCGGACACTTGGTTTAACCCTGAGAGTGTTGACTGTGAGTGGATACTGGATATAACCCTGAGAGTGCTGACTGTGAGTGAACACTGGATTTAACCCTGAGAGTGCTGACTGTGACTGGACACTTGGTTTAACCCTGAGAGTGTGGACTGTGAGTGGATACTGGATTTAACCCTGAGAGTGCTGACTGTGAGTGGACACTGGATTTAACCCTGAGAGTGCTGACTGTGACCGGACACTGGGTTTAACCCTGAGAGTGCTGACTGTGACCGGACACTGGGTTTAACCCTGAGAGTGCGGACTGTGAGTGGACACTGGGCTTAACCCTGAGAGTGTTGAATGTGACCGGACACTGGGCTTAATCCTGAGAGTGTTGACTGTGAGTGAACACTGGGCTTAACCCTGAGAGTGCTGACTGTCACCGGACACTGGATTTAGCCCTGAGAGTGTTGACTATGATCGGACACTGGGTTTAACCCTGAGAGTGCTGACTGTGAGTGGACACTGGGCTTAACCCTGAGAGTGCTGACTGTGAGTGGACACTGGGTTTAACACTGAGAGTGCTGACTGTGAGTGGACACTGGGTTTAACACTGAGAGTGCTGACTGTGAGTGGACACTGGGCTTAACCCTCAGAGTGCTGACTGTGACCTGATACTGGGTTTAACCCTGAGAGTGTTGACTGTGAGTGGACACTGGGCTTAACCCTGAGAGTGCTGGCTGTGAGTGGACACTGGATTTAACCGTGAGAGCGTTCACTGTGACGGGACACTGGGATTAACCCTGAGAGTGCTGACTGTGACCGGACACATGGTTTAACCCTGAGAGTGTTGACTGACCGGACACTGGGTTTAACCCCGAGAGTGCAGACTGTGACCGGAGACTGGGTATAACCGTGAGAGTGCTGACTGTGAGTGGACACTGGATTTAAACCTGAGAGTGCTGACTGTGAGTGGACACTGCGTTTAACCCTGAGAGTGTTGACTGTGACCGGACACTGGGCTTAACCCTGAGAGTGCTGACTGTGAGTGGACACTGGGCTTAACCCTGAGAGTGTTGACTGCGAGTGGACACTAGGCTTAACCTTGAGAGTGTTGACTGTGATCGGACACTGGGCTTATCCCGGAGAGTGTTGACTGTGAGTGGACACTGTATTTAACCCTGAGAGTGCTGACAGTGAGTGGACACTGGGTTTAACCCTGAGAGTGCTGACTGTGACTGGATTCTGGGCTTAACCCTGAGAGTGCTGACTGTGACCGGACACTGGGTTTATCCCTGAGAGTGCTGGCTGTGAGTGGACAGTGGATTTAACCCTGAGAGTGTTGACTGTGACCGGAGACTGGATTTAACCCTGAGAGTGCTGACGGTGAGTGGACACTGGATTTAATCCTGAGAGCATTCACTGTGACGGGACACTGGATTTAACCCTGAGGGTGCTGACTGTGACCGGACACTTGGTTTAACGCTGAGTGTGTTGACTGTGAGTGGATACTGGATTTAACCCTGAGAGTGCTGACTGTGAGTGGATACTGGATTTAACCCTGAGAGTGCTGACTGTGACCGGACACTGGGTTTAACCCTGAGAGTGCTGACTGTGACCGAACACTGGGTTCAGCCCTGAGAGTGCTGGCTGTGAGTGGACACTGGATTTAACCCTGAGAGTGCTGACTGTGAGTGGACACTGGATTTAACCCTGACAGTGTTGACTGTGACCGGACACTGGATTTAAGATGGAGAGTGCTGACTGTGAGTGGACACTGGGTTTAACCCTGAGAGTTCTGACTGTGACCGCACACTGGGTTTAACCCTGAGCGTGCTGTCTGTGAGTGGACACTGGATTTAACCCTGAGAGTGCTGACTGTGGGTGGACACTGGATTTAACTCTGACAGTGTTGAATGTGACCGGACACTGTGCTTAACACTGAGGGTGCTGACTGTGAGTGGACACTCACCTTAAACATGAGAGTGCTGACTGTGAGTGGACACCGGGTTTAACCCTGAGAGTGCTGACTGTGAGTGGACATTGGGTTTAACCCTGAGAGTGCTGAATGTGAGTGGACACTGGGTTTCACCCTGAGAGTGTTGACTGTGACCGGACACTGGGTTTAACCCTGAGAGTGCTGACTGTGAGTGGACATTGGGTTTAACCCTGAGAGTGCTGACTGTGAGTGGACACTGGATTTAACCCTGAGAGTGCTGACTGTCACTGGACACTGGGCTTAACCCTGAGAGTGCTGACTGTGACCGGAGACTGGGTTTAACCCTGAGAGTGCTGACTGTGAGTGGACACTGTGTACCACCCTGAGAGTGTTGACTATGAGTGGACACTGGGCTTAACCCTGAGAGTGTTGACTGTGAGTGGACACTGGGCTTAACCCTGAGAGTGCTGACTGTGATCGGACACTGGGTTTAACCCTGAGAGTGTTGACTGTGACCGGACACTGGGTTTAACCCTGAGAGTGCTGACTGTGAGTGGACATTGGGTTTAACCCTGAGAGTGCTGACTGTGAGTGGACACTGGATTTAACCCTGAGAGTGCTGACTGTGACCGGACACTGGATTTAACCATCAGGGTGCTGACTGTGACCGGACACTTGGTTTAACCCTGAGAGTGTTGACTGTGAGTGGATACTGGATATAACCCTGAGAGTGCTGACTGTGAGTGGACACTGGATTTAACCCTGAGAGTGCTGACTGTGACCGGACACTTGGTTTAACCCTGAGAGTGTGGACTGTGAGTGGATACTGGATTTAACCCTGAGAGTGCTGACTGTGAGTGGACACTGGATTTAACCCTGAGAGTGCTGACTGTGACCGGACACTGGGTTTAACCCTGAGAGTGCTGACTGTGACTGGACACTCGGTTTAACCCTGAGAGTGCGGACAGTGAGTGGACACTGGGCTTAACCCTGAGAGTGTTGAATGTGACCGGACACTGGGCTTAATCCTGAGAGTGTTGACTGTGAGTGAACACTGGGCTTAACCCTGAGAGTGCTGACTGTCACCGGACACTGGATTTAGCCCTGAGAGTGTTGACTATGATCGGACACTGGGTTTAACCCTGAGAGTGCTGACTGTGAGTGGACACTGGGCTTAACCCTGAGAGTGCTGACTGTGAGTGGACACTGGGTTTAACACTGAGAGTGCTGACTGTGAGTGGACACTGGGTTTAACACTGAGAGTGCTGACTGTGAGTGGACACTGGGTTTAACCCTGAGAGTGTTGACTGTTACCGGACACTGGGCTTAACCCCGAGAGTGTTGACTGTGAGGGGACACTGGGTTTAACCCTGAGAGTGTTGACTGTGAGCGGACACTGGGCTTAAACGTGAGAGTGTTGACTGTGACCGGACATTGGGTTTAACCCTGAGAGTGCTGACTGTGAGTGGACACTGGATTTAACCCTGAGAGTGCTGACAGTGAGTGGACACTGGGTTTAACCCTGAGAGTGCTGACTGTGACTGGATTCTGGGCTTAACCCTGAGAGTGCTGACTGTGACCGGACACTGGGTTTATCCCTGAGAGTGCTGGCTGTGAGTGGACAGTGGATTTAACCCTGAGAGTGTTGACTGTGACCGGAGACTGGATTTAACCCTGAGAGTGCTGACGGTGAGTGGACACTGGATTTAATCCTGAGAGCATTCACTGTGACGGGACACTGGATTTAACCCTGAGGGTGCTGACTGTGACCGGACACTTGGTTTAACGCTGAGTGTGTTGACTGTGAGTGGATACTGGATTTAACCCTGAGAGTGCTGACTGTGAGTGGATACTGGATTTAACCCTGAGAGTGCTGACTGTGACCGGACACTGGGTTTAACCCTGAGAGTGCTGACTGTGACCGAACACTGGGTTCAGCCCTGAGAGTGCTGGCTGTGAGTGGACACTGGATTTAACCCTGAGAGTGCTGACTGTGAGTGGACACTGGATTTAACCCTGACAGTGTTGACTGTGGGTGGACACTGGATTTAACTCTGACAGTGTTGAATGTGACCGGACACTGTGCTTAACACTGAGGGTGCTGACTGTGAGTGGACACTCACCTTAAACATGAGAGTGCTGACTGTGAGTGGACACCGGGTTTAACCCTGAGAGTGCTGACTGTGAGTGGACATTGGGTTTAACCCTGAGAGTGCTGAATGTGAGTGGACACTGGGTTTCACCCTGAGAGTGTTGACTGTGACCGGACACTGGGTTTAACCCTGAGAGTGCTGACTGTGAGTGGACATTGGGTTTAACCCTGAGAGTGCTGACTGTGAGTGGACACTGGATTTAACCCTGAGAGTGCTGACTGTCACTGGACACTGGGCTTAACCCTGAGAGTGCTGACTGTGACCGGAGACTGGGTTTAACCCTGAGAGTGCTGACTGTGAGTGGACACTGTGTACCACCCTGAGAGTGTTGACTATGAGTGGACACTGGGCTTAACCCTGAGAGTGTTGACTGTGAGTGGACACTGGGCTTAACCCTGAGAGTGCTGACTGTGATCGGACACTGGGTTTAACCCTGAGAGTGTTGACTGTGACCGGACACTGGGTTTAACCCTGAGAGTGCTGACTGTGAGTGGACATTGGGTTTAACCCTGAGAGTGCTGACTGTGAGTGGACACTGGATTTAACCCTGAGAGTGCTGACTGTGACCGGACACTGGATTTAACCATCAGGGTGCTGACTGTGACCGGACACTTGGTTTAACCCTGAGAGTGTTGACTGTGAGTGGATACTGGATATAACCCTGAGAGTGCTGACTGTGAGTGGACACTGGATTTAACCCTGAGAGTGCTGACTGTGACCGGACACTTGGTTTAACCCTGAGAGTGTGGACTGTGAGTGGATACTGGATTTAACCCTGAGAGTGCTGACTGTGAGTGGACACTGGATTTAACCCTGAGAGTGCTGACTGTGACCGGACACTGGGTTTAACCCTGAGAGTGCTGACTGTGACTGGACACTCGGTTTAACCCTGAGAGTGCGGACAGTGAGTGGACACTGGGCTTAACCCTGAGAGTGTTGAATGTGACCGGACACTGGGCTTAATCCTGAGAGTGTTGACTGTGAGTGAACACTGGGCTTAACCCTGAGAGTGCTGACTGTCACCGGACACTGGATTTAGCCCTGAGAGTGTTGACTATGATCGGACACTGGGTTTAACCCTGAGAGTGCTGACTGTGAGTGGACACTGGGCTTAACCCTGAGAGTGCTGACTGTGAGTGGACACTGGGTTTAACACTGAGAGTGCTGACTGTGAGTGGACACTGGGTTTAACACTGAGAGTGCTGACTGTGAGTGGACACTGGGTTTAACCCTGAGAGTGTTGACTGTTACCGGACACTGGGCTTAACCCCGAGAGTGTTGACTGTGAGGGGACACTGGGTTTAACCCTGAGAGTGTTGACTGTGAGCGGACACTGGGCTTAAACGTGAGAGTGTTGACTGTGACCGGACATTGGGTTTAACCCTGAGAGTGCTGACTGTGAGTGGACACTGGATTTAACCCTGAGAGTGCTGACAGTGAGTGGACACTGGGTTTAACCCTGAGAGTGCTGACTGTGACTGGATTCTGGGCTTAACCCTGAGAGTGCTGACTGTGACCGGACACTGGGTTTATCCCTGAGAGTGCTGGCTGTGAGTGGACAGTGGATTTAACCCTGAGAGTGTTGACTGTGACCGGAGACTGGATTTAACCCTGAGAGTGCTGACGGTGAGTGGACACTGGATTTAATCCTGAGAGCATTCACTGTGACGGGACACTGGATTTAACCCTGAGGGTGCTGACTGTGACCGGACACTTGGTTTAACGCTGAGTGTGTTGACTGTGAGTGGATACTGGATTTAACCCTGAGAGTGCTGACTGTGAGTGGATACTGGATTTAACCCTGAGAGTGCTGACTGTGACCGGACACTGGGTTTAACCCTGAGAGTGCTGACTGTGACCGAACACTGGGTTCAGCCCTGAGAGTGCTGGCTGTGAGTGGACACTGGATTTAACCCTGAGAGTGCTGACTGTGAGTGGACACTGGATTTAACCCTGACAGTGTTGACTGTGGGTGGACACTGGATTTAACTCTGACAGTGTTGAATGTGACCGGACACTGTGCTTAACACTGAGGGTGCTGACTGTGAGTGGACACTCACCTTAAACATGAGAGTGCTGACTGTGAGTGGACACCGGGTTTAACCCTGAGAGTGCTGACTGTGAGTGGACATTGGGTTTAACCCTGAGAGTGCTGAATGTGAGTGGACACTGGGTTTCACCCTGAGAGTGTTGACTGTGACCGGACACTGGGTTTAACCCTGAGAGTGCTGACTGTGAGTGGACATTGGGTTTAACCCTGAGAGTGCTGACTGTGAGTGGACACTGGATTTAACCCTGAGAGTGCTGACTGTCACTGGACACTGGGCTTAACCCTGAGAGTGCTGACTGTGACCGGAGACTGGGTTTAACCCTGAGAGTGCTGACTGTGAGTGGACACTGGGTACCACCCTGAGAGTGTTGACTATGAGTGGACACTGGGCTTAACCCTGAGAGTGTTGACTGGGAGTGGACACTGGGCTTAACCCTGAGAGTGCTGACTGTGATCGGACACTGGGTTTAACCCTGAGAGTGTTGACTGTGACCGGACACTGGGTTTAACCCTGAGAGTGCTGACTGTGAGTGGACATTGGGTTTAACCCTGAGAGTGCTGACTGTGAGTGGACACTGGATTTAACCCTGAGAGTGCTGACTGTGACCGGACACTGGATTTAACCATCAGGGTGCTGACTGTGACCGGACACTTGGTTTAACCCTGAGAGTGTTGACTGTGAGTGGATACTGGATATAACCCTGAGAGTGCTGACTGTGAGTGGACACTGGATTTAACCCTGAGAGTGCTGACTGTGACCGGACACTTGGTTTAACCCTGAGAGTGTGGACTGTGAGTGGATACTGGATTTAACCCTGAGAGTGCTGACTGTGAGTGGACACTGGATTTAACCCTGAGAGTGCTGACTGTGACCGGACACTGGGTTTAACCCTGAGAGTGCTGACTGTGACTGGACACTCGGTTTAACCCTGAGAGTGCGGACAGTGAGTGGACACTGGGCTTAACCCTGAGAGTGTTGAATGTGACCGGACACTGGGCTTAATCCTGAGAGTGTTGACTGTGAGTGAACACTGGGCTTAACCCTGAGAGTGCTGACTGTCACCGGACACTGGATTTAGCCCTGAGAGTGTTGACTATGATCGGACACTGGGTTTAACCCTGAGAGTGCTGACTGTGAGTGGACACTGGGCTTAACCCTGAGAGTGCTGACTGTGAGTGGACACTGGGTTTAACACTGAGAGTGCTGACTGTGAGTGGACACTGGGTTTAACACTGAGAGTGCTGACTGTGAGTGGACACTGGGTTTAACCCTGAGAGTGTTGACTGTTACCGGACACTGGGCTTAACCCCGAGAGTGTTGACTGTGAGGGGACACTGGGTTTAACCCTGAGAGTGTTGACTGTGAGCGGACACTGGGCTTAAACGTGAGAGTGTTGACTGTGACCGGACATTGGGTTTAACCCTGAGAGTGCTGACTGTGAGTGGACACTGGATTTAACCCTGAGAGTGCTGACAGTGAGTGGACACTGGGTTTAACCCTGAGAGTGCTGACTGTGACTGGATTCTGGGCTTAACCCTGAGAGTGCTGACTGTGACCGGACACTGGGTTTATCCCTGAGAGTGCTGGCTGTGAGTGGACAGTGGATTTAACCCTGAGAGTGTTGACTGTGACCGGAGACTGGATTTAACCCTGAGAGTGCTGACGGTGAGTGGACACTGGATTTAATCCTGAGAGCATTCACTGTGACGGGACACTGGATTTAACCCTGAGGGTGCTGACTGTGACCGGACACTTGGTTTAACGCTGAGTGTGTTGACTGTGAGTGGATACTGGATTTAACCCTGAGAGTGCTGACTGTGAGTGGATACTGGATTTAACCCTGAGAGTGCTGACTGTGACCGGACACTGGGTTTAACCCTGAGAGTGCTGACTGTGACCGAACACTGGGTTCAGCCCTGAGAGTGCTGGCTGTGAGTGGACACTGGATTTAACCCTGAGAGTGCTGACTGTGAGTGGACACTGGATTTAACCCTGACAGTGTTGACTGTGACCGGACACTGGATTTAAGATGGAGAGTGCTGACTGTGAGTGGACACTGGGTTTAACCCTGAGAGTTCTGACTGTGACCGCACACTGGGTTTAACCCTGAGCGTGCTGTCTGTGAGTGGACACTGGATTTAACCCTGAGAGTGCTGACTGTGGGTGGACACTGGATTTAACTCTGACAGTGTTGAATGTGACCGGACACTGTGCTTAACACTGAGGGTGCTGACTGTGAGTGGACACTCACCTTAAACATGAGAGTGCTGACTGTGAGTGGACACCGGGTTTAACCCTGAGAGTGCTGACTGTGAGTGGACATTGGGTTTAACCCTGAGAGTGCTGAATGTGAGTGGACACTGGGTTTCACCCTGAGAGTGTTGACTGTGACCGGACACTGGGTTTAACCCTGAGAGTGCTGACTGTGAGTGGACATTGGGTTTAACCCTGAGAGTGCTGACTGTGAGTGGACACTGGATTTAACCCTGAGAGTGCTGACTGTCACTGGACACTGGGCTTAACCCTGAGAGTGCTGACTGTGACCGGAGACTGGGTTTAACCCTGAGAGTGCTGACTGTGAGTGGACACTGGGTACCACCCTGAGAGTGTTGACTATGAGTGGACACTGGGCTTAACCCTGAGAGTGTTGACTGTGAGTGGACACTGGGCTTAACCCTGAGAGTGCTGACTGTGATCGGACACTGGGTTTAACCCTGAGAGTGTTGACTGTGACCGGACACTGGGTTTAACCCTGAGAGTGCTGACTGTGAGTGGACATTGGGTTTAACCCTGAGAGTGCTGACTGTGAGTGGACACTGGATTTAACCCTGAGAGTGCTGACTGTGACCGGACACTGGATTTAACCCTCAGGGTGCTGACTGTGACCGGACACTTGGTTTAACCCTGAGAGTGTTGACTGTGAGTGGATACTGGATATAACCCTGAGAGTGCTGACTGTGAGTGGACACTGGATTTAACCCTGAGAGTGCTGACTGTGACCGGACACTTGGTTTAACCCTGAGAGTGTGGACTGTGAGTGGATACTGGATTTAACCCTGAGAGTGCTGACTGTGAGTGGACACTGGATTTAACCCTGAGAGTGCTGACTGTGACCGGACACTGGGTTTAACCCTGAGAGTGCTGACTGTGACTGGACACTCGGTTTAACCCTGAGAGTGCGGACAGTGAGTGGACACTGGGCTTAACCCTGAGAGTGTTGAATGTGACCGGACACTGGGCTTAATCCTGAGAGTGTTGACTGTGAGTGAACACTGGGCTTAACCCTGAGAGTGCTGACTGTCACCGGACACTGGATTTAGCCCTGAGAGTGTTGACTATGATCGGACACTGGGTTTAACCCTGAGAGTGCTGACTGTGAGTGGACACTGGGCTTAACCCTGAGAGTGCTGACTGTGAGTGGACACTGGGTTTAACACTGAGAGTGCTGACTGTGAGTGGACACTGGGTTTAACACTGAGAGTGCTGACTGTGAGTGGACACTGGGTTTAACCCTGAGAGTGTTGACTGTTACCGGACACTGGGCTTAACCCCGAGAGTGTTGACTGTGAGGGGACACTGGGTTTAACCCTGAGAGTGTTGACTGTGAGCGGACACTGGGCTTAAACGTGAGAGTGTTGACTGTGACCGGACATTGGGTTTAACCCTGAGAGTGCTGACTGTGAGTGGACACTGGATTTAACCCTGAGAGTGCTGACTGTGACCGGAGACAGGATTTAACCCTGAGAGTGCTGACTGTGAGTGGACACTGGATTTAATCCTGAGAGCGTTCACTGTGACGGGACACTGGATTTAACCCTTAGGGTGCTGACTGTGACCGGACACTTGGTTTAACCCTGAGAGTGTTGACTGTGAGTGGATACTGGATTTAACCCTGAGAGTGCTGTCTGAGAGTGGACACTGGATTTAACCCTGAGAGTGCTGACTGTGACCGGACACTTGGTTTAACCCTGAGAGTGTGGACTGTGAGTGGATACTGGATTTAACCCTGAGAGTGCTGACTGTGAGTGGACACTGTATATAGCCCTGAGAGTGCTGTCTGAGAGTGGACACTGGATTTAACCCTGAGAGTGCTGACTGTGACCGGACACTGGGTTTAACCCTGAGAGTGTGGACTGTGAGTGGATACTGGATTTAACCCTGAGAGTGCTGACTGTGAGTGGACACTGGATATAGCCCTGAGAGTGCTGACTGTGACCGGACACTGGGTTTAACCCTGAGAGTGCTGACTGTGACCGGACACTGGGTTTAACCCTGAGAGTGCTGACTGTGAGTGGACACTGGGTACGAACCTGAGAGTGTTGACTATGAGTGGACACTGGGCTTAACCCTGAGAGTGTTGAATGTGACCGGACACTGGGCTGAACCCTGAGAGTGATGACTGTGATCGGACACTGGGCTGAACCCTGAGAGCGTTGACTGTGATCGGACACTGGGTTTAACCCTGAGAGTGCTGACTGTGCGTGGACACTGGGTTTATCCCTGAGTGTGCTGACTGTGAGTGGACACTGGGTTTAACCCTGAGAGTGCTGACTGTGAGTGGACACTGGGTTTAACCCTGAGAGTGTTGACTGTTACCGGACACTGGGCTTAACCCCGAGAGTGTTGACTGTAACCGGACACTGGGCTTAATCCTGAGAGTGTTGACTGTTACCGGACACTGGGTACCACCCTGAGAGTGCTGACTGTGAGTGGACACTGGGCTTAACCCTGAGAGTGTTGACTGTGAGTGGACACTGGGCTTAACCCTGAGAGTGTTGACTGTGAGTGGACACTGGGTTTATCCCTGAGAGTGCTGGCTGTGAGTGGACACTGGGTTTAACCCTGAGAGTGCTGGCGGTGAGTGGACACTCGGTTTATCCCTGAGAGTGCTGGCTGTGAGTGGACACTGGATTTAACCCTGAGAGTGCTGGCGGTGAGTGGACACTGGGTTTATCCCTGAGAGTGCTGGCTGTGAGTGGACACTGGATTTAACCCTGAGAGTGCTGGCTGTGAGTAGACACTGGGTTTATCCCTGAGAGTGCTGGCTGTGAGTGGACACTGGGCTTAACCCTGAGAGTGCTGACTGTGAGTGGACACTGGGTTTAACCCTGAGAGTGCTGGCTGTGAGTGGACACTGGGTTTATCCCTGAGAGTGCTGGCTGTGAGTGGACACTGGGCTTAACCCTGAGAGTCCTGACTGTGAGTGGACACTGGGTTTAACCCTGAGAGTGCTGGCTGTGAGTGGACACTGGGTTATCCCTGAGAGTGCTGGCTGTGAGTGGACACTGGATTTAACCCTGAGAGTGTTGGCTGTGAGTGGACACTGGATTTAACCCTGAGAGTGTGGACTGTGACCGGAGACTGGACTTAACCCTGAGGGTGCTGACTGAGTGGACATTGGATTTAATCCTGAGAGCGTTCACTGTGACGGGACACTGGATTTAAGCCTGAGGGTGCTGACTGTGACCGGACACTTGGTTTAACCCTGAGAGTGTTGACTGTGAGTGGATACTGGATTAAACCCTGAGAGTGCTGACTGTGAGTGGAAACTGGATTTAACCCTGAGAATGCTGACTATGAGTTGACACTGGGCTTAAACATGAGAGTGTTGAATGTGACCGGACACTGGGCTTAACCCTGAGGGTGATGACCGTGACCGAACACTGGGCTTAACCCTGAGAGTGTTGACTGTGAGTGGACACTGGGTTTAGCCCTGAGAGTGTTGACCACGATCGGACACTGGGTTTAACCCTGAGAGTGCTGACTGTGAGTGGACACTGGGCTTAACCCTGAGAGTGCTGACTGTGAGTGGACACTGGGTTTAACCCTGAGAATGTTGACTGTTACCGGACACTGGGCTTAACACCGAGAGTGTTGACTGTGACTGGACACTGGATTTAACCCTGAGAGTGCTGACTGTGAGTGGACACATGGATTTAAACCTGAGAGCGTTCACTGTGACGGGACACTGGATTTAACCCCGAGGGTGCTGACTGTGACCGGACACTTGGTTTAACCCTGAGAGTGTTGACTGTGAGTGGATACTGGGCTTAACCCTGAGAGTGCTGACTGTGACCGGACACTGGATTTAGCCCTGAGACTGTTGACTGTGACCGGACACTGGGTTTAACCCCGAGAGTGCTGACTGTGGCTGGACACTGGGCTTAACCCTGAGAGTGCTGACTGTGACCGGACACTGGGTTTATCGTTGAGAGTGCTGACTGTGAGTGGACACTGGATTTAATCCTGAGAGCGTTCACTGTGACGGGACACCGAATTTAACCCTGAGAGTGTTGCCAATGAGTGGACACTGGGCTTAACCCTGAGAGTGTTGACTGTGACCGGACATTGGGTTTCACCCTGAGAGTGCTGACTGTGAGTGGACACTGGATTTAACCCTGAGAGTGCTGACTGTGACTGGACACTGGGTTTAACGTTGAGAGTTCTGGCTGTGACCGGACACTGGGTTTAACCCTGAGAATGCTGACTGTGAGTGGACACTGGGTTTAACCCTGAGAGTGTTGACTATGACCGGACACTGGGTTTAACCCTGACGGTGCTGACTGTGACCGGACACTGGGCTTAACCCTGAGAGTGTTGACTATGAGTGGACACTGGGCTTAACCCTGAGAGTGCTGACTGTGACCGGACACAGATTTAGCCCTGAGAGTGCTGACTGTGACCGGACACTGGATTTAACCCTGAGAGTGTTGACTATGATCGGACACTGGGTTTAACCCTGAAAGTGTTGACTGTTACCGGACACTGGGTTTAACCCTGAGAGTGTTGACTGTGAGCGGACACTGGGTTTAACCCTGAGAGTGTTGACTGTGACCGGACACTGGGTTTAACCCTGAGAGTGCTGACTGTGACCGGACACTGGGTTTAACCCTGAGAGTGCTGACTCTGAGTGGACACTGGGTTTAACCCTGAGAGTGCTGACTGTGAGTGGACACTGGGTTTAACCCTGAGATTGCTGACTGTTACCGGACACTGGGTTTAACCCTGAGAGTGTTGACTGTGAGTGGACACTGGGTTTAACCCTGAGAGTGTTGACTGTGACCGGACACTGGGTTTAACCCTGAGAGTGCTGGCTGTGAGTGGACACTGGGTTTAACCCTGAGATTGCTGACTGTTACCGGACACTGGGCTGGACCCTGAGAGTTTTGACTGTGAGTGGACACTGGGTTTAACCCTGAGCGTGCTGACTGTGAGTGGACACTGGGTTTAACCCTGAAAGTGTTGACTGTTACCGGACACTGGGTTTAACCCTGAGCGTGCTGACTGTGAGTGGACACTGGGTTTAACCCTGAAAGTGTTGACTGTTACCGGACACTGGGTTTAACCCTGAGAGTGTTGACTGTGAGCGGACACTGGGCTTAACCCTGAGAGTGTTGACTGTGACCGGACACTGGGCTTAACCATGAGAGTGCTGGCTGTGAGTGGACACTGGGCTTAACCCTGAGAGTGTTGACTGTGACCGGACACTGGGCTTAACCCTGAGAGTGTTGACTGTGAGTGGACACTGGGCTGAACCCGGAGAGTGCTGACTGTGAGTGGACATTGGGTTTAACCCTGAGAGTGCTGACTGTGACTGGACACTGGGTTTAACCCTGAGAGTGCTGACTGTGAGTGGACACTGGATTTAACCCTGAGAGTGCTGACTGTGAACGGACACTGGGTTTAACCCTGAGAGTGCTGACTGTGATCGGACACTGGGTTTAACCCTGAGAGTGTTGACTGTGACCGGACACTGGGTTTAACCCTGAGAGTGTTGACTGTGAGCGGACACTGGGTTTAATCCTGAGAGTGTTGACTGTGACCGGACACTGGGTTTAACCCTGAGAGTGCTGACTGTGACCGGACACTTGGTTTAACCCTGAGAGTGTGGGCTGTGAGTGGATACTGCATTTAACCCTGAGAGTGCTGACTGTGAGTGGACACTGGATTTAACCCTGAGAGTGCTGACTGTGATCGGACACTGGGTTTAACCCTGAGAGTGCTGACTGTGATCGGACACTGGGTTTAACCCTGAGAGTGCTGACTGTGACCGGACACTGGGTTTAACCCAGAGAGTGCTGACTGTGAATAATAGACACTGGGTACCACCCTGAGAGTGTTGACTATGAGTGGACACTGGGCTTAACCCTGAGAGTGTTGAATGTGACCGGACACTGGGCTTATCCCTGAGAGTGATGACTGTGACCGAACACTGGGTTTAACCCTGAGAGTGCTGACTGTGACCGGACACTGGGTTTAACCCTGAGACTGCTGACTGTGGCCGGACACTGGGTTTAACCCTGAGAATGCTGACTGTGAGTGGACACTGGGTTTAACCCTGAGAGTGTTGACTATGACCGGACACTGGGTTTAACCCTGACGGTGCTGACTGTGACCGGACACTGGGCTTAACCCTGAGAGTGTTGACTATGAGTGGACACTGGGCTTAACCCTGAGAGTGCTGACTGTGACCGGACACAGATTTAGCCCTGAGAGTGCTGACTGTGACCGGACACTGGATTTAACCCTGAGAGTGTTGACTATGATCGGACACTGGGTTTAACCCTGAAAGTGTTGACTGTTACCGGACAGTGGGTTTCACCCTGAGAGTGTTGACTGTGAGCGGACACTGGGTTTAACCCTGAGAGTGTTGACTGTGACCGGACACTGGGTTTAACCCTGAGAGTGCTGACTGTGACCGGACACTGGGTTTAACCCTGAGAGTGCTGACTCTGAGTGGACACTGGGTTTAACCCTGAGAGTGCTGACTGTGAGTGGACACTGGGTTTAACCCTGAGATTGCTGACTGTTACCGGACACTGGGTTTAACCCTGAGAGTGTTGACTGTGAGTGGACACTGGGTTTAACCCTGAGAGTGTTGACTGTGACCGGACACTGGGTTTAACCCTGAGAGTGCTGACTGTGAGTGGACACTGGGTTTAACCCTGAGATTGCTGACTGTTACCGGACACTGGGCTGGACCCTGAGAGTTTTGACTGTGAGTGGACACTGGGTTTAACCCTGAGCGTGCTGACTGTGAGTGTACACTGGGTTTAACCCTGAAAGTGTTGACTGTTACCGGACACTGGGTTTAACCCTGAGCGTGCTGACTGTGAGTGGACACTGGGTTTAACCCTGAAAGTGTTGACTGTTACCGGACACTGGGTTTAACCCTGAGAGTGTTGACTGTGAGCGGACACTGGGCTTAACCCTGAGAGTGTTGACTGTGACCGGACACTGGGCTTAACCATGAGAGTGCTGGCTGTGAGTGGACACTGGGCTTAACCCTGAGAGTGTTGACTGTGACCGGACACTGGGCTTAACCCTGAGAGTGTTGACTGTGAGTGGACACTGGGCTGAACCCGGAGAGTGCTGACTGTGAGTGGACATTGGGTTTAACCCTGAGAGTGCTGACTGTGACTGGACACTGGGTTTAACCCTGAGAGTGCTGACTGTGAGTGGACACTGGATTTAACCCTGAGAGTGCTGACTGTGAACGGACACTGGGTTTAACCCTGAGAGTGCTGACTGTGATCGGACACTGGGTTTAACCCTGAGAGTGTTGACTGTGACCGGACACTGGGTTTAACCCTGAGAGTGTTGACTGTGAGCGGACACTGGGTTTAACCCTGAGAGTGTTGACTGTGACCGGACACTGGGTTTAACCCTGAGAGTGCTGACTGTGACCGGACACTTGGTTTAACCCTGAGAGTGTGGGCTGTGAGTGGATACTGCATTTAACCCTGAGAGTGCTGACTGTGAGTGGACACTGGATTTAACCCTGAGAGTGCTGACTGTGATCGGACACTGGGTTTAACCCTGAGAGTGCTGACTGTGATCGGACACTGGGTTTAACCCTGAGAGAGCTGACTGTGACCGGACACTGGGTTTAACCCAGAGAGTGCTGACTGTGAATAATAGACACTGGGTACCACCCTGAGAGTGTTGACTATGAGTGGACACTGGGCTTAACCCTGAGAGTGTTGAATGTGACCGGACACTGGGCTTATCCCTGAGAGTGATGACTGTGACCGAACACTGGGTTTAACCCTGAGAGTGCTGACTGTGACCGGACACTGGGTTTAACCCTGAGACTGCTGACTGTGGCCGGACACTGGGTTTAACCCTGAGAGTGCTGACTGTGATCGGACACTGGGCTTAACCCTGAGAGTGTTGACTGTGAGTGGACACTGGGCTTAACCCTGAGAGTGCTGACTGTGACCGGACACTGGGCTTAACCCTGAGAGTGCTGACTGTGACAGGACCCTGGATTTAGCCCTGAGAGTGTTGACTATGATCGGACACTGGGTTTAACCCTGAGAGTGTTGACTGTGAGCGGACACTGGGCTTAACCCTGAGTGTGTTGACTGTGACCGGACACTGGGCTTAACCATGAGAGTGCTGGCTGTGAGTGGACACTGGGCTTCACCCTGAGAGTGTTGACTGTGACCGGACACTGGGCTTAACCCTGAGAGTGCTGACTGTGAGTGGACATTGGGTTTAACCCTGAGAGTGCTGACTGTGACTGGACACTGGGCTTAACCCTGATAGTGCTGACTGTGACCGGACACTGGGCTTAACCCTGAGAGTGCTGACTGTGACCGGACACTGGATTTAACCCTGAGAGTGCTGACTGTGACAGGACACTGGGCTTAACCCTGAGAGTGTTGACTGTGACCGGACACTGGATTTAACCCTGAGAGTGCTGACTGTGACAGGACACTGGGCTTAACCCTGAGAGTGTTGACTGTGACCGGACACTGGATTTAACCCTGAGAGTGCTGAATGTGACTGGACACTGGGCTTAACCCTGAGAGTGTTGACTGTGACCGGACACTGGATTTAACCCTGAGAGTGCTGACTGTGACTGGACACTGGGCTTAACCCTGAGAGTGTTGACTGTGACCGGACACTGGATTTAACCCTGAGAGTGCTGACTGTGACAGGACACTGGGCTTAACCCTGAGAGTGTTGACTGTGAGTGGACACTGGGCTTAACCCTGAGAGTGTTGAATGTGACCGGACACTGGGCTTATCCCTGAGAGTGATGACTGTGACCGAACACTGGGTTTAACCCTGAGAGTGCTGACTGTGACCGGACACTGGGTTTAACCCTGAGACTGCTGACTGTGACCGGACACTGGGTTCAACCCTGAGAGTGTTGACTGTGAGCGGACACTGGGTTTAACCCTGAGAGTGCTGACTGTGAGTGGATACTGGGCTTAACTCTGAGAGTGCTGACTGTGAGTGGACACTGGGTTTAACCCTGAGAGTGCTGACTGTGACCGGACACTGGATTTAGCCCTGAGAGTGTTGACTGTGAGTGGACACTGGGCTGAACCCTGAGAGTGCTGACTGTGAGTGGACATTGGGTTTAACCCTGAGAGTGCTGACTGTGAATGGACACTGGGTTTAACCCTGAGAGTGCTGACTGTGAGTGGACACTGGATTTAACCCTGAGAGTGCTGACTGTGAACGGACACTGGGTTTAACCCTGAGAGTGCTGACTGTGATCGGACACTGGGTTTAACCCTGAGAGTGTTGACTGTGACCGGACACTGGGTTTAACCCTGAGAGTGTTGACTGTGAGCGGACACTGGGTTTAACCCTGAGAGTGTTGACTGTGACCGGACACTGGGTTTAACCCTGAGAGTGCTGACTGTGACCGGACACTTGGTTTAACCCTGAGAGTGTGGGCTGTGAGTGGATACTGCATTTAACCCTGAGAGTGCTGACTGTGAGTGGACACTGGATTTAACCCTGAGAGTGCTGACTGTGATCGGACACTGGGTTTAACCCTGAGAGTGCTGACTGTGATCGGACACTGGGTTTAACCCTGAGAGTGCTGACTGTGACCGGACACTGGGTTTAACCCAGAGAGTGCTAACTGTGAATAATAGACACTGGGTACCACCCTGAGAGTGTTGACTATGAGTGGACACTGGGCTTAACCCTGAGAGTGTTGAATGTGACCGGACACTGGGCTTATCCCTGAGAGTGATGAATGTGACCGAACACTGGGTTTAACCCTGAGAGTGCTGACTGTGACCGGACACTGGGTTTAACCCTGAGACTGCTGACTGTGGCCGGACACTGGGTTTAACCCTGAGAGTGCTGACTGTGATCGGACACTGGGCTTAACCCTGAGAGTGTTGACTGTGAGTGGACACTGGGCTTAACCCTGAGAGTGCTGACTGTGACCGGACATTGGGCTTAACCCTGAGAGTGCTGACTGTGACAGGACACTGGATTTAGCCCTGAGAGTGTTGACTATGATCGGACACTGGGTTTAACCCTGAGAGTGTTGACTGTGAGCGGACACTGGGCTTAACCCTGAGTGTGTTGACTGTGACCGGACACTGGGCTTAACCATGAGAGTGCTGGCTGTGAGTGGACACTGGGCTTAACCCTGAGAATGTTGACTGTGACCGGACACTGGGCTTAACCCTGAGAGTGTTGACTGTGAGTGGACACTGGGCTGAACCCGGAGAGTGCTGACTGTGAGTGGACATTGGGTTTGACCCTGAGAGTGCTGACTGTGACTGGACACTGGGCTTAACCCTGAGAGTGCTGACTGTGACCGGACACTGGGCTTAACCCTGAGAGTGCTGACTGTGACCGGACACTGGATTTAACCCTGAGAGTGCTGACTGTGACAGGACACTGTGCTTAACCGTGAGAGTGTTGACTGTGACCGGACACTGGATTTAACCCTGAGAGTGCTGACTGTGACTGGACACTGGGCTTAACCCTGAGAGTGTTGACTGTGACCGGACACTGGATTTAACCCTGAGAGTGCTGACTGTGACTGGACACTGGGCTTAACCCTGAGAGTGTTGACTGTGACCGGACACTGGATTTAACCCTGAGAGTGCTGACTGTGACAGGACACTGGGCTTAACCCTGAGAGTGTTGACTGTGAGTGGACACTGGGCTTAACCCTGAGAGTGTTGAATGTGACCGGACACTGGGCTTATCCCTGAGAGTGATGACTGTGACCGAACACTGGGTTTAACCCTGAGAGTGCTGACTGTGACCGGACACTGGGTTTAACCCTGAGACTGCTGACTGTGACCGGACACTGGGTTCAACCCTGAGAGTGTTGACTGTGAGCGGACACTGGGTTTAACCCTGAGAGTGCTGACTGTGAGTGGATACTGGGCTTAACTCTGAGAGTGCTGACTGTGAGTGGACACTGGGTTTAACCCTGAGAGTGCTGACTGTGACCGGACACTGGATTTAGCCCTGAGAGTGTTGACTATGATCGGACACTGGGTTAAACCCTGAGAGTGTTGACTGTGAGTGGACACTGGGTTTAACCCTGAGAGTGTTGACTGTGAGTGGACACTGGGCTTAACCCTGAGAGTGTTGACTGTGATTGGACACTGGGTTTAACCCTGAGAGTGTTGACTGTGACCGGACACTGGATTTAACCCTGAGAGTGCTGACTGTGACAGGACACTGGGCTTAACCCTGAGAGTGTTGACTGTGAGTGGACACTGGGCTTAACCCTGAGAGTGTTGAATGTGACCGGACACTGGGCTTATCCCTGAGAGTGATGACTGTGACCGAACACTGGGTTTAACCCTGAGAGTGCTGACTGTGACCGGACACTGGGTTTAACCCTGAGACTGCTGACTGTGACCGGACACTGGGTTCAACCCTGAGAGTGTTGACTGTGAGCGGACACTGGGTTTAACCCTGAGAGTGCTGACTGTGAGTGGATACTGGGCTTAACTCTGAGAGTGCTGACTGTGAGTGGACACTGGGTTTAACCCTGAGAGTGCTGACTGTGACCGGACACTGGATTTAGCCCTGAGAGTGTTGACTGTGAGTGGACACTGGGCTGAACCCTGAGAGTGCTGACTGTGAGTGGACATTGGGTTTAACCCTGAGAGTGCTGACTGTGAATGGACACTGGGTTTAACCCTGAGAGTGCTGACTGTGAGTGGACACTGGATTTAACCCTGAGAGTGCTGACTGTGAACGGACACTGGGTTTAACCCTGAGAGTGCTGACTGTGATCGGACACTGGGTTTAACCCTGAGAGTGTTGACTGTGACCGGACACTGGGTTTAACCCTGAGAGTGTTGACTGTGAGCGGACACTGGGTTTAACCCTGAGAGTGTTGACTGTGACCGGACACTGGGTTTAACCCTGAGAGTGCTGACTGTGACCGGACACTTGGTTTAACCCTGAGAGTGTGGGCTGTGAGTGGATACTGCATTTAACCCTGAGAGTGCTGACTGTGAGTGGACACTGGATTTAACCCTGAGAGTGCTGACTGTGATCGGACACTGGGTTTAACCCTGAGAGTGCTGACTGTGATCGGACACTGGGTTTAACCCTGAGAGTGCTGACTGTGACCGGACACTGGGTTTAACCCAGAGAGTGCTAACTGTGAATAATAGACACTGGGTACCACCCTGAGAGTGTTGACTATGAGTGGACACTGGGCTTAACCCTGAGAGTGTTGAATGTGACCGGACACTGGGCTTATCCCTGAGAGTGATGAATGTGACCGAACACTGGGTTTAACCCTGAGAGTGCTGACTGTGACCGGACACTGGGTTTAACCCTGAGACTGCTGACTGTGGCCGGACACTGGGTTTAACCCTGAGAGTGCTGACTGTGATCGGACACTGGGCTTAACCCTGAGAGTGTTGACTGTGAGTGGACACTGGGCTTAACCCTCAGAGTGCTGACTGTGACCGGACATTGGGCTTAACCCTGAGAGTGCTGACTGTGACAGGACACTGGATTTAGCCCTGAGAGTGTTGACTATGATCGGACACTGGGTTTAACCCTGAGAGTGTTGACTGTGAGCGGACACTGGGCTTAACCCTGAGTGTGTTGACTGTGACCGGACACTGGGCTTAACCATGAGAGTGCTGGCTGTGAGTGGACACTGGGCTTAACCCTGAGAATGTTGACTGTGACCGGACACTGGGCTTAACCCTGAGAGTGTTGACTGTGAGTGGACACTGGGCTGAACCCGGAGAGTGCTGACTGTGAGTGGACATTGGGTTTGACCCTGAGAGTGCTGACTGTGACTGGACACTGGGCTTAACCCTGAGAGTGCTGACTGTGACCGGACACTGGGCTTAACCCTGAGAGTGCTGACTGTGACCGGACACTGGATTTAACCCTGAGAGTGCTGACTGTGACAGGACACTGTGCTTAACCGTGAGAGTGTTGACTGTGACCGGACACTGGATTTAACCCTGAGAGTGCTGACTGTGACTGGACACTGGGCTTAACCCTGAGAGTGTTGACTGTGACCGGACACTGGATTTAACCCTGAGAGTGCTGACTGTGACTGGACACTGGGCTTAACCCTGAGAGTGTTGACTGTGACCGGACACTGGATTTAACCCTGAGAGTGCTGACTGTGACAGGACACTGGGCTTAACCCTGAGAGTGTTGACTGTGAGTGGACACTGGGCTTAACCCTGAGAGTGTTGAATGTGACCGGACACTGGGCTTATCCCTGAGAGTGATGACTGTGACCGAACACTGGGTTTAACCCTGAGAGTGCTGACTGTGACCGGACACTGGGTTTAACCCTGAGACTGCTGACTGTGACCGGACACTGGGTTCAACCCTGAGAGTGTTGACTGTGAGCGGACACTGGGTTTAACCCTGAGAGTGCTGACTGTGAGTGGATACTGGGCTTAACTCTGAGAGTGCTGACTGTGAGTGGACACTGGGTTTAACCCTGAGAGTGCTGACTGTGACCGGACACTGGATTTAGCCCTGAGAGTGTTGACTATGATCGGACACTGGGTTAAACCCTGAGAGTGTTGACTGTGAGTGGACACTGGGTTTAACCCTGAGAGTGTTGACTGTGAGTGGACACTGGGCTTAACCCTGAGAGTGTTGACTGTGATTGGACACTGGGTTTAACCCTGAGAGTGTTGAATGTGAACGGACACTGGGCTTAACCCTGCGAGTGTTGACTGTGAGTGGACACTGCGTTTAACCCTGAGAGTGTTGACTGTGAGTGGACACTGGGCTTAACCCTGAGAGTGTTGACTGTGAGTGGACACTGGGTTTATACCTGAGAGTGCTGGCTGTGAGTGGACACTGGGTTTAACCCTGAGAGTGCTGACTGTGAGTGGACACTGGGCTTAACCCTGAGAGTGTTGACTGTGAGTGGACACTGGGTTTAACCCTGAGAGTGTTGACTGTGAGTGGACACTGGGCTTAACCCTGAGAGTGTTCACTGTGAGTGGACACTGGGTTTATACCTGAGAGTGCTGGCTGTGAGTGGACACTGGGTTTAACCCTGAGAGTGCTGACTGTGAGTGGACACTGGGTTTAACCCTGAGAGTGTTGACTGTGAGTGGACACTGGGTTTATACCTGAGAGTGCTGGCTGTGAGTGGACACTGGGTTTATCCCTGAGAGTATTGACTGTGAGTGGACACTGGGTTTAACCCTGAGAGTGTTGACTGTGAGCGGACACTTGGCTTAACCCTGAGAGTGTTGACTGTGAGCGGACACTGGGTTTAACCCTGAGAGTGTTGACTGTGAGCGGACACTGGGTTTAACCCTGAAAGTGTTGACTGTTACCGGACACTGGGTTTAACCCTGAGAGTGTTGACTGTGAGCGGACACTGGGCTTAACCCTGAGAGTGTTGACTGTGAGTGGACACTGGGTTTAACCCTGAGCGTGCTGACTGTGAGCGGACACTGGGCATAACCCTGAGAGTGCTGACTGTGACCGGACACTGGGCTTAACCCTGAGTGTGTTGACTGTGACCGGACACTGGGCATAACCCTGAGAGTGCTGACTGTGACCGGACACTGGGCTTAACCCTGAGTGTGTTGACTGTGACCGGACACTGGGCTTAACCCTGAGAGTGTTGACTGTGACCGGACACTGGGTTTAACCCTGAGAGTGCTGACTGTGAGTGGACACTGGGTTTAACCCTGAGAGTGCTGACTGTGAGTGGACACTGGGTTTAACCCTGAGAGTGCTGACTGTTACCGGACACTGGGTTTAACCCTGAGAGTGCTGACTGTGAGTGGACACTGGGCTTAACCATGAGAGTGCTGACTGTGATCGGACACTGGGCATAACCCTGAGAGTGTTGACTGTGAGCGGACACTGGGCTTAACCATGAGAGTGCTGACGGTGATCGGACACTGGGCTTAACCCTGAGAGTGCTGACTGTGACCGGACACTGGGCTTAACCCTGAGAGTGCTGACTGTGACCGGACACTGGGCTTAACCCTGAGAGTGTTGACTGTGACCGGACACTAGGTTTAACCCTGAGAGTGTTGACTGTGACCGGACACTGGGCTTAACCATGAGAGTGCTGACTGTGATCGGACACTGGGCTTAACCCTGAGAGTGCTGACTGTGACCGGACACTGGGCTTAACCCTGAGAGTGCTGACTGTGACCGGACACTGGGCTGAACCCTGAGAGTGTTGACTGTGAGCGGACACTGGGCTAAACCATGAGAGTGCTGGCTGTGAGTGGACACTGGGTTTAACCCTGAGAGTGTTGACTGTGAACGGACACTGGGCTTAACCCTGAGAGTGTTGACTGTGAGTGGACACTGGGCTGAACCCTGAGAGTGTTGACTGTGAGTGGACACTGGGCTGAACCCTGAGAGTGTTGACTGTGACAGGACACTGGGCTTAACCCTGAGGGTGCTGACTATGATCGGACACTGGGTTTAACCCTGAGAGTGTGGACTGTGAGTGGATACTGCATTTAACCCTGAGAGTGCTGACTGTGACAGGACACTGGGCTTAACCCTGAGGGTGCTGACTATGATCGGACACTGGGTTTAACCCTGAGAGTGTGGACTGTGAGTGGATACTGCATTTAACCCTGAGAGTGCTGACTGTGAGTGGACACTGGATTTAACCCTGAGAGTGCTGACTGTGATCGGACACTGGGTTTAACCATGAGAGTGCTTACTGTGAGTGGACACTGGGTACCACCCTGAGAGTGTTGACTATGAGTGGACACTGGGCTTAACCCTGAGAGTGTTGAATGTGACCGGACACTGGGCTTATCCCTGAGAGTGCTGACTGTGACCGAACACTGGGTTTAACCCTGAGAGTGCTGACTGTGACCGGACACTGGGTTTAACCCTGAGAGTGCTGACTGTGACCGGACACTGCGTTTAACCATGAGAGTGCTGACTGAGAGTGGACACTGGGTACCAATCTGAGAGTGTTGACTATGAGTGGACACTGGGCTTAACCCTGAGAGTGATGACTGTGAGTGGACACTGGGCTTAACGCTGAGAGTGTTGACTGTGACCGGACACTGGGTTTAACCCTGAGAGTGCTGACTGTGACCGGACACTGGAGTTAGCCCTGAGAGTGTTGACTATGATCGGACACTGGGTTTAACCCTGAGAGTGCTGACTGTTAGTGGACACTGGGCTTAACCCTGAGAGTGTGGACTGTGAGGGGACACTGGGCTTATCCCTGAGGGTGTTGACTGTGAGTGGACACTGTGTTTAACCCTGTGAGTGTTGACTGTGAGTGGACACTTGGCTTAACACTGAGAGTGCTGACTATGACCGGACACTGGGTTTACCCTGAGAGTGTTGACTGTGAGTGGATACTGGATTTAACCCTGAGAGTGCTGACTGTGAGTGGACACTGGATTTAACCCTGAGAGTGCTGACTATGACCGGACACTGGGTTTAACCCTGAGAGTGCTGACTGTGAGTGGACACTGGGCTTAACCCTGACAGTGTTGAATGTGACCGGACACTGGGCTTAACCCTGAGAGTGTTGACTGTGACCGGACACTGGGCTTGACCCTGAGAGTGCTGACTGTGACTGGACACTGGGCTTAACCCTGAGAGTGCTGACTGTGACCGGAGTCTGGATTTAACCCTGAGAGTGCTGACTGTGAGTGGACACCGGATTTAATCCTAAGAGCGTTCACTGTGACGGGACACTGCATTTAACCCTCAGGGTGCTGACTGTGGTCGGACACTGGGTTTAACCCTGAGAGTGCTGACTGTGAGTGGACACTGGGTACCACCCTGAGACTGTTGACTATGAGTGGACACTGGGCTTAACCCTGAGAGTGTTGACTGTGAGTGGACACTGTGCTTAACCCTGAGACTGATGACAATGAGTGGACACTGGGTTTAACCCTGTGAGTGCTGACTGTGACCGGACACTGGATTTAGCCCTGAGATTGTTGACTATGTTCGGACACTGGGTTTAACCCTGAGAGTGTTGACTGTGACCGGACACTGGGTTTAACCCTGAGAGTGCTGACTGTGAGTGGGCATTGGGTTTAACCCTGAGAGTGCTGACTGTGAGTGGACACTGGATTTAACCCTGAGAGTGCTGACTGTGACTGGATACTGGGCTTAACCCTGAGAGTGCTGACATTGACCGGAGACTGGATTTAACCCTGAGAGTGCTGACTGTGAGTGGACACTGGATTTAATCCTGAGAGCGTTCACTGTGACGGGACACTGGGTTTAACCCTGAGAGTGCTGACTGAGACCGGACACTGGGTTTAACCCTGAGAGTGCTGACTGTGAGTGGACACTGGGGACCACCCTGAGAGTGTTGACTATGAGTGGGCACTGGGCTTAACCCTGAGAGTGTTGAATGTGACCGGAAACTGGGCTTAACCCTGAGAGTGATGACTGTGACCGGACACTGGGCTTAACCCTGAGAGTGTTGACTGTGAGTGGACACTGGCCTTAACCCTGAGAGTGCTGACTGTGACCGGACACTGGATATAGCCCTGAGAGTGTTGACTATGATCGGACACTGGGTTTAACCCTGAGAGTGCTGACTGTGAGTCGACACTGGGCTTAACCCTGAGAGTGCTGACTGTGAGTGGACACTGGGTTTAACCCTGAGAGTGTTGACTGTTACCGGACACTGGACTTAACCCCAAGAGTGTTGACTGTGAGGGGACACTGGGTTTAACCCTGAGAGTGTTGACTATGAGCGGACACTGGGCTTAACCCTGAGAGTGTTGACTGTGACCGGACACTGGGCTTAACCCTGAGAGTGTTGACTGTGAGTGGACACTGGGCTTAACCCTGAGAGTGCTGACTGTGACTGGACACTGGGTTTATCCCTGAGAGTGCTGGCTGTGAGTGAACACTGGATTTAACCCTGAGAGTGTTGACTGTGACCGGAGACTGGATTTAACCCTGAGAGTGCTGACTGTGAGTGGACACTGGATTTAACTCTGAGGGTGCTGACTGTGACCGGACACTTGGTTTAACCCTGAGAGTGCTGACTGTGAGTGGACACTGGATTTAACCCTGAGAGTGCTGACTATGACCGGACACTGGGTTTAACCCTGAGAGTGCTTACTGTGAGTGGACACTGGGTACCACCCTGAGAGTGTTGACTATGAGTGGACACTGCGCTTAACCCTGAGAGTGTTGAATGTGACCGGACACTGGGCTTAACCCTGAGAGTGTTCACTGTGACCGGACACTGGGCTTAGCCCTGAGAGTGCTGACTGTGTCCGGACACTGGACTTAGCCCTGAGAGTATTGACTATGATCGGACACTGGGCTTAACCCTGAGAGTGCTGACTGTGACCAGACACTGGGTTTTACACTGAGAGTGTTCACTGTGACTGGACACTGGGTTTAACCCTGAGAGTGCTCACTGTGACTGGACACTGGGTTTATCCCTGAGAGTGCTGACTGTGTCCGGACACTGGACTTAGCCCTGAGAGTGTTGACTATGATCGGACACTGGGCTTAACCCTGAGAGTGTTGACTGTGTGTGGACACTGGGTTTAACCCTGAGAGTGTTGACTGTGAGCGGACACTGGGCTGAACCCTGAGAGTGTTGACTGTGACCGGACACTGGGCTTAACCCTGAGAGTGTTGACTGTGCGCGGACACTGGGTTTAACCCTGAGAGTGCCGACTGTGACCGGACACTGGATTTAACCCTGAGAGTGTTGACTGTGAGTGGACACTGGGCTGAACCCTGAGAGTGTTGACTGTGACCGGGCAATGGGCTTAACCCTGAGAGTGCTGACTGTGACCAGACACTGGGTTTTACACTGAGAGTGTTCACTGTGACTGGACACTGGGTTTAACCCTGAGAGTGCTCACTGTGACTGGACACTGGGTTTATCCCTGAGAGTGCTGGCTGTGAGCGGACACTGGATTTAACCCTGAGAGTGTTGACTGTGACCGGAAACTGGACTTAACCCTGAGAGTGCTGACTGTGAGTGGACACTGGATTTAACCCTGAGAGTGCTGACTGTGACCGGACACTGGGTTTAACCCTGAGAGTGCTGACTGCGACCGGACACTGGGTTTAACCCTGAGAGTGTTGACTGTGAGTGGACACTGGGTTTAACTCTGAGAGTGCTGACTGTGACTGGACACTGGGTTTATCCCTGAGAGTGCTGGCTGTGAGTGGACAATGGATTTAACCCTGAGAGTGTTGACTGTGACCGGAGACTGGATTTAACCCTGAGAGTGCTGACTGTGACCGGAAACTGGGTTTAACCCTGAGAGTGCTGACTGTGAGTGGACACTGGGTACCACCCTGAGAGTGTTGACTATAAGTGGGCACTGGGCTTAACCCTGAGAGTGTTGAATGTGACCGGAAACTGGGCTTAACCTTGAGAGTGCTGACTGTGACCGGACACTGGATTTAGCCCTGAGAGTGTTGACTATGATCGGACACTGGGTTTAACCCTGAGAGTGCTGACTGTGACTGGAAACTGGGCTTAACCCTGAGAGTGCTGACTGTGAGTGGACACTGGGTTTAACCCTGAGAGTGCTGACTGTGAGTGGACACTGGGTTTAACCCTGAGAGTGTTGAATGTTACCGGACACTGGGCTTAACCCCAAGAGTGTAGACTGTGAGGGGACACTGGGTTTAACCCTGAGAGCGTTGACTGTGAGGGGACACTGGGCTTAACCCTGAGAGTGTTGACTGTGAGTGGACACTTGGCTTAACCCTGAGAGTGCTGACTGTGAGTGGACACTGGGTTTAACCCTGAGAGTGTTGACTGTGAGTGGACACTTGGCTTAACCCTGAGAGTGCTGGCTGTGAGTGAACACTGGATTTAACCCTGAGAGTGCTGACTGTGAGTGGACACTGGATTTAACCCTGAGAGTGCTGACTGTGACCGGACACTGGGTTTAACCCTGAGACTGCTGACTGTGGCCGGACATTGGGTTTAACCCTGAGAGTGCTGACTGTGATCGGACACTGGGCTTAACCCTGAGAGTGTTGACTGTGAGTGGACACTGGGCTTAACCCTGAGAGTGCTGACTGTGACCGGACACTGGGCTTAACGCTGAGAGTGCTGACTGTGACAGGACACTGGATTTAGCCCTGAGAGTGTTGACTATGATCGGACACTGGGTTAAACCCTGAGAGTGTTGACTGTGACCGGACACTGGGTTCAACCCTGAGAGTGTTGACTGTGAGTGGACACTGGGCTTAACCCTGAGAGTGTTGACTGTGAGTGGACACTGGGTTTATACCTGAGAGTGCTGGCTGTGAGTGGACACTGGATTTAACCCTGAGAGTGCTGACTGTGACCGGACACTGGGTTTAACCCTGAGACTGCTGACTGTGGTCGGACACTGGGCTTAACCCTGAGAGTGTTGAATGTGACCGGACACTGGGTTTAACCCTGAGAGTGCTGACTGTGAGTGGATACTGGGCTTAACTCTGAGAGTGCTGACTGTGAGTGGACACTGGGTTTAACCCTGAGAGTGCTGACTGTGACCGGACACTGGATTTAGCCCTGAGAGTGTTGACTGTGAGTGGACACTGGGCTTAACCCTGAGAGTGTTGACTGTGAGTGGACACTGGGTTTAACCCTGAGAGTGTTGAATGTGAACGGACACTGGGCTTAACCCTGCGAGTGTTGACTGTGAGTGGACACTGGGTGTAACCCTGAGAGTGTTGACTGTGAGTGGACACTGCGTTTAACCCTGAGAGTGTTGACTGTGAGTGGACACTGGGCTTAACCCTGAGAGTGTTGACTGTGAGTGGACACTGGGTTTATACCTGAGAGTGCTGGCTGTGAGTGGACACTGGGTTTAACCCTGAGAGTGCTGACTGTGAGTGGACACTGGGCTTAACCCTGAGAGTGTTGACTGTGAGTGGACACTGGGTTTAACCCTGAGAGTGTTGACTGTGAGTGGACACTGGGCTTAACCCTGAGAGTGATGACTGTGAGTGGACACTGGGTTTATACCTGAGAGTGCTGGCTGTGAGTGGACACTGGGTTTAACCCTGAGAGTGCTGACTGTGAGTGGACACTGGGTTTAACCCTGAGAGTGTTGACTGTGAGTGGACACTGGGCTTAACCCTGAGAGTGTTGACTGTGAGTGGACACTGGGTTTATACCTGAGAGTGCTGGCTGTGAGTGGACACTGGGTTTAACCCTGAGAGTGCTGACTGTGAGTGGACACTGGGTTTAACCCTGAGAGTGTTGACTGTGAGTGGACACTGGGTTTATACCTGAGAGTGCTGACTGTGAGTGGACACTGGGTTTATCCCTGAGAGTATTGACTGTGAGTGGACACTGGGTTTAACCCTGAGAGTGTTGACTGTGAGCGGACACTGGGCTTAACCCTGAGAGTGTTGACTGTGAGCGGACACTGGGTTTAACCCTGAGAGTGTTGACTGTGAGCGGACACTGGGTTTAACCCTGAAAGTGTTGACTGTTACCGGACACTGGGTTTAACCCTGAGAGTGTTGACTGTGAGCGGACACTGGGTTTAACCCTGAGAGTGTTGACTGTGAGTGGACACTGGGTTTAACCCTGAGCGTGCTGACTGTGAGCGGACACTGGGCATAACCCTGAGAGTGCTGACTGTGACCGGACACTGGGCTTAACCCTGAGTGTGTTGACTGTGACCGGACACTGGGCATAACCCTGAGAGTGCTGACTGTGACCGGACACTGGGCTTAACCCTGAGTGTGTTGACTGTGACCGGACACTGGGCTTAACCCTGAGAGTGTTGACTGTGACCGGACACTGGGTTTAACCCTGAGAGTGCTGATTGTGAGTGGACACTGGGTTTAACCCTGAGAGTGCTGACTGTGAGTGGACACTGGGTTTAACCCTGAGAGTGCTGACTGTTACCGGACACTGGGTTTAACCCTGAGAGTGCTGACTGTGAGTGGACACTGGGCTTAACCATGAGAGTGCTGACTGTGATCGGACACTGGGCATAACCCTGAGAGTGTTGACTGTGACCGGACACTGGGCTTAACCATGAGAGTGCTGACAGTGATCGGACACTGGGCTTAACCCTGAGAGTGCTGACTGTGACCGGACACTGGGCTTAACCCTGAGAGTGCTGACTGTGACCGGACACTGGGCTTAACCCTGAGAGTGTTGACTGTGACCGGACACTAGGTTTAACCCTGAGAGTGTTGACTGTGACCGGACACTGGGCTTAACCATGAGAGTGCTGACTGTGATCGGACACTGGGCTTAACCCTGAGAGTGCTGACTGTGACCGGACACTGGGCTTAACCCTGAGAGTGCTGACTGTGACCGGACACTGGGCTGAACCCTGAGAGTGTTGACTGTGAGCGGACACTGGGCTAAACCATGAGAGTGCTGGCTGTGAGTGGACACTGGGTTTAACCCTGAGAGTGTTGATTGTGAACGGACACTGGGCTTAACCCTGAGAGTGTTGGCTGTGAGTGGACACTGGGCTGAACCCTGAGAGTGTTGACTGTGAGTGGACACTTGGCTGAACCCTGAGAGTGCTGACTATGATCGGACACTGGGTTTAACCCTGGGAGTGTTGACTGTGACCGGACACTTGGTTTAACCCTGAGAGTGTGGACTGTGAGTGGATACTGCATTTAACCCTGAGAGTGCTGACTGTGAGTGGACATTGGATTTAACCCTGAGAGTGCTGACTGTGATCGGACACTGGGTTTAACCATGAGAGTGCTGACTGTGAGTGGACACTGGGTACCACCCTGAGAGTGTTGACTATGAGTGGACACTGGGCTTAACCCTGAGAGTGTTGAATGTGACCGGACACTGGTCTTATCCCTGAGAGTGCTGACTGTGACCGAACACTGGGTTTAACCCTGAGAGTGCTGACTGTGACCGGACACTGGGTTTAACCCTGAGAGTGCTGACTGTGACCGGACACTGGGTTTAACCCTGAGAGTGCTGACTGTGAGTGGACACTGGGTACCACCCTGAGACTGTTGACTATGAGTGGACACTGGGCTTAACCCTGAGAGTGTTGACTGTGAGTGGACACTGTGCTTAACCCTGAGACTGATGACAATGAGTGGACACTGGGTTTAACCCTGTGAGTGCTGACTGTGACCGGACACTGGATTTAGCCCTGAGATTGTTGACTATGTTCGGACACTGGGTTTAACCCTGAGAGTGTTGACTGTGACCGGACACTGGGTTTAACCCTGAGAGTGCTGACTGTGAGTGGGCATTGGGTTTAACCCTGAGAGTGCTGACTGTGAGTGGACACTGGATTTAACCCTGAGAGTGCTGACTGTGACTGGATACTGGGCTTAACCCTGAGAGTGCTGACATTGACCGGAGACTGGATTTAACCCTGAGAGTGCTGACTGTGAGTGGACACTGGATTTAATCCTGAGAGCGTTCACTGTGACGGGACACTGGGTTTAACCCTGAGAGTGCTGACTGAGACCGGACACTGGGTTTAACCCTGAGAGTGCTGACTGTGAGTGGACACTGGGGACCACCCTGAGAGTGTTGACTATAAGTGGGCACTGGACTTAACCCTGAGAGTGTTGAATGTGACCGGAAACTGGGCTTAACCCTGAGAGTGATGACTGTGACCGGACACTGGGCTTAACCCTGAGAGTGTTGACTGCACTGGCCTTAACCCTGAGAGTGCTGACTGTGACCGGACACTGGATATAGCCCTGAGAGTGTTGACTATGATCGGACACTGGGTTTAACCCTGAGAGTGCTGACTGTGAGTCGACACTGGGCTTAACCCTGAGAGTGCTGACTGTGAGTGGACACTGGGTTTAACCCTGAGAGTGCTGACTGTGAGTGGACACTGGGTTTAACCCTGAGAGTGTTGACTGTTACCGGACACTGGACTTAACCCCAAGAGTGTTGACTGTGAGGGGACACTGGGTTTAACCCTGAGAGTGTTGACTATGAGCGGACACTGGGCTTAACCCTGAGAGTGTTGACTGTGACCGGACACTGGGCTTAACCCTGAGAGTGTTGACTGTGAGTGGACACTGGGCTTAACCCTGAGAGTGCTGACTGTGACTGGACACTGGGTTTATCACTGAGAGTGCTGGCTGTGAGTGAACACTGGATTTAACCCTGAGAGTGTTGACTGTGACCGGAGACTGGATTTAACCCTGAGAGTGCTGACTGTGAGTGGACACTGGATTTAACCCTGAGGGTGCTGACTGTGACCGGACACTTGGTTTAACCCTGAGAGTGCTGACTGTGACCGGAGACTGGATTTAACCCTGAGAGTGCTGACTGTGAGTGGACACTGGATTTAACCCTGAGGGTGCTGACTGTGACCGGACACTTGGTTTAACCCTGAGAGTGTTGACTGTGACCGGAGACTGGATTTAACCCTGAGAGTGCTGACTGTGAGTGGACACTGGATTTAACCCTGAGGGTGCTGACTGTGACCGGACACTTGGTTTAACCCTGAGAGTGCTGACTGTGAGTGGACACTGGATTTAACCCTGAGAGTGCTGACTATGACCGGACACTGGGTTTAACCCTGAGAGTGTTGACTGTGAGCGGACACTGGGCTGAACCCTGAGAGTGTTGACTGTGACCGGACACTGGGCTTAACCCTGAGAGTGTTGACTGTGCGCGGACACTGGGTTTAACCCTGAGAGTGCCGACTGTGACCGGACACTGGATTTAACCCTGAGAGTGTTGACTGTGAGTGGACACTGGGCTGAACCCTGAGAGTGTTGACTGTGACCGGGCAATGGGCTTAACCCTGAGAGTGCTGACTGTGACCAGACACTGGGTTTTACACTGAGAGTGTTCACTGTGACTGGACACTGGGTTTAACCCTGAGAGTGCTCACTGTGACTGGACACTGGGTTTATCCCTGAGAGTGCTGGCTGTGAGCGGACACTGGATTTAACCCTGAGAGTGTTGACTGTGACCGGAAACTGGACTTAACCCTGAGAGTGCTGACTGTGAGTGGACACTGGATTTAACCCTGAGAGTGCTGACTGTGACCGGACACTGGGTTTAACCCTGAGAGTGCTGACTGCGACCGGACACTGGGTTTAACCCTGAGAGTGTTGACTGTGAGTGGACACTGGGTTTAACTCTGAGAGTGCTGACTGTGACTGGACACTGGGTTTATCCCTGAGAGTGCTGGCTGTGAGTGGACAATGGATTTAACCCTGAGAGTGTTGACTGTGACCGGAGACTGGATTTAACCCTGAGAGTGCTGACTGTGAGTGGATAATGGATTTAACCCTGAGAGTGCTGACTGTGACCGGAAACTGGGTTTAACCCTGAGAGTGCTGACTGTGAGTGGACACTGGGTACCACCCTGAGAGTGTTGACTATAAGTGGGCACTGGGCTTAACCCTGAGAGTG
This sequence comes from Scyliorhinus torazame, assembly GCF_047496885.1. Lineage (NCBI taxonomy): Eukaryota > Metazoa > Chordata > Chondrichthyes > Carcharhiniformes > Scyliorhinidae > Scyliorhinus > Scyliorhinus torazame. The sequence goes on from NC_092722.1 coordinate 27,142,382, forward strand.
TTGAATGTGACCGGAAACTGGGCTTAACCTTGAGAGTGCTGACTGTGACCGGACACTGGATTTAGCCCTGAGAGTGTTGACTATGATCGGACACTGGGTTTAACCCTGAGAGTGCTGACTGTGACTGGAAACTGGGCTTAACCCTGAGAGTGCTGACTGTGAGTGGACACTGGGTTTAACCCTGAGAGTGCTGACTGTGAGTGGACACTGGGTTTAACCCTGAGAGTGTTGAATGTTACCGGACACTGGGCTTAACCCCAAGAGTGTAGACTGTGAGGGGACACTGGGTTTAACCCTGAGAGCGTTGACTGTGAGGGGACACTGGGCTTAACCCTGAGAGTGTTGACTGTGAGTGGACACTTGGCTTAACCCTGAGAGTGCTGACTGTGAGTGGACACTGGGTTTAACCCTGAGAGTGTTGACTGTGAGTGGACACTTGGCTTAACCCTGAGAGTGCTGGCTGTGAGTGAACACTGGATTTAACCCTGAGAGTGCTGACTGTGAGTGGACACTGGATTTAACCCTGAGAGTGCTGACTGTGACCGGACACTGGGTTTAACCCTGAGACTGCTGACTGTGGCCGGACATTGGGTTTAACCCTGAGAGTGCTGACTGTGATCGGACACTGGGCTTAACCCTGAGAGTGTTGACTGTGAGTGGACACTGGGCTTAACCCTGAGAGTGCTGACTGTGACCGGACACTGGGCTTAACGCTGAGAGTGCTGACTGTGACAGGACACTGGATTTAGCCCTGAGAGTGTTGACTATGATCGGACACTGGGTTAAACCCTGAGAGTGTTGACTGTGACCGGACACTGGGTTCAACCCTGAGAGTGTTGACTGTGAGTGGACACTGGGCTTAACCCTGAGAGTGTTGACTGTGAGTGGACACTGGGTTTATACCTGAGAGTGCTGGCTGTGAGTGGACACTGGATTTAACCCTGAGAGTGCTGACTGTGACCGGACACTGGGTTTAACCCTGAGACTGCTGACTGTGGTCGGACACTGGGCTTAACCCTGAGAGTGTTGAATGTGACCGGACACTGGGTTTAACCCTGAGAGTGCTGACTGTGAGTGGATACTGGGCTTAACTCTGAGAGTGCTGACTGTGAGTGGACACTGGGTTTAACCCTGAGAGTGCTGACTGTGACCGGACACTGGATTTAGCCCTGAGAGTGTTGACTGTGAGTGGACACTGGGCTTAACCCTGAGAGTGTTGACTGTGAGTGGACACTGGGTTTAACCCTGAGAGTGTTGAATGTGAACGGACACTGGGCTTAACCCTGCGAGTGTTGACTGTGAGTGGACACTGGGTGTAACCCTGAGAGTGTTGACTGTGAGTGGACACTGCGTTTAACCCTGAGAGTGTTGACTGTGAGTGGACACTGGGCTTAACCCTGAGAGTGTTGACTGTGAGTGGACACTGGGTTTATACCTGAGAGTGCTGGCTGTGAGTGGACACTGGGTTTAACCCTGAGAGTGCTGACTGTGAGTGGACACTGGGCTTAACCCTGAGAGTGTTGACTGTGAGTGGACACTGGGTTTAACCCTGAGAGTGTTGACTGTGAGTGGACACTGGGCTTAACCCTGAGAGTGATGACTGTGAGTGGACACTGGGTTTATACCTGAGAGTGCTGGCTGTGAGTGGACACTGGGTTTAACCCTGAGAGTGCTGACTGTGAGTGGACACTGGGTTTAACCCTGAGAGTGTTGACTGTGAGTGGACACTGGGCTTAACCCTGAGAGTGTTGACTGTGAGTGGACACTGGGTTTATACCTGAGAGTGCTGGCTGTGAGTGGACACTGGGTTTAACCCTGAGAGTGCTGACTGTGCGTGGACACTGGGTTTAACCCTGAGAGTGTTGACTGTGAGTGGACACTGGGTTTATACCTGAGAGTGCTGACTGTGAGTGGACACTGGGTTTATCCCTGAGAGTATTGACTGTGAGTGGACACTGGGTTTAACCCTGAGAGTGTTGACTGTGAGCGGACACTGGGCTTAACCCTGAGAGTGTTGACTGTGAGCGGACACTGGGTTTAACCCTGAGAGTGTTGACTGTGAGCGGACACTGGGTTTAACCCTGAAAGTGTTGACTGTTACCGGACACTGGGTTTAACCCTGAGAGTGTTGACTGTGAGCGGACACTGGGTTTAACCCTGAGAGTGTTGACTGTGAGTGGACACTGGGTTTAACCCTGAGCGTGCTGACTGTGAGCGGACACTGGGCATAACCCTGAGAGTGCTGACTGTGACCGGACACTGGGCTTAACCCTGAGTGTGTTGACTGTGACCGGACACTGGGCATAACCCTGAGAGTGCTGACTGTGACCGGACACTGGGCTTAACCCTGAGTGTGTTGACTGTGACCGGACACTGGGCTTAACCCTGAGAGTGTTGACTGTGACCGGACACTGGGTTTAACCCTGAGAGTGCTGATTGTGAGTGGACACTGGGTTTAACCCTGAGAGTGCTGACTGTGAGTGGACACTGGGTTTAACCCTGAGAGTGCTGACTGTTACCGGACACTGGGTTTAACCCTGAGAGTGCTGACTGTGAGTGGACACTGGGCTTAACCATGAGAGTGCTGACTGTGATCGGACACTGGGCATAACCCTGAGAGTGTTGACTGTGACCGGACACTGGGCTTAACCATGAGAGTGCTGACTGTGATCGGACACTGGGCTTAACCCTGAGAGTGCTGACTGTGACCGGACACTGGGCTTAACCCTGAGAGTGCTGACTGTGACCGGACACTGGGCTTAACCCTGAGAGTGTTGACTGTGACCGGACACTAGGTTTAACCCTGAGAGTGTTGACTGTGACCGGACACTGGGCTTAACCATGAGAGTGCTGACTGTGATCGGACACTGGGCTTAACCCTGAGAGTGCTGACTGTGACCGGACACTGGGCTTAACCCTGAGAGTGCTGACTGTGACCGGACACTGGGCTGAACCCTGAGAGTGTTGACTGTGAGCGGACACTGGGCTAAACCATGAGAGTGCTGGCTGTGAGTGGACACTGGGTTTAACCCTGAGAGTGTTGATTGTGAACGGACACTGGGCTTAACCCTGAGAGTGTTGGCTGTGAGTGGACACTGGGCTGAACCCTGAGAGTGTTGACTGTGAGTGGACACTTGGCTGAACCCTGAGAGTGCTGACTATGATCGGACACTGGGTTTAACCCTGGGAGTGTTGACTGTGACCGGACACTTGGTTTAACCCTGAGAGTGTGGACTGTGAGTGGATACTGCATTTAACCCTGAGAGTGCTGACTGTGAGTGGACATTGGATTTAACCCTGAGAGTGCTGACTGTGATCGGACACTGGGTTTAACCATGAGAGTGCTGACTGTGAGTGGACACTGGGTACCACCCTGAGAGTGTTGACTATGAGTGGACACTGGGCTTAACCCTGAGAGTGTTGAATGTGACCGGACACTGGTCTTATCCCTGAGAGTGCTGACTGTGACCGAACACTGGGTTTAACCCTGAGAGTGCTGACTGTGACCGGACACTGGGTTTAACCCTGAGAGTGCTGACTGTGACCGGACACTGGGTTTAACCCTGAGAGTGCTGACTGTGAGTGGACACTGGGTACCACCCTGAGACTGTTGACTATGAGTGGACACTGGGCTTAACCCTGAGAGTGTTGACTGTGAGTGGACACTGTGCTTAACCCTGAGACTGATGACAATGAGTGGACACTGGGTTTAACCCTGTGAGTGCTGACTGTGACCGGACACTGGATTTAGCCCTGAGATTGTTGACTATGTTCGGACACTGGGTTTAACCCTGAGAGTGCTGAATGTGAGTGGACACTGGATTTAACCCTGAGAGTGCTGACTGTGACTGGATACTGGGCTTAACCCTGAGAGTGCTGACATTGACCGGAGACTGGATTTAACCCTGAGAGTGCTGACTGTGAGTGGACACTGGATTTAATCCTGAGAGCGTTCACTGTGACGGGACACTGGGTTTAACCCTGAGAGTGCTGACTGAGACCGGACACTGGGTTTAACCCTGAGAGTGCTGACTGTGAGTGGACACTGGGGACCACCCTGAGAGTGTTGACTATAAGTGGGCACTGGACTTAACCCTGAGAGTGTTGAATGTGACCGGAAACTGGGCTTAACCCTGAGAGTGATGACTGTGACCGGACACTGGGCTTAACCCTGAGAGTGTTGACTGCACTGGCCTTAACCCTGAGAGTGCTGACTGTGACCGGACACTGGATATAGCCCTGAGAGTGTTGACTATGATCGGACACTGGGTTTAACCCTGAGAGTGCTGACTGTGAGTCGACACTGGGCTTAACCCTGAGAGTGCTGACTGTGAGTGGACACTGGGTTTAACCCTGAGAGTGCTGACTGTGAGTGGACACTGGGTTTAACCCTGAGAGTGTTGACTGTTACCGGACACTGGACTTAACCCCAAGAGTGTTGACTGTGAGGGGACACTGGGTTTAACCCTGAGAGTGTTGACTATGAGCGGACACTGGGCTTAACCCTGAGAGTGTTGACTGTGACCGGACACTGGGCTTAACCCTGAGAGTGTTGACTGTGAGTGGACACTGGGCTTAACCCTGAGAGTGCTGACTGTGACTGGACACTGGGTTTATCACTGAGAGTGCTGGCTGTGAGTGAACACTGGATTTAACCCTGAGAGTGTTGACTGTGACCGGAGACTGGATTTAACCCTGAGAGTGCTGACTGTGAGTGGACACTGGATTTAACCCTGAGGGTGCTGACTGTGACCGGACACTTGGTTTAACCCTGAGAGTGTTGACTGTGACCGGAGACTGGATTTAACCCTGAGAGTGCTGACTGTGAGTGGACACTGGATTTAACCCTGAGGGTGTTGACTGTGACCGGACACTTGGTTTAACCCTGAGAGTGCTGACTGTGAGTGGACACTGGATTTAACCCTGAGAGTGCTGACTATGACCGGACACTGGGTTTAACCCTGAGAGTGCTTACTGTGAGTGGACACTGGGTACCACCCTGAGAGTGTTGACTATGAGTGGACACTGCGCTTAACCCTGAGAGTGTTGAATGTGACCGGACACTGGGCTTAACCCTGAGAGTGTTCACTGTGACCGGACACTGGGCTTAGCCCTGAGAGTGCTGACTGTGTCCGGACACTGGACTTAGCCCTGAGAGTGTTGACTATGATCGGACACTGGGCTTAACCCTGAGAGTGCTGACTGTGACCAGACACTGGGTTTTACACTGAGAGTGTTCACTGTGACTGGACACTGGGTTTAACCCTGAGAGTGCTCACTGTGACTGGACACTGGGTTTATCCCTGAGAGTGCTGACTGTGTCCGGACACTGGACTTAGCCCTGAGAGTGTTGACTATGATCGGACACTGGGCTTAACCCTGAGAGTGTTGACTGTGTGTGGACACTGGGTTTAACCCTGAGAGTGTTGACTGTGAGCGGACACTGGGCTGAACCCTGAGAGTGTTGACTGTGACCGGACACTGGGCTTAACCCTGAGAGTGTTGACTGTGCGCGGACACTGGGTTTAACCCTGAGAGTGCCGACTGTGACCGGACACTGGATTTAACCCTGAGAGTGTTGACTGTGAGTGGACACTGGGCTGAACCCTGAGAGTGTTGACTGTGACCGGGCAATGGGCTTAACCCTGAGAGTGCTGACTGTGACCAGACACTGGGTTTTACACTGAGAGTGTTCACTGTGACTGGACACTGGGTTTAACCCTGAGAGTGCTCACTGTGACTGGACACTGGGTTTATCCCTGAGAGTGCTGGCTGTGAGCGGACACTGGATTTAACCCTGAGAGTGTTGACTGTGACCGGAAACTGGACTTAACCCTGAGAGTGCTGACTGTGAGTGGACACTGGATTTAACCCTGAGAGTGCTGACTGTGACCGGACACTGGGTTTAACCCTGAGAGTGCTGACTGCGACCGGACACTGGGTTTAACCCTGAGAGTGTTGACTGTGAGTGGACACTGGGTTTAACTCTGAGAGTGCTGACTGTGACTGGACACTGGGTTTATCCCTGAGAGTGCTGGCTGTGAGTGGACAATGGATTTAACCCTGAGAGTGTTGACTGTGACCGGAGACTGGATTTAACCCTGAGAGTGCTGACTGTGACCGGAAACTGGGTTTAACCCTGAGAGTGCTGACTGTGAGTGGACACTGGGTACCACCCTGAGAGTGTTGACTATAAGTGGGCACTGGGCTTAACCCTGAGAGTGTTGAATGTGACCGGAAACTGGGCTTAACCTTGAGAGTGCTGACTGTGACCGGACACTGGATTTAGCCCTGAGAGTGTTGACTATGATCGGACACTGGGTTTAACCCTGAGAGTGCTGACTGTGACTGGAAACTGGGCTTAACCCTGAGAGTGCTGACTGTGAGTGGACACTGGGTTTAACCCTGAGAGTGCTGACTGTGAGTGGACACTGGGTTTAACCCTGAGAGTGTTGACTGTGACCGGACACTGGGCTTAACCCTGAGAGTGTTGACTGTGAGTGGACACTGGGCTTAACCCTGAGAGTGCTGACTGTGACTGGACACTGGGTTTATCCCTGAGAGTGCTGGCTGTGAGTGAACACTGGATTTAACCCTGAGAGTGTTGACTGTGACCGGAGACTGGATTTAACCCTGAGAGTGCTGACTGTGAGTGGACACTGGATTTAACCCTGAGGGTGCTGACTGTGACCGGACACTTGGTTTAACCCTGAGAGTGCTGACTGTGAGTGGACACTGGATTTAACCCTGAGAGTGCTGACTATGACCGGACACTGGGTTTAACCCTGAGAGTGCTTACTGTGAGTGGACACTGGGTACCACCCTGAGAGTGTTGACTGTGAGTGGACACTGCGCTTAACCCTGAGAGTGTTGAATGTGACCGGACACTGGGCTTAACCCTGAGAGTGTTCACTGTGACCGGACACTGGGCTTAGCCCTGAGAGTGCTGACTGTGTCCGGACACTGGACTTAGCCCTGAGAGTGTTGACTATGATCGGACACTGGGCTTAACCCTGAGAGTGCTGACTGTGACCAGACACTGGGTTTTACACTGAGAGTGTTCACTGTGACTGGACACTGGGTTTAACCCTGAGAGTGCTCACTGTGACTGGACACTGGGTTTATCCCTGAGAGTGCTGACTGTGTCCGGACACTGGACTTAGCCCTGAGAGTGTTGACTATGATCGGACACTGGGCTTAACCCTGAGAGTGTTGACTGTGTGTGGACACTGGGTTTAACCCTGAGAGTGTTGACTGTGAGCGGACACTGGGCTGAACCCTGAGAGTGTTGACTGTGACCGGACACTGGGCTTAACCCTGAGAGTGTTGACTGTGCGCGGACACTGGGTTTAACCCTGAGAGTGCCGACTGTGACCGGACACTGGATTTAACCCTGAGAGTGTTGACTGTGAGTGGACACTGGGCTGAACCCTGAGAGTGTTGACTGTGACCGGGCAATGGGCTTAACCCTGAGAGTGCTGACTGAGAGTGTTCACTGTGACTGGACACTGGGTTTAACCCTGAGAGTGCTCACTGTGACTGGACACTGGGTTTATCCCTGAGAGTGCTGGCTGTGAGCGGACACTGGATTTAACCCTGAGAGTGTTGACTGTGACCGGAAACTGGACTTAACCCTGAGAGTGCTGACTGTGAGTGGACACTGGATTTAACCCTGAGAGTGCTGACTGTGACCGGACACTGGGTTTAACCCTGAGAGTGCTGACTGCGACCGGACACTGGGTTTAACCCTGAGAGTGTTGACTGTGAGTGGACACTGGGTTTAACTCTGAGAGTGCTGACTGTGACTGGTCACTGGGTTTATCCCTGAGAGTGCTGGCTGTGAGTGGACAATGGATTTAACCCTGAGAGTGTTGACTGTGACCGGAGACTGGATTTAACCCTGAGAGTGCTGACTGTGACCGGAAACTGGGTTTAACCCTGAGAGTGCTGACTGTGAGTGGACACTGGGTACCACCCTGAGAGTGTTGACTATAAGTGGGCACTGGGCTTAACCCTGAGAGTGTTGAATGTGACCGGAAACTGGGCTTAACCTTGAGAGTGCTGACTGTGACCGGACACTGGATTTAGCCCTGAGAGTGTTGACTATGATCGGACACTGGGTTTAACCCTGAGAGTGCTGACTGTGACTGGAAACTGGGCTTAACCCTGAGAGTGCTGACTGTGAGTGGACACTGGGTTTAACCCTGAGAGTGCTGACTGTGAGTGGACACTGGGTTTAACCCTGAGAGTGTTGAATGTTACCGGACACTGGGCTTAACCCCAAGAGTGTAGACTGTGAGGGGACACTGGGTTTAACCCTGAGAGTGTTGACTGTGAGGGGACACTGGGCTTAACCCTGAGAGTGTTGACTGTGAGTGGACACTTGGCTTAACCCTGAGAGTGCTGACTGTGAGTGGACACTGGGTTTAACCCTGAGAGTGTTGACTGTGAGTGGACACTTGGCTTAACCCTGAGAGTGCTGGCTGTGAGTGAACACTGGATTTAGCCCTGAGAGTGCTGACTGTGAGTGGACACTGGATTTAACCCTGAGAGTGCTGACTGTGACCGGACACTGGGTTTAACCCTGAGACTGCTGACTGTGGCCGGACACTGGGTTTAACCCTGAGAGTGCTGACTGTGATCGGACACTGGGCTTAACCCTGAGAGTGTTGACTGTGAGTGGACACTGGGCTTAACCCTGAGAGTGCTGGCTGTGAGTGGACACTGGATTTAACCCTGAGAGTGCTGACTGTGACCGGACACTGGGTTTAACCCTGAGAGTGCTGACTGCGACCGGACACTGGGTTTAACCCTGAGAGTGTTGACTGTGAGTGGACACTGGGTTTAACTCTGAGAGTGCTGACTGTGACTGGACACTGGGTTTATCCCTGAGAGTGCTGGCTGTGAGCGGACACTGGATTTAACCCTGAGAGTGTTGACTGTGACCGGAAACTGGACTTAACCCTGAGAGTGCTGACTGTGAGTGGACACTGGATTTAACCCTGAGAGTGCTGACTGTGACCGGACACTGGGTTTAACCCTGAGAGTGCTGACTGCGACCGGACACTGGGTTTAACCCTGAGAGTGTTGACTGTGAGTGGACACTGGGTTTAACTCTGAGAGTGCTGACTGTGACTGGTCACTGGTTTTATCCCTGAGAGTGCTGGCTGTGAGTGGACAATGGATTTAACCCTGAGAGTGTTGACTGTGACCGGAGACTGGATTTAACCCTGAGAGTGCTGACTGTGACCGGAAACTGGGTTTAACCCTGAGAGTGCTGACTGTGAGTGGACACTGGGTACCACCCTGAGAGTGTTGACTATAAGTGGGCACTGGGCTTAACCCTGAGAGTGTTGAATGTGACCGGAAACTGGGCTTAACCTTGAGAGTGCTGACTGTGACCGGACACTGGATTTAGCCCTGAGAGTGTTGACTATGATCGGACACTGGGTTTAACCCTGAGAGTGCTGACTGTGACTGGAAACTGGGCTTAACCCTGAGAGTGCTGACTGTGAGTGGACACTGGGTTTAACCCTGAGAGTGCTGACTGTGAGTGGACACTGGGTTTAACCCTGAGAGTGTTGAATGTTACCGGACACTGGGCTTAACCCCAAGAGTGTAGACTGTGAGGGGACACTGGGTTTAACCCTGAGAGTGTTGACTGTGAGGGGACACTGGGCTTAACCCTGAGAGTGTTGACTGTGAGTGGACACTTGGCTTAACCCTGAGAGTGCTGACTGTGAGTGGACACTGGGTTTAACCCTGAGAGTGTTGACTGTGAGTGGACACTTGGCTTAACCCTGAGAGTGCTGGCTGTGAGTGAACACTGGATTTAACCCTGAGAGTGCTGACTGTGAGTGGACACTGGATTTAACCCTGAGAGTGCTGACTGTGACCGGACACTGGGTTTAACCCTGAGACTGCTGACTGTGGCCGGACACTGGGTTTAACCCTGAGAGTGCTGACTGTGATCGGACACTGGGCTTAACCCTGAGAGTGTTGACTGTGAGTGGACACTGGGCTTAACCCTGAGAGTGCTGACTCTGAGTGGACACTGGATTTAACCCTGAGAGTGCTGACTGTGACCGGACACTGGGTTTAACCCTGAGAGTGCTGACTGCGACCGGACACTGGGTTTAACCCTGAGAGTGTTGACTGTGAGTGGACACTGGGTTTAACTCTGAGAGTGCTGACTGTGACTGGACACTGGGTTTATCCCTGAGAGTGCTGGCTGTGAGCGGACACTGGATTTAACCCTGAGAGTGTTGACTGTGACCGGAAACTGGACTTAACCCTGAGAGTGCTGACTGTGAGTGGACACTGGATTTAACCCTGAGAGTGCTGACTGTGACCGGACACTGGGTTTAACCCTGAGAGTGCTGACTGCGACCGGACACTGGGTTTAACCCTGAGAGTGTTGACTGTGAGTGGACACTGGGTTTAACTCTGAGAGTGCTGACTGTGACTGGACACTGGGTTTATCCCTGAGAGTGCTGGCTGTGAGTGGACAATGGATTTAACCCTGAGAGTGTTGACTGTGACCGGAGACTGGATTTAACCCTGAGAGTGCTGTCTGTGACCGGAAACTGGGTTTAACCCTGAGAGTGCTGACTGTGAGTGGACACTGGGTACCACCCTGAGAGTGTTGACTATAAGTGGGCACTGGGCTTAACCCTGAGAGTGTTGAATGTGACCGGAAACTGGGCTTAACCTTGAGAGTGCTGACTGTGACCGGACACTGGATTTAGCCCTGAGAGTGTTGACTATGATCGGACACTGGGTTTAACCCTGAGAGTGCTGACTGTGACTGGAAACTGGGCTTAACCCTGAGAGTGCTGACTGTGAGTGGACACTGGGTTTAACCCTGAGAGTGCTGACTGTGAGTGGACACTGGGTTTAACCCTGAGAGTGTTGACTGTGACCGGACACTGGGCTTAACCCTGAGAGTGTTGACTGTGAGTGGACACTGGGCTTAACCCTGAGAGTGCTGACTGTGACTGGACACTGGGTTTATCCCTGAGAGTGCTGGCTGTGAGTGAACACTGGATTTAACCCTGAGAGTGTTGACTGTGACCGGAGACTGGATTTAACCCTGAGAGTGCTGACTGTGAGTGGACACTGGATTTAACCCTGAGGGTGCTGACTGTGACCGGACACTTGGTTTAACCCTGAGAGTGCTGACTGTGAGTGGACACTGGATTTAACCCTGAGAGTGCTGACTATGACCGGACACTGGGTTTAACCCTGAGAGTGCTTACTGTGAGTGGACACTGGGTACCACCCTGAGAGTGTTGACTGTGAGTGGACACTGCGCTTAACCCTGAGAGTGTTGAATGTGACCGGACACTGGGCTTAACCCTGAGAGTGTTCACTGTGACCGGACACTGGGCTTAGCCCTGAGAGTGCTGACTGTGTCCGGACACTGGACTTAGCCCTGAGAGTGTTGACTATGATCGGACACTGGGCTTAACCCTGAGAGTGCTGACTGTGACCAGACACTGGGTTTTACACTGAGAGTGTTCACTGTGACTGGACACTGGGTTTAACCCTGAGAGTGCTCACTGTGACTGGACACTGGGTTTATCCCTGAGAGTGCTGACTGTGTCCGGACACTGGACTTAGCCCTGAGAGTGTTGACTATGATCGGACACTGGGCTTAACCCTGAGAGTGTTGACTGTGTGTGGACACTGGGTTTAACCCTGAGAGTGTTGACTGTGAGCGGACACTGGGCTGAACCCTGAGAGTGTTGACTGTGACCGGACACTGGGCTTAACCCTGAGAGTGTTGACTGTGCGCGGACACTGGGTTTAACCCTGAGAGTGCCGACTGTGACCGGACACTGGATTTAACCCTGAGAGTGTTGACTGTGAGTGGACACTGGGCTGAACCCTGAGAGTGTTGACTGTGACCGGGCAATGGGCTTAACCCTGAGAGTGCTGACTGAGAGTGTTCACTGTGACTGGACACTGGGTTTAACCCTGAGAGTGCTCACTGTGACTGGACACTGGGTTTATCCCTGAGAGTGCTGGCTGTGAGCGGACACTGGATTTAACCCTGAGAGTGTTGACTGTGACCGGAAACTGGACTTAACCCTGAGAGTGCTGACTGTGAGTGGACACTGGATTTAACCCTGAGAGTGCTGACTGTGACCGGACACTGGGTTTAACCCTGAGAGTGCTGACTGCGACCGGACACTGGGTTTAACCCTGAGAGTGTTGACTGTGAGTGGACACTGGGTTTAACTCTGAGAGTGCTGACTGTGACTGGTCACTGGGTTTATCCCTGAGAGTGCTGGCTGTGAGTGGACAATGGATTTAACCCTGAGAGTGTTGACTGTGACCGGAGACTGGATTTAACCCTGAGAGTGCTGACTGTGACCGGAAACTGGGTTTAACCCTGAGAGTGCTGACTGTGAGTGGACACTGGGTACCACCCTGAGAGTGTTGACTATAAGTGGGCACTGGGCTTAACCCTGAGAGTGTTGAATGTGACCGGAAACTGGGCTTAACCTTGAGAGTGCTGACTGTGACCGGACACTGGATTTAGCCCTGAGAGTGTTGACTATGATCGGACACTGGGTTTAACCCTGAGAGTGCTGACTGTGACTGGAAACTGGGCTTAACCCTGAGAGTGCTGACTGTGAGTGGACACTGGGTTTAACCCTGAGAGTGCTGACTGTGAGTGGACACTGGGTTTAACCCTGAGAGTGTTGAATGTTACCGGACACTGGGCTTAACCCCAAGAGTGTAGACTGTGAGGGGACACTGGGTTTAACCCTGAGAGTGTTGACTGTGAGGGGACACTGGGCTTAACCCTGAGAGTGTTGACTGTGAGTGGACACTTGGCTTAACCCTGAGAGTGCTGACTGTGAGTGGACACTGGGTTTAACCCTGAGAGTGTTGACTGTGAGTGGACACTTGGCTTAACCCTGAGAGTGCTGGCTGTGAGTGAACACTGGATTTAGCCCTGAGAGTGCTGACTGTGAGTGGACACTGGATTTAACCCTGAGAGTGCTGACTGTGACCGGACACTGGGTTTAACCCTGAGACTGCTGACTGTGGCCGGACACTGGGTTTAACCCTGAGAGTGCTGACTGTGATCGGACACTGGGCTTAACCCTGAGAGTGTTGACTGTGAGTGGACACTGGGCTTAACCCTGAGAGTGCTGGCTGTGAGTGGACACTGGATTTAACCCTGAGAGTGCTGACTGTGACCGGACACTGGGTTTAACCCTGAGAGTGCTGACTGCGACCGGACACTGGGTTTAACCCTGAGAGTGTTGACTGTGAGTGGACACTGGGTTTAACTCTGAGAGTGCTGACTGTGACTGGACACTGGGTTTATCCCTGAGAGTGCTGGCTGTGAGCGGACACTGGATTTAACCCTGAGAGTGTTGACTGTGACCGGAAACTGGACTTAACCCTGAGAGTGCTGACTGTGAGTGGACACTGGATTTAACCCTGAGAGTGCTGACTGTGACCGGACACTGGGTTTAACCCTGAGAGTGCTGACTGCGACCGGACACTGGGTTTAACCCTGAGAGTGTTGACTGTGAGTGGACACTGGGTTTAACTCTGAGAGTGCTGACTGTGACTGGTCACTGGTTTTATCCCTGAGAGTGCTGGCTGTGAGTGGACAATGGATTTAACCCTGAGAGTGTTGACTGTGACCGGAGACTGGATTTAACCCTGAGAGTGCTGACTGTGACCGGAAACTGGGTTTAACCCTGAGAGTGCTGACTGTGAGTGGACACTGGGTACCACCCTGAGAGTGTTGACTATAAGTGGGCACTGGGCTTAACCCTGAGAGTGTTGAATGTGACCGGAAACTGGGCTTAACCTTGAGAGTGCTGACTGTGACCGGACACTGGATTTAGCCCTGAGAGTGTTGACTATGATCGGACACTGGGTTTAACCCTGAGAGTGCTGACTGTGACTGGAAACTGGGCTTAACCCTGAGAGTGCTGACTGTGAGTGGACACTGGGTTTAACCCTGAGAGTGCTGACTGTGAGTGGACACTGGGTTTAACCCTGAGAGTGTTGAATGTTACCGGACACTGGGCTTAACCCCAAGAGTGTAGACTGTGAGGGGACACTGGGTTTAACCCTGAGAGTGTTGACTGTGAGGGGACACTGGGCTTAACCCTGAGAGTGTTGACTGTGAGTGGACACTTGGCTTAACCCTGAGAGTGCTGACTGTGAGTGGACACTGGGTTTAACCCTGAGAGTGTTGACTGTGAGTGGACACTTGGCTTAACCCTGAGAGTGCTGGCTGTGAGTGAACACTGGATTTAACCCTGAGAGTGCTGACTGTGAGTGGACACTGGATTTAACCCTGAGAGTGCTGACTGTGACCGGACACTGGGTTTAACCCTGAGACTGCTGACTGTGGCCGGACACTGGGTTTAACCCTGAGAGTGCTGACTGTGATCGGACACTGGGCTTAACCCTGAGAGTGTTGACTGTGAGTGGACACTGGGCTTAACCCTGAGAGTGCTGACTCTGAGTGGACACTGGATTTAACCCTGAGAGTGCTGACTGTGACCGGACACTGGGTTTAACCCTGAGAGTGCTGACTGCGACCGGACACTGGGTTTAACCCTGAGAGTGTTGACTGTGAGTGGACACTGGGTTTAACTCTGAGAGTGCTGACTGTGACTGGACACTGGGTTTATCCCTGAGAGTGCTGGCTGTGAGCGGACACTGGATTTAACCCTGAGAGTGTTGACTGTGACCGGAAACTGGACTTAACCCTGAGAGTGCTGACTGTGAGTGGACACTGGATTTAACCCTGAGAGTGCTGACTGTGACCGGACACTGGGTTTAACCCTGAGAGTGCTGACTGCGACCGGACACTGGGTTTAACCCTGAGAGTGTTGACTGTGAGTGGACACTGGGTTTAACTCTGAGAGTGCTGACTGTGACTGGACACTGGGTTTATCCCTGAGAGTGCTGGCTGTGAGTGGACAATGGATTTAACCCTGAGAGTGTTGACTGTGACCGGAGACTGGATTTAACCCTGAGAGTGCTGTCTGTGACCGGAAACTGGGTTTAACCCTGAGAGTGCTGACTGTGAGTGGACACTGGGTACCACCCTGAGAGTGTTGACTATAAGTGGGCACTGGGCTTAACCCTGAGAGTGTTGAATGTGACCGGAAACTGGGCTTAACCTTGAGAGTGCTGACTGTGACCGGACACTGGATTTAGCCCTGAGAGTGTTGACTATGATCGGACACTGGGTTTAACCCTGAGAGTGCTGACTGTGACTGGAAACTGGGCTTAACCCTGAGAGTGCTGACTGTGAGTGGACACTGGGTTTAACCCTGAGAGTGCTGACTGTGAGTGGACACTGGGTTTAACCCTGAGAGTGTTGACTGTGACCGGACACTGGGCTTAACCCTGAGAGTGTTGACTGTGAGTGGACACTGGGCTTAACCCTGAGAGTGCTGACTGTGACTGGACACTGGGTTTATCCCTGAGAGTGCTGGCTGTGAGTGAACACTGGATTTAACCCTGAGAGTGTTGACTGTGACCGGAGACTGGATTTAACCCTGAGAGTGCTGACTGTGAGTGGACACTGGATTTAACCCTGAGGGTGCTGACTGTGACCGGACACTTGGTTTAACCCTGAGAGTGCTGACTGTGAGTGGACACTGGATTTAACCCTGAGAGTGCTGACTATGACCGGACACTGGGTTTAACCCTGAGAGTGCTTACTGTGAGTGGACACTGGGTACCACCCTGAGAGTGTTGACTATGAGTGGACACTGCGCTTAACCCTGAGAGTGTTGAATGTGACCGGACACTGGGCTTAACCCTGAGAGTGTTCACTGTGACCGGACACTGGGCTTAGCCCTGAGAGTGCTGACTGTGTCCGGACACTGGACTTAGCCCTGAGAGTGTTGACTATGATCGGACACTGGGCTTAACCCTGAGAGTGCTGACTGTGACCAGACACTGGGTTTTACACTGAGAGTGTTCACTGTGACTGGACACTGGGTTTAACCCTGAGAGTGCTCACTGTGACTGGACACTGGGTTTATCCCTGAGAGTGCTGACTGTGTCCGGACACTGGACTTAGCCCTGAGAGTGTTGACTATGATCGGACACTGGGCTTAACCCTGAGAGTGTTGACTGTGTGTGGACACTGGGTTTAACCCTGAGAGTGTTGACTGTGAGCGGACACTGGGCTGAACCCTGAGAGTGTTGACTGTGACCGGACACTGGGCTTAACCCTGAGAGTGTTGACTGTGCGCGGACACTGGGTTTAACCCTGAGAGTGCCGACTGTGACCGGACACTGGATTTAACCCTGAGAGTGTTGACTGTGAGTGGACACTGGGCTGAACCCTGAGAGTGTTGACTGTGACCGGGCAATGGGCTTAACCCTGAGAGTGCTGACTGTGACCAGACACTGGGTTTTACACTGAGAGTGTTCACTGTGACTGGACACTGGGTTTAACCCTGAGAGTGCTCACTGTGACTGGACACTGGGTTTATCCCTGAGAGTGCTGGCTGTGAGCGGACACTGGATTTAACCCTGAGAGTGTTGACTGTGACCGGAAACTGGACTTAACCCTGAGAGTGCTGACTGTGAGTGGACACTGGATTTAACCCTGAGAGTGCTGACTGTGACCGGACACTGGGTTTAACCCTGAGAGTGCTGACTGCGACCGGACACTGGGTTTAACCCTGAGAGTGTTGACTGTGAGTGGACACTGGGTTTAACTCTGAGAGTGCTGACTGTGACTGGACACTGGGTTTATCCCTGAGAGTGCTGGCTGTGAGTGGACAATGGATTTAACCCTGAGAGTGTTGACTGTGACCGGAGACTGGATTTAACCCTGAGAGTGCTGACTGTGACCGGAAACTGGGTTTAACCCTGAGAGTGCTGACTGTGAGTGGACACTGGGTACCACCCTGAGAGTGTTGACTATAAGTGGGCACTGGGCTTAACCCTGAGAGTGTTGAATGTGACCGGAAACTGGGCTTAACCTTGAGAGTGCTGACTGTGACCGGACACTGGATTTAGCCCTGAGAGTGTTGACTATGATCGGACACTGGGTTTAACCCTGAGAGTGCTGACTGTGACTGGAAACTGGGCTTAACCCTGAGAGTGCTGACTGTGAGTGGACACTGGGTTTAACCCTGAGAGTGCTGACTGTGAGTGGACACTGGGTTTAACCCTGAGAGTGTGGAATGTTACCGGACACTGGGCTTAACCCCAAGAGTGTAGACTGTGAGGGGACACTGGGTTTAACCCTGAGAGTGTTGACTGTGAGGGGACACTGGGCTTAACCCTGAGAGTGTTGACTGTGAGTGGACACTTGGCTTAACCCTGAGAGTGCTGACTGTGAGTGGACACTGGGTTTAACCCTGAGAGTGTTGACTGTGAGTGGACACTTGGCTTAACCCTGAGAGTGCTGGCTGTGAGTGAACACTGGATTTAACCCTGAGAGTGCTGACTGTGAGTGGACACTGGATTTAACCCTGAGAGTGCTGACTGTGACCGGACACTGGGTTTAACCCTGAGACTGCTGACTGTGGCCGGACACTGGGTTTAACCCTGAGAGTGCTGACTGTGATCGGACACTGGGCTTAACCCTGAGAGTGTTGACTGTGAGTGGACACTGGGCTTAACCCTGAGAGTGCTGACTGTGACCGGACACTGGGCTTAACCCTGAGAGTGCTGACTGTGACAGGACACTGGATTTAGCCCTGAGAGTGTTGACTATGATCGGACACTGGGTTAAACCCTGAGAGTGTTGACTGTGACCGGACACTGGGTTCAACCCTGAGAGTGTTGACTGTGAGTGGACACTGGGCTTAACCCTGAGAGTGTTGACTGTGAGTGGACACTGGGTTTATACCTGAGAGTGCTGGCTGTGAGTGGACACTGGATTTAACCCTGAGAGTGCTGACTGTGACCGGACACTGGGTTTAACCCTGAGACTGCTGACTGTGGCCGGACACTGGGCTTAACCCTGAGAGTGTTGAATGTGACCGGACACTGGGTTTAACCCTGAGAGTGCTGACTGTGAGTGGATACTGGGCTTAACTCTGAGAGTGCTGACTGTGAGTGGACACTGGGTTGAACCGTGAGAGTGCTGACTGTGACCGGACACTCGATTTAGCCCTGAGAGTGTTGACTGTGAGTGGACACTGGGCTTAACCCTGAGAGTGTTGACTGTGAGTGGACACTGGGTTTAACCCTGAGAGTGTTGAATGTGAACGGACACTGGGCTTAACCCTGCGAGTGTTGACTGTGAGTGGACACTGGGTGTAACCCTGAGAGTGTTGACTGTGAGTGGACACTGCGTTTAACCCTGAGAGTGTTGACTGTGAGTGGACACTGGGCTTAACCCTGAGAGTGTTGACTGTGAGTGGACACTGGGTTTATACCTGAGAGTGCTGGCTGTGAGTGGACACTGGGTTTAACCCTGAGAGTGCTGACTGTGAGTGGACACTGGGCTTAACCCTGAGAGTGTTGACTGTGAGTGGACACTGGGTTTAACCCTGAGAGTGTTGACTGTGAGTGGACACTGGGCTTAACCCTGAGAGTGTTGACTGTGAGTGGACACTGGGTTTATACCTGAGAGTGCTGGCTGTGAGTGGACACTGGGTTTAACCCTGAGAGTGCTGACTGTGAGTGGACACTGGGTTTAACCCTGAGAGTGTTGGCTGTGAGTGGACACTGGGCTTAACCCTGAGAGTGTTGACTGTGAGTGGACACTGGGTTTATACCTGAGAGTGCTGGCTGTGAGTGGACACTGGGTTTAACCCTGAGAGTGCTGACTGTGAGTGGACACTGGGTTTAACCCTGAGAGTGTTGACTGTGAGTGGACACTGGGTTTATACCTGAGAGTGCTGACTGTGAGTGGACACTGGGTTTATCCCTGAGAGTATTGACTGTGAGTGGACACTGGGTTTAACCCTGAGAGTGTTGACTGTGAGCGGACACTGGGCTTAACCCTGAGAGTGTTGACTGTGAGCGGACACTGGGTTTAACCCTGAGAGTGTTGACTGTGAGCGGACACTGGGTTTAACCCTGAAAGTGTTGACTGTTACCGGACACTGGGTTTAACCCTGAGAGTGTTGACTGTGAGCGGACACTGGGTTTAACCCTGAGAGTGTTGACTGTGAGTGGACACTGGGTTTAACCCTGAGCGTGCTGACTGTGAGCGGACACTGGGCATAACCCTGAGAGTGCTGACTGTGACCGGACACTGGGCTTAACCCTGAGTGTGTTGACTGTGACCGGACACTGGGCATAACCCTGAGAGTGCTGACTGTGACCGGACACTGGGCTTAACCCTGAGTGTGTTGACTGTGACCGGACACTGGGCTTAACCCTGAGAGTGTTGACTGTGACCGGACACTGGGTTTAACCCTGAGAGTGCTGACTGCGAGTGGACACTGGGTTTAACCCTGAGAGTGCTGACTGTGAGTGGACACTGGGTTTAACCCTGAGAGTGCTGACTGTTACCGGACACTGGGTTTAACCATGAGAGTGCTGACTGTGAGTGGACACTGGGCTTAACCATGAGAGTGCTGACTGTGATCGGACACTGGGCATAACCCTGAGAGTGTTGACTGTGACCGGACACTGGGCTTAACCATGAGAGTGCTGACTGTGATCGGACACTGGGCTTAACCCTGAGAGTGCTGACTGTGACCGGACACTGGGCTTAACCCTGAGAGTGCTGACTGTGACCGGACACTGGGCTTAACCCTGAGAGTGCTGACTGTGACCGGACACTAGGTTTAACCCTGAGAGTGTTGACTGTGACCGGACACTGGGCTTAACCATGAGAGTGCTGACTGTGATCGGACACTGGGCTTAACCCTGAGAGTGTTGACTGTGACCGGACACTGGGCTTAACCCTGAGAGTGCTGACTGTGACCGGACACTGGGCTGAACCCTGAGAGTGTTGACTGTGAGCGGACACTGGGCTAAACCATGAGAGTGCTGGCTGTGAGTGGACACTGGGTTTAACCCTGAGAGTGTTGACTGTGAACGGACACTGGGCTTAACCCTGAGAGTGTTGACTGTGAGTGGACACTGGGCTGAACCCTGAGAGTGTTGACTGTGAGTGGACACTGGGCTGAACCCTGAGAGTGCTGACTATGATCGGACACTGGGTTTAACCCTGGGAGTGTTGACTGTGACCGGACACTTGGTTTAACCCTGAGAGTGTGGACTGTGAGTGGATACTGCATTTAACCCTGAGAGTGCTGACTGTGAGTGGACATTGGATTTAACCCTGAGAGTGCTGACTGTGATCGGACACTGGGTTTAACCATGAGAGTGCTGACTGTGAGTGGACACTGGGTACCACCCTGAGAGTGTTGACTATGAGTGGACACTGGGCTTAACCCTGAGAGTGTTGAATGTGACCGGACACTGGGCTTATCCCTGAGAGTGCTGACTGTGACCGAACACTAGGTTTAACCCTGAGAGTGCTGACTGTGACCGGACACTGGGTTTAAACCTGAGAGTGCTGACTGTGACCGGACACTGCGTTTAACCCTGAGAGTGCTGACTGAGAATGGACACTGGGTACCAATCTGAGAGTGTTGACTATGAGTGGACACTGGGCTTAACCCTGAGAGTGATGACTGTGAGTGGACACTGGGCTTAACGCTGAGAGTGTTGACTGTGACCGGACACTGGGTTTAACCCTGAGAGTGCTGACTGTGACCGGACACTGGATTTAGCCCTGAGAGTGTTGACTATGATCGGACACTGGGTTTAACCCTGAGAGTGCTGACTGTTAGTGGACACTGGGCTTAACCCTGAGAGTGTGGACTGTGAGGGGACACTGGGCTTATCCCTGAGAGTGTTGACTGTGAGTGGACACTGTGTTTAACCCTGTGAGTGCTGACTGTGACCGGACTTTTGGTTTAACCCTGAGAGTGCTGACTGTGAGTGGATACTGGATTTAACCCTGAGAGTGCTGACTGTGAGTGGACACTGGATTTAACCCTGAGAGTGCTGACTATGACCGGACACTGGGTTTAACCCTGAGAGTGCTGACTGTGAGTGGACACTGGGCTTAACCCTGACAGTGTTGAATGTGACCGGACACTGGGCTTAACCCTGAGAGTGTTGACTGTGACCGGACACTGGGCTTAACCCTGAGAGTGCTGACTGTGACCGGACACTGGGCTTAACCCTGAGAGTGCTGACTGTGACCGGACACTGGGCTTAACCCTGAGAGTGTTGACTGTGACCGGACACTAGGTTTAACCCTGAGAGTGTTGACTGTGACCGGACACTGGGCTTAACCATGAGAGTGCTGACTGTGATCGGACACTGGGCTTAACCCTGAGAGCGTTGACTGTGACCGGACACTGGGCTTAACCCTGAGAGTGCTGACTGTGACCGGACACTGGGCTGAACCCTGAGAGTGTTGACTGTGAGCGGACACTGGGCTAAACCATGAGAGTGCTGGCTGTGAGTGGACACTGGGTTTAACCCTGAGAGTGTTGACTGTGAACGGACACTGGGCTTAACCCGGAGAGTGTTGACTGTGAGTGGACACTGGGCTGAACCCTGAGAGTGTTGACTGTGAGTGGACACTGGGCTGAACCCTGAGAGTGCTGACTATGATCGGACACTGGGTTTAACCCTGGGAGTGTTGACTGTGACCGGACACTTGGTTTAACCCTGAGAGTGTGGACTGTGAGTGGATACTGCATTTAACCCTGAGAGTGCTGACTGTGAGTGGACATTGGATTTAACCCTGAGAGTGCTGACTGTGATCGGACACTGGGTTTAACCATGAGAGTGCTGACTGTGAGTGGACACTGGGTACCACCCTGAGAGTGTTGACTATGAGTGGACACTGGGCTTAACCCTGAGAGTGTTGAATGTGACCGGACACTGGGCTTATCCCTGAGAGTGCTGACTGTGACCGAACACTGGGTTTAACCCTGAGAGTGCTGACTGTGACCGGACACTGGGTTTAAACCTGAGAGTGCTGACTGTGACCGGACACTGCGTTTAACCCTGAGAGTGCTGACTGAGAGTGGACACTGGGTACCAATCTGAGAGTGTTGACTATGAGTGGACACTGGGCTTAACCCTGAGAGTGATGACTGTGAGTGGACACTGGGCTTAACGCTGAGAGTGTTGACTGTGACCGGACACTGGGTTTAACCCTGAGAGTGCTGACTGTGACCGGACACTGGATTTAGCCCTGAGAGTGTTGACTATGATCGGACACTGGGTTTAACCCTGAGAGTGCTGACTGTTAGTGGACACTGGGCTTAACCCTGAGAGTGTGGACTGTGAGGGGACACTGGGCTTATCCCTGAGAGTGTTGACTGTGAGTGGACACTGTGTTTAACCCTGTGAGTGCTGACAGTGACCGGACATTTGGTTTAACCCTGAGAGTGCTGACTGTGAGTGGATACTGGATTTAACCCTGAGAGTGCTGACTGTGAGTGGACACTGGATTTAACCCTGAGAGTGCTGACTATGACCGGACACTGGGTTTAACCCTGAGAGTGCTGACTGTGAGTGGACACTGGGCTTAACCCTGACAGTGTTGAATGTGACCGGACACTGGGCTTAACCCTGAGAGTGTTGACTGTGACCGGACACTGGACTTGACCCTGAGAGTGCTGACTGTGACTGGACACTGGGCTTAACCCTGAGAGTGCTGACTGTGACCGGAGACTGGATTTAACCCTGAGAGTGCTGACTGTGAGTGGTCACCGGATTTAATCCTGAGAGCGTTCACTGTGACGGGACACTGGATTTAACCCTCAGGGTGCTGACTGTGGTCGGACACTGGGTTTAACCCTGAGAGTGCTGACTGTGAGTGGACACTGGGTACCACCCTGAGACTGTTGACTATGAGTGGACACTGGGCTTAACCCTGAGAGTGTTGACTGTGAGTGGACACTGTGCTTAACCCTGAGACTGTTGACTATGAGTGGACACTGGGTTTAACCCTGTGAGTGCTGACTGTGACCGGACACTGGATTTAGCCCTGAGAGTGTTGACTATGTTCGGGCACTGGGTTTAACCCTGAGAGTGTTGACTGTGACCGGACACTGGGTTTAACCCTGAGAGTGCTGACTCTGAGTGGGCATTGGGTTTAACCCTGAGAGTGCTGACTGTGAGTGGACACTGGATTTAACCCTGAGAGTGCTGACTGTGACTGGATACTGGGCTTAACCCTGAGAGTGCTGACAGTGACCGGAGACTGGATTTAACCCTGAGAGTGCTGACTGTGAGTGGACACTGGATTTAATCCTGAGAGCGTTCACTGTGACGGGACACTGGGTTTAACCCTGAGAGTGCTGACTGAGACCGGACACTGGGTTTAACCCTGAGAGTGCTGACTGTGAGTGGACACTGGGGACCACCCTGAGAGTGTTGACTATGAGTGGGCACTGGGCTTAACCCTGAGAGTGTTGAATGTGACCGGAAACTGGGCTTAACCCTGAGAGTGATGACTGTGACCGGACACTGGGCTTAACCCTGAGAGTGTTGACTGTGAGTGGACACTGGCCTTAACCCTGAGAGTGCTGACTGTGACCGGACACTGGATATAGCCCTGAGAGTGTTGACTATGATCGGACACTGGGTTTAACCCTGAGAGTGCTGACTGTGAGTCGACACTGGGCTTAACCCTGAGAGTGCTGACTGTGAGTGGACACTGGGTTTAACCCTGAGAGTGCTGACTGTGAGTGGACACTGGGTTGAACCCTGAGAGTGCTGACTGTGAGTGGACACTGGGTTTAACCCTGAGAGTGTTGACTGTTACCGGACACTGGACTTAACCCCAAGAGTGTTGACAGTGAGGGGACACTGGGTTTAACCCTGAGAGTGTTGACTATGAGCGGACACTGGGCTTAACCCTGAGAGTGTTGACTGTGACCGGACACTGGGCTTAACCCTGAGAGTGTTGACTGTGAGTAAACACTGGGCTTAACCCTGAGAGTGCTGACTGTGACTGGACACTGGGTTTATCCCTGAGAGTGCTGGCTGTGAGTGAACACTGGATTTAACCCTGAGAGTGTTGACTGTGACCGGAGACTGGATTTAACCCTGAGAGTGCTGACTGTGAGTGGACAATGGATTTAACCCTGAGGGTGCTGACTGTGACCGGACACTTGGTTTAACCCTGAGAGTGCTGACTGTGAGTGGACACTAGATTTAACCCTGAGAGTGCTGACTATGACCGGACACTGGGTTTAACCCTGAGAGTGCTTACTGTGAGTGGACACTGGGTACCACCCTGAGAGTGTTGACTATGAGTGGACACTGCGCTTAACCCTGAGAGTGTTGAATGTGACCGGACACTGGGCTTAACCCTGAGAGTGCTGACTGTGTCCGGACACTGGACTTAGCCCTGAGAGTGTTGACTATGATCGGACACTGGGCTTAACCCTGAGAGTGCTGACTGTGACCAGACACTGGGTTTTACACTGAGAGTGTTCACTGTGACTGGACACTGGGTTTAACCCTGAGAGTGCTCACTGTGACTGGACACTGGGTTTATCCCTGAGAGTGCTGACTGTGTCCGGACACTGGACTTAGCCCTGAGAGTGTTGACTATGATCGGACACTGGGCTTAACCCTGAGAGTGTTGACTGTGTGTGGACACTGGGTTTAACCCTGAGAGTGTTGACTGTGACCGGACACTGGGTTTAACCCTGAGAGTGTTGACTGTGACCGGACACTGGGCTTAACCCTGAGAGTGTTGACTGTGACCGGACACTGGGCTGAACCCTGAGAGTGTTGACTGTGACCGGACACTGGGTTTAACCCTGAGAGTGCTGACTGTGCGCGGACACTGGGTTTAACCCTGAGAGTGCCGACTGTGACCGGACACTGGATTTAACCCTGAGAGTGCTGACTGTGAGTGTACACTGGGCTGAACCCTGAGAGTGTTGACTGTGACCGGGCAATGGGCTTAACCCTGAGAGTGCTGACTGTGACCAGACACTGGGTTTTACACTGAGAGTGTTCACTGTGACTGGACACTGGGTTTATCCCTGAGAGTGCTGGCTGTGAGCGGACACTGGATTTAACCCTGAGAGTGTTGACTGTGACCGGAAACTGGATTTAACCCTGAGAGTGCTGACTGTGAGTGGACACTGGATTTAACCCTGAGGGTGCTGACTTTGACCGGACACTGGGTTTAACCCTGAGAGTGCTGACTGCGACCGGACACTGGGTTTAACCCTGAGAGTGTTGACTGTGAGTGGACACTGGGTTTAACTCTGAGAGTGCTGACTGTGACTGGAAATTGGGTTTATCCCTGAGAGTGCTGGCTGTGAGTGGACAATGGATTTAACCCTGAGAGTGTTGACTGTGACCGGAGACTGGATTTAACCCTGAGAGTGCTGACTGTGAGTGGACACTGGGCTTAACCCTGAGAGTGTTGACTGTGACCGGACACTGGGCTTCACCCTGAGAGTGTTGACTGTGAGTGGACACTTGGCTTAACCCTGAGAGTGCTGGCTGTGAGTGAACACTGGATTTAACCCTGAGAGTGCTGACTGTGAGTGGACACTGGATTTAACCCTGAGAGCGTTCACTGTGAGGGACACTGGATTTAACCGTGAGAGTGCTGACTGTGACCGGAAACTGGGTTTAACCCTGAAAGTGCTGACTGTGAGTGGACACTGGGTACCACCCTGAGAGTGTTGACTATAAGTGGGCACTGGGCTTAACCCTGAGAGTGTTGAATGTGACCGGAAACTGGGCTTAACCTTGAGAGTGCTGACTGTGACCGGACACTGGATTTAGCCCTGAGAGTGTTGACTATGATCGGACACTGGGTTTAACCCTGAGAGTGCTGACTGTGAGTGGACACTGGGTTTAACCCTGAGAGTGTTGAATGTTACCGGACACTGGGCTTAACCCCAAGAGTGTAGACTGTGAGGGGACACTGGGTTTAACCCTGAGAGTGTTGACTGTGAGGGGACACTGGGTTTAACCCTGAGAGTATTGACTGTGACCGGACACTGGGCTTAACCCTGAGAGTGTTGACTGTGAGTGGACACTTGGCTTAACCCTGAGAGTGCTGACTGTGAGTGGACACTGGGCTTAACCCTGAGAGTGTTGACTGTGAGTGGACACTTGGCTTAACCCTGAGAGTGCTGACTGTGAGTGGACACTGGGTTTAACCCTGAGAGTGTTGACTGTGAGTGGACACTTGGCTTAACCCTGAGAGTGTTGACTGTGAGTGAACACTGGATTTAACCCTGAGAGTGCTGACTGTGAGTGGACACTGGGTTTAACCCTGAGAGTGCTGACTGTGACCGGACACTGGGTTTAACCCTGAGAGTGCTGACTGTGAGTGGATACTGGGTACCACCCTGAGAGTGTTGACTATGAGTGGGCACTGGGCTTAACCCTGAGAGTGTTGAATGTGACCGGAAACTGGGCTTAACCTTGAGAGTGATGACTGTGACCGGACACTGGGCTTAGCCCTGAGAGTGTTGACTGTGAGTGGACACTGGGCTTAACCCTGAGAGTGCTGACTGTGATCGGACACTGGATTTAGCCCTGAGAGTGTTGACTATGATCGGACACTGGGTTTAACCCTGAGAGTGCTGACTGTGAGTGGAAACTGGGCTTAACCCTGAGAGTGCTGACTGTGAGTGGACACTGGGTTTAACCCTAAGAGTGCTGCCTCTGAGTGGACACTGGGTTTAACCCTGAGAGTGTTGAATGTTACCGGACACTGGGCTTAACCCCAAGAGTGTTGACTGTGAGGGGACACTGGGTTTAACCCTGAGAGTGTTGACTGTGAGCGGACACTGGGCTTAACCCTGAGAGTGTTGACTGTGACCGGACACTGGGCTTAACCCTGAGAGTGTTGACTGTGAGTGGACACATGGCTTAAGCCTGAGAGTGCTGACTGTGAGTGGACACTGGGTTTAACCCTGAGAGTGTTGACTGTGAGTGGACACTGGATTTAAACCTGAGGGTGCGGACTGTGACCGGACACTTGGTTTAACCCTGAGAGTGTTGACTGTGAGTGGATACTGGATTTAACCCTGAGAGTGCTGACTGTGTCTGGACACTGGACTTAGCCCTGAGAGTGTTGACTATGATCGGACACTGGATTTAGCCCTGAGAGTGTTGACTATGATCGGACACTGGGTTTAACCCTGAGAGTGCTGACTGTGAGTGGAAACTGGGCTTAACCCTGAGAGTGCTGACTGTGAGTGGACACTGGGCTTAACCCTGAGAGTGTTGACTGTGAGTGGACACTTGGCTTAACCCTGAGAGTGCTGACTGTGATCGGACACTGGATTTAGCCCTGAGAGTGTTGACTATGATCGGACACTGGGCTTAACCCTGAGAGTGTTGACTGTGACCGGACACTGGGCTTAACCCTGAGAGTGTTGACTGTGACCGGACACTGGGCTTAACCCTGAGAGTGTTGACTGTGAGTGGACACATGGCTTAAGCCTGAGAGTGCTGACTGTGAGTGGACACTGGATTTAATCCTGAGAGCGTTCACTGTGACGGGACACTGGATTTAACCCTGAGGGTGCTGACTGTGACCGGACACTTGGTTTAACCCTGAGAGTGCTGGCTGTGAGTGGACACTGGATTTAATCCTGAGAGCGTTCACTGTGACGGGACACTGGATTTAACCCTGAGGGTGCTGACTGTGACCGGACACTTGGTTTAACCCTGAGAGTGTTGACTGTGAGTGGATACTGGATTTAACCCTGAGAGTGCTGACTGTGTCCGGACACTGGACTTAGCCCTGAGAGTGTTGA
This sequence comes from Scyliorhinus torazame, assembly GCF_047496885.1. Lineage (NCBI taxonomy): Eukaryota > Metazoa > Chordata > Chondrichthyes > Carcharhiniformes > Scyliorhinidae > Scyliorhinus > Scyliorhinus torazame. Next base: position 27,170,143 of record NC_092722.1, read on the forward strand.
CTATGATCGGACACTGGGTTTAACCCTGAGAGTGTTGACTGTGAGTGGACACTGGGTTTAACCCTGAGAGTGCTGGCTGTGAGTGGACACTGGGTTTAACCCTGAGAGTGCTGACTGTGCGTGGACACTGGGTTTAACCCTGAGAGTGCCGACTGTGCGTGGACACTGGGTTTAACCCTGAGAGTGTTGACTGTGAGTGGACACTGGGCTTAACCCTGAGAGTTCTGACTGTGAGTGGGCACTGGGTTTAACCCTGAGAGTGTTGACTATGAGTGGACACTGGGCTTAACCCTGAGAGTGTTGACTGTGAGTGGAGACTGGGTTTAACCCTGAGAGTGCTGATTGTGCGTGGACACTGGGTTTAACCCTGAGAGTGCCGACTGTGCGTGGACACTGGGTTTAACCCTGAGAGTGCTGACTGTGCGTGGACACTGGGTTTAACCCTGAGAGTGCCGACTGTGACCGGACACTGGATTTAACCCTGAGAGTGCTGACTGTGAGTGGACACTGGGCTTAACCCTGAGAGTGTTGACTGTGACCGGACAATGGGCTTAACCCTGAGAGTGCTGACTGTGACCGGACACTGGGTTTTACACTGAGAGTGTTCACTGTGCCTGGACACTGGGTTTAACCCTGAGAGTGCTGGCTGTGAGTGGACACTGGATTTAACCCTGAGAGTGTTGACTGTGACCGGAAACTGGATTTAACCCTGAGAGTGCTGACTGTGAGTGGATACTGGTTTTAACCCTGAGAGTGCTGACTGTGAGTGGACACTGGATTTAACCCTGAGAGTGCTGACGGTGACCGGACACTGGGTTTAACCCTGAGAGTGCTGACTGCGACCGGACACTGGGCATAACCCCGAGAGTGTTGACTGTGAGTGGACACTGGGTTTAACTCTGAGAGTGCTGACTGTGACTGGACACTGGGTTTATCCCTGAGAGTGCTGGCTGTGAGTGGACACTGGATTTAACCCTGAGAGTGTTGACTGTGACCGGAGACTGGATTTAACCCTGAGAGTGCTGACTGTGAGTGGACACTGTATTTAACCCTGTGAGCGTTCACTGTGACGGGACACTGGATTGAACCGTGAGAGTGCTGACTGTGACCGGAAACTGGGTTTAACCCTGAGAGTGTTGACTGTGAGTGGACACTGGGTTTATACATGAGAGTGCTGACTGTGACCGGACACTGGATTTAACCCTGAGAGCGTTCACTGTGACGGCACACTGGAATTAACCCTGAGGGTGCTGACTGTGACCGGACACTTGGTTTAACCCTGAGAGTGTTGAATGTGACCGGACACTGGGCTTAACCCTGAGAGTGTTGACTGTGAGTGGACACATGGCTTAAGCCTGAGAGTGCTGATTGTGAGTGGACACTGGATTTAATCCTGAGAGCGTTCACTGTGACGGGACACTGGATTTAACCCTGAGGGTGCTGACTGTGACCGGACACTTGGTTTAACCCTGAGAGTGCTGGCTGTGAGTGGACACTGGATTTAATCCTGAGAGCGTTCACTGTGACGGGACACTGGATTTAACCCTGAGGGTGCTGACTGTGACCGGACACTTGGTTTAACCCTGAGAGTGTTGACTGTGAGTGGACACTGGATTTAACCCTGAGAGTGCTGACTGTGTCCGGACACTGGACTTAGCCCTGAGAGTGTTGACTATGATCGGACACTGGGTTTAACCCTGAGAGTGTTGACTGTGAGTGGACACTGGGTTTAACCCTGAGAGTGCTGGCTGTGAGTGGACACTGGGTTTAACCCTGAGAGTGCTGACTGTGCGTGGACACTGGGTTTAACCCTGAGAGTGTTGACTGTGAGTGGACACTGGGCTTAACCCTGAGAGTTCTGACTGTGAGTGGGCACTGGGTTTAACCCTGAGAGTGTTGACTATGAGTGGACACTGGGCTTAACCCTGAGAGTGTTGACTGTGAGTGGACACTGGGTTTAACCCTGAGAGTGCTGACTGTGCGTGGACACTGGGTTTAACCCTGAGAGTGCCGACTGTGCGTGGACACTGGGTTTAACCCTGAGAGTGCTGACTGTGCGTGGACACTGGGTTTAACCCTGAGAGTGCCGACTGTGACCGGACACTGGATTTAACCCTGAGAGTGCTGACTGTGAGTGGACACTGGGCTTAACCCTGAGAGTGTTGACTGTGACCGGACAATGGGCTTAACCCTGAGAGTGCTGACTGTGACCGGACACTGGGTTTTACACTGAGAGTGTTCACTGTGCCTGGACACTGGGTTTAACCCTGAGAGTGCTGGCTGTGAGTGGACACTGGATTTAACCCTGAGAGTGTTGACTGTGACCGGAAACTGGATTTAACCCTGAGAGTGCTGACTGTGAGTGGATACTGGTTTTAACCCTGAGAGTGCTGACTGTGAGTGGACACTGGATTTAACACTGAGAGTGCTGACGGTGACCGGACACTGGGTTTAACCCTGAGAGTGCTGACTGCGACCGGACACTGGGCATAACCCCGAGAGTGTTGACTGTGAGTGGACACTGGGTTTAACTCTGAGAGTGCTGACTGTGACTGGACACTGGGTTTATCCCTGAGAGTGCTGGCTGTGAGTGGACACTGGATTTAACCCTGAGAGTGTTGACTGTGACCGGAGACTGGATTTAACCCTGAGAGTGCTGACTGTGAGTGGACACTGTATTTAACCCTGTGAGCGTTCACTGTGACGGGACACTGGATTGAACCGTGAGAGTGCTGACTGTGACCGGAAACTGGGTTTAACCCTGAAAGTGTTGACTGTGAGTGGACACTGGGTTTATACATGAGAGTGCTGACTGTGATCGGACACTGGATTTAACACTGAGAGCGTTCACTGTGACGGGACACTGGAATTAACCCTGACGGTGCTGACTGTGACCGGACACTTGGTTTAACCCTGAGAGTGTTGAATGTGACCGGACACTGGGCTTAAGCCTGAGAGTGTTGACTGTGAGTGGATACTGGATTTAACCTTGAGAGTGCTGACTGTGACCGGACACTGGGTTTAACCCTGAGTGTGCTGATTGTGACCGGACACTGGGTTTAACCCTGAGACTGCTGACTGTGAGTGGACACTGGGTTTAACCCTGAGTGTGCTGATTGTGACCGGACACTGGGTTTAACCCTGAGAGTGCTGACTGTGACTGGACACTGGGCTGAACCTTGAGAGTGTTGACTGTTACCGGACACTGGGCTTAACCCTAAGATTGTTGACTGTGTGTGGACACTGGGTTTAACCCTGAGAGTGCTGACTGTGACCGGACACTCGGCTTAACCCTGAGGGTGTTGACTGTGAGTGGACACTGGGCTTAACCCTGAGGGTGTTGACTGTGACCGGACACTGGATTTAACCCTGCGAGTGCTGACTGTGAGTAGACACTGAGCTTAACCCTGAGAGTGCTGACTGTGAGTGGACACTGGGCTTAACCCTGAGAGTGTTGACTGTGACCGGACACTGGATTTAACCCTGCGAGTGCTGACTGTGAGTGGACACTGGATGCAACCCTGAGAGCGTTCAATGTGACGGGACACTGGATTTAACCCTGAGAGTGCTGACTGTGACCGGACACTGGGTTTAACCCTGAGAGTGCTGACTGTGAGTGGACACTGGGCGTAACCCTGAGAGTGCTGACTGTGAGTGGACACTGGGTTTAACCCGGAGAGTGCTGACTGTGCGTGGATACTGGGTTTAACCCTGAGAGTGTTGACTGTTACCGGACACTGGACTTAACCCTAAGATTGTAGACTGTGAGTCGACACTGGGTTTAACCCTGAGAGTGTTGACTGTGACCGGACACTCGGCTTAACGCTGAGAGTGTTGACTGTGAGTGGACACTGGGTTTATACCTGAGAGTGCTGGCTGTGAGTGGACACTGAATTTAACCCTGAGAGCGTTCACTGTGACGGGACACTGGAATTAACCCTGAGGGTGCTGACTGTGACCGGACACTTGGTTTAACCCTGAGAGTGTTGAATGTGACCGGACACTGGGTTTCACCCTGAGAGTGCTGACTGTGAGTGGATACTGGATTTAACCCTGAGAGTGCTGACTGTGAGTGGACACTGGATTTAACCTTGAGAGTGCTGACTGTGACCGGACACTGGGTTTAACCCTGAGAGTGTTGACTATGATCGGACACTGGGTTTAACCCTGAGAGTGCTGACTGTGAGTGGACACTGGGCGTAACCCTGAGAGTGCTGACTGTGAGTGGACACTGGGTTTAACCCTGAGAGTGCTGATTGTGAGTGGATACTGGGTTAAACCCTGAGAGTGTTGACTGTTACCGGACACTGGGCTTAACCCTAAGATTGTTGACTGTGAGTGGACACTGGGTTTAACCCTGAGAGTGTTGACTGTGACTGGACACTGGGCTGAACCCTGAGAGTGTTGACTGTGACCGGACTCTCGGCTTAACCCTGAGAGTGTTGACTGTGAGTGGACACTAGGCTTAACCCTGAGGGTGCTGACTGTGAGTGAACACTGGGCTTAACCCTGAGAGTGCTGACTGTGAGTGGACACTGGGCTTAACCCTGAGAGTGTTGACTGTGACTGGACACTGGATTTAACCCTGAGAGTGTTGACTCTGATCGGACACTGGGTTTAACCCTGAGAGTGTTGACTGTGAGTGGACACTGGGCTTAACCCTGAGAGTGCTGACTGTGAGTGGACACTGGGTTTAACCCTGAGAGTGTTGACTGTTACCGGACACTGGACTTAACCCTAAGATTGTTGACTGTGACCGGACACTGGGCTGAACCCTGAGAGTGTTGACTGTGAGTGGACACTGGGCTTAACCCTGAGGGTGCTGACTGTGAGTGAACACTGGATTTAACCCTGAGAGTGCTGACTGTAAGTGGACACTGGATTTAACACTGAGAATGCTGAATGTGACCGGACACTGGATTTAACCCTGTGAGTGCTGACTGTGACCGGACACTGGGTTTAACCCTGAGAGTGCTGACTGTGACCGGACACTGGGTTTAACCCTGAGAGTGTTGACTGTGAGTGGACACTGGGCTTAACCCTGAGAGTGTTGACTGTGAGTGGACACTTGGCTTAACCCTGAGAATGCTGACTGTGAGTGGACACTGGTTTTAACCCTGAGAGTGTTGACTGTGAGTGGACACTGGGCTTAACCCTGAGAGTGCTGACTGTCACTGGACACTGGGTTTATCCCTGAGAGTGCTGGCTGCGAGTGGACACTGGATTTAACCCTGAGAATGTTTACTGTGACTGGAGACTGGATTTAACCCTGAGAGTGCTGACTGTGAGTGGACACTGGATTTAATCCTGAGAACGTTCACTGTGACGGGACACTGGATTTAACCCTGAGGGTGCTGACTGTGACCGGACTCTTGGTTTAACCCTGAGAGTGTTGACTGTGAGTGGATACTGGATTTAACCCTGAGAGTGCTGACTGTGAGTGGACACTGGGCTTAACCCTGAGAGTGCTGACTGTGAGTGGACACTGGGTACCACCCTGAGAGTGTTGACTGTGAGTGGACACTGGGCTTAACCCTGAGAGTGCTGACTGTGACCGGAGACTGGATTTAACCCTGAGAGTGTGGACTGTGACCGGACACTGGGTTTAACCCTGAGAGTGCTGACTGTGACCGGATATTGGGTTTAACTCTGAGAGTGCTGACTGTGAGTGGACACTGGGCTTAACCCTGAGAGTGTTGAATGTGACCAGACACTGGGCTTAGCCCTGAGAGTGATGACTGTGACCGGACACTGGGCTTAACCCTGAGAGTGTTGACTGTGAGTGGACACTGGGCTTAACCCTGAGAGTGCTGACTGTGACCGGACACTGGATTTAGCCCTGAGAGTGTTGACTATGATCGGACACTGGGTTTAACCCTGAGAGTGTTGACTGTGAGTGAACACTGGGCTTAACCCTGAGAGTGCTGACTGTGAGTGGACACTGGGTTTAACCCTGAGAGTGCTGACTGTGAGTGGACACTGGGTTTAACCCTGAGAGTGTTGACTGTTGCCGGACACTGGGTTTAACCCTGAGAGTGCTGACTGTGAGTGGACACTGGGTTTAACCCTGAGAGTGTTGACTGTTGCCGGACACTGGGCATAACCCCGAGAGTGTTGACTGTGAGTGGACACTGGGTTTAACCCTGAGAGTGTTGACTGTTGCCGGACACTGGGCATAACCCCGAGAGTGTTGACTGTGACCGGACACTGGGCTTAACCCTGAGAGTGTTGACTGTGAGTGGACACTGGGCTTAACCCTGAGAGTGCTGACAAAGACAGGACACTGGATTTAGCCCTGAGAGTGTTGACTATGATCGGACACTGGGCTTAACCCTGAGAGTGTTGACTGTGAGTGGACACTTGGCTTAACCCTGAGAGTGCTGACTGCGACCGGACTCTGGGTTTATCCCTGAGAGTGCTGGCTGTGAGTGGACACTGGATTTAACCCTGAGAGTGTTGACTGTGACCGGAGACTGGATTGAAGCCTGAGAGTGCTGACTGTGAGTGGACACTGTATTTAACCCTGAGAGCGTTCACTGTGACGGGACACTGGACTTAACCGTGAGAGTGCTGACTGTGACCGGAAACTGGGTTTAACCCTGAGAGTGTTGACTGTGAGTGGACACTGGGTTTATACCTGAGAGTGCTGGCTGTGAGTGGACACTGGGTTTAGCCCTGAGAGTGTTGACTGTGACCGGACACTGAATTTAACCCTGAGAGCGTTCACTGTGACGGGACACTGGAATTAACCCTGAGGGTATTGACTTTGACCGGACACTGGGTTTAACCCTGAGAGTGCTGACTGTGAGTGGACACTGGGTACCACCCTGAGAGTGTTGACTGTGAGTGGACACTGGGCTTAACCCTGAGAGTGTTGAATGTGACCGGACACTGGGTTTAACCCTGAGAGCGTTGACTGTGAGTGGACACTGGGCTTAACCCTGAGAGCGTTGACTGTGACCTAACACTGGGCTTAACCCGGAGAGTGCCGACTGTGACCGGACACTGGGTTTAACCCTGAGAGTGTTGACTGTGAGTGGACACTGGGCTTAACCCTGAGAGCGTTGACTGTGACCGGACACTGGATTTAACCCTGAGAGTGTTGACTATGATCGGACACTGGGTTTAACCCTGAGAGTGCTGACTGTGAGTGGACACTGGGTTTAACCCTGAGAGTTCTGACTGTGAGTGGTCACTGGGTTTAACCCTTAGAGTGTTGACTGCGACCGGACACTGGGCTTAACCCTGAGAGTGTTGACTGTGAGTGGACATTGGGTTTAACCCTGAGAGTGTTGACTGTGAGCGGACACTGGGCTTAACCCTGAGAGTGTTGACTGTGACCAGACACTGGGCTTAACCCTTAGAGTGTTGACTGTGAGTGGACACAGGGCTTAACCCTGACGGTGCTGACTGTGAGTGGACACTGGGTTTAACCCTGAGAGTGCCGACTGTGACCGGACACTGGATTTAACCCTGAGAGTGCTGACTGTGAGTGGACACTGGGTTTAACCCTGAGCGTGCTGACTGTGAGTGGACACTGGGTTTAACCCTGAGAGTGCCGACTGTGACCGGACACTGGATTTAACCCTGAGAGTGCTGACTGTGAGTGGACACTGGGCTTAACCCTGAGAGTGCTGACTGTGACTGGACACTGGGTTCATCCCTGAGAGTGCTGGCTGTGAGTGGACACTGGATTTAACCCTGAGAGTGTTGACTGTGACCGGACACTGGATTTAACCCTGAGAGTGCTGACTGTGAGTGGACACTGGATTTAACCCTGAGAGCGTTCACGGTGACGTGACATTGGATTTAATCCTGAGAGTGCTGACTGTGAGTGGACACTAGGTTTAACCCTGAGAGTGCCGACTGTGACCGGACACTGGATTTAACCCTGAGAGTGCTGACTGTGAGTGGACACTGGGCTTAACCCTGAGAGTGTTGACTGTGACCGGATACTGTGTTTAACCCTGAGAGTGCTGACTGTGAGTGGACACTGGGTTCAACCCTGAGAGTGTTGACTGTGACCGGACACTGGGTTTAACCCTGAGAGTGCTTACTGTGAGAGGACACTGGGCTTAACCCTGAGAGTGCTGACTGTGAGTGGACACTGGGTTTAACCCTGAGAGTGCTGACTGTGATGGACACTGGGTTTAACCCTGAGAGTGCTGACTGTGAGTGCACACTGGATTTAACCCTGAGAGTGTTGACTGTGAGTGGACACTGGGCTTAACCCTGAGAGTGCTGACTGTGAGTGGACACTGGGTTTAACCCTGAGAGTGCCGACTGTGACCGGACACTGGATTTAACCCTGAGAGTGTTGACTGTGAGTGGTCACTGGGTTTAACCCTGAGAGTGCTGACTGTGAGTGCACACTGGATTTAACCCTGAGAGTGCTGACTGTGAGTGGACACTGGGTTTAACCCTGAGAGTGTTGACTGTGAGCGGACACTGGGCTTAACCCTGAGAGTGTTGACTGTGACCAGACACTGGGCTTAACCCTTAGAGTGTTGACTGTGAGTGGACACAGGGTTAACCCTGACGGTGCTGACTGTGAGTGGACACTGGGTTTAGCCCTGAGAGTGCCGACTGTGACCGGACACTGGATTTAGCCCTGAGAGTGCTGACTGTGAGTGGACACTGGGTTTAACCCTGAGAGTGCCGACTGTAACCGGACACTGGATTTAACCCTGAGAGTGCTGACTGTGAGTGGACACTGGACTTAACCCTGAGAGTGCTGACTGTGACTGGACACTGGGTTTATCCCTGAGAGTGCTGGCTGTGAGTGGACACTGGATTTAACCCTGTGAGTGTTGACTGTGACCGGACACTGGATTTAACCCTGAGAGTGCTGACTGTGAGTGGACACTGGATTTAACCATGAGAGCGTTCACTGTGACGGGACACTGAATTTAACCCTGAGAGTGTTGACTGTGATCGGACACTGTGTTTAACCCTGAGAGTGCTGACTGTGAGTGGACACTGGGTTCAACCCTGAGAGTCTTGACTGTGACCGGACACTGGGTTTAACCCTGAGAGTGCTGACTGTGAGTGGACACTGGGCTTAACCCTGAGAGTGCTGACTGTGAGTGGACACTGGGTTTAACCCTGAGAGTGCTGACTGTGATGGACACTGGGTTTAACCCCGAGTGTGCTGACTGTGAGTGCACACTGGATTTAACCCTGAGAGTGTTGACTGTGAGTGGACACTGAGCTTAACCCTGAGAGTGCTGACTGTGAGTGGACACTGAGTTTAATCCTGAGAGTGCCGACTGTGACCGGGCACTGGATTTAACCCTGAGAATGTTGACTGTGAGTGGTCACTGGGTTTAACCCTGAGAGTGCTGACTGTGAGTGCACACTGTATTTAACCCTGAGAGTGCTGACTGTGAGTGGACACTGGGTTTAACCCTGAGAGTGCCGACTGTGACCGGACACTGGATTTAACCCTGAGAGTGCTGACTGTGAGTGGACACTGGGCTTAACCCTGAGAGTGCTGACTGTGACCGGACACTGGGTTTAACCCTGAGAGTGCTGACTGCGAGTGGACACTGGGCTCAACCCTGAGAGTGTTGACTGTGACCGGACACTGGGTTTAACCCTGTGAGTGCTGACTGTGAGTGGACTCTGGGCTTAACCCTGAGAGTGCTGACTGTGAGTGGATCCTGGGCGTAACCCTGAGAGCGCTGACTGTGAGTGGACACTGGGTTTAACCCTGAGAGTGCTGACTGTGAGTGGACACTGGGCTTAACCCTGAGAGTGTTGACTGTGAGTGGACATTGGGTTTAACCCTGAGAGTGTTGACTGTGACCAGACACTGGGCTTAACCCTTAGAGTGTTGACTGTGAGTGGACACAGGGTTAACCCTGACGGTGCTGACTGTGAGTGGACACTGGGTTTAGCCCTGAGAATGCCGACTGTGACCGGACACTGGATTTAGCCCTGAGAGTGCTGACTGTGAGTGGACACTGGGTTTAACCCTGAGCGTCCTGACTGTGAGTGGACACTGGGTTTAACCCTGAGAGTGCCGACTGTAACCGGACACTGGATTTAACCCTGAGAGTGCTGACTGTGAGTGGACACTGGGTACCACCCTGAGAGTGTTGACTGTGAGTGGACACTGGGCTTAACCCTGAGAGTGTTGAATGTGACCGGACACTGGGTTTAACCCTGAGAGCGTTGACTGTGAGTGGGCACTGGGCTTAACCCTGAGAGCGTTGACTGTGATCGAACACTGGGCTTAACCCGGAGAGTGCCGACTGTGACCGGACACTGGGTTTAACCCTGAGAGTGTTGACTGTGAGTGGACACTGGGCTTAACCCTGAGAGCGTTGACTGTGACCGGACACTGGATTTAACCCTGAGAGTGTTGACTATGATCGGACACTGGGTTTAACCCTGAGAGTGCTGACTGTGAGTGGACCCTGGGTTTAACCCTGAGAGTTCTGACTGTGAGTGGTCACTGGGTTTAACCCTTAGAGTGTTGACTGTGACCGGACACTGGGCTTAACCCTGAGAGTGTTGACTGTGAGTGGACATTGGGTTTAACCCTGAGAGTGTTGACTGTGAGCGGACACTGGGCTTAACCCTGAGAGTGTTGACTGTGACCAGACACTGGGCTTAACCCTTAGAGTGTTGACTGTGAGTGGACACAGGGCTTAACCCTGACGGTGCTGACTGTGAGTGGACACTGGGTTTAACCCTGAGAGTGCCGACTGTGACCGGACACTGGATTTAACCCTGAGAGTGCTGACTGTGAGTGGACACTGGGTTTAACCCTGAGCGTGCTGACTGTGAGTGGACACTGGGTTTAACCCTGAGAGTGCCGACTGTGACCGGACACTGGATTTAACCCTGAGAGTGCTGACTGTGAGTGGACACTGGGCTTAACCCTGAGAGTGCTGACTGTGACTGGACACTGGGTTCATCCCTGAGAGTGCTGGCTGTGAGTGGACACTGGATTTAACCCTGAGAGTGTTGACTGTGACCGGACACTGGATTTAACCCTGAGAGTGCTGACTGTGAGTGGACACTGGATTTAACCCTGAGAGCGTTCACGGTGACGTGACACTGGATTTAATCCTGAGAGTGCTGACTGTGAGTGGACACTAGGTTTAACCCTGAGAGTGCCGACTGTGACCGGACACTGGATTTAACCCTGAGAGTGCTGACTGTGAGTGGACACTGGGCTTAACCCTGAGAGTGTTGACTGTGACCGGATACTGTGTTTAACCCTGAGAGTGCTGACTGTGAGTGGACACTGGGTTCAACCCTGAGAGTGTTGACTGTGACCGGACACTGGGTTTAACCCTGAGAGTGCTTACTGTGAGAGGACACTGGGCTTAACCCTGAGAGTGCTGACTGTGAGTGGACACTGGGTTTAACCCTGAGATTGCTGACTGTGATGGACACTGGGTTTAACCCTGAGAGTGCTGACTGTGAGTGCACACTCGATTTAACCCTGAGAGTGTTGACTGTGAGTGGACACTGGGCTTAACCCTGAGAGTGCTGACTGTGAGTGGACACTGGGTTTAACCCTGAGAGTGCCGACTGTGACCGGACACTGGATTTAACCCTGAGAGTGTTGACTGTGAGTGGTCACTGGGTTTAACCCTGAGAGTGCTGACTGTGAGTGCACACTGGATTTAACCCTGAGAGTGCTGACTGTGAGTGGGCACTGGGTTTAACCCTGAGAGTGTTGACTGTGAGCGGACACTGGGCTTAACCCTGAGAGTGTTGACTGTGACCAGACACTGGGCTTAACCCTTTGAGTGTTGACTGTGAGTGGACACAGGGTTAACCCTGACGGTGCTGACTGTGAGTGGACATTGGGTTTAGCCCTGAGAGTGCCGACTGTGACCGGACACTGGATTTAGCCCTGAGAGTGCTGACTGTGAGTGGACACTGGGTTTAACCCTGAGAGTGCCGACTGTAACCGGACACTGGATTTAACCCTGAGAGTGCTGACTGTGAGTGGACACTGGGCTTAACCCTGAGAGTGCTGACTGTGACTGGACACTGGGTTTATCCCTGAGAGTGCTGGCTGTGAGTGGACACTGGATTTAACCCTGAGAGTGTTGACTGTGACCGGACACTGGATTTAACCCTGAGAGTGCTGACTGTGAGTGGACACTGGATTTAACCATGAGAGCGTTCACTGTGACGGGACACTGAATTTAACCCTGAGAGTGTTGACTGTGATCGGACACTGTGTTTAACCCTGAGAGTGCTGACTGTGAGTGGACACTGGGTTCAACCCTGAGAGTCTTGACTGTGACCGGACACTGGGTTTAACCCTGAGAGTGCTGACTGTGAGTGGACACTGGGCTTAACCCTGAGAGTGCTGACTGTGAGTGGACACTGGGTTTAACCCTGAGAGTGCTGACTGTGATGGACACTGGGTTTAACCCCGAGAGTGCTGACTGAGAGTGCACACTGGATTTAACCCTGAGAGTGTTGACTGTGAGTGGACACTGAGCTTAACCCTGAGAGTGCTGACTGTGAGTGGACACTGAGTTTAACCCTGAGAGTGCCGACTGTGACCGGGCACTGGATTTAACCCTGAGAATGTTGACTGTGAGTGGTCACTGGGTTTAACCCTGAGAGTGCTGACTGTGAGTGCACACTGTATTTAACCCTGAGAGTGCTGACTGTGAGTGGACACTGGGTTTAACCCTGAGAGTGCCGACTGTGACCGGACACTGGATTTAACCCTGAGAGTGCTGACTGTGAGTGGACACTGGGCTTAACCCTGAGAGTGCTGACTGTGACCGGACACTGGGTTTAACCCTGAGAGTGCTGACTGCGAGTGGACACTGGGCTCAACCCTGAGAGTGCTGACTGTGACCGGACACTGGGTTTAACCCTGAGAGTGCTGACTGCGAGTGGACACTGGGCTCAACCCTGAGAGTGTTGACTGTGACCGGACACTGGGTTTAACCCTGTGAGTGCTGACTGTGAGTGGACTCTGGGCTTAACCCTGAGAGTGCTGACTGTGAGTGGACACTGGGTTCAACCCTGAGAGCGCTGACTGTGAGTGGACACTGGGTTTAACCCTGAGAGTGCTGACTGTGAGTGGACACTGGGCTTAACCCTGAGAGTGCTGACTGTGAGTGGACACTGGGATTAACCCTGAGAGTGCTGACTGTGATGGACACTGGGTTTAACCCCGAGAGTGCTGACTGTGAGTGCACACTGGATTTAACCCTGAGAGTGTTGACTGTGAGTGGACACTGAGCTTAACCCTGAGAGTGCTGACTGTGAGTGGACACTGAGTTTAACCCTGAGAGTGCCGACTGTGACCGGGCACTGGATTTAACCCTGAGAATGTTGACTGTGAGTGGTCACTGGGTTTAACCCTGAGAGTGCTGACTGTGAGTGCACACTGTATTTAACCCTGAGAGTGCTGACTGTGAGTGGACACTGGGTTTAACCCTGAGAGTGCCGACTGTGACCGGACACTGGATTTAACCCTGAGAGTGCTGACTGTGAGTGGACACTGGGCTTAACCCTGAGAGTGCTGACTGTGACCGGACACTGGGTTTAACCCTGAGAGTGCTGACTGCGAGTGGACACTGGGCTCAACCCTGAGAGTGTTGACTGTGACCGGACATTGGGTTTAACCCTGTGAGTGCTGACTGTGAGTGGACTCTGGGCTTAACCCTGAGAGTGCTGACTGTGAGTGGATCCTGGGCGTAACCCTGAGAGCGCTGACTGTGAGTGGACACTGGGTTTAACCCTGAGAGTGCTGACTGTGAGTGGACACTGGGCTTAACCCTGAGAGTGTTGACTGTGAGTGGACATTGGGTTTAACCCTGAGAGTGTTGACTGTGACCAGACACTGGGCTTAACCCTTAGAGTGTTGACTGTGAGTGGACACAGGGTTAACCCTGACGGTGCTGACTGTGAGTGGACACTGGGTTTAGCCCTGAGAATGCCGACTGTGACCGGACACTGGATTTAGCCCTGAGAGTGCTGACTGTGAGTGGACACTGGGTTTAACCCTGAGCGTCCTGACTGTGAGTGGACACTGGGTTTAACCCTGAGAGTGCCGACTGTAACCGGACACTGGATTTAACCCTGAGAGTGCTGACTGTGAGTGGACACTGGGTACCACCCTGAGAGTGTTGACTGTGAGTGGACACTGGGCTTAACCCTGAGAGTGTTGAATGTGACCGGACACTGGGTTTAACCCTGAGAGCGTTGACTGTGAGTGGACACTGGGCTTAACCCTGAGAGCGTTGACTGTGATCGAACACTGGGCTTAACCCGGAGAGTGCCGACTGTGACCGGACACTGGGTTTAACCCTGAGAGTGTTGACTGTGAGTGGACACTGGGCTTAACCCTGAGAGCGTTGACTGTGACCGGACACTGGATTTAACCCTGAGAGTGTTGACTATGATCGGACACTGGGTTTAACCCTGAGAGTGCTGACTGTGAGTGGACCCTGGGTTTAACCCTGAGAGTTCTGACTGTGAGTGGTCACTGGGTTTAACCCTTAGAGTGTTGACTGTGACCGGACACTGGGCTTAACCCTGAGAGTGTTGACTGTGAGTGGACATTGGGTTTAACCCTGAGAGTGTTGACTGTGAGCGGACACTGGGCTTAACCCTGAGAGTGTTGACTGTGACCAGACACTGGGCTTAACCCTTAGAGTGTTGACTGTGAGTGGACACAGGGCTTAACCCTGACGGTGCTGACTGTGAGTGGACACTGGGTTTAACCCTGAGAGTGCCGACTGTGACCGGACACTGGATTTAACCCTGAGAGTGCTGACTGTGAGTGGACACTGGGTTTAACCCTGAGCGTGCTGACTGTGAGTGGACACTGGGTTTAACCCTGAGAGTGCCGACTGTGACCGGACACTGGATTTAACCCTGAGAGTGCTGACTGTGAGTGGACACTGGGCTTAACCCTGAGAGTGCTGACTGTGACTGGACACTGGGTTCATCCCTGAGAGTGCTGGCTGTGAGTGGACACTGGATTTAACCCTGAGAGTGTTGACTGTGACCGGACACTGGATTTAACCCTGAGAGTGCTGACTGTGAGTGGACACTGGATTTAACCCTGAGAGCGTTCACGGTGACGTGACACTGGATTTAATCCTGAGAGTGCTGACTGTGAGTGGACACTAGGTTTAACCCTGAGAGTGCCGACTGTGACCGGACACTGGATTTAACCCTGAGAGTGCTGACTGTGAGTGGACACTGGGCTTAACCCTGAGAGTGTTGACTGTGACCGGATACTGTGTTTAACCCTGAGAGTGCTGACTGTGAGTGGACACTGGGTTCAACCCTGAGAGTGTTGACTGTGACCGGACACTGGGTTTAACCCTGAGAGTGCTTACTGTGAGAGGACACTGGGCTTAACCCTGAGAGTGCTGACTGTGAGTGGACACTGGGTTTAACCCTGAGATTGCTGACTGTGATGGACACTGGGTTTAACCCTGAGAGTGCTGACTGTGAGTGCACACTCGATTTAACCCTGAGAGTGTTGACTGTGAGTGGACACTGGGCTTAACCCTGAGAGTGCTGACTGTGAGTGGACACTGGGTTTAACCCTGAGAGTGCCGACTGTGACCGGACACTGGATTTAACCCTGAGAGTGTTGACTGTGAGTGGTCACTGGGTTTAACCCTGAGAGTGCTGACTGTGAGTGCACACTGGATTTAACCCTGAGAGTGCTGACTGTGAGTGGGCACTGGGTTTAACCCTGAGAGTGTTGACTGTGAGCGGACACTGGGCTTAACCCTGAGAGTGTTGACTGTGACCAGACACTGGGCTTAACCCTTAGAGTGTTGACTGTGAGTGGACACAGGGTTAACCCTGACGGTGCTGACTGTGAGTGGACATTGGGTTTAGCCCTGAGAGTGCCGACTGTGACCGGACACTGGATTTAGCCCTGAGAGTGCTGACTGTGAGTGGACACTGGGTTTAACCCTGAGAGTGCCGACTGTAACCGGACACTGGATTTAACCCTGAGAGTGCTGACTGTGAGTGGACACTGGGCTTAACCCTGAGAGTGCTGACTGTGACTGGACACTGGGTTTATCCCTGAGAGTGCTGGCTGTGAGTGGACACTGGATTTAACCCTGAGAGTGCTGACTGTGAGTGGACACTAGGTTTAACCCTGAGAGTGCCGACTGTGACCGGACACTGGATTTAACCCTGAGAGTGCTGACTGTGAGTGGACACTGGGCTTAACCCTGAGAGTGTTGACTGTGACCGGATACTGTGTTTAACCCTGAGAGTGCTGACTGTGAGTGGACACTGGGTTCAACCCTGAGAGTGTTGACTGTGACCGGACACTGGGTTTAACCCTGAGAGTGCTTACTGTGAGAGGACACTGGGCTTAACCCTGAGAGTGCTGACTGTGAGTGGACACTGGGTTTAACCCTGAGATTGCTGACTGTGATGGACACTGGGTTTAACCCTGAGAGTGCTGACTGTGAGTGCACACTCGATTTAACCCTGAGAGTGTTGACTGTGAGTGGACACTGGGCTTAACCCTGAGAGTGCTGACTGTGAGTGGACACTGGGTTTAACCCTGAGAGTGCCGACTGTGACCGGACACTGGATTTAACCCTGAGAGTGTTGACTGTGAGTGGTCACTGGGTTTAACCCTGAGAGTGCTGACTGTGAGTGCACACTGGATTTAACCCTGAGAGTGCTGACTGTGAGTGGGCACTGGGTTTAACCCTGAGAGTGTTGACTGTGAGCGGACACTGGGCTTAACCCTGAGAGTGTTGACTGTGACCAGACACTGGGCTTAACCCTTAGAGTGTTGACTGTGAGTGGACACAGGGTTAACCCTGACGGTGCTGACTGTGAGTGGACATTGGGTTTAGCCCTGAGAGTGCCGACTGTGACCGGACACTGGATTTAGCCCTGAGAGTGCTGACTGTGAGTGGACACTGGGTTTAACCCTGAGAGTGCCGACTGTAACCGGACACTGGATTTAACCCTGAGAGTGCTGACTGTGAGTGGACACTGGGCTTAACCCTGAGAGTGCTGACTGTGACTGGACACTGGGTTTATCCCTGAGAGTGCTGGCTGTGAGTGGACACTGGATTTAACCCTGAGAGTGTTGACTGTGACCGGACACTGGGTTTAACCCTGAGAGTGCTGACTGTGAGTGGACACTGGATTTAACCATGAGAGCGTTCACTGTGACGGGACACTGAATTTAACCCTGAGAGTGTTGACTGTGATCGGACACTGTGTTTAACCCTGAGAGTGCTGACTGTGAGTGGACACTGGGTTCAACCCTGAGAGTCTTGACTGTGACCGGACACTGGGTTTAACCCTGAGAGTGCTGACTGTGAGTGGACACTGGGCTTAACCCTGAGAGTGCTGACTGTGAGTGGACACTGGGTTTAACCCTGAGAGTGCTGACTGTGATGGACACTGGGTTTAACCCCGAGAGTGCTGACTGAGAGTGCACACTGGATTTAACCCTGAGAGTGTTGACTGTGAGTGGACACTGAGCTTAACCCTGAGAGTGCTGACTGTGAGTGGACACTGAGTTTAACCCTGAGAGTGCCGACTGTGACCGGGCACTGGATTTAACCCTGAGAATGTTGACTGTGAGTGGTCACTGGGTTTAACCCTGAGAGTGCTGACTGTGAGTGCACACTGTATTTAACCCTGAGAGTGCTGACTGTGAGTGGACACTGGGTTTAACCCTGAGAGTGCCGACTGTGACCGGACACTGGATTTAACCCTGAGAGTGCTGACTGTGAGTGGACACTGGGCTTAACCCTGAGAGTGCTGACTGTGACCGGACACTGGGTTTAACCCTGAGAGTGCTGACTGCGAGTGGACACTGGGCTCAACCCTGAGAGTGTTGACTGTGACCGGACACTGGGTTTAACCCTGTGAGTGCTGACTGTGAGTGGACTCTGGGCTTAACCCTGAGAGTGCTGACTGTGAGTGGATCCTGGGCGTAACCCTGAGAGCGCTGACTGTGAGTGGACACTGGGTTTAACCCTGAGAGTGCTGACTGTGAGTGGATACTGGGCTTAACCCTGAGAGTGTTGACTGTGAGTGGACATTGGGTTTAACCCTGAGAGTGTTGACTGTGACCAGACACTGGGCTTAACCCTTAGAGTGTTGACTGTGAGTGGACACAGGGTTAACCCTGACGGTGCTGACTGTGAGTGGACACTGGGTTTAGCCCTGAGAATGCCGACTGTGACCGGACACTGGATTTAGCCCTGAGAGTGCTGACTGTGAGTGGACACTGGGTTTAACCCTGAGCGTCCTGACTGTGAGTGGACACTGGGTTTAAACCTGAGAGTGCCGACTGTAACCGGACACTGGATTTAACCCTGAGAGTGCTGACTGTGAGTGGACACTGGGCTTAACCCTGAGAGTGCTGACTGTGACTGGACACTGGGTTTATCCCTGAGAGTGCTGTCTGTGAGTGGACACTGGATTTAACCCTTAGAGTGTTGACTGTGACCGGACACTGAATTTAACCCTGAGAGTGCTGACTGTGAGTGGACACTGGATTTAACCCTGAGAGCGTTCACAGTGACGGGACACTGGATTTAACCCTGAGAGTGTTGACTGTGATCGGACACTGTGTTTAACCCTGAGAGTGCTGACTGTGAGTGGACACTGGGTTCAACCCTGAGAGTCTTGACTGTGACCGGACACTGGGTTTAACCCTGAGAGTGCTGACTGTGAGTGGACACTGGGCTTAACCCTGAGAGTGCTGACTGTGAGTGGACACTGGGTTTAACCCTGAGAGTGCTGACTGTGATGGACACTGGGGTTAACCCTGAGAGTGCTGACTGTGAGTGCACACTGTATTTAACCCTGAGAGCGTTCACTGTGACGGGACACTGGACTTAACCGTGAGAGTGCTGACTGTGACCGGAAACTGGGTTTAACCCTGAGAGTGTTGACTGTGAGTGGACACTGGGTTTATACCTGAGAGTGCTGGCTGTGAGTGGACACTGGGTTTAGCCCTGAGAGTGTTGACTGTGACCGGACACTGAATTTAACCCTGAGAGCGTTCACTGTGACGGGACACTGGAATTAACCCTGAGGGTGTTGACTTTGACCGGACACTGGGTTTAACCCTGAGAGTGCTGACTGTGAGTGGACACTGGGTACCACCCTGAGAGTGTTGACTGTGAGTGGACACTGGGCTTAACCCTGAGAGTGTTGAATGTGACCGGACACTGGGTTTAACCCTGAGAGCGTTGACTGTGAGTGGACACTGGGCTTAACCCTGAGAGCGTTGACTGTGACCGAACACTGGGCTTAACCCGGAGAGTGCCGACTGTGACCGGACACTGGGTTTAACCCTGAGAGTGTTGACTGTGAGTGGACACTGGGCTTAACCCTGAGAGCGTTGACTGTGACCGGACACTGGATTTAACCCTGAGAGTGTTGACTATGATCGGACACTGGGTTTAACCCTGAGAGTGCTGACTGTGAGTGGACACTGGGTTTAACCCTGAGAGTTCTGACTGTGAGTGGTCACTGGGTTTAACCCTTAGAGTGTTGACTGTGACCGGACACTGGGCTTAACCCTGAGAGTGTTGACTGTGAGTGGACATTGGGTTTAACCCTGAGAGTGTTGACTGTGAGCGGACACTGGGCTTAACCCTGAGAGTGTTGACTGTGACCAGACACTGGGCTTAACCCTTAGAGTGTTGACTGTGAGTGGACACAGGGCTTAACCCTGACGGTGCTGACTGTGAGTGGACACTGGGTTTAACCCTGAGAGTGCCGACTGTGACCGGACACTGGATTTAACCCTGAGAGTGCTGACTGTGAGTGGACACTGGGTTTAACCCTGAGCGTGCTGACTGTGAGTGGACACTGGGTTTAACCCTGAGAGTGCCGACTGTGACCGGACACTGGATTTAACCCTGAGAGTGCTGACTGTGAGTGGACACTGGGCTTAACCCTGAGAGTGCTGACTGTGACTGGACACTGGGTTCATCCCTGAGAGTGCTGGCTGTGAGTGGACACTGGATTTAACCCTGAGAGTGTTGACTGTGACCGGACACTGGATTTAACCCTGAGAGTGCTGACTGTGAGTGGACACTGGATTTAACCCTGAGAGCGTTCACGGTGACGTGACATTGGATTTAATCCTGAGAGTGCTGACTGTGAGTGGACACTAGGTTTAACCCTGAGAGTGCCGACTGTGACCGGACACTGGATTTAACCCTGAGAGTGCTGACTGTGAGTGGACACTGGGCTTAACCCTGAGAGTGTTGACTGTGACCGGATACTGTGTTTAACCCTGAGAGTGCTGACTGTGAGTGGACACTGGGTTCAACCCTGAGAGTGTTGACTGTGACCGGACACTGGGTTTAACCCTGAGAGTGCTTACTGTGAGAGGACACTGGGCTTAACCCTGAGAGTGCTGACTGTGAGTGGACACTGGGTTTAACCCTGAGAGTGCTGACTGTGATGGACACTGGGTTTAACCCTGAGAGTGCTGACTGTGAGTGCACACTGGATTTAACCCTGAGAGTGTTGACTGTGAGTGGACACTGGGCTTAACCCTGAGAGTGCTGACTGTGAGTGGACACTGGGTTTAACCCTGAGAGTGCCGACTGTGACCGGACACTGGATTTAACCCTGAGAGTGTTGACTGTGAGTGGTCACTGGGTTTAACCCTGAGAGTGCTGACTGTGAGTGCACACTGGATTTAACCCTGAGAGTGCTGACTGTGAGTGGACACTGGGTTTAACCCTGAGAGTGTTGACTGTGAGCGGACACTGGGCTTAACCCTGAGAGTGTTGACTGTGACCAGACACTGGGCTTAACCCTTAGAGTGTTGACTGTGAGTGGACACAGGGTTAACCCTGACGGTGCTGACTGTGAGTGGACACTGGGTTTAGCCCTGAGAGTGCCGACTGTGACCGGACACTGGATTTAGCCCTGAGAGTGCTGACTGTGAGTGGACACTGGGTTTAACCCTGAGAGTGCCGACTGTAACCGGACACTGGATTTAACCCTGAGAGTGCTGACTGTGAGTGGACACTGGACTTAACCCTGAGAGTGCTGACTGTGACTGGACACTGGGTTTATCCCTGAGAGTGCTGGCTGTGAGTGGACACTGGATTTAACCCTGAGAGTGTTGACTGTGACCGGACACTGGATTTAACCCTGAGAGTGCTGACTGTGAGTGGACACTGGATTTAACCATGAGAGCGTTCACTGTGACGGGACACTGAATTTAACCCTGAGAGTGTTGACTGTGATCGGACACTGTGTTTAACCCTGAGAGTGCTGACTGTGAGTGGACACTGGGTTCAACCCTGAGAGTCTTGACTGTGACCGGACACTGGGTTTAACCCTGAGAGTGCTGACTGTGAGTGGACACTGGGCTTAACCCTGAGAGTGCTGACTGTGAGTGGACACTGGGTTTAACCCTGAGAGTGCTGACTGTGATGGACACTGGGTTTAACCCCGAGAGTGCTGACTGTGAGTGCACACTGGATTTAACCCTGAGAGTGTTGACTGTGAGTGGACACTGAGCTTAACCCTGAGAGTGCTGACTGTGAGTGGACACTGAGTTTAACCCTGAGAGTGCCGACTGTGACCGGGCACTGGATTTAACCCTGAGAATGTTGACTGTGAGTGGTCACTGGGTTTAACCCTGAGAGTGCTGACTGTGAGTGCACACTGTATTTAACCCTGAGAGTGCTGACTGTGAGTGGACACTGGGTTTAACCCTGAGAGTGCCGACTGTGACCGGACACTGGATTTAACCCTGAGAGTGCTGACTGTGAGTGGACACTGGGCTTAACCCTGAGAGTGCTGACTGTGACCGGACACTGGGTTTAACCCTGAGAGTGCTGACTGCGAGTGGACACTGGGCTCAACCCTGAGAGTGTTGACTGTGACCGGACACTGGGTTTAACCCTGTGAGTGCTGACTGTGAGTGGACTCTGGGCTTAACCCTGAGAGTGCTGACTGTGAGTGGATCCTGGGCGTAACCCTGAGAGCGCTGACTGTGAGTGGACACTGGGTTTAACCCTGAGAGTGCTGACATGTGAGTGGACACTGGGCTTAACCCTGAGAGTGTTGACTGTGAGTGGACATTGGGTTTAACCCTGAGAGTGTTGACTGTGACCAGACACTGGGCTTAACCCTTAGAGTGTTGACTGTGAGTGGACACAGGGTTAACCCTGACGGTGCTGACTGTGAGTGGACACTGGGTTTAGCCCTGAGAATGCCGACTGTGACCGGACACTGGATTTAGCCCTGAGAGTGCTGACTGTGAGTGGACACTGGGTTTAACCCTGAGCGTCCTGACTGTGAGTGGACACTGGGTTTAACCCTGAGAGTGCCGACTGTAACCGGACACTGGATTTAACCCTGAGAGTGCTGACTGTGAGTGGACACTGGGTACCACCCTGAGAGTGTTGACTGTGAGTGGACACTGGGCTTAACCCTGAGAGTGTTGAATGTGACCGGACACTGGGTTTAACCCTGAGAGCGTTGACTGTGAGTGGACACTGGGCTTAACCCTGAGAGCGTTGACTGTGACCGAACACTGGGCTTAACCCGGAGAGTGCCGACTGTGACCGGACACTGGGTTTAACCCTGAGAGTGTTGACTGTGAGTGGACACTGGGCTTAACCCTGAGAGCGTTGACTGTGACCGGACACTGGATTTAACCCTGAGAGTGTTGACTATGATCGGACACTGGGTTTAACCCTGAGAGTGCTGACTGTGAGTGGACCCTGGGTTTAACCCTGAGAGTTCTGACTGTGAGTGGTCACTGGGTTTAACCCTTAGAGTGTTGACTGTGACCGGACACTGGGCTTAACCCTGAGAGTGTTGACTGTGAGTGGACATTGGGTTTAACCCTGAGAGTGTTGACTGTGAGCGGACACTGGGCTTAACCCTGAGAGTGTTGACTGTGACCAGACACTGGGCTTAACCCTTAGAGTGTTGACTGTGAGTGGACACAGGGCTTAACCCTGACGGTGCTGACTGTGAGTGGACACTGGGTTTAACCCTGAGAGTGCCGACTGTGACCGGACACTGGATTTAACCCTGAGAGTGCTGACTGTGAGTGGACACTGGGTTTAACCCTGAGCGTGCTGACTGTGAGTGGACACTGGGTTTAACCCTGAGAGTGCCGACTGTGACCGGACACTGGATTTAACCCTGAGAGTGCTGACTGTGAGTGGACACTGGGCTTAACCCTGAGAGTGCTGACTGTGACTGGACACTGGGTTCATCCCTGAGAGTGCTGGCTGTGAGTGGACACTGGATTTAACCCTGAGAGTGTTGACTGTGACCGGACACTGGATTTAACCCTGAGAGTGCTGACTGTGAGTGGACACTGGATTTAACCCTGAGAGCGTTCACGGTGACGTGACACTGGATTTAATCCTGAGAGTGCTGACTGTGAGTGGACACTAGGTTTAACCCTGAGAGTGCCGACTGTGACCGGACACTGGATTTAACCCTGAGAGTGCTGACTGTGAGTGGACACTGGGTTCAACCCTGAGAGTGTTGACTGTGACCGGACACTGGGTTTAACCCTGAGAGTGCTTACTGTGAGAGGACACTGGGCTTAACCCTGAGAGTGCTGACTGTGAGTGGACACTGGGTTTAACCCTGAGAGTGCTGACTGTGATGGACACTGGGTTTAACCCTGAGAGTGCTGACTGTGAGTGCACACTGGATTTAACCCTGAGAGTGTTGACTGTGAGTGGACACTGGGCTTAACCCTGAGAGTGCTGACTGTGAGTGGACACTGGGTTTAACCCTGAGAGTGCCGACTGTGACCGGACACTGGATTTAACCCTGAGAGTGTTGACTGTGAGTGGTCACTGGGTTTAACCCTGAGAGTGCTGACTGTGAGTGCACACTGGATTTAACCCTGAGAGTGCTGACTGTGAGTGGACACTGGGTTTAACCCTGAGAGTGTTGACTGTGAGCGGACACTGGGCTTAACCCTGAGAGTGTTGACTGTGACCAGACACTGGGCTTAACCCTTAGAGTGTTGACTGTGAGTGGACACAGGGTTAACCCTGACGGTGCTGACTGTGAGTGGACACTGGGTTTAGCCCTGAGAGTGCCGACTGTGACCGGACACTGGATTTAGCCCTGAGAGTGCTGACTGTGAGTGGACACTGGGTTTAACCCTGAGAGTGCCGACTGTAACCGGACACTGGATTTAACCCTGAGAGTGCTGACTGTGAGTGGACACTGGACTTAACCCTGAGAGTGCTGACTGTGACTGGACACTGGGTTTATCCCTGAGAGTGCTGGCTGTGAGTGGACACTGGATTTAACCCTGAGAGTGTTGACTGTGACCGGACACTGGATTTAACCCTGAGAGTGCTGACTGTGAGTGGACACTGGATTTAACCATGAGAGCGTTCACTGTGACGGGACACTGAATTTAACCCTGAGAGTGTTGACTATGATCGGACACTGTGTTTAACCCTGAGAGTGCTGACTGTGAGTGGACACTGGGTTCAACCCTGAGAGTCTTGACTGTGACCGGACACTGGGTTTAACCCTGAGAGTGCTGACTGTGAGTGGACACTGGGCTTAACCCTGAGAGTGCTGACTGTGAGTGGACACTGGGTTTAACCCTGAGAGTGCTGACTGTGATGGACACTGGGTTTAACCCCGAGAGTGCTGACTGTGAGTGCACACTGGATTTAACCCTGAGAGTGTTGACTGTGAGTGGACACTGAGCTTAACCCTGAGAGTGCTGACTGTGAGTGGACACTAGGTTTAACCCTGAGAGTGCCGACTGTGACCGGACACTGGATTTAACCCTGAGAGTGCTGACTGTGAGTGGACACTGGGCTTAACCCTGAGAGTGTTGACTGTGACCGGATACTGTGTTTAACCCTGAGAGTGCTGACTGTGAGTGGACACTGGGTTCAACCCTGAGAGTGTTGACTGTGACCGGACACTGGGTTTAACCCTGAGAGTGCTTACTGTGAGAGGACACTGGGCTTAACCCTGAGAGTGCTGACTGTGAGTGGACACTGGGTTTAACCCTGAGATTGCTGACTGTGATGGACACTGGGTTTAACCCTGAGAGTGCTGACTGTGAGTGCACACTCGATTTAACCCTGAGAGTGTTGACTGTGAGTGGACACTGGGCTTAACCCTGAGAGTGCTGACTGTGAGTGGACACTGGGTTTAACCCTGAGAGTGCCGACTGTGACCGGACACTGGATTTAACCCTGAGAGTGTTGACTGTGAGTGGTCACTGGGTTTAACCCTGAGAGTGCTGACTGTGAGTGCACACTGGATTTAACCCTGAGAGTGCTGACTGTGAGTGGACACTGGGTTTAACCCTGAGAGTGTTGACTGTGAGCGGACACTGGGCTTAACCCTGAGAGTGTTGACTGTGACCAGACACTGGGCTTAACCCTTAGAGTGTTGACTGTGAGTGGACACAGGGTTAACCCTGACGGTGCTGACTGTGAGTGGACATTGGGTTTAGCCCTGAGAGTGCCGACTGTGACCGGACACTGGATTTAGCCCTGAGAGTGCTGACTGTGAGTGGACACTGGGTTTAACCCTGAGAGTGCCGACTGTAACCGGACACTGGATTTAACCCTGAGAGTGCTGACTGTGAGTGGACACTGGGCTTAACCCAGAGAGTGCTGACTGTGACTGGACACTGGGTTTATCCCTGAGAGTGCTGGCTGTGAGTGGACACTGGATTTAACCCTGAGAGTGTTGACTGTGACCGGACACTGGATTTAACCCTGAGAGTGCTGACTGTGAGTGGACACTGGATTTAACCATGAGAGCGTTCACTGTGACGGGACACTGTATTTAACCCTGAGAGTGTTGACTGTGATCGGACACTGTGTTTAACCCTGAGAGTGCTGACTGTGAGTGGACACTGGGTTCAACCCTGAGAGTCTTGACTGTGACCGGACACTGGGTTTAACCCTGAGAGTGCTGACTGTGAGTGGACACTGGGCTTAACCCTGAGAGTGCTGACTGTGAGTGGACACTGGGTTTAACCCTGAGAGTGCTGACTGTGATGGACACTGGGTTTAACCCCGAGAGTGCTGACTGAGAGTGCACACTGGATTTAACCCTGAGAGTGTTGACTGTGAGTGGACACTGAGCTTAACCCTGAGAGTGCTGACTGTGAGTGGACACTGAGTTTAACCCTGAGAGTGCCGACTGTGACCGGGCACTGGATTTAACCCTGAGAATGTTGACTGTGAGTGGTCACTGGGTTTAACCCTGAGAGTGCTGACTGTGAGTGCACACTGTATTTAACCCTGAGAGTGCTGACTGTGAGTGGACACTGGGTTTAACCCTGAGAGTGCCGACTGTGACCGGACACTGGATTTAACCCTGAGAGTGCTGACTGTGAGTGGACACTGGGCTTAACCCTGAGAGTGCTGACTGTGACCGGACACTGGGTTTAACCCTGAGAGTGCTGACTGCGAGTGGACACTGGGCTCAACCCTGAGAGTGTTGACTGTGACCGGACACTGGGTTTAACCCTGTGAGTGCTGACTGTGAGTGGACTCTGGGCTTAACCCTGAGAGTGCTGACTGTGAGTGGATCCTGGGCGTAACCCTGAGAGCGCTGACTGTGAGTGGACACTGGGTTTAACCCTGAGAGTGCTGACTGTGAGTGGATACTGGGCTTAACCCTGAGAGTGTTGACTGTGAGTGGACATTGGGTTTAACCCTGAGAGTGTTGACTGTGACCAGACACTGGGCTTAACCCTTAGAGTGTTGACTGTGAGTGGACACAGGGTTAACCCTGACGGTGCTGACTGTGAGTGGACACTGGGTTTAGCCCTGAGAATGCCGACTGTGACCGGACACTGGATTTAGCCCTGAGAGTGCTGACTGTGAGTGGACACTGGGTTTAACCCTGAGCGTCCTGACTGTGAGTGGACACTGGGTTTAACCCTGAGAGTGCCGACTGTAACCGGACACTGGATTTAACCCTGAGAGTGCTGACTGTGAGTGGACACTGGGCTTAACCCTGAGAGTGCTGACTGTGACTGGACACTGGGTTTATCCCTGAGAGTGCTGTCTGTGAGTGGACACTGGATTTAACCCTTAGAGTGTTGACTGTGACCGGACACTGGATTTAACCCTGAGAGTGCTGACTGTGAGTGGACACTGGATTTAACCCTGAGAGCGTTCACAGTGACGGGACACTGGGCTTAACCCTGAGAGTGTTGACTGTGATCGGACACTGTGTTTAACCCTGAGAGTGCTGACTGTGAGTGGACACTGGGTTCAACCCTGAGAGTCTTGACTGTGACCGGACACTGGGTTTAACCCTGAGAGTGCTGACTGTGAGTGGACACTGGGCTTAACCCTGAGAGTGCTGACTGTGAGTGGACACTGGGTTTAACCCTGAGAGTGCTGACTGTGATGGACACTGGGTTTAACCCTGAGAGTGCTGACTGTGAGTGCACACTGGATTTAACCCTGAGAGTGTTGACTGTGAGTGGACACTGGGCTTAACCCTGAGAGTGCTGACTGTGAGTGGACACTGGGTTTAACCCTGAGAGTGCCGACTGTGACCGGACACTGGATTTAACCCTGAGAGTGTTGACTGTGAGTGGTCACTGGGTTTAACCCTGAGAGTGCTGACTGTGAGTGGACACTGGGTTTAACCCTGAGAGTGCCGACTGTGACCGGACACTGGATTTAACCCTGAGAGTGCTGACTGTGAGTGGACACTGGGCTTAACCCTGAGAGTGCTGACTGTGACCGGACACTGGGTTTAACCCTGAGAGTGCTGACTGTGAGTGGACACTGGGCTCAACCCTGAGAGTGTTGACTGTGACCGGACACTGGGTTTAACCCTGTGAGTGCTGACTGTGAGTGGACTCTGGGCTTAACCCTGAGAGTGCTGACTTTGAGTGGACACTGGGCGTAACCCTGAGAGTGCTGACTGTGAGTGGACACTGGGTTTAACCCTGAGAGTGCTGACTGTGAGTGGACACTGGGTTTAACCCTGAGAGTGCTGACTGTGAGTGCACACTGGATTTAACCCTGAGAGTGTTGACTGTGAGTGGACACTAGGTTTCACCCTGAAAGTGCTGACTGTGCGTGGGCACTGGCTTTAACCCTGAGATTGCTGACTGTGAGTGGACACAGAGTACAAGAACACAATGTTCCTTTGCACCTTCCAAACCCGTGACCACTATCATCTAGAAGGCTGATGGTGGCAGACACATGGGAATATCACCACCTGCAAGTTCCCTTCCAAATAACTTACCGTCCTGACTCGGAAATATCTTGCCATTCTTTCACTGTCGCTGGGTGAAAATCCAGGACCTCCGACCATAACTGCACTGTGGCTGTACCTACGGTACATGGATCGCAGCTGTTCAAGAAGGTAGCTCTCAGGGTGGCGCGGTGATGCAGTGGTTAGCACTGCTGTCTATGGCACTGAGGACCCGGGTTCAATCGCGTCCCTGGGTCACTATCTGTGTCTGCGTGGGTTTCACCCCCAAAACCCAAGATGTGCAGGGTGGGTTAATTGGGCACGCAAAACTGCCCCTTAATGGGAAAAAAGTAATTGGGCATTCTAAATATTTAAAAAATGTTTTTAAATAAAAAAAGAAGGCAGCTGACCCACCACGAAGGGTAAAGTAGAGATGAGGAAGGAACGCTGCCCTAGCCATATGTATCCATGAAAGAATATATAAAAAGTGTTTGCAGTCGGCACATGTATGTGGAGTCACACAGAATTTTACGTTCACCTCGAGTGATATAATAAAACAGCCAATGGCACCGTGGGAATACAGATGGAAGAGAGGTTCACTGATGCTTGTGGAAGCCATCTGTTGGCGGGAATCATAAACCTCCAAACGCCACATCCCCGGCCCACCAACCACCTCCTGCTTCCCTCCCCTCCCAAAAAACCCCTCGCCTACCAACTCCCTCCTGCCTCCACTCCCCCCGCTCCCCCTCGCCCACCAACTCACTCTCCTGCCTCCTCCTGCCCCTCGCCCACCAACTCCTTCCTGCCTCCCCCTGCCCCCGCACCCCCCTCGCCCACCAACTCCCTCCTGCCCCCCGCACCCCCCTCGCCCACCAACTCCCTCCTGCCTCCACTCCCCCCGCTCCCCCATCGCCCACCAACTCACTCTCCTGCCTCCTCCTGCCCCTCGCCCACCAACTCCCTCCTGCCTCCCCCTGCCCCCGCACCCCCCTCGCCCACCAACTCCCTCCTGCCCCCCGCACCCCCCTCGCCCACCTACTCCCTCCTGCCTCCACTCCCCCCGCTCCCCCATCGCCCACCAACTCACTCTCCTGCCTCCTCCTGCCCCTCGCCCACCAACTCCCTCCTGCCTCCCCCCGCCCCCGCACCCCCCTCGCCCACCAACTCCCTCCTGCCTCCACTCCCCCGCTCCCCTCTCGCCCACCAACGCCCTCCTGCCTCCCTCCCCCCCACACCCCCCTCGCCCAGCAACTCACTCTCCTGCCTCAACCCGCCCCTCGCCCACCAACTCCCTCCTGCCACCACACGCCCCTCGCCCACCAACTCACTCCTGCCTCCACCCGCCCCTTGCCCACCAACTCCCTCCTGCCTCCACCCGCCCCTCTCGCCCACCAACTCACTCTCCTGCCTCCACCCGCCCCTCACCCACCAACTCCCTCCTGCCTCCACCTGCCCCTCGCCCACCAACTCCCTCCTGCCTCCTCTCTCCTGCACGCCCCTCGCCCACCAACTCCCTCCTGCCTCCACCCGCCCCTCGCCCCCCTCGCCTACCAACTCCCTCCTGCCTCACCCCGCCCCACCTCGCCCACCAACTCCCTCCTGCCGCACCACCCTTACCCAACAAATCCGTCCTGCCTCCACCAGCTCCACACCCCACTCAACCTCCAACTCCCCCACCCCCGCCCACAAACTCTCTCTCCTGCCTCCACCCGCCCCTCGCCTACAAACTCCGTCCAGCCTCCCCCCGCCCCCGCACGCCCCCTCGCCCACCAACTCCCTTCTGCCTGCACTCCCCCTGCACCCCCTCGGCCCACCAACTCCCTCCTGCCTCCACTCCCCTCTCGCCCACCAGCTCCCTCCTGCCTCCACACACCCCGCACCCCCCTCGCCCACCAACTCCCTCCTGCCTCCCCCTCCTGCACCTCCCTCGCCCACAACTCCCTCCTGCCTCCACCCCAGCCACACCTACCAACTCACTCCTGCCTCCACTCCCCGCGCACCCCACTCACCCACCAACTCCCTCCTGCCTCCACCCCCCCCGCACCGCCCTCGCCCACCAACTCCCTCCTGCCTCCACCACCCCCGCACCCACCTTGCCCACCAACTCCCTCCTGCCCCCACTCCCCTGCACCCCCCTCGCCCACCAACTCCCTCCTGCCTCCACCCCCCCACACCCCCCTCGCCGACCAACTTCCTCCAGCATCCACCCCCCCTGCCCACCAACTCCCTCCTGCCCCCACTCCCCCTGCACCCCCCTCGCCCACCAACTCCCTCCTGCCTCCAATCCCCCCGCAACCCCCTCGCCCACCAACTCCCTCCTGCCTCCACGCCCCCCCGTGCCCCCCTCGCCAACCAACCCCCTCCTGCCTCCACCCGCCCCTCGCCCACCAACTCCCTCCTGCCTCCCCCTCCTGCACCCACACCCTGCCCACCAACTCCTTCCTGCCTCCACTCCCCCTGCACCCCCCTCGACCACCAACTCCCTCCTGCCTCCACGCCCCCCGCACCCCCCTCGCCCACCAAGTCCCTCCTGCCTCCACCCCCCTCGACCACCAACTCCCTCCTGCCTCCACCCCCCTCGACCACCAACTCCCTCCTGTCGTCCCTCGCCCCCCTCGCCCACCAACTCCCTCCTGCCTCCCCCTGCTGCCCCTCGCCCACCAACTCCCTCCTGCCTCCTCTCCCCCTGCACCCCCCTCGCCCACCAACTCCCTCCTGCCTCCACCCCACCCACGCCCCGCTCGCCCAGCAACTCCCTCCTGCCTCAACTCCCCCCGCACCCCCCTCGCCCACCAACTCCCTCCTGCCTCCACCCTCCCACGACCCTCACCCACCAACTCTCTCCTGCCTCCACTCCCCCCGCACCCCCATCGCCCACTAACTCCCTCCTGCCTCCACCCGCCCCCGCAACCCCCTCGCCCACCAACTCCCTCCTGCCTCCACCCCCCCGCACCCCCCTCGACCACCAACTCCCTCAACACCCCCTGCGCCCACCAACTCCCTCCTGCCTCCACCCTCCCGCGCCCCCCTCGCCCACCAACTCCCTCCTGCCTCCACCTGCCCCTCGCCCACCAACTCCCTCTTGCCTCCCCTGCCCCCTGCTCCCCCTCGCCCTCCAACTCCCTCCTGCCTCCCCCCGCCCCCGCACACCCCTCGCCCACCAACTGCCTGCTGACTCCACACACCCCGCAACCCCCTCGCCCACCAACTCCCTCCTGCCTCCCCCTCCTGCACCCCCCTCGCCCACAACTCCCTCCTGCCTCCAGCCCCCCACGCCCCGCTCGGCCACCAACTCACTCCTGCCTCCACTCCCCCCTCGCCCACCAACTCCCTCCTGCCTCCACCCCCCCCCGCACCCCCCACGCCCACCAACTCCCTCCTGCCTCCACTCCCCCCGCACCCCCCTCGCCCACCAACTGCTCCTGCCTCCACCCCCCCCGCACCCCCCTCGCCCACCAACTCCCTCCTGCCTCCACTCCCCCAGCACCCCC
This sequence comes from Scyliorhinus torazame, assembly GCF_047496885.1. Classification (NCBI taxonomy): domain Eukaryota; kingdom Metazoa; phylum Chordata; class Chondrichthyes; order Carcharhiniformes; family Scyliorhinidae; genus Scyliorhinus; species Scyliorhinus torazame. Next base: position 27,201,813 of record NC_092722.1, read on the forward strand.
CTCGCCCACCAACTCCCTCCTGCCTCCACTCCCCCTGCACCCCCCTCGCCCACCAACTCCCTCCTGCCTCCACCCCCCCACGACCCCTCGCCCACCAACTCCCTCCTGCCTCCACTCCCCCAGCTCCCCCCTCGCCCACCAACTCCCTCCTGCCTCCATGCCCCCCGTGCCCCCCTCGCCCACCAACTCCCTCCTGCCTCCACGCGCTCCTCGCCCACCAACTCCCTCCTGCCTCCCCCTCCTGCACCCACACCATGCCCACCAACTCCCTCCTGCATCCACCCCCCCTGCACCCTCCTCGACCACCAACTCCCTCCACTCCCCCTGCTCCGCCCTCGCCCACCAACTCCCTCCTGCCTCCTCCCGCTCCCCCCTCGCCCACCAACTCCCTCCTGCCTCCCCCCCTCCTGCACCCCCCTCGCCCACCAACTCCCTCCTGCCTCAACCCGCCCCTCGCCCACCAACTCCCTCCTGCCTCCCCGTGCCCCCTGCTGCCCCTCGCCCACCAACTCCCTCCTGCCTCCCCCCGCCCCCGCACCCCCTTCACCCACCAACTCCCTCCTGCCTCCACACCCCCACGCCCCCCTCGCCCACCAACTCCGTCCTGCCTCCACTCCCCCCGCACCCCCCTCGCCCACCAACTCCCTCCTGCCTCCACCCCCCCCGCACACCAACTCATTCCTGCCTCCACTCCCCCCGCAACCCCCTCGCCCACCAACTCCCTCCTGCCTCCACTCCCCACGCACCTCCCTCGCCCACCAACTCATTCCTGCCTCCACCCCCCTGCACCCCCCTCACCCACCAACTCCCTCCTGCCTCCACTCCCGACCCACGCCCCTCTCGCCCAGCAACTCCCTCCTGCCTCCACTCCCCCCGCACCCCCCTCACCCACCAACTCCCTCCTGCCTCCACCCCCCATGACCCTCACCCACCAACTCCCTCCTGCCACCACTCCCCCCGCACCCCCCTCGCCCACTAACTCCCTCCTGTCTCCACCCGCCCCCGCAACCCCCTCGCCCACCAACTCCCTCCTGCCTCCACCCCCCCCGCACCTCCCTCGACCACCAACTCCCTCCACATCCCCCGCTCCCCCTCGCCCACCAACTCCATCCTGCCTCCACCCTCCCGTGCCCCCCTCACCCACCAACTCTCTCCTGCCTCCACCCGCCCCTCGCCCACCAACTCCCTCTTGCCTCCCCTGCCCCCTGCTCCCCCTCGCCCACCAACTCCCTCCTGCCTCCCCCCGCCCCCCCCCTCGCCCACCAACTGCCTCCTGACTCCACACACCCCGCAACCCCCTCGCCCACCAACTCCCTCCTGCCTCTCCCTCCTGCACCCCCCTCGCCCACAACTCCCTCCTGCCTCCGCCCCCCCACGCCCCGCTTGCCCACCAACTCACTCCTGCCTCCACTTCCCCCTCGCCCACCGACTCCCTCCTGCCTCCACCCCCCCCGCACCCCCCTCGCCCACCAACTCCCTCCTGCCTCCACTCCCCCCGCACCCCCCTCGCCCACCAATTCCCTCCTGCATCCACCCACCCCGGCCAACCAACTCACTCCTGCCTCCACGATCCCTGCACCCCCCTCGCCCACCAACTCCCTCCTGCCTCCACTCCCCCTGCACCCCCCTCGCCCACCAACTCCCTCCTGCCTCCACCCCCACACGCCCCCCTCGCCCACCAACTCCCTCCTGCCTCCACTCCCCCCGCTCCCCCCTCGTCCACCAACTCCCTCCTGCCTCCACGCCCCCCCGTGCCCCCCTCGCCCACCAACTCCCTCCTGCCTCCACCCGCTCCTCGCCCACCAACTCTCTCCTGCCTCCCCCTCCTGCACCCACACCATGCCCACCAACTCCCTCCTGCCTCCACTCCCCCTGCACCCCCCTCGACCACCAACTCCCTCCTGCTTCCACTCCCCCCGCAACCCCCTCGCCCACCAACTCCCTCCTGCCACCACACCCCCCGCACCCCCCTCGCCCACCAACTCCCTCCTGCCTCCACCCCCCCTGCACCCTCCTCGACCACCAACTCCCTCCACTCCCCCCGCTCCCCCCTCGCCCACCAACTCCCTCCTGCCTCCCCCCGCTCCCCCCTCGCCCACCAACTCCCTCCTGCCTCCCCCCCTCCTGCACCCCCCTCGCCCACCAACTCCCTCCTGCCTCCACCCGACCCTCGCCCACCAACTCCCTCCTGCCTCCCCGTGCCCCCTGCTGCCCCTCGCCCACCAACTCCCTCCTGCCTCCCCCCGCCCCCGCACCCCCTTCACCCACCAACTCCCTCCTGCCTCCACACCCCCACGCCCCCCTCGCCCACCAACTCCGTCCTGCCTCCACTCCTCCCCGCACCCCCCTCGCCCACCAACTCCTTCCTGCCTCCACCCCCCCGCACACCAACTCATTCCTGCCTCCACTCCCCTTCCACCCACCTCGCCCACCAACTCCCTCCTGCCTCCACCCCACCCACGCCCCTCTCGCCTAGCAACTCCCTCCTGCCTCCACTCCCCACGCACCTCCCTCACCCACCAACTCCCTCCTGCCTCCACTCCCCCCGCACCCTCCTCACCCACCAACTCCCTCCTGCCTCCACTCCCCCCGCACCCCCCTCGCCCACAAACTCCCTCCTGCCTCCGCGCCCCCCGCACCCACCAACTCCCTCCTGCCTCCACCCGCCCCCGCACCCCCCTCGCCCACCAACTCCCTCCTGCCTCCACCCCCCCGCACCCCCCTCGACCACCAACTCCCTCCACTCCCCCCGCTCCCCCCTCACCCACCAACTCCCTCCTGCCTCCACCCCCCCGCGCACCACTCGCCCACCAACTCCCTCCTGCCTCCAACCGCCCCTCGCCCACCAATTCCCTCTTGCCTCCCCCTGCCCCCTGCTCCCACTCGCCCACCAACTCCCTCCTGCCTCCCCCCGCCCCCGCACACCCCTCGCCCACCAACTCCCTCCTGCCTCCCCCCGCCGCCGCACACCCCTCGCCCACCAACTCCCCCCTGCCTCCCCCTCCTACACCCCCCTCGCCCACCAACGCACTCTCCTGCCTCCACCTGCCCCTCGCCCACCAACTCCCTACTGCCTCCCCCTGCCCCTGCACCCCTCGCCCACCAACTCCCTCCTGCCGCCCCCGCCCCCGCACGCCCCTTGCCCACCAACTCCCTCCTGCCTCCATCCCCCCGTGCCCCCCTAGCCCACAAACTCCCTCCTGCCTGCCCTCTCCGGCATGCCCCTCGCCCACCAACTCCCTCCTGCCTCCACCCGCCCCTCGCCCCCCTCGCCTACCAACTCGCTCCTGCCTCACCCCGCCCCCCTCGCCCACCAACTCCCTCCTGCCGCACTCACCTCGCCCAACAACTCCCTCCTGCCTCCACCCGCTCCGCACACCCCTCACCCACCAACTCACTCCTGCCTCCACTACCCCCCCGCCCACAAACTCTCTCTCCTGCCTCCACCAGCCTCTCGCCCCCCTCGCCTACCAACTCCCTCCTGCCTGCACGCCCCCTCGCCCACCAACTCCCTCCTGACTGCACTCCCCCTCGGCCCACCAACTCCCTCCTGCCTCCACTCCCCCCTCGCCCACCAACTCCCTCCTGCCTCCACACACCCCGCACCCCCTCGCCCACCAACTCCCTCCTGCCTCTGCCTCCTGCACCCCGCTCGCCCACAACTCCCTCCTGCCTCCACCCCCACACGCCCACCAACTCACTCCTGCCTCCACTCCCCCCGCACCCCCCTCACCCACCAACTCCCTCCTGCCTGCACCCACCCCGCACCCCCCTCGCCCAACAACTCCCTCCTGCCTCCACTCCCCCCGCACCCTGCTCGCCCACCAACTCCCTCCTGCCTCCAGCCCCCGCACCCCCCTCGCCCACCAACTCCCTCCTGCCCCCACTCCCGACGCACCACCCTCGCCCACCAACTCCCTCCTGCCTCCACCCCCCCCACACCCCCCTCGCCCACCAACTCCCTCCTGCCTCCACTCCCCCCGCACCCCCATCGCCCACAAACTCCCTCCTGCCTCCACGTGCCCCCCTCGCCCACCAGCTCCCTCCTGCCTCCCCCTCCTGCACCCACACCCTGCCCACCAACTCCCTCCTGCCACCAACCCCCCTGCACCCCCCTCGACCACCAACTCCCTCCTGCCTCCACCCGTCCCTCGCCCCTCGCCCACGAATTCCCTCCTGCCTCCCCCTGCCGCCTGCTGCCCCTCGCCCACCAACTCCCTCCTGCCTCCCCCCGCCCCTTCACCCCTTCACCCACCAACTCCCTCCTGCCTCCACACCCCCCACGCCCCCCTCGCCCACCAACTCCCTCCTGCCTGCACTCCCCCCGCACCCCCCTCGCCCACCAACTCCCTCCTGCCTCCACCCCCCCCGCACACCAACTCATTCCTGCCTCCACTCCCTCTGCACCCCCGTCGCCCACCAACTCCCTCCTGCCTCCACCCCACCCACACCCCTCTCGCCCAGCAACTCCCTCCTGCCTCCACTCCCCCCGCACCCCCCTCACCCACCAACTCCCTCCTGCCTCCACTCCCCCCACACCCCCCTCGCCCACCAACTCCCTCCTGCATCCACGCCCCCCGTACCCCCTCGCCCACCAACTCCCTCCAACTCCACTCCCCCCGCACCCCCCTCGCCCACCAACTCCCTCCTGCCTCAACCCGCCCCCGCAACCCCCTCGTCCACCAACTCCCTCCTGCCTCCACCCCCCCCCGCACCCCCCTCGACCACCAACTCCCTCCACTCCCCCCGCGCCCACCAACTCCCTCCTGCCTCCACCCCCCCGCGCCGCCCTCGCCCACCAACTCCCTCCTGCCTCCACCCGCCCCTCGCCCACCAACTCCCTCTTGCATCCCCTGCCCCCTGCTCCCCCTCGCCCACCAACTCCCTCCTGCCTCCCCCCGCTCCCGCACACCCCTCACCCACCAACTCCCTCCTGCCTCCACACACCCCACATCCCCCTCGCCCACCAACTCCCTCCTGCCTCCCCCTCCTGCACACCCCTCGCCCACAACTCCCTCCTGCCTCCACCCCCCCCACGCCCCGCTCGCCCACCAACTCACTCCTGCCTCCACTCCCCCGCACCCCCCTCGCCCAGCAACTCCCTCCTGCCTCCAACCCCCCCGCACCCCCCTCGCCCACCAACTCCCTCCTGCCTCCATTCCACCCGCACCCCCCTCGCCCACCAACTCCCTCCTGCCTCCACTCCCCACCGCATCCCCCTCGCCCACCAACTCCCTCCTGCCTCCACTCCCCCTGCACCCCGCTCGCCCACCAACTCCCTCCTGCCTCCACCCCCCCCACGCCCACCAACTCCCTCCTCCCTCCACTCCCCCTGCACCCCCTCGCCCATCAACTCCCTCCTGCCTCCACTCCCCCCGCACCCCTCTCGCCCACCAACTCCCTCCTGCCTCCACGCCCGCCCGTGCCACCCTCGCCCACCAACTCCCTCCTGCCTCCACCCACCCCTCGCCCACCAACTCCCTCCTGCCTCCCCCTCCTGCACCCACACCCCGCCCACCAACTCCCTCCTGCCTCCACTCCCCCTGCACCCCCCTCGACCACCAACTCCCTCCTGCCTCCCCCCTCCTGCACCCCCCACGCCCACCAACTCCCTCCTGCCTCCACGCCCCCCGCACCACCCTCGACCACCAACTCCCTCCTGCCACCAACGCCCCTGCACCCCCCTCGACCACCAACTCCCTCCTGCCTCCACCCGCCCCTCGCCCACCTACTCCCTCCTGCCTCCCCCTGCCCCCTGCTGCCCCTCGCCCACCAACTCCCTCCTGCCTCCACTCCCCACGCACCCCCCTCACCCACCAACTCCCTTCTGCCCCCACCCCCCCACGCCCCCCTCACCCAACAACTCCCTCCTGCATCCACTCCCCCCGCACCCCCCTCGCCCGCCAACTCCCTCCTGCCTCCCCCCGCCCCCGCAACCCCTTCACCCACCAACTCTCTCCTGCCTCCACCCCCCCACGCCCCCCTCGCCCACCAACTCCCTCCTTCCTGCACTCCCCCCGCACCCCCCTCGCCCACAAACTCCCTCCTGCCTCCGCGCCCCCCGCACCCACCAACTCCCTCCTGCCTCCACCCGCCCCCGCACCCCCCTCGCCCACCAACTCCCTCCTGCCTCCACCCCCCCGCACCCCCCTCGACCACCAACTCCCTCCACTCCCCCCGCTCCCCCCTCACCCACCAACTCCCTCCTGCCTCCACCCCCCCGCGCACCACTCGCCCACCAACTCCCTCCTGCCTCCAACCGCCCCTCGCCCACCAATTCCCTCTTGCCTCCCCCTGCCCCCTGCTCCCACTCGCCCACCAACTCCCTCCTGCCTCCCCCCGCCCCCGCACACCCCTCGCCCACCAACTCCCTCCTGCCTCCCCCCGCCGCCGCACACCCCTCGCCCACCAACTCCCCCCTGCCTCCCCCTCCTACACCCCCCTCGCCCACCAACGCACTCTCCTGCCTCCACCTGCCCCTCGCCCACCAACTCCCTACTGCCTCCCCCTGCCCCTGCACCCCTCGCCCACCAACTCCCTCCTGCCGCCCCCGCCCCCGCACGCCCCTTGCCCACCAACTCCCTCCTGCCTCCATCCCCCCGTGCCCCCCTAGCCCACAAACTCCCTCCTGCCTGCCCTCTCCGGCATGCCCCTCGCCCACCAACTCCCTCCTGCCTCCACCCGCCCCTCGCCCCCCTCGCCTACCAACTCGCTCCTGCCTCACCCCGCCCCCCTCGCCCACCAACTCCCTCCTGCCGCACTCACCTCGCCCAACAACTCCCTCCTGCCTCCACCCGCTCCGCACACCCCTCACCCACCAACTCACTCCTGCCTCCACTACCCCCCCGCCCACAAACTCTCTCTCCTGCCTCCACCAGCCTCTCGCCCCCCTCGCCTACCAACTCCCTCCTGCCTGCACGCCCCCTCGCCCACCAACTCCCTCCTGACTGCACTCCCCCTCGGCCCACCAACTCCCTCCTGCCTCCACTCCCCCCTCGCCCACCAACTCCCTCCTGCCTCCACACACCCCGCACCCCCTCGCCCACCAACTCCCTCCTGCCTCTGCCTCCTGCACCCCGCTCGCCCACAACTCCCTCCTGCCTCCACCCCCACACGCCCACCAACTCACTCCTGCCTCCACTCCCCCCGCACCCCCCTCACCCACCAACTCCCTCCTGCCTGCACCCACCCCGCACCCCCCTCGCCCAACAACTCCCTCCTGCCTCCACTCCCCCCGCACCCTGCTCGCCCACCAACTCCCTCCTGCCTCCAGCCCCCGCACCCCCCTCGCCCACCAACTCCCTCCTGCCCCCACTCCCGACGCACCACCCTCGCCCACCAACTCCCTCCTGCCTCCACCCCCCCCACACCCCCCTCGCCCACCAACTCCCTCCTGCCTCCACTCCCCCCGCACCCCCATCGCCCACAAACTCCCTCCTGCCTCCACGTGCCCCCCTCGCCCACCAGCTCCCTCCTGCCTCCCCCTCCTGCACCCACACCCTGCCCACCAACTCCCTCCTGCCACCAACCCCCCTGCACCCCCCTCGACCACCAACTCCCTCCTGCCTCCACCCGTCCCTCGCCCCTCGCCCACGAATTCCCTCCTGCCTCCCCCTGCCGCCTGCTGCCCCTCGCCCACCAACTCCCTCCTGCCTCCCCCCGCCCCTTCACCCCTTCACCCACCAACTCCCTCCTGCCTCCACACCCCCCACGCCCCCCTCGCCCACCAACTCCCTCCTGCCTGCACTCCCCCCGCACCCCCCTCGCCCACCAACTCCCTCCTGCCTCCACCCCCCCCGCACACCAACTCATTCCTGCCTCCACTCCCTCTGCACCCCCGTCGCCCACCAACTCCCTCCTGCCTCCACCCCACCCACACCCCTCTCGCCCAGCAACTCCCTCCTGCCTCCACTCCCCCCGCACCCCCCTCACCCACCAACTCCCTCCTGCCTCCACTCCCCCCACACCCCCCTCGCCCACCAACTCCCTCCTGCATCCACGCCCCCCGTACCCCCTCGCCCACCAACTCCCTCCAACTCCACTCCCCCCGCACCCCCCTCGCCCACCAACTCCCTCCTGCCTCAACCCGCCCCCGCAACCCCCTCGTCCACCAACTCCCTCCTGCCTCCACCCCCCCCCGCACCCCCCTCGACCACCAACTCCCTCCACTCCCCCCGCGCCCACCAACTCCCTCCTGCCTCCACCCCCCCGCGCCGCCCTCGCCCACCAACTCCCTCCTGCCTCCACCCGCCCCTCGCCCACCAACTCCCTCTTGCATCCCCTGCCCCCTGCTCCCCCTCGCCCACCAACTCCCTCCTGCCTCCCCCCGCTCCCGCACACCCCTCACCCACCAACTCCCTCCTGCCTCCACACACCCCACATCCCCCTCGCCCACCAACTCCCTCCTGCCTCCCCCTCCTGCACACCCCTCGCCCACAACTCCCTCCTGCCTCCACCCCCCCCACGCCCCGCTCGCCCACCAACTCACTCCTGCCTCCACTCCCCCGCACCCCCCTCGCCCAGCAACTCCCTCCTGCCTCCAACCCCCCCGCACCCCCCTCGCCCACCAACTCCCTCCTGCCTCCATTCCACCCGCACCCCCCTCGCCCACCAACTCCCTCCTGCCTCCACTCCCCACCGCATCCCCCTCGCCCACCAACTCCCTCCTGCCTCCACTCCCCCTGCACCCCGCTCGCCCACCAACTCCCTCCTGCCTCCACCCCCCCCACGCCCACCAACTCCCTCCTCCCTCCACTCCCCCTGCACCCCCTCGCCCATCAACTCCCTCCTGCCTCCACTCCCCCCGCACCCCCCTCGCCCACCAACTCCCTCCTGCCTCCACGCCCGCCCGTGCCACCCTCGCCCACCAACTCCCTCCTGCCTCCACCCACCCCTCGCCCACCAACTCCCTCCTGCCTCCCCCTCCTGCACCCACACCCCGCCCACCAACTCCCTCCTGCCTCCACTCCCCCTGCACCCCCCTCGACCACCAACTCCCTCCTGCCTCCCCCCTCCTGCACCCCCCACGCCCACCAACTCCCTCCTGCCTCCACGCCCCCCGCACCACCCTCGACCACCAACTCCCTCCTGCCACCAACGCCCCTGCACCCCCCTCGACCACCAACTCCCTCCTGCCTCCACCCGCCCCTCGCCCACCTACTCCCTCCTGCCTCCCCCTGCCCCCTGCTGCCCCTCGCCCACCAACTCCCTCCTGCCTCCACTCCCCACGCACCCCCCTCACCCACCAACTCCCTTCTGCCCCCACCCCCCCACGCCCCCCTCACCCAACAACTCCCTCCTGCATCCACTCCCCCCGCACCCCCCTCGCCCGCCAACTCCCTCCTGCCTCCCCCCGCCCCCGCAACCCCTTCACCCACCAACTCTCTCCTGCCTCCACCCCCCCACGCCCCCCTCGCCCACCAACTCCCTCCTTCCTGCACTCCCCCCGCACCCCCCTCGCCCACCAACTCCCTCCTGCCTCCACTCCCTCTGCACCCCCCTCGCACACCAACTCCCTCCTGCCTCCACCCCACCCACGCCCCCCTCGCCCAGCAACTCCCTCCTGCCTCCACTCCCCCCGCACCCCCCTCGCCCACCAACTCCCTCCTGCCCCCAACCCCCCGCACCCCCCTCGCCCACCAACTCCCTCCTGCCTCCACGCCCCCCATACCCCCTCGCCCACCAACTCCCTCCTGTCTCCACTCCCCCTGCACCCCCCTCGCCCACCTACTCCCTCCTGCCTCCACCCGCACCCCCTCGCCCACCAACTCCCTCCTGCCTCCACCCCCCCTGCACCCCCCTCGACCACCAACTCCCTCCACTCCCCCCGCTCCCCCCTCGCCCACCAACTCCCTGCTGCCTCCACCCCCCCGCGCCCCCCTCGCCCGCCAACTCCCTCCTGCCTCCACCCTCCCCTCGCCCACCAACTCCCTCTTGCCTCCCCGGCCCCCTGCTCCCCCTCGCCCACCAATTCCCTCCTGCCTCCACACACCCCACAACGCCCTCGCCCACGAACTCCCTCCTGCCTCCCCCTCATGCACCCCCCTCGCCCACAACTTCCTCCTGCCTCCACCCCCCCCACGCCCCGCTCGCCCACCAACTCACTCCTGCCTCCACTCCCCCGCACCCCCCTCGCCCACCAACACCCTCCTGCCTCCACCCCCCCATACCCCCCTCGCCCACCAACTCCCTCCTGCCTCCACTCCCCCCGCACCACCCTCGCCCACCAAATCCCTCCTGCCTTCACTCCCCCCGCACCCCCCTCGCCCACCAACACCCTCCTGCCTCCACCCCCCCATACCCCCCTCGCCCACCAACTCCCTCCTGCCTCCACCCCCCACCGCACCCCCCTCGCCCACCAACTCCCTCCTGCCTCTACTCCCCCTGCACCCCCCTCGCCCACCAACTGCCTCCTGCCTCCACCCCCCCGCCCACCAACTCCCTCCTGCCTCCACGCCCCACTGTGCCCCCCTCGCCCACCAACTCACTCCTGCCTCCACCCGCCCCTCGCCCACCAACTCCCTCCTGCCTCCCCCTCCTGCACCCACACCCTGCCCACCAACTCCCTCCTGCCTGCACTCCCCCTGCACCACCAACTCCCTCCTGCTTCCACTCCCCCCGCACCCCCCTCGCCCACCAATTCCCTCCTGCCTCCACACCCCCCGCACCCCCCTCGCCCACCAACACCCTCCTGCCTCCACCCCCCCTGCACCCCCCTCGACCACCAACTCCCTCCACTCCCCTCGCTCCCCCCTCGCCCACCAACTCCCTCCTGCCTCCCCCACTCCTGCACCCCCCTCGCCCACAAACTCCCTCCTGCCTCCACCAGCCTCTCGCCCCCCTCGCCTACCAACTCCCTCCTGCCTCCGCCCGTCCCCGCACGCCCCCTCGCCCACCAACTCCCTCCTGCCTGCACTCCCCCTCGGCCCACCAACTCCCTCCTGCCTCCACTCCCCCCTCGCCCACCAACTCCCTCCTGCCTCCACACACCCCGCACCCCCCTCGCCCACCAACTCCCGCCTGCCGCCGCCTCCTGCACCCAGCTCGCCCACAACTCCCTCCTGCCTCCACTCCCCCCGCACCCCCCTCACCCACCAACTCCCTCCTGCCTCCACCCCCCCGCACCCCCCTCGCCCACCAACTCCCTCCAGCCTCCACCCCTCCCGCACCCCCCTCGCCCACCAACTCCCTCCTGCCCCCACTCCCCCTGCAACCCCCTCGCCCACCAACTCCCTCCTGCCTCCACCCCCCCCACACACCCCTCGCCCACCAACTCCCTCCTGCCTCCACTCCCCCCGCACCCCCATCGCCCACCAACTCCCTCCTGCCTCCACGTGCCCCCCTCGCCCACCAACTCCCTCCTGCCTCCCCCTCCTGCACCCACACACTGCCCACCAACTCCCTCCTGCCTCCACTCCCCCCGCAACCCCATCGCCCACCAACTCCCTCCTGCCTCCACGTGCCCCCCTCGCCCACCAACTCACTCCTGCCTCCACTCCCCCGCACCCCCCCGCCCACCAACTCCCTCCTGCCTCTACTCCCCCTGCACGCCCCTCGCCCACAACTCCCTCCTGCCTCCACCCCCATCGCCCACCAACTCCCTCCTGCCTCCACGTGCCCCCCTCGCCCACCAACTCACTCCTGCCTCCACTCCCCCGCACCCCCCTCGCCCACCAACACCCTCCTGCCTCCACCCCCCCATACCCCCCTCGCCCACCAACTCCCTCCTGCCTCCACTCCCCCCGCACCACCCTCGCCCACCAACTCCCTCCTGCCTCCACTCCCCCCGCATCCCCCTCGCCCACCAACTCCCTCCTGCCTCCACCCCCCACCGCACCCCCCTCGCCCACCAACTCCCTCCTGGCTCTACTCCCCCTGCACCCCCCTCGCCCACCAACTCCCTCCTGCCTCCACCCCCCGCCCACCAACTCCCTCCTGCCTCCACGCCCCCCTGTGCCCCCCTCGCCCACCAACTCCCTCCTGCCTCCACCCGCCCCTCGCCCATCAACTCCCTCCTGCCTGCACTCCCCCTGCACCACCAACTCCCTCCTGCTTCCACTCCCCCCGCACCCCCCTCGCCCACCAATTCCCTCCTGCCTCCACACCCCCCGCACCCCCCTCGCCCACCAACACCCTCCTGCCTCCACCCCCCCTGCACCCCCCTCGACCACCAACTCCCTCCACTCCCCCCGCTCCCCCCTCGCCCACCAACTCCCTCCTGCCTCCCCCACTCCTGCACCCCCCTCGCCCACAAACTCCCTCCTGCCTCCACCAGCCACTCGCCCCCCTCGCCTACCAACTCCCTCCTGCCTTCACTCCCCCTCGGCCCACCAACTCCCTCCTGCCTCCACTCCCCCCTCGCCCACCAACTCCCTCCTGCCTCCACACACCCCGCACCCCCCTCGCCCACCAACTCCTTCCTGCCTCCGCCTCCTGCACCCCGCTCGACCACAACTCCCTCCTGCCTCCACCCCAACACGCCCACCAACTCACTCCTGCCTCCACTCCCCCCGCACCCCCCTCACCCACCAACTCCCTCCTGCCTCCACCCCCCCGCACTCCCCTCGCCCACCAACACCCTCCTGCCTCCACTCCCCCCGCACGCCCACCAACTCCCTCCTGCCTCCACCCCCCCGCACCCCCCTCGCCCACCAACTCGCTCCTGCCCCCACTCCGCTGCACCCCCCTCGCCCACCAACTCCCTCCTGCCTCCAACCCCCCCACACCTCCCTCGCCCACCAACTCCCTCCTGCCTCCACTCCCCCCGCACCCCCATCGCCCACCAACTCCCTCCTGCCTCCACGTGCCCCCTCGCCCACGAACTCCCTCCTGCCTCCCCCTCCTGCACCCACACCCTGCCCAACAACTCCCTCCTGCCACCAACCCCCCTGCACCCCCCTCGACCACCAACTCCCTCCTGCCTCCACCCGTCCCTCGCCCACCAACTCCCTCCTGCCTCCACCCGTCCCTCGCCCACCAACTCCCTCCTGCCTCCCCCCGCCCCCGCAACCCCTTCACCCCCCAACTCCCTCCTGGCTCCACCCCCCCCACGCCCCCTCGCCCACCAACTCCCTCCTGCCTGCACTCCCCCCGCACCCCCCTCGCCCACCAACTCCCTCCTGCCTCCACCCCCCCCCGCACACCAACTCATTCCTGCCTCCACTCCCTCTGCACAGCCCTCACCCACCAACTCCCTCCTGCCTCCACCCCACCCACACCCCTCTCGCCCAGCAACTCCCTCCTGCCTCCACTCCCCCCGCACCCCCCTCGCCTACCAGCTCTCTCCTGCCTCCACCCCCCCACGCCCCCCTCACCCACCAACTCCCTCCTGCCTCCACTCCCCCCACACCCCCCTCGCCCACCAACTCCCTCCTGCCTCCACGTCCCCCCGTACCCCCTCGCCCACCAACTCCCTCCTGCCTCAACCCGCCCCCGCACCCCCCTCGTCCACCAACTCCCTCCTGCCTCCACCCACCCCGCATCCCCCTCGACCACCAACTCCCTCCACTCCCCCCGCGCCCACCAACTCCCTCCTGCTTCCAACCCCCCGCGCCCCCCTCGCCCACCAACTCCCTCCTGCCTCCACCCGCCCCTCGCCCACAAACTCCCTCTTGCATCCCCTGCCCCCTGCTCCCCCTCGCCCACCAACTCACTCCTGCCTCCACACACCCCACAACCCCCTCGCCCACCAACTCACTCCTGCCTCCCCCTCCTGCACACCCCTCGCCCACAACTCCCTCCTGCCTCCACCCACCCCACGCCCCGCTCGCCCACCAACTCACTCCTGCCTCCACTCCCCCGCACCCCCCTCGCCCAGCAACTCCCTCCTACCTCCACCCCCCCCGACCACCAACTCCCTCCACTCCCCCCGCTCCCCCCTCGCCCACCAACTCCCTCCTGCCTCCACCCCCCCGCGTCCCCCTCGCCCACCAACTCCCTCCTGCCTCCACCCGTCCCTCGCCCACCAACTCCCTCCTGCCTCCACCCGTCCCTCGCCCACCAACTCCCTCCTGCCTCCCCCCGCCCCCGCAACCCCTTCACCCACCAACTCCCTCCTGGCTCCACCCCCCCCACGCCCCCCTCGCCCACCAACTCCCTCCTGCCTGCACTCCCCCCGCACCCCCCTCGCCCACCAACTCCCTCCTGCCTCCACCCCCCCCCCGCACACCAACTCATTCCTGCCTCCACTCCCTCTGCACAGCCCTCACCCACCAACTCCCTCCTGCCTCCACCCCACCCACACCCCTCTCGCCCAGCAACTCCCTCCTGCCTCCACTCCCCCCGCACCCCCCTCGCCCACCAGCTCCCTCCTGCCTCCACCCCCCCACGCCCCCCTCACCCACCAACTCCCTCCTGCCTCCACTCCCCCCACACCCCCCTCGCCCACCAACTCCCTCCTGCCTCCACGTCCCCCCGTACCCCCTCGCCCACCAACTCCCTCCTGCCTCAACCCGCCCCCGCACCCCCCTCGTCCACCAACTCCCTCCTGCCTCCACCCACCCCGCACCCCCCTCGACCACCAACTCCCTCCACTCCCCCCGCGCCCACCAACTCCCTCCTGCCTCCAACCCCCCGCGCCCCCCTCGCCCACCAACTCCCTCCTGCCTCCACCCGGCCCTCGCCCACAAACTCCCTCTTGCATCCCCTGCCCCCTGCTCCCCCTCGCCCACCAACTCACTCCTGCCTCCACACACCCCACAACCCCCTCGCCCACCAACTCACTCCTGCCTCCCCCTCCTGCACACCCCTCGCCCACAACTCCCTCCTGCCTCCACCCACCCCACGCCCCGCTCGCCCACCAACTCACTCCTGCCTCCACTCCCCCGCACCCCCCTCGCCCAGCAACTCCCTCCTGCCTCCAACACCCCCGCACCCCCCTCGCCCACCAACTCCCTCCTGCCTCCACTCCCCCTGCACCCCGCTCGCCCACCAACTCCCTCTGCCTCCACCCCCCCCACGCCCCCCTCGCCCACCAACTCCCTCCTCCCTCCACTCCCCCTGCACCCCCTCGCCCACCAACTCCCTCCTGCCTCCACTCCCCCCGCACCCCCCCTCGCCCACCAACTCCCTCCTGCCTCCACGCCCGCCCGTGCCACCCTCGCCCACCAACTCCCTCCTGCCTCCACCCGCCCCTCGCCCACCAACTCCCTCCTGCCTCCCCCTCCTGCCCCCACACCCTGCCCACCAACTCCCTCCTGCCTCCACTCCCCCTGCACCCCCCTCGACCACCAACTCCCTCCTGCCTCCCCCCTCCTACACCCCCCTCGTCCACCAACTCCCTCCTGCCTCCACTCCCCCTGCACCCCCCTCGCCCACCAACTCCCTCCTGCCTCCACACCCCCCGCACCACCCTCGCCCACCAACTCCCTCCTGCCACCAACCCCCCTGCACCCCCCTCGACCACCAACTCCCTCCTACCTCCACCCCCCCCGACCACCAACTCCCTCCACTCCCCCCGCTCCCCCCTCGCCCACCAACTCCCTCCTGCCTCCACCCCCCCGCGTCCCCCTCGCCCACCAACTCCCTCCTGCCTCCACCCACCCCGCATCCCCCTCGACCACCAACTCCCTCCACTCCCCCCGCGCCCACCAACTCCCTCCTGCCTCCAACCCCCCGCGCCCCCCTCGCCCACCAACTCCCTCCTGCCTCCACCCGCCCCTCGCCCACAAACTCCCTCTTGCATCCCCTGCCCGCTGCTCCCCCTCGCCCACCAACTCACTCCTGCCTCCACACACCCCACAACCCCTTCGCCCACCAACTCACTCCTGCCTCCCCCTCCTGCACACCCCTCGCCCACAACTCCCTCCTGCCTCCACCCACCCCACGCCCCGCTCGCCCACCAACTCACTCCTGCCTCCACTCCCCCGCACCCCCCTCGCCCAGCAACTCCCTCCTACCTCCACCCCCCCCGACCACCAACTCCCTCCACTCCCCCCGCTCCCCCCTCGCCCACCAACTCCCTCCTGCCTCCACCCCCCCGCGTCCCCCTCGCCCACCAACTCCCTCCTGCCTCCACCCGTCCCTCGCCCACCAACTCCCTCCTGCCTCCACCCGTCCCTCGCCCACCAACTCCCTCCTGCCTCCCCCCGCCCCCGCAACCCCTTCACCCACCAACTCCCTCCTGGCTCCACCCCCCCCACGCCCCCCTCGCCCACCAACTCCCTCCTGCCTGCACTCCCCCCGCACCCCCCTCGCCCACCAACTCCCTCCTGCCTCCACCCCCCCCCGCACACCAACTCATTCCTGCCTCCACTCCCTCTGCACAGCCCTCACCCACCAACTCCCTCCTGCCTCCACCCCACCCACACCCCTCTCGCCCAGCAACTCCCTCCTGCCTCCACTCCCCCCGCACCCCCCTCGCCCACCAGCTCCCTCCTGCCTCCACCCCCCCACGCCCCCCTCACCCACCAACTCCCTCCTGCCTCCACTCCCCCCACACCCCCCTCGCCCACCAACTCCCTCCTGCCTCCACGTCCCCCCGTACCCCCTCGCCCACCAACTCCCTCCTGCCTCAACCCGCCCCCGCACCCCCCTCGTCCACCAACTCCCTCCTGCCTCCACCCACCCCGCACCCCCCTCGACCACCAACTCCCTCCACTCCCCCCGCGCCCACCAACTCCCTCCTGCCTCCAACCCCCCGCGCCCCCCTCGCCCACCAACTCCCTCCTGCCTCCACCCGGCCCTCGCCCACAAACTCCCTCTTGCATCCCCTGCCCCCTGCTCCCCCTCGCCCACCAACTCACTCCTGCCTCCACACACCCCACAACCCCCTCGCCCACCAACTCACTCCTGCCTCCCCCTCCTGCACACCCCTCGCCCACAACTCCCTCCTGCCTCCACCCACCCCACGCCCCGCTCGCCCACCAACTCACTCCTGCCTCCACTCCCCCGCACCCCCCTCGCCCAGCAACTCCCTCCTGCCTCCAACACCCCCGCACCCCCCTCGCCCACCAACTCCCTCCTGCCTCCACTCCCCCTGCACCCCGCTCGCCCACCAACTCCCTCTGCCTCCACCCCCCCCACGCCCCCCTCGCCCACCAACTCCCTCCTCCCTCCACTCCCCCTGCACCCCCTCGCCCACCAACTCCCTCCTGCCTCCACTCCCCCCGCACCCCCCCTCGCCCACCAACTCCCTCCTGCCTCCACGCCCGCCCGTGCCACCCTCGCCCACCAACTCCCTCCTGCCTCCACCCGCCCCTCGCCCACCAACTCCCTCCTGCCTCCCCCTCCTGCCCCCACACCCTGCCCACCAACTCCCTCCTGCCTCCACTCCCCCTGCACCCCCCTCGACCACCAACTCCCTCCTGCCTCCCCCCTCCTACACCCCCCTCGCCCACCAACTCCCTCCTGCCTCCACTCCCCCTGCACCCCCCTCGCCCACCAACTCCCTCCTGCCTCCACGCCCCCCGCACCACCCTCGCCCACCAACTCCCTCCTGCCACCAACCCCCCTGCACCCCCCTCGACCACCAACTCCCTCCTACCTCCACCCCCCCCGACCACCAACTGCCTCCACTCCCCCCGCTCCCCCCTCGCCCACCAACTCCCTCCTGCCTCCACCCCCCCGCGTCCCCCTCGCCCACCAACTCCCTCCTGCCTCCACCCACCCCGCATCCCCCTCGACCACCAACTCCCTCCACTCCCCCCGCGCCCACCAACTCCCTCCTGCCTCCAACCCCCCGCGCCCCCCTCGCCCACCAACTCCCTCCTGCCTCCACCCGCCCCTCGCCCACAAACTCCCTCTTGCATCCCCTGCCCCCTGCTCCCCCTCGCCCACCAACTCACTCCTGCCTCCACACACCCCACAACCCCCTCGCCCACCAATTCACTCCTGCCTCCCCCTCCTGCACACCCCTCGCCCACAACTCCCTCCTGCCTCCACCCACCCCACGCCCCGCTCGCACACCAACTCACTCCTGCCTCCACTCCCCCGCACCCCCCTCGCCCAGCAACTCCCTCCTACCTCCACCCCCCCCGACCACCAACTCCCTCCACTCCCCCCGCTCGCCCCTCGCCCACCAACTCCCTCCTGCCTCCACCCCCCCGCGTCCCCCTCGCCCACCAACTCCCTCCTGCCTCCACCCGTCCCTCGCCCACCAACTCCCTCCTGCCTCCACCCGTCCCTCGCCCACCAACTCCCTCCTGCCTCCCCCCGCCCCCGCAACCCCTTCACCCACCAACTCCCTCCTGGCTCCACCCCCCCCCACGCCCCCCTCGCCCACCAACTCCCTCCTGCCTGCACTCCCCCCGCACCCCCCTCGCCCACCAACTCCCTCCTGCCTCCACCCCCCCCGCACACCAACTCATTCCTGCCTCCACTCCCTCTGCACAGCCCTCACCCACCAACTCCCTCCTGCCTCCACCCCACCCACACCCCTCTCGCCCAGCAACTCCCTCCTGCCTCCACTCCCCCCGCACCCCCCTCGCCCACCAGCTCCCTCCTGCCTCCACCCCCCCACGCCCCCCTCACCCACCAACTCCCTCCTGCCTCCACTCCCCCCACACCCCCCTCGCCCACCAACTCCCTCCTGCCTCCACGTCCCCCCGTACCCCCTCGCCCACCAACTCCCTCCTGCCTCAACCCGCCCCCGCACCCCCCTCGTCCACCAACTCCCTCCTGCCTCCACCCACCCCGCACCCCCCTCGACCACCAACTCCCTCCACTCCCCCCGCGCCCACCAACTCCCTCCTGCCTCCAACCCCCCGCGCCCCCCTCGCCCACCAACTCCCTCCTGCCTCCACCCGGCCCTCGCCCACAAACTCCCTCTTGCATCCCCTGCCCCCTGCTCCCCCTCGCCCACCAACTCACTCCTGCCTCCACACACCCCACAACCCCCTCGCCCACCAACTCACTCCTGCCTCCCCCTCCTGCACACCCCTCGCCCACAACTCCCTCCTGCCTCCACCCACCCCACGCCCCGCTCGCCCACCAACTCACTCCTGCCTCCACTCCCCCGCACCCCCCTCGCCCAGCAACTCCCTCCTGCCTCCAACACCCCCGCACCCCCCTCGCCCACCAACTCCCTCCTGCCTCCACTCCCCCTGCACCCCGCTCGCCCACCAACTCCCTCTGCCTCCACCCCCCCCACGCCCCCCTCGCCCACCAACTCCCTCCTCCCTCCACTCCCCCTGCACCCCCTCGCCCACCAACTCCCTCCTGCCTCCACTCCCCCCGCACCCCCCCTCGCCCACCAACTCCCTCCTGCCTCCACGCCTGCCCGTGCCACCATCGCCCACCAACTCCCTCCTGCCTCCACCCGCCCCTCGCCCACCAACTCCCTCCTGCCTCCCCCTCCTGCCCCCACACCCTGCCCACCAACTCCCTCCTGCCTCCACTCCCCCTGCACCCCCCTCGACCACCAACTCCCTCCTGCCTCCCCCCTCCTACACCCCCCTCGTCCACCAACTCCCTCCTGCCTCCACTCCCCCTGCACCCCCCTCGCCCACCAACTCCGTCCTGCCTCCACGCCCCCCGCACCACCCTCGCCCACCAACTCCCTCCTGCCACCAACCCCCCTGCACCCCCCTCGACCACCAACTCCCTCCTACCTCCACCCCCCCCGACCACCAACTCCCTCCACTCCCCCCGCTCCCCCCTCGCCCACCAAATCCCTCCTGCCTCCACCCCCCCGCGTCCCCCTCGCCCACCAACTCCCTCCTGCCTCCACCCGCCCCTCGCCCACCAACTCCCTCTTGCTACCCCTGCCCCTTGCACCCCCTCGCCCACCAACTCCCTCCTGCCTCCCCCCGCTCCCGCACACCCCTCGCCCACCAACTCCCTCCTGCCTCCACACACCCCACAACCCCCTCGCCCACCAACTCCCTCCTGCCTCCCCCTCCTGCACCCCCTCGCTCACAACTCCCTCCTGCCTCCACCCCCCCCACGCCCCGCTCGCCCACCAACTCACTCCTGCCTCCACTCCCCCGCACCCCCCTCGCCCACCAACTCCCTCCTGCCTCCACCCCCCCCGCAACCCCCTCGCCCACCAACTCCCTCCAGCCTCCACTCCCCCCGCACCCCCCTCGCCCACCAACTCCCTCCTGCCTCCACCCCCCACCGCACTCCCCTCGCCCACCAACTCCCTCCTGCCTCCACTCCCCCTGCACCCCGCTCGCCCACCAACTCCCTCCTGCCTCCACTCCCCCCGCACCCCCCTCGCCCACCAACTCCCTCCTGCCTCCACGCCCACCCGTGCCACCCTCGCCAACCAACTCCCTCCTGCCTCCACCCGCCCCTCGCCCACCAACTCCCTCCTGCCTACACCTCCTGCACCCACACCCTGCCCACCAACTCCCTCCTGCCTCCACCCCCCTGCACACCAACTCATTCCTGCCTCCACTCCCTCTGCACCCCCCTCGCCCACCAACTCCCTCCTGCCTCCACCCCACCCACGCCCCTCTCGCCCAGCAACTCCCTCCTGCCTCCACTCCCCCCGCACCCCCCTCGCCCACCAACTCCCTCCTGCCCCCACCCCCCCCACGCCCCCTTCACCCACCAACTCCCTCCTGCCTTCACTCCCCCCGCACCCCCCTCGCCCACCAACTCCCTCCTGCCTCCACTCCCCCCGCAACCCCCTCGCCCACCAACTCCCTCCTGCCTCCACCCGCACCCCCCTCGCCCACCAACTCCCTCCTGCCTCCACCCCCCCACCCCCCTCGACCACCAACTCCCTCCACTCCCCCCGCTCCCCCCTCGCCCACCAAATCCCTCCTGCCTCCACCCCCCCGCGTCCCCCTCGCCCACCAACTCCCTCCTGCCTCCACCCGCCCCTCGCCCACCAACTCCCTCTTGCTACCCCTGCCCCTTGCACCCCCTCGCCCACCAACTCCCTCCTGCCTCCCCCCGCTCCCGCACACCCCTCGCCCACCAACTCCCTCCTGCCTCCACACACCCCACAACCCCCTCGCCCACCAACTCCCTCCTGCCTCCCCCTCCTGCACCCCCTCGCTCACAACTCCCTCCTGCCTCCACCCCCCCCACTCCCCGCTCGCCCACCAACTCACTCCTGCCTCCACTCCCCCGCACCCCCCTCGCCCACCAACTCCCTCCTGCCTCCACCCCCCCCGCAACCCCCTCGCCCACCAACTCCCTCCAGCCTCCAGTCCCCCCGCACCCCCCTCGCCCACCAACTCCCTCCTGCCTCCACCCCCCACCGCACTCCCCTCGCCCACCAACTCCCTCCTGCCTCCACTCCCCCTGCACCCCGCTCGCCCACCAACTCCCTCCTGCCTCCACTCCCCCCGCACCCCCCTCGCCCACCAACTCCCTCCTGCCTCCACGCCCGCCCGTGCCACCCTCGCCAACCAACTCCCTCCTGCCTCCACCCGCCCCTCGCCCACCAACTCCCTCCTGCCTACACCTCCTGCACCCACACCCTGCCCACCAACTCCCTCCTGCCTCCACCCCCCTGCACACCAACTCATTCCTGCCTCCACTCCCTCTGCACCCCCCTCGCCCACCAACTCCCTCCTGCCTCCACCCCACCCACGCCCCTCTCGCCCAGCAACTCCCTCCTGCCTCCACTCCCCCCGCACCCCCCTCGCCCACCAACTCCCTCCTGCCCCCACCCCCCCCACGCCCCCTTCACCCACCAACTCCCTCCTGCCTCCACGCCCCCCCGTACCCCCTCGCCCACCAACTCCCTCCTGCCTCCACTCCCCCCGCAACCCCCTCGCCCACCAACTCCCTCCTGCCTCCACCCGCACCCCCCTCGCCCACCAACTCCCTCCTGCCTCCACCCCCCCACCCCCCTCGACCACCAACTCCCTCCACTCCCCCCGCTCCCCCCTCGCCCACCAACTCCCTCCTGCCGCCACGCACCCGCGCCCCCCTCGCCCACCAACTCCCTCCTGCCTCCACCCTCCCCTCGCCCACCAACACTCTTGCCTCCCCTGCCCCCTGCTCCCCATCGCACACCAACTCCCTCCTGCCTCCACACACCCCACAACCCCCTCGCCCACCAACTCCCTCCTGCCTCCCCCTCCTGCACCCCCCTCGCCCACAACTCCCTCCTGCCTCCACTCCCCCCACGCCCCGCTCGCCCACCAACTCACTCCTGCCTCCACTCCCCCGCACCCCCCTCGCCCACCAACTCCCTCCTGCCTCCACTACCCCCGCACCCCCCTCGCCCACCAACTCCCTCCTCCCCCACTGCACCCCCCTCGCCCACCAACACCCTCCTGCCTCCACTCCCCCCGCATCCCCCTCGCCCACCAACTCCCTCCTGCCTCCACCCCCCACCGCACCCCCCTCGCGCACCAACTCCCTCCTGCCTCTACTCCCCCTACACCACCCTCGCCCACCAACTCCCTCCTGCCTCCACACCCCCCATGCCCCCTTCGCCCACCAACTCCCTCCTGCCTCCACCCCCCCGCCCACCAACTCCCTCCTGCCTCCACGCCCCCCTACGCCCCCCTCGCCCACCAACTCCCTCCTGCCTCCACCACTCCCACGCCCCCCTCGCCCACCAACTCCCTCCTGCCTGCACTCCCCACGCACCCCCCTCGCCCACCAACTCCCTCCTGCCTCCACACCCCCGCACACCAGCTCATTCCTGCCTCCACTCCCTCTGCACCCCCCTCGCCCACCAACACCCTCCTGCCTCCACCCCACCCACGCCCCTCTCGCCCAGCAACTCCCTCCTGCCTCCACTCCCCCCGCACCCCCCTCGCCCACCAACTCCCTCCTGCCTCCACCCCCCCACGCACCCCTCACCCACCAACTCCCTCCTGCCTCCACTCACCCCGCACCCCCCTTGCCTACCAACTCCCTCCTGCCTCCACGCCCCACCGTACCCCCTCGCCCACCAACTCCCTCCTGCCTCCACTCCCCCCTCACCCCCCTCGCCCACCAACTCCCTCCTGCCTCCACCCGCCCCCGCACCCCCCTCGTCCACCAACTCCCGCCTGCCTCCACCCCCCTTGCCTACCAACTCCCTCCTGCCTCCACGCCCCACCGTACCCCCTCGCCCACCAACTCCCTCCTGCCTCCACTCCCCCCTCACCCCCCTCGCCCACCAACTCCCTCCTGCCTCCACCCGCCCCCGCACCCCCCTCGCCCACCAACTCCCTCCTGCCTCCACCCCCCCGCGCCCCCTCGCCCACCAACTCCCTCCTGCCTCCGCCCGCCCCTCGCCCACCAATCCCCTCTTGCTTCCCCTGCCCCCTGCACCCCCTCGCCCACCAACTCCCTCCTGCCTCCCCCCGCTCCCGCACACCCCTCACCCACCAACTCCCTCCTGCCTCCACACACCCCACAACCCCCTCGCCCACCAACTCCCTCCTGCCTCCCCCTCCTGCACCCCCCTCGCCCACAACTCCCTCCTGCCTCCACCCCCCCACGCCCCGCTCGCCCACCAACTCACTCCTGCCTCCACCCCCCCCGCAACCCCCTCGCCCACCAACTCCCTCCTGCTTCCACTCCCCCGGCGCCCCCCTCGCCCATCAACTCCCTCCTGCCTCCACCCCCCACCGCACCCCCCTCGCCCACCAACTCCCTGCTGCCTCCACTCCCCCTGCACCGAGCTCGCCCACCAACTCCCTCCTGCCTCCACTCCCCCCGCACCCCCCTCGCCCACCAACTCCCTCCTGCCACCACGCCCGCCCGTGCCCCCTCGCCCACCAACTCCCACCTGCCTCCACCCGCCCCTCGCCCACCAACTCCCTCCTGCCTCCCCCTCCTGCATCCACACCCTGCCCACCAACTCCCTCCTGCCTCCACTCCCCCTGCACCCCCCTCGACCACCAACTCCCTCCTGCCTCCCCCCTCCTGCACCCCCCTCGCCCACCAACTCCCTCCTGCTTCCACTCCCCCCGCACCCCCCTCGACCACCAACTCCCTCCTGCCTCCACGCCCCCCGCACCACCCTCGTCCACCAACTCCCTCCTGCCACCAACCCCCCTGCACCCCCCTCGACCACCAACTCCCTCCTGCCTCCACCCGCCCCTCGCCACCCTACTCCCTCCTGCCTCCCCCTGCCCCCTGCTGCCCCTCGCCCACCAACTCCCTCCTGCCTCCCCCCGCCCCCGCAACCCCTTCACCCACCAACTCCCTCCTGCCTCCACCCCTCCACGCCCCCCTCGCCCACAACTCCCTCCTTCCTGCACTTCCCCCGCACCCCCCTCGCCCACCAACTCACTCCTGCCTCCAACCCCCCGCACACCAACTCATTCCTGCCTCCACTCCCTCTGCACCCCCCACGCCCGCCAACTCCCTCCTGCCTCCACCCCACCAACGCCCCCCTCGCCCACTAACTCCATCCTGCCTCCACCCCCCCACGCCTCCCTCACCCACCAACTGCCTCCACTCCCCCCGCGCCCCCCTCGCCCACCAACTCCCTCCTGCCTCCACGCCCCCCTGTACCCCCTCGCCCACCAACTCCCTCCTGCCTCCACTCCCCCCACACCCCCTCGCCCACCAACTCCCTCCTGCCTCCACCCGCACCCCCTTCGCCCACCAACTCCCTCCTGCCTCCACCCCCCCCGCACCCCCCTCGACCACCAACTCCCTCCACTCCCCCCGCTCCCCCCTCGCCCACCAACTCCCTCCTGCCTCCACCCCCCCGCGCCCCCCTCGCCCACCAACTCCCTCCTGCCTCCACCCGCCCCTCGCCCCCTCGCCCACCAACTCCCTCTTGCCTCCCCTGCCCCCTGCTCCCCTTCGCCCACCAACTCCCTCCTGCCTCCCCCCGCCCCCGCACACCCCTCGCCCACCAACTCCCTCCTGCCTCCACACACCCCACAACCCCCTCGCCCACCAACTCCCTCCTGCCTCCACCCCCCCGCGCCCCCCTCGCCCACCAACTCCCTCCTGCCTCCACCCCCCTACACACCAACTCATTCCTGCCTCCACTCCCTCTGCACCCCCCTCACCCACCAACTCCCTCCTGCCTCCACCCCACCCACGCCCCTCTCGCCCAGCAGCTCCCTCCTGCCTCCACTCCCCCCGCACCCCCCTCGCCCACCAACTCCCTCCTGCCCCCACCCCCACCACGTCCCCTTCACCCACCAACTCCCTCCTGCCTCCACTCCCCCCGCACCCCCCTCGCCCACCAACTCCCTCCTGCCTCCACGCCCCCCCTGTACCCCCTCGCCCACCAACTCCCTCCTGCCTCCACCCCCCCGCACCCCCCTCGACCACCAACTCCCTCCACTCCCCCCGCTCCCCCCTCGCCCACCAACTCCCTCCAGCCTCCACCCCCCCGCGCCCCCCTCGCCCACCAACTCCCTCCTGCCTCCACTCCCCCCACGCCCCGCTCGCCCACCAACTCACTCCTGCCTCCACTCCCCCGCACCCCCCTCGCCCACCAACTCCCTCCTGCCTCCACCCCCCCATACCCCCCTCGCCCACCAACTCCCTCCTGCCTCCACTACCCCCGCACCCCCCTCGCCCACCAACTCCCTCCTCCCCCACCGCACCCCCCTCGCCCACCAACTCCCTCCTGCCTCCACTCCCCCCGCATCCCCCTCGCCCACCAACTCCCTCCTGCCTCCACCCCCCACCGCACCCCCCTCGCGCACCAACTCCCTCCTGCCTCTACTCCCCCTACACCACCCTCGCCCACCAACTCCCTCCTGCCTCCACACCCCCCATGCCCCCTTCGCCCACCAACTCCCTCCTGCCTCCACCCCCCCGCCCACCAACTCCCTCCTGCCTCCACGCCCCCCTATGCCCCCCTCGCCCACCAACTCCCTCCTGCCTCCACCACTCCCACGCCCCCCTCGCCCACCAACTCCCTCCTGCCTGCACTCCCCACGCACCCCCCTCGCCCACCAACTCCCTCCTGCCTCCACCCCCCCGCACACCAGCTCATTCCTGCCTCCACTCCCTCTGCACCCCCCTCGCCCACCAACACCCTCCTGCCTCCACCCCACCCACGCCCCTCTCGCCCAGCAACTCCCTCCTGCCTCCACTCCCCCCGCACCCCCCTCGCCCACCAACTCCCTCCTGCCTCCACCCCCCCACGCACCCCTCACCCACCAACTCCCTCCTGCCTCCATTCACCCCGCACCCCCCTTGCCTACCAACTCCCTCCTGCCTCCACGCCCCACCGTACCCCCTCGCCCACCAACTCCCTCCTGCCTCCACTCCCCCCTCACCCCCCTCGCCCACCAACTCCCTCCTGCCTCCACCCGCCCCCGCACCCCCCTCGTCCACCAACTCCCGCCTGCCTCCACCCCCCCGACTACCAACTCCCTCCACTCCCCCCGCTCCCCCCTCGCCCACCAACTCCCTCCTGCCTCCACCCCCCCGCGCCCCCTCGCCCACCAACTCCCTCCTGCCTCCGCCCGCCCCTCGCCCACCAATCCCATCTTGCTTCCCCTGCCCCCTGCACCCCCTCGCCCACCAACTCCCTCCTGCCTCCCCCCGCTCCCGCACACCCCTCACCCACCAACTCCCTCCTGCCTCCACACACCCCACAACCCCCTCGCCCACCAACTCCCTCCTGCCTCCCCCTCCTGCACCCCCCTCGCCCACAACTCCCTCCTGCCTCCACCCCCCCACGCCCCGCTCGCCCACCAACTCACTCCTGCCTCCATTCCCCAGCACCCCCCTCGCCCACCAACTCCCTCCTGCTTCCACCCCCCCCGCAACCCCCTCGCCCACCAACTCCCTCCTGCCTCCACTCCCCCGGCGCCCCCCTCGCCCATCAACTCCCTCCTGCCTCCACCCCCCACCGCACCCCCCTCGCCCACCAACTCCCTGCTGCCTCCACTCCCCCTGCACCGAGCTCGCCCACCAACTCCCTCCTGCCTCCACTCCCCCCGCACCCCCCTCGCCCACCAACTCCCTCCTGCCACCACGCCCGCCCGTGCCCCCTCGCCCACCAACTCCCTCCTGCCTCCACCCGCCCCTCGCCCACCAACTCCCTCCTGCCTCCCCCTCCTGCATCCACACCCTGCCCACCAACTCCCTCCTGCCTCCACTCCCCCTGCACCCCCCTCGACCACCAACTCCCTCCTGCCTCCCCCCTCCTGCACCCCCCTCGCCCACCAACTCCCTCCTGCTTCCACTCCCCCCGCACCCCCCTCGACCACCAACTCCCTCCTGCCTCCACGCCCCCCGCACCACCCTCGTCCACCAAGTCCCTCCTGCCACCAACCCCCCTGCACCCCCCTCGACCACCAACTCCCTCCTGCCTCCACCCGCCCCTCGCCACCCTACTCCCTCCTGCCTCCCCCTGCCCCCTGCTGCCCCTCGCCCACCAACTCCCTCCTGCCTCCCCCCGCCCCCGCAACCCCTTCACCCACCAACTCCCTCCTGCCTCCACCCCTCCACGCCCCCCTCGCCCACAACTCCCTCCTTCCTGCACTTCCCCCGCACCCCCCTCGCCCACCAACTCACTCCTGCCTCCAACCCCCCGCACACCAACTCATTCCTGCCTCCACTCCCTCTGCACCCCCCACGCCCGCCAACTCCCTCCTGCCTCCACCCCACCAACGCCCCCCTCGCCCACTAACTCCATCCTGCCTCCACCCCCCCACGCCTCCCTCACCCACCAACTGCCTCCACTCCCCCCGCGCCCCCCTCGCCCACCAACTCCCTCCTGCCTCCACGCCCCCCTGTACCCCCTCGCCCACCAACTCCCTCCTGCCTCCACTCCCCCCACACCCCCTCGCCCACCAACTCCCTCCTGCCTCCACCCGCACCCCCTTCGCCCACCAACTCCCTCCTGCCTCCACCCCCCCCGCACCCCCCTCGACCACCAACTCCCTCCACTCCCCCCGCTCCCCCCTCGCCCACCAACTCCCTCCTGCCTCCACCCCCCCGCGCCCCCCTCGCCCACCAACTCCCTCCTGCCTCCACCCGCCCCTCGCCCCCCTCGCCCACCAACTCCCTCTTGCCTCCCCTGCCCCCTGCTCCCCCTCGCCCACCAACTCCCTCCTGCCTCCCCCCGCCCCCGCACACCCCTCGCCCACCAACTCCCTCCTGCCTCCACACACCCCACAACCCCCTCGCCCACCAACTCCCTCCTGCCTCCACCCCCCCGCGCCCCCCTCGCCCACCAACTCCCTCCTGCCTCCACCCCCCTACACACCAACTCATTCCTGCCTCCACTCCCTCTGCACCCCCCTCACCCACCAACTCCCTCCTGCCTCCACCCCACCCACGCCCCTCTCGCCCAGCAGCTCCCTCCTGCCTCCACTCACCCCGCACCCCCCTCGCCCACCAATTCCCTCCTGCCCCCACCCCCACCACGCCCCCTTCACCCACCAATTCCCTCCTGCCTCCACTCCCCCCGCACCCCCCTCGCCCACCAACTCCCTCCTGCCTCCACGCCCCCCTGTACCCCCTCGCCCACCAACTCCCTCCTGCCTCCACCCCCCCGCACCCCCCTCGACCACCAACTCCCTCCACTCCCCCCGCTCCCCCCTCGCCCACCAACTCCCTCCAGCCTCCACCCCCCCGCGCCTCCCTCGCCCACCAACTCCCTCCTGCCTCCACCCTCCCCTCGCCCCCCTCGCCCACCAACTCCCTCTTGCCTCCCCTGCTCCCTGCTCCCCATCGCACACCAACTCCCTACTGCCTCCACACACCCCACAACCCCCTCGCCCACCAACTCCCTCCTGCCTCCCCCTCCTGCACCCCCCTCGCCCACAACTCCCTCCTGTCTCCACCCCCCCCCACGCCCCGCTCGCCCACCAACTCACTCCTGCCTCCACTCCCCCGCACCCCCCTCGCCCACCAACTCCCTCCTGCCTCCACCCCCCCATACCCCCCTCGCCCACCAACTCCCTCCTGCCTCCACTCCCCCCGCACCCCCCTCGCCCACCAACTCCCTCCTGCCTCCACCCCCCACCGCACCCCCCTCGCCCACCAACTCCCTCCTGCCTCCACTCCCCCCGCATCCCCCTCGCCCACCAACTCCCTCCTGCCTCCACCCTCCACCGCACCCCCCTCGCCCACCAACTCCCTCCTGCCTCCACACCCACCGCGCCCCCCTCGCCCACCAACTCCCTCCTGCGTCCACCCCCCCACCCACCAACTCCCTCCTGCCTCCACGCCCCCCTGTGCCCCCCTCACCCACCAACTCCCTCCTGCCGCCACCCGCCCCTCGCCCACCAACTCCCTCCTGCCTCCCCCTCCTGCTCCCACACCCTGCCCAGCAACTCCCTCCTGCCTCCACTCCCCCTGCACCCCCCTCGACCACCAACTCCCTCCTGCTTCCACTCCCCCCGCACCCCCCTCGCCCACCAATTCCCTCCTGCCTCCACACCCCCCGCACCCCCCTCGCCCACCAACACCCTCCTGCCTCCGCCCCCCCTGCACCCCCCTCGACCACCAACTCCCTCCACTCCCCCCGCTTCCCACTCGCCCACCAACTCCCTCCTGCCTCCCCCCTCCTGCACCCCCCTCGCCCACCAACTCCCTCCTGCCTGCACCCGCCCCTCGCCCCCCTCGCCCACCAACTCCCTCCTGCCTCCCCGTGCCCCCTGCTGCCCCTCGCCCACCAACTCCCTGCTGCCTCCCCCCGGCCCCGCACCCCCTTCACCCACCAACTCCCTCCTGCCTCCACACCCCCATGCCCCCCTCGCCCACCAACTCCGTCCTGCCTCCACTCCCCCCGCACCCCCCTCGCCCACCAACTTCCTCCTGCCTCCACCCCCTCGCCCACCAACTCCCTCCTGCCTCCACCCCCCCCGCACACCAACTCATTCCTGCCTCCACTCCCCCTGCACCCCCCTCGCCCACCAACTCCCTCCTGCCTCCACCCCACCCACGCCCCTCTCGCCCAGCAACTCCCTCCTGCCTACACCCCCCTGCACCCCCCTCACCCACCAACTCCCTCCTGCCTCCACTCCCCCCCGCACCCCCCTCACCCACGAACTCCCTCCTGCCTCCACTCCCCCCGCACCCCACCCGCCCACCAACTCCCTCCTGCCTCCACCCCCTTCGCACACCAACTCATTCCTGCCTCCACTCCCCCTGCACCCTCCTCGCCCACCAACTCCCTCCTGCCTCCACCCCACCCACGCCCCTCTCGCCCAGCAACTCCCTCCTGCCTCCACTCCCCCCGCACCCCCCTCGCCCACCAACTCCCTCCTGCCTCCACCCCCCTGCACCCCCCTCACCCACCAACTCCCTCCTGCCTCCACTCCCCCCGCACCGCCCTCACCCACCAACTCCCTCCTGCCTCCACTCTCCCCGCACCCCCCTCGACCACCAACTCCCTCCACTCGTCCCGCTCCCCCCTCACCCACCAACTCCCTCTTGCCTCCCCCTGCCCCCTGCTCCCCCTCGCCCACCACCTCCCTCCTGCCTCCCCCCGCCCCCGCACACCCCTCGCCCACCAACTCCCTCCTGCCTCCCCCCGCCGCCGCACACCCCTCGCCCAGCAACTCACTCCTGCCCCCACTCCCCCCCTGCACTCTCCCCGCCCGCAAACTCTCCTGCCTCCACCTGCCCCTCGCCCACAAACTTTCTCCTGCCTCCACCCCTCCCAGCTCGCCCACCAACTCCCCTCTGCCTCCACCCCACCCCCCCACCCACCAACTCTCCCCTGCCTCCACTCCCCCCCAGCTTGTCCACCAACTCCCCTCTGCCTCCACCCCACCCCCCCCCACCCACCAACTCCCCCCTGCCTCCACTCCCCCCCAGCTTGTCCACCAACTCCCCCCTGCTTCCAATCCCCCCCAGCCGCCCACCCACTCCCTCCTGCCTCCACTCACCCCCCCTCGGCCACCAACTCCCCTCTGCCCCCACCCCACCAACTTCCTCCTGCCGCCCACACACCCAGCCCCACCCCCCCACGGTTTGCCACCTGTCAGTGGAAGAAAACTCTGGGTGGGTGAACGTAGAAGGGGTGGGGTTGGGAGCTCTGAGGCCCCGCAACACTGGTCGCCGTGAAACCGCCGGAGATGACAGAATAACATCGGGATGACACAAATAAATAACGGATGCAGGGAATGCTTGTAAAAAAAATACGACGGCTGATGTCAAAATGATGAAGGGTTTGATGGGATAAATAACAAGATTGTGTTTCGATTGTTCAATTGGCAGGAGGGTCAGTGACCAGAGAACAGGGATTGAAGGTAATTGGAGAAAGAAGTAGAGGGAAGATGAGGCAATGATTTTTTTGTAAAGCTATTTGCTGTGATCTTGAAGGCAACTGCCTGAAAGGATGTTTGCAATGGTAACTTCCAAATGGAACTTGAATAAATATTGACAGGGACACCATTTTCAGGGATATGGGGAAAGAGCAGGGAAGTGCGATTATTGGACAGTACTTTCAGAGAGCTGGTGCAGGCCCAATGGGCCGAATGGACTCCATTGTTTGATTTGATGACTGAGGAATGAGAGAATCAGTCCTCATCACAGTGATAACATGAGCACTGATAATGAATTTTACTCTGAACCTCCGCTTCGTAGAATCATCGGCAGTGACAGGGTGCAAAAAGGAAGCAGCGAGTGTTCACAGGAGGCTGGGGATTAATCACAGGGCCTGCCCCTGTCAGTCTGGTATTTGTAACTAACGGAAAGCACATGCGGCCAATTGACCTTTCTGTCTCAAGCAAGCTTTCGATATCTGTCTATTTGTCACCACATCATCATCCGTGATCCACTGTCTGTTGTAAAGAAGCACTGGAGTGTCTGATGATTCAGAGCCAAGGTACAGAATGATTCTGGGAGAGCTCAATAGGGCAAGTCAGATCAGAGATGAAGGTGGGAGTGAGAGAAGTGTGAGAGGGAGTGAGGGAGGGAGGGATCGCGTGAGGGAGGGAAGGTTGGAGACTGAGGGAGCGAGTGAGGTATGGAGGGGGATCGAGAGAGTGAGGGAGGGAGCAAGGAATGTAAGCATTCTCCGAGGCGGCCTTCGGGACGCACGACAATGCAGAATCGCCGAGCAGAAGCTTATAGCCAAGTTCTGCACACATGAGTACGGCCTCAACCGGGACCTTGGATTCATGTCGCATAACACATTCACCCCCCACCATCTGGCCTGGGCTTGCAAAATCCTACCAACTGTCCTGGTTTGAGACAATTCACACCTCTTTAACCTGGGATTACCCCTCTCTCCAGTTGCTCCATCTGGACCTGTAAAGACTTAAATACCTGCAAAGACTCGCATTCAAAGTATGGTCTTGCATCATTGGCTGTCTATATTTGTGTTTCTGGAACCCATCTCTTCATTCACCTGAGGAAGGAGCAGCGCTCCGAAAGCTAGTGATTTGAAACAAGCCTGTTGGACTATAACCTGGTGTTGTAAGACTTCTTAACATGACAATAGTATTTTAAATATTCTGAAGGACGTGTACTGGAGTGCTCATATATGTATAATTCCGCAGTTTGACCATTGGCTGGTGTGCTTGCTGCTGTACAGAAATGGGGTTCTGCTCTTATCTACAACAGACACTTGGCAGGAATAACTGAAAACCACTCACTCAGTCAGACTGCGTGGTGGTGAAGTCAGCCTGGGGCAATGGATCAAAGGCGAGTGAGCATCTTTCTCGTTCCCTCACTTTGCAGTCATCAAGGTGATAGCGGCTCGCTCAACATCAAATGGAACCCACTTCCTTCCATCTACTCTTCCCAGATTCTCATGGCAAAAATTCAAAACTTTCTCTCTTCTTACTTATCTAATGAATAAAATAGAGGCAAAGAAGACCATTTAGTTCCTGATGGCCAATCTCTGTGACCAATAAAGAGCATCCATTCACAAGGATTAAAGTCACCAATGGTTTTCCTGCATTAGGCGATAATTAGAAATGTTGAGAACAGTTCTATTCCCGTGGACCCCGAAACCCTGAACCCGTCTCCCGCACTCCGACCCCGTCTCTCGCACTCTGACCCCGTCTCCCGCAGTCCGATCCCGTCTCTCGCACTCTGAACCCGTCTCCCGCACTCTGACCCTGTCTGTCAAACTCTGAGCCTGTCTCCCGGACTCCGACCCCGTCTGCCAGACTCTGAACCGGTCTCCCGCACACTGACCCCGAATCCCGCGCACTCGGACCCCGACTCCCCGACACTCTGACCCCGACTCCAGCACACTCTGCCCCCGACTCCCGCACACTCTGACCCCGACTCCCGCACACTCTGACCCCGACTCCCGCACACTCTGACCCCGACTCCCGCACACTCTGACCCCGACTCCCGCACACTCTGACCCCGACTCCCCGACACTCTGACCCCGACTCCCGCACACTCTGACCCCGAATCCCGCGCACTCGGACCCCGACTCCCCGACACTCTGACCCCGACTCCAGCACACTCTGCCCCCGACTCCCGCACACTCTGACCCCGACTCCCGCACACTCTGACCCCGACTCCCGCACACTCTGAC
Organism: Scyliorhinus torazame; assembly: GCF_047496885.1. Taxonomy (NCBI): domain Eukaryota; kingdom Metazoa; phylum Chordata; class Chondrichthyes; order Carcharhiniformes; family Scyliorhinidae; genus Scyliorhinus; species Scyliorhinus torazame. The sequence continues at coordinate 27,235,093 of NC_092722.1, forward strand.
CCCGACTCCCGCACACTCTGACCCCGACTCCCGCACACTCTGACCCCGACTCCCCGACACTCTGACCCCGACTCCCGCACACTCTGACCCCGACTCCCGCACACTCTGACCCCGACTCCCGCACACTCTGACCCCGACTCCCGCACACTCGGACCCCGACTCCCCGACACTCTGACCCCGACTCCAGCACACTCTGACCCCGACTCCCGCACACTCTGACCCCGACTCCCGCACACTCTGACCCCGACTCCCGCACACTCTGACCCCGACTCCCGCACACTGACTCCGAATCCCGCGCACTCGGACCCCGACTCCCCGACACTCTGACCCCGACTCCAGCACACTCTGACCCCGACTCCCGCACACTCTGACCCCGACTCCCGCACACTCTGACCCCGACTCCCGCACACTCTGACCCCGACTCCCGCACACTCAGACCCCGACTCCCGCACACTCTGACCCCGACTCCCGCACACTCTGACCCCGACTCCCGCACACTCTGACCCCGACTCCCGCACACTCTGACCATACTCCCGCACACTCTGACCCCGACTCCCGCACATTCGGACCCCGACTCCCGCACACTCAGACCCTGACCCCCGCACACTCTGACCCCGACTCCCGCACACTCTGACCCCGACTCCCGCACACTCTGACCGCGACTCCCGTACACTCTGACCGCGACTCCCGTACACTCTGACCCCGACTCCCGCACAGTCTGACCCCGACTCCCGCACACTTTCTCCCCGGCTTCCGCACACTCTGACCCCGACTCCCGCAAACTCTGACCCCGCCTCCCGCACAATCTGACCCCGACTCCCGCACACTCTGACCCCGACTCCCGCACACTCTGACCCCGACTCCCGCACACTCTGACCCCGAATCCCGCACACTCTGACCCCGACTACCGCACACTCTGACCCCGACTCCCGCACACTCTGACCCCGACTCCCGCACACTCTGACCCCGACTCCCGCACACTCTGACCCCAACTCCCGCACACTGACCCCGAATCCCGCGCACTCGGACCCCGACTCGCCGACACTCTGACCCCGACTCCAGCACACTCTGACCCCGACTCCCGCACACTCTGACCCCGACTCCCGCACACTCTGACCCCGACTCCCGCACACTCTGACCCCGACTCCCGCACACTCTGACCCCGACTCCCGCACACTCTGACCCCGACTCCCGCACACTCTGACCCCGACTCCCGCACACTCTGACCATACTCCCGCACACTCTGACCCCGACTCCCGCACACTCGGACCCCGACTCCCGCACACTCAGACCCTGACCCCCGCACACTCTGACCCCGACTCCCGCACACTCTGACCCCGACTCCCGCACACTCTGACCGCGACTCCCGTACACTCTGACCCCGACTCCCGCACAGTCTGAACCCGACTAACGCACACTCTGACCCCGACTCCCGCACACTTTCTCCCAGGCTTCCGCACACTCTGACCCCGACTCCCGCAAACTCTGACCCCGCCTCCCGCACAATCTGACCACGACTCCCGCACACTCTGACCCCGACTCCCGCACACTCTGACCCCGACTCCCGCACACTCTGACCCCGAATCCCGCACACTCTGACCCCGACTACCGCACACTCTGACCCCGACTCCCGCACACTCTGACCCCGACTCCCGCACACTCTGACAGCGGGTCCCGCACACTCTGACCCCGACTCCCACACACTCTGACCCCGACTGTCACACACACTGACCCCGACTCCCGCACACTCTGACCCCGACTCCCGGACGCTCTGACCCCGACTCCCGCACGCTCTGACCCCGACTCCCGCACGCTCTGACCCCGGCTCCCGCACACACTGACCCCGAGTCTCGCACACTCTGACCCCGACTCCCGCACATTCTGACCCCGACTCCCGCACACTCTGACCCCGACTCCCGCACACTCTGACCCCGACCCCCGCACACTCTGACCCCGACCCCCGCACACTCTGACCCCGACTCCCGCACACTCTGACCCCGACTCCCGCACACTCTGACCCCGACTCCCGCACACTCTGACCCCGACTCCCGCACACTCTGACCCCGACTCCCGCACACTCTGACCCCGACTCCCGCACACTCTGACCCCGACTCCCGCACACTCTGACCCCGACTCCCGCACACTCTGACCCCGACTCCCGCACACTCTCACCCCGACTCCCGCACACTCTGACCCCGACTCCCGCAGACTCTGACCCCGACTCCCGCAACTCTGACTCCGACTCCCGCACACTCTGACCCCGACTCCCGCTCACTCTGACCCAGACTGTCGCACACTCTGACCCCGACTCCCGCACACTCTGACCCCGACTCCCGCACACTCTGACCCCGAATCCCGCAGACTCTGACTCCGACTCCCGCACACTCTGACCCCGACTCCCGCTCACTCTGACCCAGACTGTCGCACACTCTGACCCCGACTCCCGCACACTGTGACAGCGACTCCCGCACAATCTGACCCCGACTCCTGCACACTCTGACCCCGACTCCCGCACACTCTCACCCCGGCTCCCGCACACTCTGACCCCGACTCCCGCACACTCTGACCCCGACTCCCGCACTCTCTGACAGCGGCTCCCGCACACTCTGACCCCGACTCCCGGACACTCTGACCCCGACTCCCGCACACTCTGACCCCGACCCCCGCACACTCTGACCCCGACTCCCGCACACTCTGACCCCGACTCCTGCACACTCTGACCCCGACTCCCGCACACTCTGACCCCGACTCCCGCACACTCTGACCCCGACTCCCGCACACTCTGACCCCGACTCCCGCACACTCTGACCCCGAATCCCGCGCACTCGGACCCCGACTCCCGCACACTCTGACCCCGACTCCCGCACACTCTGACCCCGACTCCCGCACACTCTGACCCCGACTCCCGCACACTCTGACCCCGACTCCCGCACACTCTCACCCCGACTCCCGCACACTCTGACCCCGACTCCCCGACACTCTGACCCCGACTCCCGCACACTCTGACTCCGACTCCCGCACACTCTGACCCCGACTCCCGCTCACTCTGACCCAGACTGTCGCACACTCTGACCCCGACTCCCGCACACTCTGACCCCGACTCCCGCACACTCTGACCCCGACCCCCGCACACTCTGACCCCGACTCCCGCACACTCTGACCCCGACTCCTGCACACTCTGACCCCGACTCCCGCACACTCTGACCCCGACTCCCGCACACTCTGACCCCGACTCCCGCACACTCTGACCCCGACTCCCGCACACTCTTACCGCGACTCCCGTACACTCTGACCGCGACTCCCGTACACTCTGACCCCGACTCCCGCACAGTCTGACCCCGACTCCCGCACACTTTCTCCCCGGCTTCCGCACACTCTGACCCCGACTCCCGCAAACTCTGACCCCGCCTCCCGCACAATCTGACCCCGACTCCCGCACACTCTGACCCCGACTCCCGCACACTCTGACTCCGACTCCCGCACACTCTGACCCCGAATCCCGCACACTCTGGCCCCGACTACCGCACACTCTGACCCCGACTCCCGCACACTCTGACCCCGACTCCCGCACACTCTTACCCCGACTCCCGCACACTCTGACCCCAACTCCCGCACACTGACCCCGAATCCCGCGCACTCGGACCCCGACTCGCCGACACTCTGACCCCGACTCCAGCACACTCTGACCCCGACTCCCGCACACTCTGACCCCGACTCCCGCACACTCTGACCCCGACTCCCGCACACTCTGACCCCGACTCCCGCACACTCTGACCCCGACTCCCGCACACTCTGACCCCGACTCCCGCACACTCTGACCATACTCCCGCACACTCTGACCCCGACTCCCGCACACTCGGACCCCGACTCCCGCACACTCAGACCCTGACCCCCGCACACTCTGACCCCGACTCCCGCACACTCTGACCGCGACTCCCGTACACTCTGACCCCGACTCCCGCACAGTCTGAACCCGACTAACGCACACTCTGACCCCGACTCCCGCACACTTTCTCCCAGGCTTCCGCACACTCTGACCCCGACTCCCGCAAACTCTGACCCCGCCTCCCGCACAATCTGACCACGACTCCCGCACACTCTGACCCCGACTCCCGCACACTCTGACCCCGACTCCCGCACACTCTGACCCCGAATCCCGCACACTCTGACCCCGACTACCGCACACTCTGACCCCGACTCCCGCACACTCTGACCCCGACTCCCGCACACTCTGACAGCGGGTCCCGCACACTCTGACCCCGACTCCCACACACTCTGACCCCGACTGTCACACACACTGACCCCGACTCCCGCACACTCTGACCCCGACTCCCGGACGCTCTGACCCCGACTCCCGCACGCTCTGACCCCGGCTCCCGCACACACTGACCCCGAGTCTCGCACACTCTGACCCCGACTCCCGCACATTCTGACCCCGACTCCCGCACACTCTGACCCCGACTCCCGCACACTCTGACCCCGACCCCCGCACACTCTGACCCCGACCCCCGCACACTCTGACCCCGACTCCCGCACACTCTGACCCCGACTCCCGCACACTCTGACCCCGACTCCCGCACACTCTGACCCCGACTCCCGCACACTCTGACCCCGACTCCCGCACACTCTGACCCCGACTCCCGCACACTCTGACCCCGACTCCCGCACACTCTGACCCCGACTCCCGCACACTCTGACCCCGACTCCCGCACACTCTCACCCCGACTCCCGCACACTCTGACCCCGACTCCCGCAGACTCTGACCCCGACTCCCGCAACTCTGACTCCGACTCCCGCACACTCTGACCCCGACTCCCGCTCACTCTGACCCAGACTGTCGCACACTCTGACCCCGACTCCCGCACACTCTGACCCCGACTCCCGCACACTCTGACCCCGAATCCCGCAGACTCTGACTCCGACTCCCGCACACTCTGACCCCGACTCCCGCTCACTCTGACCCAGACTGTCGCACACTCTGACCCCGACTCCCGCACACTGTGACAGCGACTCCCGCACAATCTGACCCCGACTCCTGCACACTCTGACCCCGATTCCCGCACACTCTCACCCCGGCTCCCGCACACTCTGACCCCGACTCCCGCACACTCTGACCCCGACTCCCGCACTCTCTGACAGCGGCTCCCGCACACTCTGACCCCGACTCCCGGACACTCTGACCCCGACTCCCGCACACTCTGACCCCGACCCCCGCACACTCTGACCCCGACTCCCGCACACTCTGACCCCGACTCCTGCACACTCTGACCCCGACTCCCGCACACTCTGACCCCGACTCCCGCACACTCTGACCCCGACTCCCGCACACTCTGACCCCGACTCCCGCACACTCTGACCCCGACTCCCGCACACTCTGACCCCGACTCCCGCACACTCTGACCCCGACTCCCGCACACTCTGACCCCGACTCCCGCACACTCTGACCCCGACTCCCGCACACTCTGACCCCGACTCCCGCACACTCTGACCCCGACTCCCGCACACTCTGACCCCGACTCCCGCACACTCTGACCCCGACTCCCGCACACTCTGACCCCGACTCCCGCACACTCTGACCCCGACTCCCGCAGACTCTGACCCCGACTCCCGCAACTCTGACTCCGACTCCCGCACACTCTGACCCCGACTCCCGCTCACTCTGACCCAGACTGTCGCACACTCTGACCCCGACTCCCGCACACTCTGACCCCGACTCCCGCACACTCTGACCCCGAATCCCGCAGACTCTGACTCCGACTCCCGCACACTCTGACCCCGACTCCCGCTCACTCTGACCCAGACTGTCGCACACTCTGACCCCGACTCCCGCACACTGTGACAGCGACTCCCGCACAATCTGACCCCGACTCCTGCACACTCTGACCCCGACTCCCGCACACTCTCACCCCGGCTCCCGCACACTCTGACCCCGAGTCCCGCACACTCTGACCCCGACTCCCGCACTCTCTGACAGCGGCTCCCGCACACTCTGACCCCGACTCCCGGACACTCTGACCCCGACTCCCGCACACTCTGACCCCGACCCCCGCACACTCTGACCCCGACTCCCGCACACTCTGACCCCGACTCCTGCACACTCTGACCCCGACTCCCGCACACTCTGACCCCGACTCCCGCACACTCTGACCCCGACTCCCGCACACTCTGACCCCGACTCCCGCACACTCTGACCCCGAATCCCGCGCACTCGGACCCCGACTCCCCGACACTCTGACCCCGACTCCCGCACACTCTGACCCCGACTCCCGCACACTCTGACCCCGACTCCCGCACACTCTGACCCCGACTCCCGCACACTCTGACCCCGACTCCCCGACACTCTGACCCCGACTCCCGCACACTCTGACCCCGACTCCCGCACACTCTGACCCCGACTCCCGCACACTCTGACCCCGACTCCCGCACACTCGGACCCCGACTCCCCGACACTCTGACCCCGACTCCAGCACACTCTGACCCCGACTCCCGCACACTCTGACCCCGACTCCCGCACACTCTGACCCCGACTCCCGCACACTCTGACCCCGACTCCCGCACACTGACTCCGAATCCCGCGCACTCGGACCCCGACTCCCCGACACTCTGACCCCGACTCCAGCACACTCTGACCCCGACTCCCGCACACTCTGACCCCGACTCCCGCACACTCTGACCCCGACTCCCGCACACTCTGACCCCGACTCCCGCACACTCAGACCCCGACTCCCGCACACTCTGACCCCGACTCCCGCACACTCTGACCCCGACTCCCGCACACTCTGACCCCGACTCCCGCACACTCTGACCATACTCCCGCACACTCTGACCCCGACTCCCGCACATTCGGACCCCGACTCCCGCACACTCAGACCCTGACCCCCGCACACTCTGACCCCGACTCCCGCACACTCTGACCCCGACTCCCGCACACTCTGACCGCGACTCCCGTACACTCTGACCGCGACTCCCGTACACTCTGACCCCGACTCCCGCACAGTCTGACCCCGACTCCCGCACACTTTCTCCCCGGCTTCCGCACACTCTGACCCCGACTCCCGCAAACTCTGACCCCGCCTCCCGCACAATCTGACCCCGACTCCCGCACACTCTGACCCCGACTCCCGCACACTCTGACCCCGACTCCCGCACACTCTGACCCCGAATCCCGCACACTCTGACCCCGACTACCGCACACTCTGACCCCGACTCCCGCACACTCTGACCCCGACTCCCGCACACTCTGACCCCGACTCCCGCACACTCTGACCCCAACTCCCGCACACTGACCCCGAATCCCGCGCACTCGGACCCCGACTCGCCGACACTCTGACCCCGACTCCAGCACACTCTGACCCCGACTCCCGCACACTCTGACCCCGACTCCCGCACACTCTGACCCCGACTCCCGCACACTCTGACCCCGACTCCCGCACACTCTGACCCCGACTCCCGCACACTCTGACCCCGACTCCCGCACACTCTGACCCCGACTCCCGCACACTCTGACCATACTCCCGCACACTCTGACCCCGACTCCCGCACACTCGGACCCCGACTCCCGCACACTCAGACCCTGACCCCCGCACACTCTGACCCCGACTCCCGCACACTCTGACCGCGACTCCCGTACACTCTGACCCCGACTCCCGCACAGTCTGAACCCGACTAACGCACACTCTGACCCCGACTCCCGCACACTCTGACCCCGACTCCCGCACACTCTGACAGCGGGTCCCGCACACTCTGACCCCGACTCCCACACACTCTGACCCCGACTGTCACACACACTGACCCCGACTCCCGCACACTCTGACCCCGACTCCCGGACGCTCTGACCCCGACTCCCGCACGCTCTGACCCCGGCTCCCGCACACACTGACCCCGAGTCTCGCACACTCTGACCCCGACTCCCGCACATTCTGACCCCGACTCCCGCACACTCTGACCCCGACTCCCGCACACTCTGACCCCGACCCCCGCACACTCTGACCCCGACCCCCGCACACTCTGACCCCGACTCCCGCACACTCTGACCCCGACTCCCGCACACTCTGACCCCGACTCCCGCACACTCTGACCCCGACTCCCGCACACTCTGACCCCGACTCCCGCACACTCTGACCCCGACTCCCGCACACTCTGACCCCGACTCCCGCACACTCTGACCCCGACTCCCGCACACTCTGACCCCGACTCCCGCACACTCTCACCCCGACTCCCGCACACTCTGACCCCGACTCCCGCAGACTCTGACCCCGACTCCCGCAACTCTGACTCCGACTCCCGCACACTCTGACCCCGACTCCCGCTCACTCTGACCCAGACTGTCGCACACTCTGACCCCGACTCCCGCACACTCTGACCCCGACTCCCGCACACTCTGACCCCGAATCCCGCAGACTCTGACTCCGACTCCCGCACACTCTGACCCCGACTCCCGCTCACTCTGACCCAGACTGTCGCACACTCTGACCCCGACTCCCGCACACTGTGACAGCGACTCCCGCACAATCTGACCCCGACTCCTGCACACTCTGACCCCGATTCCCGCACACTCTCACCCCGGCTCCCGCACACTCTGACCCCGACTCCCGCACACTCTGACCCCGACTCCCGCACTCTCTGACAGCGGCTCCCGCACACTCTGACCCCGACTCCCGGACACTCTGACCCCGACTCCCGCACACTCTGACCCCGACCCCCGCACACTCTGACCCCGACTCCCGCACACTCTGACCCCGACTCCTGCACACTCTGACCCCGACTCCTGCACACTCTGACCCCGACTCCCGCACACTCTGACCCCGACTCCCGCACACTCTGACCCCGACTCCCGCACACTCTGACCCCGACTCCCGCACACTCTGACCCCGACTCCCGCACACTCTGACCCCGACTCCCGCACACTCTGACCCCGACTCCCGCACACTCTGACCCCGACTCCCGCACACTCTGACCCCGACTCCCGCACACTCTGACCCCGACTCCCGCACACTCTGACCCCGACTCCCGCACACTCTGACCCCGACTCCCGCACACTCTCACCCCGACTCCCGCACACTCTGACCCCGACTCCCGCAGACTCTGACCCCGACTCCCGCAACTCTGACTCCGACTCCCGCACACTCTGACCCCGACTCCCGCTCACTCTGACCCAGACTGTCGCACACTCTGACCCCGACTCCCGCACACTCTGACCCCGACTCCCGCACACTCTGACCCCGAATCCCGCAGACTCTGACTCCGACTCCCGCACACTCTGACCCCGACTCCCGCTCACTCTGACCCAGACTGTCGCACACTCTGACCCCGACTCCCGCACACTGTGACAGCGACTCCCGCACAATCTGACCCCGACTCCTGCACACTCTGACCCCGACTCCCGCACACTCTCACCCCGGCTCCCGCACACTCTGACCCCGACTCCCGCACACTCTGACCCCGACTCCCGCACTCTCTGACAGCGGCTCCCGCACACTCTGACCCCGACTCCCGGACACTCTGACCCCGACTCCCGCACACTCTGACCCCGACCCCCGCACACTCTGACCCCGACTCCCGCACACTCTGACCCCGACTCCTGCACACTCTGACCCCGACTCCCGCACACTCTGACCCCGACTCCCGCACACTCTGACCCCGACTCCCGCACACTCTGACCCCGACTCCCGCACACTCTGACCCCGAATCCCGCGCACTCGGACCCCGACTCCCCGACACTCTGACCCCGACTCCCGCACACTCTGACCCCGACTCCCGCACACTCTGACCCCGACTCCCGCACACTCTGACCCCGACTCCCGCACACTCTGACCCCGACTCCCCGACACTCTGACCCCGACTCCCGCACACTCTGACCCCGACTCCCGCACACTCTGACCCCGACTCCCGCACACTCTGACCCCGACTCCCGCACACTCGGACCCCGACTCCCCGACACTCTGACCCCGACTCCAGCACACTCTTACCCCGACTCCCGCACACTCTGACCCCGACTCCCGCACACTCTGACCCCGACTCCCGCACACTCTGACCCCGACTCCCGCACACTGACTCCGAATCCCGCGCACTCGGACCCCGACTCCCCGACACTCTGACCCCGACTCCAGCACACTCTGACCCCGACTCCCGCACACTCTGACCCCGACTCCCGCACACTCTGACCCCGACTCCCGCACACTCTGACCCCGACTCCCGCACACTCAGACCCCGACTCCCGCACACTCTGACCCCGACTCCCGCACACTCTGACCCCGACTCCCGCACACTCTGACCCCGACTCCCGCACACTCTGACCATACTCCCGCACACTCTGACCCCGACTCCCGCACATTCGGACCCCGACTCCCGCACACTCAGACCCTGACCCCCGCACACTCTGACCCCGACTCCCGCACACTCTGACCCCGACTCCCGCACACTCTGACCGCGACTCCCGTACACTCTGACCGCGACTCCCGTACACTCTGACCCCGACTCCCGCACAGTCTGACCCCGACTCCCGCACACTTTCTCCCCGGCTTCCGCACACTCTGACCCCGACTCCCGCAAACTCTGACCCCGCCTCCCGCACAATCTGACCCCGACTCCCGCACACTCTGACCCCGACTCCCGCACACTCTGACCCCGACTCCCGCACACTCTGACCCCGAATCCCGCACACTCTGACCCCGACTACCGCACACTCTGACCCCGACTCCCGCACACTCTGACCCCGACTCCCGCACACTCTGACCCCGACTCCCGCACACTCTGACCCCAACTCCCGCACACTGACCCCGAATCCCGCGCACTCGGACCCCGACTCGCCGACACTCTGACCCCGACTCCAGCACACTCTGACCCCGACTCCCGCACACTCTGACCCCGACTCCCGCACACTCTGACCCCGACTCCCGCACACTCTGACCCCGACTCCCGCACACTCTGACCCCGACTCCCGCACACTCTGACCCCGACTCCCGCACACTCTGACCCCGACTCCCGCACACTCTGACCATACTCCCGCACACTCTGACCCCGACTCCCGCACACTCGGACCCCGACTCCCGCACACTCAGACCCTGACCCCCGCACACTCTGACCCCGACTCCCGCACACTCTGACCGCGACTCCCGTACACTCTGACCCCGACTCCCGCACAGTCTGAACCCGACTAACGCACACTCTGACCCCGACTCCCGCACACTTTCTCCCAGGCTTCCGCACACTCTGACCCCGACTCCCGCAAACTCTGACCCCGCCTCCCGCACAATCTGACCACGACTCCCGCACACTCTGACCCCGACTCCCGCACACTCTGACCCCGACTCCCGCACACTCTGACCCCGAATCCCGCACACTCTGACCCCGACTACCGCACACTCTGACCCCGACTCCCGCACACTCTGACCCCGACTCCCGCACACTCTGACAGCGGGTCCCGCACACTCTGACCCCGACTCCCACACACTCTGACCCCGACTGTCACACACACTGACCCCGACTCCCGCACACTCTGACCCCGACTCCCGGACGCTCTGACCCCGACTCCCGCACGCTCTGACCCCGGCTCCCGCACACACTGACCCCGAGTCTCGCACACTCTGACCCCGACTCCCGCACATTCTGACCCCGACTCCCGCACACTCTGACCCCGACTCCCGCACACTCTGACCCCGACCCCCGCACACTCTGACCCCGACACCCGCACACTCTGACCCCGACTCCCGCACACTCTGACCCCGACTCCCGCACACTCTGACCCCGACTCCCGCACACTCTGACCCCGACTCCCGCACACTCTGACCCCGACTCCCGCACACTCTGACCCCGACTCCCGCACACTCTGACCCCGACTCCCGCACACTCTGACCCGGACTCCCGCACACTCTGACCCCGACTCCCGCACACTCTCACCCCGACTCCCGCACACTCTGACCCCGACTCCCGCAGACTCTGACCCCGACTCCCGCAACTCTGACTCCGACTCCCGCACACTCTGACCCCGACTCCCGCTCACTCTGACCCAGACTGTCGCACACTCTGACCCCGACTCCCGCACACTCTGACCCCGACTCCCGCACACTCTGACCCCGAATCCCGCAGACTCTGACTCCGACTCCCGCACACTCTGACCCCGACTCCCGCTCACTCTGACCCAGACTGTCGCACACTCTGACCCCGACTCCCGCACACTGTGACAGCGACTCCCGCACAATCTGACCCCGACTCCTGCACACTCTGACCCCGACTCCCGCACACTCTCACCCCGGCTCCCGCACACTCTGACCCCGACTCCCGCACACTCTGACCCCGACTCCCGCACTCTCTGACAGCGGCTCCCGCACACTCTGACCCCGACTCCCGGACACTCTGACCCCGACTCCCGCACACTCTGACCCCGACCCCCGCACACTCTGACCCCGACTCCCGCACACTCTGACCCCGACTCACGCACACTCTGACCCCGACTCCAGCACACTCTGACCCCGACTCCCGCACACTCTGACCCCGACTCCCGCACACTCTGACCCCGACTCCCGCACACTCTGACCCCGACTCCCGCACACTCTGACCCCGACTCCCGCACACTCTGACCCCGACTCCCGCACACTCTGACCCCGACTCCCGCATACTCTGACCCCGACTCCCGCACACTCTGACCCCGACTCCCGCACACTCTGACCCCGACTCCCGCACACTCTGACCCCGACTCCCGCACACTCTGACTCCGACTCCCGCACACTCTGACCCCGACTCCCGCTCACTCTGACCCAGACTGTCGCACACTCTGACCCCGACTCCCGCACACTCTGACCCCGACTCCCGCACACTCTGACCCCGAATCCCGCATACTCTGACTCCGACTCCCGCACACTCTGACCCCGACTCCCGCTCACTCTGACCCAGACTGTCGCACACTCTGACCCCGACTCCCGCACACTGTGACAGCGACTCCCGCACAATCTGACCCCGACTCCTGCACACTCTGACCCCGAGTCCCGCAAATTCTGACCCCGACTCCCGCACACACTGACCCCGAACCCCGCACTCTCTGACCCCGACTCCCGCACACTCTGACCCCGACTCCCGCACACTCTGACCCCGACACCCGCACACTCGGGCCCCGACTCCCGCACACTCTGACCCCGACTCCCGCACACTCTGACCCCGACTCCCGCACACTTTGACAGCGGCTCCCGCACACTCTGACCCCGACTCCCGCACACTCTGACCCCGACTCCCGCACACTCTCACCCCGGCTCCCGCACACTCTGACCCCGACTCCCGCACACTCTGACCCCGACTCCCGCACACTCTGACAGCGGCTCCCGCACACTCTGACCCCGACTCCCGGACACTCTGACCGCGACTCCCGCACGCTCTGACACCGACTCCCGCACACTCTGACCCCGACTCCCGCACACTCTGACCCCGACTCCCGCACACTCTGACCCCGACTCCCGCACACTCTGACCCCGACTCCCGCACACTCGGGCCCCGACTTCCGCACACTCTGACCCCGACTCCCGCACACTCTGACCCCGACTCCCGCACACTTTGACAGCGGCTCCCGCACACTCTGACCCCGACTCCCGCACACTCTGACCCCGACTCCCGCACACTCTCACCCCGGCTCCCGCACACTCTGACCCCGACTCCCGCACACTCTGACCCCGACTCCCGCACTCTCTGACAGCGGCTCCCGCACACTCTGACCCCGACTCCCGGACACTCTGACCCCGACTCCCGCACGCTCTGACACCGACTCCCGCACACTCTGACCCCGACCCCCGCACACTCTGACCCCGACTCCCGCACGCTCTGACCCCGACTCCTGCACGCTCTGACCCCGACTCCCGCACACTCTGACCCCGACTCCCGCACACTCTGACCCCGACTCCCGCACACTCTGACCCCGAGTCCCGCACACTCTGACCCCGACTCCCGCACACTCTGACCCCGACTCCCGCATACTCTGACCCCGACTCCCGCACACTCTGACCCCGACTCCCGCACACTCTCACCCCGACTCCCGCACACTCTGACCCCGACTCCCGCACACTCTGACCCCGACTCCCGCACACTCTGACTCCGACTCCCGCACACTCTGACCCCGACTCCCGCTCACTCTGACCCAGACTGTCGCACACTCTGACCCCGACTCCCGCACACTCTGACCCCGACTCCCGCACACTCTGACCCCGAATCCCGCATACTCTGACTCCGACTCCCGCACACTCTGACCCCGACTCCCGCTCACTCTGACCCAGACTGTCGCACACTCTGACCCCGACTCCCGCACACTGTGACAGCGACTCCCGCACAATCTGACCCCGACTCCCGCACACTCTGACCGCAACTCCCGTACACTCTGACCGCGACTCCCGTACACTCTGACCCCGACTCCCGCACAGTCTGACCCCGACTCCCGCACACTTTCTCCCCGGCTTCCGCACACTCTGACCCCGACTCCCGCAAACTCTGACCCCGCCTCCCGCACAATCTGACCCCGACTCCCGCACACTCTGACCCCGACTCCCGCACACTCTGACCCCGAATCCCGCACACTCTGACCCCGACTACCGCACACTCTGACCCCGACTCCCGCACACTCTGACCCCGACTCCCGCACACTCTGACCCCGACTCCCGCACACTCTGACCCCAACTCCCGCACACTGACCCCGAATCCCGCGCACTCGGACCCCGACTCGCCGACACTCTGACCCCGACTCCAGCACACTCTGACCCCGACTCCCGCACACTCTGACCCCGACTCCCGCACACTCTGACCCCGACTCCCGCACACTCTGACCCCGACTCCCGCACACTCTGACCCCGACTCCCGCACACTCTGACCCCGACTCCCGCACACTCTGACCATACTCCCGCACACTCTGACCCCGACTCCCGCACACTCGGACCCCGACTCCCGCACACTCAGACCCTGACCCCCGCACACTCTGACCCCGACTCCCGCACACTCTGACCCCGACTCCCGCACACTCTGACCGCGACTCCCGTACACTCTGACCCCGACTCCCGCACAGTCTGAACCCGACTAACGCACACTCTGACCCCGACTCCCGCACACTTTCTCCCCGGCTTCCGCACACTCTGACCCCGACTCCCGCAAACTCTGACCCCGCCTCCCGCACAATCTGACCCCGACTCCCGCACACTCTGACCCCGACTCCCGCACACTCTGACCCCGACTCCCGCACACTCTGACCCCGAATCCCGCACACTCTGACCCCGACTACCGCACACTCTGACCCCGACTCCCGCACACTCTGACCCCGACTCCCGCACACTCTGACAGCGGGTCCCGCACACTCTGACCCCGACTCCCGCACACTCGGACCCCGACTCCCGCACACTCAGACCCTGACCCCCGCACACTCTGACCCCGACTCCCGCACACTCTGACCCCGACTCCCGCACACTCTGACCGCGACTCCCGTACACTCTGACCCCGACTCCCGCACAGTCTGAACCCGACTAACGCACACTCTGACCCCGACTCCCGCACACTTTCTCCCCGGCTTCCGCACACTCTGACCCCGACTCCCGCAAACTCTGACCCCGCCTCCCGCACAATCTGACCCCGACTCCCGCACACTCTGACCCCGACTCCCGCACACTCTGACCCCGACACCCGCACACTCTGACCCCGAATCCCGCACACTCTGACCCCGACTACCGCACACTCTGACCCCGACTCCCGCACACTCTGACCCCGACTCCCGCACACTCTGACAGCGGGTCCCGCACACTCTGACCCCGACTCCCACACACTCTGACCCCGACTGTCACACACACTGACCCCGACTCCCGCACACTCTGACCCCGACTCCCGCACACTCTGACCCCGACTCCCGCACACTCGGACCCTGACCCCCGCACACTCTGACCCCGACTCCCGCACACTCTGACCCCGACTCCCGCACACTCTGACCGCGACTCCCGTACACTCTGACCCCGACTCCCGCACAGTCTGAACCCGACTAACGCACACTCTGACCCCGACTCCCGCACACTTTCTCCCCGGCTTCCGCACACTCTGACCCCGACTCCCGCAAACTCTGACCCCGCCTCCCGCACAATCTGACCCCGACTCCCGCACACTCTGACCCCGACTCCCGCACACTCTGACCCCGACTCCCGCACACTCTGACCCCGAATCCCGCACACTCTGACCCCGACTACCGCACACTCTGACCCCGACTCCCGCACACTCTGACCCCGACTCCCGCACACTCTGACAGCGGGTCCCGCACACTCTGACCCCGACTCCCGCACACTCGGACCCCGACTCCCGCACACTCAGACCCTGACCCCCGCACACTCTGACCCCGACTCCCGCACACTCTGACCCCGACTCCCGCACACTCTGACCGCGACTCCCGTACACTCTGACCCCGACTCCCGCACAGTCTGAACCCGACTAACGCACACTCTGACCCCGACTCCCGCACACTTTCTCCCCGGCTTCCGCACACTCTGACCCCGACTCCCGCACACTCTGACCCCGACTCCCGCACACTCTGACCCCGAATCCCGCACACTCTGACCCCGACTACCGCACACTCTGACCCCGACTCCCGCACACTCTGACCCCGACTGCCGCACACTCTGACAGCGGGTCCCGCACACTCTGACCCCGACTCCCACACACTCTGACCCCGACTCCCGGACGCTCTGACCCCGACTCCCGCACGCTCTGACCCCGACTCCCGCACACTCTGACCCCGACTCCCGCACACTCTGACCCCGACTCCCGCACACTCTGACCCCGACTCCCGCACACTCTGACCCCGACTCCCGCACACTCTGACCCCGACTCCCGCACACTCTGACCCCGACTCCCGCACACTCTGACCCCGACTCCCGCACACTCTGACCCCGACTCCCGCACACTCTCACCCCGACTCCCGCACACTCTGACCCCGACTCCCGCAGACTCTGACCCCGACTCCCGCAACTCTGACTCCGACTCCCGCACACTCTGACCCCGACTCCCGCTCACTCTGACCCAGACTGTCGCACACTCTGACCCCGACTCCCGCACACTCTGACCCCGACTCCCGCACACTCTGACCCCGAATCCCGCACACTCTGACTCCGACTCCCGCACACTCTGACCCCGACTCCCGCTCACTCTGACCCAGACTGTCGCACACTCTGACCCCGACTCCCGCACACTGTGACAGCGACTCCCGCACAATCTGACCCCGACTCCTGCACACTCTGACCCCGACTCCCGCACACTCTGACCCCGACTCCCGCACACTCTGACCCCGACTCCCGCACACTCTGACCCCGACTCCCGCACACTCTGACCCCGACTCCCGCACACTCTGACCCCGACTCCCGCACACTCTGACCCCGACTCCCGCATACTCTGACCCCGACTCCCGCACACTCTGACCCCGACTCCCGCACACTCTCACCCCGACTCCCGCACACTCTGACCCCGACTCCCGCACACTCTGACCCCGACTCCCGCACACTCTGACTCCGACTCCCGCACACTCTGACCCCGACTCCCGCACACTCTGACCCCGACTCCCGCACACTCTGACCCCGAATCCCGCATACTCTGACTCCGACTCCCGCACACTCTGACCCCGACTCCCGCTCACTCTGACCCAGACTGTCGCACACTCTGACCCCGACTCCCGCACACTGTGACAGCGACTCCCGCACAATCTGACCCCGACTCCTGCACACTCTGACCCCGAGTCCCGCAAATTCTGACCCCGACTCCCGCACACACTGACCCCGAACCCCGCACTCTCTGACCCCGACTCCCGCACACTCTGACCCCGACTCCCGCACACTCTGACCCCGACACCCGCACACTCGGGCCCCGACTCCCGCACACTCTGACCCCGACTCCCGCACACTCTGACCCCGACTCCCGCACACTTTGACAGCGGCTCCCGCACACTCTGACCCCGACTCCCGCACACTCTGACCCCGACTCCCGCACACTCTCACCCCGGCTCCCGCACACTCTGACCCCGACTCCCGCACACTCTGACCCCGACTCCCGCACACTCTGACAGCGGCTCCCGCACACTCTGACCCCGACTCCCGGACACTCTGACCCCGACTCCCGCACGCTCTGACACCGACTCCCGCACACTCTGACCCCGACTCCCGCACACTCTGACCCCGACTCCCGCACACTCTGACCCCGACTCCCGCACACTCTGACCCCGACTCCCGCACACTCGGGCCCCGACTTCCGCACACTCTGACCCCGACTCCCGCACACTCTGACCCCGACTCCCGCACACTTTGACAGCGGCTCCCGCACACTCTGACCCCGACTCCCGCACACTCTGACCCCGACTCCCGCACACTCTCACCCCGGCTCCCGCACACTCTGACCCCGACTCCCGCACACTCTGACCCCGACTCCCGCACTCTCTGACAGCGGCTCCCGCACACTCTGACCCCGACTCCCGGACACTCTGACCCCGACTCCCGCACGCTCTGACCCCGACCCCCGCACTCTCTGACCCCGACTCCCGCACACTCTGACCCCGACTCCTGCACACTCTGACCCCGACTCCCGCACACTCTGACCCCGACTCCCGCACACTCTGACCCCGACTCCCGCACACTCTGACCCTGACTCCCGCACACTCTGACCCCGACTCCCGCACACTCTGACCCCGACTCCCGCACACTCTGACCCCGACTCCCGCACACTCTGACCCCGACTCCCGCACACTCTGACCCCGACTCCCGCACACTCTCACCCCGACTCCCGCACACTCTGACCCCGACTCCCGCACACTCTGACCCCGACTCCCGCACACTCTGACTCCGACTCCCGCACACTGTGACCCCGACTCCCGCTCACTCTGACCCAGACTGTCGCACACTCTGACCCCGACTCCCGCACACTCTGACCCCGACTCCCGCACACTCTGACCCCGAATCCCGCATACTCTGACTCCGACTCCCGCACACTCTGACCCCGACTCCCGCTCACTCTGACCCAGACTGTCGCACACTCTGACCCCGACTCCCGCACACTCTGACCCCGAATCCCGCATACTCTGACTCCGACTCTCGCACACTCTGACCCCGACTCCCGCTCACTCTGACCCAGACTGTCGCACACTCTGACCCCGACTCCCGCACACTGTGACAGCGACTCCCGCACAATCTGACCCCGACTCCTGCACACTCTGACCCCGAGTCCCGCAAATTCTGACCCCGACTCCCGCACACACTGACCCCGAACCCCGCACTCTCTGACCCCGACTCCCGCACACTCTGACCCCGACTCCCGCACACTCTGACCCCGACACCCGCACACTCGGGCCCCGACTCCCGCACACTCTGACCCCGACTCCCGCACACTCTGACCCCGACTCCCGCACACTCTGACCCCGACTCCCGCACACTCTCACCCCGGCTCCCGCACACTCTGACCCCGACTCCCGCACACTCTGACCCCGACTCCCGCACTCTCTGACAGCGGCTCCCGCACACTCTGACCCCGACTCCCGGACACTCTGACCCCGACTCCCGCACGCTCTGACACCGACTCCCGCACACTCTGACCCCGACCCCCGCACACTCTGACCCCGACTCCCGCACACTCTGACCCCGACTCCTGCACACTCTGACCCCGACTCCCGCACACTCTGACCCCGACTCCCGCACACTCTGACCCCGACTCCCGCACACTCTGACCCCGACTCCCGCACACTCTGACCCCGACTCCCGCACACCCTGACCCCGACTCCCGCACACTCGGGCCCCGACTTCCGCACACTCTGACCCCGACTCCCGCGCACTCTGACCCCGACTCCCGCACACTTTGACAGCGGCTCCCGCACACTCTGACCCCGACTCCCGCACACTCTGACCCCGACTCCCGCACACTCTCACCCCGGCTCCCGCACACTCTGACCCCGACTCCCGCACACTCTGACCCCGACTCCCGCACTCTCTGACAGCGGCTCCCGCACACTCTGACCCCGACTCCCGGACACTCTGACCCCGACTCCCGGACACTCTGACCCCGACTCCCGCACGCTCTGACACCGACTCCCGCACACTCTGACCCCGACCCCCGCACACTCTGACCCCGACTCCCGCACACTCTGACCCCGACTCCAGCACACTCTGACCCCGACTCCCGCACACTCTGACCCCGACTCCCACACACTCTGACCCCGACTCCCGCACGCTCTGACCCCGACTCCCGCACACTCTGACCCCGACTCCCGCACACTCTGACACCGACTCCCGCACACTCTGACCCCGACTCCCGCACACTCTGACCCCGACTCCCGCATACTCTGACCCCGACTCCCGCACACTCTGACCCCGACTCCCGCACACTCTCACCCCGACTCCCGCACACTCTCACCCCGACTCCCGCACACTCTGACCCCGACTCCCGCACACTCTGACTCCGACTCCCGCACACTCTGACCCCGACTCCCGCTCACTCTGACCCAGACTGTCGCACACTCTGACCCCGACTCCCGCACACTCTGACCCCGACTCCCGCACACTCTGACCCCGAATCCCGCATACTCTGACTCCGACTCCCGCACACTCTGACCCCGACTCCCGCTCACTCTGACCCAGGCTGTCGCACACTCTGACCCCGACTCCCGCACACTGTGACAGCGACTCCCGCACAATCTGACCCCGACTCCTGCACACTCTGACCCCGAGTCCCGCAAATTCTGACCCCGACTCCCGCACACACTGACCCCGAACCCCGCACTCTCTGACCCCGACTCCCGCACACTCTGACCCCGACTCCCGCACACTCTGACCCCGACACCCGCACACTCGGGCCCCGACTCCCGCACACTCTGACCCCGACTCCCGCACACTCTGACCCCGACTCCCGCACACTTTGACAGCGGCTCCCGCACACTCTGACCCCGACTCCCGCACACTCTGACCCCGACTCCCGCACACTCTCACCCCGGCTCCCGCACACTCTGACCCCGACTCCCGCACACTCTGACCCCGACTCCCGCACACTCTGACAGCGGCTCCCGCACACTCTGACCCCGACTCCCGGACACTCTGACCCCGACTCCCGCACGCTCTGACACCGACTCCCGCACACTCTGACCCCGACTCCCGCACACTCTGACCCCGACTCCCGCACACTTTCACCCCGGCTCCCGCACACTCTGACCCCGACTCCCGCACACTCTGACCCCGACTCCCGCACACTCTGACAGCGGCTCCCGCACACTCTGACCCCGACTCCCGCACACTCTGACCCCGACTCCCGCACACTCTGACCCCGACTCCCGCACACTCGGGCCCCGACTTCCGCACACTCTGACCCCGACTCCCGCACACTCTGACCCCGACTCCCGCACACTTTGACAGCGGCTCCCGCACACTCTGACCCCGACTCCCGCACACTCTGACCCCGACTCCCGCACACTCTCACCCCGGCTCCCGCACACTCTGACCCCGACTCCCGCACACTCTGACCCCGACTCCCGCACTCTCTGACAGCGGCTCCCGCACACTCTGACCCCGACTCCCGGACACTCTGACCCCGACTCCCGCACGCTCTGACACCGACTCCCGCACACTCTGACCCCGACCCCCGCACACTCTGACCCCGACTCCCGCACACTCTGACCCCGACTCCTGCACACTCTGACCCCGACTCCCGCACACTCTGACCCCGACTCCCGCACACTCTGACCCCGACTCCCGCACACTCTGACCCCGACTTCCGCACACTCTGACCCCGACTCCCGCACACTCTGACCCCGACTCCCGCATACTCTGACCCCGACTCCCGCACACTCTGACCCCGACTCCCGCACACTCTCACCCCGACTCCCGCACACTCTGACCCCGACTCCCGCACACTCTGACCCCGACTCCCGCACACTCTGACCCCGACTCCCGCACACTCTGACCCCGACTCCCGCTCACTCTGACCCAGACTGTCGCATACTCTGACCCCGACTCCCGCACACTCTGACCCCGACTCCCGCACACTCTGACCCCGAATCCCGCATACTCTGACTCCGACTCCCGCACACTCTGACCCCGACTCCCGCTCACTCTGACCCAGACTGTCGCACACTCTGACCCCGACTCCCGCACACTGTGACAGCGACTCCCGCACAATCTGACCCCGACTCCTGCACACTCTGACCCCGAGTCCCGCAAATTCTGACCCCGACTCCCGCACACACTGACCCCGACTCCCGCACACTCTGACCCCGACTCCCGCACACTCTGACCCCGACACCCGCACACTCGGGCCCCGACTCCCGCACACTCTGACCCCGACTCCCGCACACTCTGACCCCGACTCCCGCACACTCTGACCCCGACTCCCGCACACTCTCACCCCGGCTCCCGCACACTCTGACCCCGACTCCCGCACACTCTGACCCCGACTCCCGCACTCTCTGACAGCGGCTCCCGCACACTCTGACCCCGACTCCCGGACACTCTGACCCCGACTCCCGCACGCTCTGACACCGACTCCCGCACACTCTGACCCCGACCCCCGCACACTCTGACCCCGACTCCCGCACACTCTGACCCCGACTCCTGCACACTCTGACCCCGACTCCCGCACACTCTGACCCCGACTCCCGCACACTCTGACCCCGACTCCCGCACACTCTGACCCCGACTCCCGCACACTCTGACCCCGACTCCCGCACACTCTGACCCCGACTCCCGCACACTCTGATCCCGACTCCCGCACACTCTCACCCCGACTCCCGCACACTCTGACCCCGACTCCCGCACACTCTGACCCCGACTCCCGCACACTCTGACTCCGACTCCCGCACACTCTGACCCCGACTCCCGCTCACTCTGACCCAGACTGTCGCACACTCTGACCCCGACTCCCGCACACTCTGACCCCGACTCCCGCACACTCTGACCCCGAATCCCGCATACTCTGACTCCGACTCCCGCACACTCTGACCCCGACTCCCGCTCACTCTGACCCAGACTGTCGCACACTCTGACCCCGACTCCCGCACACTGTGACAGCGACTCCCGCACAATCTGACCCCGACTCCTGCACACTCTGACCCCGAGTCCCGCAAATTCTGACCCCGACTCCCGCACACACTGACCCCGAACCCCGCACTCTCTGACCCCGACTCCCGCACACTCTGACCCCGACTCCCGCACACTCTGACCCCGACACCCGCACACTCGGGCCCCGACTCCCGCACACTCTGACCCCGACTCCCGCACACTCTGACCCCGACTCCCGCACACTTTGACAGCGGCTCCCGCACACTCTGACCCCGACTCCCGCACACTCTGACCCCGACTCCCGCACACTCTGACCCCGGCTCCCGCACACTCTGACCCCGACTCCCGCACACTCTGACCCCGACTCCCGCACACTCTGACAGCGGCTCCCGCACACTCTGACCCCGACTCCCGGACACTCTGACCCCGACTCCCGCACGCTCTGACACCGACTCCCGCACACTCTGACCCCGACTCCCGCACACTCTGACCCCGACTCCCGCACACTCTGACCCCGACTCCCGCACTCTGACCCCGACTCCCGCACACTCTGACCCCGACTCCCGCACACTCTGACCCCGACTCCCGCACACTCTGACCCCGACTCCCGCACACTCTGACCCCGACTCCCGCACACTCTGACCCCGACTCCCGCACACTCTGACTCCGACTCCCGCACACTCTGACCCCGACTCCCGCTCACTCTGACCCAGACTGTCGCACACTCTGACCCCGACTCCCGCACACTCTGACCCCGACTCCCGCACACTCTGACCCCGAATCCCGCACACTCTGACTCCGACTCCCGCACACTCTGACCCCGACTCCCGCTCACTCTGACCCAGACTGTCGCACACTCTTACCCCGACTCCCGCACACTGTGACAGCGACTCCCGCACAATCTGACCCCGACTCCTGCACACTCTGACCCCGAGTCCCGCAAATTCTGACCCCGACTCCCGCACACACTGACCCCGAACCCCGCACTCCCTGACCCCGACTCCCGCACACTCTGACCACGACTCCCGCACACTCTGACCCCGACACCCGCACACTCGGGCCCCGACTCCCGCACACTCTGACCCCGACTCCCGCACACTCTGACCCCGACTCCCGCACACTTTGACAGCGGCTCCCGCACACTCTGACCCCGACTCCCGCACACTCTGACCCCGACTCCCGCACACTCTCACCCCGGCTCCCGCACACTCTGACCCCGACTCCCGCACACTCTGACCCCGACTCCCGCACTCTCTGACAGCGGCTCCCGCACACTCTGACCCCGACTCCCGGACACTCTGACCCCGACTCCCGCACGCTCTGACACCGACTCCCGCACACTCTGACCCCGACCCCCGCACACTCTGACCCCGACTCCCGCACACTCTGACCCCGACTCCCGCACACTCTGACCCCGACTCCCGCACACTCTGACCCCGACTCCCGCACACTCTGACCCCGACTCCCGCACACTCTGACCCCGACTCCCGCCCACTCTGACCCCGACTCCCGCACACTCTGACCCCGACTCCCGCACACTCTGACCCCGACTCCCGCACACTCTGACCCCGACTCCCGCACACTCTGACCCCGACACCCGCACACTCTCACCCCGACTCCCGCACACTCTGACCCCGACTCCCGCACACTCTGACCCCGACTCCCGCACACTCTGACTCCGACTCCCGCACACTCTGACCCCGATTCCCGCTCACTCTGACCCAGACTGTCGCACACTCTGACCCCGACTCCCGCACACTCTGACCCCGACTCCCGCACACTCTGACCCCGAATCCCGCACACTCTGACTCCGACTCCCGCACACTCTGACCCCGACTCCCGCTCACTCTGACCAAGACTGTCGCACACTCTGACCCCGACTCTCGCACACTGTGACAGCGACTCCCGCACAATCTGACCCCGACTCCTGCACACTCTGACCCCGAGTCCCGCAAATTCTGACCCCGACTCCCGCACACACTGACCCCGAACCCCGCACTCTCTGACCCCGACTCCCGCACACTCTGACCCCGACTCCCGCACACTCTGACCCCGACACCCGCACACTCGGACCCCGACTCCCGCACACTCTGACCCTGACTCCCGCACACTCTGACCCCGACTCCCTCACACTTTGACAGCGGCTCCCGCACACTCTGACCCCGACTCCCGCACACTCTGACCCCGACTCCCGCACACTCTCACCCCGGCTCCCGCACACTCTGACCCCGACTCCCGCACACTCTGACCCCGACTCCCGCACTCTCTGACAGCGGCTCCCGCACACTCTGACCCCGACTCCCGGACACTCTGACCCCGACTCCCGCACGCTCTGACACCGACTCCCGCACACTCTGACCCCGACCCCCGCACACTCTGACCCCGACTCCCGCACACTCTGACCCCGACTCCCGCACACTCTGACCCCGACTCCCGCACACTCTGACTCCGACTCCCGCACACTCTGACCCCGACTCCCGCACACTTTGACAGCGGCTCCCGCACACTCTGACCCCGACTCCCGCACACTCTGACCCCGACTCCCGCACACTCTCACCCCGGCTCCCGCACACTCTGACCCCGACTCCCGCACACTCTGACCCCGACTCCCGCACACTCTGACCCCGACTCCCGCACACTCTGACCCCGACTCCCGCACACTCGGGCCCCGACTTCCGCACACTCTGACCCCGACTCCCGCACACTCTGACCCCGACTCCCGCACACTTTGACAGCGGCTCCCGCACACTC
Source organism: Scyliorhinus torazame (assembly GCF_047496885.1). Classification (NCBI taxonomy): domain Eukaryota; kingdom Metazoa; phylum Chordata; class Chondrichthyes; order Carcharhiniformes; family Scyliorhinidae; genus Scyliorhinus; species Scyliorhinus torazame. The sequence continues at coordinate 27,260,862 of NC_092722.1, forward strand.
TGACCCCGACTCCCGCACACTCTGACCCCGACTCCCGCACACTCTCACCCCGGCTCCCGCACACTCTGACCCCGACTCCCGCGCACTCTGACCCCGACTCCCGCACTCTCTGACAGCGGCTCCCGCACACTCTGACCCCGACTCCCGGACACTCTGACCCCGACTCCCGCACGCTCTGACACCGACTCCCGCACACTCTGACCCCGACCCCCGCACACTCTGACCCCGACTCCCGCACACTCTGACCCCGACTCCTGCACACTCTGACCCCAACTCCCGCACACTCTGACCCCGACTCCCGCACACTCTGACCCCGACTCCCGCACACTCTGACCCCGACTCCCGCACACTCTGACCCCGACTCCCGCACACTCTGACCCCGACTTCCGCACACTCTGACCCCGACTCCCGCACACTCTGACCCCGACTCCCGCACACTCTGACCCCGACTCCCGCACACTCTGACCCCGACTCCCGCACACTCTCACCCCGACTCCCGCACACTCTGACCCCGACTCCCGCACACTCTGACCCCGACTCCCGCACACTCTGACTCCGACTCCCGCACACTCTGACCCCGACTCCCGCTCACTCTGACCCAGACTGTCGCACACTCTGACCCCGACTCCCGCACACTCTGACCCCGACTCCCGCACACTCTGACCCCGAATCCCGCATACTCTGACTCCGACTCCCGCACACTCTGACCCCGACTCCCGCTCACTCTGACCCAGACTGTCGCACACTCTGACCCCGACTCCCGCACACTGTGACAGCGACTCCCGCACAATCTGACCCCGACTCCTGCACACTCTGACCCCGAGTCCCGCAAATTCTGACCCCGACTCCCGCACACACTGACCCCGACTCCCGCACACTCTGACCCCGACTCCCGCACACTCTGACCCCGACACCCGCACACTCGGGCCCCGACTCCCGCACACTCTGACCCCGACTCCCGCACACTCTGACCCCGACTCCCGCACACTCTGACCCCGACTCCCGCACACTCTCACCCCGGCTCCCGCACACTCTGACCCCGACTCCCGCACACTCTGACCCCGACTCCCGCACTCTCTGACAGCGGCTCCCGCACACTCTGACCCCGACTCCCGGACACTCTGACCCCGACTCCCGCACGCTCTGACACCGACTCCCGCACTCTCTGACCCCGACCCCCGCACACTCTGACCCCGACTCCCGCACACTCTGACCCCGACTCCTGCACACTCTGACCCCGACTCCCGCACACTCTGACCCCGACTCCCGCACACTCTGACCCCGACTCCCGCACACTCTGACCCCGACTCCCGCACACTCTGACCCCGACTCCCGCACACTCTGACCCCGACTCCCGCACACTCTGATCCCGACTCCCGCACACTCTCACCCCGACTCCCGCACACTCTGACCCCGACTCCCGCACACTCTGACCCCGACTCCCGCACACTCTGACTCCGACTCCCGCACACTCTGACCCCGACTCCCGCTCACTCTGACCCAGACTGTCGCACACTCTGACCCCGACTCCCGCACACTCTGACCCCGACTCCCGCACACTCTGACCCCGAATCCCGCATACTCTGACTCCGACTCCCGCACACTCTGACCCCGACTCCCGCTCACTCTGACCCAGACTGTCGCACACTCTGACCCCGACTCCCGCACACTGTGACAGCGACTCCCGCACAATCTGACCCCGACTCCTGCACACTCTGACCCCGAGTCCCGCAAATTCTGACCCCGACTCCCGCACACACTGACCCCGAACCCCGCACTCTCTGACCCCGACTCCCGCACACTCTGACCCCGACTCCCGCACACTCTGACCCCGACACCCGCACACTCGGGCCCCGACTCCCGCACACTCTGACCCCGACTCCCGCACACTCTGACCCCGACTCCCGCACACTTTGACAGCGGCTCCCGCACACTCTGACCCCGACTCCCGCACACTCTGACCCCGACTCCCGCACACTCTCACCCCGGCTCCCGCACACTCTGACCCCGACTCCCGCACACTCTGACAGCGGCTCCCGCACACTCTGACCCCGACTCCCGGACACTCTGACCCCGACTCCCGCACGCTCTGACACCGACTCCCGCACACTCTGACCCCGACTCCCGCACACTCTGACCCCGACTCCCGCACACTCTGACCCCGACTCCCGCACACTCTGACCCCGACTCCCGCACACTCTGACCCCGACTCCCGCACACTCTGACCCCGACTCCCGCACACTCTCACCCCGACTCACGCACACTCTGACCCCGACTCCCGCACACTCTGACCCCGACTCCCGCACACTCTGACTCCGACTCCCGCACACTCTGACCCCGACTCCCGCTCACTCTGACCCAGACTGTCGCACACTCTGACCCCGACTCCCGCACACTCTGACCCCGACTCCCGCACACTCTGACCCCGAATCCCGCACACTCTGACTCCGACTCCCGCACACTCTGACCCCGACTCCCGTTCACTCTGACCCAGACTGTCGCACACTCTTACCCCGACTCCCGCACACTGTGACAGCGACTCCCGCACAATCTGACCCCGACTCCTGCACACTCTGACCCCGAGTCCCGCAAATTCTGACCCCGACTCCCGCACACACTGACCCCGAACCCCGCACTCCCTGACCCCGACTCCCGCACATTCTGACCACGACTCCCGCACACTCTGACCCCGACACCCGCACACTCGGGCCCCGACTCCCGCACACTCTGACCCCGACTCCCGCACACTCTGACCCCGACTCCCGCACACTTTGACAGCGGCTCCCGCACACTCTGACCCCGACTCCCGCACACTCTGACCCCGACTCCCGCACACTCTGACCCCGGCTCCCGCACACTCTGACCCCGACTCCCGCACACTCTGACCCCGACTCCCGCACTCTCTGACAGCGGCTCCCGCACACTCTGACCCCGACTCCCGGACACTCTGACCCCGACTCCCGCACGCTCTGACACCGACTCCCGCACACTCTGACCCCGACCCCCGCACACTCTGACCCCGACTCCCGCACACTCTGACCCCGACTCCCGCACACTCTGACCCCGACTCCCGCACACTCTGACCCCGACTCCCGCACACTCTGACCCCGACTCCCGCCCACTCTGACCCCGACTCCCGCCCACTCTGACCCCGACTCCCGCACACTCTGACCCCGACTCCCGCACACTCTGACCCCGACTCCCGCACACTCTGACCCCGACTCCCGCACACTCTGACCCCGACTCCCGCACACTCTGACCCCGACTCCCGCACACTCTCACCCCGACTCCCGCACACTCTGACCCCGACTCCCGCACACTCTGACCCCGACTCCCGCACACTCTGACTCCGACTCCCGCACACTCTGACCCCGACTCCCGCTCACTCTGACCCAGACTGTCGCACACTCTGACCCCGACTCCCGCACACTCTGACCCCGACTCCCGCACACTCTGACCCCGAATCCCGCACACTCTGACTCCGACTCCCGCACACTCTGACCCCGACTCCCGCTCACTCTGACCCAGACTGTCGCACACTCTGACCCCGACTCTCGCACACTGTGACAGCGACTCCCGCACAATCTGACCCCGACTCCTGCACACTCTGACCCCGAGTCCCGCAAATTCTGACCCCGACTCCCGCACACACTGACCCCGAACCCCGCACTCTCTGACCCCGACTCCCGCACACTCTGACCCCGACTCCCGCACACTCTGACCCCGACACCCGCACACTCGGGCCCCGACTCCCGCACACTCTGACCCCGACTCCCGCACACTCTGACCCCGACTCCCTCACACTTTGACAGCGGCTCCCGCACACTCTGACCCCGACTCCCGCAGACTCTGACCCCGACTCCCGCACACTCTCACCCCCACTGTCGTACACTCTGACCCCGACTCCCGCACACTCTGACCCCGACTCCAGCACAGTCTGACCCCGACTCCCGCACTCTCTGACAGCGGCTCCCGCACACTCTGACCCCGACTCCAGCACACACTGACCCCGAGTCCGGCACACTCTGACAGCGGCTCCCGCACACTCTGACCCCGACTCCCGCACACTCTGACCCCGACTCCCGCACACTCTGACCCCGACTCCCGCACACTCTGAACCCGACTCCAGCACACTCTGACCCCGACTATCGCACACTCTGACCCCGACTCCCGCACACTCTGATCCCGACTCCCGCACACTCTGAACCCGACTCCAGCACACTCTGACCCCGACTCCCGCTCACTCTGACCCAGACTGTTGCACACTCTGACACCGACTCCCGCACACTCTGACCCCTACTCCCGCACACTCTGACCCCGACTCCCGCACACTCTGACTCCGACTCCCGCACACTCTGACCCCGACTCCCGCTCACTCTCACCCAGACTGTCGCACACTCTGACCCCGACTCCCGCACACTGTGACAGCGACTCCCGCACAATCTGACCCCGACTCCTGCACACTCTGACCCCGAGTCCCGCAAATTCTGACCCCGACTCCCGCACACACTGACCCCGAACCCCGCACTCTCTGACCCCGACTCCCGCACACTCTGACCCCGACTCCCGCACACTCTGACCCCGACTCCCGCACACTCGGGCCCCGACTCCCGCACACTCTGACCCCGACACCCGCACACTCTGACCCCGACTCCCGCACACTTTGACAGCGGCTACCGCACACTCTGACCCCGACTCCCGCACACTCTGACCCCGACTCCCGCACACTCTCACCCCGGCTCCCGCACACTCTGACCCTGACTCCCGCACACTCTGACCCCGACTCCCGCACTCTCTGACAGCGGCTCCCGCTCACTCTGACCCCGATTCCCGGACACTCTGACCCCGACTCCCGCACGCTCTGACCCCGACCCCCGCACACTCTGACCCCGACTCCCGCACACTCTGACCCCGACTCCCGCACACTCTGACCCCGACTCCCGCACACTCTGACCCCGACTCCCGCACACTCTGACCCCGACTCCCGCACACTCTGACCCCGACTCCCGCACACTCTGACCCCGACTCCCGCACACTCTGACCCCGACTCCCGCACACTCTGACCCCGACTCCCGCACACTCTGACCCCGACTCCGCACACTCTGACCCCGACTCCCGCACACTCTGACCCCGACTCCCGCACACTCTGACCCCGACTCCCGCACACTCTGACCCCGACTCCAGCACAGTCTGACCCCGACTCCCGCACTCTCTGACAGCGGCTCCCGCACACTCTGACCCCGACTCCCGCACACACTGACCCCGACTCCCGCACACTCTGACAGCGGCTCCCGCACACTCTGACCCCGACTCCCGCACACTCTGACCCCGACTCCCGCACACTCTGACCCCGACTCCCGCACACTCTGAACCCGACTCCAGCACACTCTGACCCCGACTGTCGCACACTCTGACCCCGACTCCCGCACACTCTGATCCCGACTCCCGCACACTCTGAACCCGACTCCAGCACACTCTGACCCCGACTCCCGCAAGCACTGACCCTGACCCCCGCACACTTTGACTCCGACTCCCGCACACACTGACCCCGAGTCTCGCACACTCTGACCCCGACTCCCGCACACTCTGACCTCGACTCCCGCACACTGTGACACCGACTCCCGCACACTCTGACCCCGACTGCCGCACACTCTGACCCCGACTCCCGCACACTCTGACCCCGACTGACGCACACTCTGACACCGACTCCCGCACACTCTGACCCCGACTCCCACACACTCTGACCCCGAATCCCGCACACTCTGACCCCGAATCCCGCACACTTGACTCCGAATCCCGCACACTCTGACCCCGACTCCCGCACACTCTGACCCCGACTCCCGCACACTCTGACCCCGACTCCGCACACTCTGACCCCGACTCCCGCACACTCTGACCCCGACTCCAGCACACTGTGACTCCGACTCCCGTACACGCTGACCCCGACTCCCGCACACTCTGACCCAGACTCCCGCACACTCTGACCCCGAATCACGCACACTCTGACCCCGAATCCCGCACACTCTGGCCCCGAATCCCGCACATACTGACCCCCACTCCCGCACACTCTGACCCCGACTGCTGCACACTCTGACCCCGACTCCAGCACACTCTGACCCCGACTCCCGCACACTCTGACCCCGACTCCCGCACACTCTGACCCCAACACCCGCACACTCTGACCCAGACACCCGCACACTCTGACCCCGACTCCAGCACACTCTGACCTCGACACCCGCACACTCTGACCCCGACTCCCGCACACTCTGACCCCGACTCCAGCACACTCTCACCCCGACTCCCGCACTCTCTGACCCCGACTCGCGCACACTCTGACCCCGGCTCCCGCACAGACTGACCCCGATTCCCGCACACTCTGACCACGACTCCCGCACACTCTGACCCCGACTCCCGCACACTCTGACCCCGACTCCCGCACACTCTGACCCCGACTGCCGCACACTCTGACCCTGTCTCCCGCACACTGTGACCCCGACTCCCGCACACTCTGACCCCGACTCCCGCACACTCTGACCCCGACTCCCGCACACTCTCACCCCGACTCCAGCACACTCTGACCCCGACTCCCGCACACTCTCACCCCGACTCCCGCACACTCTGACCCCGAACCCCGCACTCTATGACAGCGACTCCCGAACACTTTGACCCCGAACCCAGCACACTCTGACCCCGACTCCCGCACTCTCACACCCCGACTCCCGCACCCTATGACCCGGACTCCTGCACACTCTGACCCCGACTCCCGCACACTCTGACCCGGACTCCCGCACACACTCACCCAGACTCCCGCACACTCTGACCCCGACTCCCACACACTCTGACCCGGACTCCCGCACTCTATGACCGTGACTGACGCACACTATGACTCCGACTGCCGCACTCTCTGACCCCGACTCCCGCACACTCTGACCCCGACTCCCGCACACTCTGACCCCGACTCCCGTACACTCTGACCCCGACTCCCGCACACTCTGACCCCGTCTCCCGCACAATCTGACCCCGACTCCCGCACACTGTGACACCGACTCCCGCACAATCTGACCCCGACTCACGCACTGTCTGACAGCAACTCCCGCACACTCTGACCCCGACTCCCGCACACTGTGACACCGAATCCCACACAATCTGACCCCGACTCCCGCTCAATCTGACCCCGACTCCCGCACACTCTGACCCCGACTCCCGCACACTGTGACACCGACTCCCGCACACTCTGACCCCGACTCCCGCACACTCTGACCCCGAATCCCGCACACTCTGACCCCGACTCCCGCACACTCTGACCCCGACTCCCGCACACTGACCCCGACTCCCGCACACTCTGACCCCGACTCCCGCACACTCTCACCCCGACTCCCGCACACTCTGACCCCGACTCCCGCACACTCTGACCCCGAATCCCGAACACTCTGACCCCGACTCCCGCACACTCTGACCCCGACTCCCGCACACTGACCCCGACTCCCGCACACTCTGACCCCGACTCCCGCACACTCTCACCCCGACTCCCGCACACTCTCACCCCGACTCCCGCACACTCTGACCCCGACTCCCGCACACTCTCACCCCGACTCCTGCACACTCTGACCCGGACTCCCGCACACTCTCACCCCGACTCCCGCACACTCTGACCCCGACTCGCGCACACTGATCCCGGCTCCCACACACTCTGACCCCGACTCTCGCACACTCTGACCCTGGCTCCCGCACACTGACCCCGACTCCCGCACACTCTGACCCCGACTCCCGCACACTCTGACCCCGACTCCCGCACACTCTCACCCTGACTCCCGCACACTGACCCCGACTCCCGCACACTCTGACCCCGACTCCCGCACACTCTGACCCCGACTCCCGCACACACTAACCCCGAGTCCCGCACACTCTGACCCAGACTCCCGCACACTCTGACCCCGACTCCCGCACACTCTGACCCCGACTCACACACACTCTGACCCCGACTCCCGCACACTGACCCCGACTCCCGCACACTCTCACCCCGACTCCCGCACACTCTGACCCCGACTACCGCACACTCTGACAGCAACTCCCGCACACTCTCACCCCGACTCCCACTCACTCTGACCCCGACTCCCGCACACTCTGACCCCGACTCCCGCACACACTGACCCCGACTCCCGCACACTCTGACCCCGAGTCCCGCACACTCTGACCCCGACTCCCGCACACTCTGACCCCGACTCCCGCACACTCTGACCCCGACTCACGCACACTCTGACCCCGACTCCCGCACACACTGACCCCGACTCCCGCACACTCTGACCCCGAGTCCCGCGCACTCTGACCCCGACTCCCGCACACTTTGACCCCGACTCCCGCACACTGACCCCGACTCCCGCACACTCTCACCCCGACTACCGCACACTCTGACCCCGACTCCCGCACACTCTGACCCCGACTCCCGCACACTCTGACCCCGACTCCCGCACACTCTCACCCCGGCTCCCGCATTCTCACCCCGACTCCCGCACACTCTGACCCCGACTCCCGCACACTCTGACCCCGACTCCCGCACACTCTGACCCCGACCGTCGCACACTCAGACCCCGACTCCCACACACTCTGACCCCGACTCCCGCACACTCTGACCCCGACTCCTGCACACTCTCCCCCGACTCCCGCACTCTCACACCCTGACTCCCGCACTCTCACACCCCGACTCCCGCACACTATGACCCTGACTGCCGCACACTCTGACCCCGACTCCCGCACACTATGACACTGACTGCCGCACACTATGACTCCAACTCCCGCACACTCTGACCCCGTCACCCGCACACTCTGACAGCGTCTCCCGCACAATCTGACCCCGACTCCCGCACACTCTGACCCCGACTCCCGCACAATCTGACCCCGACTCCCGCACACTCTGACCCCGACTCCCGCACACTCTGACCCCGACTCCCGCACACTCTGACAGCGACTCCCGCACACTGTGACCCCGACTGCCGCACACTGTGACACCGACTCCCACACAATCTGACCCCGACTCCCACACAATCTGACCCCGACTCCCGCACACTCTGACACCGACTCCCGCACTCTCTGACCCCGACTCGCGCACACTCTGCCCCTGGCTCCCGCACAGACTGACCCCGATTCCCGCACACTCTGACCCCGACTCCCGCACACTCTGACCCCGACTCCCGCACACTCTGACCCCGACTGCCGCACACTCTGACCCTGTCTCCCGCACACTGTGACCCCGACTCCCGCACACTCTGACCCCGACTCCCGCACACTCTGACCCCGACTCCCGCACACTCTCACCCCGACTCCAGCACACTCTGACCCCGACTCCCGCACACTCTCACCCCGACTCCCGCACACTCTGACCCCGAACCCCGCACTCTATGACAGCGACTCCCGAACACTTTGACCCCGAACCCAGCACACTCTGACCCCGACTCCCACACACTCTCACCCCGACTCCTGCACACTCTGACCCCGACTCCCGCACACTCTGACCCCGTCTCCCGAACACTCTCACCCCGACTCCCGCACCCTATGACCCGGACTCCCGCACACACTCACCCAGACTCCCGCACACTCTGACCCCGACTCCCACACACTCTGACCCGGACTCCCGCACTCTATGACCGTGACTGACGCACACTATGACTCCGACTCCCGCACACTCTGACCCCGACTCCTGCACACTCTGACCCCGACTCCCGCACACTCTGACCCCGACTCCCGTACACTCTGACCCCGACTCCCGCACACTCTGACCCCGTCTCCCGCACAATCTGACCCCGACTCCCGCACACTGTGACACCGACTCCCGCACAATCTGACCCCGACTCACGCACTGTCTGACAGCAACTCCCGCACACTCTGACCCCGACTCCCGCACACTGTGACACCGAATCCCACACAATCTGACCCCGACTCCCGCTCAATCTGACCCCGACTCCCGCACACTCTGACCCCGACTCCCGCACACTGTGACACCGACTCCCGCACACTCTGACCCCGACTCCCGCACACTCTGACCCCGAATCCCGCACACTCTGACCCCGACTCCCGCACACTCTGACCCCGACTCCCGCACACTGACCCCGACTCCCGCACACTCTCACCCCGACTCCCGCACACTCTCACCCCGACTCTCGCACACTCTCACCCCGACTCCTGCACTCTCTCACCCCGACTCCCGCACACTCTGACCCCGACTCCCGCACACTCTCACCCCGACTCCTGCACACTCTGACCCGGACTCCCGCACACTCTCACCCCGACTCCCGCACACTCTGACCCCGACTCGCGCACACTGATCCCGGCTCCCACACACTCTGACCCCGACTCTCGCACACTCTGACCCCGGCTCCCGCACACTGACCCCGACTCCCGCACACTCTGACCCCGACTCCCGCACACTCTGACCCCGACTCCCGCACACTCTCACCCTGACTCCCGCACACTGACCCCGACTCCCGCACACTCTAACCCCGACTCCCGCACACTCTGACCCCGACTCCCGCACACACTAACCCCGAGTCCCGCACACTCTGACCCAGACTCCCGCACACTCTGACCCCGACTCCCGCACACTCTGACCCCGACTCACACACACTCTGACCCCGACTCCCGCACACTGACCCCGACTCCCGCACACTCTCACCCCGACTCCCGCACACTCTGACCCCGACTACCGCACACTCTGACAGCAACTCCCGCACACTCTCACCCCGACTCCCACTCACTCTGACCCCGACTCCCGCACACTCTGACCCCGACTCCCGCACACACTGACCCCGACTCCCGCACACTCTGACCCCGAGTCCCGCACACTCTGACCCCGACTCCCGCACACTCTGACCCCGACTCCCGCACACTCTGACCCCGACTCACGCACACTCTGACCCCGACTCCCGCACACACTGACCCCGACTCCCGCACACTCTGACCCCGAGTCCCGCGCACTCTGACCCCGACTCCCGCACACTTTGACCCCGACTCCCGCACACTGACCCCGACTCCCGCACACTCTCACCCCGACTACCGCACACTCTGACCCCGACTCCCGCACACTCTGACCCCGACTCCCGCACACTCTGACCCCGACTCCCGCACACTCTCACCCCGGCTCCCGCATTCTCACCCCGACTCCCGCACACTCTGACCCCGACTCCCGCACACTCTGACCCCGACTCCCGCACACTCTGACCCCGACCGTCGCACACTCAGACCCCGACTCCCACACACTCTGACCCCGACTCCCGCACACTCTGACCCCGACTCCTGCACACTCTCCCCCGACTCCCGCACTCTCACACCCTGACTCCCGCACTCTCACACCCCGACTCCCGCACACTATGACCCCGAATCCCGCACACTATGACCCTGACTGCCGCACACTCTGACCCCGACTCCCGCACACTATGACCCTGACTGCCGCACACTATGACTCCAACTCCCGCACACTCTGACCCCGTCACCCGCACACTCTGACAGCGTCTCCCGCACACTCTGACCCCGACTCCCGCACACTCTGACCCCGACTCCCGCACAATCTGACCCCGACTCCCGCACACTCTGACCCCGACTCCCGCACACTCTGACCCCGACTCCCGCACACTCTGACAGCGACTCCCGCACACTGTGACCCCGACTGCCGCACACTGTGACACCGACTCCCACACAATCTGACCCCGACTCCCACACAATCTGACCCCGACTCCCGCACACTCTGACACCGACTCCCGCACTCTCTGACCCCGACTCGCGCACACTCTGCCCCTGGCTCCCGCACAGACTGACCCCGATTCCCGCACACTCTGACCCCGACTCCCGCACACTCTGACCCCGACTCCCGCACACTCTGACCCCGACTGCTGCACACTCTGACCCTGTCTCCCGCACACTGTGACCCCGACTCCCGCACACTCTGACCCCGACTCCCGCACACTCTGACCCCGACTCCCGCACACTCTCACCCCGACTCCAGCACACTCTGACCCCGACTCCCGCACACTCTCACCCCGACTCCCGCACACTCTGACCCCGAACCCCGCACTCTATGACAGCGACTCCCGAACACTTTGACCCCGAACCCAGCACACTCTGACCCCGACTCCCACACACTCTCACCCCGACTCCTGCACACTCTGACCCCGACTCCCGCACACTCTGACCCCGTCTCCCGAACACTCTCACCCCGACTCCTGCACTCTCACACCCCGACTCCCGCACCCTATGACCCGGACTCCCGCACACTCTGACCCCGACTCCCGCACACTCTGACCCGGACTCCCGCACACACTCACCCAGACTCCCGCACACTCTGACCCCGACTCCCACACACTCTGACCCGGACTCCCGCACTCTATGACCGTGACTGACGCACACTATGACTCCGACTCCCGCACACTCTGACCCCGACTCCCGCACACTCTGACCCCGACTCCCGCACACTCTGACCCCGACTCCCGTACACTCTGACCCCGACTCCCGCACACTCTGACCCCGTCTCCCGCACAATCTGACCCCGACTCCCGCACACTGTGACACCGACTCCCGCACAATCTGACCCCGACTCACGCACTGTCTGACAGCAACTCCCGCACACTCTGACCCCGACTCCCGCACACTGTGACACCGAATCCCACACAATCTGACCCAGACTCCCGCTCAATCTGACCCCGACTCCCGCACACTCTGACCCCGACTCCCGCACACTGTGACACCGACTCCCGCACACTCTGACCCCGACTCCCGCACACTCTGACCCCGAATCCCGCACACTCTGACCCCGACTCCCGCACACTCTGACCCCGACTCCCGCACACTGACCCCGACTCCCGCACACTCTCACCCCGACTCCCGCACACTCTCACCCCGACTCCCGCACACTCTCACCCCGACTCCTGCACTCTCTCACCCCGAATCCCGCACACTCTGACCCCGACTCCCGCACACTCTCACCCCGACTCCTGCACACTCTGACCCGGACTCCCGCACACTCTCACCCCGACTCGCGCACACTGATCCCGGCTCCCACACACTCTGACCCCGACTCTCGCACACTCTGACCCCGACTCCCGCACACTCTCACCCTGACTCCCGCACACTCTCACCCTGACTCCCGCACACTGACCCCGACTCCCGCACACTCTGACCCCGACTCCCGCACACTCTCACCCCGACTCCCGCACACTCTCACCCTGACTCCCGCACACTGACCCCGACTCCCGCACACTCTGACCCCGACTCCCGCACACACTAACCCCGAGTCCCGCACACTCTGACCCCGACTCCCGCACACTCTGACCCCGACTCCCGCACACTCTGACCCCGACTCCCGCACACTCTGACCCCGACTCACACACACTCTGACCCCGACTCCCGCACACTGACCCCGACTCCCGCACACTCTCACCCCGACTCCCGCACACTCTGACCCTGACTACCGCACACTCTGACAGCAACTCCCGCACACTCTCACCCCGACTCCCACACACTCTGACCCCGACTCCTGCACTCTCTCACCCCGAATCCCGCACACTCTCACCCTGACTCCCACACACTGACCCCGACTCCCGCACACTCTGACCCCGACTCCCGCACACACTGACCCCGACTCCCGCACACTCTCACCCCGACTCCTGCACACTCTGACCCGGACTCCCGCACACTCTCACCCCGACTCCCGCACACTCTGACCCCGACTCGCGCACACTCTGACCCCGACTCTCGCACACTCTGACCCCAGCTCCCGCACACTGACCCCGACTCCCGCACACTCTGACCCCGAGTCCCGCACACTCTGACCCCGACTCCCGCACACTCTGACCCCGACTCCCGCACACTCTGACCCCGACTCACGCACACTCTGACCCCGACTCCCGCACACACTGACCCCGACTCCCGCACACTCTGACCCCGAGTCCCGCGCACTCTGACCCCGACTCCCGCACACTTTGACCCCGACTCCCGCACACTCTGACCCCGACTCACACACACTCTGACCCCGACTCCCGCACACTGACCCCGACTCCCGCACACTCTCACCCCGACTCCCGCACACTCTGACCCCGACTACCGCACACTCTGACAGCAACTCCCGCACACTCTCACCCCGACTCCCACTCACTCTGACCCCGAATCCCGCACACTCTGACCCCGACTCCCGCACACTCTGACCCCGACCGTCGCACACTCAGACCCCGAGTCCCGCACACTCTGACCCCGACTCCCGCACACTCTGACCCCGACTCCTGCACACTCTCCCCCGACTCCCGCACTCTCACACCCTGACTCCCGCACTCTCACACCCCGACTCCCGCACACTATGACCCCGAATCCCGCACACTATGACCCTGACTGCCGCACACTATGACTCCAACTCCCGCACACTCTGACCCCGTCACCCGCACACTCTGACAGCGTCACCCGCACAATCTGACCCAGACTCCCGCACACTCTGACCCCGACTCCCGCACAATCTGACCCCGACTCCCGCACACTCTGACCCCGACTCCCGCACACTCTGACCCCGACTCCCGCACACTCTGACAGCGACTCCCGCACACTGTGACCCCGACTGCCGCACACTGTGACACCGACTCCCACACAATCTGACCCCGACTCCCACACAATCTGACCCCGACTCCCGCACACTCTGACACCGACTCCCGCACACTGTGACAGCGACTCCCGCATAATCTGACCCCGACTCCCGCACACTCTGATCCCGACCGTCGCACACTCTGACCCCGACTCCCGCTCACTCTGACCCCGACTCCCGCACACTCTGACCCCGACTCCCGCACACTCTGACCTCGACTCCCGCACTCTCTGACCCCGACTCCCGCACACTCTAACCCCGACTCCCGCACACTCTCACCCCGACTCCTGCACTCTCACACCCCGACTCCCGCACAGTCTGACCCCGAATCCCGCAAAACTTGACCCCGAGTCCCGCACTATCTGACCCGGACTCCCGCACACTCTGACCCCGACTCCCGCACACTCTGACCCGGACTCCCGCACACACTCACCCAGACTCCCGCACACTCTGACCCCGACTCCCACACACTCTGACCCGGACTCCCGCACACTCTGACCCCGTCTCCCGCACAATCTGACCCCGACTCCCGCACACTGTGACACCGACTCCCGCACTCTATGACCGTGACTGACGCACACTATGACTCCGACTCCCGCACACTCTGACCCCGACTCCCGCACACTCTGACCCCGACTCCCGCACACTCTGACCCCGACTCCCGTACACTCTGACCCCGACTCCCGCACACTCTGACCCCGTCTCCCGCACAATCTGACCCCGACTCCCGCACACTGTGACACCGACTCCCGCACAATCTGACCCCGACTCACGCACTGTCTGACAGCAACTCCCGCACTCTCTGACCCCGACTCCCGCACACTGTGACACCGAATCCCACACAATCTGACCCCGACTCCCGCTCAATCTGACCCCGACTCCCGCACACTCTGACCCCGACTCCCGCCCACTGTGACACCGACTCCCGCACACTCTGACCCCGACTCCCGCACACTCTGACCCCGAATCCCGCACACTCTGACCCCGACTCCCGCACACTCTGACCCCGACTCCCGCACACTGACCCCGACTCCCGCACACTCTCACCCCGACTCCCGCACACTCTCACCCCGACTCCCGCACACTCTCACCCCGACTCCTGCACTCTCTCACCCCGACTCCCGCACACTCTGACCCCGACTCCCGCACACTCTCACCCCGACTCCTGCACACTCTGACCCGGACTCCCGCACACTCTCACCCCGACTCCCGCACACTCTGACCCCGACTCGCGCACACTGATCCCGGCTCCCACACACTCTGACCCCGACTCTCGCACACTCTGACCCCGGCTCCCGCACACTGACCCCGACTCCCGCACACTCTGACCCCGACTCCCGCACACTCTGACCCCGACTCCCGCACACTCTCACCCTGACTCCCGCACACTGACCCCGACTCCCGCACACTCTGACCCCAACTCCCGCACACTCTGACCCCGACTCCCGCACACACTAACCCCGAGTCCCGCACACTCTGACTCCGACTCCCGCACACTCTGACCCCGACTCCCGCACACTCTGACCCCGACTCACACACACTCTGACCCCGACTCCCGCACACTGACCCCGACTCCCGCACACTCTCACCCCGACTCCCGCACACACTGACCCCGACTCCCGCACACTCTCACCCCGACTCCCGCACACTCTGACCCTGACTACCGCACACTCTGACAGCAACTCCCGCACACTCTCACCCCGACTCCCACACACTCTGACCCCGACTCCTGCACTCTCTCACCCCGAATCCCGCACACTCTCACCCTGACTCCCGCACACTGACCCCGACTCCCGCACACTCTGACCCCGACTCCCGCACACACTGACCCCGACTCCCGCACACTCTCACCCCGACTCCTGCACACTCTGACCCGGACTCCCGCACACTCTCACCCCGACTCCCGCACACTCTGACCCCGACTCGCGCACACTCTGACCCCGACTCTCGCACACTCTGACCCCGGCTCCCGCACACTGACCCCGACTCCCGCACACTCTGACCCCGAGTCCCGCACACTCTGACCCCGACTCCCGCACACTCTGACCCCGACTCCCGCACACTCTGACCCCGACTCACGCACACTCTGACCCCGACTCCCGCACACACTGACCCCGACTCCCGCACACTCTGACCCCGAGTCCCGCGCACTCTGACCCCGACTCCCGCACACTTTGACCCCGACTCCCGCACACTCTGACCCCGACTCACACACACTCTGACCCCGACTCCCGCACACTGACCCCGACTCCCGCACACTCTCACCCCGACTCCCGCACACTCTGACCCCGACTACCGCACACTCTGACAGCAACTCCCGCACACTCTCACCCCGACTCCCACTCACTCTGACCCCGAATCCCGCACACTCTGACCCCGACTCCCGCACACTCTGACCCCGACCGTCGCACACTCAGACCCCGAGTCCCGCACACTCTGACCCCGACTCCCGCACACTCTGACCCCGACTCCTGCACACTCTCCCCCGACTCCCGCACTCTCACACCCTGACTCCCGCACTCTCACACCCCGACTCCCGCACACTATGACCCCGAATCCCGCACACTATGACCCTGAATGCCGCACACTATGACTCCAACTCCCGCACACTCTGACCCCGTCACCCGCACACTCTGACAGCGTCACCCGCACAATCTGACCCAGACTCCCGCACACTCTGACCCCGACTCCCGCACAATCTGACCCCGACTCCCGCACACTCTGACCCCGACTCCCGCACACTCTGACCCCGACTCCCGCACACTCTGACAGCGACTCCCGCACACTGTGACCCCGACTGCCGCACACTGTGACACCGACTCCCACACAATCTGACCCCGACTCCCACACAATCTGACCCCGACTCCCGCACACTCTGACACCGACTCCCGCACACTGTGACAGCGACTCCCGCATAATCTGACCCCGACTCCCGCACACTCTGATCCCGACCGTCGCACACTCTGACCCCGACTCCCGCTCACTCTGACCCCGACTCCCGCACACTCTGACCCCGACTCCCGCACACTCTGACCTCGACTCCCGCACTCTCTGACCCCGACTCCCGCACACTCTAACCCCGACTCCCGCACACTCTCACCCCGACTCCTGCACTCTCACACCCCGACTCCCGCACAGTCTGACCCCGAATCCCGCAAAACTTGACCCCGAGTCCCGCACTATCTGACCCGGACTCCCGCACACTCTGACCCCGACTCCCGCACACTCTGACCCGGACTCCCGCACACACTCACCCAGACTCCCGCACACTCTGACCCCGACTCCCACACACTCTGACCCGGACTCCCGCACACTCTGACCCCGTCTCCCGCACAATCTGACCCCGACTCCCGCACACTGTGACACCGACTCCCGCACTCTATGACCGTGACTGACGCACACTATGACTCCGACTCCCGCACACTCTGACCCCGACTCCCGCACACTCTGACCCCGACTCCCGCACACTCTGACCCCGACTCCCGTACACTCTGACCCCGACTCCCGCACACTCTGACCCCGTCTCCCGCACAATCTGACCCCGACTCCCGCACACTGTGACACCGACTCCCGCACAATCTGACCCCGACTCACGCACTGTCTGACAGCAACTCCCGCACACTCTGACCCCGACTCCCGCACACTGTGACACCGAATCCCACACAATCTGACCCCGACTCCCGCTCAATCTGACCCCGACTCCCGCACACTCTGACCCCGACTCCCGCCCACTGTGACACCGACTCCCGCACACTCTGACCCCGACTCCCGCACACTCTGACCCCGAATCCCGCACACTCTGACCCCGACTCCCGCACACTCTGACCCCGACTCCCGCACACTGACCCCGACTCCCGCACACTCTCACCCCGACTCCCGCACACTCTCACCCCGACTCCCGCACACTCTCACCCCGACTCCTGCACTCTCTCACCCCGACTCCCGCACACTCTGACCCCGACTCCCGCACACTCTCACCCCGACTCCTGCACACTCTGACCCGGACTCCCGCACACTCTCACCCCGACTCCCGCACACTCTGACCCCGACTCGCGCACACTGATCCCGGCTCCCACACACTCTGACCCCGACTCTCGCACACTCTGACCCCGGCTCCCGCACACTGACCCCGACTCCCGCACACTCTGACCCCGACTCCCGCACACTCTGACCCCGACTCCCGCACACTCTCACCCTGACTCCCGCACACTGACCCCGACTCCCGCACACTCTGACCCCGACTCCCGCACACTCTGACCCCGACTCCCGCACACACTAACCCCGAGTCCCGCACACTCTGACCCCGACTCCCGCACACTCTGACCCCGACTCCCGCACACTCTGACCCCGACTCACACACACTCTGACCCCGACTCCCGCACACTGACCCCGACTCCCGCACACTCTCACCCCGACTCCCGCACACTCTGACCCCGACTACCGCACACTCTGACAGCAACTCCCGCACACTCTCACCCCGACTCCCACACACTCTGACCCCGACTCCCGCACACTCTGACCCCGACTCCCGCACACACTGACCCCGACTCCCGCACACTCTGACCCCGAGTCCCGCACACTCTGACCCCGACTCCCGCACACTCTGACCCCGACTCCCGCACACTCTGACCCCGACTCACGCACACTCTGACCCCGACTCCCGCACACACTGACCCCGACTCCCGCACACTCTGACCCCGAGTCCCGCACACTCTGACCCCGACTCCCGCACACTTTGACCCCGACTCCCGCACACTGACCCCGACTCCCGCACACTCTCACCCCGACTACCGCACACTCTGACCCCGACTCCCACACACTCTCACCCCGACTCCCGCACACTCTGACCCCGACTCCCGCACACTCTCACCCCGGCTCCCGCACTCTCACCCCGACTCCCGCACACTCTGACCCCGACTCCCGCACACTCTGACCCCGACTCACACACACTCTGACCCCGACTCCCGCACACTGACCCCGACTCCCGCACACTCTCACCCCGACTCCCGCACACTCTGACCCCGACTACCGCACACTCTGACAGCAACTCCCGCACACTCTCACCCCGACTCCCACACACTCTGACCCCGACTCCCGCACACTCTGACCCCGACTCCCGCACACACTGACCCCGACTCCCGCACACTCTGACCCCGAGTCCCGCACACTCTGACCCCGACTCCCGCACACTCTGACCCCGACTCCCGCACACTCTGACCCCGACTCACGCACACTCTGACCCCGACTCCCGCACACACTGACCCCGACTCCCGCACACTCTGACCCCGAGTCCCGCACACTCTGACCCCGACTCCCGCACACTTTGACCCCGACTCCCGCACACTGACCCCGACTCCCGCACACTCTCACCCCGACTACCGCACACTCTGACCCCGACTCCCACACACTCTCACCCCGACTCCCGCACACTCTGACCCCGACTCCCGCACACTCTCACCCCGGCTCCCGCACTCTCACCCCGACTCCCGCACACTCTGACCCCGACTCCCGCACACTCTGACCCCGACTCCCGCACACTCTGACCCCGACCGTCGCACACTCAGACCCCGACTCCCACACACTCTGACCCCGACTCCCGCACACTCTGACCCCGACTCCTGCACACTCTCCCCCGACTCCCGCACTCTCACACCCTGACTCCCGCACTCTCACACCCCGACTCCCGCACACTATGACCCCGAATCCCGCACACTATGACCCTGACTGCCGCACACTATGACTCCAACTCCCGCACACTCTGACCCCGTCACCCGCACACTCTGACAGCGTCTCCCGCACAATCTGACCCCGACTCCCGCACACTCTGACCCCGACTCCCGCACAATCTGACCCCGACTCCCGCACACTCTGACCCCGACTCCCGCACACTGTGACACCGCCTCCCGCACAATCTGACCCCGACTCACGCACACTCTGACCCCGACTCCCGCACACTCTGACAGCGACTCCCGCACACTGTGACCCCGACTGCCGCACACTCTGACCCCGACTCCCGCACACTGTGACACCGCCTCCCGCACAATCTGACCCCGACTCACGCACACTCTGACCCCGACTCCCGCACACTCTGACAGCGACTCCCACACACTCTGACCCCGACTGCCGCACACTCTGACCCCGACTCCCGCACACTCTGACCCCGACTCCCGCACACTGTGACACCGACTCCCACACAATCTGACCCCGACTCCCACACAATCTGACCCCGACTCCCGCACACTCTGACACCGACTCCCGCACACTGTGACAGCGACTCCCGCATAATCTGACCTCGACTCCCGCACACTCTGACAGCGACTCCCGCACACTCTGATCCCGACCGTCGCACACTCTGACCCCGACTCCCGCTCACTCTGACCCGGACTCCCGCACACTCTGACCCCGACTCCCGCACACTCTGACCTCGACTCCCGCACTCTCTGACCCCGACTCCCGCACACTCTAACCCCGACTCCCGCACACTCTCACCCCGACTCCTGCACTCTCACACCCCGACTCCCGCACAGTCTGACCCCGAATCCCGCAAAACTTGACCCCGAGTCCCGCACTATCTGACCCCGCCTCCCGCACACTCTGACCCCGACTCTCGCACACTCTGACCCCGACTCCTGCACACTCTCACCCCGACTCCCGCACACTCGGGCCCCGACTCCCGCAGACTCTGACCCCGACTCCCGCACACTCTGACCCCAACTCCCGCACACTCTCACCCCGACTCCCGCACACTCTGACCCCGACTCCCGCAGACTCTGACCCCAACTCACGCACCCTATGACAGCGACTCCCGCACACTCTGACCCCGACTCCCGCACACTCTGACAGCAACTCCCGCACACTCTGACCCCGACCGTCGCACACTCTGACCCCGACTCCCGCACACTCTGAACCCGACTCCCGCACACTCTGACCCCGACTCCCTCACACTCTCACCCCGACTCCCGCACTCTCACACCCCGACTCCCGCACACTATGACCCCGAATCCCGCACACTATGAACCTGACTGCCGCACACTATGACTCCGACTCCCGCACACTCTGACCCCGACTCCCGCACACTGTGACCCCGACTGCCGCACACTGTGACACCGACTCCCACACAATCTGACCCCGACTCCCACACAATCTGACCCCGACTCCCGCACACTCTGACACCGACTCCCGCACACTGTGACAGCGACTCCCGCATAATCTGACCCCGACTCCCGCACACTCTGATCCCGACCGTCGCACACTCTGACCCCGACTCCCGCTCACTCTGACCCCGACTCCCGCACACTCTGACCCCGACTCCCGCACACTCTGACCTCGACTCCCGCACTCTCTGACCCCGACTCCCGCACACTCTAACCCCGACTCCCGCACACTCTCACCCCGACTCCTGCACTCTCACACCCCGACTCCCGCACAGTCTGACCCCGAATCCCGCAAAACTTGACCCCGAGTCCCGCACTATCTGACCCGGACTCCCGCACACTCTGACCCCGACTCCCGCACACTCTGACCCGGACTCCCGCACACACTCACCCAGACTCCCGCACACTCTGACCCCGACTCCCACACACTCTGACCCGGACTCCCGCACACTCTGACCCCGTCTCCCGCACAATCTGACCCCGACTCCCGCACACTGTGACACCGACTCCCGCACTCTATGACCGTGACTGACGCACACTATGACTCCGACTCCCGCACACTCTGACCCCGACTCCCGCACACTCTGACCCCGACTCCCGCACACTCTGACCCCGACTCCCGTACACTCTGACCCCGACTCCCGCACACTCTGACCCCGTCTCCCGCACAATCTGACCCCGACTCCCGCACACTGTGACACCGACTCCCGCACAATCTGACCCCGACTCACGCACTGTCTGACAGCAACTCCCGCACACTCTGAACCCGACTCCCGCACACTGTGACACCGAATCCCACACAATCTGACCCCGACTCCCGCTCAATCTGACCCCGACTCCCGCACACTCTGACCCCGACTCCCGCCCACTGTGACACCGACTCCCGCACACTCTGACCCCGACTCCCGCACACTCTGACCCCGAATCCCGCACACTCTGACCCCGACTCCCGCACACTCTGACCCCGACTCCCGCACACTGACCCCGACTCCCGCACACTCTCACCCCGACTCCCGCACACTCTCACCCCGACTCCCGCACACTCTCACCCCGACTCCTGCACTCTCTCACCCCGACTCCCGCACACTCTGACCCCGACTCCCGCACACTCTCACCCCGACTCCTGCACACTCTGACCCGGACTCCCGCACACTCTCACCCCGACTCCCGCACACTCTGACCCCGACTCGCGCACACTGATCCCGGCTCCCACACACTCTGACCCCGACTCTCGCACACTCTGACCCCGGCTCCCGCACACTGACCCCGACTCCCGCACACTCTGACCCCGACTCCCGCACACTCTGACCCCGACTCCCGCACACTCTCACCCTGACTCCCGCACACTGACCCCGACTCCCGCACACTCTGACCCCGACTCCCGCACACTCTGACCCCGACTCCCGCACACACTAACCCCGAGTCCCGCACACTCTGACCCCGACTCCCGCACACTCTGACCCCGACTCCCGCACACTCTGACCCCGACTCACACACACTCTGACCCCGACTCCCGCACACTGACCCCGACTCCCGCACACTCTCACCCCGACTCCCGCACACTCTGACCCCGACTACCGCACACTCTGACCCCGACTCCCGCACACACTGACCCCGACTCCCGCACACTCTGACCCCGAGTCCCGCACACTCTGACCCCGACTCCCGCACACTCTGACCCCGACTCCCGCACACTCTGACCCCGACTCACGCACACTCTGACCCCGACTCCCGCACACACTGACCCCGACTCCCGCACACTCTGACCCCGAGTCCCGCACACTCTGACCCCGACTCCCGCACACTTTGACCCCGACTCCCGCACACTGACCCCGACTCCCGCACACTCTCACCCCGACTACCGCACACTCTGACCCCGACTCCCACACACTCTCACCCCGACTCCCGCACACTCTGACCCCGACTCCCGCACACTCTCACCCCGGCTCCCGCACTCTCACCCCGACTCCCGCACACTCTGACCCCGACTCCCGCACACTCTGACCCCGACTCACACACACTCTGACCCCGACTCCCGCACACTGACCCCGACTCCCGCACACTCTCACCCCGACTCCCGCACACTCTGACCCCGACTACCGCACACTCTGACAGCAACTCCCGCACACTCTCACCCCGACTCCCACACACTCTGACCCCGACTCCCGCACACTCTGACCCCGACTCCCGCACACACTGACCCCGACTCCCGCACACTCTGACCCCGAGTCCCGCACACTCTGACCCCGACTCCCGCACACTCTGACCCCGACTCCCGCACACTCTGACCCCGACTCACGCACACTCTGACCCCGACTCCCGCACACACTGACCCCGACTCCCGCACACTCTGACCCCGAGTCCCGCACACTCTGACCCCGACTCCCGCACACTTTGACCCCGACTCCCGCACACTGACCCCGACTCCCGCACACTCTCACCCCGACTACCGCACACTCTGACCCCGACTCCCACACACTCTCACCCCGACTCCCGCACACTCTGACCCCGACTCCCGCACACTCTCACCCCGGCTCCCGCACTCTCACCCCGACTCCCGCACACTCTGACCCCGACTCCCGCACACTCTGACCCCGACTCCCGCACACTCTGACCCCGACCGTCGCACACTCAGACCCCGACTCCCACACACTCTGACCCCGACTCCTGCACACTCTGACCCCGACTCCTGCACACTCTCCCCCGACTCCCGCACTCTCACACCCTGACTCCCGCACTCTCACACCCCGACTCCCGCACACTATGACCCCGAATCCCGCACACTATGACCCTGACTGCCGCACACTATGACTCCAACTCCCGCACACTCTGACCCCGTCACCCGCACACTCTGACAGCGTCTCCCGCACAATCTGACCCCGACTCCCGCACACTCTGACCCCGACTCCCGCACAATCTGACCCCGACTCCCGCACACTCTGACCCCGACTCCCGCACACTGTGACACCGCCTCCCGCACAATCTGACCCCGACTCACGCACACTCTGACCCCGACTCCCGCACACTCTGACAGCGACTCCCGCACACTGTGACCCCGACTGCCGCACACTCTGACCCCGACTCCCGCACACTGTGACACCGCCTCCCGCACAATCTGACCCCGACTCACGCACACTCTGACCCCGACTCCCGCACACTCTGACAGCGACTCCCACACACTCTGACCCCGACTGCCGCACACTCTGACCCCGACTCCCGCACACTCTGACCCCGACTCCCGCACACTGTGACACCGACTCCCACACAATCTGACCCCGACTCCCACACAATCTGACCCCGACTCCCGCACACTCTGACACCGACTCCCGCACACTGTGACAGCGACTCCCGCATAATCTGACCTCGACTCCCGCACACTCTGACAGCGACTCCCGCACACTCTGATCCCGACCGTCGCACACTCTGACCCCGACTCCCGCTCACTCTGACCCGGACTCCCGCACACTCTGACCCCGACTCCCGCACACTCTGACCTCGACTCCCGCACTCTCTGACCCCGACTCCCGCACACTCTAACCCCGACTCCCGCACACTCTCACCCCGACTCCTGCACTCTCACACCCCGACTCCCGCACAGTCTGACCCCGAATCCCGCAAAACTTGACCCCGAGTCCCGCACTATCTGACCCCGCCTCCCGCACACTCTGACCCCGACTCTCGCACACTCTGACCCCGACTCCTGCACACTCTCACCCCGACTCCCGCACACTCGGGCCCCGACTCCCGCAGACTCTGACCCCGACTCCCGCACACTCTGACCCCAACTCCCGCACACTCTCACCCCGACTCCCGCACACTCTGACCCCGACTCCCGCAGACTCTGACCCCAACTCACGCACCCTATGACAGCGACTCCCGCACACTCTGACCCCGACTCCCGCACACTCTGACAGCAACTCCCGCACACTCTGACCCCGACCGTCGCACACTCTGACCCCGACTCCCGCACACTCTGAACCCGACTCCCGCACACTCTGACCCCGACTCCCTCACACTCTCACCCCGACTCCCGCACTCTCACACCCCGACTCCCGCACACTATGACCCCGAATCCCGCACACTATGAACCTGACTGCCGCACACTATGACTCCGACTCCCGCACACTCTGACCCCGACTCCCGCACACTCTGACCCTGACTCCCGCACACTCTGACCCTGACTCCCGCACACTCTGACCCCGACTCCCGCACACTCTGACAGCGTCTCCCGCACAATCTGACCCCGACTCCCGGACACTGTGACACCGACTCCCGCACAATCTGACCCCGACTCACGCACTGTCTGACAGCAACTCCCGCAGACTCTGACCCCGACTCCCGCACACTGTGACACCGAATCCCACACAATATGACCCCGACTCCCGCACAATCTGACCCCGACTCCCGCACACTCTAACCCCGACTCCCGCACACTGTGACACCGACTCCCGCACAATCTTACCCCGACTCCCGCACACTCTGATAGTAACTCCCGCACACTCTGACCCTGACCGTCGCACACTCTGACCCCGACTCCCGCACACTCTGACCCCGACTCCTGCACACTCTGACACCGACTCCGGCACACTCTGACCCCGACTCCCGCACACTCTGACCCCTACTCCCACACACTCTGACACCGACTCCCGCACACTCTGACCCCGACTCCCGCACACTCTGACCCCGACTCCCGCACACCCTGACCCCGACTCCCGCACACTGTGACACCGACTCCCGCACACTCTGACCCCGACTCCCGCACACTCTGACCCCGACTCCCGCACACTCTGACCCCGACTCCCGCACACTCTGACCCCGACTCCCGCACACTGACCCCGACTCCCGCACACTCTCACCCCGACTCCCGCACACTCTGACCCCGACTCCCGCACATTCTCACCCGACTCCCGCACACTCTGACCCCGACTCGCGCACACTGATCCCGGCTCCCACACACTCTGACCCCGACTCTCGCACACTCTGACCACGGCTCCCGCACACTGACCCCGACTCCCGCACACTCTGACCCCGACTCCCGCACACTCTGACCCCGACTCCCACACCCTCTCACCCCGACTCCCGCACACTGACCCCGAATCCCGCACACTCTGACCCCGACACCCGCACACTCTGACCCCGACTCCCGCACACACTAACCCCGAGTCCCGCACACTCTGACCCCGACTCCCGCACACTCTGACCCCGACTCCCGCACACTCTGACCCCGACTCCCGCACACTCTGACCCCGACTCCCGCACACTGACCCCGACTCCCGCACACTCTGACCCCGACTCCCGCACACACTGACCCCGACTCCCGCAAACTCTGACCCCGACTCCTGCACACTGTGACCCCGACTCCCGCACACTCTGACCCCGACTCCCGCACATTCTGACCCCGACCCCCGCACACTCTGACGCCGACTGCCGCACACTCTGACCCCGACTCCCGCACACCCTGACCCGGACTCCCGCACACTCTGACCCCGACTCCCGCACACTCTGACCCCGACTCCCGCACACTCTGGCAGCGACTTCCGCACACTCTGACCCCGACCCTCGCACACTCTGACCCCGACTCCCGCACACTCTGACCCCGAGTCCGGCACACTCTGACCCCGACTCCCGCACACTCTGACCCCGAGACCCGCACACACTGACACCGAGTCCCGCACACTCTGACCCTGACTCCCGCACACTCTGACCCCCGTCTCCCGCACACTCTGACCCCGACTCCCACACACTCTGACCAGGACTCCCGCACACTCTGACCCGACTCCCGCACACTCTGACCTCAACTCCCGCACACACTGACCCCGACCCCCGCACACAATGACCTCGACCCCCGCACACTCTGACCTCAACTCCCGCACACTTTGACCCCGACCCCCGCACACACTGACCCCGACCCCCGCACACTCTGACTCCGACCCCCGCACACTCTGACCCCGACTCCCGCACACTCTGACCAGGACTCCCGCACACGCTGACCCCGACTCCCGCACACTCTGACCGCGACTCCCGCACACTGACCCCGACTCCCGCACACTCTGACCCCGACTCCCGCACACACTGACCCCGACTCCCGCAAACACAGACCCCGACTCCCGCACACTGTGACCCCGACTCCCGCACACTCTGACCCCGACTCCCGCACATTCTGACCCCGACCCCCGCACACTCTGACCCTGACTGCCGCACACTCTGACCCCGACTCCCGCACACTTTGACCCCGACTCCCGCACACTGACCCCGACTCCCGCACACTCTCACCCCGACTACCGCACACTCTGACCCCGACTCCCACACACTCTCACCCCGACTCCCGCACACTCTGACCCCGACTCCCGCACACTCTCACCCCGGCTCCCGCACTCTCACCCCGACTCCCGCACACTCTGACCCCGACTCCCGCACACTCTGACCCCGACTCCCGCACACTCTGACCCCGACCGTCGCACACTCAGACCCCGACTCCCACACACTCTGACCCCGACTCCCGCACACTCTGACCCCGACTCCTGCACACTCTCCCCCGACTCCCGCACTCTCACACCCTGACTCCCGCACTCTCACACCCCGACTCCCGCACACTATGACCCCGAATCCCGCACACTATGACCCTGACTGCCGCACACTATGACTCCAACTCCCGCACACTCTGACCCCGTCACCCGCACACTCTGACAGCGTCTCCCGCACAATCTGACCCCGACTCCCGCACACTCTGACCCCGACTCCCGCACAATCTGACCCCGACTCCCGCACACTCTGACCCCGACTCCCGCACACTGTGACACCGCCTCCCGCACAATCTGACCCCGACTCACGCACACTCTGACCCCGACTCCCGCACACTCTGACAGCGACTCCCGCACACTGTGACCCCGACTGCCGCACACTCTGACCCCGACTCCCGCACACTGTGACACCGCCTCCCGCACAATCTGACCCCGACTCACGCACACTCTGACCCCGACTCCCGCACACTCTGACAGCGACTCCCACACACTCTGACCCCGACTGCCGCACACTCTGACCCCGACTCCCGCACACTCTGACCCCGACTCCCGCACACTGTGACACCGACTCCCACACAATCTGACCCCGACTCCCACACAATCTGACCCCGACTCCCGCACACTCTGACACCGACTCCCGCACACTGTGACAGCGACTCCCGCATAATCTGACCTCGACTCCCGCACACTCTGACAGCGACTCCCGCACACTCTGATCCCGACCGTCGCACACTCTGACCCCGACTCCCGCTCACTCTGACCCCGACTCCCGGACACTCTGACCCCGACTCCCGCACACTCTGACCTCGACTCCCGCACTCTCTGACCCCGACTCCCGCACACTCTAACCCCGACTCCCGCACACTCTCACCCCGACTCCTGCACTCTCACACCCCGACTCCCGCACAGTCTGACCCCGAATCCCGCAAAACTTGACCCCGAGTCCCGCACTATCTGACCCCGCCTCCCGCACACTCTGACCCCGACTCCCGCACACTCTGACCCCGACTCCTGCACACTCTCACCCCGACTCCCGCACACTCGGGCCCCGACTCCCGCAGACTCTGACCCCGACTCCCGCACACTCTGACCCCAACTCCCGCACACTCTCACCCCGACTCCCGCACACTCTGACCCCGACTCCCGCAGACTCTGACCCCAACTCACGCACTCTATGACAGCGACTCCCGCACACTCTGACCCCGACTCCCGCACACTCTGACAGCAACTCCCGCACACTCTGACCCCGACCGTCGCACACTCTGACCCCGACTCCCGCACACTCTGAACCCGACTCCCGCACACTCTGACCCCGACTCCCTCACACTCTCACCCCGACTCCCGCACTCTCACACCCCGACTCCCGCACACTATGACCCCGAATCCCGCACACTATGAACCTGACTGCCGCACACGATGACTCCGACTCCCGCACACTCTGACCCCGACTCCCGCACACTCTGACCCTGACTCCCGCACACTCTGACCCTGACTCCCGCACACTCTGACCCCGACTCCCGCACACTCTGACAGCGTCTCCCGCACAATCTGACCCCGACTCCCGGACACTGTGACACCGACTCCCGCACAATCTGACCCCGACTCACGCACTGTCTGACAGCAACTCCCGCAGACTCTGACCCCGACTCCCGCACACTGTGACACCGAATCCCACACAATATGACCCCGACTCCCGCACAATCTGACCCCGACTCCCGCACACTCTAACCCCGACTCCCGCACACTGTGACACCGACTCCCGCACAATCTTACCCCGACTCCCGCACACTCTGATAGTAACTCCCGCACACTCTGACCCTGACCGTCGCACACTCTGACCCCGACTCCCGCACACTCTGACCCCGACTCCTGCACACTCTGACACCGACTCCGGCACACTCTGACCCCGACTCCCGCACACTCTGACCCCGACTCCCACACACTCTGACACCGACTCCCGCACACTCTGACCCCGACTCCCGCACACTCTGACCCCGACTCCCGCACACCCTGACCCCGACTCCCGCACACTGTGACACCGACTCCCGCACACTCTGACCCCGACTCCCGCACACTCTGACCCCGACTCCCGCACACTCTGACCCCGACTCCCGCACACTCTGACCCCGACTCCCGCACACTGACCCCGACTCCCGCACACTCTCACCCCGACTCCCGCACACTCTGACCCCGACTCCCGCACACTCTCACCCCGACTCCCGCACACTCTGACCCCGACTCGCGCACACTGATCCCGGCTCCCACACACTCTGACCCCGACTCTCGCACACTCTGACCACGGCTCCCGCACACTGACCCCGACTCCCGCACACTCTGACCCCGACTCCCGCACACTCTGACCCCGACTCCCGCACCCTCTCACCCCGACTCCCGCACACTGACCCCGAATCCCGCACACTCTGACCCCGACACCCGCACACTCTGACCCCGACTCCCGCACACACTAACCCCGAGTCCCGCACACTCTGACCCCGACTCCCGCACACTCTGACCCCGACTCCCGCACACTCTGACCCCGACTCCCGCACACTCTGACCCCGACTCCCGCACACTGACCCCGACTCCCGCACACTCTGACCCCGACTCCCGCACACACTGACCCCGACTCCCGCAAACTCTGACCCCGACTCCCGCACACTGTGACCCCGACTCCCGCACACTCTGACCCCGACTCCCGCACATTCTGACCCCGACCCCCGCACACTCTGACCCCGACTGCCGCACACTCTGACCCCGACTCCCGCACACCCTGACCCGGACTCCCGCACACTCTGACCCCGACTCCCGCACACTCTGACCCCGACTCCCGCACACTCTGGCAGCGACTTCCGCACACTCTGACCCCGACCCTCGCACACTCTGACCCCGACTCCCGCACACTCTGACCCCGAGTCCGGCACACTGTGACCCCGACTCCCGCACACTCTGACCCCGAGACCCGCACACACTGACACCGAGTCCCGCACACTCTGACCCTGACTCCCGCACACTCTGACCCCCGTCTCCCGCACACTCTGACCCCGACTCCCACACACTCTGACCAGGACTCCCGCACACTCTGACCCGACTCCCGCACACTCTGACCTCAACTCCCGCACACACTGACCCCGACCCCCGCACACAATGACCTCGACCCCCGCACACTCTGACCTCAACTCCCGCACACTTTGACCCCGACCCCCGCACACACTGACCCCGACCCCCGCACACTCTGACTCCGACCCCCGCACACTCTGACCCCGACTCCCGCACACTCTGACCAGGACTCCCGCACACGCTGACCCCGACTCCCGCACACTCTGACCGCGACTCCCGCACACTGACCCCGACTCCCGCACACTCTCACCCCGACTACCGCACACTCTGACCCCGACTCCCACACACTCTCACCCCGACTCCCGCACACTCTGACCCCGACTCCCGCACACTCTCACCCCGGCTCCCGCACTCTCACCCCGACTCCCGCACACTCTGACCCCGACTCCCGCACACTCTGACCCCGACTCCCGCACACTCTGACCCCGACCGTCGCACACTCAGACCCCGACTCCCACACACTCTGACCCCGACTCCCGCACACTCTGACCCCGACTCCTGCACACTCTCCCCCGACTCCCGCACTCTCACACCCTGACTCCCGCACTCTCACACCCCGACTCCCGCACACTATGACCCCGAATCCCGCACACTATGACCCTGACTGCCGCACACTATGACTCCAACTCCCGCACACTCTGACCCCGTCACCCGCACACTCTGACAGCGTCTCCCGCACAATCTGACCCCGACTCCCGCACACTCTGACCCCGACTCCCGCACAATCTGACCCCGACTCCCGCACACTCTGACCCCGACTCCCGCACACTGTGACACCGCCTCCCGCACAATCTGACCCCGACTCACGCACACTCTGACCCCGACTCCCGCACACTCTGACAGCGACTCCCGCACACTGTGACCCCGACTGCCGCACACTCTGACCCCGACTCCCGCACACTGTGACACCGCCTCCCGCACAATCTGACCCCGACTCACGCACACTCTGACCCCGACTCCCGCACACTCTGACAGCGACTCCCACACACTCTGACCCCGACTGCCGCACACTCTGACCCCGACTCCCGCACACTCTGACCCCGACTCCCGCACACTGTGACACCGACTCCCACACAATCTGACCCCGACTCCCACACAATCTGACCCCGACTCCCGCACACTCTGACACCGACTCCCGCACACTGTGACAGCGACTCCCGCATAATCTGACCTCGACTCCCGCACACTCTGACAGCGACTCCCGCACACTCTGATCCCGACCGTCGCACACTCTGACCCCGACTCCCGCTCACTCTGACCCCGACTCCCGCACACTCTGACCCCGACTCCCGCACACTCTGACCTCGACTCCCGCACTCTCTGACCCCGACTCCCGCACACTCTAACCCCGACTCCCGCACACTCTCACCCCGACTCCTGCACTCTCACACCCCGACTCCCGCACAGTCTGACCCCGAATCCCGCAAAACTTGACCCCGAGTCCCGCACTATCTGACCCCGCCTCCCGCACACTCTGACCCCGACTCCCGCACACTCTGACCCCGACTCCTGCACACTCTCACCCCGACTCCCGCACACTCGGGCCCCGACTCCCGCAGACTCTGACCCCGACTCCCGCACACTCTGACCCCAACTCCCGCACACTCTCACCCCGACTCCCGCACACTCTGACCCCGACTCCCGCAGACTCTGACCCCAACTCACGCACTCTATGACAGCGACTCCCGCACACTCTGACCCCGACTCCCGCACACTCTGACAGCAACTCCCGCACACTCTGACCCCGACCGTCGCACACTCTGACCCCGACTCCCGCACACTCTGAACCCGACTCCCGCACACTCTGACCCCGACTCCCTCACATTCTCACCCCGACTCCCGCACTCTCACACCCCGACTCCCGCACACTATGACCCCGAATCCCGCACACTATGAACCTGACTGCCGCACACGATGACTCCGACTCCCGCACACTCTGACCCCGACTCCCGCACACTCTGACCCTGACTCCCGCACACTCTGACCCTGACTCCCGCACACTCTGACCCCGACTCCCGCACACTCTGACAGCGTCTCGCGCACAATCTGACCCCGACTCCCGGACACTGTGACACCGACTCCCGCACAATCTGACCCCGACTCACGCACTGTCTGACAGCAACTCCCGCAGACTCTGACCCCGACTCCCGCACACTGTGACACCGAATCCCACACAATATGACCCCGACTCCCGCACAATCTGACCCCGACTCCCGCACACTCTAACCCCGACTCCCGCACACTGTGACACCGACTCCCGCACAATCTTACCCCGACTCCCGCACACTCTGATAGTAACTCCCGCACACTCTGACCCTGACCGTCGCACACTCTGACCCCGACTCCCGCACACTCTGACCCCGACTCCTGCACACTCTGACACCGACTCCGGCACACTCTGACCCCGACTCCCGCACACTCTGACCCCGACTCCCACACACTCTGACACCGACTCCCGCACACTCTGACCCCGACTCCCGCACACTCTGACCCCGACTCCCGCACACCCTGACCCCGACTCCCGCACACTGTGACACCGACTCCCGCACACTCTGACCCCGACTCCCGCACACTCTGACCCCGACTCCCGCACACTCTGACCCCGACTCCCGCACACTCTGACCCCGACTCCCGCACACTGACCCCGACTCCCGCACACTCTCACCCCGACTCCCGCACACTCTGACCCCGACTCCCGCACACTCTCACCCCGACTCCCGCACACTCTGACCCCGACTCGCGCACACTGATCCCGGCTCCCACACACTCTGACCCCGACTCTCGCACACTCTGACCACGGCTCCCGCACACTGACCCCGACTCCCGCACACTCTGACCCCGACTCCCGCACACTCTGACCCCGACTCCCGCACCCTCTCACCCCGACTCCCGCACACTGACCCCGAATCCCGCACACTCTGACCCCGACACCCGCACACTCTGACCCCGACTCCCGCACACACTAACCCCGAGTCCCGCACACTCTGACCCCGACTCCCGCACACTCTGACCCCGACTCCCGCACACTCTGACCCCGACTCCCGCACACTGACCCCGACTCCCGCACACTCTGACCCCGACTCCCGCACACACTGACCCCGACTCCCGCAAACTCTGACCCCGACTCCCGCACACTGTGACCCCGACTCCCGCACACTCTGACCCCGACTCCCGCACATTCTGACCCCGACCCCCGCACACTCTGACCCCGACTGCCGCACACTCTGACCCCGACTCCCGCACAATCTGACCCCGACTCACGCACTGTCTGACAGCAACTCCCGCAGACTCTGACCCCGACTCCCGCACACTGTGACACCGAATCCCACACAATATGACCCCGACTCCCGCACAATCTGACCCCGACTCCCGCACACTCTAACCCCGACTCCCGCACACTGTGACACCGACTCCCGCACAATCTTACCCCGACTCCCGCACACTCTGATAGTAACTCCCGCACACTCTGACCCTGACCGTCGCACACTCTGACCCCGACTCCCGCACACTCTGACCCCGACTCCTGCACACTCTGACACCGACTCCGGCACACTCTGACCCCGACTCCCGCACACTCTGACCCCGACTCCCACACACTCTGACACCGACTCCCGCACACTCTGACCCCGACTCCCGCACACTCTGACCCCGACTCCCGCACACCCTGACCCCGACTCCCGCACACTGTGACACCGACTCCCGCACACTCTGACCCCGACTCCCGCACACTCTGACCCCGACTCCCGCACACTCTGACCCCGACTCCCGCACACTCTGACCCCGACTCCCGCACACTGACCCCGACTCCCGCACACTCTCACCCCGACTCCCGCACACTCTGACCCCGACTCCCGCACACTCTCACCCCGACTCCCGCACACTCTGACCCCGACTCGCGCACACTGATCCCGGCTCCCACACACTCTGACCCCGACTCTCGCACACTCTGACCACGGCTCCCGCACACTGACCCCGACTCCCGCACACTCTGACCCCGACTCCCGCACACTCTGACCCCGACTCCCGCACCCTCTCACCCCGACTCCCGCACACTGACCCCGAATCCCGCACACTCTGACCCCGACACCCGCACACTCTGACCCCGACTCCCGCACACACTAACCCCGAGTCCCGCACACTCTGACCCCGACTCCCGCACACTCTGACCCCGACTCCCGCACACTCTGACCCCGACTCCCGCACACTGACCCCGACTCCCGCACACTCTGACCCCGACTCCCGCACACACTGACCCCGACTCCCGCAAACTCTGACCCCGACTCCCGCACACTGTGACCCCGACTCCCGCAC
The DNA here is from genome assembly GCF_047496885.1 of Scyliorhinus torazame. Lineage (NCBI taxonomy): Eukaryota > Metazoa > Chordata > Chondrichthyes > Carcharhiniformes > Scyliorhinidae > Scyliorhinus > Scyliorhinus torazame. The sequence goes on from NC_092722.1 coordinate 27,296,576, forward strand.
ACTCTGACCCCGACTCCCGCACATTCTGACCCCGACCCCCGCACACTCTGACCCCGACTGCCGCACACTCTGACCCCGACTCCCGCACAATCTGACCCCGACTCACGCACTGTCTGACAGCAACTCCCGCAGACTCTGACCCCGACTCCCGCACACTGTGACACCGAATCCCACACAATATGACCCCGACTCCCGCACAATCTGACCCCGACTCCCGCACACTCTAACCCCGACTCCCGCACACTGTGACACCGACTCCCGCACAATCTTACCCCGACTCCCGCACACTCTGATAGTAACTCCCGCACACTCTGACCCTGACCGTCGCACACTCTGACCCCGACTCCCGCACACTCTGACCCCGACTCCTGCACACTCTGACACCGACTCCGGCACACTCTGACCCCGACTCCCGCACACTCTGACCCCGACTCCCACACACTCTGACACCGACTCCCGCACACTCTGACCCCGACTCCCGCACACTCTGACCCCGACTCCCGCACACCCTGACCCCGACTCCCGCACACTGTGACACCGACTCCCGCACACTCTGACCCCGACTCCCGCACACTCTGACCCCGACTCCCGCACACTCTGACCCCGACTCCCGCACACTCTGACCCCGACTCCCGCACACTGACCCCGACTCCCGCACACTCTCACCCCGACTCCCGCACACTCTGACCCCGACTCCCGCACACTCTCACCCCGACTCCCGCACACTCTGACCCCGACTCGCGCACACTGATCCCGGCTCCCACACACTCTGACCCCGACTCTCGCACACTCTGACCACGGCTCCCGCACACTGACCCCGACTCCCGCACACTCTGACCCCGACTCCCGCACACTCTGACCCCGACTCCCGCACCCTCTCAACCCGACTCCCGCACACTGACCCCGAATCCCGCACACTCTGACCCCGACACCCGCACACTCTGACCCCGACTCCCGCACACACTAACCCCGAGTCCCGCACACTCTGACCCCGACTCCCGCACACTCTGACCCCGACTCCCGCACACTCTGACCCCGACTCCCGCACACTCTGACCCCGACTCCCGCACACTGACCCCGACTCCCGCACACTCTGACCCCGACTCCCGCACACACTGACCCCGACTCCCGCAAACTCTGACCCCGACTCCCGCACACTGTGACCCCGACTCCCGCACACTCTGACCCCGACTCCCGCACATTCTGACCCCGACCCCCGCACACTCTGACCCCGACTGCCGCACACTCTGACCCCGACTCCCGCACACCCTGACCCGGACTCCCGCACACTCTGACCCCGACTCCCGCACACTCTGACCCCGACTCCCGCACACTCTGGCAGCGACTTCCGCACACTCTGACCCCGACCCTCGCACACTCTGACCCCGACTCCCGCACACTCTGACCCCGAGTCCGGCACACTGTGACCCCGACTCCCGCACACTCTGACCCCGAGACCCGCACACACTGACACCGAGTCCCGCACACTCTGACCCTGACTCCCGCACACTCTGACCCCCGTCTCCCGCACACTCTGACCCCGACTCCCACACACTCTGACCAGGACTCCCGCACACTCTGACCCGACTCCCGCACACTCTGACCTCAACTCCCGCACACACTGACCCCGACCCCCGCACACAATGACCTCGACCCCCGCACACTCTGACCTCAACTCCCGCACACTTTGACCCCGACCCCCGCACACACTGACCCCGACCCCCGCACACTCTGACTCCGACCCCCGCACACTCTGACCCCGACTCCCGCACACTCTGACCAGGACTCCCGCACACGCTGATCCCGACTCCCGCACACTCTGACCGCGACTCCCGCACACTGACCCCGACTCCCGCACACTCTGACCCCGACTCCCGCACACACTGACCCCGACTCCCGCAAACTCAGACCCCGACTCCCGCACACTGTGACCCCGACTCCCGCACACTCTGACCCCGACTCCCGCACATTCTGACCCCGACCCCCGCACACTCTGACCCTGACTGCCGCACACTCTGACCCCTACTCCCGCACACCCTGACCCGGACGCCCGCACACTCTGACCCCGACTCACGCACACTGTGACACCGACTCACGCACAATCTGACCCCGACTCCCAGACACTCTGTCAGCGACTCCCGCACACTCTGACCCCGACCGTCGCACACTCTGACCCCGACTCCCGCACACTCTGACAGCGACTCCCGCACACTCTGACCCCGACTCACGCACACTGTGACACTGACTCCCGCACAATCTGACCCCGACTCCCAGACACTCTGACCCCGACTCCCGCACACTCTGACCCCGACTCCAGCACACTATGACTCCGACTCCCGCACACTCAACCCCTACTCCCGCATACTCTGACCCCGACTCCCGCACACTCTGACCCCGACTCCCGCACACTCTGACCCCGAGTCCCGCACACACTGACACCGAGTCCCGCACACTCTGACCCTGACTCACGCACACTCTGACCCCGTCTCCCACACACTCTGACCCCGACTCCCACACACTCTGACCAGGACTCCCGCACACTCTGACCCGACTCCCGCACACTCTGACCTCAACTCCCGCACACTCTGACCCTGACCCCCGCACACACTGACCCGACCCCCGCACACAATGACCACGACCCCCGCACACTCTGACCTCAACTCCCGCACACTTTGACCCCGACCCCCGCACACACTGACCCTGACCCCCGCACACTCTGACTCCGACCCCCGCACACTCTGACCCCGACTCCCGCACACTGTGACCCCGTCTCCCGCACACTCTGACCCCGACTCCCGCACACTCTGACCCCGACTCTCGCAAACTCTGATCC